>NC_137460.1:243503195-245903195 GCF_964235325.1 Thermobia domestica | reverse complement strand
AATTTTGGTTTCCTTCTGGAAAACTAAAAACACTATTTTATCTTATTTATTATTATTATTATTATTATTATTATTATCCATAAATTATATTCAAGATAGTTTTTATTATGCTTAATCAAGAACTACTGCCCGGGACCAAACGCTATACTTTTGTGCATAACTATAAAGATAACCAGAAAGTTCTGTCCCTTTTCGTGGAGGTCTGTGTTCAATTGGACCTCACACCGTGAGTTGAATGCGAGTGGAGATAAGGCGAACGTCAGTTGTTGGTGTGGGTATATCCAACATACTACCTGGTTGTGGCAATTCAGATACACAGTGAACTTGCGTAAAGACAGAGGCAACATGGGACATCCACAGAGCGTCATAAGAGCATGTATGCTGAACGAGTTCAAATGGAGGTCAAACGCCGCTGTAGCGGGACAGAAAATATGCCAAGCCTTTGTTGAGGGTGTCGTGACGATGCGGACAGTACAGCGATGGTTTAACCAGTTTAAGGACGATGACCAAACACCCGAAAACATCACATGACAGAAGACCAACACATGTACACACATGAACTGGGACTACAATTCAGTGTGTGGAGAAACCATTCGGCATCACATCCATCAAGTTGGGAAGCACTACAAGTTGGGTCTCACATGTTTTGACTCCGGGCCAGAAGGCAACGCGGCAGTCGCATGGGTTTATTTACTGTTTCGGAGCCATTTCTGGACAGGGCGTTGACATGTGATAAAAAGTAGGTCCTATACGAAGCTCCACGGCGCCGTCATCATTGGTTAGCATTGGTTAGCAATCCCATGAAACGATTTCAAAACAGCCGAAACCAGCACTGTACCAGAAGAAGGTCCTTCTGTGTGTTTGGTGCATCGTGCATCGGGAACTGCTACCAGCTGGTCAGAGTATCAATGCAACTGTGAAGTGTCAGCAGTTGAGCTGTGCTCAACAAAAACTCAACACTCTGGAGCCATCACTCCTGAATTGCAAATGGGTCCTCGTTTACGGGACAACGCTAAGTCCCACGTGGCTAGGATGACTCAGGACACCATTCTCCGCCTTGGATGGGAAACAATATTGCAACCACTATATTCCCCGGGTATTGCACCGTCCGATTATTACCTATTCCATTCTTTGGACAATCACATTAGAGGCCGCCAATTCAAATCCCTAGTAAAAGTCCAAAATGCACCTGATACCTTCTTCGTCTCACGGCCCACCAACTTCTACCGCGATGAATTCCATGGCCTTCCAGAACGTTTTCAGAAGGTCGTCGATGTTGATGGGGACTATTTTTGATCTTCCAGGTTAGGTGACGTATCGATGTTCGAATGTGGTGGGTGAAAAAGCAACAAAACTTTCCTTGGTTACCTTTTTATTTAAATTTAAGACCTTGTATACAGAACCTATGTACACGAGATTGATTTTCTTTAAATTTCACTTAATTCCTTTATAGTTTCCTGACAAAAATATTTATTTATTATTCGTGACTAAAAAAAAAAAACAATTATTTTATTACACTGAGTAGAAATAAAAGAGAGCGAATGAAATCCAAACTGAATAAAAACATTGTTTCTCACCAAATTTTCCATTCTGTCTTTTAAAATACTTGTTAAAGCATATAAAAATATAATGTACTTACAAATCAGTTTAGTACATTTGTTTTATGGCTGTATTTATAATATCTTGTTAAAATGTTTGTCTTTAAACTGTCAAATATAAATCGCAGTAAATTGTGTAATCTGCTGTCACAAAAATGTATCCTATTTTTCGATCGGTATGGAAAAACAATATTTCTCCATACTATTTTACCGTAAATTATTAATTGTCAATAACTTTGTTACTTTTAAATGAAGGAAGCGAGATAATTTTACTATGATGTTTTTAAAGCTGGTCATTTGGGGGGGCAGGAAACCATTTGGGGGCCGTGGACACGATGGTTCCCCCTTGGCTACACCCCTGAGTTTAAGGTCCCTCGATTCTGCTTCGAGGCTAAGGGATATGGTGACCATGAGAAATGAATGAAATGGTGGAATGAAGAAAGTGGGAGGAAACAGGAGAACCCAGAGAAAACCCACTACACGGCGTTTCTCCACCACAAAGCCTACTTAACACAAGCTGGGATCGAACCATGGACACCATGCACCAGAGATGAATTCTCTACCACTGAGCTACCGCAGGCTTGCTTGGACTTGGTTGTCCATATCCAATCTTTCTTTTGGCCTTGCTTAAACAACTTCTAGTTTTGTTCTAAATCCAGACTCCATATTGGCGTAGATATTAATATTACAGTCGATTGGTAAAATCAATCTTATCTTCCACATTTAAAAATTAAAGTACACACAAGTACAAAAATAAACATTTACCATAAAAACACTAGCTGCAAGTGTTCAAAATACATTTATGGCTTCTATAAAATCTATTGAAAATTGCTATTTTTAATTAGGCAGCTAGTTTTCGACTCCATCCGAGTTTAAGCTCAACCTAAACTTAGTTGACCAAAGTGAACTGACCCAACCCGACAACCCGACCCGACTGACCCGACCCGAGCTAACCCGATTGACCCGACCCGAGCTGACCCGATTGACCCGACCCGAGCTGACCCGACCCGACTCGGGTCGGGTCGGGTCAACCCGACCCGTTTGAGAGCACTATGGTGGAATGAAGAAAGTGGAAGGAAACGGGATAACCCCGAGGAAACCCATGCACACGGTGTTTCTCCACCACAAAGTTCACTTGGTGGGGCTGCAATCAAACCCGAGACCCCAAGCACCAGAGGTGAACGCTCTACTACTGAGCCACCGCGGCCCCTGACTCTGAAAGATTTCCAATATTCATTTTAATTTTTGGCACTATGTTATTAATTTGTGGCAGTATTATCTACTACGACGTATTTGTTTAGAAGTATATACTTCCTCTGTTTCCAAATTTTTGTGGTCTTTGAATCCACTTTTTTTTAAAAAAAAAACTTGTATCTGAAAATAGATCAGTGTTCCATTTTTCTATAATTACATATAATTTAAAACTGTGAGATTTACTTTACAAAGGAGTAAAATGAGCAACCAGGCTGTAAATTCGGAGATATACTTAGAAAAAAAAATCTAGTAATTTGGCGTTTATTTTTAAATATGGCAACCATGGTATTCGGGAACTCATGGTTGTTGAAAAGATTTCTGCTGCTGGTGCTAAGCGTCGTCTGAAAGAAAGCGTCCCTTCTTCGCTTTCTGTTCCCTTCGCTGCTGTTGCAGCTAGTTCTCGAAAATCTGTAGCAACCCAGACATCCGACGCTTCCACCCAGTCAGACTCGGTCCCAGAGAATAGTTGTGCAACGAAGACCCCAGTCGCAATGACAACGGAACTTCCCAGAATCCCACGTGCTTCTGTTAGTGGTGCTTTACGGCATATTCCAGCCCATCGCCGATCACCTTGCCTTGGACCATGCAATCTCGCTTTCTTTACGTCGTGTGCTCGTTTGCACCGATTCCCAGAGCGTGGTTCTGAGTCTACAGAATGTCTTCAGTATGCACTCTCTCACTCAGGACATTCTTGTGAGATGCCATCGGTTGCAGCAGTAGGGTTGTGTCGTCGTTGTCTGCTGGGTGCCTGGTCATGTTGGCATCCAGGGAAACGAACGTGCTGACGCAACTGCTAAGAATGCCGCCTTAGTTGGGGTTGCACTGGAGCATAGCCTTCCTTGCTCCGACCTTCAGAATCATTTCCATTGTTTGATGCGGTCTCACTGGCAAGCTGATTAAGACCAGGCCGTTGAGAAGAAATTACACGCGGTCAAGCCTGTACTTGAAGAGTGGCGTACGTCATTTTGGTGCTGTCGTCGAGATGAAGTGCTCCTGGCGCGTCTGCGTATCGGACACTCATCTCACACATAGCTATTTATTATGTCAGGTGAACCGTCCGTATTGTGAAGAGTGTATTGTCCCTCTGAGTATTCAGCACATTCTTGTTGAATGTCCTGAATACTCGGATCTCAGAGAACGATTTGGACTGCCTTGTTTACTTGCCCGTGTCTTGGGGGATAATAGTGATTTTGTTAGCCGGGCACTTAAGTTCGTATCGGCCATTAATGTTGCTCACGTTCTCTGAGAAGTTTTAGCTTGTGTAATTGTTTTATTGCTGCTAAATTTTTATCTTGACTTCCGTTTTTAGTGTTGTTTTTCTATATATTGTTATTGTTATCTCTTAACTTATTTATTATTTTATTTATCTTTGTTCTTTTCTTATTCTTTAGCAGCACTTTCGTCTTTGTGAACACTGTTGGTTTTTAGTTATTTTCATTTTTAATAGTGAAGTTCTGAGCAACCTAATTAATCCTGACGGGGACATATAGCCTCGTTGCTGACGTCCCCATTAACACCCTACTCACTCACTCACAAAATGAAACTTTTTGAAAGCTGTTTTTGATTTGACACCCGATTTTATATAATTTGAGGTGCTAATTTCGAAATTAGTTTTTCCTCATCAGCTCAGGTTTTTTCGCAAATCGGAAAACATGATTGCTTAAATTGTGCTATTTACGCAGCAACGCTGCTAATATAGAGTAACATTATGACTATATATTTCTGACAAAGGAACATTATTTTGCGTGAGAACTAATCGGAACATCAATATTCTAAATAATTCATCGACGTAACTAGGGGCAAACGGGGCTTGTGCTTCGGGTGCCGGATTGGGAAGGCTCAACTTGGGCAAATATTTGGGGGAGCGTTTTGGTTCAGTTGGTTAGCGGTGCGCTAAGGCGTGTTCTTGCCCCAGGCGACAACTAGTGTATTTACGTCGCTGAGGGTCATTGATAAACAATTTACCTCATTTTTGTCTCTGCCTTTTCACTTGGAAGCTCCTATAACTAGACTTCTTTTGTGAGTAGTTCGTGAATCTTCACGTACCAACGTCCAACAATAATCCGCCAACATTGTTGTTCTCCAACGCCCCTGATAGTGGAATTCAATTGCGTTGATGTCCTTGTGAAGTCTTTCATAATGTTCTTCACTTTAGTCACCGAAGTTAAAAGGAAAGCTGTCTAAATGTGAATGCATAAAAAAAAAATAAATCTTAAGACTCATTTTGTACCCTAATATTTTACACTTCTGGAGCATATTAGACACAATATACTTGTAATTTTCGTCTCTGTTGTTCCCGAGAAAATTATGACACATCCGTGAATGCACTTCATGCTTCCTTTTCAACACTTGTCATACAATGTTCAAAGTATGACTTTTCTGATACTTTCTGATCAGAGGACAAATCAATATTCCTTCTTTTAACTTAGCACTTGAAGGTTCCGAGAATTTTGTCACTAGACACTGGAAGCACTGCCCAACGTTATTCAGACCTTTGACAAATTGTTTCATTAGGCGCAGTTTCATATGCAAGATGGTAATATGACTTTTGAAGGGTCTACGAGGCAGAAGTTTTTCACATTCTTACTTCCTATATTGCGGCTTTCGCTGACAATCAATTTGAGTCCAGTGTTTATCGCGTTCTATGCTCTTCCATTCGCAAAATTGGCATGGATATTTGGTGTACCTTTACTGCTGTCCAAGAAGCATATATATCACCTTCAGATCGCTGCACAATAATCACTGATGATCCTCGTATTTTAGTTTTATTTTTAAACATTTCCATATTTTCGTAAGTCTCCTTTAAATGCACAGAATGAATAATGGGTATACAGAGGGTTGTTGGTTGTCGTTGTGAAAAAGCAGACCGTTCAAACTTCTCTTGTTGGAATCAATGAAAAGCCTCCTTTCCTCTGCATTATAGTTCTCCAGCTTACACAACACTGTTATTGCGTTCCCAACGTGTAACGCGTTGTGATATCATTCAGTACTACCAGATACAGTACATATGTCAGCCGAATAAGTAACTGCACGTCTTTTATTACAAATTCAAAGATAATCAGAAGGATATGGCACAGAAAGTGTCTTTTTGTATTTGTAATTATAATCAGTACTTCTTCCGAAATATACATATATACGGCTATTTTCCTCTCCCCCTCCCCTCTATTTTAAGAGAACTGTACGTGATAGGGAAAAACTAATTACATTTTTTGGATCTCAGGTCAAAACATTAAGAAAACCTTAATAGTTTCCAAACGGCAAAATCATTGTAGAGCAGTGTTATTTTAACAATAGTGTTAATGTCTTTTTTCACTTCAATATTTTCAGCTCGGTGTCGTCGGCATGATAAACACTTGAACGCTAACGAAGATCTTCATTATCTTCAAGGGAAAGGATATCATCAGGCCAGCAGGACTAAGAATGAAAAGTCCATCTTTCGGAGACAGTGCATAATATATAAAAGAATTAATAATAAATTAATGCACAAATCACGAAGTAGTAGCAACACAGATACTGAGAGATATATCGAGGTAGTGTTGTATAGGTTATCGCAGCAAAACATAGTAAGGGTTGTGCACTCGAGATTCAAAGGAAGTGTTGAAGCCAAGTCTTTGTCATCACGTAGAGGGCGTGATGCCACCTTCGATTTAATAAAGCGAATATATATCTGGAAGACCATGTCACATAACGTACGAGAATACATTCGGAGAGGTTTCACTTGCCAAAAGGTAAATACAACTTGTATCAGGTCAATTGTACCGCTTCAACCAATACCACCACCAAAACAAATTCTCAAGCAAATAGGCGTGGATATAATACAACTACCCGAGGTTGATGGTTAGAAATATGCTGTTATTGCAATATATTATTTTACCAAATATTGTTTGGAAAGGCTCTTCATGACAAAACTCATATCAGTATAGCTGATTTCATTTTTGAATGGATATACATGTTTGTGTGTCCCAAAATACAAATCAGCGATAAAGAAAGGGAATTCGTTACTTCAGTTTCGGAGGAACTCTTCCGTTTGACAGGTTAAAACAGCGAATCACCTCCGCGTAAAATTCACAAGCAAATGTGCTTGTAGAAAGAGAAAATAGAACAATAAAAATGCATTTTAAAGATTCTTCAGCAACGGGTAGAAGAGTGGACGAAAGCTTTGCAAAGTATGATGTTTGCACACAGAATACAAAAATATTCTACGGGAGTGTTGCCATTCTTCCTAATGCTCGGACAAGAACCTGTCTTCCCAATGGATGTTTTAAATAGTAATGCAGAAGATGATATTGCACCTACTATAGGTGCTGCTGAATATGACTCATACGATACGAAAACAATAGAAAAACTTGTGGAAAACATGATGCAAATTAGTCGACAGTATCAGGACAAAGCAACACATAACATATGACAGTCAAAACATATGACAAAAAAATATGACAGTCAACAACGGAATCCCGAATTCAAAGTTGGAGACCTCGTGCTAGCAAAAAATATGAGAATTTTAAGGAGAGACGGCTGGAGTATAGCACCGTATGAGCGACCATTTAGAATTGAAAAGATATACTCCAACAATACCTAAAAGCTTAATTTCTTTAAAACCAAGATAGTCGTGAAAACCAACGACTTTCACTTACAAAATTTCATTTACTATTTCATCAAGTAAAAAATACAGACTCTCCCGTCAAACAGACCGAAAACGAGGACAAAGGAGATGGAACTGTTTACTCTAAAAATGAGAAACAAAAAGAAAACTCAAAAGATCCAAAGATCGTAGATGAAATAAAAATTACGATACTTCTACTTTCCTGTAGAAAGTAGATGGCAGGGAGAAAAGCCAAAAGATTTAGGATTAAAAATTACAAGGAAATTATCGGACAAAGGAAATCAAGCAATACCCTTGAAGGATCCTATTTCATTTATAGAAATAATCTGAGATTGTAAGTGTTGGTTTCGAAGTGCAAGCTACCTTTTGGTAGGAGATGAGTGCACTCATAAAGAAATAAGAGCAAAAATTGTGTTCTATATGCAGGAGCCCCCCTCCATGTAGTCGACTGTCATCGTCGGGGAGGGGGTGAAGCTGAGAGGGTGGATTCATCATTCTTTCATATATCACCCCTCATCTGCATGTTTTGCATGCCCTCTCAGGGGGGTTCAAGAGAGTTAAGAAGACGAAGGTCTAGTGGACGTCTTCCTGCACTTGGGGTGGACGTGCACCCACCCGGCCTACTGTTGTGTGCGTCCAGTGTTTGTTTTCTGAAGTGTTTAGTCTTTCCAAAGAAATCAAGTGAACTCGTTGCTACCCAGTCACTGATTCTTACTTCCAGTGTGCCAACGCTTCCAGATTATGTAAAGGTTGGTTACTATCGTTTGAAAGTTCGGCTGTATATACCTCGTCCTTTGCGCTGCTTTAAATGTCAACATTTTGGGCACAGCATCATATCGTGTAATGCGAGTGCTGCTCGTTGTAGAAATCGTGGGCAGTGTAGTCATGGTGCGGAACCCTGTACAGCAACCAAGTCCTTCTGTGTTAACTGTAAGGGCGAGCATTCTACTTGGTCTCGGGACTGTCCAGCGTTTCAGCGCGAGAAGCGTATTCGAAAACTCATGGTTGTCGAGAAGATTTCTCCTGCAGATGCGAAGCGTCGTTTGAGAGAAAGCATTTCTTCCTCGCCTTCTGTTCCATTCGCTAGTGTAGCAGCTAATTCTCGGAAATCTGTAGCAACCCAGAAGTCCGACGTTTCCACCCAGACAGACTCGGTCTCAGAGCGTAATTATGACCCCAAGACCCCGGTTGAAACGACGAGCGAACTTCCCAAGACTCGAGTTGCAACGACAAGCGAACTTTCTAAGACCCCACATGATTCTGTTAGTGATGGTCTTTGGCGTACTCCAGTACATCCCCGATCATTTTACGTGGCGGGCCTTAAGCATAGTCAGCATATACGTAGGCTCAAAGGTACGGTTCTGTCCCTAACAGACCGAAATCTACTCCAGTTCGTAAGCTACCTGCAATTTGTCTGAAACCTGACAGTGGAGGATGAACTTATGTACTCCGAGTGGCTGTTATTGGACCTCGTGGGAAAGTTCGACCTAAACGTTGAGCTCTTCTAGTATGGCGTTTCTTGAGTGGAACCTCAATGACCTCGGTACTGACCGTGAGGAATTGACACAACTCGTTTTGAGCACTCGTCTGTACTTGCTTGCTTGCAAGAAATCCATTTTAAGTCTACCCAGTTCATATTTCTTCCTGGATATACTATGTACAGATGTGGTAAGACAAATGCTGGGCACGCTGCTGGTGGTGTGGCCATATGTGTCTCCAGTTCTGTTCATTCTCAGCAGATTCACCTTGTATCACGACTGCTAGCCGTCGTGGTGCGAGTATACCGTTCTCACCCGGTTACGATTTGTGCATTATATGTTCCTCATTCAGAAGCCTTTAGAACCGCTGATCTGCTTTCAGCTCTTTCATCAGCTCGAGCAGTCAGTTTTGCTAGTAGGAGACCTTAATGCGTATTATCGTCTGTGGGGCTCTGTTCGTACTGACGGTCGTGGCCGTCAGGTAACGGGATTTCTTGAGGAGAGTGGATTGCTCCTCCTTATTGATGGGATTTACACTCACTTCTGCGCTGCCCATGGTACCTTTCCTATCTCGACCTCTGCATGTGCAGTGCTGGTCTATTGCTCTCAGTTACATGGAGAGTGCACCTTGATCTTTGTGGCAGTGATCACTTTCCATTGTTCGTCGACGGTCTCCCTGTTACTGTTCATTCATGTCTCCGCCGCTTCAAGTTTAAGCAAGCTGACTGGCGTAAATTTCGTGAGCTCAGTGCGTTTCATTGTGGTGATGATCTCCCAGCAGCTGCTGCAGGAGAGGCTTTCGAGCAAACTGTTCTTGAGACTGCTCATGATTCCATTTCAGAATGTGGCGGCGACGTCTTCCGGCGGAGAGTTCCATTGTGGTATACGAATATAAGTGATTCTATCCTGTCTCGTTGGCGCGCTCTTTCCACTTTTAATCGTTATCCCACTGACGAAAATCTCCAGCGCTCCCCATACTACGTGCTCAAGCTAGACGTCTTATCAGACTCTCGAAGCGCCAAAGCTGGGAGAGTCATGTTTCTTCCATCAATAGTCGCACAGTGATGTCTACTGTGTGGCGTAGGGTCTGCTCTCCTAATGGAATTAATTCTTCCGTTGATATTCCAGTTTTATCTGTCAATGGTGTTCTAGAAACTAACCGTTCAGAGATATCTGACTTTTTGGGACAGTATTTTCAATCTAATTCTGAGACTGAACTCAATCCTCCAGCGTTCGTTCCTTTTAGGACCGGTTAGAGCGGAATTCCTTAAACTTCCGTAGTGCTAACAGCGAGGCTTACAATCCCTCAGTCACGCTTGTTGATTTCAGTTCTGCTCTTCGTGAATCCTTCAACACCGCACATGGCTTGACCGTATTTCGTATATGTTGGCTAACCACTCATGTGATACTGAAATTGCTTTAGTGCAATTGTTTAATCGCCTCTGGCTAGAGGAGTTCTTTCCACCTGCTTGGCCTGAGGCTCTTTTTCTTTCCATCTTAAAGCCTGGAAAAGTCGCAGCTAACCCTACAAGCTACAGACCCATTACTCTTACAGACCTGAGTCTGTAAGCCCCCTCCAAGTAGCGGACCGTCATCGTCGGGGAGGGGGTGGAGCTGAGAGGGCGGCTTCATCCTTCATTCATCTATCACCCCTCATCTTCATATCATTGCACGCCCTCTCAGCCGCTAATACCGCTACCGGACTCGCGGGTGGTTGGTGGGAGTCGGGAAGAGGCAGGTCTAGTGGACGTCTTCCTCCACTTGGGGAGGACGTGCACCCACCCGGCCTACTGTTGTCTGCGTCCAGTGTTTGTGTTGTCCGGCGTGTTGCGTCTTTGCAAATATATTAAAAAAAACAATCGCAAAACTAAAAATAATATAAAAAAACAACAAAATTAAAAATAAAAAAAATCCGCACCTTTTTGTTTTGTTTTGTTCTTCCTGGGCTGGCGGGGGTCTATCTTTTTGTTGGACAGGTTACTTTTGTTTTGTTTAACTTCTTCTTTTTCCGGGGCCACGCGTTTTTGTCGACGGGAATGGTTTCCTTGCACTTCCATTCCCCTTGACCGCGTTGGCCCCACGCTGATCCTAAGTTGTCGGACGTGCTGAAGGGATTGCCAGGGGGTAGCGTTAGTTCCTCTATTAACGCCCCGGTGTGACCTCACACCCTTTTTTCCCTTTATCCATGTTTATTAATATTTACACTTTTATGGGTATAAAAACAAACAAAACGGGTCCGGGCTCGCCCTCTACTAAAAAGCCCAAACTGACTGAGAGCGAGATCGAAAATTCCGTCAGCCAGAATGTGGAAAAGACAAGTATCGCGACACCCGTGGTCCGATATCTTGTAATTAAAGATAAAGTAACTGATGGTGCCGATGCTACCGATAACCGTCCGAGTGCTCTGAAGGGCTTGTCACCTTTTGTTATTAATAAAATTATAACTTATAACGCCGGACAGGTTAAAGATATTAAGAAATTGCGGAATGGCACCTTACTGGTGGAAACCGTCGACGAGCGGCAAACTGCGAAGCTGATGAAGTTAACTGCAATTGGCCAAGTGAACGTGTCCGTAGAACCCCATCGTCTACTGAACGTTTCTCGAGGTGTGATCTCGTGTTGGGATCTCCTTAATGCCACCGAGGAGGAGATAAAGTCGGAGTTAGCGGACCAACACGTTGTAGACGTAGCTCGCATCAAAAGTAAGAAGTCAGGTGAACTCGTAGCTACCCAGTCACTGATTCTTACTTTCAGTTTGCCAACGCTTCCTGATTACGTTAAGGCTGGTTTCTATCGTCTCAAAGTTCGTCCTTATATACCTAGTCCCTCACGCTGTTATAAATGTCAACATTTTGGGCACACCAGCACGTCGTGCAATGCGAGTGCTGCTCTTTGTGCCAATTGTGGCCAGGCTAGTCATGGTACGGATCCCTGTACAGCGACGAAGCCCTTCTGTGTCAACTGCAAGGGTGAGCATTCTGCTTGGTCTCGGGATTGTCCAGCCTTTCAGCGTGAGAAGCGTATCCGAGAACTCATGGTTGTCGAGAAGATTTCTGCCGCCGATGCGAAGCGTCGTTTGAAAGAAAGCCTTCCTTCCTCGCTTTCTGTTCCCTTTGCGATTGTTGCCGCTAGTTCTCGGAAATCTGTTGCCACCCAGACTGTCGACGTTTCCACCCAAACCGACTTGGTACCACAGCCTAATTGTGACCGCAAGACCCCAGTTGCACGTACGAGCGGCCTTTTTAAGAATCCAGTTGCAACCACGAGCGGCCTTTTTAAGAATCCAGTTGCAACCACGAGCGCCCTTCCGAAGACACCAGTTCCAAAAACTAGCGAAGTCCCCAAGACCCCACGTGTCTCTGTTAGTGGTGGTCTTCGTCGTACTCCCGGACTTCGCCGCTCACCTTACGTCGCTGGCCTTAAGCTTAGCCAGCATATACGCCTGCTCAACGATACGGTTCTCTCTCCCAAGAGACCAAAACCTACTCCAGTTCGTAAGCCACCTGGAGTTTCTTTGAAATCTGACATGGTGGAAGATGAACTGATGGACACGGAGTGGACTGTAATGGGCCCTTGTGGGAAAGTTCGCCTCAAACGTTGATCTCATCTACTATGGCGCTTCTTCAGTGGAACCTGAATGGCTTCTCTACTCACCGTGAGGAATTGACCCAATTGGTTACTGACCACTCGCCTGTGCTTATCTGCTTGCAGGAAACCCATTTTAAGCCTACCCAGTCCTTCGTTCTTTCTGGGTTTACTATATATTGATGTGATAAGCCAGATGCTGACCACGCTGCTGGCGGCGTGGCGGTATGTGTTTCCGACTATCTTTATTCTCGGCAGATTCACATTGTATCGCGCTTGCAAGCCGTCGCCGTGCGAGTATCCTTCTGTCGTCCGCTAACAATTTGTTCAATATACGTTCCTCACTCAGTCGTCTTTACAACCGCCGATCTGCTTCAGCTCTTCCATCAACTCGAACCGCCAGTCTTGCTTGTAGGAGACCTTAATGCTTATCACCGTCTATGGGGCTCTGTCCGTACTGACGGTCGTGGCCGTGAAGTGACGGCCTTTCTTCAGGAGAGTGGACTGTTCCTCCTTAATGATGGAAGTCCTACTCACTTCTCCACTGCCCATGGTACATATTCTTGTATTGACCTCTCCATGTTCAGTGCTGGTCTCTTGACCTCATTGACATGGAGAGTACATCCCGATCTTTGTGGCAGTGACCACTTCCCGTTATTTGTTGAAGGTCTCCCTGTTACTCCTTCTTTTCCTCTCCGCCGCTTCAATCTAAAGCGTGCTGACTGGCGTCAATTCCGTGCGCTCGTCAATTCCGTGAGTTTCATTGTCGTAATGATCTCCCTGTAGGTGCTGTTGCTGAGGCGTTTGAGCAGACTGTTCTTGATGCTGCTTATGGTTCCATTCCAGAATGCGGTGGCAATGTTTCCCGCCGGCGTGTTCCTTGGTGGTCTGCGGAACTCCGTGAGGCTATCCGGGCTCGCCGGCTTGCTCTTGCCACTTTTAATCGCCATCCAACAGACGAACATCTCCAGCAGTTCCGCATTCTGCGTGCTCGTGCTCGCCGTCTGGTAAAAATCTCAAAGCGCCAAAGCTGGATGAATTACATTTCGTCATTCAGTACCCCCTCCATGTAGCGGACCGTCATCGTCGGGGAGGGGGTGGAGCTGAGAGGGCGGCTTCATACGTCATTCATTTATCACCCCTCATCTTCATATCATATCATTGCATGCCCTCTCAGCCGCGAATACCGCTACCGGACTTGTGGGTGGTTGGTGGGAGTCGGGAAGAGGAAGGTCTAGTGGACGTCTTCCTCCACTTGGGGAAGACGTGCACCCACCCGGCCTGCTGTTGTGTCAGTCCAGTGTTTGTGTTGTCCGGCGTGTTGAGTCTTTGAGAAAATTAAAAACAAAAAAAAAATCGTAAAACAAAAAAGCCAAAAAAAAATTTAAAACAAATAAAAGTACAAAAAAATCCGCACCTATTGTTTTGTTTTGTTCCTTTTGGGCTGGTGGGGGTCTATCTTTTCGTTGGCCAGGTCTCTTTTATTTAGTTCTACCTCTTCCTTTTTCCGGGGCCACGCGTTTTTGTCGACGGGAATGGTTTTGTTGCACGCCCATTCCCCTTGACCGCGTCGGCCCCACGCTGATCCTAAGTTTGAGGGCGTGGCGAAAGGATTGCCAGGGGGTAGCGTTAGTTCTCCCCATTAACGCCCCGGTGTGACCTCACACCCTTTTTTTCCTTTATAAATGTTTAAAAAAATCTTTTTCTTATGGGTACCAAAACACAAAAAACAGAACCGGGCTCTCCCTCACGGAAGAAGCCCAAACAAAATGATAGTGAAATTGAGGAACAGACAAGTATCGCGACCCCTGTTGTCCGATATCTTGTAATTAAAGAGAAAGACGTTGAAAGTGCCAGTACTGAGGAAACCCGTCCGAGTGCTATTAAGGGCTTATCCCCTTTTGTAATCAGTAAAGTCATTACTCATCAAGCCGGGCAGGTTAAAGACATAAAGAAACTGCGGAATGGCACTTTATTGGTGGAAACGACAGACGAGAAGCAAACGGCGAAGTTAATTAAGTTAACTGCCATTGGACCGGTGAAGGTGTCAGTCGAACCTCATCGTATGCTGAACGTTTCAAGAGGGGTGATATCGTGTTGGGATCTCCTCAATGCCACCGAAGAGGAGATCAAGTCGGAATTAGCGGACCAACACGTTATAGAGGTAGCTCGAATCAAAAGTAAGAAGTCAGGTGAACTTGTCGCTACTCAGTCACTGATTCTTACTTTTAGTCTGCCCACGCTTCCGGAGTCTGTGAAAGCTGGTTACTATCGTTTAAAAGTTCGGCCCTACATACCCAGTCCTCTGCGCTGCTTTAAATGTCAACATTTTGGGCACACCAGCACCTCGTGTAATGCGAGTGCTGCTCTTTGTGCGAATTGTGGCCAGGGTAGTCATGGTGCGGATCCCTGCAAAGCGACCAAGCCCTTCTGTGTTAACTGCAAGGGAGAGCATTCTGCTTGGTCTCGAGATTGTCCAGCTTATCAGCGCGAGAAGCGTATCCGAGAACTCATGGTAGTCGAGAAGATTTCTGCTACAGATGCGAAGCGTCGATTGAAAGAAAGCCTTCCTTCCTCGCTTTCTGTTCCCTTCGCTACTGTCGCTGCTATTTCTCGGAAATCTATAGCTACACAGACCGTCGACGTTTCCACCCAAACGGACTTGGTCCCAAAGCGTAGTTGTGAATCGAAGACCCCAGTTGCAAAGATGAGCGAACTTCTTAAGACCCCCGTTGCAACAACGAGCGAACATGCCAAGCCTCCAGCTGTAACGCCGAGTGAAGGTCCGAAACCTCCTCGTGTTACTGTTAGTGGTGGTCTTCGGCGCACTCCCGCCCATCGGCGATCACCTTACATGGCTGGCCTGAAACTCAGTCAGCATATCCGCAGGTTAAACGACACGGTTCTTTCTCCGAAGAGACCGAAATCTACTCCAGTTCGTAAGCCACCTGCAGCTTCTCTGAAGTCTGACATGGTGGAGGACGAACTGATGGATACTGAGTGGGCTGTGATTGGACCGCGTGGTAAAGTTCGCCTTAAACGTTGATTTCTTCCAGTATGGCGCTTCTTCAGTGGAACCTGAATGGTTTCTGTAGTCACCGTGAGGAATTGCTACAACTGGTCTCCGACCACTCGCCAGTTGTCGTTTGCTTGCAAGAAACCCATTTTAAGCCTACCCAGTCCTTCCTTCTTTCTGGGTACACTATGTACAGATGTGATAAGTCAGATGCTGGTCACGCTGCTGGCGGCGTGGCCGTATGCGCCTCTGATTCTTTTCATTCTCGGGAGATTCACCTACTCTCCCGCCTGCAAGCAGTTGCGGTGCGAGTATACTTCTCTCGCCCGCTTACAGTTTGTTCATTGTACATTCCTCAATCAGAAGCCTTTAGCACCGCCGATCTGCTTCAGCTCTTCCATCAGCTCGAGCCGCCAGTCTTGCTTGTAGGAGACCTTAATGCCTATCATCGCTTGTGGGGCTCGGTCCGCACTGACGGTCGTGGCCGTCAGGTAACGGAATTTCTTGAGGAGAGTGGCTTGCTTATCCTTAATGATGGCAGTCCTACTCATTTTTCCACTGCCCATGGCACCTATTCTTGTATAGACCTCTCCATGTGTAGTGCTGGTCTCTTGACCTCATTGACATGGCGAGTGCATCCCGATCTTTGTGGCAGTGATCACTTCCCGTTGTTTGTTGACGGTCTCCCTGTTACTCCTCCTTTACCTCTCCGCCGCTTCAATTTGAAGCGTGCTGACTGGCGTAAATTCCGTGAGCTCAGTGTGTTTCAGTGTCCTGATGATCTCCCTGTAGCTGTTGTGGCTGAGGCTTTTGAGCAGACTGTTCTTGATGCTGCTCATGGTTCCATTCCAGAATGCGGTGGCGACGTTTCCCGCCGGCGTGTTCCATGGTGGTCTGCGGAAATCCTTGAGGCTATCCTAGCTCGTCGGCACGCTCTTGCCACTTTTAATCGTCATCCAACAGACGACAATCTGCAGCGTTTCCGCATTCTACGTGCTCGAGCTCGACGTCTTATTAAGCTCTCGAAGCGCCAAAGCTGGATGCATTACGTTTCGTCCGTCAATAGTCGCACAGCGATGTCCACTGTGTGGCGTCGGGTCCGCTCTCTTACTGGCAATTCTCCTACTGTTGACGTTCCTGCTTTGTCTGTGAATGGTGTCTTAGTTACTCACACTTCGGAGATAGCTCACTCTTTGGCCCAGTACTTTGCATCTATCTCTGAGTCTGAACATTATCCTCCAGCATTCGCTCCCATTAGGGCGCGTTTAGAGCGGAACCCGTTAAACTTCCGTACCGCGAACAACGAAGATTACAATGCTCCTTTCACCCTCGTTGAATTCGATTCTGCTCTTCGTGAATCATCCAATACTGCTCCAGGTCTTGATCGTATACCTTACGAAATGTTGCGCAACCTCCCCCGCGATACACAGCTTGCTCTCTTGCAACTGTATAATCGCCTCTGGGTCGAGGAGTTTTTTCCACCGGCTTGGCGTGAGGCTCTCGTTCTTCCTATCTTGAAGCCAGGCAAAGTCGCAACTAGCCCCACGAGCTACAGACCCATTGCTCTCACGAGCTGCGTCTGTAAGCTGTTTGAACGCATGGTCAACAAGCGCCTGGTGTGGTATTTGGAATCCAATTCACTTCTGAGCAAGCATCAAAGTGGATTTCGTCGTTTCCGATCCACTACAGACAATCTCGCTTATCTTGAGGGTGAAATTCAAGACGCCTTTCTCCACGGCGAACATCTTGTAGCTATATTCTTCGACTTAGAGAAGGCGTATGACACCACATGGCGTTACGGAATCCTAAAACAATTACATGACTGGGGTCTTCGTGGGCATATGGCCCAATTTATCGCGAATTTTCTTCACGAGCGACATTTTCGAGTGCGTGTGGGATCTAGTCTTTCAGAGCGCTTTGTACAAGAAAATGGTGTTCCACAAGGCAGTGTTCTTAGTGTCACGTTGTTTGCTGTCGCAGTCAACAGCGTTCTTTCGCAGATCCAGCCTCCTGTGTCTGGTCTGCTATATGTGGACGATCTTGTCATTTTCTGTCGCTCCCGCCACCTTCGCGGCGTTACTCGAAAGCTTCAACTGACTCTCAATCGTCTCGTTCGCTGGTCGAATGAGACTGGATTTCGCTTTTCCACCGAGAAATCCCAATGTGTTCACTTCTGCCGGCAGCGTACGTGCGTTGTTGACCCGGACTTGTACCTCGATGGCACACGTTTGTCATTCGTTGATACAGTCCGTTTCTTGGGTCTAGTGTTTGACCGTCGCTTGTCGTGGGCACCACATATTCGCAATCTTAAGTACTCTTGTCTTCGAGCTCTGAATCTCCTTCGTGTCCTTTCCCACCGCACGTGGGGTGCTGATCGTACTGTTCTACTTCGTTTGTACCGTAGTCTAATTCGGTCCAAGTTAGACTATGGCTGTATTGCCTACGGCTCTGCTCGTGATTCCTTGTTGCGCCAACTCGATACAGTGCATCACCTGGGTATTCGGATTGCTCTTGGCGCCTACCGTACTAGTCCTGTTGCAAGCCTGTACGTTGAAGCCAATGAACCTTCCCTAGCGTCTTGTCGCAGGAGGCTCCTTCTTAATTATTCTGCACATGTGCGCTGTATTCCAGACCACCCTTGTAGACCACGTGTCCGTGGTGGTCGGAATTACGAGCGCTATGCTGCACGTCCTCGTTCTACACGTCCATGGTACATCCGGGCGTGTGAGAGTTTCCTTGCTGATGATTTCGTGTGGCCCTCTCTTTCTTTGGTTCAGTTTTGTGCTCTTCCACCATGGCTGCTTCGTATCCCTCGCTATGATACCAGTTTGTCTCTGCATTCGAAACAAGCTACTAGTTCCCAGGTGTACCAGCAGATGTTTGCCGCACTGTTAGATCAGTACCCCGATTTTAGTGTGTTCTATACGGACGGTTCTAAGGATGGGGATTCTGTAGGCTGTGCCTTTGTCACCGACGAGGGCAGCTCAGAATTCAATTTGCATCGCCTGTGTTCCGTGTTCACTGCCGAATTGACTGCACTTAAGCTTGCCTTGGACCATGCTCTCATGCTTTCATTACGTCGTGTGCTTATTTGCACCGATTCTCAGAGCGTGGTTCTGAGTCTACAGAATGTCTTCAGTATGCACTCTCTCACTCAGGACATTCTTATGAGATGCCATCAGTTGCAGCAGCAGGGTTGTGTCGTCGTTGTCTGCTGGGTGCCGGGTCATGTCGGCATCCGGGGAAACGAACTTGCTGATACAGCCGCCAAGAACGCCGCCTTGGCCGGGGTTGCACTGGAGCATAGCCTTCCTTGCTCCGATCTTCGTTCCTATTTTCACATCTTGATGCGCTCTCACTGGCAAGCCGATTGGGACCAGGCCATTGAGAATAAATTGCATGCAGTCAAACCACTCCTAGGTGAGTGGCGTACGTCCTCGTCCGCTCGTCGTCGAGATGAAGTGCTCCTGCCGCGTTTGCGTATCGGACACTCTCATCTGACGCATAGTTACTTGCTACGGAGGCTGAACCGTCCGTATTGTGAAGAGTGTATAGTTCCCCTGAGTATTCAGCACATTCTTGTGGAATGTCCTGAATACTCAGATCTCAGAGAACGTTATGGACTGCCTTCTGTTCTCACCCGTGCTTTGGGGGATGATAGTGATGTTGTTTGCCGGGTACTTGAGTTTGTGCATGTTATTGGCGTTGCTCACGTTCTCTGAGCTATTTTTAGTCTGTTGTCCTTGTTTTATTGCTGCTAAATTTTTATATTTTGTCATTTATTTTAAGTTTATTTTTGTATATTGTTATTGTTATCTTTTTATCTTATTTATTCTTTTATCTTACACTTTTGCTTTTTTCCATTTATTCATTTAGCAGCACTCTCGTTCCTTTGCACTGTCTTCGTTTTAACGTGTAATTCATTTTTAATCTTGCAGTCCTGAGCAACGTTGTTCATCGTGACGGGGACATATAGCCTCGTTGCTGACGTCCCCATTAACCCCCATTCATTCATTCATTCATTGACACAGTACATCACCTGGGGATTCGTATTGCTACTGGCGCCTACCGAACAAGTCCCGTCGCCAGCCTGTATGCTGAAGCTAATGAACCTTCGTTAGCATTTCGTCGCAGTTCACAACTTCTTAATTATTCTGCGCATTTGCGTTGTATCCCACACCACCCGTCTAAACCACATCTCCGTGGTGGTCGGATATACGAACGCTATGCTGCACGTTCTCGCTCTACACGTCCATGGTACATCCATGCGTGCGAGAGTTTCTTTGCCGACGAATTCGTGTAGCCCTCTCTTTCGTTGGTTCGCTTTTGTGCTATTCCACCATGGCTGTTCACTGCTGAGTTGACTGCAGTTAAGCTTGCCTTGGACCGTGCTTTCACCCTTTCCTTATGTCGTGTGCTTCTTTGCACCGATTCTCAGAGCTTGGTTCTGAGTATTCAGAATGTCTTCAGTATGAACTCTCTCGTGCAGGACATTCTTGGGAGATGGCATCAATTGCAGCAACAGGGTTGTGTCGTCGTTGTCTGCTGGGTGCCGGTTCATGTCGGCATCCGGGGAAACGAACGTGCTGATAAAGCTGCCAAGAAGGGCGCCTTGGCCGGAGTTGCACTGGAGCATAGCCTTCCTTGCTCCGATCTTAATTCGTATTTTCACCTATTGATGCGCTCTCACTGGCAAGCCGATTGGGACCAGGCCATTGAGAATAAATTACATGCAGTCAAACCACTCATTGGAGAGTGGCGTACCTCCTCGTCCGATCGTCGTCGAGATGAAGTGCTCCTGGCGCGTTTGCGTATCGGGCGCTCTCATCTGACGCACGGCTACTTGCAGCGGAAGCTGAACCGTCCGTATTGTGAGGAATGTATAGTCCCCCTGAGTATTCAGCACATTCTTGTGGAGTGTCCTGAATACTCAGATCTCAGAGAACGTTACGGACTGCCTTGTCTCCTTACCCGTGCTTTGGGGGATAATAGCGATATTGTTGGCCGGGTGCTTGAGTTCGTGCGTGTTACTGGCGTTCTCTGAGCTGTTTTTAGTTTGTTTTCGTTGTTCTATTGCTGCTAGATTTTAAATTTTCTCACATGTTTTAAGGTTATTTTTATATATTGTTATTGTTATTTTTTATCTTATTTATTCTTTTATCTTCCGCTTTTGCTTTTTTCCTTTTATTATTCTTTTAGCAGCACTCTCGTTCCTTTGCACTGTCTTCGTTTTAGCCTGTAATTCCTTTTTAATCTTGCAGTCCTGAGCAAGGTTTTATATCGTGACGTGGACATATAGCCTCGTTGCTGACGTCCCCATTAATCCCCATTCATTCATTCATTCGCTATGCTGCACGTCCTCGATTTACATGTCCATGATACATCCGTGCCTGTGACTGTTTCCTTGCCTTTGATTTCATGTGGCCGTCTCTTTCGTTGGTTCACTTTTGTGCAATCCACCCTGGCTACTTCGTCTACCTTGCCATGATTTACGTTTGTCTCTGCATTCGAAACAGCAGACTAGCTCCCAGGTGTACCAGCAGGAGTTTGCCGCACTGTTAGATCAGTACCTCGATTTTAGTGTGATTTTACGGACGGTTCCAAGGATGAGGATTCTGTAGACTGTGCTTTGTCACCGACGAGGGCAGCTCCGAATTCCATTTGCATCGCCTGTGTTTCGTCCTCACTGCTGAATTGACTGCCCTTAAGCTTGCTTAGACCGCGCTTTCACTCTGTCGTGTGCTTGTTTGCACCGATTCTCAGAGCGTGATTTTTCGTTTACAGAATGTATTCAGTATGCACTCAGTCGTGCAGGACATTCTTTTGAGATGCCATAAATTGCAGCAACAGGCTTGCGTCGTTGTTGTCTGCTGGGTGCCGGGTCATGTCGGCATCCGGAGAAACGAATGTGCTGACCCAGCTGCCAAGAACGCCGCGTTGACGGGGATTGCACTGGAGCATAGCCTTCCTAGCTCCGATCTTCAGAACCATTTTTACTCTTTGATGCGCTCTTATTGGCAAGCGGATTGGGACCAGGCCCTTTACATACAGTTAAGCCAGTACTAGGAGAGTGGCGTACGTTTCTTGTTCCCGTCATCGAGATGAAGTGGTCCTGGCGCGTCTGCGTATCGGACACTCTCATCTCACGCATAGCTATTTGTTACGTCAGGTGAACCGTCCATATTGTGAAGAGCGTATTTTCCCTCTGAGTATTCAGCACATTCTTGTTGAATGTCCTGAATACTCAGATCTCAGAGATCGTTATGGACTGCCTTCTTTACTTACCCGTGTCCTGGGGTATTCTAGTTAGATTATTGACCGGGTACTTCAGTTTATTTTTGCATCTGGGGTTGCTGACGCTCTCTGAGCATTTTTAGTTTGTTGTTATTGTTTTGTCGCTGCGAATATTTTATATCCCCTCTGAGATTTTATTGTTTTTTTGTATATATTGTTATCGTTATATCTTTTATCTTATTTATTATTTTAGCTTTTTTCGTTCAATTACCCTGTCTTCGTTTCACCCTGTAATTCCTTTTTAATCTTGAAGTCTTGAGCACTGTTGTTGATCTGACCGGGACATATATCCTCGTTGCTGACGTCCCCATTAACCCTCATTCATTCCATTGTTCAGGAGACTTTATTTCTGAAACGAAGGGCTTTCTACTATCTCAAATGGCAGGTAATTTTTTTACAATAGTCTCCAAAAGGGCAAAATCTGTCTGTGGATTTTTTACCGGAAAGAGTCCGTTGAAGGTAACTACTGATAGTCGCTTAGGACCGGCCTCTTCCATGAACCAAAGAGGGTGCTTGTAATAGTGCCGGTGTACGTGAACCTGGGATGTTCCGTCACCGGTACTTGAACCGGAAGCAGATAAACCGGAATCTCGTTCCTCATCAATTATTGCCAACGGCTCATCAGGATTATCGTCTTGTGCGGAGTTGTCCGCTGTCTTGACAAGCTAATTGTGGGGTATGCTGTGCGTGAATGGCGGGTAAGATTAAATGTACTTCCGCCTTTATATGATTTTTTTTCGAACAGAAATTACATTTAGCTTTCCCTTCCCCCAACTCACTAAAATAGTTCCACACTTCACTCTTTTTTTCTAGAACTGCTAGACATAACTAAACGTTATAAGATTAACTAAACACAAACACAAGATAGTACACAACTACAGGATGTCATAAAATTCCACTTGACAGTGCATGTCAACACACTGCAATTACTAGATACGCACAGATAAAACAAATTAAGAGTTAATTGTTAGAGATTAATTTCTTTCACAGATAAAACAAATTAAGAGTTTTATCAGTGTAGCAATATGAGACCAAAGCAACGTCTTGATTCGTCTACTCTCTCAACCACAGAAGAACACACACTGACACTACACACAAAACAAACACTTGCATTGATAACCATCCCTTCCTCTCCCCAGAGGGTTGTTGTCTTACGCTAGAACAGGCTGACCAGGATTTCTTCCAGTAAACTTCGTGCAGGGGAGCAAAAAATCAAAATATAAGGGGCTCCACTGCAGGACGTCATCTGGACATCCAAGGGGAGGCAATTGTTCCCTCCCCACTGAGTTTGAGTTTTATATACATCATTAATAGGGCAGTAATGTATCAATGGAAAACGCGAAATTTTGCTTATATCGAGTAGTCTGTCCCCTCCCCTCCCCCAGCAAACTCTGAAATGACACCCTTGCTGCACTGCGGCAGTATTTGCATAAGAGTGATATATAATCCCCCGGGAGGGAGAGTGGCTAGTTAAGTCGAAAGAAAATGCCCTCTGAAGTATAAGCCTGGAATAGGAGTGTAGTCACTGGAAACAAATGTCCTTCTCCCAATAAGGTTCGTCTGTTAATGGCTTATTACACATATTATTACATAACTGTGTTGCCTGGAGTTCCAACCCGTTAAGAACAGGAGGCACGGTGGCTCAGTGGTAGAGCGCTCACCTTTGGTTCTAAGGGTCCCTGACTCGATCCCAGACTGAGTTTGTGGTGGACGACATTGTGTCCAGTGAGTTTTCTCAGGTCCTCCCGTTTCCTCCCACATTCTCATTCCACCGTTTCTTTCATCATCATAATTCACTTGCCATTTCATCCGTCTCCTTTGGCACTTCGCTTACGTAACTGTGAGGCGCTAAACTAAAGATTTTGTTTTTTTCATTAAGAACAAAGGAGTCTAATGGGGTAAAATATTAACCCCATGTTTTAAGTTATAGTATACGGATATAATCAACACGGGGTGAATGAACCCCCTTAATATATAAAGATTGCTCTGCTATAATTTCTTTTTTAAAAAGTTTGATTTTGATGCAATACGCTGAATATATTTTGTTTGAACCTTCCAACTGATCACCTCTTAATGGAGCTTAAATCAGTGAATAGTAAATATACGCTCATTAACCCCGTTCCTCGTCGATTTGTTTTAAAAAAAATACACGATAACTTACAGAATTATGATTAGATTTTGATATAATTTTCATGCATACACCTTTTGGGACTTTCTCCCATTCCTCAGCGCTTCTACTCTGTCCTCCCCCCATTTAAAAGTATTTAAAAATATAGTTATCGTAAAAGAAAAAATAGACTTTGATTCAATATGGTGTAGTTTTTAGGCTACAGCAATAATCGACACTACTTGGATTTAAAATAAATCTACAATTAGTGGCAAACTATTCTTTCTCCCTGCCCCCTCCCCGCTGTGAAAAGTATATTCCACGAGTGTGTGTGTGTGTATTTGTGTGTGTGTGTATTTTCTCGTTTTGAGAAAATATGTTGTGTGTGTTTCTGTTTAGGTTATCACAAATACAAATGTTTAGATTTGAAGTTGGTCGAACATAAGGAGTCATTCACTGCACCCTCCCCAAATAGTATATACTTTTTTAGGATTCACAATAGTTTTAGCAAATTAAAATCTTTCGACTTTGAATTAAAATATTTCAAAGAAAATTTCGCACAAAAATTTGTTTTTATAAACATAATGTGTGGTTTGTTCGAGATTAGAGACACACTTACAGTTCGCTTCAACAATGTATCACCAGTGACCAAAAAATCTTGTCTTGTGAATTGCTATGGAAAATTTGTAGCCGCAGATATTGGGTTGCCATTCGTCCCGCAAAATCCGGGACTGTCACGGAATCGAGATCTGCGTCCCGAAAATATTTCTCGGGACGCTAAAATGTCCCGGATTTCAGCGAAGAAGAAAGGAAGAGAATATTATAGTTTGCTTTTTTCACAGGATGAAGTATATAATTGTTCTATTCAACTTCCGAGAATGGGAATTCAATATCTGAAAAACAAAATGGAATACATAAAACATGAATTTAATTAAGTTCACGATTTAACTACTTTGACATTGAACGAAGTAGGCCTATCCGTTTCATTGGGCCAGGAACAAAAGGCTTTACTGCTCAATCTTATTGTTATGTTTAGTACTCTGTTTCAATCTGCATCTTGCTTCTGAAATATTTTAATCGATAATCCCTGTCCGATATTCGTTGGCAAATTTCCTATGACCATTCAAGAAGAAATATAAAATGATAAAAATGTGATTACGTAATACTTGAATAACTCTATCTAATGGAAGAAAGTAAATTAGTGTATAACACTTCTTTTCATTTTAAGCATTTCAAAGATTCTCGTAATTTATTAGCGCCCAGGATTTTCATTTTTGAAATATGGCAACTCTACGTAGATAATACTTTTGTTCTTCATAATCTGAAGACAGATCTGCGTTACGTGACGATTCGCTGGTCGTTAGTACCAGTCTATCTCGACAGAGGGACACTTTGGCTGCTAAAAAGCTACAAAAGAGACCTTGTGCTCCATCTCTTATGTTACATGATGAGAGATATGGTCCCGGAAGTCCGTCGTTCGATTCTGGTGGACGTCACTTACATTTATTTATTTTTTTCTTACTTCAAGAATATTTGAAATGTAGCCTCAAGCTTCTTTGAAGCAATTTGTAATACTTTTCTGGTTCATTAAACTAGATGCAATGGCAGAAGTCCTTTACCCTGCACATGTCTACACCTTATTCCTTGTCCTACCCTTTTTCCCCTTACTTGCTACTTTTCACATTTCACTTCGAGTCATATGTCAGCTATATTTTGTTTTGTTACTTTATTGAGTCAATATTCTGATATTGACTAACATGCCAGATAATGCTCTTTTTACTGAGTGAAGTGATTTATATCCGCAAACATAAACATTATTTTATTGTGGAAATACTTATTTTCTACATTATCAGCTATCTTGGTGAGTTCACGTTGGACGATGTCACCTCCTGTGAGGTTGATTGAGGGTAATGTTTGTGGTACTGAACTTTGGAGGTTTTTGTCTTAAACCTTCTGGAACTTTCGATTTTACGTCAAGACAACGTGATTGTGGGTTTTCTCGAACATTTGAAGTTTTGCTACCTTTTATTGACAGAAGAAGAAAAGGGGTTGGGTTTTGTAAAACTAGCCTTTGAATAAAACCACGAACACCGAGTTTGTCGAGGTAGTGGGAGTAAGATTTTGACGGAGAAAACATCGTTAAACTACACGTCATGGAGCTACTTCAATACTTGAAGGTATTGTAATCAGCTGACATATTGAAGGAACTTTACATTTAAAACCACTGCAATTCTACAGACCTAACATTTTAGTTTACCTACCCAAATTCTGCTGCATCTTTTGAAATATGTATTTTGTGTATTTCATTTATTATTACAATATTAACCCTGTTAAAGCTACATCCAAAATTTAGTTTCTTTTGAATTACATGAAAGAATTATACAATTTAATTATTCATGTTTCCAGCTTTTCATAAAAGCTGGTGGTGGAGACAACATCCCCAATCTGTTGGGCAACGATTTTCTTTCTGTATTAGGTTGCCTTCAGTGCATTCCAACTCTACGTACGGTGATGCAACATGGTGGAATTGATGCTGTGTTTTTTTTCTTTCTCTGTAGTACCTTGCAGCTCTACGTAATTGAATTCTAGCAGAAATTGGTCTGGTGGTTTGGTGTAATGTAATTTTAATATGCTATATTTAATTTGTGCTTTTAATTAGTATATTTTTTACGTTGCGTCATTTTGCAGAAGGCTATAACATTAGTGATGTATTAGATATAACTGAATTTTTTGAACCTATTGCTTCCTCTTCTCCTGGACGTGTTCATTTTACAAGAAATTGTTTAGATAAGCTTAAAGAAAATTTACGGTTTTCCCATTCGCTATCTAGTATAGAAGATCCCTCTGTTTCGGCTTTTCAGAATAGTGACGGTTTGTTTCAATCAGACATGGCTGAAGGTGGACAGACGGATAACATAGGGGTTTTGTCACATATTCTCAGGCCAGAACCATTTTATGGGCGGATAGGCGATGATGTAGAGAGATATGTTGATCATTTTGAAATATTAGCCCAGGTGAATAACTGGTCAGATTTGAAAAAGAAGTGGATTTTAGGTTCCTTGATGAAAGGTCCTGCGGGTTATTGGTTTGACACACTTTCGAAACAGTCAGACTTCCCTGATATGACATACGCGCAATTTAAACAAAGGTTTCTTGATGCGTTTAAGAATTCTTTGTTACCTCAGTTAACGGAACAGGAAATGAGGGCACGTGAGCAGAATGAGACTGAATCTGTAGTTTCGTACGTATATGCTAAGAGAAACCTTATACTTTGTAATGACAAAGATGCTCCGGTTACGAAACAAATTCAGCTGATTATAGACGGACTTATTCCTGAATACATGCGGTTGGCAATAAAGAAGAAATATGATACTGTGGAAGCATTGCTTCAAGATTTACTTGAGGAAGAAAAAGCTCGTGTGTTGCTTGAACGTAAAGAATAGAGAAAATCATGAAGAAAAATCCATTCCTAGCACATTCTTCGATTCAGTTAAATCCTCCGGAGACTACATCTGTGCAACAAACACATTTAGTGCAAACTCAGCCTTCTCAAGTTCCGACTCGGACTTTGAACTCTCCTGTTTCCGCTTCACAGCCGAGAGAAGAGTACAAAGATCAGTTAGCTGCAATTCAGAAACAGCTAAATCAGCTTACTCTAAAAGTAGATGAGAGTGAAAAAAATACTGACCAGCGCAACTCATTTAGACGTAATAATAATAATAATAACTTTAGACGTAACTTTTCATCTCGTAGGGGGAATGGCCAGAGATCACAACACAGTGAGTCTCGTGACCACAATAATAGTGGCAATTCACGGAATTTCAATAGACGTCCTGTAATTTGTCACAAATGTGGCAAAGACAATCATTTTGCTCAGCATTGTAGGAGCAATTTAAACTAGTACACAGGGTTGATGATGAAGGGCCATTGACTCTTAAGCGTGTTAAAGTCCCTATATACATAGAACGAACTCTACCACATATTAACGCTATTATAAGTGGACAAGAGGGCCCTATTCTTCTTGATTCTGGTTCTCAGATTTCGTGTATAGGCTCTCACATGGTTCCACGAGGTGCTAAGTTAATGGGCACGCGTTCATTTTTAAAAGGAGTTACGGGGAACACTTTGTCAGTTAATAAGATAGCTCTAGTTCGATTCCGGTTGGGATCGCATATTTTTTGTCATCCATTTAGTGTGGTTCCTACGTATACACATCCTCCACTTCTTGGACAGGATTTTTTGCTTGCACACAAGGCTAATTTAGATCAGAATGACTTGACTTTAGAAGTTACAAGGTTCGGAAAGATTCCGCCATCAACGTTGCCAACTTCTCCTCATGTTAATTATGTGTCTTATGAATTTGCAACTTTAATCACACCAGTTTTTAAGGTTTTGTCTTCCGTTTGGTTGCCACCCCGTACAAAAACATGTGTTCCAGTCACCAAATGTTTTGATTTGGTGGGTTCTAGAAATTGGTTGCAACCTAACAAGTTTTTAGCAAGTACTGTCAATTTGTTAGTGTAACAGTCATATGTGGATAGTGTTAATTCACATATTTGGGTAACTAACCCCACCAAGAAGCGATTTCTTTTATGGCGCAATAAGATCTTAGGTAATGCGGTAGAAGATAGGGAAGAACATTTGTGTACTAACGTTGCGCTTGAAAATGGTCTTCAACCTACCAAAAGTGATCAGTTTGACTGTACTAGAGTAAATGTGAATCCTGAACTGTCAGATAGTGAAAGACAACGGTTTTATGATTTAATAACGGAATTCAAAGATGTTTTTAGTTGGTCCCCGGACGATTTCTCTCAAGCCCGTGACTATGAGCAAGAAATTCAACTAAAAACTGACCAGCCAATAAACGTACGTCAATACACTATTCCGTATCATTTACGTGAAGCTGTTAATGAACAAGTGCAGCAGTTACTTAAACAAAAGGTTATTAAAAAATGTAGTAGCCCTTACAACAGCCCAATCATTTTAGTTTGTAAGAAAAATGGAACTTATAGATTTATTGCTGATCTTAGACAGTTGAACTCTTGTAATTTACCCACCGTCTTCCCCGTGCCACCTATTCAAGACATTTTGGTACGTTCTAGTGGGAAAAAGTATATAAATATCAGTGACCTCTCGAGCGTTTTTTTTCAAGTGAAATTGTCTGAAAAGAGTCAATTATATACTGCATTTTCGATTCCTGGTGACCAGCAGTATTGTTTTTGTTCGTTACCACAAGGGTGCATTACGCTTGCTTTGAAGGATCTGAAGAAGTTAACGCTTGCTGGTTTGGAGAAATATTCCGTGTATTATTATCTTGATGACATAGTGTGGGGATCGGATACGATTGATGAAGTTATTTAAACCACCCGAAAGTTATTCGAGAGATTGAGAAGTAGAGGACTAAAACTTTTTTAGAACTTCTTGGGCATACTATTTCTCGTCATGGTGTGTCGATCTCTGATCGCATTACGGATTCCATTCGAAATTACAAGCGCCCGAAAACTCAGAAACAACTGAAGAGTTTTTTAGGATTGTGTTCTTTTGTGCGAAATTATATAGACAAATTTTCAACTTTAACTGAAGATTTACAAAAACTGCTTAAAAAGAATGTTCCATTTAAGTGGATTGCTGTCCAGCAGCAGGCATTTGAGCGGCTTAAGGATGCCATTTGTTCAGCCCCAACTCTTATGCAATTTCACCCGCATAGAGACGTATTTGTTTATACAGATGCCAGTGTCCATGGTTTTTCTGGATGCGCCCTACAACCTGAAAGTGACGAAACAGACGCTCCATTGGTTGCTATTGCGTTTTGTAGTCGTGCTGTGGGTCCCCATGAAAAAAATATCATCGTTTTGAACTCGAATGAGCTGCATTGATTTTTACTCTTCGACGCTTTCGCTACTTTTTATTAGGTAGACATTTTTATTTACGAACCGACTGTAAGGCCTTAACGTACCTTCGAAGACGAAAAATGTGGCTAAATTTGCACGGATTCTTGCTGAATTAGAGCAGTATAACTATACTATTTCACACATTCCTGGCAAGAAGAACACTTTGGTAGACAGTTTGTCAAGAAATGTGTTAGCACCTCGAGACATCGACGACGAACAGAAAAACCTTGAAGATCCGCGAGTTTTCTACATCGAAATTGATGACACGTTGAAAGAAGAACAACGAAAGGATCAATATTTCAAGGACATCATTTTGTTTTTAGAAGGACAAAATCTACAGGATTACACCACGGAACGGCATGCGTTGCGTTATGAAATGAAAGATGGAATTCTTTACCGTAAACATCGTGGTCCATCTGGCCCACAGTGTCTTGTTGTCATTCCAGCTACTCTTCGTGAAAAAGTATTTTTTTCCGCACACACTTCAACGTTGGGATCGTCACATTCTGTTTTTTCCAAGACATACCAGTTGTTACTGAGAACTGTATATTTTCCTCATATGAAGAAATTTATTGCTACCCGGTGCCGCCAGTGCGAAGTATGTCAACGCCACAAGAAAGTCCCAGGATCACCTCCAGGAACTCTTCAGATGATGCCATCGGTGACTCCCTTCTATCGCCTGTGATTAGATGTAAGCGGCCCTTACTCAGACGCTAAAATTTTACGTCACAAATATTTACCAATTGCAGTTGATCATAAGACAAGATATGTTGTTACTGCTACTATTGGTGACCAGACAGCAGCAACTTTAGCTGATTTTCTTTATAATCACGTAATACTTCGATTTGGCCTTTGTAAAGAAATTGTACTGGACAGATCAACGGCATTTACTGGTTCCCTATTTCAGGAGTTATGCAATATTTTGGACATAAGGATGAATTTTATAAATCCATACTATCATTAAACGAATGGTCTTACGGAAGTTATGGTCCGGAATTTGGAAGCGTTGTTAAAAAGGAAAGTGGACCCCATGAACCATGGAAGTTGGGTAGAGCATGTTTCTGCTGTGACCTTTTCTCAAAATGTGACCGTGAATCAATCCACGTCCTACAGTCCATTTTATCTTCTTCATGGATTTGAACCATACTTAGAACATCAGGCGATTATAAATGGACCTTGTTTTCATATTTCCAACGAGGAACGTTTAATAACTCTTCACGATATCAGAGAGAAGGCACAGGATAATTTATTTGACAGGTTTCGGACATCACAAAAGTCCTACGAGAAACATCATACAACAGTGACGTATAATGAGGGTTAACGTGTGTGGATTTATGATCCAACTCGACGTCGTAGCCACGCCAGAGCATTTTCAGGAGTTTTCTTTGGTCCAGCAATTGTTGTTCGAAAGGACAACGCTAATTCTTATTTTGTTAAATATAAAACTTCGAAAGGCAGGGAAAAGATCGAATCGATAGCCATTACACGATTGAAGCCCTATTACCCAGATGTCACACCGAACGAAGAAGATGAAGAAGTGTTTCATGCAAGTAATTGTGTTCCTGAAGATCAACAACCCAATGAATCTAATCATGCTGCATTAACAATAGAATCTGAACCATTTACTGAAAGTTTTGCTGTGGTTGATGTGTTAAAGTTACCAACTATTTACTCAAATGAAATATAAATTTCCGGTGAAAAAACCGTTGTATAATTATAATGAGGAAATTAACGATAAAATTAGTATTTATCATGGAAATATTGCCACACTGAAGTGTGATGCAGTCGTTAATGTTGAAACTTTAACACCTCTTTCAGGAGTGGACGGTGCTTTGCATTTTGCAGCCGGGCCACAATTACGAGAAGTTTGTGTAAAACTGGGTTCTTTGAAACCTGGTGAGGTTAAAATTTCTCCTGATTTCAATTTGCCAGCAGATATTGTTTTATTTACATGTGTGCCAAGAGATAAGAATAAGCGTATTTTACGTCAATGTTATGTTAACTGTTGTCAGCGAGCTATTGAAAACAATTATAGAACTTTGAGAATCCCATGTTTAGGAACAGGCGCATTTCATTTTGACAAAACTGAAGCTGTGAAGATTGCTTTGTCAACAGTACGAAATGTTTTGGAGAAAAATTTAGCTGATTTTGACCGAATTCTTTTCTGCGTTTTTGACAGACAACAAAGATCTCTATTATGACAATATTTCCATCAATTTTCCTATGACTGAATATGTCTGCTTAGTTTATTCTAGATAAGACATATAACGGGAATATCTCCGTTGAAAAAAGCCTTGATTAGACTATGTGTTTATTTTTCTCTCTCCCCCTCCATGTAGCGGACCGTCATCGTCGGGGAGGGGGTGGAGCTGAGAGGGCGGCTTCATACCTCATTCATTTATCACCCCTAATCTTCATATCATTGCATGCCCTCTCAGCCGCGAATACCGCTACCGGACTCGCGGGTGGTTGGTGGGAGTCGGGAAGAGGAAGGTCTAGTGGACGTCTTCCTCCACTTGGGGAGGACGTGCACCCACCCGGCCTCATGCTGTGTGCGTCCAGTGTTTGTGTTGTCCGGAGTGTTGAGTCCTTGAATATAAAAAAAATACCAAAAAAATGCAAAATATGAAAATACCCAAAAAACTTTAAAAATAAAAAAATCCAAAAAAATCCGCACCGTTTTGTTTTTTGTTTCTTACTGGGCTGGTGGGGGTCTATCTTTTGGTTGGCCAGGTTTCTTTTCTTTTGTTTGACCTCTTCCTTTCCGGGGCCACGCGTTTTTGTCGACGGGAATGGTTTTCATGCACTTCCATTCCCCTTGACCGCGTTGGCCCCACGCTGATCCTAAGGTGTTGGGCGTGCTGAAGGGATTGCCAGGGGGTAGCGTTAGTTCCCCTATTAACGCCCCGGTGTGACCTCACACCCGTTTCTTTTCTAAATGTTCATATAAATCACTATTTTATGGGTACAAAAACATTAAAAACGGGTCCGGGCTCGCCCTCTAGTAAAAAGCCCAAACTTACTGAGAACGAGATTGACCGTTCTGTTGTAGAGAATGCGGAAAAGACAAGTATCGCGACACCTGTGGTCCGATATCTTGTAATTAAAGATAAAGAAAATGATGGTGCCGATGCTACAGCTAACCGTCCAAGTGCTCTAAAGGGGTTGTCCCCTTTTGTTATTAATAAAGTTATAACATACAACGCCGGACAGGTTAAGGATATTAAGAAACTGAGGAATGGCACCTTACTGGTGGAAACAATCGACGAGCGGCAAACAGCGAAGCTCATGAAGTTAACAACTATCGGCCCAGTGCACGTGTCCGTAGAACCGCATCGTGTACTGAACGTTTCCCGAGGGGTGATATCGTGTTGGGATCTCCTCAATGCCACCGAGGAGGAAATTAAATCTGAGTTGGCGGACCAACACGTTGTAGATGTAGCTCGCATCAAAAGTAAGAAGACAGGTGACCTTGTTGCTACTCAGTCACTGATTCTTACTTTCAGTTTGCCCACGCTTCCTGAGTATGTCAAGGCTGGTTTCTATCGTTTAAGAGTTCGGCCTTATATACCTAGTCCCTTGCGCTGCTATAAATTTCAACATTTTGGGCACACCAGCACGTCGTACAATGTGAGTGCTGCTCTTTGTGCCAACTGTGGCCAGGCTAGTCATGGTGCGGATCCTTGTACATCGACCAAGCCCTTCTGTGTCAACTGTAAAGGTGAGCATTCTGCTTGGTCTCGGGATTGTCCAGCCTTTCAACGTGAGAAGCGTATCCGGGAACTCATGGTTGTAGAGAAGATTTCTGCTACAGATGCGAAGCGTCGATTGAAAGAAAGCCTTCCTTCCTCGCTTTCTGTTCCCTTCGCTACTGTCGCTGCTAGTTCTCGGAAATCGGTAGCTACACAAACCGTTGACGTTTCCACCCAAACGGACTTGGCCCCAAAGCACAGTTCTGACTCGAAGATCCCAGTCACAAAGATGAGCGAACTTCCTAAGTCTCCCGTTGCAACAACGAGCGAACATCCCAAGTCTCCAGCTGTAACGCCTCGCGAACGTCCGAACACTCCTCGTGTTACTGTTAGTGGTGGTCTTCGGCGTACTCCAGCCCATCGCCGATCACCTTACACGGCTGGCCTGAAACTTAGCCAGCATATCCGCAGGTTGAACGACACGGTTCTCTCTCCGAAGAGACCAAAATCTACTCCAGTTCCAAAATCTACCAAAATCTAAGCCACCTGCAGCTTCTCTGAAGTCTGACATGGTGGAGGACGAACTCATGGATACTGAGTGGGCTGTGATTGGACCGCGTGGGAAAGTTCGCCTTAAACGTTGATTTATTCTAGTATGGCGCTTCTTCAGTGGAACCTGAATGGCTTTAATAGTCACCGTGAGGAATTGCTACAACTGGTCTCCGACCACTCGCCAGTTGTTGTCTGCTTGCAAGAAACCCATTTTAAGCCTACCCAGTCCTTCCTTCTTTCTGGATACACTATGAACAGATGTGATAAGCAAGACGCTGACCACGCTGCTGGCGGCGTGGCAGTCTGTGCCTCCGATTCTGTTCATTCTCAGCTAATTCACATTGTATCCAGACTGCAAGCCTTCGCGGTGCGAGTATACTTTTCCCGCCCGCTTACAGTTTGTTCCTTGTACGTTCCTCACTCAGAAGCCTTTACCACCGCCGATCTGCTTCAGCTCTTCCACCAACTTGAGCCGCCAGTCTTGCTTGTAGCAGACCTAAATGCCTATCACCGTCTGTGGGGTTCTGTCCGTACTGACGGTCGTGGCCGCGAGGTCACTGAATTTCTTGAGGAGAGTGGCTTGCTTATCCTTAATGATGGCAGTCCTACTCATTTCTCCACTGCCCATGGCACATATTCTTGTATCGACCTCTCCATGTGCAGTGCTGGTCTCTTGACTTCATTGACATGGAGGGTGCATCCCGATCTTTGTGGCAGTGACCACTTCCCGCTATTTGTTGACGGTCTCCCTGTTACACCTCCTTTTCCTCTCCGCCGCTTCAATCTGAAGCGTGCTGACTGGCGTAAGTTCCGTGAGCTCAGTGAGTTTCATTGTCGTGATGATGTCCCTGTCGCTGTTGTGGCTGAGGCTTTTGGGCAGACTGTTCTTGATGCTGCTCATGGTTCCATTCCAGAATGCGGTGACAACGTTTCTAGCCGGCGTGTTCCTTGGTGGTCTACGGAACTCCGTGAGGCTATCCAGGCTCGTCGGCTTGCTCTTGCCACTTTTAATCGTCATCCAACGGACGAAAATCTTCAGCAGTTCCGCATTCTGCGTGCTCGTGCTCGACGTCTGGTAAAGATCTCAAAGCGCCAAAGCTGGACGAATTACGTTTCGTCATTCAGTTGTCGCACGCCTATGTCTACTGTGTGGCATCGGGTTCGCTCCTTAAACGGCTCTTCTCCTTCACTTAATGTACAAGCTTTAAACGTGCATGGTGTTCTCGAGACCAATTCCTCAGAGATCGCTAATATATTGGGAGACCACTTTGCCCGTATCTCTGAGTCGGATTACTACCCACCAGCCTTTGCTCGTTCACGTCCTCAGCTAGAGCGAACCCCGTTAAATTTCCGTACCGCCAACAGTGAGGATTATAACGCTCCTTTTACGCCCGTTGAGTTCGAATCTGCTCTCCGCGAAACGTCCAACACCGCTCCCGGGCTTGACCGTATTTCGTATGATATGTTGCGCAACCTCTCCCACGATACTCAGCTTGCATTATTGCAGCTGTATAATCGCCTCTGGGTTGAGGAGTTTTTTCCACCTGCTTGGTGTGAGGCCCTGGTTCTTCCTATCTTAAAGCCAGGGAAAGCCGCAACTAGCCCCACGAGCTACAGACCCATTGCTCTCACGAGCTGTGTCTGTAAGCTTTTGGAGCGAATGGTCAATAAGCGCCTGGTGTGGTATTTGGAATCGCATTCCCTTTTGAGCAAATTTCAAAGTGGCTTTCGTCGCTTTCGTTCAACTATTGACAACCTTGCCTACCTTGAGGGTCAAATTCAAGACGCCTTCCTAAACGGAGAATATCTTGTGGCTATATTTTTTGATTTAGAGAAGGCGTATGACACCACCTGGCGTTACGGTATCTTAAAACAATTATATGACTGGGGTCTCTGTGGGCATATGGCCCACTTTATTTCGAATTTTCTTCACGAGCGACACTTTAGAGTGCGTGTGGGCTCTACTCTTTCAGAGCGCTTTGTACAAGAAAATGGTGTTCCACAAGGCAGTGTTCTTAGTGTCACGTTGTTTGCTGTCGCAGTCAACAGCGTTCTTTCGCAGATCCAGGCTCCTGTGTCTGGTCTGCTTTATGTTGACGATCTTGTCATTTTCTGTCGCTCCCGCCACCTTCGCGGCATTACTCGACAGCTTCAACTGACTCTCAATCGTCTCGTTCGCTGGTCGAATGAGACTGGATTTCGCTTTTCCACCGAGAAATCCCAATGTGTTCACTTCTGCCGGCAGCGTACGTGCGTTGTTGACCCGGACTTGTACCTCGATGGCACCCGTTTGTCATTCGTTGATACAGTCCGTTTCTTGGGTCTGGTGTTTGACCGTCGCTTGTCGTGGGCACCACATGTACGGAATCTTAAATATTCTTGTCTTCGAGCTCTGAATCTCCTTCATGTCCTTTCCCACCGCAAGTGGGGTGCTGATCGTACTGTTCTACTTCGTTTGTACCGTAGTCTAATTCGGTCCAAGTTAGACTACGGCTGTATTGTCTATGGTTCTGCTCGTGCTTCTCTGTTACGACAACTTGACACAGTGCATCACCTGGGTATTGGTATTGCTACTGGCGCCTACCGAACTAGTCCCGTTGCAAGCCTGTATGCTGAGGCCAATGAACCTTCGTTAGTATATCGTCGCAGCAGACTACTTCTTAATTATTCTGCGCATGTGCGTTGTATTCCAGATCACCCATGTAGACCATGTCTCCGCGGTGGTCGGATATACGAGCGCTATGCTGCACGTCCTCGCACTACACGTCCATGGTACATCCGTGCGTGCGAGAGCTTTCTTGCCGACGATTTCGTGTGACCCTCTCTTTCGTTGGTTCGCTTTTGTGCTATTCCACCATGGCTGCTTCGTCTACCTCGGCATGATTTACGTTTGTCTCTGCATTCGAAACAGCAAACTAGTTCCCAGGTGTACCAGCAAGAGTTTGCCGCACTGTTTGATCAGTACCCCGATTTTAGTGTGTTTTTTACGGACGGTTCTAAGGATGGGGATTCTGTAGGCTGTGCCTTTGTCACGGACGAGGGCAGCTCAGAATTCCATTTGCATCGCCTGTGTTCCGTGTTCACTGCAGAATTGACTGCTCTTAAGCTTGCCTTAGACCACGCTCTCACGCTTTCTTTACGTCGTGTGCTTGTTTGCACCGACTCTCAGAGTGTGGTTCTGAGTCTACAGAATGTCTTCAGTATGAACTCTCTCGTGCAGGACATTCTTGTGAGATGCCATCAATTGCAGCAACAGGGTAGTGTCGTCGTTGTCTGCTGGGTGCCGGGTCATGTCGGCATCCGGGGAAACGAACTTGCTGATACTGCTGCCAAGAACGCCGCCTTGGCCGGGGTTGCACTGGAGCATAGCCTTCCCTGCTCTGATCTTCATTCGTATTTTTCTAACTTGATGCGCTCTCACTGGCAAATAGATTGGGACCAGGCCATTGACAATAAATTGCATGCAATCAAGCCACTCCTAGGAGTGTGGCGTACGTCCTCGTCTGCTCGTCGTCGCGATGAAGTGCTCCTGGCGCGTTTGCGTATCGGACACTCTCATCTGACGAACAGTTACTTGCTGCGGAGGCGGAACCGTCCGTATTGTGAGGAATGTATAGTCCCCCTGAGTATTCAGCACATTCTTGTGGAATGTCCTGAATACTCAGATCTCAGAGAACGTTTCAGATTGCCTTCTGCTCTTGCCCGTGCTTTGGGGGATTCAAGTGATATGGTTCGACGGGTACTTGAGTTTGTTCATGCTTCAGGGGTTGCTCACGTTCTCTGAGCTGTTTTAGTGTGTTTGCACTGTTTTATTGCTGCTGCATTTTTAATTTCTGTTCGCTTTTATTGTGTTTCTATATATTGTTATTGTTATATGTTTTAATTTATTTATTGTTTTATTTTCTATTTTAATGCACTTTATCTTTTAATTTCTCTTATTTAGCAGCAGTTTTGTTGTTCCTATTCTTTTAACCTTTTTCTTTCCATCTTTTAATTCAGAGCAACCATGTTTATCGTGACGGGGACATATAGCCTAGCTGCTGACGTCCCCATTACCCCCCCTAATCATTCATTCATTCATTCATTTTCTGTTACGCCAACTTGACACAGTGCATCACCTGGGTATTCGTCTTGCTACTGGCGCCTATCGAACTAGTCCCGTTGCCAGTCTGTATGTTGAAGCCAATGAACCTTCGTTAGCGCATCGTCGCAACAGACTACTTCTTCATTATTCTGCACATGTGCGTTGTATTCCAGACCACCCTTGTCGACCATGTCTCCGTGGTGGTCGGATTTACGAGCGCTATGCTGCACGTCCACGCACTACACGTCCCTGGTACATCCGTGCGTGTGAGAGTTTCTTTGGCGACGATTTTGTGTGGCCCTCTCTTTCATTGGTTCACTTTTGTGCTATTCCACCGTGGGTTCTTCGTCTACCTCGCTACGATTTACGTTTATCTTCCATTCCAAACAGCAGACTAGTTCCCAGGTGTATCAGCAGGAGTTTGCCGCACTGTTAGATCAGTACCCCGATTTTAGTGTGTTCTTTACGGACGGTTCTAAGGATGGGGATTCTGTAGGCTGTGCCTTTGTCACGGACGAGGGCAGCTCAGAATTCCATTTGCATCGCCTGTGTTCCGTGTTCACTGCTGAATTGACTGCAATTCAACTTGCGTTGGACCATGCCTTAACGCTTTCATTACGTCGTGTGCTTATCTGCACCGACTCACAGTCCGTCGTTCTGAGCTTACAGAATGTCTTTACTACGCACTCTCTCGTTCAGGACATTCTCGTGAGGTGCCATCAATTACAGCTGCAGGGTTGTGTCGTCGTTGTCTGCTGGGTGCCGGGTCATGTCGGCATTCGGGGAAACGAACGTGCTGACACAGCTGCCAAGCACGCCGCCTTAGCTGGGGTTGCTTTGGAGCATAGCCTACCGTGCTCTGATCTTTGGTGTTATTTTTCCAGCTTGATGCGCACTCACTGGCAAGTAGTTTGGGACCAGGCAAATGAAAATAAACTTCACGCCGTTAAGCCCTTTCTAGGTAATTGGCGAACGTCTTCACGCTTGAATCGCAGAGATGAAGTGCTCCTGGCGCGCTTGCGTATCGGACACTCTCATCTAACGCATGGTTATCTTCTGCGTGGTATGGACCGTCCGTACTGTGAAGAGTGTATTGTCCCCCTGAGTATTCAGCATATTCTCGTTGAATGTCCTGAATACTCAGATCTCAGAGAACGTTATCGACTACCTTGTATTCTTACCCGTGCCTTGGGGGATGACAATGATATGGTTAGCCGGGTACTTGATTTTGTTAAAGCTTGTGGGGTTGCTCACGTTCTCTGAGCTCTTTTAGTGTGTTCGTACTCTTTTATTGCTGCTAAATTTTTATATTTCTGTCACGTTTTATTGTTTTCTATATATTGTTATTGTTATCTATTTTATCTTATTTATTCTTTTATTCTCGTTTTTTGTTTTGCTTTTCGTTTTCTTATTTAGCAGCGCTTTGGTTTCTCGATCACTATTATTTTTAGCATGTTCAAATTTTGATTTTACAATTCTGAGCAACCCTGTTCATCGTGACGGGGACATATAGCCTAGTTGCTGACGTCCCCATTAACCCCCTTATTCTATTCTATTCTATTTTTCTCTCGCTGAGATAATTTACATCTAATCTCTGTTAGACGTTTTCCCTTCAATTATGAAATGGCCATCCATAATTTATTTGGGATTTTTTTTCTTTCCATATGCGCGTATGAACTAATATTTGACATATTGATAGTATTACATTGGATAATATTTACTCCCTAATTTGACATATTTTGACTTAACGCCTAATTTATGAATTGCCAACACCATCTGCAATTAAATGGATTTTGTATCTTTGATACTTTATTTACCTGAACTACTGTTATTTACTCAGAATACATTATCTACATAGTTATGAGCTCAAAAATCCCAATTCTGATATCTTTTACTAATTTTGATTTTTCATGGACATGACTAATCCTAGGATTCTTAATATATGTATTTTACCTGAAATATGACATGATTTTATATTTTATTATATTTTACATTGGATGCTTGTTGTTTGATACTATTTAGTGTGACTTCGATACTTAATAATTACGTATTTAATGTGAAGAGAGAGAATAATAATAAAGAATTGAGACATATATGTTAGTATATTGAAAAAAAAACTTATTTTTTCCAAGTATTTTCTTAAACAGGTGTATTTTATTTCACTAACGAACTTGGATTTAGCTTATTTAAGAGAAAACATTGTAGATTTTTTTTTTTAAAATATTATGCATCTATACTGTATTATTATTGTAATTTTAAGGGAATAGTTTTCTTTTGTTTTTTATTTTGTATGTTTCTTTGTATTATACTTTCAGATGATCCTGTGCTTCTTTGTAGCATATGTTTCATCAAATTTAGAGGTATTCATATTCTATTTTGGATTCTATTTTAATGAACTGCATGGGCAAGTTCTTTATCAACACTCAGCCCCACTTTTTTTTTTAATGTAAGTTTTGAATTTCCGCAGGCTATTCCTGCTTCATCTATGTTTAAAGATTTGCATTGTGCCGATAATTCCTCTTACCCGATACAGACATGTAGTCTAGCATCATCTTTGGATGCCCTACATTCTCACCTAGCAAATAACTTGTTGACTATCAACGAACCGTATAGGCATAAGGAAGGTTCTCGTTCTAAACGTGCTTTATTAGGATTTGTAGGAAATCTTTTTTCCTATTGTTGTGATGTAGCTACGCAAGGTCAATTATCATCCTATTAGAAAAAACAGGATAAATTGAAAGAAACTGTTTTACAGCTTCGTCAGCAATTACTACATAATTCTATTTATATTCATAACGCTTCTACGGAACTCTTAAAATTTCAATCAAAATTAGGCCAGAATTTTCAAAAGATGGAAGTATTTTCGAAAACGCTACTTGACCAATCCAAAATTTTAGCTAAATCATTGCAAAGCCATTCTGATAGAAATCAACTTCAACTTTTTTCGCTTTTGGGCGAGATATATCAATTAGCTATGCATATTTTAAAGATGGTAGAATTACAAAAATATGAAACAGCTGTTCAAAGTTTCCGCTTGGGAAAATTAGACCCAACTTTAGTTCCCTACGATGTGTTGGAAGCCCAGTTACGTTTATTAGAAGAATCTTTGTTTACCCATCGAATGGTACTTGCGATACCGTCCTCTGATATTGATGTGTATAACTCTGTGAAATTATTATCCTGCACAATCACTGATACTTACATTTATGCTAAACTTAAAGTACCTCTTAGAGAACGTGACATTTTGTTTAAATTGTATTCTGTTAAAGCGATACCTTTCGGCTACCACAATCAGACTTGTTCTATTAACTTGGAACCAAGTTATGTTGTGTTTCAATCACAAGTTTTGGCCCTACCTTTAGTTGGTTCAGATTTACTTTCTTGTAATCTTCAAGTTTCTAACTTGTGTGAGATTCCTTCTCATATAGCTGCATCCTCACAGTTAGCACGTTGTATATTTAATGGGTTTTTCGGAACTACAGTTCATGACATTATTTCTACGTGTTCATATGTATGCCGAGATAATACGCATTCTCAACTTTTGGAATTGAAACCACACACGTATGTTCTTACTCACCCACCTTCTACTGTGCAATTGATTACTGGTGATAATACCACTTTAATGGACATTTCAGAAAAAGCAAGATTTGGTTCTCTTTTGATTTCGCTACCTTGCAACATGCTTTTAAAAGTAAACGCCCACCTGTTTGCTAAAGCTGTATTCCCATGTTTTCAACCTAATGCTGTTTCCCCAACAGTTCTTCATTTGTTCCCTGCATTTATCGCTTCTAATAATTTTATTCATTTAAATCAACGATTTAAGTCTCATGAAGTTTTTAACTCCTCAAATTTATTGGACCTTAATTGGAGATTTTCTGTACCCCATTTAAACATTTCATGTTATTCTGTGGCTCCTATTGTTTTTATAAGCCTATTGTTTTTATTTATATATTATAGAGAAAATTTTATCCCAATTTTTCTTATGATATGGAATGTTATTTTGTCTGTCGCGGTGGCATATTTATTACACCGCCAGGGATTTTTCTTATGTGCATTGTGCTTTCGTAGTGCATGAGCTGAAAAGATTTCATTGGATCAAGACGTTTTATGGATTGTAGTCCACATTATTGAGATGGCTTTACTTTTATTGGCCCTTTTCCTACTGTTTAAGCTGTACAAACGACGTGTTGTTGTTCGAATAAACCCTCACCTATTCGTGCTTAAAGCTTGCCGCCCCTCCTCCCCCTGCTACTTCTAACACCGAAAATGCACGATCATCTTCCAATATTCCTATGTCTGTGTCGTATTTGAATGATTATACTACGTATTATTAACCGGTTGTAACATTTTGCTCTTATTTATTATAGTTCAATTTATTTTATTGTTTTTGTTGATTATTTAATTCATTTTTATGCATATTTGGATCTTACTATATTTTTTGTGGTGGATTTTAAGGAATAATATATATAAATGTACATATATGCATATATATATTTTTTATTTTATTTGCACTATATTTTCCGTTTGAAAAGAGAAAGGAGGAAAGAATAACAAAAGTTAGTGAAAATTATAATGAAGTATTGAATTCAGTTATGTTTATGGCCTATGACGACATTGTATTGTTTCGTTGACGGACAACTTGGATTTTGTTCCGTGTATACTAGTTTGTTACCAGAAAAGTGAAGAAATACCTTAAGAATAATTCTACGGAACTAATACCTTTATCATAGTTAATGTGAAACTTATTATGGTGAATATATTATTTTGCGACGAAGAAGTTTGTTAGTTGTGTTATTTACATGGACAATGTTTACAATTGTGTTAAGACTATGATATTTGCTACAGACAGTAAGTGAACGATTAATGATTATACAGGACGATTACAAATTGAGTGAATCTACGGAAATATATAAATATTTATATGTTTTTGGTGGTTTTCGTGTATATTTTTGGGGGAATATAATAACTAATTTATTTACGCACTGTTTATATGTGGATATAAAATTTGTGTTATACAACATCACCTTTCTATTTGGATTTCGCCATCCTCGAGATAAATTCTACTACTTGGATAATGATATACTGGACATTGTGTTTGGACTACTACGATATGTTTTCTTCGATTTTGTGGAATTTGATGAACAATACGCTACCCTCTGTTAACAGTGATATTATGGATACAGAATTTGAATTTGTTGCCAGCATATTGTAGAAAAATGGATGTATTTTTTTATTTTACGGACAGTTTGCTGATTATTTTACGCTGGTATTTCCTGGACTACAAGCTTATAAACTACAGTTAATATCTCATATTGCTACAGTTCTTCGAATTAGTCCGTGTTTAGTTAGATATAGCAGTGGTGATGGTCTTTCGTTCTACTCTCTCCACCCTCACAAGCGAGCCCAGGTCGCTATAAACCTGTATTCTTCGGTCACTTGATACTTAAAACACCTCAAGTTTTTCTTTTTCGAGGATTGAGAGTTGAAACCCTTTCACAGTTTTTTTATTCCCATCCCTCATCTTCTATCTTCTTTGGTTAGCTAATTAGCCCGTACACCAAATTAGAGTGATTTTCTTCAATTAGAGTTTTTTTTTTTTTAAAAAAAATATGCTTAATACATTTTACTTCTCTTTGCACTATTTACTTCCTTGCATAATATAACATCACTCCCTACCTACTGTTTAGTGCTAGGACTAACACTTTAAGATTTACCTTTCCCCTGTTGTTTTCAGTTTTACTTTGCTGATTGTTACTTTATTTCCCTTTATTCTTTTGTCAATGCATTTAAATATAAATATATTTTTTAAATTACAACTTATAATATAGTGTGTTTACTGTTTATCAAAGTGTGCTTTCTCATCTCCTGGCACTTAAACTATTTTTTTTATGTTTCAGTTAAAACTTCATGTTTTGATATCATTTCCATAAAAAATTAATATATATATATATATATATATATATATATATATATATATATATATATATATATACACTACTGTTTTTTTACTTACCATATCTTAATTTATAACTAAATATTTTACTCACTCTTATTATTTTTATTTCTTTCTTTTCTTCCGCCATGCTGATGCCAAGTTTACTGCCAGGGAGTTGTGAATCATCACGCTTGACTCTGTGAGTCTTCGATTCGTTACTGATTCATACTAACCAGTTCCTTTGGAGTCGGAAGATTACATTATCGAACGACCGATTTCTTCTACAAGATACCAGCGCCATTATTTCTGGGTTTGTACACTTATCGTCATTACCTGTACTTAGATATCATCTACAGGTTATTTTTGGTATTACGTTAATTTTCTATCCTCATCTTGTGTTTATTTTGGATATCAGTTATTTAAAAATTCGTTTAGTTTTTTCAGATTCCATGTTTTTCGTCCAGACTCTGCAATTTTCTCAATTCATGGACTAAAAACATCATTTTCAGGGCGGCCATGTTACATGATGAGAGATATGGTCCCGGAAGTCCGTCGTTCGATTCTGGTGGATGTCACATTTATTTATTTTTTTCTTTCTTCAAGAATATTTGAAATGTAGCCTCAAGCTTCTTTGAAGCAATTTGTAATACTTTTCTGGTTCATTAAACTAGATGCAATGGCAGAAGTCCTTTACCCTGCACATGTCTACACCTTATTCCTTGTCCTGCCTTTTTTTCCCTTACTTGCTACTTTTCACATTTCACTTCGAGTCATATGTCAGCTATATTTTGTTTTGTTACTTTGTTGAGTCAATATTCTGATATTGACTAACATGCCAGATAATGCTCTTTTTACTGAGTGAAGTGATTTATATCCGCAAACATAAACATTATTTTATTGTGGAAATACTTATTTTCTACATTATCAGCTATCTTGGTGAGTTCACGTTGGACGATGTCACCTCCTGTGAGGTTGATTGAGGGTAATGTTTGTGGTACTGAACTTTGGAGGTTTTTGTCTTAAACCTTCTGGAACTTTCGATTTTACGTCAAGACAACGTGATTGTGGGTTTTCTCGAACATTTGAAGTTTTGCTACCTTTTATTGACAGAAGAAGAAAAGGGGTTGGGTTTTGTAAAACTAGCCTTTGAATAAAACCACGAACACCGAGTTTGTCGAGGTAGTGGGAGTAAGATTTTGACGGAGAAAACATCGTTAAACTACACGTCATGGAGCTACTTCAATACTTGAAGGTATTGTAATCAGCTGACATATTGAAGGAACTTTACATTTAAAACCACTGCAATTCTACAGACCTAACATTTTAGTTTACCTACCCAAATTCTGCTGCATCTTTTGAAATATGTATTTTGTGTATTTCATTTATTATTACAATATTAACCCTGTTAAAGCTACATCCAAAATTTAGTTTCTTTTGAATTACATGAAAGAATTATACAATTTAATTATTCATGTTTCCAGCTTTTCATAAAAGCTGGTGGTGGAGACAACATCCCCAATCTGTTGGGCAACGATTTTCTTTCTGTATTAGGTTGCCTTCAGTGCATTCCGACTCTACGTACGGTGATGCAACACTTAGGAACCATGGGCACTCAGGGAACGTAATCGTTATCTTTTGAACAAAGAACTAGCACCTTTGAACGACGACTCCCACCCATTCAGAAAAAAGAAGAGGCTCCTTTTTGAACGACAACTCCCAACCGTTCAAAAAGGAATTAGCACCTTTGAACGACTCCCGTATCGATGCCGGAGCGAATGAGCTAGCTCCACCAAATGAACTGCCTCGACCCACACTAGTGCTGATCGTACTGTTCTCCGCTTGTACCGTCGTCTAATTCGGTCCATGTTAGAATATGGCTGTATTGCCTATGGATCTGCCCAAGATTGTCTGTTGCGCCTACTTGATACAGTGTATTACCTGGGAATTCGAATTGCTACTGGCGCCTACTGTAATAGTCCCGTTGCCAGTCTATATGTTGACACCAATTAATCTTCCTTAGCATGTCGTCGCAAAACTTTTCTTAATTATTCTGCGCATGTGCGCTGTATTCCAGACCACATGTCTCCGTGGTGATCGGACTTACAACGCTATGCTGCATGTTCTCGCTTGACACGTCCATAGTACATCCAGGCGTGTGAGAGTTTACTTGGCGACGATTTCGCGTGGCCCCGTATTTCGTTGGTTCACTTTTGTGCTGTTCCACCATGGCTGTTTTGTCTACCTATCTATGATTTAAGTTTGTGTGTACATTTGAAACTGTCTTCTGGTTTGCAGGTGTACCAGCAGGAGTTTGCCGCATTTTTAGATCAGTACCCTGATTTTACTCTATTCTTTACGGACGGTAAATGGTGATTTTAGCCAGTTCCTTAAGTTCGTTTCTGATTGTGGAGTTGCTCGCGTTCTCTCATCTGTTTTAGTCTGTTGAGATTTTATTGATGCTGAATTTTTATCTTATCTGTAATGTTTGTTTTTTTCTTTATATTGTTATTGTTATATATTTTACCTTATTTATTTTTTATCTTCCGCTTTTGCTTTTTATTCTTTTCATTTAGCAGCGCTCACGTTCATTTAAACTGTCTTCAGTTTAGTCTGTAATTCTTTTCATCTTGTAGTCCTGAGGAACGTTGCTAATCGTGACGGGGATATATAGCCTTGTTGCTGACGTCCTCATTAGTCCGCCTACTCACTCACTTACTGACTGTAGGCCAATGTCTTATATCACCAGAGTGCTATAAGATATAGTGCTATAAATCATTTGGTGTAATATTTTCTGGAAATGGTGAAAGTTAAGTTTTGAATTGCTACACCTCTTTCATTGCACGGCTTGTGACTTACCTAAAAAGTCAGGGAATTCAGCGTAAGAATTTACGCTTTTTCCACGTTTAATGTTTAAACTCAGAAGGAAGAAATTTAAATAGAGGTAGCAATTGTCTTTTTTTAAAAAATTATCTGGGGTTAGCTTCTTTTCATTTTTTTTTATTAGACGTGGGTGGGGATTTCAATTATGAAATAAGATGTTCTATCTCTGGTTACTTAAGTTAGAGGCATGAAATTTATTAGACTTTATACATAAAATAATTTGGCACTGTTTCTTCGTTTTGTGATGTTTCAATTATAAAGGGGAAGGAGGTAGAAAGGAGAAAGGCATGCGGATTTCAATCATTATAATAGGGTGTCCTATCTCGGAATCCCTTAAAGGTAGAGACATGAGATTTGGTAGTTAGAATTTTCGTATTAAATAATTAAACAAGTTTCTAAACTGGTTTTTTAATATTTGAACTTAAACAACGATTTTGTAATTAGTAATTTGGTCCAAAGTACATTTCGTGCAAATATATTTGGTCTAACGTATATTTTGTCGAAAAATATTTTAGTGTTTGTATTTTGTAATTATTATTGTAAAATTTACAGTGTATTTCGTAATTCACCGTACGTAAACAAATCGTATTATCGACGTAGGAAAGAAAACACTGAGATGTTATTAAACGATGTACAAATTCTATGTACCAAAGTATCAAAACAAAGAAGAAGAAACACATTTATTAAAATTATACTGAATGAAGCACGCATATGTATAAAAATTAACGGCACGTTTCAGTGATCTCTTCTCATCTTCATTATTTTTCTAAAGTAAAGAATTGTAAATCTGATAATTCATTTCACTTCAGAAATAAATTAATTTAGAAATCCCTTGAATCACTGGTATACATTAAAAAACACTCCTTCCGCTTCTAAGTTTTTAGAACACTTATACGACATATCTTTGTGTTAATAAATAATGATGTTCGGTGCTTATGCAGTGAACTTTTAAATTTATTTCAACCGTGGGAGGAAGTGATCGGGTAGGGGAGACTTGCCCAAGATGGGACACTTTTCAAATAAGAATTTATTTAAAAGATACAAATGAAATAACAAGAAAGCTAACACATACATTCAAATGTATGGTCTTTCTGCTCCACTAATGAAAGAAAAAATGCTTGTGATTGTCCCGTCTTAAGAAATAGTGCGCATAAGTTGGGACAAAGCAGTTCCAAAGTTGGGACATCCTGTATTTTGTAAAAGTTATAACGTAGGTTTTGTTGATGAATTTATAAACTGTTTATCACAAGTACAAGTCACTACCATAGAGTACTGTAAATTTGATATCAACTCAAATGCAGTTGCAAATACACAATATTTTGAGCAATTAGATAATTATGATAGCAACATCAATATCTGGAATACAAAGAAAATGACGCAAAGAGAAACACATGAAGATACAATTACAGAACACAAAAGTGTAGCTACTGTGCGACACACTTAGTCATAACTAATTTATGATGATTATTATTAGCAAGGAACGAGTCATAGTTAGGCACTACATTAACTGGTATCTTTCACTAATATACCTTAAATACGCCTTAATTCCTGAATTATGATCGCAATCCTTTACACTGTTCACTCCTAATCAATGCACTCTGCACAATAATACACACCAAGGGTTGCAGCTGAAGATTATTCATGAGCTTACCTCTTACAACCCATACACTGAATCCAGCCTACAGTTGAAGTGGAATATGGATTTCCGCACACCAAACAATACCATTCCTTTTTGTTCTTGACTACCTATCCCTTCTTGGTTACTTCAAAAATTGAAGTTTGAGTAGATCGCAGCTAGAGTTTCCTTTTCGCACCAGTGAGACGCTTTTTGCAGCCTGGGTAGGGCGAGCACATGACACTCTTGTTCGAAGAAGAGTTTTATATGGAGTAGAGGTTAGTATAGTCGCTCCCATTGATGCTGTATGTTTCTGTCCTGGACTGCTCTGTGGAGAATATACGCCTAATGTAGGAACTGGATTCATGTCGTCTGGGCTTACATGCGATGTCTGAGATGCAGACGTGCTAGAAGATGGTGTTTTGGATGTATATGGAAGGGCATTATCTTGGCTGACTACTGACTAATTAGCAAGTAGGGAAAAGGTTATAGCCCTAGGTACCAGGTCGACAGAATGCGTAGGCTGGGTATTTGTAAGAACGTTAGGTTCTGCACCGTTGGTGATATCTCGAACATCAGACGCATCAGGCCTCCTAACCACAAGTTGAACTACAAATTCATGGTCTTCTAAAATGTGGCGGTTGACAGGCCAGATTCCTGTTTGACGAAAATCACTTGAAGCATTTGCCACAGTAGATGCTTTACCATAAGCTGTTGTAAACGCTTCCGCAACATGATATTCAGTAAAAGACCTTCCAGGATGATCCCGAAGCCAGTGTTCAACTGCTTGATCATAATAAAGTTCCAGAGGACCAAACACGCTCACATCTAATAGTTGGAGTTTGTGGGTACAGTGTGGTGGTAAGCTCAAAAGCACTATACCGTTTTCTGACGCATAATCCCATGTGGAAAGGTTCTTTGTATGCGAAGTGTGGTCGTCAACTATCTGTAGTACCAGATTTTGTTTGCTTTGTCTAACGTAAGAGGCAAAATGCTTGAGATTCGCAAGAAGTACTTAACCTGTGATCCATCCATTGGGGGTGTGAGTGATTAGGGCGGTAATGGGGACGTCAGCAGCTAGGCTATATGTCCCCGTCACGATAAACACGGTTGCTCTGAATTAAAAGATGGGAAGAAAAAGGCTAAAAGAATAGGAAAAACAAAACTGCTGCTAAAGAAGAGAAATTAAAAGACAAATGGAATTAAAAAAAGAAAATAAAACAATAAATAAATTCAAATATATAACACTAAGAATATATAGAAACACAATAAAAGCGAATAGAGATTTAAAATGCAGCAGCAATAAAACAGTGGAAACACACTAAAACAGCTCAAAGAACGTGAGCAACCCCTGTAGCATTAACAAACTCAAGTACCCGGCGAACCATAACACTTGAATCCCCCAAAGCACGGGCAAGAGCAGAAGGCAATCTGAAACGTTCTCTCAGAGCTGAGTATTCAGGACATTCAACAAGAATGTGCCGAATACTCAGCGGGACACACTCCTCACAGTAAGGACGTTCAATCTCCGCATCAAGTAGCCAAGCGTCAGATGAGTGTGTCCGATACGCAAACGCGCCAGCAGCACTTCATCACGACGACGAGCGGACGAGGAGGTACGCCACTCTCCAATGAGTGGCTTGACTGCGTGCAATTTATTTTCAATCGCCTGGTCCCAATCTGCTTCCCAGTGAGAGCGCATCAAGATAGAAAAATAAGAATGAAGATCGGAGCAGGGAAGGCTATGCTCCAGTGCAACCCCGGCCATGGCGGCGTTCTTGGCAGCTGTGTCAGCAATTTCGTTTCCCCGGATGCCGACATGACCCGGCACCCAACAGACAACGACGACACAGCCCTCTTCCTGCAAGTGATGGCATCTCACAAGAATGTCCTGCACGAGAGAGTTCATACTGAAGACATTCTGAATACTCAGAACCACACTCTGAGAATCGGTGCAAACATGCACACGACGTAACGAAAGCGTGAGAGCGTGATCTAAGGCAAGCTTAAGAGCAGTCAATTCTGTAGTGAACACAGAACACAGGCGATGCAAATGGAATTCTGAGCTACCCTCGTCCGTGACAAAGGCACAGCCTACAGAATCCCCATCCTTAGAACCGCCCGTAAAGAACACATTAAAATCGGGGTACTGATCCAACAGTGCGGGAAACTCCTGCTGGTACACCTGGGAACTAGTCTGCTGTTTCGAATACATAGACAAACTTAAATCGTAGCGAGGTAGACGAAGTTTCCATGGGGAAAGAGCACAAAAGTAAACCACCAAAAGAGAAGGCCACACAAAATCGTCGCCAAGGACACTATCACACGCACGGATATACCATGGCCGTGTAGAGCTAGGACGTGCAGCATAGCGCTCGTATATTCGACCACCACGGAGACAGGGTCTACAAGGATGGTCGGGAATGCAACGCACATGCGCAGAATAATTAAGAAATCTACTGCGACGATACGCTAAACAAGGTTCATTAGCTTCAACATACAGGCTGGCGACGGGACTAGTACGGTAGGCACCAGTAGCAATACGAATGCCCAGGTGATGCACTGTGTCAAGTTGACGCAAGAGACTCACGAGCAGACCCATAGGCGATACAGCCATAGTCTAACTTGGACCGGATTAAACTACGGTACAAACGAAGCAGAACAGTACGATCAGCACCCTGCGTGCGGTGGGAAAGGACACGAAGGAGATTCAGAGCTCGAAGACAAGAGTATTTAAGATCGCGTATATGTGGTGCTCACGACAAGCGACGGTCAAACACCAGACCCAAGAAACGGACTGTATCAACGAATGACAAACGGGTGCCATCGAGGTACAAGTCCGGGTCAACAACGCAGGTACGCTGCCGGCAGAAGTGAACACATTGGGATTTCTTGCTAAGAACACTGCTTTGTAGAACACCATTTTCTTGTACAAAACGCTCTGAGAGAGTAGACCCACACGCACTCTAAAGTGTCGCTCGTGAAGAAAATTCGAAATAAAGTGGGCCATATGTCCAAGAAGACCCCAGTCATATAATTGTTTTAAGATTCTGTAACGCCATGTGGTGTCGTACGCCTTGTCTAAGTCGAAAAATATAGCTACAAAATGTTCGCCATGGAGAAAGGCGTCTTGAATTTCACCCTCAAGATAAGCGAGATTGTCTGTAGTGGAGCGGAAACGACGAAATCCACTTTGAAATTTGCTCAAAAGGGACTGCGATTTCAAATACCACACCAGACGCTTCGTGACCATTCGCTCTAGCAGCTTACAGACACAGCTCGTGGGAGCAATGGGTCTGTAGCTCGTGGAGCTACTTGCGGCTTTCCCTGCTTTAAGATGGGAAGAACCAGGGCCTCACACCAAGCAGGTGGAAAAAACTCCACAACCCAGAGGCGATTATACAGCTGCAATAATGCACGCTGAGAATCGCGGAAGAGGTTGCGCAACATATCATAGGAAACATGGTCAAGCACGGGAGTAGTATTGGACGATTCACGGAGAGCAGAATCGAAATCAACGAGCGTGAAAGGAGCGTTATAGTCCTCACTGTTGGCGGTACGGAAATTTAACGGGTTTCCCTCCAGCTGAGGACGGGAACGAGCAAATGCTGGTGGGTAGTGATCTGACTCAGAGATAGTGGCAAAATGGTGGCCCAATATATTGGCGATCTCTGGGGAATTGGTCTCTAAAACGCCATTAATTTTTAAGGCTGGAACAAGACGTAAAGAAGCGGATCCGTTTAGGGAGCGAACCTGACGCCACGCAGTTGACATAGGTGTGCGACTACTGAGGGACGAAACGTAATGCTTCCAGCTTTGGCGCTTGACGAGACGTCGAGCACGAGCACGTAGAATGCGGAACTGCTGAAGATTCTCTTCTGTGGAATGACGATTAAAAGTGGCAAGAGCGCGCCGACGAGCCTGGATAGCCTCACGTCCTTCCGCAGACCACCATGGAACACGCCGGCGGGAAACGACGCCACCGCATTCTGGAATGGAACCATGAGCAGCATCAAGAACAGTCTGCTCAAAAGCCTCAGCCACAACAGCTACAGGGAGATCATCACGACAATGAAACTCACTGAGCTCACGAAATTTACGCCAGTCAGCACGCTTCAGATTGAAGCGGCGGAGAGGAAAAGGAGGAGGAACAGGGAGACCGTCAACAAACAAGTGGAAGTGATCACTGCCACAAAGATCAGGATGCACTCTCCATGTGAATGAGGTCAAGAGGCCAGCACTGCACATGGAGAGGTCGATACAAGAATATGTGCCGTGGGCAGTGGAGAAATGAGTAGGACTGCCATCATTAAGGAGAAGCAAGCCACTCTCCTCAACAAATTCGGAGACCTCGCGGCCACGACCGTCAGTACGGACAGAACCCCACAGACGTTGATAGGCATTAATGTCTCTCACAAGCAAGACTGGTGGCTCAAGTTGATGGAAGAGCTGAAGCAGATCGGCGGTGAGGAACGTTCTGAGTGAGGAACGTACAATGAACAAACTGTAAGCGGGCGTGAAAAGTGTACTCGCACCGCAACGGCTTGCAGTCGGGATACAATGTGAAGTTGCTGAGAACGAACAGAATCGGAGGCACAGACTGCCACGCCGCCAGGAGCGTGGTCAACGTCTGGCCTATCACATCTGTACATTGTGTACCCAGAAAAAAAGGACAGGGTAGGCTTAAAATGTGTTTCTTGCAAGCAGACAACAACTGGCGAGTGGTCGGAGACCAGTTGTAGCAATTCCTCACGGTGACTACACAAGCCGTTCAGGTTCCAGTGAAGAAACGCCATACTGGAATAAATCAACGTTTAAGGCGAGCTTTCCCACGCGGTCCAATCACAGCCCGCTCAGTATCCATGAGTTCGTCCTCCGGCGGTATAAGGTGATCGGCGATGGGCTGGATTACGCCGAAGACCACCACTAACAGAAACACTTGGGGTTTTGGGAAGTTCGCTTGTCGTTGCAACTGGGGTCTTCGTGTCACAACCATTCTCTGGGACCGAGTCTGTCTGGGTGGAAACGTCAGATGTCTGGGTTCCTACAGATTTTCGAGAACTTGCTGCAACAGTAGCGAATGGAACAGAAAGCGAAGAAGGGACGCTTTCTTTCAGACGACGCTTAGCATCAGCAGCAGAAATCTTCTCAACAACTATGAGCTCTCGAATACGCTTCTCGGGCTGAAAGGCTGGACAGTCCCGAGACCAAATCGCACAAAGAGCAGCACTCGCATTGCACGACGTGCTGGTGTGCCCAAAATGTTGACATTTAAAGCAGCGCACGGCCGAACATTCAAACGATAGTATCCAGCCTTGACGTACTCTGGAAGCGTGGGCAAACTGAAAGTAAGAATCAGGGACTGGGTGGCGACGAGTTCACCTGACTTCTTACTTTGATTCGAGCCACGTCGATAACGTGTTGGTCCGCCAACTCCGACTTAATTTCCTCTTCGGTTGCATTGAGGAGATCCCAACACGATATTACCCCTTTAGAAACGTTCATTATACGATATGGTTCAACTGACACGTTCACCGGTCCAATAGATGTTAACTTAAGGAGCTTCGCCGTTTGCCTCTCGTCTGTCGTTTCCACCAATAATGTGCCATTACGCAACTTCTTCATATCTTTAACCTGTCCGGCATGGTAGGTGATAACTTTATGAATAACAAAAGGGGACAAGCCCTTAATAGCACTCGGACGGTTTGCATCAGAATTGGCACTATCAACGTCTTTATCTTTGATTACAAGATATCGGACAACATGGGTCACGATACTTGTCCTTTCCACTTCTTCAGTTTCACATTGTTTGGGCTTCTTCCGTGAGGGAGAGGCCGGATCTGATTTTAGTTTTAGTACCCATGAAAGTGTGAATGTGAAATAACATTTACAAAGGGAAAAAAGGGTGTGATGTCACACCGGGGCGTTAATAGGGAACTAACGCTACCCCCTGGCAATCCCTTCAGCACGCCCAACACCTTAGGGTCAGCGTGGGGCCGACGCGGTCAAGGGGAATGGAGGTGCGAAAACCATACCCGTCGACAAAAACGCGTGGCCCCGGAAAAGGAAGAAGTGAAACAAAACAAAAGAAACCTGTCCAACAAAAAGATAGACCCCCACCAGCCCAGGAAGAACAAAACGAAACAAAAAGGTGCGGATTTTTTTTATTTTTAATTTTTTTTAATATTATTTTTAGTTTTGCGATTTTTTTTTAAAATATATTTTCAAAGACTCAACACGCCGGACAACACAAACACTGGACGCAGACAACATTAGGCCGGGTGGGTGCACGTCCTTCCCAAGGGGAGGAAGACTTCCACTAGACCTTCCGCTTGCCGACTCCCACCAACCACCCGCGAGTCCGGTAGCGGTATTCGCGGCTTAGAGGGCATGCAATGATATGAGGATGAAGTGTGATAAAATGAATGACTTATGAAGCCGCCCTCTCAGCCTCACCCCCTTCCCGACGATGACGGTCCGCTGCATGAAGGGGGGATCCATCCATTGGAACTAACAAATTAAACACAAACTTTTGGACCTGTGTTTGTAAACTCAGGATTTTCATTCTTTCGTGTAAATATGAAAGCTAGAGGGACATAGTTTTTACAAGCGTTCACAATACACACAACTGTCATATTTCTACCGCGTTCAGCGGACGTTAGAGCACCAACCTGCTACTTACCTTTCTTAGTAGGTATCTTTGAAGGTTTATGCATGTTTTTCATTCCCGTTTCGTTACAGTTATAAATAGCAACATCTATAAATCCATATTTATCACGCAGGTCCTCCACAAGATCGAAAAATTTGTTAACACTATAACGACAACGTTAAATATACTCCTTAAACAACCCTCGTATACCAGCAACCCTTCTTAAATGGGATTCCAGCAACTAAAGAGAATGGATCGCATCACTTCGCTACCCACTTAAGTTTCCTTTTCTTATTTACTTCGTGATCATAGTGACAGGGAAATTTTTAACGTAATACACGAAATTTACGTAATAATTAATTCCTCAATATAGAGAATGACCTCCAAAGAGTTTTTAACGTTAAAATACTCCGGAAGTTCCAATTGTCTACAAAAGTGTGCAAAAGGACGACATACAGTAACCTACTTTAATTAGAATGGACGATGGAACCAGGATATAGGAGGAGTGAAAGAAATACAACAAACTGTGGATAAATTTCCCATCTCCAGTGATCAGTGTTTATGTTTACCAGTCGACTGACTTTCGTAATCGCAATTACACGTGCGGGAATTTCGTTCTTCCGTCGCGGATATATACGAAAGGGGCCAAATGAGTTTATCCACAAGAAGATGTTTGTGTTATTATAATGTGAGTGATGTGATAGTTCCAAGTTTCAAATATATATTCAGTGTAATGTGATAGTGTGCATATTAAACAATATTATTTTGTGTTAGAGGATAAATATTCTGAATGTGTATATTTTATTACGTTTAGAGTTTCCGCAGTGCTACAGGTATCTTCCTTCACGGAACATATGGAGTAGGAATATACATCACACCCAACGTTCCCCAAACTTCTGACCGTAAAACTGGGTAACCACTATTGCGAACAATCAGCTGGTTCAGCTGAGGTGAATACAGGGGGTTATCACGAACACAGTATAAACTTAATGCCAATACTTCACGGTTCGAATCCCGACTTTCACCATCTTCGTTATTAGTTGGTTAATATGTTTACTTGTTGGTTGGTATCATCTAGTCGAAGATTCTGTTTTCTTTTATGAATCAGTACAAGGACGTTCAGGTATCAAACCCGATACGATTAAACCTGTTACCACAAACATTAACCCACAGGGAACGAACCCAAAACCCTTATATCTGGCTTCCTGAGCAGGGACATACAAGGATCAAACCCTGGTGCTCTTATAACACTCTTCCTATTAAATCCAAACACTCGCGCACGTGACGTTGGCTCTGGTGACCTGACGCTAATATTTGGCTCTCGAGCCAGACAACTGTACAACATCTTGTTACCAGCTTCTTTCTTGTCGCTATTAAATCCGTATTTAATGCCATTGCGTTCAGCCAGTTGAAACGCTACTTTTTTGAGGTCGGAACACGTAATACCATACATCGGTGTATCCATGGTAAGGATGTAATCACACAGTTCATTCTCAAAACGTTCATCAAACGTGTTGACAAACCGACCAAGATGTATCTTACCAACAAACTGCTATTTTATTGTTTCCTAAAAGTCTTCTGCTTAAGGCAGATTTTGGTACATTGTTCTTGTTGGTTACTTCTCTGGCGGACTTTCTGTCGCGCACGTCAGATATGGCCTGTTTCATATCATCTTCAACCAGTTTCCACGATCAGTTTTCCGTTTGTAATGTTTAGTAGGTGCCATTCTGAAAGTAGAAGAATAAGAACGTTCTTAGCAATCGAATTTAAGGACATAAGTATCAATAAGCTACAAGACACTATTCTAGACCTAGACTATGGTGCTTCTGTGTAGCGTAGTGGCTAGCACGCTTGCCTTTGGTTCGCGTGCTCCCAGGTTCCATTTCCGGTAGGGACACAACTTAAGATCCTATTCAGTTTCAAATGCTGACGTCATCACATTTAGCTACAATCCTGACAACAAATGTAAAAGTGAATAAAAAAAAAAGACCTAGGCTGTGAGATTTCGATAAACATCAGAACTACCAGGTAGGCTAATTATCTATGCATTTACTAACTATACGTGGATCACTGAGATTTAATTTCTACGTGCTGCGCATAAGCTAATCTTCTCGCTAAGTTGTTCCGAAAATAAAATGAAGTCTTTATGTTTTACTACCCACGGTAATGCCGGCTACGCTAAAGGAGACGGTGATGATGAGAAATGAATGAAGTGGGAGGAAACGGGAGAACCCCGAGAAAACTTACGAGCACGGTGTTTGTCGACCACAAAGTCCTCACTGCGTGAGCCGGGATCGAACCAGGAACCCCAAGCACAGGAGGTGAATGATCTACCACTGAGCCACCGCGCCCCCTAAGTTCTTCCAATTCAGAATAAACTTGGTGGCATGGAAATGTTACTAAGACATTTGAAAATTTGGCCAGAGGTAAGAATTTTACCAACACCTCCTAGGCGTACTCTTATTTTTTCATTACAACCGGATCTGTCAGGAAACATCATTTGCAAAAGCTGTGTAACATCATTTAAGAACTCATGAAGGTAAAAGCAATTTTTAAAATCTTCCCAAAAGTACCTATTTTAATTTCTGAGTAAAAGTGAAGAACTAAAAATAATGGCTGTAACGCTCTCTCTCACACACATATATTTTCATTAGTGTAAAGATAATATTGAGAATAACGATGTTATCATACGAATGTTGGACTTAATTAAATTTTTAAAAAAATGAGAGAAAAAATGAAGAAAAAGTAAGCAAAACTTGTACCTTGTGTACATTACTTCATTAAAAAAAACATTTTTGCGAAACCTGTGAACTCATGAATTGGAATTACATATATTCCTTTAGAGAAGAAACACCAATCGCTTAGGCTCAATCCAATAACTAGGCCTACAGGCTTCCATTAAATGTTGTTTTAGTATTTATTTTTATATAAGATAGCGTACATTCTCATTCATTGAAACCATATCGCCACAATTATGTTCAATGATACCTATTCATAATTAATTATTATTCTGTAACGTAGAATATATTAATCCATTTCAGTTTATGTTGGTATTAGCCTATATATTGAAGAACTCTTTTCTCCTAAGACGGGACATTGTCCCATCTTAGGATTTTGCGCTGGTCCCGTCTTAGGAAATACACTTGCGTTACAGTTCTCATCGCGTTTTACAAATTACCTTGGCCAACGTGTCACTACAATACTTTGTCCATTATCTTACATGTCTGTGCAAACATTTTTTTTTTTTTTTTAGAAAGTGTGCCTGAGTAGTAGAAAACAGGTTTTGATTGTTTCAGATATATTTTAGAAAATATGGTATATACTTACATGTTGCTTCTCTTTCGTTTTGTCCAGCTGCTGGTCCTTTGTCACAGTATGTGTGAGCGCTCATCAAACTGACGCTACAATCACCTGATCCCATGTTGTCTCTGAAGCAGTGTTGCCACTGTCCCGTCTTACGACCTGTCCCATCTTATGGAAAACCCGCCTATACAGTTCTACAAGGAACGTAATGAAAGGAAAGCATGAAGACGGTGACAAGGAGTCATTGGAAACGTAGTGGAAGTTATCCAACATTTGGATGCTTCAGTCAGTATAATTTAAAGAATTAATATTCACCTATTACGTCGTGAAGTAACAAGAAACACACTTGTGAAAATGTTTTGTCAGCGACATACTGAATTTTTTATTTTGTTCTTAAAACGTATGCAAATATTCACTAGGCATTTTCATGTCCTTAATTACTATTTCCTTAATGTGTTAATAAAACTAAGGTAGATGTAACCTCGTCGGAACGAATAATTATGAAGCATAAAATAGAACAGTCTTTTTCAGTAGACTACGTCAGCAAAAAAAAAAAAAAAAAGTTAAGAGTTACACAGACGTTTTAAAAATTAATTCTGAAAAAAGTACTAAGTTTTGGACTTATTTCCTTATTCCAAATGACGATTCAATTTGTTCAAGGATGTTATTGAGCGTTTTACCATTAGTATTAATTAACACGGGTGATACTTTGAATAAACCTACATTCATAAAGAAGAACATGAAGGCATACTACCCTCTTCTTGAATTTGTATGTAAGCAAATTATTGAGGTATTATTATTGATTTTAACTTCCAGTATTGCCCTAAAGTCATACTGTACTTGTGCTGGGTACTGGAGTAACTAACTTGCAACGTTATTTCCGATTTACAACTGCACTGTACATTCCACAATAATAATTACAAAATACAAATACTAAAAATCTCTTCGGGCGACTTTTACTTTGAACGGAATATACTTAAAGCATTTTATATTTTGTTAGCCTAAAGGAGAAAATTACTAATGAAAGTACAAATAAGGTTGGACTTAATTAAATTTTTAAAAAAATGAGAGAAAAAATGAAGAAAAAGTAAGCAAAACTTGTACCTTGTGTACATTACTTCATTAAAAAAAACATGATTTTTGCGAAACCTGTGAACTCATGAATTGGAATTACATATATTTCTTTTCGAGCAGTTTTCATGTACTTTCGAGGGCAGTAGTGATGCACACAATGCTGAAGTAATTGTGAGAGCAACAAAGGAAAAAGCAACTTCACGTGAAGCAATCGAAGTTAGATTTTACGTGAGTCGAATGAGGTGTCAATTACATATGAAAAGAAAGAATCAAGAAATGGAGATCAGAAAGGACGCACTGCTTTTCTAAAACCCCATGATCCTTTGGATTGTTCTACATCCAGTAGTAACAATCTTTTAGACAAAAATTACGTAAGTGGAGCTTGAGATTATACTGAGTTTAGCACTCAAATGTACGAAAAATGGACGTACGTTTCAGTGACCCCTTTTGATCTTCACGCTTTTTTAAATATAGAATAACGCTGTTCATAGAACTACATATTTGATCAGTTTCTTCCACTGTAGAAATCTTAAAAGTTCCTTGAACCACCGTATAGTGATTCTTTAGTGAAAACCACTCCTTTTAAAGACAAAATTAACATTACATGTGCCAAGATGTTTCAAAATTTCTACTTAAAAAAATAATGATTTTCATGGATAAAGCTTTAGTATCAGATTTTGTATCAGAACTAACGGCTGCAGGGAAGCAAACTGGTTCACACTGGTTTTTCATGAATCTAATAAATTGGACCACGAGAAACATGAATCTGAAAGAATTTTGACGATTCGAATTTCGGAACTCGAGATATTCGAATTTGAAGTCACCAGGGAAGCAAACTGGTTCACACTGGTTTTTCATGAATCTAGTAAATTAGACCACGAGAAACATGAATCTGAAGGAATTTTGACGATTCGAATTTCGGAACTCGAGATATTCGAATTTGAAGTCACCAGGGAAGCAAACTGGTTCACACTGGTTTATCATGAATCTAGTAAATTAGACCACGACAAACATGAATCTGAAGGAATTTTGACGATTCGAATTTCGGAACTCGAGATATTCGAATTTGAAGTCACCACGGAAGCAAACTGGTTCACACTGGTTTATCATGAATCTAGTAAATTAGACCACGACAAACATGAATCTGAAGGAATTTTGACGATTCGAATTTCGGAACTCGAGATATTCGAATTTGAAGTCACCAGGGAAGCAAACTGGTTCACACTGGTTTTTCATGAATCTAGTAAATTAGACCACGAGAATCATGAATTTGAAGGAATTTTGACGATTCGAATTTCGGAACTCGAGATATTCGAATTTGAAGTCACCAGGGAAGGAAACTGGTTCGCACTGGTTTTTCATGAATCTAGTAAATTAGACCACGAGAAACATGAATCTGAAGGAATTTTGACGATTCGAATTTCGGAACTCGAGATATTCGAATTTGAAGTCACCAGGGTAGCAAACTGGTTCACACTGGTTTTTCATGAATCTAGTAAATTAGACCACGAGATACATGAATTTGAAGGAATTTTGACGATTCGAATTTCGGAACTCGAGATATTCGAATTTGAAGTCACCAAGGTAGCAAACTGGTTCACACTGGTTTTTCATGAATCTAGTAAATTAGACCACGAGATACATGAATTTGAAGTCACCAGGGTAGCAAACTGGTTCACACTGTTTTTTTATTTGTTTTTTCTTCTTGATTATCGTAAATTACACTACGATGAATGTTGATTCCAATACTCTCTGTCGATAAGACTTTTGAAGTTGAATACTTGCAAATTTGAAATTTAATATGACATAATGGAGATGATTTTCAGCATAATATTTGAAAGAAGTTCTTTTCCTGTTTCTGATTCATAAAAGGTTTCGCTGTTCGTATGCAGAGTAACTGAAAATTCGATGTATTAATTAGAGGGTGTATTCTACAACTAATTTGGAACATTTTTGCCTACATGGACCGAGGGTCGCAAGTGAATTAATTTTGAGGTTTTTTTTTTAACATTTGGGGATTTTTTTTTTCAATTTTCGGAGCTATAACTAGAGGCTGCTAGTTGTGAACAAAGTGCCTCTTTATGTCTTTTTAAATTGACACATTTTGAGTAGTCGTCGACTTAAATTATACTGTGAACAAACAACATATCTGAAAGTACCATAACTCCTCGGGAGGCTCAAAGTTATTATTATTATTATTGCTATTGTTGTTATTGTTGTATATCACTACCAGAGTACTGTATTATTGCTTTTGATTTAGATTTTTTGAACAACTACAGGCATTCTAGGATTGGCAATTTGTGACTCAATCGTGTATTTATTCTACTTTCGGGCATGTTGCTTGTTTAGGGTATGGGTATTAACTTTCGTTGAGTCAACAGTTTTTAATGCAAGACATTCAGTCACTTTGTAAACTAATGATAATTTTGCGGTTCTTGATACGTTGCTTCATATGTTCCTACATATAGATTTGAAAATTACGAATGGCACTTGTTTAAATGCTCATACATCCTCTCTGTATTCTAAATTTATGCATTTTAATTAGATGAATGGCATGCAGGTACAACATAGGTATAATATACAGAATAACAAATTACACTATATAGGCTAGGTTTAATGTATAGTAAGTACTAGTCTCAAAATGTTTACAACTCAAGAAAATGAGGATTCAAATCTTCTCGAATCTTGATTAGAGGTTCAATATGTGCGTCAAGAACCCAAATTCTTAAGGGCTCATGTTAATTGTTAACATCAAGTGTATATCGGTTCCCGCACCTCAATAATTCTTCTACTTTTTCTTGAATAGTTTGACATTGATCAATTGCTGGTAATCCTGTTCTTCTACTCGGACTATAACAGTGTACTGGTCGTGTATTGGTCTGCAAAGTGCTCTTGCCAGAATGGCCATATGGATATTTGCTCCCCAGCCTTCTCGAGCTATACCTCCTTCATTCATATTTTCGTTAGTAACTACCTCAGAGCTATGATATATATAGTTTAGGAGATCTCCTTCGTTGTCAATAAAGAATTGGACGCGTTGAAGTTCATCTTGAGGATCTGCTCGAGGAGTGAGTATCCAGTTTCGATTTTGCCACATATATTTGACAGTGTAGAGTCGTAAAAAATAGGCGTAAAACTCATGACCAAAGAGAGCAAAGCTAATTGCGTTGAACAAACAGTTACCCAAACCATTTATATGTGGAATTGTGAAATCACTAAGTAAGAAAGCCAACTGAGGGTGTCGCTGCATATGATGTGTATCTCTTGAGGGATGATTTGGTGGAATTTGCCAGCCGCAGATCTGTTCTTGATGTTGAACAGTTTGGAAAACTTCACTAACCCAATGAAGAGTTGGGAGAAAAGCATTGAGATCTTCAGCTGCGTGATGAAAGCGTATCCATGTGAGAGCATCACGAAATCGGGTGTTCAGCTCTTCCAGAAACTGACCCAATGGCTGGGAAGATGAATGTTGATCTGGCTTGGCTAGTGTTTCAGAGAATGTCACCTCCTTACGTTGTACTTACGTTCCTAGTGACTCTAAATGAGCTTCAGAAAGATCCATCTCAAGTAAGGAAGGGTTGTATCGACGAGACTCCACGACCAAATAGACATCAAGTTCTTCTTCTACATCTTTAGGGTGTTCATATCGCACTCCACCAATGCCAGGGTAAACGTTCCAAATGTCGATCAAGAACTGTTGAAACATTCGCCGCCAATCTTTTAATGTATAGCCTTTATGATTGTATTTGAAAGGCCTGAGAATATTCTGGAAGTACACAAATTGATCGCAATACGTGGATGCGAATTCGATGAGCTCTCCTTCTTTATTTCTGTATACGCGGACACATTTGATGTGAGGTCTCATTTTCCCCCACATATTTTTGCAGTGATTTGTTGTTACTTTTACAAGGTCGGACTTATATGAATCCCCTTCCCTCGTGATTTTTACATTAAGTTTTGTAAAGCACTGTGAATGATTTACTCTTTTGTGGTTAACATTGCAATTTTTTGATATATTATTATATCCAGACCAATGATCTGTTGTCACTGTTGATCCTTCTTCAATATTATCACGGATTATTTGCTCCAGGATTTCTGCATTTCTCGTTTCTGTAATTTCCACGAAGCAGTATCCAGTGTCTTTTTCAACAGCACCAACGGCCCACAGAGAATCTCCTCTCAGTTTCCGGCCTTGATGATTTTTACGAGTATACAGATGACATTCATCCATCTCGATTTCTCCGGTGTTTTCGCCGCTTACCGACAACATAATGACATATTTCTCGGAACACTTTTGTCCACTCTAAAATAACACGTGGGGTAACGTTAGTTCTTTCAAAAGCATCCATTCGTCGTGATTCGTCTCCTTGTAGCCAAATGTAAATGAGATGAAGGATCTCCGTAAATTTCAAATGGGTGTTCTCAAAAACTGTGTTGTGAAGAGGGGAGTATCGCTGTCCACATAGTGGTTTGCACTTTCGGTTGAGACGCTTACATTCTGAACAATTTCGTGATCTGCATCCTTGGTTCGAGCAGCGAAAGCCCCAACCCAATTTCAGATCTTTCTGATTTATGACCCGTAAGTGACTGTGGCACACAAAGCAGGTGAACTCCTCCCTGTACTCATCTTCTGGACGATGAAATAACTGGTATTTCTGCAGAAATTTAATTGCGAACTCTTCAGAATTGAATGTGCTAAGAAAGTTGTCCTTTGTCAAGTTTACCAGTTCGGGCCATATGCCCTCGTCGTTCTTTTCTGTTGTAATCATTGGCTTTCGCCACTGCTTCATCTGTTCTTTTTTGTTTAACATAGTATGAGTTTGTTGAAAAACCAAACTGCTGCGTGAAATCAATCACCAAAAATTGGCATGCACTCTCAACAACAGGAACAGAGACAAGATTTAAATAACAGAAATTATATACTACCAGGATACTGTAAATATAACAGTTTGTTTTAAAGTAGTTCACATAAACTTCACAATTCATGCAATTTGTATTTAAATATTAATTTCCAGGAAATAACTAATTATTACAAAATAACCTGTAAGTTAGTTACAAATTACATCAAACATGAAGCTGAAACTTTATGTACCGGAAACATTATTTCTTTTCTGCCATCTATACGGCATCATATATAAAATGCTCCTATAGTTAATATTTTCCACTAGTTTCTTGAACTCCACATAACATAAGAGTAAAACAAATTATTTTCATATACAGTGAAATTTGTATTAATCAAAACTTAAATAAGGCGAAAATTTATCTATATCGGAAACCTTTTAAAGTCCCAATGGTTAATTTTATTTCTTCCCAAATTTGTGCAAAACGGAAATCTGACCCAAACGTAAGAAAATCTTGAATCCAATACATTCAGTTTCATACAAGTTTTACTGTAATAATAATAATAATAATAATAAGAAGGAGGAGGAGGAGGAGGAGGAGGAAGAGAACTTTTACACCAATATATCCAAAGCAGATGAACATGATTACTTCTGATTGATCGTCACTCGTTTTATTCACTTGTAAATATTTCGATCTTTTTAAGTATATTATGCTTAGGTAGTGCTATTTCCTTATTTCTACGTTTCTACTTATGTTGCTTCAGCGTGCCGCTCAGACAATAAAATATAAAGAAGTACTTTAAATATAGTAGGCTAGTAGAAAAATATATAGTAGGCTACGTGCCAAAAACTAAAAAGTAGAATATTCGATAAACAAGAGTTATTTGTTATATACACTACTATTTATCAATAAATCAAACAAACTATTACGATTCGGAAAGTCCTAATTACTACATACGAAAGGAAAAGGGAAACAAATTTTCATGTATCGGAGTCCACAGAAAGGTTCATATCAAAATTATGCAGGAAACCGTCGCAACGGCATCCATATTTCAAAATCAAGTATCTTCAGTTTCAAAAGTGTGATCGTCAAATTTATTTCGAATCAATGTTTCTCACAGTTTAATTTACGATAATTGTCAATAACCGGTGTGAATCAGCTTGCTTCGCTTGTGACTTCAAATTCGAATATTTCCAGTTGCGACATTCGAAACGTCAAAATTCCTTCAAATTCATGTTTCTCGTGGTCTAATTTACTAGATTCATGAAAAACCAGTGTGAACCAGTTTGCTTCCCTGGTGACTTCAAATTCGAATATCTCGAGTTCCGAAATTCGAATCGTCAAAATTCTTTCAGATTCATGTTTCTCGTGGTCTAATTTACTAGATTCATGATAAACCAGTGTGAACCAGTTTGCTTCCCTGGTGACTTCAAATTCGAATATCTCGAGTTCCGAAATTCGAATCGTCACAATGCCTTCAAATTCATGTTTCTCGTGGTCTAATTTACTAGATTCATGAGAAAACAGTGTGAACCAGTTTGCCTCCCTGGTGACTTCAAATTCGAATATCTCGAGTTCCGAAATTCGAATCGTCAAAATTCCTTCAAATTCATGTTTCTCGTGGTCTAATTTACTAGATTCATGAAAAACCAGTGTGAACCAGTTTGCTTCCGTGGTGACTTCAAATTCGAATATCTCGAGTTCCGAAATTCGAATCGTCAAAATTCCTTCAGATTAATGTTTCTCGTGGTCCAATTTACTAGATTCATGAAAAACCAGTGTGAACCAGTTTGCTTCCCTGGTGACTTCAAATTCGAATATCTCGAGTTCCGAAATTCGAATCGTCAAAATTCCTTCAAATTCATGTTTCTCGTGGTCTAATTTACTAGATTCATGAGAAAACAGTGTGAACCAGTTTGCTTCCGTGGTGACTTCAAATTCGAATATCTCGAGTTCCGAAATTCGAATCGTCAAAATTCCTTCAAATTCATGATTCTCGTGGTCTAATTTACTAGATTCATGGAAAACCAGTGTGAACCAGTTTGCTTCCGTGGTGACTTCAAATTCGAATATCTCGAGTTCCGAAATTCGAATCGTCAAAATTTCTTCAGATTCATGTTTCTCGTGGTCCAATTTACTAGATTCATGAAAAACCAGTGTAAACCAGTTTGCTTCCCTGGTGACTTCAAATTCGAATATCTCGAGTTCCGAAATTCGAATCGTCAAAATTCCTTCAGATTCATGCTTCTCGTGGTCCAATTTACTAGATTCATGAAAAACCAGTGTGAACCAGTTTGCTTCCGTGGTGACTTCAAATTCGAATATCTCGAGTTCCGAAATTCGAATCGTCAAAATTCCTTCAGATTAATGTTTCTCGTGGTCCAATTTACTAGATTCATGAAAAACCAGTGTGAACCAGTTTGCTTCCCTGGTGACTTCAAATTCGAATATCTCGAGTTCCGAAATTCGAATCGTCACAATTCCTTCAAATTCATGTTTCTCGTGGTCTAATTTACTAGATTCATGAGAAAACAGTGTGAACCAGTTTGCTTCGCTGGTGACTTCAAATTCGAATATCTCAAGTTCCGAAATTCGAATCGTCAAAATTCCTTCAAATTCATGATTCTCGTGGTCTAATTTACTAGATTCATGGAAAACCAGTGTGAACTAGTTTGCTTCCGTGGTGACTTCAAATTCGAATATCTCGAGTTCCGAAATTCGAATCGTCAAAATTCCTTCAGATTCATGTTTCTCGTGGTCCAATTTACTAGATTCATGAAAAACCAGTGTGAACCAGTTTGCTTCCCTGGTGACTTCAAATTCGAATATCTCGAGTTCCGAAATTCGAATCGTCAAAATTCCTTCAGGTTCATGTTTCTCGTGGTCCAATTTACTAGATTCATGAAAAACCAGTGTGAACTAGTTTGCTTCCCTGCAGCCGAACTAATGTCAAGTTTATTTTGTGTCTCAATATTCTATCTTCTAAGAAACAATCCAAAATTTATGCAAAAGTTTTTGTTGTAGACACAAAGTACCCTTCCTTGGTATATGTGTCATCATAATATGCATGAAAAAAAAAAAAAAAACAATATTCCCCTTGCAAACACAAGATTATTTGATTCAGAGTAACCAATAATGACTTTTGAAAAGTAAAATAAGACAAAATGCTTACTCTCTAGCTTGCAACAATGAAAATAATTTATGCCTGTATTACCATACCATTATTATTGTAATAGTATTTCCTTACTGCTAAAATATACAGTATTGTGAAAATAACTAATAGAAGTAGTACACCAGGTTAGGGAGTTTGGTATGTGGGGTGTGATATTTGATGAGTTAACATTAGAACCGGGAGTTGTAGGGATTGGAACCATTTCCGGTTTTAGTAGAATCTTGATGGAGATAATGAAATGCTTAATTGATTGCAGAAAACACCTTCTCATTATCTATTATCGTTTTTACTCTATAGTGAACGAACTTGAAAGCGGAAGTGATTGAATTCTGCTTCTTTTGGTTTGAATAAGAGATTAAAAGTGAAGATGATACATATTGTTAGAAGGGTAAATTGATTGCAAAAAAACGCTTCTCGCTATCTCATACAGTTATTGTTCTCTTTAGATTTAATTGAAACAGGAAGTTCTAGTAAATCTGTACCGCTTACAGTTTTAGTAGATATTAGTATGGAGAGGGAATGTATTCTAAGGATGGTTAATCGATTACAGAGAACAGGTTATCGCTATCTATTACCGTTTCTCTTTACAGTGGCCAACATTAAAACTGGAGATTGCTCATTTCAAGCACTTCCGGTTTATGTAGTACCTCCACATTAACGAACTTGCCCGAGATAATTAATATACCTATCGATTGCAAAAAACAGAATTGAAAAATTCGTATTCGTTCCAGAGTTATTGTGCGCAGTAACGGAGGACGGATGGAGGTACTAACATTACGATCTTACAAGTCCCACTACGTGATCCTAATAAAATTACTTTCTCCGTTTCCTTAAAAATATGGTGTTCATTTATTAGGAGGAAGGGGATTGTAGATATTAAGTTTGTATTTATATTCTAACATTGGATAGACCACAACTGAAACGCAATTACTTTAAAAAGCCGAAATCATATATAAATGTGTTTCAGAACTCTAGGGACAAACTTCGGTATATGATTTTGAAAGTGGAAGCAATATAGATCATCCCTATTAACTCATGAATAGTTCATGAGTTATAGGCGTCCGAAAGCATGGGATAAAAACTTTCTAGTTGAATAATGCCCAAAATGTCTCCATATTGAGTTTTGGTGCTCCGCTTCACTTTTGTGTGTATGCACAACGCTATTTCGAGCGTAATTTCTCAGGAAGGCAGACTGCACGGAGGGGTTCTGTAGCATTGCCTCCGGGCCACAGTCCACTGATATATATCTTCTTCGAGTTATATGGGTGTGGTGTATGATATCGCTATAAGTGACGTGCATATTTTGGAGTAATGTCTGGACAGCCACAAAAGAGTCATTACCTAGTCACACTTTACAGTAGTTATTGGTTCAAAACACATATTTCTGAAAGTAGATACCCTGTCTAAGTTGAACACTTTCCAATGGTCCATGTCTGACAGCGGTGTCTTTCCACCACTGTATATTTCACAGATGGTTTTCAACACTAACTGTGTGCTCACACATTTCAGTGGTCCTCAATGTACCCACAATACTTGGCACTTTTCCTAAAGACATTCTCAGTGTTGCCAATTTTTCCGTAAGCGTTTTCCCCTCACAAGCTTCAACATTTCCCTTTTGAGAGAAATTTCCCCTCACGCACCATGAAGTGCTTATACAGGGTGTTCCAGGAGGAATTAGCGTCTCTCGGAGTAGTGATAGGGGAGGAGATTCTACTCAAAAAAATTCTATGTCGCGAACCTATGATCTACTCCCAGCGGTTTGCGATCTATAGATTGTTAATCTTTTTTATGTTACCACCAAAGAATGTATATATTGCTTACTCTGTTTTTATTTATTATTCATTTGTTTATACGTATAAATGGGAATTGCCGACATCTACAACCTTAAGCCCGTAAAATTGGAGGGATGACTTCTTTCGGCTATCACACAATCCATGGAAGGGGAGGGAAAGAAACGGCCTGGGACCTTAAGTTAGGTACCTTCCCGGCGTTTGCCTGACGGAGTGAAGACAACCCAAGCAGGCTAAAATCTCACTCGGGATTGCTGGCCTGGAAAAGCTGTTACACCTTTTCGACCGAGTGATCCCACCAGGAATCGAACCCGCGACCACTCGTACCAAAGGCGAAAGCGTTAGCGACTACGCCACTGCATCCTGTTTTTATCCAACAGAGGTTAGAAATAGCGCGTTTGAATCGTAATGGAATGGATTTTCCGATAGTATGCAGCATATGACTGTAGTGTCTTTCAGAGAGAAGTTATAGATTTAAATTTACAACATTTCATTTTACAAGCTTATTTAAGAGGATTTGATGCCAACACTTCGTTATCCAATTTCCCTAAATAATCCCTCAATGACTTCCCCTCATAAGTATACATTATTTTGCTCAATGCTACTATTTACATCTTTAAAGTGAGCATCAAGAAACGATTCATTTGTTTCCTACCGGTGGCATAACCAGGATTTCAGGGGATCCTGGGTCTTTTTTCGGAAAATTTTGGTGGGAGAGGGTATAGTCTCCCCAGACCCATCCCCTGGCTACGCCACTGTCTTCTAGCGATAAAATACTTCTTACTTGTGCATTTCCAGAAAGAAGGGTGAAATCCTACTTTCTTTAGTAAGGTTGAATAGAAACTTTATCAGATTATTAGTTCTACATGGCGGTCCGAATACAGAAAACCATTCGGGTGTGATTCTCCGCAGCCAACGATCTCAGAAATACTGCTGGAATCTTGTAAATTCAGCTTCTAAGCCACTCTCAACAATGAAAGTTCTTATGCACATGATACTGTCTTCGATAGTTGGCGCTGGAAAGAGAGGTAAGCGTAGATATATTTTCATTGCTGTTTGGCCATTTTTATTTACTTTCAGCATTTCTTCAATTCCAAGCTTCCCCCTCCATGTAGCGGACCGTCATCGTCGGAGACGGGGTGGAGCTGAGAGGGCGGCTTCATTCTTCATTCATTTATGACCCCTCATCTGCACATCATTGCATACCCTCTCAGACACGAATACCGCTACCGGACTTGCGGGTGGTTGGTGGGTGTCGGTCTAATGCACCTATCCCTATTAAATCAGGGAAATTGAGAATTCATTTTTCGCAATCAATTCAACATTTCCAGAATAGGCTCCTTATCCGTTAACCTTCTATTCGAACCAGAAGTGATAGAAATCAGTCATTTTAGGTTTCAGTTCAATGTTTATAGCTATAGAAAAAAGGTAGAGGACAGCGCCAAGCATTTTTTGAACCGACTCAGCGTCTCATGGAGCATAACATAACCGCCCGCAACACTGTTCTAAAACCGGAAATGTTGCAATTCAGTAGTACTTCAGGTTTCAATATGATTCCATAGAATAAAAACAGTAAAAAAAGAAACGTTGTATTCTTATGGATTCAGCATGTCAAGAATAGCATCCATGCCTTACTCTAACCCTCTATTGGAAGATTTGGATATAAACCATTTCCGGTTTCAGCGTTGATTGCCATAGAATATAAATTATAATAGGTAGCGGCAACTTTTTTCTACTGGTTCATTGCCTTAAGAAAACATACCAACACGAACTGCAACACTTTACAGAAACCAAAAATGATAATTTTTACTAGTACGTTCGGTTTCAATATTTATTTTCATGGGGCAAAAACGTTAAGAGATCCAGAGAAACTTTTTTCTGCAATTGAAACAGCGTTGCAAGAATAGGTTACATGTCTATTAAAGTGGTAGATGATATTGACAGATGATAGATTGTAATTAGCACGTCCGGGTTGAATATTTATCTCCATAGAGCAGAAACAATACGATATAGAAAATAATGCTTTTTGATATGAATTCCGAGTCCAACAACAGCTTCTACATATGATCTTACTCGTCTATTGCAAGCAGTTGTTATCGAAGTAGTACTCCAAGTATGAGTATCGATATCGTGTAATTTGGAAGTCTACCGTAGTTTCACATTGTGAAACGAATCTCAGTTATGTTTAATATTATACCTTCAAAAGTATCAGTGTATGCGTCCATCTTTTGACAGGTATCACAGCGAAAACAGTAAAGTTCATTCAAGGAACGTTCAGTACCTCATGTAAACAAATACACGTGGTGATGGCTTTATTTCATTCGTTACAGAACCTATCAACATCCACGCGGTAGAAGAAAATAGTCCATCATTAAGTAATCTGTTTTTTAAATGTTTTGTTTCTTATAAAGCAATTTCCTTCGAGAAATGCAATTTCCTTACAATTAAATAATAGAAGTAACAATATATCTAAGAATTAAATTGAATTAATGAAATAAATGAGAATACGCATGCGCAGAAAGTGGCTTTCCTCCACCTTCGCGCGAATTACAGTTTATAATATGGCCGCGGGCGGGGAATATGTAAAACATCTACAGGGTAAACCGTTGCGTAGTGGTGAAAAACGTATTGTCCTCAATGTTTTCCATAAGCTGTGTGAAAAACATCCAACTCTAGCCATAAAAGACATAGTGAAATTAAGTGCAGAATTTACTGGTGTGTCTGTGTTTAGTGTTAATGGTGCTCGCAGTGAAAGATTAGAAAAAAGGAATACTGTCAACTCCCGGGAAGAAATAGACGTGAGAAACCAGTATTGGAAGTTCAGTGTGATGAATTTGTAAGAACTGCTATTCGTAGAAAAGTTCATCAATTTTATGTGAGAAATGAACCACCGACACTCAATAAACTGCTTTCTCCTGTAAACAGCGATACAGATTTACCTAATTTCAAAAGAACGACTTTTTATACTCTACTGTGTGAAATTGGGTTCGAATTTGTCCGCAGAAATCGAAAACAAATAATCATTGATCGTGAAGATATAATACACTGGCGGAGGGAATACCTAAGGAAAATTCGTTCCTACAGGCAACAAGGTAAAAAAAATATATTACCTTGATGAGACTTGGGTCAATGAAGGTCATACAACAACAAAAGTGTAAAAGATAGAAAGCAAGCGTTTCTTTCAGGTTTGAGCACTGACTTGAAAAATCCTACAGGAAAGGGGAAGCGCCTGCTTCTCCTACATATTGGAAGTGAAGACGGTTTTATGGAGGGAGGAGTCTTACTTTTTGAATCCAACAAAACAGGGGATTATCATGATGAGATGACAGGTGATGTGTTTAGCAATTGGTTTCGAAAAATTTTGCCGAAACTCGAACCTAACAGTTTGGGTTCAAGGCATTTTCCTTCCTTCTCTTCGGAAGTTTGGATCCTGAAAAAAAGTAAGTACTGCTCTTTTTTTCTTTTTATTTAACGTTTTCCATTTTCTTTTTCCACCAAAATTCAAGAAGTTCTCTGTTTTTTTTCTATTTCTTTTTCACTTATTTCCCTTCCATTTACATTAACCCATTTGGGACCAAATTATTATTTTTTTGATTTCTTTCAGTTTAAGAATTCGATTTAGTTTATTATTGCCTAAGTATCACGAAAATATAACATTTTGATTTTTCCTGCGCATCGGATGTGACTTACGTCCTGTCCTATAAATAGAACGCTGGTCCTTTCTGATATACTAGAAAGGCCATATTCCTAACTAATTGCATTCTATTGCTTGAGTGATCACGGCCGGTCTATCGAAGCACGAAGTCTTCCTGACTTATATATATATGCGTGTGTGTTTTGTATTGATGTTTATTTACGAAAATTATCAAAATAAGATATATGACATAACTAAACATAACGTAGAAATACCAGTATTTAGAACACTAAACTGATACGTTTGAAGTTCAGATAATTGCTATTTTGTAATTTCAGTCTACCTGTGCTAGTTTGTTACACGTGTTTGGCTTTGATTCAAAGTTTATTTTTCTTTGCCTTCTTGGTGTTTCACGAAACGCTTTGAAACACAATGTGACATTACACTTTACAAAGTATGATAATGATATTCAAGTGCATCTATTGGCATCTTTACGTCTTCCTTTCCATAATGAAGTAACCACTTCCAGCGAGACTTTCATCATTGCATACATTTGAAAATGTGAACGCCAAGTTTGATATATATGATAGATATACAGATATGTTGCGTGTAAATGTCAGAAGATCCATATTGAGCTGAGTTGGTTTCGTAAACATGATTATGAGTTTACGATCATCATGTTAATAATTCGTGAAAATATCACCCAATACCACTTCTTGCATCTTATATCAATTCTAAGTTTTTGAAACAGTCGACACCTCCCATATGGTTATTGTAGGATAAAATGAGGCTGCTCAATTCTAATATGCTCATGATGTAGTCGGCTCCACCTCATCGTTCACGAAACAGGATGTATGTTTTCAGAATTTGTGCCAATTACAACACCAATTGTCATTTCATTTGGCAATGAGAACTTACCATCCCAGTCGAATCTGTATTCATATGAACTCCCTGCATATGTATTTACTCAACTCTTGAATCAGTCAATGGATACTGAGACACACGATTGCTTTGCAGAGTACCGGTTGCTCTGAATCCCAATTCACGAAGATGTATTAGCAGATCTCTACTTGCGAAAAAATTCTCAAAATATAGCAGATGACTATTCAGACCATTTACAATATCTAGCATATTGAAAACCACTCTGGAATCTTAAGAAAAATCGTCTTCTCTATCATGATATATATTGTCGCTAGCACTCTCCTTTATTTTCATATCCTTTCCATAGCAGAGATCAAATTCTCATAACAAGTTGTATTATCGTACAACAGAAAATGCTGATTGTTCTTTATATATACATCATAACGAACTGTTTCCTTCACTATAGCTATATTGCACTGAGTCACTGTTGAAAATACAAAAGAATATCTCTGCAGGTGATTTGTTTACAACATTTCTCTTTCAGTTCGCTGAAGTTTGTCAGTTTGTACACCAACTAGGGGAAGCTTTCTGTATGATGCGTATTTTTTTTTTCAAATTTTAACATTATTATTCAGCACTTTTCTTTTTCTACCACTTACTTATTTACTGTAGTTACAGTAAAGCTTAGATGCAAATTGCATTCAATTGAGAAAAGTAAAAAAATGTAGTATTTAAGTATTGAACAATGAATGATAAGCATAAAAACGCGAAAAATCAAGGTCGTCAGTCTATCTATACATTCGCTTTTATTACTTAGTAGTATATTGCTTTGGACCAGCGTCCTATTTATAAGACACTAATGTTTCAACATCTATAGCACCGAAAGTAATAACAAAACAAAAATAACTTTTTTATAGTCTGATTGCTGCCTAATACATATAAATTAAATGCATTGTTTGTATTAAAAACAAAACATAACGTTGCCCGAAACATACCCAAATAAAGTAACTTACACAGGTAAATTTAAGCATCCGTCTTTTATAGAGGGAAAGAAAAAAAATGTATAAAAAAATACAGTGCATTACGTCAGGTCTCCAATTGCTCCCTGTAATTAGCAGAACACGAAAACCTTATTCTTCTTTGTTATAAAAAATAAAATATCAAGTGTCCTAAAAATAGGAAACTGGTCCCAAATGGGTTAAAGCCTACCCTCCAAGCTAATTTAACCAAATTTCCTTTCTCTTTCATTTCATCGATCCATTTCCATTTTTCCCTGATTTTTTGGGTTTCTTCACATTTTAACAATAAGTGTTCTAATGTTTCATCTTCTTTAAAACATAATTGATATTTTTCGTTCACTTCTTTAATTTTTTATTCAATCTTACCCCTGTTTCAAGGCTCTCTGACCTGGCTTTGAAAAGTAAAATGCTTCGTAAATCATTGTTCATATAATTTATTTTCACATAACGCTTTTTATGTGTGTATATTCCTTTCAAACTGCTCTTCTTAACAACTTCTTCATACCACTTTTCCTTCGCTTTCTCTTTAAAGGTTTTTTCTGTTATTATTTCCCAATTTTTAAACCCCCTCCATGTAGCGGACCGTCATCGTCGGGGAGGGGGTGGAGCTGAGAGGGCGGCTTCATACGTCATTCATTTATCACCCCTCATTTTCATATCATTGCATGCCCTCTCAGCCGCGAATACCGCTACCGGACTCGCGGGTGGTTGGTGGGAGTCGGGAAGAGGAAGGTCTAGTGGACGTCTTCCTCCACTAGGGGAGGACGTGCACCCACTCGGCCTCATGTTGTGTGCGTCCAGTGTTTGTGTTGTCCGGAGTGTTGAGTCCGTGAATAAAAAAAATACAAAACATGAAAATACCCAAAAAAAAAGTTAAAAATAAAAAAATTCAAAAAAATCCGCACCGTTTTGTTTTTTGTTTCTTCCTGGGCTGGTGGGGTATATCTTTTGCTTGGCCAGGTTTCTTTTCTTTTGTTTCACCTCTTGCTTTTCCGGGGCCACGCGTTTTTGTCGACGGGAATGGTTTTCTTGCACTTCCATTCCCCTTGACCGCGTTGGCCCCACGCTGATCCTAAGGTGTTGGGCGTGCTGAAGGGATTGCGAGGGGGTAGCGTTACTTCCCCTATTTACGCCCCGGTGTGACCTCACACCCCTTTTTTTCTCTAAATTTCCATTTAAAACATTATTTTATGGGTACTAAAACATTAAAAATGGGCCCGGGCTCGCTCTCTAGTAAAAAAGCCCAAACTTACTGAGAACGAGACTGACCGTTCTGTTGTAGAGAATGCGGAAAAGACAAGTATCGCGACACCTGTGGTCCGATATCTTGTAATTAAAGATAAGGAAAATTATGGTGCCGATGCTACAGCTAACCGCCCAAGTGCTCTAAAGGAGTTGTCCCCTTTTGTTATTAATAAAGTTATAACATACAACGCCGGACAGGTTAAGGATATTAAGAAACTGCGGAATGGCACCTTACTGGTGGAAACAATAGACGAGCGGCAAACAGCGAAGCACATGAAGTTAACTACTATTGGCCCAGTGCACGTGTCCGTAGAACCGCATCGTGTACTGAACGTTTCCCGAGGGGTGATATCGTGTTGGGATCTCCTCAATGCCACCGAGGAGGAAATTAAATCTGAGTTGGCGGACCATCACGTTGTAGATGTAGCTCGCATCAAAAGTAAGAAGACAGGTGAACTTGTTGCTACTCAGTCACTGATTCTTACTTTTAGTTTGCCCACGCTTCCAGAGTATGTCAAAACTGGTTTCTATCGTCTCAAAGTTCGGCCTTATATACCTAGTCCATTGCGCTGCTATGAATGTCAACATTTTGGGCACACCAGCACGTCGTGCTATGCCAGTGCTGCTCTTTGTGCCAACTGTGGCCAGGCTAGTCATGGTGCGGATCCCTGTACAGCGACAAAGCCCTTCTGTGTCAACTGCAAGGGTGAGCATTCTGCTTGGTCTCGGGATTGTCCAGCCTTTCAGCGTGAGAAACGTATCCGAGAAATCATGGTAGTCGAGAAGATTTCTGTTACAGATGCGAAGCGTCGATTGAAAGAAAGCCTTCCTTCCTCGCTTTCTGTTCCCTTCGCTACTGTCGCTGCTAGTTCTCGGAAATCTGTAGCTACACAGACCGTCGACGTTTCCACCCAAACGGACTTGGCCCCAAAGCGCAGTTCTGACTCGAAGATCCCAGTTACAATAATGAGTGAACTTCTTAAGACTCCCGTTGCAACAATGAGCGAACATCCCAAGTCTCCCGTTGAAACAACGAGCGAACATCCCAAGTCTCCAGCTGTAACGCCGATCGAACGTCCGAAAACTCCTCGTGTTACTGTTAGTGGTGGTCTTCGGCGTACTCCACCCCATCGCCGATCACCTTATGTTGGCTGGCCTGAAACTTAGCCAGCATATCCGCAGGTTGAACGACACGGTTCTCTCTCCGAAGAGACCGAAATCTACTCCAGTTCGTAAACCACCTGCAGCTTCTCTGAAGTCTGACATGGTGGAGGACGAACTCATGGATTCTGAGTGAGCTGTGATTGGACCGCGTGGGAAAGTTCGCCTTAAACGTTGATTTCTTCCCGTATGGCACTTCTCCAGTGGAACCTCAATGGCATTAGTAGTCACCGTGAGGAATTGCTACAACTGGTCTCCGACCACTCGCCAGTTGTTGTCTGCTTGCAAGAAACCCATTTTAAGCCTACCCAGTCCTTTCTTCTTTCTGGGTTTACTATGTATCGATGTGATAACCCAGATGCTGACCACGCTGCTTGCGGCGTGGCAGTATGTGTTTCCGACTCTCTTCATTCTCCGCAGATTCACATTGTATGGCACCTGCAAGTCGTCGCGGTAGGAGTATCCTTCTCTCGTGCGCTTACAATTTGTTCAATATACGTTCCTCACTCAGAAATCTTTACAACCGCCGATCTCCTTCAGCTCTTCCATCAGCTCGAACCGCCAATCTTGCTTGTAGGATACCTTAATGCTTACCACCGTCTTTGGAGCTCTGTCCGTACTGACGTTCGTGGCCGTGAGGTGACGGACTTCCTTCAGGAGAGTGGACTGCTACTCTTTAATGACGGAAGTCCCATTCACTTCTCCACTGCCCATGGTACATATTCTTGTATTGACCTCTCCATGTGCAGCGCTGGTCTTTTGACCTCATTCTCATGGAGAGTGCATCCCAATCTTTGTGGCAGTGACCACTTCCCGTTATTTGTTGAAGGTCTCCCTGTTCTTCCTTCTTTTCCTCTCCGCCGCTTCAATCCGAAGCGTGCTGAGTGGCGTAAATTCCGTGAGCTCAGTGAGTTTCATTTTCGCGATGATCTCCCTGAGGCTTTTGGGCAGACTGTTCTTGATGCTGCTCATGGTTCCATTCCAGAATGCGGTGGCAACGTTTCCCACCGACGTGTTCCTTGGTGGTCTGCGAAACTCCGTGAGGGTATCCGGGCTCGTTGGCTTCCTCTTGCCACTTTCAATCGTCATCCCACCGACGAAAATCTTCAGCAGTTCCGCATTCTGCGTGCTCGTGCTCGACGTCTGGTAAAGATCTCAAAGCACCAAAGCTGGAAGAATTACGTTTCGTACCTCAGTAGTCGCACACCTATGTCAACTGTGTGGCGTCGGGTTCGGTCCCTAAACGGATCCGCTTCTTTACTTCTTGTCCCAGCCTTAAAACTGAATGGTGTTTGAAGAGACCAATCCCTCAGAGATCGCCAATATATTGGGCCACTATCTCTGAGTCAGATCACTAACCAGCAGCATTTGCTTGTTCCCTTCCTCACCTGGAGCGAAACCCGTTAAGTTTCCGTACCGCCAACAGTGAAGATTATAACGCTCCTTTCACGCTCGTTGAGTTCGATTCTGCTCCCCGCGAATCGTCCAATACTGCTCCCGGGCTTGACCGTGTTTCCTATGATATGTTGCGTAACCTCTCCAACGATTCTCAGCTTTCATATTTGCAGCTGTATAACCGCCTCTGGCTTGAGGAGTTTTTTCCACCTGCCTGGTGTGAGGCCCTGGTTCTTCCCATCTTAAAGAAAGGGAAAGCCGCAACTAGCCCCACGAGCTACAGACCTCATTGCTCTCACGAGCTGTGTCTGTAAGCTGCTAGAGCGAATGGTCAACAAGCGCCTGGTGTGGTATTTGGAATCGCAGTCTCTTTTGAGCAACTTTCAAAGTGGATTTCGTCGTTTCCGCTCCACTACAGACAATCTCGCTTATCTTGAGGGTGAAATTCAAGACGCCTTTCTCATCGGCGAACATCTTGCAGCTATATTTTTTGACTTAGAGAAGGCGTATGACACCACATGGCGTTACGGAATCCTAAAACAATTATATGACTGGGGTCTTCGTGGGCATATGGCCCACTTTATCTCGAATTTTCTTCACGAGCGACAGTTTATAGTGCGTGGGGGCTCTTTGTACAAGAAAATGGTGTTCCACAAGGCAGTGTTCCTAGTGTCACGTTTTTTGCTGTCGCAGTCAACAGCATTCTTTCGCAGATCCAGGCTCCTGTGTCTGGTGTGCTTTATGTTGATGATCTTGTCATTTTCTGTCGCTCCCGCCACCTTCGCGGCATTACTCGACAGCTTCAACTGACTCTCAATCGTCTCGTTCGCTGTCGAATGAGACTGGATTTCACTTTTCCACCGAGAGTTCCCAATGTGTTCACTTCTGCCGGAAGCGTACCTGCATTCTTGACCCGGACCTGTACCTCGATGGCACCCGTTTGTCATTCGTTGAAACAGTCCGTTTCTTGGGTCTGGTGTTTGACCGTCGCTTGTCGTGGGCATCAAATATACGAAATCTTAAATACTCTTGTCTTCGAGCTCTGAATCTCCTTCGTGTCTTTTCCCACCGCACGTGGGGTGCTGATCGTATTGTTCTACTTCGTTTGTACCGTAGTCTAAGTCGGTCCAAGTTAGCCTATGGCTGTATTGTCTATGGTTCAGCTCGTGCTTCTCTGTTACGCAGTGCACACAGTAACTTGACACAGTGCATCACCTGGGTATTCGTATTGCTACTGCCGCCTACCGAACAAGTCCCGTCGCCAGCCTGTATGCTGAAGCCAATGAACATTCGTTAGCATATCGTCGCAGTAGACTACTTCTTAATTATTCTGCTCATGTGCGTTGTATTCTAGACCACCCGTGTAGACCATGTCTCCGTGGTGGTCGGATATACGAGTGCTATGCTGCACGTGCTCGCTCTACACGTCCATGGTACATCCGTGCGTGCGAGAGCTTACTTGCCGACGATTTCGTAGCCCTCTCTTTCGTTGGTTCGCTTTTGTGCTATTCCACCATGGCTGCTTCGTCTACCTCGCCATGATTTACGTTTGTCTCTGCATTCGAAACAGGCTACTAGTTCCCAGGTATACCAGCAAGAGTTTGCCGCAGTGTTAGATCAGTACCCCGATTTTAGTATATTTTTACGGACGGTTCTAAGGATGGGGATTCTGTAGGCTGTGCCTTTGTAACCGACGAGGGCAGCTCAGAATTCTATTTGGATCGCCTGTGTTCCGTATTTACTGCTAAATTACTGCACTTAAGCTTGCCTTGGAGCATGCTCTCACTCTTTCATTACGTCGTGTGCTATTTTGTACCGATTCTCAGAGCGTGGTTCTGAGAATACAGAATGTCTTCAGTATGAACTCTCTCGTGCAGGACATTCTTGTGAGATGCCATCAATTGCAGCAACAGGGTTCTGTCGTCGTTGTCTGCTGGGTGCCGGATCATGTCGGCATACGGGGAAACGAACGCGCTCACACAGCTGCCAAGAACGCCGCCTTGACTGTGCTTGCACTGGAGCATAGCCTTCCTTGCTCCGATCTTCATTCGTGTTTTCACATATTGATGCGCTGTCACTGGCAAGCCGATTGGGACCAGGCCATTGATGATAAATTACACGCAGTCAGGCCACTCCTAGGAGAGTGGCGTACGTCCTCGTCCGCTCGTCGTCGAGATGAAGTGCTCCTTGCGCGTTTGCGTATCGGATACTCTCATCTGACACACGGCTACTTGCTGCGGAGGCTGAACCGTCCGCATTGTGAGGAGTGTATAGTCCCCCTGAGTATTCAGCACATGTTTGCGGAGTGTCCTGAATACTCAAATCTCAGAGAACGTTACGGACTGCCTTGTCTACTTACCCGTGCTTTGGGGGATGATAGAGATGTTGTTGGCCGGGTGCTTGCGTTTGTACGTGGTATTGGCGTTTCTAACGTTCTCTGGGCTGTTTTTAGTCTGTTGTTATTGTTTTATTGCTGCTAGATTTTAAATTTGCTCACATGTTTTAAGTTTATTTTTGTATATTGTTATTTTTTATCTTATTCTTTTATCTTCCACTTTTCTTTTTATCCTTTACCTATTCATTTAGCAGCACTTTCGTTCTCTTAACAGTTTTCTTTTTAGCTTGTAATTCCTTTTTAATCTTGCAGTCGTGAGCAACGTTTTATATCGTGACGGGGACATATAGCCTCGTTGCTGACGTCCCCATTAATCCCCATTCATTCATTAATACGATCTACACGTCCATGGTACATCCGTGCGTGTGAGAGTTTCCTTGCCGACGATTTCATGTGGCCCTCTCTTTCGTTGGTTCACTTTTGTTCTATTCCACCCTGGCTACTTCGTCTACCTCGCCATGATTTACGTTTGTCTTTGCATTCGAAACAGGCTACTAATTCCCAGGTGTACCAGCAAGAGTTTGCCGCACTGTTCGATCAGTACCCCGATTTTAGTGTGTTCTTTACGGACGGTTCTAAGTTTGAGGATTCTGTAGGCTGTGCCTTTGTCACCGACAAGGGCAGCTCAGAATTCCGTTTGCATCGCCTGTGTTCCGTCTTCACTGCTGAATTGACTGCAGTTAAGCTTGCCTTAGACCACGCTCTCACGCTTTCACTCCGTCGTGTGCTTATTTGCACCGATTCTCAGAGCGTGATTTCGAGTATACAGAGTGTCTTTAGTATGAACTCTGTCGTGTAGCACATTCTTGTGAGATGCCATCAATTGCAGCAACAGCGTTGTGTCGTCGTTGTCTGCTGGGTGCCGGATCATTTCGGCATACGGGGAAACGAACTTGCTGACACGGCTGCCAAGAACGCCGCATTGGCCAGGGTTGCAATGGAGCATAGCCTTCCTTGCTCCGATCTTCGTTCCTATTTTCACATCTTGATGCGCTCTCACTGGCAAGCCGATTGAGACCAGGCCATTCAGAATAAATTGCATGCAGTCAAACCACTCCTAGGCGAGTGGCGTACGTCCTCGTCCGCTCGTCGTCGGAATGAAGTACTCCTGGCGCGTTTGCGTATCGGACACTCTCATCTGACGCACAGTTACTTGCTGCGGAGGCTGAACCGTTCATCTTGTGAAGATTGTATAGTCCCCCTGAGTATTCAGCACATTCTTGTGGAATGTCCTGAATACTCAGATCTCAGAGAACGTTATGGACTGCCTTGTCTCCTAGCCCGTGCTTTGGGGGATGATAGTGATGTTGTTGGCCGGGTGCTTGAGTTCGTGGATGCTATTGGCGTTGCTCACGTTCTCTGAGCTGTTTTTAGTCCGTTGTCCTTGTTTTATTGCTGCTAAATTTTTATATTTTCTCACATGTTTTAAGTTTATTTTTGTATATTGTTATTATTTTAACTGATTCATTCTTTTATCTTTTGCATTTTTCCTTTTATTATTTATTTAGCAGCACTCGTTCCTTTGCACTGTCTTCGTTTTAACGTGTAATTCCTTTTTACTCTTGCAGTCCTGAGCAACGTTGTTGATCGTGACGGGGACATATAGCCTCGTTGCTGGCGTCCCCATTAACCCCCATTCTTTCATTCATTCATTAGGAATTATGGACTTTTCTTCCACATTTAGAGAAACGAATCAACATTAGAGAAAAAATGATCCTGTAAAGTAAACATTAGATTAGAGAAATCCTATAAATAAATTTTAATCTGAGATTTCATTTTCAACAAACCGCTTAGTGGAAATTTTTATTCATTTCAGATGAATTGGATTTCCATGACTCTGATTCTTGTATGGTCCATGAGTAGCTACTGTGAGCTAAATCTTGACCCTCAGCAACAAATTACTTTAGCAGAACTAGGCATTGCTATTTCGCAAGCAGGCTTTGCAGTTCATTATGCAGATAACATCTATACTAGGCTTCGAATTCATTTGGATATTAATTTCACGTTACCACACAATGATAGTTGTGCAGATTAAACTCAATTCAGGCAAGAATTATTGGAACATGAAAGAGAATATTTTGCAGAAATCAGAGACGTCATACCATGTGCTTTCCAATTTTCGAACAATTCAGTTCATTGTGTACCTAAACAACGTAATCGTAGATCAATTGTATCTTGGGTACTTGATCTTAAATCTTTAGGTCTTTCAGGTTATAATTTTTTATCAAACCAGTTAATTAAAGGCATCTGTAAACGCGTTACAGGAACATGATCATTTGTTAACAACTGAAGTTCAAAATCTCAAGAAAGCTTTTAATCATGAAGTTAAAATTGTACAGAATGTAGCCTTAACAGTCAAACACACTATGCTGAAAATGAAATCACAGATAGAAGAAGGATTTTGTAAAGTAGTTAGCATAGAAAACTATTTGCTTGCAATGTTTACGTACTATCAATCACAGCAAAGGATTATGAAAATGATATCTGATATTCTTCAAAATAGAGTGACTCACGAAATATTAAATTCAAAGCAAGTTTTAAGTTTAGTTAAAAACCATGCAATTTTAAAAGATACCTTGTATGTCCATGATATAGGTTTATTTTATTCAATTTCATCTGTATTTTTGGTTAACTTCAATTTTGAAACACTGAATGTGGATTTAGTTTTGAAAACACCAGTAATAACACCGAACAAAATTTCAAAATTGCTTCAAGTTTCCAATTTAGGAATGTTACATTCTGATAAGCTTGTGAAGTACAATATTCCAGAACAGGTATATGAAAGCGATAACAAATTCATGGAAATCAATAAGTTGTTATGGAAATGGTATTCATTTTTATTTTTATGCTAGACGTCTAGTTTACGAGTCACTTCTCCATCGAAATGTTTAGCGAACATGATTTTCAATAAATCATTTACTGATTGCGAAGTTCAAACTATTCCACATAAGCTTGAGTATAGTCATCTTTATACTCTTGCAGGATTATTAGTTAATTCCTTAATACCAGGACACATTACAAAAAGAACATCTCATAATGTTCTTCATACTGAACCATTAGTCTATGGTAACAACAAAACACAATTCATTTTGTATGAAAACTTTGAAAACATTTTTATAAAACACACGGCATTGCCCTCAAGGCAAACTATTAATGTGGTCAATACGAATGTTGTTTTGACAATAAATATCTCAGCTCCACATTTAAATGTAACGTATGCAATTAAATCTTTAGATCAAATCAGTGCTGAATTAGAATCACTCAAACTTAATGAAAATAGTTTGCATATGCTACATTTTGATTCAAAGCATTTTTTTCAATTGTAATCCCGATTATGTTAGTTTTGTTTCTTGCTCTATTGTTGTATTTATTTTTAAATTGCGAAACTAGAGAAAAATTATGCTGACTCACATGCACACAATCTTGAAGGTAGTAATCATTGAACTACTTACCGAACTATGTGTATTTATTTTATCTGTATCAATATATTTATGTATTTAAGCTTTTTATGTATATCATTAACAGCATACATACCTGCAAAATATATTTAAAGAAAGAAAAGAGAAACAAAATATTAGTTTTCTTTTGTTTAAATACTTGCAAATATTAGTAGAAGAAAGTTAGTATTGTTAGTTAATAGATCATAGGAATGTGGGCACTGTACCTTGCATGAAGCGTAAGTACACTTCCCCACCTCATTCCACAGTTAAGTGTTGATTTTCAGAACTTTTTAAGTTTCTTCTAAATAAATCAAGATAGAATGACTATGGTAATAATTCATAGATGTATTTAGTGTTTATTTCAATTAACTCAATTCATGATCTAAGGCTACGAAGGTGTGAGACGTCATGCTAAATTTGGTAGTCTTATTTTCATGCAATCATGTTAAGAGTATGTTATTTTTTGTCTGCGTATTAAAGCGCAGGGAACATTTAGTTTTTATTGGTTTATTTTATTAAGGATACACAATATTAATAGTAAAACTAGTGCATTGAGGCACGTAATTCAACCTCTCTCCTTATTTTACTGGCTTGAGACTGTTCAGGACATAAAACTTATAGTATCCTGTACTAGGTTAAGATTGAATAACGTACCTTTTGTTTATGATGATTATAGAAACTTATAGTTGATCTCTAAGGTTCAGACCGATGAAGAGATCACAAAAGAAAGTAGTTGAGAAATAGAAAATAAATTTTGTTATTGCTTGTAGTTGTTATAGATATTATTTTATTTCGTTATGTTCAAAAATATTCAGTAGTCCCTTCACTCTCTTTCTTTTGCAGAGAATGGACGGACAAATTATTATTTTTATCATCGAAGCCACGACATTAGTTCGTATAATTATTGCAGTTATATTATTTATAAGACTGTTGTTCAAATATGATTGCACCTTCTCGAAATGTTGTATGCAAAACTTGGCAACATCGCAACCCACTGGCACTCGCGTACCTAATTATGTTTCTAATCTGTCATTCGAGTCACGTGACAATCAATTTGCAATTGCATCTACGTCAAATTCATTACATTTATATGACGATGTTAATATTTCTCTATCCAGTAATAACTTCAATTTCTTCGAATAAAACTCGTTTAGCTGTTTGCGATATGCAAATGACTATTATCTAAAACAGAGCATTCCTTTACCCTATATACCCTTCCTAGGCAATGCAGGTCATCAATTTTTATAACAACTAAAAGCAACATGACTGATTGATTAGAGGATAATTTCTACAGATAATTATAACAGGACTAATTATGGAAAGATGTGAGGATGGATAAAGAAAAGGGAAAAGTGGTTTCACTTATGATGCACAACATTCCTGAACTGTAATCGAATTCATGACATTTTTTTCACTCTTGTTCACAATCCACTACAACTTTAAAAACTCAAAGGACTATCTTGTGTTGGAAGCACTATGAATCACAATACAACAAGAAACACCGAATATAGCAACTATTATTTTTCAATAAACTTTTGTTACATTAAGTAACTTCACACACAGGCAAATACAGACAGGACGCATTTTGCACTAGCACCAGAATTATCTCACGAGGGGATTCATCCAATCACCGTCATCCTACGCATATCCAGTATTTTCCCCCTGCTTACGCTGTCCAAGAATATAGCAAGTTCAGCTACCAACTGTGAATATTCAAGAATGTTGCAAACTCTAAATATTCTAGAGTTTCTGATATAGTGAAGTGATTTAATTTCGTATTTTTTCCTCGAAATATTTATACATATTTAGGGATGACATAAGTGAGTGAGTGTATGTTCCTAAAAATTTATTTTTAGTGTTGTGTGCAAGCGCTTATTCCAGTGATTATATACTTCTTAAGTTGGGTATATCTACATACTCTGAGTGATTAAAATTTGGTGAATTTAAATACAGTTGGCAACGAGCTGTGAATATTCATGAGAACTTGGTCTCTGAGCCAACAACAGAGAATGGTTGTTTACTTCCCACAGACATAAAGTGATAACTCGACAGAAACATAATCTGTTATCTAACATGACTTCATACCATCTTTGCTTATTCCACGTTCCTGAACTGTTATGTGTCTGCTTTTTACAGACTCTAACGCACAATATTGCAGAGACTTATTTACCATTACAATAAAATATTCCTTTTTTATATACAGGATAATCCAATGTGGACAATATTTCAGAACATTTTTTTATTCGGAATCAAGCATTATTTTTATTTTATTCATTTTGACGTTCATTTTATACATCATGCATTACGTATAGGATACTTCATATATCACATATAGGGTGTTTTATAATTCATGGGTCAATATTTTAAGAAGAATTGGTGATTATTATTATTATTTTATATATTTTTTGTTTTGGTTTAACTTTTTATTATTTATTTCACGCTTTTGTTTCAACCACCAAAGAAACAAGATATTTAATTAAAGCACAGGGAATATTGTGTACCACAATGTGTAATGAAACAAAATATTTAATTGAATTTTAAAAATGTGTATAAAATAGGCAATGTATGAAGTGGAGGCAGTTTGAATATTCTTCAGGATTCATAATCCAATGGAAAATTTACAGTGCCTTGACTTCTACAGTGCAAATGACCGGCTATGACTTCTAGAACTAGGAAGACACAGAAAGAATGTGCAAGAATGCTGACATGACGGAAAAATCATATAAATACTACCGGATTCTCTTTCGGGTATGAGAAGTTCTATTTTGACGTCAAAACTCTGCGAGTGAGATTATTCATAATTAGTTTTGTCACTCCGTCATTCTGTCCATCAGAGGTTCTGCTCGTCATCGTTACCAAAAGTAAGTGATCATGCATTGCCTTCTCTAGTCTTTAAGTCATACCAGTCCACATCATGCTCTGTGATTATTCAGTTATTCAAGACCAGTTCATTAAATTCTTATTCTAAATTATTTCTATGTTGTCGAATTTTATCTTTGAAATTCTACTCCCATGTTTCTAATTAATTTTGAGCTACGCTATCTACGCCCCCAAGACTTGGATTAATTTAAATTACTTCTTGGAGAAACTGGGTGGATGTTAAGGCCATTCAGTAATTTCATGTATGAGAATTGTTTGTGGTTTGCGACCCAGACAAGAGGTCTCCGTTCGACATGCCTCCGGAAGTTTTTAACTGCCTTTTACGTCACAAATCCGGTCACGTTTAAGGTAGATTGCGAACCTATTTTTAAGGTTTTAGCAATATGTGAACAAACATAGAAAAAAACACTACTTTGTACGTAAAACTGGTCTAGATTTATGTGTAGTCTGTATTACCCTACGTATATACTCGACTACAGGCATCATTGATAAATACTGTATATTAATAATGTTAGAGAAGTTAGTGAGGCGATTTTTCATTCTTGTCTGTTTCAATATAAGCTAAGAAAGCTTTATAATATGATATGTGAAAAAAAAATGACAAAAATACACCACTCAGTACAAACATACGATTTAGGTTTTTGTGTTTAGTGTATGTTATAATAGACATCTTCACACAATTTTTAGATGAATTGCAAATATAAGAAAGGTCGTGTAATGACATGAACATTTCTGATCTCAGTTTAAAAATAACCTAGGAAATCTTAGTATACAAATAATATGTGAAAACAAGACAAAATACATTACTTTCTATTCTTGAAAATGAGCTAGGAAAACTTCATATCAAAATAATATGTGGAGATACATGTCAACATACATTACACTCTACAAAACTCTGACTATGTGTTGAAGACAGGCGTACGTCTTCGGGACTCGAGTATTGCCCTTATGTATCCATCTCGTGAACTTACACCACAAACACAAGACGATGCTTCTGTCACCAATTTTACACATCGTTTTACAGCTTGGCTAAGGCATGGAATATTCGGAATTTCAATATTTGTGCTATCACCTTGAATGATTCTATGAATATTCGCAGCAGTGAGACCCATAATAAGTGTGTGGGGGGGGGGCAAGTTATAGCCAAATCTGTCCAGTTTACTAGTTCTGTGTAGTCTTCAGCTTCAAAATTGAGTAATGGTATGTCGTAATTTCTCATTCCATGCATTTGCGAGGTTTTTGCTTTAAGGACTCGTCGTAAGCCCAGTTCTCTTATATGTATCTTCTCATCTGTCATCATAGAGAGGAGAATGTTTTCAGGGTGTGCAAAGTATCCATTTCTTTGAAGTACAGGATCAATGACAGCGTCGTACTTTTCAGGAAGGAAGCGCGATAACTGAATTATTTTCAAGAAATGTCTTGATCCATCTGTGCAAAAACCTTTCTGTTTTATGCTGAACCAAACTGGCGCATACACTTTTACAACATACTGAGAGAGCACTTTTAATTCTTCTGAAGGGTTTGGTGTAGCTTACAACGGTATATTATTATTATAATGATATTGTCAATCTGTACCTATTTTGTCGATACATGATCAGAGGCGCAATAACGAAACATATATACAGTTAAAAGAGAAAACAAGTAATTAATCGGTTGTCATGGTACACATTATTATTGACAGAATATACATATAAAGGTATGGTTGTTGATGTATAAATGGAAGAATAAATCGACATTAGTCGGTATGTATAATATTATAACTCATTGAGATAGATTTGGTATATCTACGAATTAGGGCTAGAACGAAAAATAAAGATAACATAAGTATTTTCGTTTTATCTGGCGCCGTGGACCCGGGAGTATAACGACCTTAAGTTCTGAATACGAGTAAGGACGAGGTATATTTGTATACACATATATTATCTCTTATGAGTTTCACCGTTTTGAGAAGTGGGAAAAGAATTTAAAGAACTAGTGATATGCAAAGTTCAAATGTTATGGATGTATCAAGTACTTTAGTGGAAACCATGCCTGAAAATACCGAAACTGTGTCCCAACATGGTCAGTGTAATCTTGATACGATCAGTCAACTACTGTCTGTTAAGCTGGACAGATGCAAAAATCGAGTCAACTACTAACTGTTAAGCTGGAGCAAATACAAAAATCGAATGATGAAAAGCTGGAACAAATACAAAAATCGCTGGAACAAATACAAAAATCGAATGATGAAAAGCTGGAACAAATACAAAAATCGAATGATGAAAAGCTGGAACAGATACAAAAATCGAATTATGAAAAGCTAGAACAGACACAAAAATCGAATGACGAAAAGTTAGAACAAATATTGACGCAACACAAATCTCTTGCAGATACAGTTCAGGGTGTACAAAAAAATTTCGATCGGCTACAGCATAATTTGAAAGAGGATTTGCATGTACTGACTGATGAGGTTATCATCAAAATTACCAACGACGTGACGCGTGAAATAGATAACAGGTTCCAACAATTCTGTAACAAATGGCAAGGCAGACAAGATCAACTAACCCTGGAAACTGAGTCGAAAAAGAAAGTCGTCGAAGTCATGGAGTCGACTACAGACCAACAAAAAATCAGATAGTGAATATCATTGCCCAGGTCAACTCACATAGCATACTGATAACCAACATACAAGAGGAAATCAGATCGTTACACGAAAGGGAAGGTAACTACAATAATTGTATGTATAAGGAAGCTTTGGATACTCCCAATCAACAGGAAACATCGCATCATTGCCCAAGAACTCCATTAATGGAAACCGACGGGACATTTTCTTCTAAAGGTTCTACTGATGATGATTTAGTTACGGAAAACCTCAGAAGACGATTCCAAAGTCGTCATCGCAAAAGGAGAAAGGAGATAAATAAGCGTGAAAGGGGTCCAGACCATTATCAACGCCAACAAAAACATAACAATGGCAAAATAAATGTTAAGGTCAGCGAAATCAAGGCCATGACTAAATTCAGCGGTAAGTGCGACGAAACCGCAAGTTCGTTTTTAGAAAAATTCAAAGACGAGTGTGAAATTATGGGCATAGCTCAATCTAAGTTCATGAAGTTGTTACCACATTTGTTACTTCTTCCTTGTTCCTTGTGGTTCATAGCCATTCGTGATCACATAAAATCCTACGAAGTATTCAAACGATCCCTCTTTGCTAATTATGAGAATGATTTCTTGTTAGCTAACCGCGATGCGATGGTGCGAACCCGACACTATTCCCATACAGAAAACTAAATCAAGTAAGTGCTTCAACAGGGAATATCTATTCTGTATATTTAAAGTAAATTTATTATCAAACTGGGTTACGATATAAGGAAAGGTGTCATTGAATTACAACAAAAAAGATAATTTAACTCATTTGTATTGTACTTGTAATAAAATATGTCCTCTTTCTATGGAATTTATATTAAGGTAAGTTTAGTCCCTACGAAAAACATGCATGTAAAATAAACAAGCTAAGTTTTCGTATGGACTCTATTTAGTTATCTCAAAAAACTGAAATGAAGAAATTATGCCAAGTTCCTTGCTTACACGTTGTTAGCGGTGTTTTGATAATCACTAAAAAAAATATTGAAGGCTTTGATAAATTTCCATTGGTCTGGAAATGTATTAATTCCTCAATAATTTTCTGTGGTTATCAAAACGCTGCTAAAAACGTGTGGGCAAGGTTCTTGACATAATTTCTAGGTTTCAGTTTTTTTAGATGAGGAAAAGTCCTAACAAGAAGTTGACTTCTTTCTTTTAGATTTATGTTTTGCTGGGATTTCGTAACTTTTTTGTTCAGATAAACAGATAGGTATGTAATGGCATTAGTATATTCACGAACTGCCTGTACTCCGTAACTTTCCAAACTCAGCCAAGTCATATATAAACTATCGAACTGGTGTCTATTAGTAAAGTATAGAAAAAATGTCACTTATACTTGCGGCCTGGAAACTACATGCGTGCCCTTGTTGAAAACAAAAAATAATAATAATAATAAAAATTAATAAATTTATAATGAAACGAAACCCTAATTAGTGCACCTATTTTTTAAATATTTATAAATATTTTTAGAAATGAATAAAAAAACATCACAACGTTTCACATGCCGCGCTATACAATAAACGAAAATAGATAATTGAGAAACTGCGAGCGCAAATAAGAAAGACCTACCAACATTTGAAAATAGTCAATAGCTCGTTATGGGAGACTACTGAGGTATGAGATAAAATTCGCTTAAAATTTTTTCCTTGTACCCATGAAGCGTACTTACATGAATTTTTGCCTTATGTTATCTAAACTTGCTAAGCTCTCTCAATCCTCCCTTGCGTATGTCTCAGACCTCACTAACTTATGCACTTTAAAGACATTTCGGACAGTGTCAGAAAAATGGGTATAATTTTCTTCCTCACGCAAAACGGAACTCAATAAAATGTACATATATAGCTGAAACTTAAAGCTATGTTGACAAAATGATGTGGATTTATTGACAAGCAGACTTATTTGCATAAAACACGTATTTTAGATCGAGAATTCTTTGTACTAGGCCCACAATGTTCTTTAGAGACCAAATATACTCTAGGCCTATATATGTACACGCAAAATTAACTATGTAATTACGTGACCATTTTCAGTGAGAGAACGTAGATGGTGAAAGAGAGGAAGAGCAAAATTAAAATGTTCGTATGATTATGAACTCTAGAAAAACAATGATGAAAAATAATGAAATAATGAATAAAATACTATAGCCTAAATGTGAAGCATAAATGATGCCACTGGTTTCCAAAGCTCATTTATTGCTTTTAAATCTGCTTGCGTTTACTGACATATATGATTTATCAAGCAATATAATTAAAAAAGTAATAGATCATATATTATTTTCACTCACTTTTTGTATCAATAAATGCTTAATTGAGGGATATTTTCCAAGTGTATTCAAAGCAAGTAAAGTAGTTCCAACTTATAAGAAAGGTGATAAGAATGATCCAAGTAGTTACCGACCAATTTCACTAGTCCCTATTTTCTCAAAAATAATAGAGGCAGCTATGTATTCTCAGCTAAGTACATTTTTTAATGAGTATAACTTAATAAGTAAATCTCAATTTGGTTTTAGGGCTGGCCTATCAACAGTTAACGTTCTTGACGTGCTGGTGAGAGAGGTTACACAAGCTTTTGAAAATAGGTTCTTTGCTCATGCTACATTTTGTGATCTGAGCAAATCTTTTGACTGCGTAGACCACAATCTATTGTTGAATAAATTAACTAGTTATGGCATAAATGGCACTGGACTGCCCTTAATTAAAACATATGTGGAAGACCGTAAACAAGTTGTCTTTACAAACGGTATACAGTCTGAAATGAAAAGTCGAAAGTATGGCGTTCCTCAAGGGTCGTTGCTTGGTCCACTGTTGTTTACCATAATGATCAATGATCTACCAAGTTGTGTACAAACTCAATCAATATTGTATGCTGATGACTCCACTTTTGTGAACATAAATCTCGATGTAGATAACTATGATGTACTAGGCATAAAATTGAATAATGGGTTACCAAGTGAATTATCTTCAAGTCCCATGAATGTGTTTGAACATAAATTATACAATTGGCTATTAGAAAGGCCATTTTATTCATTAGATGAATACTTTGCGCAAATTAAATGTTAAAGTTGACATATTGTAATATTTTGTTGTATATATTGACGTCTATTGCCGTAATTGGTTCAAGGACAATAACATTATTATTATTATTAATCAAAATGGAAAAAGCAATGTTAATTTTTGAACTTAATCGACCAAGCCTCGTATATGAAAAAAGGTTCTCATAATTGTTCTATCACAGGTTTGGTATGCTTGCTTGTGTGTTTGTGTGCTTGGCCCTTGTTTTAAGACCATACATTGTTAAAAGACAGGGAGGTTGTGCACGTGCCGTTTACATTCTTTGTGTCTGCCCCTTGAATTTGGACCCTTCGGGAAACTTTCCTTCCACCCACGCCTTGCTGTAGCCACCGGACCTTTGTATCCGTGCTATTCTAAGTTTTTTTTTTTTCATATTTTTGTGTGAAGTGAATTCCCCTGCTTGGGTTTAGTATTTCAAGATTAAATACTTATTTGAAACTAAACTGGATATATTCGAGAATCGAAGTGGGCTTTCGAATCAATTTTTGACGTTCTAGTTTATTAAATATCGTACGAAGTAGCAGTTACAGGATTTTAATAAATCCCGATGCTCGTGTGAGCCTCCGAGTGTTGAATAACTTGACCTTGCTTGCACCATGTAGAAATGAAAATTCGATTGACAAACTGGGATCATCATTGCGGAGTTTATTACGGAATTCTTGTGATTAGTTGAGACTCAAAACCAGGACTACGATCACCCTGGACGGAAATTTCCCAAACTTTCCTCATTTACTTCCCTCTTGTTTGTACTACTGACAGGCGAACAATGTCAGCTAAGGGCCTATACTATTGCAAATCAAACGAGGTATAATTAATAACTTTGCGACAATACAGCTTGAGCTAGATTTATTTAAAATGATTACGGAAAAATTTAGGAAATACGGAAAAACTATTCAAGATAGCGGTCACTGCGCAATAATGACCATAATTCAGAACATGTGACCAACTTTTTTTTAAAACAAAAGATAGTAGAACTTGGTATAACAAACAAATCTTCTGGCTCTCAAACTTCCAACAGGACTTTTCTAGCTGCTAGACTATTTATGATTTACTGTTGAATTCAGGTTTACATTCAGCATTTGAGCTAGTTGTTTGTACATTACGTCAGTATAGATGGTAGTTTTATTTTAGAACAAATCTAAACACTGCTAAAGGACCAGTTAACACTGGTTCAGGAAAAATTAGAAACCAATACTCAGAAAACAGAAATGACTATTAAGCGTTTAGAACAGAAAATAGAAACAAATAATGAATGTTTCCGAGTTCAGTTTTGAAAAACAAAATATCATGAGGCCGTTTTCAGTAATTATAGGCACAAGTTTCTTTCACATATATTTAGGTAAAAGTGAAGATACCAATTACGTTACTTGGCGTAGAATTAATCTCTTGGAATATTTTGGTTCACCAGGTGGAGATAAAAATTCGAATATTCCAACAGAAATTAGTTTCATCTAACAAAGTTGAACATTTGCATTTGATGTTACGGCAGAGGTATGCACAGATATAAGACGACGGATCATAGCCATAAGTAGACGCACAATGCAAGATTTGCAATCTATCTTAGAACAGTATCAAAAAGTAGGGGATCCTAGGTATAACCGAGACTTGCATGAACAAATCGTAAGAGAACTCGAAAGCGAAGTAGGCAAGCGCAAAACCGCAAAGCTAAGAATAAGTCAGCTGATACATCCGACTCGGACTAAGGCAAGCAGCTGTTCCGTCCATACCATATGGGCGAATACGTGCATACCAGGTTCGAATTTCATTAATATATTTTTACGTGAATATGTATCTCACAGATAAGTGCACACAACATTTTGGTTACTTACACACTTATCAATATCATTGCATTTTTTTCTGTGATTTTTAAAAATTATGGATGTACATAATCAATCTGCACTCTTTGTTTTCATTGTGTGTCTGGCTACAATATACAAAGTGAATAAGAACGAACGAATTCAAATCTCCTAAAAAAGAAAAATGTTTCCAAACGAACATTACTGAGCGGAGTTATCCACTAAGCTCCAACTCAGAGAGGACTGACAAAACTTTACAACGACTTGGTTTGCTACACACGTCCATGCAACTTCATATACATTGCTATCAAAGATAACTCAAATAATATGTCTCAAAGGCAATAATAGAATTTCTGAACCAGTTCATTGCGTGGAGAAAGATTTTTCTGGAGAGACTGTATGTACATATGAGTCTTCCAAAAAGGAACTTCTGTCCAGACTCGTGCCCCGAAGAATTGTTTTCCTCGAACCTACACAATTTAAGACGAATTTGAGTTTCACTGATTCTCATCCGTACTGATATGTCAATAATAAAAATGTGTGTTAATGTGTTACTTTCTTCCCTGGCGGTGAATTCAAATGAAATAATCCAATTCTGTGTTTAAGGGTTGTTGACAACATTTGTTTGTAACTATGTAAAGTAAAAAGGACGTACTATATTGAGAAAGTTGGAAACAGGCATTCATTAATATTTTTGATGTGCATTGATTTTACTAGCGTCCTTTAGTGTAGGTGCTCTATTTTGCATCTTTGAGCGTCGCTTGTCGTGGGCACCACATGTTCGGAATCTCAAATACTCTTGTCTTTGAGCTCTGAATCTCCCTCGCATCCTTTCCTACCGCATATGGGTTGCTGATCGTACTGTTCTGCTTCGTTTGTACCGTAGTCTAATTCAGTCCAAGTTAGACTATGGCTGTATTGCCTACGGATCCGCTCGTGCTTCACTGTTACGACAACTTGACACAGTGCATCACCTGGGTATTCGTATTGCTACTTGCGCCTACCGAACTAGTCCCGTCGCCAGCCTGTATGCTGAGGCCAATGAACCTTCGTTATCATATCGTCGCAGCAGACTACTTCTTAATTATTCTGCGCATGTGCGTTGTATTCCAGACCACCCGTGTAGACCATGTCTCCGTGGTGTTCGGATATACGAGCGCTATGCTGCACGTCCTCGCTCTACACGTCCATGGTACATCCGTGCGTGTGAGAGTTTCCTTGGCGACGATTTCGTGTGGCCCTCTGTTTCGTTGGTTCACTTTTGTGCTATTCCACCGTGGCTGCTTCGTCTACCTCGCCATGATTTACGTTTGTCTATGCATTCGAAACAGCAGACTAGTTCCCAGGTGTACCAGCAAGAGTTTGCCGCACTGTTAGATCAGTACCCCGATTTTAGTGTACTGTTTACGGACGGTTCCAAGGATGGGGATTGTGTAGGCTGTGCCTTTGTCACCGACGAGGGCAGCTGAGAATTCAATTTGCATCGCCTGTGTTCCGTGTTCACTGCCGAATTGACTGCACTCAAGCTTGCCTTGGACCATGCTCTCACCCTTTCATTACGTCGTGTGCTTGTTTGCACCCATTCTCAGAGCGTGGTTCCGAGTATTCAGAATGTCTTCAGTATGAACTGTCTCGTGCTGGACATTCTTGTGAGATGCCATCAATTGCAGCACCAGGGTTGTGTCGTCGTTGTCTGTTGGGTGCCGGGTCATGTCGGCATCCGGGGAAACGAACGTGCCGATACAGCTGTTAAGAACGCCGCCTTGGCCGGGGTTGCACTGGAGCATAGCCTTCCTTGCTCCGATCTTCGTTCGTATTTTCACCTATTGATGGGCTCTCACTGGCAAGCCGATTGGGACCAGGCCATTGAGAATAAATTACACGCAGTCAAACCACTCCTAGGAGAGTGCGTACCTCCTCGTCCGATCGTCGTCGAGATGAAGTGCTCCTGGCGCGTTTGCGTATCGGACACACTCATCTGACGCACGGCTACTTGTTGCGGAGGCTGAACCGTCCGTATTGTGAGGAGTGTATCGTCCCCCTGAGTATTCAGCACTTTCTTGTGGAGTGTCCTGAATACTCAGATCTCAGAGAACGTTACGGACTGCCTTGCCTCCTTACCTGTGCTTTGGGGAATGATAGCGATGTTGTTGGCCGGGTGCTTGAGTTGGTGCGTGCTATTAGTGTTGCTCACGTTCTCTGAGCTGTTTTTAGTCTGTTGTCATTGTTTTATTGCTGCTAGGATTTAGATTTTCTCACATGTTTTAAGTTTATTTTTGTATATTGTTATTGTTATTTTTTTAATCTTATTTTTTCTTTTATCTTCCAGTTTTGCTTTTATTCTTTACCTATTCATTTAGCAGCATTTTCGTTGTAATAACTGTATTCTTTTTAGCCTGTAATTCCTTTTTAATCTTGCAGTCCTGAGCAACGTTTTTTAATCGTGACGGGGACATATAGCCTCGTTGCTGACGTACCCATTAATCCACATTCATTCATTGTCTGCTGGGTGCCGGGTCATGTCGGCATCTGGGGTGCAATAGAGCATAGCCTTCCCTGCTCCGATCTTCAACATGATTTCTATTCTTTTTTGCGCTCTCACTGGCAAGGAGATTGGGACCAGGCTCTTGAGAATAAGTTACATGCAGTCAAGCCACTCCTAGGAGAATGGCGTACGTACTCGTGCCATCGTCGTCGAGATGAACTGTTTCTGGCGCGTTTGCGTATCGGTCACTCATCTGACGCATGGCTACTTTACGGAGATTCAACCGTCTGTACTGTGAGGAGTGTATAGCCCCGCTGAGTATTCAGCACATTCTTGTTGAATATCCTGAATACTCAGCTCTCAGAGAACGTTTCAGATTGCTTTCTGTTCTTGCCCGCGTTTTGGGGGGGGGGATTTAAGTGATATAGTTCGCCGGGTACTTGACTTTGTTAAAGCTTCTGGGGTTGCTCACGTTCTCTGAGCTGTTTTAGTGTGTTGTCGCTTTTTTATTGGTGCTAAATTTTTAATTTCTGTTAGCTTTTATTGTTTTTCTATATATTGTTCTTGTTATCTGTTTTACTTTATTTATTCTTTTATTTTCTTTTTATTTTCTCCTTTTATTTAGCAGCACTTTTGTTTATTGCGCTCTAATCTTTTAACCTGTTTCTCTTTACATATTTTATTCGCGAGCAACCGTTTAAATCGTGACGGGGACATATAGCCTTGATGCTGACGTCCCCATTAAACCCCCTATTCAATCAATCGAAGCCCTTTCAGTTGGCTTTTTTTAGAATTCATTTTTTATGGCTTTTAGGAATCTGTTTCAAGCTGGGATATGGGAGGGGAAAGGAATCAGGAAGGTGTTAAACAGGGCTCATGTTGAATGTAACTTCCCAGTATTTGCCTAGTGTGACTAAGGAAAAATCCTGGAAAAAATTCAGAATGGTCGGTTGCTGGCATTGAACGCAGGACTTCTCGGGTGCTAAGCGAAAGCTCTATCACTGAACCACGGCCGCCCGGTTTACAGTTTTGCAGAGTTCCATTTGTGGTATCGATGTTACCATATCTGAAAATAGCTTTTCTTATCCTTAACCATTTACCATTACGTGGTATGTTGTGTATTTGTTCCTTTTATCTTAAGAAAAATGCAACTGTTAGCCGAAAGCTTGGAACATCTATTTGACGGAACAGATTTTAATCAGCCAACATATGTGTGAATAAGAAATGTTTTGTTATTTGGAAAATAAATATGGACTGTAAAACAAATTTTGAGTAATGTGGATGTGTAAACGATAATATTTAATTATATACAAAGATAAGTAACATACATTGGACCACTTGACATGGTTTTACCGTAAGCTTTTTGTCCGTTTCTTCTACTAAAACTACTTTTTTTTATTCACAGATATATCAGGAATTCGAGGTAATGTTCCCTGGTCAAGGTGATAATCAATTCGTTCGAAAATATCCAGGTGTGCAGAATAGAATATTGGAGGTAGCAGCTTCTTACTTCAACGAAGAAATATAGTGCAACACTACTTAGGTGCAATAAGTACCAATTGGATAGTAAAGTTAGTTTTCTATCAAGTTATCCCTTCTTCAATGAAAAAAAAATATCCTGGTTAGGAGCAGGGAATAAAGGTGGACTGTTCCATTCCTCTTTCTATGAATGTTTCTTCAGATTTAAACATGAATTCTGTTTGCAGTAAGAACCAAAACGAAACCGAGAATGTGGAGATGATCTCTTTCCATCCTAGTCGTACTAAAATAAGGACAGAGAGTATTCACCTGGGGAAAATAAACGTAGTTCTCATTTTTCAAACAAGCCCTTTAGTTCTCTTTTACGCTTGAAGAACAGTGTAGATGTATCCGACATCATCTTAGAAAATGAGGAAGACGATTGTCTTTCTTCATTTTCTACCACCTACGAAGACAAAGACCCAGACTATTTACCTGAAAATGCCCCCTCCATGTAGCAGACCGTCATCGTCGGGGAGGGGGTGGAGCTGAGAGGGCGGCTTCATACGTTATTCATTTATCACCCCCTCATTTTCATCTCATTGCATGCCCTCTCAGCCGCGAATACCGCTACCGGACTCGCGGGTGGTTGGTGGGAGTCGGGAAGAGGAAGGTCTAGTGGACGTCTTCCTCCACTAGGGGAGGACGTGCACCCACCCGGCCTCATGTTGTGTTCGTCCAGTGTTTGTGTTGTCCGGAGTGTTGAGTCCTTGAAAAGAAAAAAAAGCAAAACATGAAAATCCCAAAAAAAAAAGTTAAAAATAAAAAAAATCCAAAAAAATCCGCACCGTTTTGTTTCTTCCTGGGCTGGTGGGGGTCTATCTTTTGGTTGGCCAGGTTTCTTTTCTTATGTTTCATTTCTTCCTTTTCCGGGGCCACGCGTTTTTGTCTACGGGAATGGTTTTGTTGCACTCCCATTCCCCTTGACCGCGTTGGCCCCACGCTGATCCTAAGGTGTTGGGCGTGCTGAAGGGATGGCCAGGGGTAGCGTTAGTTCCCCTGTTAACGCCCCGGTGTGAGCTCACACCCCTTTTTCTTTTGTAAATGTTCAATAAATAACACACTTTTATGGGTACAAAAACATTACAATCAGATCCGGGCTCTCCTTCACGGAAGAAGCCCAAACAACATGAAACTGAAGTAGTGGAAAAGGCAAGTATCGCGACCCCTGTTGTCCGATATCTTGTAATAAAAGATAAAGACGTTGATAGTGCCAATTCTGATGCAAACCGTCCGAGTGCTATTAAGGGCTTGTCCCCTTTTGTTATTCAAAAAGTTATCACTTACCATGCCGGACAGGTTAAAGATATGAAGAAGTTGCGTAATGGCACTTTATTGGTGGAAACGACAGACGAGAGGCAAACTGCGAAGCTCCTTAAGTTAACATCTATTGGACCGGTGAAAGTGTCAGTCAAACCACATCGTATACTGAACGTTTCTAAAGGGGTAATATCGTGTTGGGATCTCCTCAATGCAACCGAAGAGGAAATTAAGTCGGAGTTAGCGGACCAACACGTTATCGACGTAGCTCGAATCAAAAGTAAGAAGTCAGGTGAACTTGTCGCCCCCCAGTCCCTGATTCTTACTTTCAGTTTGCCCACGCTTCCGGAGTTCGTCAAGGCTGGATACTATCGTTTGAAAGTTCGGCCGTATATCCCTAGTCCCTTGCGCTGCTTTAAATGTCAACATTTTGGGCACATCAGCACCTCGTGTAATGCGAGTGCTGCTCTTTGTGCGATTTGTGGCCAGGGTAGTCATGGTGCGGAACCCTGCAAAGCGGCCAAGCCCTTCTGTGTCAACTGCAAGGGTGAGCATTCAGCTTGGTCACGGGACTGTCCAGCGTTTCAGCGTGAGAAGCGTATTCGGGAACTCATGGTTGTTGAGAAGATTTCTGCTGCTAATGCTAAGCGTCGTTTGAAAGAAAGCGTCCCTTCTTCGCTTTCTGTTCCCTTCGCTACTGTTGCAGCTAGTTCCCGAAAATCTGTAGCCACCCAGACTTCCGACGTTTCCACGCAGACAGACTCGGTCCCACAGAATAGTTGTGCCACGAAGATCCCGGTTGCAACGACAAGCGAGCTTCCCAGAACGCCACGTGTTTCTGTTAGTGGTGCTCTTCGGCGTACTCCAGCCCAACGCCGATCACCTTATATAGCCGGACTTAAACTTAGCCAACATATTCGCCGGCTGAACGAGACTGTTCTCACTCCCAAGAGAACAAAATCTACGCCAGTTCGTAAGCCTCCTGCCGTTTCTCTGAAATCTGACATGGTGGAGGACGAACTTATGGATTCCGAGTGGGCTGTTATTGGACCCCGTGGAAAAGTTCGCCACAAACGTTAATCCTTTCCAGTATAGCGCTTCTTCAGTGGAACCTCAATGGCTTCTGTGGTCACCGTGAGGAATTGACCCAACTGCTCACTGACCACTCGCCTGTACTTCTCTGCTTGCAGGAAACCCATTTTAAGCTTACCAAGCCCTCTTTTCTTCCTGGGTATATTATGTATCGATGTGATAAGCCAGACGCTGGCCACGCTGCTGGCGGCGTGTCAGTCTGTGCCTCCGATTCTGTGCATTCTCAGCAAATTCACATTGTATCCTGACTGGAAGCCGTTGCCATGCGAGTACACTTTTCTCGCCCGCTTACAGTTTGCTCAAATTTCGTTCCTCACTCAGAAGCCTTTACAACCGCCGATCTGCTTCAGCTCTTCCATCAACTTGAGCCGCCACTCTTGCTTGTAGGAGACCTTAATGCCTATCACCGTCTGTGGGGTTCTGTCCGCACTGACGGTCGTGGCCGCGAGGTCACCGAATTTCTTGAGGAGAGTGGCTTGCTTATCCTTAACGATGGCAGCCCTACTCATTTCTCCACTGCCCATGGCACATATTCTTGTATCGACCTCTCCATGTGCAGTGCTGGTCTCTTGACCTCATTGACCTGGAGAGTGCATCCTGATCTTTGTGGCAGTGATCACTTCCCGTTGTTAGTTGAAGGTCTCCCAGTTACTCCTCCTTTTCCTCTCCGCCGCTTCAATCTGAAGCGTGCTGACTGGCGTAAATTCCGTGAGCTCAGTGAGTTTCATTGTCAGGATGATCTCCCTGTAGCTGTTGTGGCTGAGGCTTTTGAGCAGACTGTTCTTGATGCTGCTCATGGTTCCATTCCAGAATGCGGTGGCGACGTTTCCCGCCGGCGTGTTCCATGGTGGTCTGCGGAACTCCGTGAGGCTATCCAGGCTCGTCGGCGCGCTCTTGCCACTTTTAATCATCATCCCACAGAAGACAATCTTCAGCAATTCCGCATTCTACATGCTCGTGCTCGACGTCTGGTAAAGCTCTCGAAGCGCCAAAGCTGGAAGAATTACGTTTCGTCCATCAGTAGTCGCACACCTATGTCAACTGTGTGGCGTCGGGTTCGCTCCCTAAACGGATCCGCTTCTTTACTTCTTGTCCCAGCCTTAACGGTGAATGGTGTTCTAGAGACCAATCCCTCAGAGATCGCCAATATCTTGGGGCACCATTTTGCCACTATCTCTGAGTCAGATCACTTTCCACCAGCCTTTGCTCGTTCCCGTCCTCAGCTGGAGCGAAACCCGTTAAATTTCCGTACCGCCAACAGTGAGGACTATAACGCTCCTTTCACGCTCGTTGAGTTCGATTCTGCTCTCCGCGAATCGTCCAATACTGCTCCCGGGCTTGACCGTATTTCCTATGATATGTTGCGCAACCTCTCCCGCGATTCTCAGCTTGCATTATTGCAGCTGTATAATCGACTCTGGGTTGAGGAGTTTTTTCCATCTGCTTGGTGTGAGGCCCTGGTTCTTCCCATCTTAAAGCCAGGGAAAGCCGCAACTAGCCCCACGAGCTACAGACCCATTGCTCTCACGAGCTGTGTCTGTAAGCTGCTGGAGCGAATGGTCAACAAGCGCCTGGTGTGGTATTTGGAATCGCATTCCCTTTTGAGCAAATTTCAAAGTGGATTTCGTCGTTTCCGCTCCACTACCGACAATCTTGCTTATCGTGAGGGTGAAATTCAAGACGCCTTTCTCCACGGCGACCATCTTGTAGCAATATTTTTCGACTTAGAGAAGGCGTTAGACACCACATGGCGTTATGGAATCCTAAAACAATTATATGACTGGGGTTTTCGTGGGCATATGGCCCACTTTATTTCGAATTTTCTTCACGAGCGACACTTTAGAGTGCGTGTGGGCTCTACTCTCTCAAAGCGCTTTGTACAAGAAAATGGTGTTCCACAAGGCAGTGTTCTTAGTGTCACGTTGTTTGCTGTCGCAATCAACAGCGTTCTTTCGCAGATCCAGGCTCCTGTGTCTGGTCTGCTTTATGTTGACGATCTTGTCATTTTCTGTCACTCCCGCCACCTTCGCGGCATTACTCGACAGCTTCAACTGACTCTCAATCGTCTCGTTCGCTGGTCGAATCAGACTGGATTTCGCTTTTCCACCGAGAAATCCCAATGTGTTCACTTCTGCCGGCAGCGTACGTGCGTTGTTGACCCGGACTTGTACCTCGATGGCACCCGTTTGTCATTCGTTGATACAGTCCGTTTCTTGGGTCTGGTGTTTGACCGTCGCTTGTCGTGGGCACCACATGTACGGAATCTTAAATACTCTTGTCTTCGAGCTCTGAATCTCCTTCGTGTCCTTTCCCACCGCACGTGGGGTGCTGATCGTACTGTTCTGCTTCGTTTGTACCGTAGTCTAATTCGGTCCAAGTTAGACTATGGCTGTATTGCCTATGGCTCTGCTCGTGATTCCTTGTTGCGCCAACTCGATACAGTGCATCACCTGGGTATTCGGATTGCTCTTGGGGCCTACCGTACTAGTCCTGTTGCGAGCCTGTACGTTGAAGCCAGTGAACCTTCGTTAGTATATCGTCGCAGTAGACTACTCCTTAATTATTCTCTTGTGGAATGTCCTGAATACTCAGATCTCAGAGAACGTAATGGACTGCCTTCTGTTCTCACCCGTGCTTTGGGGGATGATAGTGATGTTGTTTGCCGGGTACTTGAGTTTGTGCATGTTATTGGCGTTGCTCACGTTCTCTGAGCTGTTTTTAGTCTGTTGTCCTTGTTTTATTGCTGCTAAATTTTTATATTTTGTTACTTGTTTTAAGTTTTTTTGCATATTGTTATTGTTATCTTTTTATCTTATTTATTCTTTTATCTTACACTTTTGCTTTTTTCCATTTATTATTCATTTAGCAGGACTCTCGTTCCTTTGCACTGTCTTCGTTTTAACGTGTAATTCATTTTTAATCTTGCAGTCCTGAGCAACGTTGTTCATTGTGACGGGGACATATAGCCTTGTTGCTGACGTCCCCATTAACCCCCATTCATTCATTCATTACCTGAAAATGATCTAGAATTCTCTGATGATTCTTCGTTGTCTATGGATGGTTTATCGGATTTGCGAAATTCGCCAAGCAACCTTCATTCTCATCATTGTTCTTAAGTGAACAATCCTTCGAAAACTCACGAAGACAACACGTAAAAGAGAACGAAACTTCTGCTTTTATTGTAAAACTAGGTTACCCAGTTTGCTAGGCAGAAATCACAGTTCCGAAATAGAATAACAGACAAATTCTCACCAAAGCATATATTAACTAATAAATAATAGCGTTACAGTTTCGGCAAATTAACTTTGCCTTCATCAGATAATGTGTCTGATGAAGGCAAAGTTAATTTGCCGAAACCTTAACGCTATTATTTATTAGTTAATATATGCTTTGGTCAGAATTTGTCTGTTATTTTATTCAAGAAGTTCCAAAGCTAGAATGAGTGGCATTCCGAAATAGATGTGCAAAGAATTATCTCCAAACCAATCGGAAGTAAAAAAAGGAAGGTGCTTATTTCAAGTTTAAGAAAAAAAGGTAATTATATCAACAGCGATTGCAGAACAGGTAAATCAGTTAAAAGGTCAGCAGTCAGCGGGTCGCCGAGCAAAGTACTACCTAGTGTGTATTGTCTTGGATTTTACTCTAGACGGCAATTGTGGAAACATCATAAACGTTGCACTCAGAAACCCGAGAATGAGATTAAACCACGTTCCCAAAATGACGCACAAGATTTTCTGATTAAAAATGTAAAGGTTGATGAACAACTAAGACAACAGGTTTGTCCTAGATTGCGACCTAATAACATTTCCCTTACTGCCGAAACCGATTTTTAATATGTGCATTCGAATCACGTTTTCTGAAAACTCATCGCCAAAGACACTATGTAAATGTAACTTCTAAAAAAATGAGAGAACTTGCAAAGTTCTTTATTGAAATAAAAAAGAAACACGCAAGTATCAAAAGGCTAATACAAGCTTTCAAACCATGCAAATTTCACGTGTTAGTGGAAGCTGCAAAAGCTTCAGCAAAACATGATACAACAGAAGTTTAATTCTCCAAAGTATGCTATGAACATCAGCACGTCGTGAAAAGATTGTTGTGATATTGCAATTTCTTACCTATACGGAGTTATAATTGGCTTAATTTTACATTATCAAATGAGGTGGAATCTGACCTTCGCACCATGAAGTTATTCGTGGAGTCAAATCGGAAGTACGAAATTTCACATCACGCGGTAACAAAAAGAGCTTGTAGGATGTAATTTGTTCTTTAGTATGATGGACATCAGTTATTATTATCCAAGCACGTAATTCGAAATATCTGAATTCAATCAAATTACTCCCCCTCCATGTAGCGGACCGTCATCGTCGGGGAGGGGGTGGAGCTGAGAGGGCGGCTTCATCATTCATTTTATCACCCTTCATCCTCATATCATTGTTGCCCTCTCAGCCGCGAATACCGCTACCGGACTCGCGGGTGGTTGGTGGGAGTCGGGAAGAGGAAGGTCTAGTGGACGTCTTCCTCCACTTGGGGAGGACGTGCACCCACCCGGCCTGCTGTTGTGTTTGTCCAGTGTTTGTGTTGTCCGACGTGTTGAGTCTTTGAGAAAATTAAAAAAAAAATATATAAAAAATCCTAAAACAAAAAAAAATATATAAAAATAAAAGTACAAAAAAATCCGCACCTATTTTGTTTTGTTCTTCCTGGGCTGGTGGGGGTCTATCTTTTTGTTGGACAGGTTTCTTTCGTTTTGTTTTCTTGCACTTCCATTCCCCTTGACCGCGTTGGCCCCACGCTGATCCTAAGGTGTTGGGCGTGCTGAAGGGATTGCCAGGGGGTAGCGTTAGTTCCCCTATTAACGCCCCGGTGTGACCTCACACCCCTTTTTTTCTTTATAAATGTTTACAAATAATCATATTTTTATGGGTAAAAAACATTTCAAACTGAACCGGGCTCTCCCTCACGGAAGAAGCACAAACAAACTGATAGTGAAATTGAGGAACAGACAAGTATCGCGACCCCTGTTGTCCGATATCTTGTAGTTAAAGAGAAAGACGTTGATAGTGCCAGTACCGAGGAAAACCGTCCGAGTGCTATTAAGGGTTTATCCCCTTTTGTAATTAATAAAGTCATCACTTATCAAGCCGGACAGGTTAAAGATATAAAGAAACTACAAAATGGCACTTTATTGGTGGAAACGACAGACGAGAAGCAAACGGCGAAGTTACTTAAGTTAACTTCCATTGGACCGGTGCACGTGACAGTCGAACCGCATCGTATGCTGAACGTTTCAAGAGGGGTGATATCGTGTTGGGATCTCCTCAATGCCACCGAAGAGGAGATCAAGTCGGAATTAGCGGACCAACACGTTATAGAGGTAGCTCGAATCAAAAGTAAGAAGTCAGGTGAACTTGTCGCTACTCAGTCACTGATTCTTACTTTTAGTCTGCCAACGCTTCCGGAGTTTGTAAAAGCTGGTTACTATCGTTTAAAAGTTCGGCCCTACATACCCAGTCCTCTGCGCTGCTTTAAATGTCAACATTTTGGGCACACCAGTACCTCGTGTAATGCGAGTGCTGCTCTTTGTGCGAATTGTGGCCAGGGTAGTCATGGTGCGGAACCCTGTAAAGCGACCAAGCCCTTCTGTGTTAACTGCAAGGGAGAGCATTCTGCTTGGTCTCGGGATTGTCCAGCTTATCAGCGCGAGAAGCGTATCCGAGAACTTATGGTCGTCGAGAAGATTTCTGCCACAGATGCGAAGCGTCGATTGAAAGAAAGCCTTCCTTCCTCGCTTTCTGTTCCCTTCGCTACTGTCGCTGCTATTTCTCGGACATCTGTCGCTACACAGACCGTCGACGTTTCCACCCAAACGGACTTGACCCCAAAGCGTAGTTCTGACTCGAAGACCCCAGTTGCAAAGATGAGCGTACTTCTTAAGACCCCCGTTGCAACAACGAGCGAACAACCCAAGCCTACAGCTGTAACGCCGAGTGAACGTCCGAAAACTCCTCGTGTTACTGTTAGTGGTGGTCTTCGGCGCACTCCAGCCCATCGCCGATCACCTTACATGGCTGGCCTGAAACTTAGTCAGCATATCCGCAGGTTGAACGACACGGTTCTCTCTCCGAAGAAACCGAAATCTCCTCCAGTTCGTAAGCCACCTGCAGCTTCTCTGAAGTCTGACATGGTGGAGGACGAACTCATGGATACTGAGTGGGCTGTGATTGGACCGCGTGGAAAAGTTCGCCTTAAACGTTGATTCCTTCCAGTATGGCGCTTCTTCAGTGGAACCTGAATGGCTTCTGTACTCACCGTGAGGAATTGATACAACTGGTCTCCGACCACTCGCCAGTTGTCGTCTGCTTGCAAGAAACCCATTTTAACCCTACCCAGTCTTTACTTCTTTCTGGGTACACTATGTATCGGTGTGATAAGTCTGATAGTGACCACGCTGCTGGCGGCGTGGCAGTCTGTGTCTCTGATTCTTTTCATTCTCGGGAGATTCACCTCGTCTCCCGCCTGCAAGCAGTTGCGATGCGAGTATACTTCTCTCGCCCGCTTACAGTTTGTTCATTGTACATTCCTCATTCAGAAGCTTCCTCACACCGCCGATCTGCTTCAGCTCTTCCATCAACTTGAGCCGCCAGTCTTGCTTGTAGGAGACCTTAATGCCTATCACCGTCTGTGGGGTTCTGTCCTTACTGACGGTCGTGGTCGCGAGGTCACCGAATTTCTTGAGGAGAGTGGCTTGCTTATCCTTAACGATGGCAGTCCTACTCATTTCTCCACTGTCGATGGCACATATTCTTGTATCGACCTCTCCATGTGCAGTGCTGGTCTCTTGACCTCATTGACCTGGAGAGTGCATCCCGATCTTTGTGGCAGTGACCATTTCCCGTTATTTGTTGACGGTCTCCATGTTACACCTCCTTTTCCTCTCCGCCGCTTCAATCTGAAGCGTGCTGACTGGCGTAAGTTCCGTGAGCGCAGTGAGTTTCATTGTCGTGATGATCTCCCTGTCGCTGTTGTGGCTGAGGCTTTTGAGCAGACTGTTCTTGATGCTGCTCATGGTTCCATTCCAGAATGCGGTGACAACGTTTCCCGCCGGCGTGTTCCTTGGTGGTCTGCGGAACTCCGTGAGGCCATCCAGGCTCGTCGGCTTGCTCTTGCCACTTTTACTCGTCATCCAACAGACGAAAATCTTCAGCAGTTCCGCATTCTGCGTGCTCGTGCTCGACGTCTCGTAAAGATCTCAAAGCGCCAAAGCTGGACGAATTACGTTACGTCATTCAATAATCGCACACCTATGTCAACTGTGTGGCGTCGGGTTCGCTCCATAAACGGGTCTGCTTCTTTACTTGTCCCAGCGTTAAACGTGAATGGTGTTCTCGAGACAAATCCCTCAGAGATCGCCAATATATTGGGCCACCATTTTGCCACTATCTCTGAGTCAGATCCCTACCCACCAGCCTTTGCTCGTTCACGTCGACAGCTAGAGCGCAACCCGTTTAATTTCCGTACCGCCAACCGTGAGGATTATAACGCTCCTTTCACGCTTGTGGAGTTCGATTCTGCTCTTCGCGAATCGTCGCATACTGCTTCCGGGCTTGACCGGGTTTCCTATGATATGTTGCGCAACCTCTCCCGCGATTCTCAGCTTGCATTATTGCAGCTGTATAATCGTCTCTGGGTTGAGGAGTTTTTTCCACCTGCTTGGTGTGAGGCCCTGGTTCTTCCCATCTTAAAGCCAGGGAAAGCCGCAACTAGCCCCACGAGCTACAGACCCATTGCTCTCACGAGCTGTGTCTGTAAGCTGCTGGAGCGAATGGTCAACAAGCGCCTGTTGTGGTATTTGGAATCCAATTCACATCTGAGCAAGTTTCAAAGTGGCTTTCGTCGCTTCCGTTCAACTATTGACAATCTTGCTTATCTTGAGGGTCAAATTCAAGATGCCTTCCTAAACAAAGAACATCTTGTGGCTATATTTTTTGATTTAGAGAAGGCGTATGATACCACATGGCGTTACGGTATCTTAAAACAATTATATGACTGGGGTCTTCGTGGGCATATGGCCCAATTTATCGCGAATTTTCTTCACGAGCGACATTTTCGAGTGCGTGTGGGCTCTACTCTCTCAGAGCGCTTTGTACAAGAAAATTGTGTTCCACAAGGCAGTGTTCTTAGTGTCACGTTGTTTGCTGTCGCAGTCAACAGCGTTCTTTCGCATATCCAGGCTCCTGTGTCTGGACTGCTTTATGTTGACGATCTTGTCATTTTCTATCGCTCCCGCCACCTTCGCGGCATTACCCGACAGCTTCAACTGACTCTCAATCGTCTCGTTCGCTGGTCGAATGAGACTGGATTTCGCTTTTCCACCGAGAAATCCAAATGTGTTCACTTCTGTCGGCAGCGTACCTGCGTTATTGACCCGGACTTGTACCTCGATGGCACCCGTTTGTCCTTCGTTGATACAGTCCGTTTCTTGGGTCTGGTGTTTGACCGTCGCTTGTCGTGGGCACCACATATACGGAATCTTAAATATTCTTGTCTTCGAGCTCTGAATCTCCTTCGTGTCCTTTCCCACCGCACGTGGGGTGCTGATCGTACTGTTCTACTTCGTTTGTACCGTAGTCTATTCGGTCCAAGTTAGACTATGGCTGTATTGTCTATGGTTCTGCTCGTGCTTCTCCATTACGACAACTTGACACAGTGCATCACCTGGGTATTCGTATTGCTACTGGCGCCTACCGAACCAGTCCCGTCGCCAGCCTGTATGCTGAAGCAAATGAACCTTCGTTAGCGTATCGTCGCAGTAAACTCCTTCCTCATTACTCTGCGCATGTGCGTTGTATTCCAGACCACCCGTGTAGACCATGTCTCCGTGGTGGTCGGATCTACGAGCGCTATGCTGCACGTCCTCGCTCTACACGTCCATGGTACATCCGTGCGTGTGAGACCTTCCTTGGCGACGATTTCATGTGGCCCTCTCTTTCGTTGGTTCACTTTTGTGCTATTCCACCATGGCTACTTCGTCTACCTCGCCATGATTTACGCCTGTCTATACATTCAAAACAGCAGACTAGTCCCCAGGTGTATCAGCAAGAGTTTGCCGCACTGTTAGATCAGTACCCCGATTTTAATGTGTTCTTTACGGACGGTTGTAAGGATGGGGATTCTGTAGGCTGTGCCTTTGTAACCGACGAGGGCAGCTCAGAATTCCATTTGCATCGCCTGTATTCCGTGTTCACTGCTGAATTAACTGCACTTAAGCTTGCCTTGGATCATGCTCTGACACTCTCATTACGTCGTGTGCTTGTTTGCACCGATTCTCAGAGCGTGGTTCAGAGTCTACAGAATGTTTTCAGTATGAACTCTCTAGTGCAGGACATTCTCGTGAGACGCCATCAGTTGCAGCAACAGGGTTGTGTCGTCGTCGTCTGCTGGGTGCCGAGTCATGTCGGCATCCGGGGAAACGAACTTGCTGACACATCTGCCAAACACGCCGCCTTGGCCGGAGTTGCTCTGGAGCATACCATTCCCTGCTCGGATCTTTGTCGTCATTTTTCCAGCTTGATGCGCTCTTACTGGCAAATAGATTGGGACCAGGCCATTGAGAATAAATTGCACGCAGTCAAGCCCCTCCTAGGAGAGTGGCGTACGTCCTCGTCTGCTCGTCGTCGAGATGAAGTGCTCCTGGCGCGTTTGCGTATCGGACACTCTCATCTGACGCACAGTTACTTGCTGCGGAGGCGGAACCGTCCGTATTGTGAGGAATGTATAGTCCCTCTGAGTATTCAGCACATTCTTGTGGAATGTCCTGAATACTCAGATCTCAGAGAACGTTTCAGACTGCCTTGTGCTCTTGCCCGTGCTTTGGGGGATTCCAGTGATATGGTTCGCCGGGTACTTGAGTTTGTTAATGCTTCAGGGGTTGCTCACGTTCTCTGAGCTGTTTTAGTGTGTTTCTACTGTTTTATTGCTGCTCCATTTTTAACTTCTGTTAGCTTTTATTGTTTTCCATATATTGTTATTGTTGTCTGTTTTAGCTTATTTATTTTATTTTCTCTTTTTCGTTTTCTCTTATTATTTAGCAGCACTTGTTTATTGTATTTTAGTAGTTTATTGTATTGTAGTATTTTAACCTTTTTCTGTTTACGTTTTTAGTCCAGAGCAATCGTGACGGGGACATATAGCCTCGTTGCTGACGTCCCCATTAATCCCCCCATTCATTCAATCAAATTACTTAATATAGACGAAAGATTTGCCTTACTCATCATCTGTGCTATTTCTTTTCTGATAAAAAGATCCAAATTTTATCATTTTTCGTAAGAATATAGGTGGCAGTACTTGAAAAGTACTTATATTTTTTTTTCGGCTGCAGAGTAATACATGTTCGCTATTACATAAACATAGTGTCTTGTATTCTTGGACCCCTTCCCAACAAAAATTTCTGCTTGTCCACTTGCCTGGGGCCGAATCAGTAAGACATGACATCAGATGTAAGCTACCGTGCTCATATTTCAAATCAGAAAGAAAGCACAGTTAAGACTTGCGAAAGGCATTTGAAGAAAAGTTCCGTTAACAGGTGAAACAGATTATCAAGTTCTAATAATGAATAGGCCACTTTTTTCCCACTTTGCTTTCGTTGTTTCTGTCCAGGATCTTTTCTGTTACCCAAATGCGTTCTTACCGCACCCTCTCAGAAAACATTTGGCTACAATATTTCGAAATCTTGTAATGGTCATAATGTATACAGCCATTTTCTAGAAAGCAGGTACATAGTTTATCCGTTCTTTTCGTGGATAACGCTTGTTTTCGTGCTCTTCTATTTAGTGTTTTTTTTTTAATTTTGTGTTTTACTTGAACGCATTTTTGAGTGAATTTCGCTCTTTCTTTGAACGTTTTCGGATTAACAGCGCTTTTTCAAAGAAGAAAAGATGAAAACACAAAATAAATCAAAAATGTGGGAATACTTCCGTAAAACAAGAAACGGAACTTATGTTATGTGTCAGTTGTGCTAACAAGAACTTCGGTTCTTCGGGAATACCACGAACATGAATAAACATTTGAAAAGAAAGCATCCGACAATTGATTCCGCGATGCAGTTGTTGGACGAAGTGGAGTCTTTTGATACAGGATCCGACATTTCAGAAGACGTATCTTTACCTTCGATGTCGGGTGCATCTACACCGATTCCAACAGTTCCTTCAACGAAGAGACCACGAGAGTTAATTCTGGCAGAGTCTACGCAGGGTAATGAGTTGAGTGAACACCAGGTGTATGATTACAACAAAACATTAGTTAAAATGATTGAAACTGATTTCGAACCGTTTTCCATAGTTGAAAGAAAAGGGTTTCTTGCTTACTCAACAAAACCTAGAACCCAGGTACACCCCACCCACTAGAAAAGTGCTAACAGTAGTATTCCGGAAGTGTACGACGAAGTTAAAAGTGATGTGCTAAATGTATTGAAATGTAGTGAGAATGCTATAACCACTGATGCTTGGACATCAGAAAATACAACATTCTTCCTTACAGTGACCGCGTACTGTATTCACGAAGATAAACTGAAATCACTTGTATTGGCAACTCAAGAACTGCGGAAGAGTCACACTGGACAACACATCGCTTCCGTAATAATAGAAATACTGACGCAGTGGGGCATCCGAAATAAGGTTGTGGCTGTTGTCACAGATAATGGCTCAAATATGGTCAATGCAGTAAAAGATCATTTGAAGTTGCTCCACATACCGTGTACCGCGTGTACATTGAACCTTGTTGTAAAGGACACTGTAAATACATTCTTAGAAGGTGTTGTTAAAAAGTGCAGAGCTATGGTAACACATTTTAAGCAAATATCTATAGTGGCCGAGAAACTTCGCAGCTTTCAAGAACAGTTCGGACACGCTGCACTCAAGCACAAACAAGATGTACCAACCCGATGGAATTCCACCTTAATTATGTTAGAAAGACTGGTGAATGTCAAGGAATCGTTGTCAACAACCCTTGTGTCATTACCCTAAGCACCCGAAGTGCCTGATGCTTCAGAGTGAAGTATAATTGAAGATGTCTTCCACTTCTGAAACCTTTCGAGCAGATGACGCGCGAGCTGTCGGGTGATTCACATCCGACACTATCAATGGTGATCCCTCTTGTACATGGGATACAACAAGCGTTAAAAAATGCATCTCCTACGACAAGTGTGGGTCAAGCGCTTCGGAACTATGCTTAAGGGTGTATCAACCAGGTTGGGATCCATTGAAAGAAACGTCTGTCCGTCTGTTAGTACATATTTGGGCCCATGGTTTAAAAAAGCTGCTTTTGGGATAGAAGAAAATGCAAAAGCGGCATATAGGCTAGTAAACGAACAGTTGGTCAGACTGTGTCGTACAGGTGAGGAGGTCACAGCTGTAACATATGACGAATCCAGACAATTGGCAGGACCCATATAATCTGTGGGATCATCTATCAAAGAATATTTCAAGAATGAAGACCACACCTATGTCTGCAAGCTCTGTAATTTCATTCTTGGGCAGTACTTGGATATGCCTTACATTGAAGTGAAAAGCAATCCGTTGGCGTTCTGGGAGGAAAAAGGAACAACTCTCCCAGAATTAACGAAGATTAAGTTCAAATACTTATATATCCCAGCAACTTCGGTACCACCCGAGAGGGTATTTTCGAAGGCCGGATTCATTTTGAATGAAAGAAGAAACAGGCTTTTAGCGAAAAATTTGGATGCACTCGTGTTTTTGAACATGAACCTGTAAAACTATAGTGGTCCATATGTAGTGTATGTATATATATGTTTATAAGTGGATGTGTTTTGTGTGTGTTTGTGTGTGCGTGCGTATGTGTAATCTTTAAAAAACATTTTGCGAGTTAGATTTATCACAAGTTCCCGAAGATCATCATTCAACTAAGATATTTCGGAGGTAAGCTGTTCTGTATTTTTTAAATATTTAATTTTTATTTGACTTATTGTTTATTTGTTTTATTTTATATTGCAGATTTATTCTTTAGGTTAATGATGATTGATGACTATCTTCCAACGGCAAAGCTAAGTTTTGTATATATATATATATATATATATATATATATATATATATATATATATATATATATATATGTGCGTGTGTGAAACTCTTGCTTCGTGGCCAAGTAGTCAAAGCGTGAAGCAGGAGCTTTCTGTAAGCGTATTGTGGGTTCAATCACCAGTAGGAGTACTCGAGCTAAAATGATTCGGAATCCCTCATTGGAGTAGACCCTTTTGATACAGCTTCGGTGCTAAAACGAGACTTTTAACTACAGATCAATCATTTCATCAGTGAGGGCACGGTGATAGAATGCTCATCACAGGTCTACGGGGTTACTGGTACGATTCCAGGTGATGTGAGTTCGTGGTGAACATCGTATTCGTGAATTTTCCTTTCACATTTTCAAACCACAAATTATTTCATCGTCATTAACTTTCCTTGATCATCTGTCTCTTTCAGCCTACGGAGCATAGCCGTGGGACGTCAAATTAGAAATTTCATTTTATTTCTAATATCCTGGTAAGTTACTCAATCCAAGAGTGCCCCGGACAGATTTTAGTTACACGATGTGTAATCAGCCTTATCACTACAATACTACCTTTTACCTCCTCCGTCATATATTAGAAACCCTTTCCACGGATAGCAATCTGCAATCTAGGTCAATAATTGTTTAGGTTACATCTCTTATTAGCATTCTGAGTTGGCAAATGCATATACAATTTCAGCAGGTAATAAAATTCGGAAATCTAGTTCTTTTTTTTATTTAAAAAAGAAAAACATTTAGAGCCAGATGTGCAGGATTTTTTGTTGGGAGAGGTCTAAAGTTTGGGAGGGGGAGTCCAATAGTACAAGACACTATGTTTATGTACTATCGAACGGGTGTTATTCTACAGTTAAAATAAAAAAATAAGTATTGCCACCTATATTCTCACGAAAAATAATAAAATTAGATTTTTTATCAGAAAGAAACACTATAGGAGATGAGTAAGATCAAAACTTTATATTAGGCATGGCCAATTCCAGAATTCGGAAAAATCCGGAATTTAGAAGATTCTGATTTTGGAAAAATGCCTTATTTTCCGAATTCCAGAATCTTTCCGAATTGTGGAATCCGGCTTCCGGAAAGTTTTGGCCATCCCTACTTTATATCAATAATTTCCCTACTAAACACGTATAGTTTTATTAAGAGAGTGTACAAATATATTTCGAGTTACAAAGATTTGGAGGGGTGTCCGGATCTGGTGTCCCCCTAGGTGCACACCCCCTGCAGATCTGCCAGATGTTATTGGTTTCTTGTTTAGCAATAAGGCTATAGAGTTACAGTTTAAGGTGGAATCCGAACCAGATTTACTTCCAGAAAAAACTATCCGGGAGAAAAAATCAAAATGTGGGGAGTCGCACTGACATATTATTTGCTAATAGATGTACCACTGCACAAGAGTAACATGTAATCACGATGTAAGTTCATCAGCTCAAGTGCAGTAAATCCTGCTCGAAGTAAGTATGGAAGAAACACTGATACGGAACACCATAATATATTCACCGCTGTCCTCACCAGGATCGAACCCAGGAACTATCCGGCCAAACGCGCACGCGTTAGTCACTAGACTATCGGGACTAGAATGTTATCATTTACCTCAGTTTATTTAGAAAGAAATTATTTATATTTGCTAAAATCTTCCTTTATTCTCTTATGAAATATTTCCTTTGTTGATTTAAAATTCTTTCCAACTGAAAGGAATCGGACAAACTTAGGTAATAAATCCTGGCTCAGCAATGTGAATAAACAACCCTTCTACGCTATCTTTAAAAATAAAGAAAGTATGTTGCCATTCGCTGTGCCGCATTTAGTTGCTACTATGTTTCTTACTATTTCTGCTGGACTCGATTCTTTCTTGTTTTGGACTTACTACTACTTCCATGGCTTGCTTTACTGGCCCTCCCCTCCCTCCGCTGATAACAGGACGAAACAAGGCAATTCAGTAAAACCTCTTACCGCTGCGTAAGGGTTAGTTTCCCATCAGTTAGTATATGAATAGCAGAAATGTGTTGTGCGTACGCAGCTTGTTGAATTCACTGCCAGGGAAGCGAGCCACTGATTGAGCATAATATTAACCGAATACAGAATCGATTCCAGAGAAACCGAGCACAGAGAATCGAGTACATTAAGGAATCGAGTGAAATCGATTCTTGGATTAGATTCTGCCCATCTCTACCTGCCAGTAGAACCCCATCGTCTGCTCAACGTTTCTCGAGGGGTGATAACGTGTTGGGATCTCCTCAATGCCACCGACGATTAGACGAAATCTGAGTTAGCGGACCAACACGTTATAGACGTAGCTCGCATCAAAAGTAAGAAGTCAGGTGAACTGGTTGCTACTCAGTCACTCATTCTTATTTTCAGTTATATATCTCATTCATATAACTATTCCAGCTTCATTGCTTGTGCAATATCTTCTATGTTATATTAAATGGTAGCTAAATAGATTACGAATAAAAAAACCCTCTTCCAACAATCACTAAACGTTGTGGTTCGTAAATAAGTCGAGTTTTTTCTGCACTCTTCTCCCCACCATAACATAGTGTATGATTTCTTGAGTTGTGTTGCAACCCTCTGCAGGAAAATTTCTTCCGCCACAAAGAAGTCTCTGAATGCAAGGTGCAGTCAGACTGAGGACACAACAAACTCGAAAATAGAATTACTACTGCACTAAAGCAATTAGTAGGAGATAGTTCTGGCCTGAATCCTGAGCCGACTATCTCTACGCAAGTTAAAAAACAGTTAGTACAGCTCTCTGAGGACTCAATATTACTCAAGAAAGAAGTATTCAATTTGAAAGTGGAAATAAAGGACCAAGGAGAGAGCATCGATCAACTGGAGCAATGTAGAAGGTCGTGTCTGGTCCTCCACGGAGTAGCTGAAACACCAAATGAAGATCCCACGGCACCTGCTCTTGAGACTTTCAGCAAAAAGCTTAGAGTAAATCTCACCGTAGACCAAATCGATCGCTGCCACAGGCTGGGTTCCTTTGGTCATAGTTGAAGTGCTGCAGAAGTTATGCGTAAAGGATCCCGTCCCATTATTGTAAAATTTGTGTCTTATCAATCTCGGGACCAAGTTTAGAAGGTGTAAAAAAAATATTGAAAGGCAGTGGACTCCTCCTTACCGAATTCTTTACCTCCAAACGTCTGAACCTTCTACGACATGCCACGGATGCATTTGGAGTACGAAATGTGTGGACAAATGACGGAAAAATTGTGATCCTCATCGGTCGTGAAAAAATATCTGTGACAACGAGCGTGAATTGCTTTCTCTACTTTCAAAATGAAGTACATTTTATCACATGGTGTGTGTCAATATGAAGGATATGTTACGAAAATACTGCCAAATTCCATTAATAGCGCCTAGTGTTACATGTTCTTTTCTACTTCTTTCCTACATATTATAGTGTGGTTAGAGTTCTTCCAGTGTATGCAAATATGCAGTGGTCCTCAGCGACTCCTAGCAGTCACAAAAGCAAAAGCAGGATTATTACAATTATTTTCTTTCACATTATTTTTACTGCTATTTTCCAGTTAATTATGTGAAACACAATGTATTCAATGTTACTAATTTTCGTCATATAAGATCAGGTTCAATTCTAATACGGGGTAGAAAATGTCCTGCTTATTCAATGACTTCATTAGAAAACAGAAAAGCTCATAAACAGTGCACATTATTGTCGTCGCTAATTGCAGAATGCAGAGTAACAAAGTGGATAGATTTGAAACACTGAGCCAGGTGTCTTCATACTTTGGGGAGTTGTGCGACATGGACCTTGGTGTCAGTGACCGCACTCTTCTCTCGCTCTCCTGTCCTCTCTTAACCCCCGGTTTCCAGTCAATCAGCGAATCCCTCAACTTCTGCACTTACACGCACAAAGTGCCATAAAGCACCACGATGAAATTACGGCCATTCTTAATCCTCTCTGTCTGTGCATGCTTTGCTGGTTTCTGAATCTCGGCTGAAACCTACCTTACCCGACTAATTAATAAACATACCCAACTACAGGGCGATAAGTTGCGACATAATAGGGAAGGGTTCCGGGGACGTCTTGGTATATGTTAGAGAAGACGTTAAAGTGAAAATACTCGATCAGTCCCCCAGTTTATATTACGGTTCTGCAGAATACTTCATGCTCGATCTGAATATACAAAATAAACATATGCTATTGATCTCCGTTTATCGCCCACCTGAAACAAACTTTGAAAATTTTGAAGAAGCGATCTACCAAGTTATCCCCCTGTACAGTAACATCATAAGTATAGGGGACATGAACTATTATCTTTTGACGTCTAAATCCAAGGTGCTGCGATATAAAAGTTATATTAATTCTCTAGAGCTTTCTTTTTGTACGTTACAACCTGCTCACCGAACTGAGACGAACAAATCTTTAATTAACCACAACAAATATTGGTCAAGTATCTGTGCCAGGTATAAGTCTACATGACCTTCTTTATCTACCTTATAAAATAAAATGCCCAAAATACATTCCGCGGGTAATATATATAAAAGAAATCTAAAACAAATAAACGACAACCCGTTGTACGAAGACACAAATCTCGTGCATGGTACTTAGTTTAGTGTGCTCCTACTCTGGATCGAACGGTGACTCTTTTCAATAATTTTGTTCAGCAACTGTATAATAAGCATGCCCCTTTGAGAAGGAAAAGAGTGCGCAGACCCCCCAATCCTTGGATTAACGATGATATACATGCGCTCATAGCTCTTAGAGACTCTGCCCACAGACGTTTCAGAGCGGCTTTAAAACAAAAATCAAACATCTCATTAATGCAGGAGGAATGTAGAAAATTACGAAACCGTTGTAATCAAGAAGTTCGAAAGACGAAAATCGAATTTGCTAGAAGTCTCCTGAGCCATACGACTCAACCATGAGAGCTATGGCAATTGGTATTGGTGTTAAAACCAAAACCGATCAACTTCCAGAACTCCATATCGACACCATAAATAAACAGCTATGCTATAAACCAGATAAAGTAAACACTTTAAGAAGATTAAAAATTGAGCCACGTAAAAATTATATTTAGCCCTCATCTTGTCACTGCTCCGGAAATCATGAAGGCAATAAACAAAATCAAATCACCTGTTTCAGAAGATGACGAATTGCCAATCATTCTTATTTAAAAAAGAAAAAATATAACCGTTCATTGTAGTACAACTTTTCCCAGTCAACTTTATCTTGGTTTAGCTCCTATTTATCAAATAGAAATCAAACAGTTGTCACTAATAACATATGTTCCAAGACAAAATTTGTCCCATGTGGAGTCCGCAGGGCAGAGTCCTAGGACGACATCTGTTTTCCTTATACATCAACGATTTACCTGAACACATCACCCACCGTAAATACCACTTATATGCAGATGATATACAATACTATTTAACCACTAATCCCCTAAATTTACCCACCGCGATTGATCACTTAAACAGTGACATTGAAAGCATCTGCACATGGGCACGTAATAATGGATTGCAAGTAAACCCTATCAGATTAAAATTTATCATGATTGGTTCTCGTAAACTACTCTCCACAATCAATATTACAAGCCTACCGAATGTTCTTGTAAACAATGTAGCCATTCCTGTAAGTGATAGCGTTAATTGTCTAGGACTCCAGATCGATAAATTCTTAAATTGGACAGACCATATTAATACAGTATACAAGAAAGCTTATTGCTCCCTTCATTCTCTTCAGCGTTAGCAAACCTTCTTCCCGAATCCACTAACCCCCTCCATGTAGCGGACCGTCATCGTCGGGGAGGGGGTGGAGCTGAGAGGGCGGCTTCATAAGTCATTGATTTATCACCCCTCATTTTCATCTTATTGCATGCCCTCTCAGCCGCGAATACCGCTACCGGACTCGCGGGTGGTTGGTGGGAGTCGGGAAGAGGAAGGTCTAGTGGACGTCTTCCTCCATTTGGGGAGGACGTGCACCCACCCGGCCTGCTGTTCTGTCCAGTGTTTGTGTTGTCCGGCGTGTTGAGTCCTTAAAAAATTAAAAATAAAAAAAATCCTAAAACAAAAAAGCCAAAAAAGTATAAAAAAATAAAAGTACAAAAAAATCCGCACCTATTTTGTTTTGTTGCTTTTGGGCTGGTGGGGGTCTATCTTTTTGTTGGCCAGGTCTCTTTTGTTTAGTTCTACTTCTTCTTTTTCCGGGGCCACGCGTTTTTATCGACGGGAATGGTTTTTTGCACTTCCATTCCCCTTGACCGCGTCGGCCCCACGCTGATCCTAAGGTGTCGGGCGTGCTGAAGGGATTGCCAGGGGGTAGCGTTAGTTCCCCTGTTAACGCCCTGGTGTGACCTCACACCCCTTTTTCTATATAAATGTTTAATTATACTCTTCTTTATATGGGTAAAAAAACTTTTCCAACTGAACCGGGCTCTCCCTCACGGAAGAAGCCCAAACAAACTGATAGTGAAATTGTGGAACAGACAAGTATCGCGACCCCTGTTGTCCGATATCTTGTAATCAAAGAGAAAGATGTTGATAGTGCCAGTTCTGAGAAAACCGTCCGAGTGCTATTAAAAGCTTATCCCCTTTTGTAATCAATAAAGTCATAAATTATCAAGCCGGACAGGTTAAGGAGATAAAGAAACTAAGGAATGGCACTTTATTGGTGGAAACGACAGACGAGAAGCAAACGGCGAAGTTACTTAAGTTAACTGCCATTGGACCGGTGAAAGTTACCGTCGAACCGCATCGTATGTTGAACGTTTCAAGAGGGGTGATATCGTGTTGGGATCTTCTCAATGCCACCGAAGAGGAGATCAAGTCGGAATTAGCGGACCAACACGTTATAGATGTAGCTCGAATCAAAAGTAAGAAGTCAGGTGAACTTGTCGCTACTCAGTCACTGATTCTTACTTTTAGTCTGCCCACGCTTCCGGAGTCTGTGAAAGCTGGTTACTATCGTTTAAAAGTTCGACCCTACATACCAAGTCCTCTGCGCTGCTTTAAATGTCAACATTTTAGGCACACCAGCACCTCGTGTAATGCGAGTGCTGCTCTTTGTGCGAATTGTGGCCAGTGTAGTCGTGGTGCGGAACCCTGTAAAGCGACCAAGCCCTTCTGTGTTAACTGCAAGGGTGAGCATTCTGCTTGGTCTCGGGATTGTCCAGCTTATCAGCGCGAGAAGCGTATCCGAGAACTCATGGTAATCGAGAAGATTTCTGCTACCGATGCGAAGCGTCGATTGAAAGAAAGCCTTCCTTCCTCGCTTTCTGTTCCCTTCGCTACTGTCGCTGCTAGTTCTCGGAAATCTGTAGCTACACAGACCGTAGACGTTTCCACCCAAACGGACTTGACCCCAAAGCGTAGTTCTGACTCAAAGACCCCAGTTGCAAAGATGAGCGAACTTCTAAAGACCCCCGTTGCAACAACGAGCGAACATCCAAAGCCTCCAGCTCTAACGCCGAGTGACCGTCCGAAGACTCCTCGTATTACTGTTGGTGGTGGTCTTCGGCGCACTCCAGCCCATCGCCGATCACCTTACATGGCTGGCCTGAAACTTATCCGCAGGTTAACTTATCAGCATATCCGCAAGTTGAACGACACGGTTCCCTCTCCGAAGAGACCGAAATCAACCCCAGTTCGTAAGCCACCTGCAGCTTCTCTGAAGTCTGACATGCTGGAGGACGAACTGATGGATACTGAGTGGGCTGTGATTGGACCGCGTGGTAAAGTTCGCCTTAAACGTTGATTTCTTCCAGTATGGCGCTTCTTCAGTGGAACCTGAATGGCTTCTGTACTCACCGTGAGGAATTGCTACAACTGGTCTCCGACCACTCGCCAGTTGTCGTCTGCTTGCAAGAAACCCATTTTAAGCCTACCCAGTCCTTCCTTCTTTCTGGGTATACTATGTACAGATGTGATAAGCCAGACGCTGACCACGCTGCTGGCGGCGTGGCAGTCTGTGTTTCCGATTCTTTTCATTCTCAGCAAATTCACATTGTATCCCGCATGCAAGCCGTTGCGGTGCGAGTATACTTTTCCCGCCCTCTTACAGTTTGTTCCTTGTACGTTCCTCACTCTGAAGCCTTTACATCCGCCGATCTGCTTCAGCTCTTCCATCAGCTCGAGCCGCCAGTCTTGCTTGTAGGAGACCTTAATGCTTATCACCGTCTATGGGGCTCTGTCCGCACAGACGGTCGTGGCCGTGAAGTGACGGCCTTTCTTCAGGAGAGTGGACTGCTCCTCCTTAATGACGGCAGTCCCACTCACTTCTCCACTGCCCATGGTACATATTCTTGTATTGACCTCTCTATGTGCAGTGCTGGCCTCTTGCCCTCATTGACATGGAGAGTGCATCCCGATCTTTGTGGCAGTGACCACTTCCCGTTATTTGTTGAAGGTCTCCCCGTTACTCCTCCTTTTCCTTTCGGCCGCTTCAATCTGAAGCGTGCTGACTGGCGTAAATTTCGTGCGCTCAGTGAGTTTCATTGTCGTGATGATCTCCCTGTAGCTGCTGTGTCTGAGGCTTTTGAGCAGACTGTTCTTGATGCTGCTCATGGTTCCATTCCAGAATGCGGTGGCAACGTTTCCCGCCGGCGTGTTCCTTGGTGGTCTGCGGAAATCCGTGAGGCTATCCAGGCTCGTCGGCTTGCTCTTGCCACTTTTAATCGTCATCCAACAGACGAAAATCTCCAGCAGTTCCGCATTCTGCGTGCTCGTGCTCGACGTCTGGTCAAGATCTCAAAGCGCCAAAGCTGGATGAATTACGTTACGTCATTCAGTAGTCACACGCCTATGTCTACTGTGTGGCATCGGGTTCGCTCCCTAAACGGATATTCTCCTACACTTCATGTGCCTGCTTTAAACGTGAATGGAGTTCTAGAGACCAATTCCTCCGAGATCGCTCATATATTGGGCGCCCATTTGCCACTATCTCTGAGTCAGATCACTACCCACCAGCCTTTGCTCGTTCACGTGGTAAGCTAGAGCGAAACCCGTTAAATTTCCGTACCGCCAACAGTGAGAATTATAACGCTCCTTTCACGCTCGTTGAGTTCGAATCTGCCCTCCGCGAATCGTCCAACACTGCTCCCGGGCTTGATCGTATTTCGTATGATATGTTGCGCAACCTCTCCCACGACACTCAGCTTGCATTATTGCAGCTGTATAATCGCATCTGGGTTGAGGAGTTTTTTCCACCTGCTTGGGGTGAGGCCCTGGTTCTTCCTATCTTAAAGCCAGGGAAAGCCGCAACTAGCCCCACGAGCTACAGACCAATTGCTCTCACGAGCTGTGTCTGTAAGCTGTTCGAGCGAATGGTCAACAAGCGCCTGGTGTGGTATTTGGAATCGCATTCTCTTTTGAGCAAGTTTCAGAGTGGCTTTCGTCGCTTCCGTTCAACTATTGACAATCTTGCTTATCTTGAGGGTCAAGTTCAAGAAGCCTTTCTCAACGGCGAACATCTTGTGGCCATATTCTTTGACTTAGAGAAGGCGTATGACACCACATGGCGTTACGGAATCCTAAAACAATTATATGACTGGGGTCTTCGTGGGCATATGGCCCACTTTCTTTCGAACTTTCTTCACGAGCGACACTTTAGAGTGCGTGTGGGATCTACTCTCTCAGAGCGCTTTGTACAAGAAAATGGTGTTCCACAAGGCAGTGTTCTTAGTGTCACGTTGTTTGCTGTCGCAGTCAACAGCGTTCTTTCGCAGATCCAGCCTCCTGTGTCTGCTCTGCTTTATGTTGACGATCTTGTCATTTTCTGTCGCTCCCGCCACCTTCGCGGCATTACTCGACAGCTTCAACTGACTCTCAATCGTCTCGTTCGCTGGTCGAATGAGACTGGATTTCGCTTTTCCACCGAGAAATCCGAACGTGTTCACTTCTGCCGGCAGCGTACCTGCGTTGTTGACCCGGACTTGTACCTCGATGGCACCCGTTTGTCCTTCGTTGATACAGTCCGTTTCTTGGGTCTGGTCTTTGACCGTCGCTTGTCGTGGGCACCACATATACGGAATCTTAAATATTCTTGTCTTCGAGCTCTGAATTTCCTTCGTGTCCTTTCCCACCGCACGTGGGGTGCTGATCGTATTGTTCTACTTCGTTTGTACCGTAGTCTAATTCGGTCCAAGTTAGACTATGGCTGTATTGTCTATGGTTCTGCTCGTGCTTCTCTGTTACGACAACTTGACACAGTGCATCACCTGGGTATTCGTCTTGCTACTGGCGCCTACCGAACAAGTCCCGTCGCCAGCCTGTATGCTGAAGCAAATGAACCTTCGTTAGCGTATCGTCGCAGTAAACTACTTCTTACTTACTCTGCGCATGTGCGTTGTATTCCAGACCACCCGTGTAGACCATGTCACCGCGGTGGTCGGATATACGAGCGCTATGCTGCACGTCCTCGCTCTACACGTCCATGGTACATCCGTGCGTGTGAGACCTTCCTTGGCGACGATTTCATGTGGCCCTCTCTTTCGTTGGTTCACTTTTGTGCTATTCCACCATGGCTACTTCGTTTACGTCGCCATGATTTACGTTTGTCCATACATTCGAAGCAACAGACTAGTTCCCAGGTGTATCAGCAAGAGTTTGCCGCACTGTTAGATCAGTACCCCGATTTTAATGTGTTCTTTACGGACGGTTCTAAGGATGGGGATTCTGTAGGCTGTGCCTTTGTCACCGACGAGGGCAGCTCAGAATTCCATTTGCACCGCCTGTGTTCCGTGTTCACTGCTGAATTAACTGCACTTAAGCTTGCCTTGGACCATGCTCTGACACTTTCATTACGTCGTGTGCTTATTTGCACCGATTCTCGGAGCGTGGTTCAGAGTCTACAGAATGTCTTCAGTATGAACTCTCTAGTGCAGGACATTCTCGTGAGATGCCATCAATTGCAGCAACAGGGTTGTGTCGTCGTTGTCTGCTGGGTGCCGAGTCATGTCGGCATCCGGGGAAATGAACTTGCTGACACAGCTGCCAAGCACGCCGCCTTGGCCGGAGTCGCACTGGAGCATACCATTCCCTACTCGGACCTTTGTCGTCATTCTTCCAGCTTGATGCGCTCTCACTGGAAAGCTGATTGGGACCAGGCAATTGAGAACAAATTACACGCAGTAAAACCACTCCTAGGAGAGTGGCGTACCTCCTCGTCCGATCGTCGTCGAGATGAAGTGCTCCTGGCGCGTTTGCGTATCGGACACTCTCATCTGACGCACGGCTACTTGCTGCGGAAGCTGAACCGTCCATATTGTGAGGAATGTATAGTCCCCCTGAGTATTCAGCACATTCTTGTGGAGTGTCCTGAATACTCAGATCTCAGAGAACGTTACGGACTGCCTTGTCTGCTTACCCGTGCTTTGGGGGATGATAGCGATGTTGTTGGCCGGGTGCTTGAGTTCGTGCGAGTTGTTGGCGTTGCTCACGTTCTCTGAGCTGTTTTTAGTGTGTTGTCATTGTTTTATTGCTGCTAGGTTTTAAATTTTTTCACATGTTTTAATTTTATTTTTGTGTATTGTTATTGTTATTTTTTTATCTTATTTATTCTTTTTTCTTTCACTATTGCTTTTATCCGTTACCTATTCATTTAGCAGCACCTTTGTTCTCTTAACTATTCTTTTTAGCCTGTAATACGTTTTTAATCTTGCAGTCCTGAGCAACGTTTTATATCGTGACGGGGACAAATAGCCTCGTTGCTGAGGTCCCCATTCCTCTTCATTCATTCATTCATTCATTCCGAATCCACTAAAGCGTTCCTCGTTCAAACACTGGAAGTGTCTCATTTAGATTATTGTGATGCAGCATATATTGACTTAACCGAAGGTCTGACAAAGCGTTACAGCGCATTCAGAATGCCTGCGTTCGCTTCATATTAATAAAAAGCGCCTTGAATGAATGAATGAATGACTAGCGGCATTAGTGTGGACGTCAGCATCAAGGCTATATGCCCCAGTCACGATTAACACTGGTGCTCTGGACTAAAAGAGTAGAGGCCAATAAAAAACGTGCTGCTAAATAAAAGAAGAAAAGGAAACAAAATAAAAAATATAAAAGCTAACACAAATTAAAAAATTAGCAGCAATAAAACAGTGACAACTGACTAAAAGAGCTTAGAGAACGTCAGCAATCCCAGAAACATCAACGAACTGAAGTACCCGGCTAACTATATCACTTGAATCACCCAATGCACGGGGAGAACAGAAGGCAATCGAAAACATTCTCTCAGATCTCACAATCAGTATTCAGGACGTTCAACAAGAATGTGCTGAATACTGAGCGGCAGCATACACTGTTCACAGTATGGACGGTCCGTAACAGACAGCATATAAACATGCGTTAGATGAGAGTGCCCGATACGAAAACACGCCAGGAGCACTGCATCTCGACGACGGTGGAACGAAGATGTACGCCACTTTCCTAGGAGTGGCTTGACTGCGTGTAATTTATTCTTAATGGCCTGGTCCCAATCCGCTTGCCACTGACAGCGTATCAATGTGTGAAAATACGTATGAAGATCGGAGCGAGGAAGGATATGCTTCACTGCAACCCCGGTCAAGGCGGCGTTCTTCCCAGCTGTGTCAGCGCGTTCGTTTCCCCGGAAGCCGACAGGACCCGACACCCAGCAGACAACGATAACACAAACCTGTTGCTGCAATTGATGGCGTCTCACAAGAATGTTCTGCACGAGAGAGTTCATACTGAAGACATTCTATAGATTCACAACCACGCTATGAGAATCGGTGCACAAAAAAAAAAAAAAAAAACATGACGTAATGAAAGCGTGAGAGCATGGTCCAAGGCAAGCTTAAGTACAGTCAATTCGGAAGTGAACACGGAACACAGGAGATGCAAATTGAATTCTGAGCTGCCCTCGTCGGCGACAAAGGCACAGCCTACAGAATCCCCATTCTTAGAACCGTCCGTAAAGAACACACGAAAATCGGGGTACTGATCCAACAGTGCGGCAAACTCTTGCTGGTACACCTGGGAAATAGTCTGCTGTTTCGAATGCGTAGACAAACTTAAATCAAGGCGAGGTAGACGAAGTAGCCAGGGTGGAATAGCACAAAAGTCAACCAACGAAAGAGAGGGCAACACGAAATCGTCGCCAAGAAAACTCACACGCACAGATGTACCATGGACGTGTAGAGCGAGGACGTGCAGCATAGCGCTCGTACATCCGACCACCACGGAGACATGCTCTACAAGGATGGTCTCGAATACAACGCACATGCGCAGAATAAAGAAGAAGTCTGCTGCGACGATATGATAACGAAGGTTCATGGGCTTCAACATACAGGCTGGCAACGGGACTAGTGCGGTAGGCGCCAGTAGCAATACGAATACCCAGGTGATGCACTGTGTCAAGTTTCCGTAACAGAGAATCACGAGCAGAACCATAGGCAATACAGCCATAGTCTAACTTGGACCGAATTAGACTACGGAACAAACGAAACAGAAGAGTACGATCAGCACCCCATGTGCGGTGGGAAAGGACACGAAGGAGATTCAGAGCTCGAAGACAAGATAACTTAAGGTTCCGAATATGTGGTGCCCACGACAAGCGACGGTCAAACACAAGACCTAAGAAACGGACTGTATCAACCAAAGAAAACGGGTGCCATCGAGGTAAAAGTCCGGGTCAACAACGCAGGTATGCTGCCGGCAGAAGTTAACACATTGGAATTTCTCGGTGGAAAAGCGTAGTCCCGTCTAATTCGATCTGCGATCAAGACGATTGAGAGTCAGTTGAAGCTGTCGAGTAATGCCGCGAAGGTGGCGGGAGCGACAGAAAATTACAAGGTTGTCAATATAAAGCAAACCAGACAAAGGAGCCTGGATCTCCGAAAGAACGCTGTTGACGGCGACAGCAAACAACGTGACACTAAGGACACTGCCTTGTGGAACACCATTTTCTTGTACAAAGCTCTCTGAGAGACTAGATCCCACACGCACTCTAAAGTGTCACTCGTGAAAAAATTCGTGATAAAGTGGGCCATATACCCACTAAGACCCCATTTTTATATAATTATTTTTAGGATTTCGTAACGCCGTGTATTGTCATACGCCTTCTCTAAGTCGAAAAATATAGCTACAAGAGGTACACCATTGAGAAAGGCGTCTTCTAGTTGGCCCTCAAGATAAGAGAGGTTGTCTGTCGTGGAGCGGAAACGAAGAAATCCACTTTGAAACTTCCTGAAAAGGGAATTTTATTCCAAATACCGCACCAGGCGTTTGTTCACCATGCGCTCAAACAGTTTACAGGCACAGCTCGTGACGGCAATGGGTCTGTAACTCTGTGGGCTACTTGCGACTTTGTCTGGCTTTAAGATAGCAGGAACCAGTGCCTCACGCCAAGCCGGTGGAAAAATTCCTCAATCCAGATACGATTATACAGCTGCAATAAAGCAAGGCGAGTACCGCGGGAGAGGTTGCGCAATATTTCGTAGGGTACACGATCAAGCCCTGGAGCAGTGTTGGACGATTCACGAAGAGCAGAATCAAATTTAACAAGTGTGAAAGGAGCATATTAATCTTCGCTGCTTGCGGTACGGAAGTTTAACAGCTTCCGCTCTAAAAGAGCCCTAATGGGAACAAACTTTGGAGGATAATGGCCAGATTCGAAGATAGATGCAAAATACTGGCCTAAAGTGTTAGCTATTTCCGAAGGATGAGTAATTAAGACACTATTGACAGACAAAGCTGCAACATCAACAGGAGGATTATTTCCAGTGATAGAGCGGACCCGACGCCACACAGTGGACATCGCTGTACGACTACTGATGGACGAAACGTAATTAATCCAGGTTTGGCGATTCGAAACCTTGATAAGACGTCCAGCTCAACCACGTAGAAGACGGAAACGCTGCAGATTGTCGTCAGTCGAATGACGCTTAAAAGTGGCAAGAGCGCGCCGACGAGCCAGGATAGCCTCACGAATGTCCGCAGATCACCATGGAACACGCCGGCGGGAGGCGTCGCCACCACATTCTGGGATGGAAGCATGAGCAGCATCTAGAACAACCTGCTCGAAAGCCTCAGCCACAACAGCTACTGCGAGATCATTACGACAATGAAACTCACTGAGCTAACGAAAGTTACGCCAGTCAGCACGTTTCAGATTGAAGCGGCAGAGAGGTAGAGGTGGAGCAACAGTGAGACCATGAAGAAACAAGGGAAAATGATCACTGCGACAAAGATCATGATGCACTCGCCATGTCAATGAGGTGAAGAGACCAGCACTGCAAATGGAGAGGTCGATACAAGAATATGTGCCATGGGCAGTGGAGAAATGAGTAGGACTACCATCATTAAGGATAAGGAAGCCACTCTCCTCAATAAATTCGGTGACCTTTCGGCCACGACCGTCAGTACGGACAGAACTCCACAGACGGTGATAGTCATTAAGGTCTCCTAGAAGCAAGACTGGTGGCTCAAGGTGATGGATGTTGTTAACAGAAATAATATTGGATTATGTGAATTAAAAGTAATAAGAGGTTGTCGTTATGACGATGTGGCAACAACACGTTTCTTCCCTGCCTCGTGACTCCGTAGGTAGTGGGAAGTCTTTTGTGACCTGTCGCTGCTTCCGCTGGGTGTTGCTGTGAGTAGCTGCCGCTGGCTGTTTGCTTCGAGTATTTGTCGAATGGCCGAGTCCAGGAGGGAGTTTGTTGAAGGAAACTGTCGTTGTTTGCTTGTTTGCTGGTAGTTGGTTCTGTATTTCTTTCTTCAGATTTATTAACATTGGTCACAGACAGAGAAGGAAATAGGAGGGTGAGCAGATTGCGGATAATTAAAGGTAAGAAACAAGTTTAGTTAACTTCCCTTTCTATCCTTTCTGTGTCTTTGTGACATTTAATGTATTTGTTCGGTCGAGTTATTTGCTCCATTTGGTTGATCAGTCTAATTTGTTAAAAAGAAATCGAACTCGGATCACTTTCTTTATATGAAAGAAAGTAAATTCCAGAAATTGCAAGACAAGTTTTAAGAAAGACTAGCGTATTCGACTATTACGTAATCATTACTTAAGTTATAAGCGTATGTGGTTTGTTGCTGCCTCGTTCTATTAAGTAATTAGTTCCCGAAATACTACCTTACGTCATTTGTTACTGCATCGTTCATAAATTAGTAAGTTGTCAAATCGTTAAAATTCTTGATTAAATTGGAAAATCGATCTATTAACAAAGGTATTGTAAATTGTATCTTGAATTAAATATTAATTATTGTAAGGTAGATTGCATAATTGAAGGAAATTATTACTTGCATACATATTCAACTCAATCTTTAATTCAAATTATTTATTCAGCTGTTGTGATTTTTGAATTATTGTTAATAAATTGTTATCAGATGGGAATTAGCTCTGATTTGCCATAATACTTTTAAAAACTGAATAAGATTAAGTCTTGTTTTCTGGAAAATTTCACGACTGCTTGCAGTAACCTTAGTGGATACGAGCCTCTGGTCTTGTGGGGTAAGGTTCCTTTTTTTTCTTTTTTTTAAATTTGAAATTTCAGTGTTGAGTCCTATCGGACCGAGATCGAGGGGCATAACACAGGGGAAATCTGAAATCATCACTGTACAAAATGTAATCATAAAAGAAACGTGTAAATGTGAGCAGAAATATAATATTTAGTACTACAGAGACTAATCCGTTTGCATCAAAGCAAATGATAACTGTCCCTCATATAGGACATTTTACTCCTTCACCGTCGATCATTATTGATTGGTTAATTTAATGAGATTTAATGGGGACGTCAGTATAGGGGCTATCGATCATTATCGATGACATTTTCATCGCTGTGGACCATTGCACGACATTGTAATTTCCACTGTTACTGTACCAGGAGTATATTGTCCCACCCGTATTAGCAAGTTTTTCAGATGCCATTTACTGTCGAATCTAAGGTGTTAAAAGATACCATTTGAAAATCCTAAAGCATGGAAATCCATGTGACTAACACATGTACTATTAATGCGAATAGAGTTCCCTCGTGGCTATATGGTTAGCGTACGGGTGTTCGGCGCAGGAGATCCGGGTTCGATTTCCGGCGGGACTTCATGTGTTTAGAACCTCATGTTAAACTGTAGGCTCCCCCTCCATGTAGCGGACCGTCATCGTCGGGGAGGGGGTGGAACTGAGAGGGCGGCTTCATCATTCATTCATGTATCACCCGTCATCTTCATATCATTGCACGTCCTCTCAGCCGCTAATATCGCTACCGGACTCGCGGGTGGTTGGTGGGAGTCGGGAAGAGGAAGGTCTAGTGGACGTCTTCCTCCACTTGAGGAGGACGTGCACCCACCCGGCCTCCTGTTGTGTGCGTCCAGTATTTGTTTTGTCCGGTATGTTTAGTCTTTGAAAATATAAAAGACCAAAAAAAAATCAAAAAAGCTAAAAATACAAAAAAAAAAACTAGTACAATAACAAAAATAAAAAAAATCCGCACCTTTTGTTTTTTGTTTTGTTCTTTCTGGGCTGGTGGGGGTCTATCTTTTGGTTGGCCAGGTTTCTTTTCTTTTGTTTCACCTCTTCTTTTTCCGGGGCCACGCGTTTTTGTCGACGGGAATGGTTTTTGCACTTCCATTCCCCTTGACCGCGTCGGCCCCACGCTGATCCTAAGGTGTCGGGCGTGCTGAAGGGATGGCCAGGGGGTAGCGTTAGTTCCCCTATTAACGCCCTGGTGTGACCTCACACCCTTTTTTTCCTTTTCAAATGTTACCCTAAATTAACACTTTTATGGGAAAAAACACTTTAAACACTGATCCGGGCTCTCCCTCACGGAAGAAGCCCAAACAAACTGAAACTGAGATAGCGGAAAAGACAAGTATCGCGACCCCTGTTGTCTGATATCTTGTAATAAAAGATAAAGACGTTGATAGTGCCAATTCTGATGCAAACCGTCCGAGTGCTATTAAGGGCTTGTCCCCTTTTGTTATTCATAAAGTTATCACTTACCATGCCGGACAGGTTAAAGATATGAAGAAGTTGCGTAATGGCACTTTATTGGTGGAAACGACAGACGAGAGGCAAACGGCGAAGCTACTTAAGTTAACATCTATTCGACCGGTGAACGTGTCAGTTGAACCACATCGTATGCTGAACGTTTCTAAAGGGGTAATATCGTGTTGGGATCTCCTCAATGCAACCGAAGAGGAAATTAAGTCGGAGTTAGCGGACCAACACGTTATCGACGTAGCTAGAATCAAAAGTAAGAAGTCAGGCGAACTTGTTGCCACCCAGTCCCTAATTGTTACTTTCAGTTAACCCACGCTTCCGGAGTACGTCAAGGCTGGATACTATCATTTGATAGTTCGGCCCTATATCCCTAGTCCCTTGCGCTGCTTTAAATGTCAACATTTTGGGCACACCAGCACCTCGTGTAATACGAGTGCTGCTCTTTGTGCGATTTGTGGCCAGGGTAGTCATGGTGCGGAACCCTGCAAAGCGGCCAAGCCCTTTTGTGTCAACTGCAAGGGTGAGCATTCAGCCTGGTCTCGGGACTCTCTAGCCTTTCAGCGCGAGAAGCGTATTCGGGAACTCATGGTTGTTGAGAAGATTTCTGCTGCTGATGCTAAGCGTCGTCTGAAAGAAAGCCTCCCTTCTTCGCTTTCTGTTCCCTTCGCTACTGTTGCAGCTAGTTCCCGAAAATCTGTAGAAACCCAGACATCTGACGTTTCCACCCAGACAGACTCGGTCCCAGAGGAAAGTTGTAACACGAAGACCCCAGTTGCAACGACAAGCGAACTTCCCAGAACCCCACGTGTTTCTGTTAGTGGTGCTCTTCGGCGAACTCCGGCCCATCGCCGATCACCTTATATCGCCGGACTGAAACTTAGCCAACATATTCGCCGGGTGAACGAGACTGTTCTCACTCCCAAGAGAACAAAATCTACGCCAGTTCGTAAGCCTCCTGCCGCTTCTCTGAAATCTGACATGGTGGAGGACGAACTTATGGATTCCGAGTGGGCTGTTATTGGACCCCGTGGGAAAGTTCGCCTCAAACGTTAATCTTTTCCAGTATGGCGCTTCTTCAATGGAACCTCAATGGCTTCTGTTATCACCGTGAGGAATTAACCCGACTGATCACTGACCACTCGCCTGTACTTATCTGCTTGCAGGAAACCTATTTTAAGCCTACCCAGTCTTTTCTTCTTTCTGGGTATACAATGTATCGATGCGATAAGCCAGACGCTGCCCACGCTGCTGGCGGCGTGGCAGTCTGTGCCTCTGATTCTGTTCATTCCCAGCAAATTCACATTGTATCGAGACTGCAAGCCGTTGCGGTGCGAGTACACTTTTCTCGCCCGCTTACAGTTTGTTCATTGTACGTTCCTCAATCTGAAGCCTTTACAGCCGCCGATCTCCTTCAGCTCTTCCATCAGCTTGAGCCGCCAGTCTTGCTTGTGGGAGACCTTAATGCCTATCACCGTCTATGGGGTTCTGTCCGTACTGACGGTCGTGGCCGCGAGGTCACCGAATTTCTTGAGGAGAGTGGCTTGCTTATCCTTAATGATGGCAGTCCTACTCATTTCTCCACTGCCCATGGCACATATTCTTGTATCGACCTCTCCATGTGCAGTGCTGGTCTCTTGACCTTATTGACATGGAGAGTGCATCCTGATCTTTGTGGCAGTGATCACTTCCCATTGTTTATTGAAGGTCTCCCTGTTACTCCTTCTTTTCCTCTCCGCCGCTTCAATCTGAAGCGTGCTGACTGGCGTAAATTCCGTGAGCTCAGTGAGTTTCATTGTCGTGATGATCTCCCTGTAGCTGTGGTGGCTGAGGTTTTTGAGCAGACTGTTCTTGACGCTGCTCATGGTTCCATTCCAGAATGCGGTGGCGCCGTTTGCCGCCGGCGTGTTCCTTGGTGGTCTGCGGAAATCCGTGAGGCTCTACAGGCTCGTCGGCGCGCTCTTGCCACTTTTAATCGTCATCCTACAGAAGAAAATCTTCAGCAGTTTCGCATTCTACGTGCTCGTGCTCGACGCCTGGTAAAGCTTTCGAAGCGCCAAAGCTGGAAGAATTACGTTTCGTCCCTTAGTAGTCGCACACCTATGTCAACTGTGTGGTGTCGGGTTCGCTCCCTAAACGGATCCGCTTCTTTACTTTTTGTTCCAGCCTTAACAATGCATGGTGTTCTAGAGACCAATCTCTCAGAGATCGCTAATATACTGGGCCACCATTTTGCCACTATCTCTGAGTCAGACCACTACCCACCAGCCTTTGCTCGTTCCCGTCGTCAGCTGTAGCGAAACCCGTTAAATTTCCGTACTGCCAACAGTGAGAACTATAACGCTCCTTTCACGCTCGTTGAGTTCGATTCTGCTCTCCGCGAATCGTCCAATACTGCTCCCGGGCTTGACCGTGTTTCATATGATATGTTGCGCAACCTCTCCCGCGCTTCTCAGCTTGCATTATTGCAGCTGTATAATCGCCTCTGGGTTGAGGAGTTTTCTCCACCTGCCTGGTGTGAGGCACTGGTTCTTCCCATCTTAAAGCCAGGGAAAGCCGCAACTAACCCCACGAGCTACAGACCCATTGCTCTCACGAGCTGTGTCTGTAAGCTGCTAGAGCGAATGGTCGACAAGCGCCTGCTATGGTATTCCCTTTTGAGCAAATTTCAAAATGGATTTCGCCGTTTCCGCTCAACTACAGACAATCTCGCTTATCTTGAGGGTGAAATTCAAGACGCCTTTCTCCAAGGCGACCATCTTGTAGCTATATTCTTCGACTTAGAGAAGGCGTATGACACCACATTGCGTTACGGAATCCTAAAACAATTATATGACTGGGGTCTTCGTGGGCATATGGCCCACTTTATTTCGAATTTTCTTCACGAGCGACACTTTAGAGTGCGTGTGGGCTCTACTCTCTCAGAGCGCTTTCTACAAGAAAAAGGTGTACCACAAGGCAGTGTTCTTAGTGTCACGTTGTTTGCTATCGCAGTCAACAGCGTTCTTTCGCAGATTCAGGCTCCGGTGTCTGGTCTGCTATATGTTGACGATCTTGTCATTTTCTGTCGCTCCCGCCACCTTCGCGGCATTACTCGACAGCTTCAACTGACTCTCAATCGTCTCGTTCGCTGGTCGAATGAGACAGGATTTCGCTTTTCCACCGAGAAATCCCAATGTGTTCACTTCTGCCGGCAGCGTACGTGCGTTGTTGACCCGCACTTGTACCTCGATGACACCCGTTTGTCATTTGTTGATACAGTCAGTTTCTTGGGTCTGGTGTTTGACCGTCGGTTGTCGTGGGCACCACATGTACGGAATCTTAAATACTCTTGTCTTCGAGCTCTGAATCTCCTTCGTGTCCTTTCCCACCGCACGTGGGGTGCTGATCGTACTGTTCTACTTCGTTTGTACCATAGTCTAATTCCGTCCAAGTTAGACTATGGCTGTATTGTCTATGGTTCTGCTCGTGCTTCTCTGTTACGACAACTTGACACAGTGCATCACCTGGGTATTCGTATTGCTACTGGCGCCTACCGAACTAGTCCCGTCACCAGCCTGTATGCTGAAGCCAATGAACCTTCGTTAGTATATCGTCGCAGTAGACTACTCCTTAATTATTCTGCGCATGTGCGTTGTATTCCAGACCACACGTGTAGACCATGTCTCCGTGGTGGTCGGATATACGAGCGCTATGCTGCACGTCCTCGCTCTACACGTCCATGGTACATCCGTGCGTGCGAGAGCTTTCTTGCGGACGATTTCGTGTGGCCCTCTTTTTCGTTGGTTCGCTTTTGTGCTATTCCACCATGGCTGCTTCGTCTACCTCGGCATGATTTACGTTTGTCTCTGCATTCGAAACAGCAAACTAGTTCCCAGGTGTACCAGCAAGAGTTTGCCGCACTGTTAGATCAGTACCCCGATTTTAGTGTGTTTTTTACAGACGGTTCTAAGGATGGGGATTCTGTAGGCTGTGCCTTTGTAACCGACGAGGGCAGCTCAGAATTCTATTTGCATCGCCTGTGTTCCGTGTTCACTGCAGAATTGACTGCTCTTAAGCTTGCCTTAGGCCACGCTCTCACGCTTTCGTTACGTCGTGTGCTTGTTTGCACCGACTCTCAGAGAGTGGTTCTGAGTCTACAGAATGTCTTCAGTATGAACTCTCTCGTGCAGGACATTCTTCTGAGATGCCATCACTTGCAGCAAACAGGGTAGTGTCGTCGTTGTCTGCTGGGTGCCGGGTCATGTTGGCATCCGGGGAAACGAACTTGCTGATACTGCTGCCAAGAACGCCGCCTTGGCCGGGGTTGTACTGGAGCATAGCCTTCCCTGCTCCGATCTTCATTCGTATTTTTCTAACTTGATGCGCTCTCACTGGCAAGGAGATTGGGACCAGGCCATTGACAATAAATTGCACGCAGTCAAGCCACTCCTAGGAGAGTGGCGTACGTCCTCGTCTGCTCGTCGTCGAGATGAAGTGCTCCTGGCGCGTTTGCGTATCGGACACTCTCATCTGACGCACAGTTACTTGCTGCGGAGGCGGAACCGTCCGTATTGTGAGGAATGTATAGTCCCCCTGAGTATTCAGCACATTCTTGTGGAATGTCCTGAATACTCAGATCTCAGAGAACGTTTCAGATTGCCTTCTGCTCTTGCCCGTGCTTTGGGGGATTCCAGTGATATGGTTCGCCGGGTACTTGAGTTTTTAATGCTTCAGGGGTTGCTCACGTTCTCTGAGCTGTTTTAGTGTGTTTCCACTGTTTTATTGCTGCTGCATTTTTAACTTCTGTTAGCTTTTATTGTTTTCTATATATTGTTATTGTTATCTGTTTTAGCTTATTTATTCTTTTAGTTTCTCTTTTTCGTTTTCTCTTATTATTTAGCAGCACTTGTTTATTGTGCTCTAGTATTTTAACCTTTTTCTGTTTACGTTTTTAGTCGAGAGCAACCGTGTTAGTCGTGACGGGGACATATAGCCTCGTTGCTGACGTCCCCATTAATCCCCCCAATCATTCATTCATTCATAAACTGTAGGCTTAAGTCCCATAAGGGCTCGGTTCTTAACGGAACTCGAAACTCTTAATTAATCAATCTTAACGAGAATACCCTTTACAGAACACCATCGATATTGGTTGCAGTGGTTTTCCTCACACTATCGTACAACATTCCATCAGTTTCTTTCATAAGACTGTTTATGTAATAGCCTGTAACCTTCTGGCAGGCACTTGGTAGATCCACACCGTGTCCATTGTGTAACGCCCCGCTTGTACAGCGTTACAGTATTTGTTTATTTTCGTTCCAGAAATAATTAATCTGTTTTTGTTTTATTTTCGTTCAAGTATTAATTTTGTAATTATTTTAAATAGTTTAATTTTCTCTGCGATCAGCAATTTATTTAATGAGCACAAATTGATACTACAGAAAAGAAGAAGAAGAAGTTTATTTTATTACATTTAATTAAAAATTTCGATTATCTGATGTTAGTTGACTGAATAAGAAAGTTTCCAGATTACTGATTAGCAAGAAGAGTTTGATGAATTTTTAACATACAAAATAAACAGAAACAAGATATATTTAATCTTCAAAACTAAAAAAAAAAATAAATAATTATTTACAAAACCTTTAGTGAAGCTAAGTTTAGACCTGGTAATTTCAAAAAAGTGCATAATAAGTGTGGAAAGCAAACAGGTAAATCTTAAACTTTAAATAGCCAAAATTTTTGAATATTTGTGTTAAAGTCGTGAATAGAAAATAATGATGCAGCAGTGATAACATTATATGGGAAGGTCCATTCTTCCCATAATATAATGGCACTAATTATGAATGTCGTGAAGATCTAAGACATATTACTGCCTTCTAAATTCTAGTTAAAATGACTTCAGAATTTCGGTAATCTCACAGACCATTTCTGGATGCCACATGGTTAGTAAGTAATGAGTGATTGAATCAATGAATATGCATGAACACCTTAACCAATAATTTTGTATATTGATAGCTTGATGAATTCCATAACTGCATATTATTGTAACATACCTTCATTTTAAGAAATATAATACAATGATGTTGACATCCCTCCTATTCCATATCAAAATTGTAATTTTAATAAATAAGTATATTATGAAGAATATGTTAGCTTGCGATTGCAGCTAAGAATTATGAAGAGTACGTGGCGATTATAAATAATATTTGTGTGGAGCCACAATGTTGATGTAATGTATCGTGATGAAAACGAGTACTATATTAGTAACATATTTGGAACATGTTGGATGGAGAGGAATCAGCTGCAATTCGTTCGGAATCTGTAAAGAAAATAAAAATACATTATTTAACATGTTTTAAAAGAATCAATATACAAATAAAAAAATACGTATGTTACTATAGTCAGTACTGATTTATAGAAGTTATCAAGCATATCTTCCTTTTTGCTGAAACCTAACCTAACTTCTAAAGAAAACTTCGAACTCTACTTACTAACTAAGCTACTTTTTAAAATACAGTCCATCACAATAATTTGTATTAACTAAGTATTAGTGTTATATATGGAGCAGTATTATTTTCTACTGCCTATTGTATTACAATATAAATAAATATAAAACCCTAACTTCTGGAAAAGGAAAATAACGTAACCTAAACCTATTCTAAAGTTACTGTTACTACTACTACTACTATCATCGAAAATTCTATGATTAAAATAACTTAATCTAATAACTATTTTATGCTAAAACTGTTTAAGAAAATACTAACCTGTCTTGAATACCTTGGAATACGTACCTAAAATTGATGGACCGCTGTACTGGAATCCTGCCTTGCATATCTTCTATAGAGCTGTAAAGAAAAGTGAATGTATATGATTAATTTGTTTATCACTGCACTATTTCCAAATTGTGTTCTTTTTTAAAAATATATTCAGATATAATAAACTAACAATATTTAATTTCTTATTTATGTCAATTACTGAGGTAAGTCATAGACTATAAGCTACATATATTATGATAAATTGCAACTTACCGTAACAACTTTTGACGTTTCCTTTACGTAAGGGTCGACATCAAAAGAACCTGCTTTTATTGTTTTTCGCGAACATAATCGCGAATGGCGACACTGGGCCTTACTTTGTTTCAGAGCTGATATTGTAGTTATTAATCTTTGAACAAAATAATATCTGCTGTATCCTGAAGCACAGGTGCAGTTACAATTGTCACAACAAATTCCATTGGTCACTTGGTATCGGTTTTCGTACACCCTGAACCCATGGTTTTTGGCTCGAAAATAAGTCAAGTTTTCAACAATATTCACTGATTTTGCAGACAGTTTGCAGCCTTCATTTCCATGACTGACGACTCGCGTTTGAATGGATCACATAGTCGCTCGACTATACCAGTCATTTTCTTCGTGTGCTTCCACTATTTGCATTACAATCTGTATATTAGTCAAAATTTATGTAATACATAAATATACATATTAAGAATTTTCAAGTATGAATTTTTAAACTATATATATTTAAAATTTCACGGATGTGCTGTTCGGTAAACAATACCTTAAAATATAAGACGGATGTACTGTGAATTCTATTGTGGGTCTTATTCGATATGAACCAGACAACGAACGCCATTATGCAGTTAATTACTTTTATTAGAAAAATAACTATATAGCACGAACATGTATTTCTAAGGTTGTCTATTTAAGCAACGCAGATATTAATTTCAGCATAGATTTTAAGATAGTCTGTTAGTTTTAGTTGACTAAACATCACGTTTAGAAAAATGCTCGAAACAGAAAAAACTGGAATATAAGAAGTTAACATCTCAAAGGGAAGATTTACTTCATGACTTCTTACTGCAGTTAACATGTTTGTCTTAGAAAAGTTATACACGAAAACCCTTAAAAAGTTTAAGAGCAAATTTTACTTAAGCGGAAGTTTTAACAGCAAGTTGCCCTGAGATTAATTGTTTATTCATACTAAAACCATCTGCTTTTTATAATACAAATGAGTTTGCCATATTTTCTTTATAGGACCTACAGATAAATGAAATATCTACAGTATCTACTGCACGGAATGATGATAAATTTCATTCTGTAGTAAACCTGGACGAAAGATCAAAAAAACCTTGTCCCTTTTCTGGGAAATTTATAACAAAATTAGCTCGATATTATCGAACCGTTTACAAACGGGAAACGTAAGTAAAAGAGGCGATGAAATTACCATCAGCAGAAAGGAAACGTTTATTTGCATTGTGGAGGAAAGCAGCCACTTTTGAAGAAAATATTATGCGCATTAGAGCTGATCCCAACACAGTTGATCTTTCCGAAAGAAGAAGTGAATCTGCCCCCTTAAAAATGTGCACAAATGGAAAGGATTTTATAAAGGAAACGTATTGTGATTTCAACACATTAAGCCCTTTCTGTATGTCAGGACTTGATGTATCTATACATATAGCGACTTCTAATGAAGGGAAATACAAAGTGAGTGAGGAGTTTGAAGAGAATATTCTCATGAAATTTACGAACGACGAGATCGCTCAGCTATGCATAGAAGACGAAACACTTGATATTATTGGCTATAGAATGTGGGAGAGCCAAGGAAGAAGTCATATAGACAGGATGATGTATACAATGAGACTACTAGATAACATTGTATATCAATTAAGAAATATTGCAAGTAATGACTCTTTCTTCCCAGGATATTTTTGATTATTGAAAATGTTTCTAAAGAGAATTAAGACGTGAGTAACGTTGACGTCATGTTAAAATGTGGATATGCCCTTAAGAAAGCTGCGAAGATTTTGAAAGGTAACGAGCAATTCTGTATAGAAAATATTGAAAAGTTATTGATTTACATTAGCAAAGCACATTCGGAAAATTTGTTAGAAGTAGACCAAAGACGATCAGACACACTTAGAACACCTAAAGCCCTGCCACGACAGGAAGATAAAAAAATTAAAGATTACATTTCTTCGGAAATAAATAAACTAACTACAGAATATACAATTCCAGATAGTAATTTATTTACAAATCTTCGATTGCTTATATTATGCCGACTTCAACGCCAGAAGAGGAGGGGAACCGGCGAAATTAAAGCTACAAGAATGGCGAGATGCAATGAATGACAAAGGGTGGAAAGTGGATTAGCGAGTAATATAACTGATTGCATACAGAAAAAAAACTACTTGGGACCTTCAAATTAACTTATCAAGTTGGAAAAGGTCGAAGAACACTTGTTCCTGTCCTTATACCTGAGAATATTATTCGTGCAACGCAAAAGCTGATAGAAGCACGCAGTTATATTCCTGTGAATTCTAACAATGCATACCTTTTTCCATATCTAAAATACATAATTCCTTGGAACACTGTAGAGGATGGGATGCAATGAAACATGTATTATGTACAGGGACAACGAATCCAAGTTTGCTGACAGCAACGAAAATGAGACATAATGTATCAACAATGTATGCTATTACCGATGTATCCGAAAACGAAAGAAACGCATTTTTTTTAACATATTGGGCCGGACATGAATGAAGGTGTATACCAATGCCCACAATCGTACCTAGAAATATGCAAAGTTGGGCGGTATCTTTCTGCATTCGAAAACAATGAATTACAAATGAACGACACAAACGAAACTTCTGCAGCGCAAGAAACTGAACACATTGATAGGGAAGAGCAATACCAAGGTGAAGTATTACCAAATGACGACCTGTGTGATCAAGACGATGCTAATACTAGTCATCCTGGCAATGAAGAAAAACAACCAGCTGCCGAAAGGCATCGGTAAAAGGTAACTGTAAAGATTTCATTGCAAAATACTCTGTCTGTCTCTCTCTCTCTCTTTTTTTTGTTACATTTATGCTGTTATATTTTGATGTAAGATATCTTGAATGTTAAACGTAACATTTAATTTGAAGAATATACTTCAATTAGTTGGACATTTACCTTTTTGTTTAAACGTTAATACTGATGCAGTTGAAATATCAGTGTTCGACGAAAAAATAAACAGAAATAAAGTTTGACAACTCTTAAAATATCTTGCTGGATAGTAGAACAAATGAACACTATCCGAGGTAACATGCTGAATTATACACGGGTTAAATTATGACGATCAACCATTTGGTAGGTTTCCCTAAATACACGAGTACGGTAATAAGTTTTGAAAACATTATTTTGGGGTTAATGATTGCCTTGAATTTAACAGTTTATTTTTAAAATAAACATAGCTAAATGCCACAAATATATAGAGATTTACAATAATAATTGTGATGATCAAAATCAACTCGAATCTTAATAAAGAAGTGGATGAATATAAAAAATCTGAGACCTTTGTTATGCTTTATTTACATCCTTGATCTTGATACATCCTTGTATCTTTTAAACAAATGGATAAAAAATGCAGAAATGTTGTACTAAGCATATATCAACATAGGAACACTGACATACTCTATATGACTCAATTAGCACTGTTTCCAAACTAACAAAAAGTTACAGTTCAAATAGCACTACGTCCGATTATTACACATTTCAAAGTAACATTTTAAACGATTTATTGCATGAAAATGGATACAAACGTTGATGTTGATATTTAGTATTACGTTTATGTGATTAATGTATGTATTATTTACATTTTTTAGCAAAAAAAATCGCATAGGATAAAGAAGATAAAAAAGAGACCACGTGAGAAATGGAGGCCTGAAAACGAAAAAAATATACATAAATATTTTGCAGCTCACATTACGGATGGCAATGTTCCAGGTTTGTGTTAATTATGTGTGCTATTGATCGGTTACTTGACCTTTTTTTAAATAAAAAGTACATCCTACACGTCTTAATTTCAGAGAAAAGAAGTCCAAATAAATTAGATGTGGTGTCAGTTAGAGATAGGAATTTTTTGGACTACTGGATTACACAACATTAACTGAGGAAACTTGTGATTGTCATTAGAAGTGAAGAATAAATACCGTGTATCTGAATTGTTACTAATGTATGGTGTTTCTACTGTGTTGTTATTCTATGTAACTTTTCTAGGGAATTTAATGAATGAAACAGAAATTATTCCAAGTAAATGAAAATATTTTAAAACTCACTAAAAAAGAAAAAATGTAAATTTCTGTAGCATAGACAGTATGTCTAAAATTTAAATAAAAACATAGAACCTGCAGTTCTCCACATTTACTTGCAAGGTTCTTTCCTGTATCATGACATACTCGTAAAATATCGTACAAGATACCATAGTAAGAGAAATATATTTAGGTGAAATACTATTTGACCATCAATTATCAATTCTAAGCTCACTAAAGAAGATCGTACTTTTAGGTGTAAAGCACACAACACTTACATTAAATGTAAATGGTTCTAGAAGAAGAAATATTTCATAATAGTAAATTCATTTTGTGGATCTCGAGTACAGTAAGAAATAAATTATTTATTGGTTATTTCTAATAACGAACATCATTACTGTTGAACTTGATGAGAACACACACTTGAACTTGTATACTGTTTTTGTACGTATATTTGAGAACATAATACTAATAACGGCAATTCTATTTTTTAATATTTAATTCAGAAGTTCATTTTTGGAACTTTAATAACGATATTGGCTTAACATTTTCGGCACTAAGTTGAAACAAATATTCAGGTGTACTTTATAATTCACCTATTATCATACATGTATATTCCAGCATTCTTAGTGCCAATTAGTTGCTATAACTAAAGGTTTCAGTATTTGAATTAGTTTAATCACCCTAAAAATGTTCCGATTGCTACAAGGATGTTAAACACTTTTTTGAATAAAAAATCTAACGAAACAGTCTTTCCTAGCAAGGTAATGAAATAGGCCCTTGATCCAAATTCGGTTGCTATTGACCCAAAAGGTTACCCTTGACCTAAAACTACCTAAAAAAAATTTCGACATCCTACCCCGTCTCCTTACCGAATTATCGTATCATGCATGTTCAAAATTGAATATATAAATTTTTTAAAAAATTGGTGGGGGTGGTCGAAAAATTTTGAAAGTTTCACAGATTGCAGATACTATCTAGATGTAAATATGTCCTTTTTCAAAACCATCGATGCATATTTCTTTTCTTTTTTTTCTTTTTTTTTTTTTGAGTGTTAAAAATTTCAAATTGTAGAAAACATTTTGGGCGGGACACGTCGCTGATTGTTTGGTTAAAAAAATTTGTTATACCCTTAAATACAACATATATTTTTTCGGTGCCTGGAAGTGATGGCAACATTGTCAGAAAGAAATAAAACTTAAACGTGTTTTCCCACTGTTTTTCCACAATTTTAGGGACCTCAAGGTGAGAGCCCCCTCAAACAACCCTTTCCGAAAATTCACATTTTCCATTTCTCTTGCGTCCCTTCCGCTTCTGTCTTTCTTCGGCTGCTTCGATTTTGTCCGTTTCGGAATAGAAACACCAAACATATTTCTGTAACAGTGCTTGCACTTCAACCGACTCTTGCACAACGAAGTTACACAAACCTCGCGTCGGCTCCTCGTATCTATCACTGCTTGGTTCACTGGCCGCATAGAGTGGCGCTCTCTACTGGTAGCGCTCTACCATGAGCTGTATAACTTTGATGTAAAGAGTCGGTTGAAGTGGAAGCACTGTTACAGAGATATGTTTGGTGTTTCTATTCCGAAAGGACATAATCGAAGCAGCCGAAGTACGATAGAAGCTGAAGAGACGCAAGAGAAAATTGGGAACTTTGGAAAAGGATTGTTTCAAGGAGCCTCCACCTTTAGGGCCCTAAAATGGTGGGAAAACTGCGGAAAACATGCTTGTTTTCAGTTTTATTTCTTTTTGACAATGTTGCCATCACTTTCAGGTCCCAAAAAAATATATGTTGTACCTAAGGCTATAACAAATTCTTTAACAAAAAATCAGCGACGTGTCCGCTCCCCAAAAATTTTTCTAAATTTTTTGAAGTTTTAAACTCGCAAAAAATAAAGAAAATATGCATCGATGGTTTTGGAAAAATGCACATTTACATCTAAACAGTATAGACAATCTGTGAAACTTTCAAAATTTTTCGTCCACCCCACCAAAATTAAAGAATACTCAATTTCGAGCATGTATGATACGATAATTCGGTAAGGGGATGGGGTAGGGGATCAAAAATTTTTCTAAGATAGTTTTAGATCAAGGGTAAATTTTGGGTCAATAGCGACCCAATTTGGATCAGGGCCGTTTTCACGATCTTACAAGGAAAGACCCTTTGTAATTTTATATCCCACAATTATACTCTGTGGGCTAAGGAGAACGAACGATTACTGAAAGAGAACGATTAGTGAACAAAATGAATAAGAAACTCATAGAAGCAAAGGGGGAATATTTAAAGCGAAAGTAGATTATAGTTGCTAAACAAGTTGGCGTATCTCAGAACTTCATACTACTGCAGCCTTGTTCAAAAATGTTCTTGCTGTTCACGTCTTTATTAGGCTATACTCTCAAGATCCTTTGAACAACATTTTCGTATTTAGATTGAAACACTCATCTCTATAGGGCTATCAGTATGTATTTGATTGTTTCTTGAGAAATATTCCGTAAATAAGGATGAAAGAGTATAATGGTAATCACAAATGCTTCTCGAGGTGTTAAGCACACCCGTCATGGTCGGGGAGGAGGTGGATCTGAGAGCGCGGCTCGATACTCTATTCATTCTTATATCACCTCTCATCTGCATATTTTTCCATGCCCTCACAGGCGTGAATACTGCTACTGGAATCGTGGCTGGTTGCTGGGAGTCAGAAAGAGGAAGCTTTCTGGACGTATTTCTCAATTTGAGGAGGACCTGCACCAGCCTGTCCTGCTGTTGTGACGTTGGGTGTTTGTGTTGCCCGGTGTTTGAGACTTTAAAACCTTAAAAATTCGAAAAAAAAAACAAAAAAGCAAAAAAACTGAACCTTTTTGTTGTGTTTTTTCTTTGGGCTGGTGGGGATCTATCTTTAAGTCGGCTAGGTTCTTTGCTTTTGTTTCCCTTCTTCCTTTTCCGGAGCCACGTGTTTTTATTGACGGGAATAGTTTTTGTTCCACCTCCATTCCACTTGGCTGCGTCGGCCCCACGCTGATCCTACAGTGCGGGCGTGCCGAGAAGATTCCCAAAGGGTAGGGTAAGTTTTCCCCATTAGTAGCTCGGTGTGACGTTGCAGCGTCACACTACGTTTTCTTTCTTTATAAATGTACGCTTAATACAAAATCTTACGGGTACTAAAACTGAAACGGATCGGGGTCTCCCTCACGGAAAATGCCCAAATAAATTATTCAAAATGTGCAAAACATAAGTATCGCGACCCCTGTTGTCCGATATCTTGTAGTTAAAAATAGAGAGATTGACAATGCCATTTCTACTACTAACCATCCAAGTGGTATTAAGGGCTTGTCCCCTTTTCTTATCAATGAAGTTATTACATTAACGCAGGACAGGTTAAAGATATCAAGAAATTGCGGAATGGCACTTTGTTCGTAGAAACTGCAGACGAGAAGCAAACAGCGAAGCTATTGAAATTAACTAGTATTGGACCAGTAAAGGTGTCAGTAGAACCCTGTACCACGATCAAGCCCATCTGTGTCAACTTCAAGGGCGACCATTGTGTTTGATCTCCAGATTGTCCAACCTTTCAACGCAAAAAAAAAATATATATATATATCCAAAAACTCAAAGTCGTTGAGACCATATCTACTGCTGACTGTACGTGTTGCTGAGAGGACAGAGTTCCTTCTTCGTTTTCTGCCTCACTTGATAGAGTTGCAGCTGCTTTTCGCAAATTCGTTGCGACACAGACCTCTCAAGTTTCCACCCAAACGGATCATGTCGCTGACAATACTAAGACGACAAATAATAGAAATGCGACTCATTTCTTTACTGCTTATGGAACATACCCCTGTATCGACCTCCCCATGTGCAGTGTTGTTCTTTTGACCTCATTAACATGAAGAGTGAAACCCAATGTTAGTAGTAGTGATCACTTATCGTTGTTTGTTGGTCATCCTATTGTACTTTGTTTTCCTCTACGCCGCTTGAATCTGAAACATGCTGACTGGCATAAATTCCGTGAGGCCAGTGAGTTTGTCTTGATTTTCCTTTAGCTGCTGTGGCAAACGTTGTTCGAGTGGACTGTTCTTGATCCTGCTCATGGTTGCAGTCCAGAATGTGGTGGCGAAGCTCCACTCCGTCATGTTCCCTGGTGGCCTTCAGATATCCGTGAGGGTATTCTGGCTCGTCGTGGTGTTCTTAGTAATTATTTTAGTCTTCATCCTACTGACGAAAATCTTGAGCATTTTCGCATTCTACGTGCTCCAGTTAGACGTCTTATCAAGCTCTCGAAGCGCCAAAGCTGGGAAACTTATGTTTCGTCCATCAATAGTTTCACAGCGATGTCTGCTGTGTGGCTTCGGCTACGCTCTCTTACTGAAACTAATTATTCTCTTGATGTCTTCTTTATCTGTCAATGATGTGATAGAGACTAACCCTTCAGAAATAGCTAACACTATGGATCAGTATTTTGCATCTATCTGAGTCTGGACACTGCCCTCCAGTGTTCGCTCGTATTAGGACTAGGTTAGAGCGGAACCCGTTAAACTTCCGAGCGCCAACAGATAGGATTACAATGCCAGTTTTACGCGTGTTGATTTCGACTCTGGTCTTCGTGAATCCTCCAATACAGCCCCAGGGCTTGATGATATATCTTAAGAAATGTTGCGCAACCTCTACCGAAATACTCAGCTAGGTTTAGTACAACTGCATAATCGCATTTGGGTAGAGGAGCTTTTTCCACCTGCTTACCGTGAGGCTCTAGTTTTCCCATCTTAAAGCCAGGAAAAGTTGCAACTAGCTACACGAGCTACAGGCCCATTGCTCTCAAAAGCTGTGTCTGTAAGATGTTAGAGAGCATTTTCAACAAACAGCTGGTCTTGTATTTGGAATCGAATTTCCTCTTGAGCAACCATTAAAGTGGACTTCGTTGTTTCCGATCGAACACCGACAATCTTGCTTATATTGAGGGTCAAATTCACGACGCCATCCTCAACGGAGAACATCTACTTGCTATATTTTTCTACTTAGAGAAGGCGTTTGACACAACGTGGTGTAATATGTATTTCATATATTTAAATGTTGATTAATATCTTAAATAATGACATTGCTAATTAGTTTTTGTATGTGTCTGTCTTTCTAGGTTAGATGTTGAAAGCCGAAAAGAAAATGATCTACATGAGAGGAGGTCACAGGTTGCCTCGCTATTTGAGAAATTCTCACATATGGAGTCCTGTCAAATCCAAGAATATTAGATACAAAACACCGAAAATATTTTCGGGCAAAGTAAAGAGGAGGTGAATATTCAGCACATTCAACTAGATCGTGGTGAATACTCAGGGGAAAAATACTCTTCGCAATACGGACGGTCCGTACCACGCAGCAAATACCTATGCATTAGATGAGTGTGTCCGATCTCTACGACTGAGACGTGAAGACGTTCGTTAATTACCTAGAATTGGCATAACTCCGTGAAATTTATTGTGATTTGCCTGGTCCCAAACTGCTCGCAAGTGAGTGCACACTCAGCTCGAGTAATCACGACAAAGATGAGCAAGGAAGTCTATGCTCCAGGGCAACTGCGGCCAAGGCCGCGTTCTTGGCAGCTGTGTCAGCACGTTCGCTTCCCTAAATACCGACATGACTCGGCACCCAGCAGAAAACGATAACAAAACCCTGTTGGTGCAGTTGATGGCATCTCACTAGAATGCCTTGAACGAGGGGTAGCTTACTGAAGACATTCTGTACACTCAGAACCACGCTCTGAGAGTCTGTGTAAACCAGTACACGACGTAAAGAAAGCGTGAGGGCATGCTCCAAACCAAGCTAAATTGCATTAGTTCAGCAGTGAAAACTGAACATAGGCGATGCAATTGGAACTCTGAGCTGCCTTCGCTGCAAACAAACGCACAGCCAACAGAATTTCAATCCTTAGAACCGTCACGGGGAAAGCACTAATACACTCGGCCAATAGATCCCGTTATTACTTCCTTTGCTAAAAAAGTGCATCAGAAAAAAGGTATTACCTAATAATAAATACGTATATAGCCTATTCTTCTATTCATACATATATCGATTGGTAGATATATACTTACTGTCCAGAACAAGTACTAGTAAAGTGAAACATAAATCGAACTTTCATAGAAAATTTTATTGCAGAGTTATTTCAGGGACAATAGGACAAAATCCAAGTAACAGTATCATGTGCGTAGCTATGGTATGTGCCTGTGAACGCACTAATTGAATTGTATGTTGGTTTCTTTCTTCAGTTGTCATGCATTCTAACGTTTTATTTGTAATTCTCCATTTTATTGAAATATTTCATTTACCTTTAAAGATCTGAAAATACAATAAATCATGTAATATTGTCACAGTAAGAGTGCAGATGTGCTCTAATTACTCATAAAATATTCTGGCTACTGCTACTGCTAGGACATGCCCAGGTGAGTCCAATTTTGGGTGATCAGGAATGTTTTGTCTAAAGAAAGTATATTCACATAAATCATCCAGAAAATGGAAGCACTGACTTCCTAAATCAGGTAACAAGTAACAGCAAAATAGCCCAGTCTTAAAATGACTACACTTATTCATATTCATAGCCAACTGAGGATAAGAAAAGTACTAGCACCATACCCGCCAGCTTTATGGAATGTTCTTGAGCGGACAGTATAGGGTGTATTACGGACAAATAACTTCTGTGAAGCATCGAACAACAGCTTTCAGCGATTGATTGGACATAAGCATCCGTCCATATATAGTGAAATCCAAGGTATCAGGAAGGATCAAGTTGTGGCAGCCACAGTGATAGAGCAGGCAAAATTTGGCAAACCACCAAAGAAAAGGGTTTTAAAAAGTCACCGGTTTAGTTTTAAAGAATAATTCGGAATTTGTGCACTAGACTAATTGACAATAACTAAGGGTAAATGATTTTCTGAAAAGTGCATCCCGTGGTACACATTTAGATTGAAAGGCCCTTACATTGGCGCTCATTCAGTTGTAAAAGTATGTATTTTCATCTCAATTTTATTACATATAATACAAGACACTCAGCATATTGTTGTAAGGTCAATCATTGGAATATTTTAATTTCATTCTTATGAGGTGGCATACAGGCGTCTTGAGTGTTTTGTGAATATTAAAAAAAAAAGTGATATACTGATCAAATTTTTTGTCAGAAATGATCAAAATGTGAAACATGTACAGTAGTTGTAGAATGCGGAGTTTATTTTTCTAGTTCTCGTGTTTCGTGTGTATATTCTAAATAAGTAAAATATAGATACGCCTATCAAGGTCAACCTATTGGCCACGCTACAGAGAACTTATCTGTATTATCTGCGATAGCATCATCAACTGAAGAAAACAATTCGCAAACCCGAGAAACTGAGAATCAAGAAGCTACATTACTTATTACCCGTTGCACAAGTCTGTGCATTTGTTTTGTAGTGGCGCTGTTGTTTTGTTTGTTTTGGCACTGGGCGAAAGGGGGTGTTGGGAGGGAACGCAGGAATGTTTTTTTGTATTCCTTTAGAGGGTTGCCAGGACGTCTTCCTACAAAGAAAAACAGGCCTTGTGCCTCAGCTAGATCTTCCGCCATCAAACACCCCCGTTTGTCTCATAGAGTATAACATGCATATCAGTACCCTATTTTATTCTCCTCCCCGCACCATGAACACAGTGTTAAGTAATACCGAACGAAAATATTCCTTTGCCCTTTTGACATTCAAGTAATAAAGGAAGACGGAAGGAACGCTCTCCTGCAAATATTATGGTCAACCGAACATGGTATTTGTGCAACTTTTCCTGTTTCTATGGTTACAGCGTAGATGTCTTCATATTTCATTCGCTTAAACCAGAGATGCGGCCCACTCACCCCTCCAAATAAGATGTTTCGACTGTTACCAAGGTTGGTTCTTTGGACGGCTTTAGTGTAACACCTGATCGTAGTAAGTGTAAAGTAATAAAGTCTAGAGACACAGTCCATTTGTTTTGTGTGTTGTTTGTGGTTTGTTGTGTTGAAGTCATTATTGTGATTATAAATGCACAATAGAAACGCCAAAAAATCCCCACGCAATGTAATTCGGTCAGAATAACTATATATAAAGTATTGAAATTTTGTAAAGAAGAAAAAAGACATGGACTTATTTGCCATTAAATAAAGAAGCAGAAACAGTTGCGCGTGCGGTGGGCAAAAGTGTGAGAACTGTTCTTCAAATTAGTAAAGAGTGTAAAAATGCAGAATTGTCTGGGCAAAAGATTTCTACTCCGGCTAAATGGCGAGCACGGGAAAAAAGTATTAATTCAATAGTTTTCAACGGTATGTTGTGAGAACATTCCTTGGATTTTACGAAGCAAAGAATTACCAATACTAAAAAAATATTAGCTTCAGTCAAAGAGAAAATTAATTTTCAGGGGGGACGTGATACATTTTGGAGACTTATAAAGAGCAGGCCTTTCCGTTTTGTGTACGAATAGGCGGCTGATTCGGATGGAGAGCAATGATATTGTTGGAAGAAGGACGGTCATGTTACGAACTCGGAAGAAAAACGAATGAATGAATGAATGAACGGGGGTTAATGGGGACATCAGCAACGAGGCTATATCTTCCCGACACGATCAACAACGTTGCTCAGGACTGCAAGATTAAAAAGGAATTACAGGCTAAAAAGAATACAGTTAATAAAACGAAAGTGCTGCTAAATGAATAATAAAAGGGAAAAAAGCAAAAGTGGAATGAATGAATGAATGAATGGCGATTAATGGGGACGTCAGCAACGAGGCTATATGTCCCCGTCACGATATAAAACGTTGCTCAGGACTGCAAGATTAAAAGGGAAGTACAGGCTAAAAAGAATACAGTTAAGAGAACGAAAATGCTGCTAAATGAATGAAAAGGATAAAAACAAAAGTGGAAGATAAAAAAATAACAATAACAATATACAAAAATAAACTTAAAACATGTGAGAAAATTTAAAATCTAGCAGCAATAATACAATGACAACAGACTAAAATCAGCTCAGAGAACGTGAGCAACGCCAATAACTCGCACGAACTCAAGCACCCGGCCAACAAGATCGCTATTATCCCCCAAAGCACGGGTAAGGAGACAAGGCAGTCCGTAACGTTCTCTGACATCTGAGTATTCAGGACACTCCACAAGAATGTGCTGAATACTCAGGGGGACTATACATTCCTCACAATACGGACGGTTCAGCCTCCGCAGTAAGTAGTTGTGCGTCAGATGAGAGTGCCCGATACGCAAACGCGCCAGGAGCATTTCATCTCGACGACGAGCGGGCGAGGACGTACGCCACTCACCTAGGAGTGGTTTGATTACATGTAATTTATTCTCAATGGCCTGGTCCCAATCGGCTTGCCGTTGAGAGCGCATCAAGATGTGAAAATAGGAACGAAGATCGGAGCAAAAAACGCTATGCTCCAGTGCAACCCCGGCCAAGGCGGCGTTCTTGGCAGCGGTGTCAGCAAGTTCGTTTCCCCGGATGCCGACATTACCCGGCACCCAGCAGACAAACACGAAACAACCCTGTTACTGCAATTGATGGCATCTCACAAGAATGTCCTGCACGAGAGAGTGCATACTGAAGTCATTCTGTATACTGAGAACCACGCTCTGAGAATCGGTGCAAACAAGCACACGACGTAATGAAAGCATAAGAGCATGGTCCAAGGCAAGCTTAAGTGCAGTCAATTCGGCAATGAACACGGAACACAGGCGATGCAAATGAAATTCTGAGCTCGTCAAGGCGAGGAAGACGAAGCAGCCATGGGGAAATAGCACAAAAGTGAACCAACGAAAGAGGGGGCCACACGAAATCGTCGCCAAGGAAACTCTCACACACACGGATGTACCATGGACGTGTAGAGCGAGGACGTTCAGCATAGAGCTCGTACATCCTACCACCGGAGACATGGTCTACAAGGGTGGTCCGGAAAACAACGCACATGCGCAGAATAATTAAGAACCAGTCTGCTGCGATGATATGCTAATGAAGGTTCATTTGCTTCAGCATGCAGGCTGGCGACGGGACTGGTTCGGTAGGCGCCAGTAGCAATCAGAATACCCAGCTGATGCACTGTGTCAAGTTGTCGTAACAGAGAAGCACGAGCGGAACCATAGACAATGCACCCATACTGTAACTTGGACCGAATTACTACGGTACAAACGAAGTAGAACAGTACGATCAGCACCCCACGTGCGGTGGGAAAGGACACGAAGGAGATTCAGAGCTCGAAGACAAGCGTATTTAAGATTCCGCGTATGTGGTGCCCAGGACAAGCGACGGTCGAAGACCAGACCCAAGAAACGGACTGTATCAACGAATGACAAACGGGTGCGATCGAGGTACAAGTCCGGGTCAACAACGCAGGTACGCTGCCGGCAGAAGTGAAAACATTGGGATTTCTCGGTGGAAAAGCGAAATCCAGTCTCATTCGACCAGCGAACAAGACGATTGAGAGTCAGTTGAAGCTGTCGAGTAAAGCAGCGAAGTTATCGGGAGCAACAGAAAATGACAAGGTCGTCAAAATAAAACAAACCAGTCACAGGAACCTGGATCTGAGAAAGAACGTCGTTGACGGCGACAGCAAACAACGTCACACTAAGGACACTGCCTTGTGGGACATCATTATCTTGCACAAAGCGCTCTGAAAACTAGATCCCACACGCACTCTAAAGTGTCGCTCCTGAAGAAAATTAGAGATAAAGTGGGCCATATGCCCACGGAGACCCCAGTCATATAATTGTTTTAGGATTCCGTAACGCCATATGGTGTCATACGCCTTCTCTAAGTCGAAAAATATAGCTACAAAATGCTCTCCGTTGAGAAAGGCATCTTGAAGTTGGCGCTCGAGATAAGCTAGATTGTTTGTAGTGGATCGGAAACGACGAAATCCACTTCGAAACTTGCTCAAAAGTGAATTTGATTCCTAATACCACACCAGGCGCTTGTTGACCATGCGCTCAAACAGCTTACAGACGCAGCTCGTGAGAGCTATGGGTCTGTATCTCGTGGGGCTAGTTCCGACTTTGCCTGGCTTTAAGATAGGAAGAACGAGAGCCCCATGTGGAAAGAACTCCTCCACCCAGATGCTATAATACAGTTGCAATAAAGCAAGCTGAGTATCGCGGGACAGGTTGCGCAACATTTCGTAAGATATACGATGAAGTCCTGGAGCAGTATTTGACGAATACCGTGACTGCTACTTTCCCCCAGCTTTTTTTAAGGCAAATAATATCCGCATAATATCTGCTTTTGGGAACATAGTTGCTACTATAATGGGTCAAACAATGTTTGAACTAGTTTCCCTGGGAAATATATTTCAGACGGTAGGGATCATTGTAACGTAGTTGAATCGTTCTTTGATATTAGGATCGAACTTATTCAAAGAGACACGTGCCATATTAGACTATGAGAAAGGAACTCTGCAACTAAACACTCCACATGTTCTAGAGATATCGTTTAGAAATACAGACGTGGGGACAGAGTATCTAATATTACGTTGCCTGGAGTGGGAGATGGATTGCGAGAACATGGGTTGCATTTGGGGAGTTAGGGGAGTCTGCACGTGAAATCACGTTGGAGAAGGGGCGTACCGCAATGCTTTTGTTGATAGCCCAATTAGAGGAACGTAAGACTGCAAGAGAGACTGAAATCCCAAGGCTGACGTTGGATGATGGTAATTCCTCAACCACACAAAAGCAGGCAAATCTCATATACTCACCTTCAGAATGGAGGAAGATAAGGACGCATCCAACCATCACAGAAATTAATGAATAGGTAGAGAGCTAAAAAATCTCTCCTATCGAAAAAAAATTACAAAATCTGTTAATTAAGCACCAGTCGTTGTTTGATCTAAAACCTGGTTGGATAGCTAATTACGTGTACAAAATGGAAGTAACAGACGAACTTTAGGTAAAGACAAAAATGTACCCGTTCCCCCTGAAATATAGAAACCAGATTGTCAATGAGGTCAATTGTTGGTTATCCTGGAGTATCATCAATAAACAACCCACCGCTTATGCAAACTCACTACTGATACCGAAGAGTGATAGCAGAATCAGTATGTGAAGTGATGGAAGGGACCTAGGAAGAGTTTTTGTCACTGAATGTGATCGTCCTATCCCACCAGTTACTCAGTGCTTCAGGACATTTGTGAACAGGGGTGTTTTACCTCATTCGACTGTGTTGAGTGCTTTTACAAATTACTGAGGAAGAGTGACTAAAAATATTTAGGATTTCTCCATGAGGGGATATCGTATGTTTTCGTCAAGCTTTCATTTGGAACTAAGCAGATTTTAGCCTCATGCGTTACAGATCTCGATTCTATACTTGCACCGGAAGTGAGGGAATTTTGCGGCCAGTGTATGGACGATCTTATTGTCGCCGATAAATCATTTGATGAGCACCTGCATTATCTAGATAGAGTGATGTCATTACTCGCGGCAGGTGGCCTAACGCTCAGTCTAAAAAAGTGTGATTTTGCCATACTCAGGTACCAACTATCTCAAAACAGAATTGGTAAAGATCCTGAGAAACTGAAACGTGTAATGGAGTTTAGTACACCGAAAAATGTCCGAGAACTGCGTTCTTTTATTGGCTGCTGCCAATACTACAGCTGCTTTAGTCAGAAGTATTCGGAAGTTCTCTTTCCTTTATTGAGTCTTCTGAAGAAGAATGTCAAATTTATATGGTTGCCTTGTCATCAAGAAGCTATGGGCAAGATTAAAAGGATTTTTCAAGAACAAGTTGTGTTACAGCGACCACTTCCAGACAAGCAGCTTATCTTGGAGTGTGATGCTTGCGATTTCGCCTGTTCATTCCTATTATACCAAGTTGACGACCATAATGATATTCGAATTATTGGATTTTCGTCGCGGGTGTTCAACGCTGCAGATCGAAATTATTGTGTGACTGAATAGGAGTTTGCAGGACTGGTTGATGGTGTGATCAAATTCAAGTATTATTTAGTTGGGAATAATTTCAAAATTAGATCAAATCGTCAAGCCTTGAAGTTTAAATTACTTTGCAGACTTATGAACCAGAGAATTGCAAGTTGGGTTTTGACATTATCAAACTTGGACTTTAAACTTGAATTTGTAAAGCCAAGCCAAAATATGAGTGATTATCACTCCACATATGCTCCACACGTAGAGAAAAATCTCGTGATTCATAAAAAGCCAGTCTTGAAAGAATCACTGATGGTGGTTCTCACCGAGGTCCCATGTGAATTGCGTAGGCTAATCGCAATATTGACTGAGATGCAATCGTCCGACTTCACTTATGGCAAAATAAAGAATGGTTTAGAAGAAAAGATCGATTCACCAAAACTGTGTGGAGAACGTCATCGATATGAAATTATTAATGGAACCCTATGCAAGCGTGATCGTGATGGGGTACGCATATGTATTCCAGAAGTGCTCGTAGCTCCTCTACTGGATTATCATTAGATCGGGGACACATATCGGCCAGTATTTTATTGCCACTTCTTTCGGAATACTTTGATGGCCTAAGATGCGACCCTGCATTCGAAAGCATTGTCCTTCATGCGTTACATGTCAAAAGGCCACACTGCTATCTCCCAGGAAAACTGAATCCCGTGGTTGGAAAAATACCAAATTACCTAGTGTGTATTGATTGGTGTGGTCCTTTGGCCAGAGCTGTAGGGGGCGTAAACTACATCTTGCTGTTTTATGACGCATTTCCCAAACTGGTATGTCTCTATGCATGTAGGAAAGCATAAAGTACTGTGTTGAGGAAACTTAGGGAATTTCTGAAGCTGTGTCCCAATGTGGAACAAGTCTTGACAGACAAAGGCTCTCAATTTACAGCGGAGCAGTGGAAGAAGGAATTCTCTAGTTTAGGCATTAAACACATCATGTCGACGCAATACTATCCACAAAGAGAAATGGAGGAAGTAATGTGAAAGACAAAGTTAGAATCCTGGGAAAACACTGCTATAACAATCAGCAGATGTGGCCCAAGTACTTGTATAAGGTTGGGACATGGCTTTAACTCTGCGAAACACCTAACGACTGGGGTCTCTGCACACAAATGTCATTTCGGGCAATCCATGTCTCGAGATGTAGCAAGAATTGGTTATTCCAGAAATAGAACGGCATCATGACGTGCAGTATTACATTGATATTGCAGGTAGAAACGTAGCAAAGAATGCTGCTGCACGGAAGGAGTAATTTGACTCACACCACTGCATAGTCGAGTATGAAGTTGGAGAGTAAGTCCTGGCGACGATTTTTCCTAGGTCAGATGCATTAGCAGGTGTTTCGAAGAGATTGATGTTATTTTCAGGTCCTTGGCTTATCGTAAGCAAGTAAGGAAAAAATGTGTACACATTGGCAGTTTCCAAGGAAATAAAACTGAAAAGAAATGCCTACTTAATCAAACGCTTTGTGGATAAGGAGGATTTAGCAGTTGGTCAGGTGGATGCGAACACTAAATAGATATAGAACAAGAAAATGACGGAAAACAGCAGTATGTACACAACCAGATATGGGGAATATTATAAGAGTTAGAGTAGGACTAGGAAATGATGCCTGAAGCTAGATTTGATTAGTTAAGGAGTGAAAATATATGTTCATATCTGCTTTAGTGCTATGTAGAAATTGTAATAATATATATATTCTTCAAGAATTTGAGGTAAAATTGTATGCGTACACAGATTGTAACAAATTTAATGGAGTACGATAGCAGTCCTAACGCACACTATCAAGAAATAGGTAACACTTTATAATATAATCTTGCTTTTTTCAAATTGAGTGTTGCATATTATGTAAAATGGTTAACTTCTCTGGTAATATGACGTGTTGTAAATAGCACATTTCATATTACCATACTTCAGAAGACATTCAAGAGATGCCAGAACTATATATAGAAAACAATTCAATCTCTACTGTTCTTCAAGTGATGATACTTGTAGTAGTAATGAAAACGTTGAAATTTCTAGCGCTGACACCAATGCGCATGAAGAAACAAACAGAAGAAGAAAGATAAATACACTTATTCAACGAATCAAAACGCGGATTTTGAACTAACAGGTAAAAGTAATAATGGAAATTACAATAATAGTTTCCTTAGTTACTTTTGCTTCCTGAAAGCAGAGGAAACAGAATATGAGCTAAGAAGTACCAATGCTACTTTTGTCGTCGGTCAATTCCAAAGTTGCCATGTCATTTAGAAGAGAACCAAAAGTAAAATAATTTCTTGCTCATGAACCCAGAAGTGCAGAGAGGATAGAAACTGTGGCTTAGTTAAGTATAATGTAACTGTACTTTAAAAAAGACGAGGGACAAATTGTGCACAAAAGTGTCCTCACTTATCTTCTCCAGGTGATATTGCTATGGTTAGCTAGACATAACAAAATTTGTAAAAGCAGAGAGATTATTGTCACTAAATTTGGGAATCGCAATGTACGTACCAACAGAGCAATGCTTCTTCCTTTATCATGTAATATCTGTGAACATTTCAAGAAATCAATTGTAATAAGAATGTCAGATGACGCCATATCTCGAGCAGTAATGAGCGATGAACTGATTATTAGTTTTGTTGAACACTTATATGGAAAGCATAAGCCACAGGAAAGTAGGAATGTTATTGACAGAATGAGAAAATTAGGTAGATTTCTTCCTAAACTAAAAAGATTAATAAAAACATATTAAATTTGAAGAAAGTGGTTTATCCTTCAACGTATTCACTCGTGAGGGATAGTGTAATAGCAGTAGCTTGCTTCAACAGTCAGACAAGCAGATTTAAAATTCCAGCTTGGCCATAAATCTAGGAATGAACTTCAAAAAGTGTATTGTTATTAAAACGTACATACTTGGAGGACGTTAACAAACATGAAACAATCACAGAAGTGAATCAATTCCTTGAAATTATGGAGCTGTAATGGACAACCAAAATAACAGAAGAGCTCACTTGGCCTTACATGAAAATCAATGGGATAAACCCAAGCCAATTCCATTAGTTAGGGACATAACATTACTCAGCCAATATCTATTGAAAAGAGATCAAAAGCTTTAACTGAGTCACCATCTGCAACCATTTTCCAACAACTAACTGAAATAGCACTTTGTAGATCGTTACCTAGGTAGTTTATAACAGAAAAAAGTTGGAGATATTCAACGTGTGAAATTGGAAGATTACCTGAAAGCCTCTAAAGTGAATACTACGATCTAAGCATATACCTTGCTTCCGGAATCTGAAAAAAGTACTTGTAAAAACGTTGAAAAGCTTTGAAGTGAGAGGGAAGAAAAGTTCCCATTATTTTAACACAAGATTTGCTAAGCTAACCTTCAATTACTGGTTGGAAAAGAAAGTGTTTGTGGTATACCAGAAGAGAAGACATTTTTGTTTCCTGCTCTGACTTGCAAGAGTGGACATTATAGAGCAATGTTCTGGTACACAAATATGCTGCTAGGAGTGGGGCAAAGCTACCAAAACATATACCTCTACACCTTTTTGAAAACATGTAGCTACAATGAGTCACCTCTTAAATTTGCGTAAACATGAACTTGATGCATTAGTCATGTTCATCGGTCACCGATATTTGCATTCATAGGCAATATTACACACTGCCAAAAGAAACTATGGATCTAGCCAAAATATCCAAATTATTGTTACAGATGGATAAAATATCTGTCTTAAGAAGTCGAAATTTGGATGAAATTGAAGTAGGTGAAATTTGCGAAACTGATAATGAAACAGCAATTGATGAAGAAAGAAATGAATACTAATGTCACAGTAGTGAAAACTCAGAACTAGATTTATAAGCAACAACAAAGAGAGAAGAGAGCTGAACTATGAAACAGAAAATTCAGTTGTTTCACCAAAGATAATCGACACAATTGAGAAAAGAACCAAGAGGAAGAAAGGATCAGTGAGATGTTTGACACAAAGGTACCCATTATCTGAAAAAGAAGTCAGATTTGTAAGGAAATATTTTCGGGGATGGACTCATCTTAGTAAAGTGTCAAGAAAAGACGACATCGTGAAATATTTGAATACACATGGTAATGATGTAAACCACTGGTGGAGAGATATTTAAAAAATTGTCTATAATACAATTCTGAAAAACAAAATACTGATATATAAAGTGACATCCCTGTAACTTCAGTAAGACGTATCCATAGAAAGGATAATCATGATGTCTTACAACCTACTTCTACCATCATCCTAACGTTCGACTCCCATCTCCTTCCAAATGAAGTCAAGTTGTATTATTTAAAAAGAGATGTTCACCTTTATATACCCACCACCAAACAATGCATCATGGGATGTTATAGGTATGGACATAGGAGGACTAACTGTCATTCCAAGAAACTAACTTGTGTAAAATGTGGGCAATCACATTCTCCAGACGCTTGTACAAACCCCACCAAATGCATTAACTGTCGTAACAATCATAGAGCGGACTTTAATCAATGTCCAGAAAGAGTATGACAACAACAAATTATTACTTTAATGGCGAAGGAGAAACTATCCTTCAATGAAGCTAATTTAATAATTAAACGACCGCTACCTTTGGTTCAAAATTTTACACAAGTAGGGCCATCCCAAAATCTTCCCGGACGTTCAAATAAGTCTCTTAATACATCAGTAGATTCAGGTACCAATTTTTATACATATTCAACTGTTGTTTCCAAGACCTTTTCGAAATCGTCAGACAAATCCAGGGAGGATATTACAAGTAGCCCACCAGAGAAGAAATGGAAAAATTTTATCGAAAATACTTGTACAAACAGAGTCATCGGGAATTTAAAAAAAACACACACAGGTAAGAAACAGTCAACAAATACAGAATTAAATACAGTTACGGAACAAGCATGTTCTTCTAAACCTTAGTTGCAGAAATCACTTCCTATTAGAAAAGAAAGAAGTTTACTTTCATCCACAAGCAAGGAACCAGATTTTTTGTCAGCAAGAAGACCATTCAGTCGAACGTCTAATCAAAAACAGGAAATGGCTAGCACTACCAATCTTAATAAGGAAACAACTCAACTTTTTTCATTTAGTAACAGTGTACATAACAAATCAAAACGTTCTACTTCTCTAAATGATACGCAAAATTCTGAACAAGACGTTGACTTAAATGAATTTTTATGAACTAATTCAGCACAATTAAATACTGTCATGCAACGTTTCCCAACGATATTCCAGACATTACTCCAGAATAAGCATTATCCTAAACTCGACAACACAGAACTCATCGCATTCATGAAAGAAATTTTTTGTCTTAGATAAAAAAATGTTTGAAATTACGCATGATTTTTCTCCCCAAAAAACAGTTATTGTCTAATCATTTTCGCTCAAATACTTAACATTATCTTCATGAAAATGGCCAATGATAGACAGTTAACCATCTTACAGAGTAATACACAAAGTATTTATGGAAAAATCCATCATTTAAAATTTTTGAGTAATATATTTCAACCTGACCTTATTCTTCTTCAGGAATCTTGGTGTTACCCCTTGAATTCCATTACAAATAACAGGCTATAAGTGTGTTAACCATATCAGACAAGACTATCATGGAGGGATCACTATTGGAATTAAAAATCACTTGTCTTATCAACCATTTAATTTAATTTTACCTCCTCACCATAGCCACATCCAGTATATAGAAATACAACTCAATGATATAAAATTGGTTAATATGTATATTCCTCCAAAAGTTAAGGTAGATGTGTCTTTCTGGGAAGCGTTACTCCTCAACCACCCTCAAATAGATTACATTGGCGGAGATTTTAATATATCTCATAAAATTTTGGGAGCAAATAGAATTGATTCGGCTGGTCGTCTCTTTCTTTATATATTAAACAAATCTCCTTTTACTTTCTTAAACAATGGCTCTCCCACAAGAGTTCAGTATAATTCGTTCAGTGCACCTGACTTAACTTTGTCAAGAGTTACTCACCACATAGAGACAGAATGGACCACGTATCATCATCCATGTCATAGTGACCATTTTCCGATTATTTTCAGAACCCATAAAACTAGGTATTGTACTTCTTCCATTTGAGATAATACGTTAACTTTTAACTCCAAATTACAGCATGTATTGCAAGCGTTTAATTGGACTGTCTATAATAAAACAATTCAGGATAATTGTCTCAACCTCAGGACGGATTCGGAAATATTCAAGTTAATAAAGAAATCTGCAACGTCAGCAACTCTAGTAGAAAAGCATATAAATAAAAATAAACTTCAAGATAATAAAAAGACTAATCACCGTCAACATCATTTGAAACCTGTGTGGTGGAGTGTAGAGTGTCAAAAAAAATATTAATAAATGCATTTCGTACTTAAAAAATTTCATCAATACTAAATCCTTAGATAATTTTAGAAAATATCAAGAACAAAAGGCGTATTCCAAATTAATAATAAATAACACCAAACGCCAGCATTGGCAAGAGTTTTGTAATTCACTGACTGACAGAACTAATTCATATAAAATCTGGAAATTTTGGAAGCAATTTAAGTACAATCAAACTGAAGTCAACAATTCTTTATCAGTTTTGACAGATTATGGTATGAAAAATTTCTTATGAAACTTACTCCATGCACTGTTAATAATGATAGATTACTACTTACGAACTATTTATTTAGTAATACTAATTCCATGTTAGATAAAGACTTTTCCTTACAGAAATTACAGCTAGTACTCAACAATATAAAGAAAAACACAACGCCAGGAATTGATGGAATAAGTTTTAATCACTATAGACACCTACCTACTTCAGGCTTACAGATCCTATTGAATTATTATAACAATATCTGGAACTCTGGATCCGTACATTCACAATGGAAGAAAATTCTAATAATTCCTATACCGAAACCCAACTCCCCGGAACAATCTAACAATTTTCGACCAACCGCACTATTAACGTGCTCTTTGAAAATTTTTGAGAATCTAATCCTGAATCGACTTATATGGTATCTAGAACACAATCAAATCTTTCCGCCCAACATAACAGGATTCAGGAAGAATTATTCAACGTTTGATGCTCTGACTCTTTTCATCATAGATATCTACAAATCATTTCATTCAAAACAACATCTCCTAGCAGTTTTTCTAGACATACAAGGTGCATATCATAATGTGAATTTAGATATATTAATACGGAAGTTACACCTCATAAAGAATCCCGGAAAAATGATCAGGATTATTCATAACTCGCTAATCAACAGGAACATATTTATTAAAATCCAAAACACCTACTCCCCTCCTCGAGAAACGTCTCTTGAGCTACTTCAAGGTAGTAAGCTTACTCCCATTTTATTTAATATTTACATTTTAGATTTAATGATTAAAGATTGGTCACCCTGCCAAATAATAAGTTTTGCAGATGACACACTAGTAACCCTGCAATCCAAGAATATAAATGAAAGCATATCTACGCTGTAACAACACTTATCATTAATAAATACTTGGATGACCCAAAATAGTTTCGATCTCAATTGGAATAAAACTAAATTTGTAATATTCAATAGAAAGAGAAGCTACAACCAATATAATTTACAAATTCACCAAACAAGAATTAATTCAGTAAACTCTTTTAAATACCTTGGCATAATATTGGACAAAAAAAACTAACTTGGGTAAACCATATTACACATCTGCAAGAAGAAGCTATGAAATATCATAAGTTGTTAAGATGTTTGTCATCCAAAAAGTGGGGAACAAACCCTTCTTCTCTGGTAACGATTTTAAAACAAGGATTTCTAGCAAAGGTGTTTTATGGCATTATCTTCATGACGTTTAATCATTCTCAGCTAAACAAATTGGAACAAAATATTTACTCTTTGGCAAAGTTGATATTTGCGCAACCTTCATTTTCCCCAAAACAGGCCTTACTCAACGAAATTGGTTGTACACCATTGCATTTACTTATAATGGAAAAAGCACTTCATTTTATTTTAAATGCAATGGGCAAATCATGTTCACCAATAATTACAAAACTCCACGACCTAGACATTCTTTTGAGCAAAAGGAATATTCCTTACAAAAAGAAAACACCCTGGTTTTTTAAAGCATATTGTAATTTAAAAACCATAGGCAGTCACATTCAAATGGTACCATTTATCAGTTGTTATGTTTGGAATTGTCAGACTAACTTAACTATAATAACACCCAAAATTCCTAACTTCTTAAAAGTTCATCATCCAGACTTAAGAAAATCTATATATAAAAATGTTTGGAAAAATACTTTGAATTACATAGATAAGAATACTCTATTAGTTTACACGGACGCATCAAAATATCCGAATTTACATGTTGAAGCGGCTTTCTATATTCCTGAACAAAAACTCTTGGAAAAATTTAAATTACCAACGTTCACATCCATATACGACGGAGAAGCATTCGCAATACGTCAAACGTTACTTTACATCAAAAGAAAAAACATAAAAAACTCGGCCATATGCACAGATTCTCTAAGTGTGTTACAATCTCTACAAGCCACCCATTGAAATAAATATACATCGTGTACAATTTTAAACATTAAATTTTTATATTCAACGATGGTCATAAATAAATTCAAGATAACATTCATCTTCAGCAAGGCCCACGAAGACATAGCTAATAACCTTAATATTATTGACTCAGCTGCTAAACGAGCTTGTAAAGAAGAAAAGATCTCAAATATTAAGTTGGCTTCAATTACTTTCAAATATCTGATAACCAAATATATCACAGAAGAATCTCATAAGTGGCTATCTAATACTGACTCAAAAGCTGGAAGTAAATATTTTTTGAATTGTTGTTATTATCCATTATTATGCAAATGTGTAGCTACACTTGAAGCAAGGTGTTACGATAAATTAATTTTTGTTTTGTATTAATATGGTATATTGCAAAAACTCGAAGTTCTAAAACAAACTAGTTATTCGTACTCATATTTATATATAAAATACATATTGCTCTTGTAACTTTCATGAAGTTTGCAAACCTGAATGTCCTGTAATATACTATTATTTGGCTGACTGTTTCAAATTTTAAATACAACCATGTTTTTTCTTGTTATTTTATCATTTGCAAGTACATACATCTAAAGAGAACTAAGTAACATTACCTATATACAATTCAGAGATCTAAATTTTGTATAGAATTTTTATTTTATGATTCTATAATGCATAAGGAATTTTTAAATACATTTATATATTAAAAACACACTGATTACATTGCACAACACTATTTCTTCTGTAAAGTAATATGCGTTTCTGAATTTTTTTTTTCCTGTTGAATTCGAAAATATACGTAGTTTTCCCATATCAGGTCTCAATTTGAGGAAATTCATAAATTTTGGGGGAAGAAAATGGAGCAAAAACGGGAAAATTTTACAAAATCTCGAAACATTGATTTTCAAGTCATTTACTGTAAGAGTAATATTTTTTATCTTGTGTTTACAATACTTGTAGTTAACATAAACATCATACATGTGTTTGTAATTCTTACCAGTAGTTTGCGTCTTTAGAGCGAGACTCTAACTTCTACTTCGTGATGAAATATAACATTTGTTCGTTATCGGGAACCGAATGAAGTTGCACTCGGCAACATTGCGAAACATATTGACTGTAGAGAAAGAACCGCACAAAATCAGGGGCGGCGCACACAGATTCTAAAGCAGACGAACTATGACGAACACGTGTAACGTCATGGGGTAAGCACAGCCAAGCCCTCATTAAGCCGACCAGCTGCTTAGAGAGTTTTAATTCGATTTTGATGTTAGGGGGCGCGGTGGCTCAGTGGTAGAGCGTTCACCTCTGGTGCTTGGGGTCCCGGGTTCGATCCCAGCTCCCGCCAAGTGAACTTTGTGGTGGACAAACACCGTGCTCGTGGGTTTTCTCGGGGTTCTCCCGTTTCCTCCCACTTTCTTCATTCCACCATTTCACTCATCTCTCATCATCACCGTCTCCTTTAGCCTAACCGGCATAACGGTGGGACGTAAAACTCAAAGATTTCATTTCATTTTCGATTTTGATGTTAAGAAAAATTGCATGAAAGTAGTAAATAGCCTCAATGATAAAATATCGCACATATTCCTTTCTTGAATCTGATTTCATATGAATATCTAACACTATGGCCTATGGAACCCGTGGTTTCAATGCCACGTTCACAAAAGCTCTCCACTGACTTCTATCCTTAGCCAATTGCATCCAGTTTCTACTTTGTATTCTTATCTCTGCGAGATCCATCTTAATATTGTCCTTCCATCTGGGCCTAGGTCTTCCTAATGGTCTTCCAGTCAAGGCTTTGAAAGCGTTTCCACCTGCTTCCATTCTAGAGCTGCCCACCTAAGCCTCCTACATTTGATGGCCCTAACAATGTTGGGTGAACCGTATAAATTACGTAGTTCCCCGTTATGAAGTTTCCGCCATTCCACATTCCCGTTCCTCTTGGGTCCGAATATTCGTCTAAGGATCTTGTTCTCAAATACTTTGTCTATGTTCTTCCCTCAGAGTAAGCGACCATATTTCGCAATCATACAGAACAACAGGCATGGTTATCGTTTTATATATTTTAAGCTTCAAATTGCTCGACAGAATTCGCGAAAACAAGAGATTTTGAACTGAATAGTAACACGAATTCTGGGTTTTTAATCAACATTTAATTGGTTCGTGAATATGATTTTCGTCTGTTAATATTGATCCTAGATATTTAAAAATATCCACTTTATCAAAAGTATTATTTAATATTTTAACGCATCGATAGTTTGCCGTATTACGGTCCCGACGCACATCCATGTATTTAGTTTTCTCTGCATTTCTTTCTATTATTCTCCTATCATCCCCTATTAAATTTACATCATCAGCATATGCCATAACCTGATGAATACCGTTCAACTCTAGGCCCTGGTTACTATCTTTGATTTTCCTTATAGCGTATTCCAGAACAAAGTGGAATAATAATAGCGACAATGCACATTCTTGTTTCAGGCGATTTTCGACGTGAAAGCTCGTAGAAAAAATTTTCCTACCCTAACTTTACTTTGGGATTCACTTAAACATATCTTAATCAATCTAATTAGCTTTTTCAGTATTCCAAATTATGTAAGAACGTTTTATAATGTTTCTCGCCTAACCGAGTCGTAGACCTTTCTAAAATCAATAAATAGTTGATGTACGTCATGCATCCGTTTTCTATATGAATATCTTTCCCTCACTTTTCCTTAAAAAAAATAAAGGAAAAGAGGAAGAGAAGAAAGTACCATATCTGTACATTGTGTGTTACGTACGGGTCGTAAATGTTCGAAATAAAAAGTTAATATTTCGGAGTGGGAAATTCACCTGTTATAAAATTAGCCCACCCCCGCCTCCATTTTTCGCATTCTACAATGAAAAATAAATATTATTCGGTACTTTCTTCTTCAATTCGTGGTAGATGGTGCCGTAATCAATGGAAACTTGTTGTAATAAAGGTATCTTCAATTGGGAACTCCCAGGTTGTAAATTTAGAATAGACATAACGTGATTTGACTTGGCAATTGAAGTCTAGAAATCCATTTCTGGAATGAGGCTATATGAGACCGGGAGCATCATTTCAGACTTTGCTGGGAAAGACCATATATATATATATATATATATATATATATATATATATATATATATTTGTGTGTGTGTGTAATTTCACATTTTTCATTCATATATTACTATATATTACTGTTCTATCGATGAAATGCATATAAATCTAAACTGAGGGGCGAAATTGCCCCCTGGAGGCCCAAATGGCACCCTTGGATCAACTGTTTAAGATTTAATCCGAATCATCTGTAATCATTTAAATTTCTAAGGCACTCCCATCTGGAATCGAACCTTCGTGTAGCACCGGCGCATCCTAGCCACTAGACCAGCAAGTACGGCATACCATAATTTGAAGGGGCATCATTAGGGCTGTGCGATATCCGGTTTTGAATATCGAACTTCGATATCGACCAAACATCGAAAGTCGATCGAAATATCGAAGGTTTGATAATATATCGGTCGATAATATCGAAAAATATCGAAGAAAAATGCTATGGATATTAGAAGGTAGGGCATGACAGTGCTTGCTTCTTAGCTTTCCAGCCACTTTCAGGGCCAGTTCTAATAAAATCTCTTGATATCTCTTAACCGTCAGAAAAGGCAACGGGATGATACAACCGATCACAGTACTAATGTGTTATTTTGGGTAAAGGTAGCGCTCAGCGCTACTGCCGCGACATCTTTCTAACTTATCTGACGGTTATAGATATCAAGGGATTGTAGGACGGGATCGCGGTAATAGAAATGCTGTTAGATTTATCTTCCCTCCCTTCACAAACACACTTCAAAGGGCAAAAGAGAAGCAAAATATTACCGGAGTGGGGAACTGCATTTGTTAAACCTTTTATTCTTTAGTAGGGAGATTGTTTACTGATAACGAGAATCGATTCTTTTAAAACTATAGCAGTACTACTAAAAAGAGACTCGTTGTTTCTTGTTTTATTTTTATTTTTTTCTCTCGACCATGATGAAAGAATATGTAATAAAAACACTGGGTATTTAAAGCCCAAGTTGTTTCTTCGCTCTTTTTTCTTGTTGTTGCACAAAAAAGTCATGAAACAAACACTCTTTTACCTCCCTCCACGTGATAAAAACTTTTGCTTTTCTTCCACATAAATATATGAAATAAGCCTCTCTACGTTTCTTAACAAATGCAATACCGCATCTGATTGACTTTTATAGTTGTTAAATTCACGACGAAAAAAAGTGCGGGGTCCTTCATGGTTATCAGCATGATTATCAGCGCTGTATTTAAGCACTGCTTGTCTTTAGCCTTATGGAGGGGAGAGACAAGTTTAACATTTGCAGCAAAGGTGGAAACCTCTCTCTATGAAGCAAATCAATATCATTACTATTCTTTGCCACATAGGGCATTTTGCTTCTGTGTGGGGAATAAGACATGTAGATTACAATACAACTTCAGAATCCGGTTTAACATTTTGGCTTCAACTCGATTGTTGTATGATTTAATTTGTCTCTGCCAACTTGATTAAAGGCTACCTAATGCAAAACAGTGATTTTTTAATGTACAAATTGTTTGTCGGCGCCTACACCTTTGTTTCTTTATTTTAAAGAAGAAAGTGCGTAAATTTGGTAACCGTGACAATCTTCTCTGTGATTGTTGTTGGATCTCACACAGTTGTGTTGTGACTGAAATGCCATACCAGTAGTTACTATTTGGAACGAGAGGCAGGGATCATAAAAATGGCTGAAGAAAACGCAGATTGTGGTAGTTCAACAGGAAAAAGAAATGCATCTCTGGAAATATTTTGAAAAATGGACAGATACTAAATATGGTGGACCTTGTGTGCGATTTTCAAAATGTTTAGTGACTGTGTCTCACAAATGTGGAAATACTTCTAACATGAAGTCACACCTGCGTGTACATCACCCGCGCCAATATTCTGAGCTTCAAAAAGCGAATCGGTTAATTCTGGATGTATCTGCTGAAGATGAAGAAGTCTCTTCTGGAGATACAGGTTATTCAGAAAGAGAACAGCAGGGTGCAGATTTGAGGTATGAATAATTTATATATATATATATATATATATATATATATATATATATATATATATATATATATATATTTCTTATGTTTTCATCGTAGTGTGTTACAAAAGCTTTCCTCATTCTCGATCATAGGCACATTGCGTGAGCACCCTGACTTTAACTGATTGCTCTAGGATTAATTTACACATCAGATGATGTCTAAAAAAGTACTGTCTTTGTCGTTGATCCATCGCATGCGTTAATAATAAAGACAACATATCAATATAGTCCAATCACGATTGGTTGTCAACATAAACGGTTTCTTTACAATTTCTGAATGCATAAGATGTACAGAAGCTAACCAGCAATGCATTGCCTGCGGTGTTCAGATATCTATGATGTTTCATTCCTGTCAAATCGTTTAATACAGGACAAAGGTATGCATGGTGTAGCTCCGGAACACCTCCAGATATTAATGGAAAGCACACGGATAATGTACATTAAAACGGATAATACAAACAAAACATACATAGAATTGGCAGAACCATTTGAAGTAAATCTTCCTACGTTCCATAACTTTTCTGGTATTTTGTAAAAAAAAATTATTTCATTCGTTTATCTATGTAGTTATTTATTGAGTGCTTTTATTTATTTATTTATTGACATTTTACTTACTTTTATCTGCATTTGCTGTTTTTCAATTACTTGCAAGCAAAACTATGTTCGTTTTCATGAGTTTGATTTCTTTAAGAAGAGGGTTTTAAATTAAAAAGCTTTCCAACGAGGTAGGTATTTTTCATGTCACTGTCATAATTAAGGGAATTTCTAGGACCGTCATCGTAAAGGTATACGCTTTTCGTAAAATCACTGTTGGTTAACAAAGAAAGGTCCGCGATTTTATAGTAGCATCAGTTTTACTTTTTGGGAACATGGTTACAAATTTTCTTTGAACTGTAGGTAATATAGAAATATATGTCCCAAAGGATCAGAGGGTGGTGGTGCATATGGAGGCCCTCTGGCTCCTCTCCTATTAGTTTCCTGTCACCGGCGGAAGTTAGCCAAAAAAATGAAAACTAAAAAGACCACCTAAAGGCGAGAGAAATGGTGCTCCCTCGAAACGTTATGTGACAGCAGCAGTAGTAAAATAAAGAATGGATAATGTTCCATATCATTTTCATGCTGGGAATAATCGAAATATTAATTTATAGTCCATCGAGTAACAGAACCAGTCGCTACAAGATCAGTATAACCTTTTGACTTTGTATTTAAATTGATAGACTTGTACGTTGGCACACATGTGGTAGCGACTATATTTTCATTGTTTTGGTTAGAATAGTGTTGATCACTGATCAGTATGTGATGCTTGCTGATGTCTTGAAAATAATGTATAAGACTATTTGCAGATCAGAATCTGGACAATAATTTGTTACATGTTATCAGTTTTCCTCCACTCCAAAAGGACCCCGCAAAATAATTCGGTCAAAAATAAAGAGTAAAGTAGTGAAGCGTTATTATGCCCAAATTATAGGGGGTACCTAGCCACATTATACGTTCCTTCGATTTCTACTGCTTTGCTGTGGTTTGACTGTGACAAAAGTTTTTAAGAAAAAATAAAATTGGTGTTTAGCTTAAATTTGGAGTAATTGGCATTCGAATTTGCCGTTCATTTCATAAAATTCGAAGTACAAAGTATTAGTGTAAGTCGGGACAGGGCTGAATATTTTACAAACTGCTTATGCGACAGAGTGAAATCAAATACTATCAATGATGGGACAAGGGAGAAACATTATGACGTTATGATCGTCATCTGCCATCTTTGTGGCGAACATATTGGATTCAACGTTATTTCAATTAAGAACATTGCCATGTCATATATCGAATGACACCCTCTTTTAACGAGAAATTGAATGGTGCAATTCATTTTACAAATTGCTATAATTGTGTTTCAGCTACCTTAACGTACCATAACATGGTTAGTAAGTGAAACACGTTACAGTTATCATAAAACGAACTGCTATATTCGATTTTTCATTAAAAGAGGGTGTCATTTGAAATATTACATGACAATGTTCTTATTTGAAATATCGTTGAATCCAATATGGTCGCCACCAAGGTGGTGGACGACGACCGTAACTCGTCATAATGTTTCTACCTTGTCCCATCATTGATACCATTTGACTTCATTCTGTTGCATAAGCAGTTCGTAAAATATTCAGCTCTGCATGTCGAATTTGATGAAAATGAACGCCAAATTCGAATGCCCATTATTCCAAATTTGAGCACCAATTTTATTTTTTCTTAAAAACATTCCCCACAGCTAAACAGCCAGGGGACAGCCAAACCACTGCAAAGCTGGAGAAATAGAAGGAACTACAATGTGGCCAGAATCCCCCTATAATTTGGGCATAATAACGGTTTCACTATATCACTTCTCATTTTTAACCGAATTCTCTTGCGGGTACTTTAGTGTAGTGGAATTACAAGTAACATTTCCGAAACCTCCCTCCTACCCAAATTCCAGCCTAAATATATTATTTTATGAAAGATATGTGCAGATTTAAACATGCATGTAGCAAAATTAATCATTTCCATGTTTTGCTTACAGAAAAATTTCATCGTCTTGTTCTTCTGGTTCTCATCAATCAAATGCATTGGGCAGAGGATAAGAGTTCATTTCCACAGTTAAAACAACGTACACTTCAACATTACCGACCACTGGACTCAAGAACACAGGAGAGGTGTACACGGGGCGTGGCCTATTTCATTGCTACAGAAATGCAACCATGTAGTACTGTGGATAAGCCAGGTTTTCCTTACATGGTAAAGTGTCTACAACCTGGTTTTGAATGTCCAGGGCGACGATCTATGACAGACACTTACATTCCAAGACTTTATGAAGAAACAAAAAATCACGTGACAAGGTTAATGAAAGAAGCGATGTCAGTAGCTTTAACTACTGACACATGGACCACTCCTGCGAAAAATCCTTTCATCTCATTGACTTCACACTTTGTCAGTGACAACTGGGAACTACTAAGTGTGTGCCTTAATTGTTCACTCCTTGATATTGATCACACGGCAGTAAACCTAAAGGATGCCCTATTAAGTGCACTCGATGACTGGGGGAAAGCTACAGCATCTATTGTTGCATTTACCACAGACAACGCAGCTAATATTCTTTCAGCAATGAAGTTAATGAAATTTAACCACATTAGCTGTTTCGGTCACACACTTCAAATAGGAATTGAAAAGATCTTGAAAGAGGAACCACTATCTAGTGTGATCATTAAGCGTAAGAAGATAAAGACAACACTTTCATTATCTTCCAAACTGAGAAGAGATTTCAAAAATGTCATGGAAAGTTTGAGCAAACAACCAAGACTACTTTCAGCAGCTGTACCTACTCGTTGTTGGTGCACTCTGAACCTTCTGGAAGCTGTAGAATCTCAGTACAGTGGGTTAGTGGAGCTCTTCAGTTCATATTATAAGGGCAAATACAGTTACATGCTGCTTGATCCTTCAGAGTTGAAACTGCTGAAGAAAGTTATAGCACTTTTGAAACCATTAGAGGAAATGTCTCAGCTCATGAGTGGAGATTCATATTTCACAGGAAGTACAATCCTTTTACTTCTGTCGATAATTGAAGAATCTGATGATGCGGAAGTGTCTGGTGGTTCAGCTGATGAAAATAGAAGTCCACCTGGCATCGAATTGGATGCAAGACCAACAGCTGAGTATCCATTGATACCAGAACTCAAGCAACATGTCCTTTCCGCTCTGAAGAAAAGGTACAGTGATGTAAGTGAAAATGAACCTGAAGATTTGAAACCTCCATGTAAACTGCAGCAAATGAGCTCGTTTTTAGACGTCCGTTTCAGAGAAACTTACCTGAATGAAAACGAAATGTCTTCGGTGAGATCAGCAATAATTGACGAGCTTTCTCCAGATTCATCAGCCAATGAATCAAACACCATGGAGGTACTTCCGACATGTGAAAAGCGTTCAGAAAAACAACTGTCTGGATTTGAGGCAGTGTTTGCCAAAAGAAAGAAGGAACACCAGTATCGGAAAACTCCTAAGGATGAAATTGTAGAATATATTGATCACTATCTAAAAATGCCACAGCCCTGTATGAATGACGATCCTCTTATTTGGTGGCGTAATCACCAGTCAGTTCTGTCACACTTGAGCAAACTCGCTAAAAAATATTTGTGTGTACCAGGTACCAGCGTTCCATCTGAGCGTGTTTTCAGTAGTGGAGAAAATGTAACAGACAACCGAACTGCTCTTACTGGGTTTCATGCTGAGCAGTTGATTTTTCTCGCAATGAACAAAAAATTTGTTCCCCAGTGCTTAATGATTAAAGGTTTATTCAAGTAACAACAAATCCAATTGGATGTAAATAAGTTATCCAGTTCTAAAGAAATATAAAATATGAGAAGTACATTTAGATTAAAAGTCAAATATTCAAATGTTTAGATGTAAATCGTCTACTCTAATTTAGGCATTTTTGAAAGGTTCAGAAATGTTAGTGAAAGATGAAAAAAATTGTGCTTTTAATTCAATACATTTTAAAACAGCATTGTATCTCGGTATTTATCATTAGTGGCGTTGATGTTCAATTGTTCTTGGTTATTTCAGAAATATTTGTTTTGCTGTAGTTCTTAACCAATTGTACTGATAATGATGGTGGACATTATAATGTTAAGTCTGTGAAGGGCGTATCAGTATTCTCTGTGTCTTAATATATTTACTTTAAGTGAAGGCTGCAGTAGTGAATTATTGGGCCATTTTTAGAAATGTTATTAAGAAGAAATGTTGGCATTTATTTGGGTATAACAAACTGCAATACAAACTAGACATGAAAGCATTTACTTATTTGTGAATTTTAGTCATCAGACAGAAAACAAATTTGCACGGAAAAGAAAAAAATGTTTCACCAAAACTTACTGTCCAAAAATAACATCTTGCGTATGACTGCCTATTTTACATTACACGCTCACTATGCTTCTTCCTAACGTAATTTATTATTCTTTGCAGGATATATTGGGGAAATTCTTGCAACTTCATTCTGAATGCAACGTTTTAGTTCTGGAATTTTATGTGGTGCAGTAACTTTGAACACAATTTCAGATGCTTCCTAAGCAAAAATCACTTCCCGCAAGATCGGGTGAAGTGGGATGTTCCGTAATCTAGTGATAACATGGTTTTCCTAGATATGTTGCAGAGAGTAACGTGTGACTTTAGGAAGAGACTTACTGAGAGTGTAGTGCAAAATGGCGGTCATTGGCAGATGTTATTTTTGGACAGTAACTTTTTGATGCAAGATTGTTTCCTGTCTGGTGACTTAAATTAACAAATAAGTAAATGCTTTCATATCTAGTTTATATTCCAGTTTGTTATACCCAAATAAATTTCATCATTCCTTCTTAATAACGTTTTTAAAAAGGCTCGATTAATTGTCATACCCTATAAGTAAAATTATACACTTTATGGATATACTGACATACAAGTCTATATTACATCACTAATTTCTTTAAGCAGAACTGATTGAATTATTTGGTATATAGTAAAATGTAGCTATCATTTTTATAAATATTAAAATATTTGTTTTTTGAAGTTGTGAACACGTCATAACATATTTTGAATATAGCAAATATGATAATTGTATGATGCTTTACAAAATAAAAATTGGTAAGGTTTTATTACCTACTCTTAAAAAAGAATTGAAATATTATCAGGTTTACAAAAACATGTTAAATTTCAGAAGAGTACTGTGTAATTTTTAAAGATAGCACTGTAACATTTAAGTAAGACTTCGCTTATCCAGTCCGGTGGTATAACATTGTTTTTTTTCTTCTTTTTTAATGAGATTTGTGTAAGGAAGAGAAAGTTAATCTTAATTCCTATTTAGTGCGTTTTGAGCATTTACTTAAATTCTTATTACTATCACGATGGTGAGAATTATTTTTACGAAAATCTCATTTTCTCTTGTATATTCACTTCAATAAGTTTCCTGTTCACCTGTTATACTCATTTGTAAGAAACAAAGATTCGTAGTATGTATACTATAAACGTATCTGTGCAAGTTTAGTTGTAGTTCACGTAATTTTTGCCTTTCCGACGACATAAGAGTAGTAGTATGTAGAAACTGTATAAATATATCTGGAATATTGTATAAATATGTCTATTCTATCCAATTATACCAGAGTTTATAAACACAGCAGGTACCCATTATTCAGCTCTTTTCCTGTTACACAATGTTGTATTTGAACGGCTCAGCGCCACAGATGACTGACTAACATCAAGGAAGTTTCGAGAAAACTAAGGATAAGGCTTGCAGATTATATGCCCCTTATGGATCGCCACATTTTCTCGATTCTGGCATCATGTTGACTATATTGTTTGGGCTTTGATCATGTGTTTCAGTATAAAACTCAAAATATGCCTTGATATCAGTTATTGATCTGCGGCGCTCAGCCATCTATTTACGGGCAAACTGCACGCAACATTTTTATGTTTATTTTTTGTAATTAAAACATGTTTTCTAGTAATTATGGAGACCACCTCCATTATCAAAATATCGAATGGTATCGAAGAATCGAAATATCGAAGTATATCGAAATATAGAAAAATATCGAAGTATCGATATATCGATTTTGATATTTACAAAATATCGACATTTCGATATTCACAAAATATCGATCGATATATCGAAGTATCGCACATCCCTAGGCACCATATGCTATTGATTTTGCGATTTCTAACATGAATTTTGATTCCACGTAGGAGCTCAGTGGTTTAGAGTATATGTAATGCTGCAGCTCCCTGTCTCATATAGTCTCGATGCTGAAAGGGGCGCTAAACCCAAAATCAAATCTAATATGACGAACATGTTTTAAAGTAACTTCGGTGATTGTAGACCCTACAGTTTTCTATCGTGCTTTTATTTGCTATGTGTAGACAACACTGTTAGAAAGTGCGAATCTTAGATATAACATATTATGGAAACTCAGTGCGGAGGGCTGCTTGGTAGAGACAGCATTGTTTGTTTTAAGGAGATGAAGAAAGCTAAACTTTGTGGGAGACAAATTTATTTATCCATTTTATTTAGTAGCACGCATTTTGACTTATATTATCGTAAGTTAAGAGGACAGTTCCATCTGTGTTATTTTGTCCTTGGTTTGGGCTGTCGGAAAAGGATAATAAGGTTATCGAGCGTAAATGCACAATGACTGACGGGGGGACTAGATCTGTAGTGCTCCAGGTTTACACTCCACACTACAGACATCAATTTATGTCATAATTTAATTTAATTTTTCTCCACACATTATGTAACTTTATTTTTGTATTTAATGCTCTAATTTAGTGTGTATAATAGCACTCTGTATTGTAAATCTGAGCCCAAAAGCATATTTCTTTATATGGCGAAAAGGCCTAAATCTGGCACCTGAACAGAAAGAAAAAGAAAATTTAAGAATTAAGAATACAAAAGATTTCAAAAACAAACTAAGGACCTTAACCTAGAGTGGAGGAACATGGCGTCGATATATTCGACACACGTTGTGTTCGTCTAATAGTTAAATATGTTTACTCTTAATCATCGACTCAACTCAGTGTAACTTGTTGTTTTCACACTTATTGTTTATAGAAAATCATTTCGAATTACTGCACAGACAATAATAGAGTGCATAAAATTCGGTGAATATATCTGGAATATTCCAGTCTACTTTTTGGTAAGAACATTCCTTTTTTCTTACATATATTAGTGCTTTAATTAGTGTTCTGACTGTAATAACACCTTCGTTCCAAGTTGTGTTTGGTATGTGTTATTATCTACTATGGTTAACTATGTTTGTGCTAAATAAATATACATAAATACATAATGATCAGTAAGGTTGAAATAGAAGATACAGGATCGAATGTTCTAGATGAACATGAATCCATGATTATTTCACAAGAGAATGAACAGATATTGAATACTAATAATAAACAACCAAATCTAAGAATTTATTCTTCAGAAGAAGGTCTCCAGAATAAAAAAAAACTTCTTTCAAGAGCTTAAAAGATATTAATAATACCACTACGATAGGTATCAATAAATATGGTTCACAGCATTTGGCACCTTATTATGTTTTCGTCAAATCTAATACAGATGAATTAGGTAAAAAGCACATCATGGCAATTGGTAAAAGATTACATCTTGCAGATATATCAGGTAATCAAAGTGTGGACAAAATCGGAAGAAATTTAATGAAAATATAATTTCGATCGGGTGAGGAAGCCAATTCCTTTTTAGAACATGAAATCTTATCTCAAAATAACTGGTCTGCATTCATTCCGAATCATCTCATCTACACGATGGGAGTAATTCATGGTATAGAAACAGACATAGAAATGTCGGACTTATTAAACGATATTAAATGTGACTCTACAGTTACGTCAGCCAGACGTATCTACAAAACTTCTACGGGTGAACTACAACCCACTTCCACAGTCATTTTGACATTTGATGCATAGCAACTTCCCAATGATATAAAGTTATATTAAACGCTCGGTTCACATATATATACCGGCTATCAGACAATGTATCTCAGGATGCAATAAATTCGGGCATCGTAAGAATAATTGTAGATTAAATAAAGTTTTATGTATAAAATGTGGTGCTCCACATTCGTCAGAAACATGTAACAACCCTCTTCACTGTATCAATTGTAATGGAAATCATTCAGCAGATTTTAAAGAGTGTCCGGAGAGAATCAGACAAGGTAAAATCATGGAACTAATGGCAAAAGAAAAAAAAATATTTTAATGAAGCGAACGCTATTTTCAAAAAAAAAATTCAATCTTCATTAATACAAACTCTAATCAAGATCACTCTATCGTCAACCTCCGATCAACAGAAGGGTATAATTCAAACACGAGTCATACAACTTATGCATCTTTGTTCAATATAGATCACATGCCTCCTTTGGTATCTCCTACTTCGAAACAAATTACCCCAAGAATTCATGTGATAAGAGATCCTCCTAGCTCCCCACCGGAGAAGAGACGCAAAAGTCAATTGGAATTGACTCCATGGAACTCTTCTAAATCGACTTCATATCAAGTTAAGGGGAAATTTCTAAACAAAAATACAAAATTTAACTCTACCTTTTCAACAAATGATGAGTCTAATAAGATAACAATACCTCCAGAGGAAAAAGATATGACATATAAAAAAGCTGATAACCTTCTTCCACATAATTATAATTCATACACGTCAAGGAGAAAAGTGGCTTCTACGATTCCGGAATGTTCAGGAAAACATAACTTCGACATTGAGGATGCGAAAGGTATAGATAGAAAAATACCTCTTAAATTAGAGCACCCGGAGACAACTCCTATACAATTATCCGGAAAGGTTAAAGAATCTATGACAACTTCATTATTTAAACCACAAGATCAACAAAAGGTCAGAGAAGAGATTAGAAAAATAGTTATTACAGCAATGATGTCTAACAAGGGAGATATTAAACAAACTCAATCTGATATGTATAACAACATATGTTCTTTTTTAAAGATTTAAAAAGAGATGATCACGGATAGGAAATACAGACTCTTATTCATATAATGGAATTCCCAAAATATTTATGGTTAATTAAATCATTTAATCAAAATCTGTGAAATGTTCAATCTTGTTGAGAGTTATCACAAAATTTCAATTGACTTAATGGGTTATAACAGCAGAATGTTTACTTTTAAATATTAACATTTTCTGCAAACAATGGATTGATAGAGGCTTCGAAAACATGAATTATTTTATATTCAAAAGTGAACTTTTTGTATGGACTAAATCACAATTTATTACATAAACTTTACATTCATTTTGGAAGTGCTCCTTTTCATATAAATTCATTTTAGTAACAAATCAAAGAATACAAATCAAGGCTTTAATACAAAAAAAAAACTTAAAAAAAAAGTAATTTCAACGAGTATGGATCCCATCAATGTTTACAGAAGAAAATATTTAACTCACAACTTCATTCTTTTCAGCATTTATGGCACATACTGGTTATTTCCTGGTGCCCTTTTTCTCTAACACTCTTAAGAGTGAAGAAGTCAAGTCAAGTCAAGGACCTTAACCTTCGTTGAAATTCAAGATATATCTCCAGGAAAACGATGTAATATTAACATTAAGAAGAATTTGTTTATCTAGAAAGGTAAAATTGTTACATTCAATATATTTAATTGTATGAAAGAGGCAAATATGATAAGCTGCTAAAAAGTTATTTCCTTCGGGGAATGTCTGCTCCGACATAGTTCTGTCACATAACTAAGATGATCTGTTTTTGCTAACAAGTTTTCGATGTACGTCAAAATTCTCAGTAGGAAATCGAATATTGGAGTTCGATTTGAAATAACTAATGTAGTCTCATGTAAATGCTATTCAGCAAACTAAAAGGTAAATATAACAAAAATAAGACCAAATACTGTTAAATGTCTACAAATAAAATGGTTGCATGTTTAGGTGTTCCAGAGTGTGTTCGTAACAAAAAGTTCCGTTAAGAGCAAATTGAACTTAAATAACAATGTACTTACCCGACATCCCCTCGGCGTGAAATATAGGATATAGTAAACTGAACCCCTTCACGGCGGCAAAAGTGAAACAGGGTTCACTTTTTCCGACCGTTTGGATATGTAGCACTGATTCCATTGCCTATAATGTGCGAGCTACTTTTTAGCAACTTAATCATTCTAGAAAAGAAATGAATTGAGTTGATTTTAGTTTAGCGTCCCGTTCAGCAGCGAGGCTATATGAGACGTGGACCTAATTATCAACGTGTAATCCGAACCACAAGAGCTCCCCCCGGGAATCAAACCCGGGTCTCTCACGCCAAAGGCGCGTACGCTAAACGCTTAGCCACGAAGGAACTCTAGAAAAGAAATGAATATGGGAACGCAAGTGGTAAATTATGTAAGGACATAATGGAGCATATTTATATTCACAAAATGTTTATGAATCTCTTCAGTAAGCTTAACATTTTGAGGACTTTGTAGGGTAAAGCCTATATGTTCAAAAGATTACGTTGTACTGGAATGTCTTATGGTGGGGAAGATAATGAAAAATTTATCAGCCAGTCCTCTATTGGAGGTAGAGAATATTACGAGTCAGTCCTACAATCATCTGATAAACTCTAGAGCCCTAGGAGGAAATTTCAGTCACAACGTCCAGCTTTTTTGTGACCCCAAGAACTCCAAAATGCAAAACTATTTCGCTTGGTCACGAAGTATAGGTCTAGTATATGCTGCTTGATAGGCATAGTCTTCTACGTAAGAAATTGATGTTATTGTTTACTTGTCAATTATTACCAATGCGTTCTAATAAATATTTTATGTTTTGTTTTTTCAGATGCAAAAGAAAGGTACTTCCTTGGAAAGATGGTCAGAGGAATCCATGGAGCTCGCAATAACGGCTGTCCGGAAAAAGCAAATAGGATATAAAAAAACACAAAAAGTAGTTGGAATTCCAAAACCTTCACTGAGAAGATACGTAAACGCCTTAGGTAAGTAACGAAAAGATGCAATGAGTACTAAAATAGGAAGAAAACCAGTTTTCATCGAGAAAATGGTAAAAGAGATAGTGCTCTATTTAATTAAAATGGATTAATATGTACTATGGATTTACACGTCAGGATATTCAAATGGTAGCATTTTAACTTGCAAAGAAAAATAATATTCCGAAAACTTTCTCGAAGGTAAAAGGTACTGCTGGGAAAGATTAGTTATATGCTTTTCTATAAAAGGCACAAATATAAAATTTCACTCAGGTCTCCAACAGGAACTTCTATGGCCAGACGAAAAGGACTCAACAAAGGGTCAGTGGACAAATTTTTCGATCTGTTGAAGACCTTCGATAAACACAAGTTTACACCTAATAGAGTTTTTAGTGTTGATGAAACAGGATTATCCGTTGTCCAATCCAAACTCGCCAAAATTATCGTTTTGAAGGGTAAAAGGCAAGTGGGCTCCGTCAGATCTGCTGAAAGAGACTCGATTGTAACGGTTATTCTTTGCATGAGTGCAGGTGGCACATATGTTAATCCATTGATGATCTTCCCCAGGAAAATCTTCAATAATCTTCTTGCAAAAGGCGTGCCTCCCGGGAACCATGTTTGCTTGTTAACCAACAGGTTGGGTAAACAGTTAAATGTTTTGTGATTGGTTTGATTATTTTGTCCACTTCGTCAAATCTTCTGAAAGTGAACCCGTCTTACTAATCTTTGATGGCCACTCTACTCATACCCGAAATGTACAGCTAATCGATAAAGCGCGTGAGAATCATGTAGTGATACTAAGTGTGCTACCTCATTCTATCTACAAGCTACAACCACTTGACAAGATGTTTATTGGAGTAACTGAAACACTACTACAGTAAGGAACTTAGGACGTATCTTAGGACTTGTAACGAATATTAGCGTTTTCGTCGAAGAAAAAAAGAAAAAAATGATTTGTGAAGGAATTGAATTATTGTATATTAGATGTAAAGGTAGGAGTTAAGTAATACGACTTCTACTCGCTAGATGCCCTTTCCATTCAGTTGTAAGTGCTAGTAACGAGGAGTTCCCTCGAATGTCAAGAGATGGCAGCACTTGTGGTTGCAAGCGGTAGCTTGCTAGGTGGGAGCGGACGGAAGCTCAGCCACTTGAAGACTCGAATGGGTAAGGGATAGTTGTAAGAGAGTAATATGGAAATTAATCGAAATTATGTTTAGTGGGATTAACCTTAAAAATTCAATTTGGAAACGCGTTTGGGAATTACTTGATGATTGACATGACATATGAATTCAGTGGCTTTGAATATTGTGTTAACTGAATATTTAAAGAATAATTATACGTGTGTTTTCTTTAATGCTGGTTTTGGTAAGTAGAGTGCTACATTCTACCTATTGGAAGAATTGGGCTTGAACTTGGCACTTTGTTGGGGAATGAAGGGAGGCCGAATTATTTAACCTCTTTTGGCAGTGGAAGGAGATTTGAAATTTATTCGCCCTCTCATTATTTTCCATAATAGTGCATAAGATCCCCAATTCTCTTGGTTTGGATCCCAATTCTATTGTTTCGGATTCCCATGTGGGTTCGGATCCCAATAATAATTGAGTATGGTAGGTAGAGCTTAACCTTTTTCTGAGCGCCTTATTAATGTTGGGATTTCACAGAGATGAGTATACGGGTTAATACAAGAGTAGAAGTATTACTGGTAATTCCTAACCTACCGGAGAAATATTGTAAATTTTGGGAAAGAAAAAGTTATTTTCAGTATTTGGGAACAGCAAGTCAATGAGTACCGTAATAATTTGGATCATTGGAAGTAAAAGTACTTTTCGGGGAAATTAAATGCTTTATTATTTTGGATATTTATTGAATATTGGAAAAATTAATGTTAACCTTTCGAATTATTTCTTGTTTATATGTTTTTGAAGAAGTATGGAATTTAAAACGATTTTCTTCGGGTTTTGGATATTTATTGTTATTGTTGGATATATATTTGGTTTGTAATAAATTGTTCCAGTTGAAATTTGAGAGTTTTACCTGTATTTCCTGATTACAAAATTAAGCTACAAGGAAAAAAAAAGGGATTTATTTTTCAGTGAATTTACTCTGCATGCCAAAACAAGGGGAAACTGCTATCCGTCAAAGTGTGCTTGTGATTGATTTGTATGCAGGTAAAAGTAGAGGAATTGTCTAGTGGTTAGGCAAGGTTTGGCTTTTACCTGTAGACAAGTTAATCGCGGGACCACGGTTGTATGTGTATGCATGCAACGTTACAGACTACAGGCCGTGCGTTCACTCACTACGATCTATCTGAGCTTTTTAGGAAGGCGTACGTCAAATCACAGACTGGAGTAATTGCAGTAAACGGCTTCCGTTGCACAGGAATTTATCCAATTAACAGACAAGTGTTTTCAGAAATTGGCTTCGCTAATGAAGACGGCGAGAATTCCGGCCATCGAGATCTATCGCTTTGCACAACAGACCATTCAAAGTTCGTTTGCCTTTCCTACTAGGAAGTCTTGTTGCTCTCTGTTATTTCCTTCTTACACTTAAAATTTCTTAATTAATAAAAACAACAGATTGCTTCTTCGTCCGCATTCCTACTATCACCTTACCTTGGTTAATCTACGACCACGCACTTTTTCATCAAGACGGAAAACATAGTTAATGCCGGAGGATATAAACCCGGAAGGGACGCTAAACAAAACGATCGAGAGACTTCTGGAAGAGGCCGTCCATATGGAATTAGAGACGAGTTAATATGTAGACCGCGAAGTTCATTTTCAAGCTTACGACAAATTTAGCCTTGCTCTATCCTAAAGAGCACTTTTGTTTCAGCTAACGTTACATAGCTGTTAACGACGATGAATTGTTTTCTAAAAAGAAGTTTTGACTTTGATTGAACTTGCGGTCTTCGTAAAGTTGGTTTTCCTGTCCGGGTTTCGCTAACCCTTAACCTTCGACTGCTTGAACGACCAGCCAGCCAGATAGAGAGATGGACGAACGTCAGCTCACTGGAAAAATCATCAAGAAGGCAACATCCAGATCTACAAGTAAGTGCCTGTCCTCAAAGTTGCTCCCTTCTCACTACTCTCATCCCCTTTAACATCACAGTTTGTTTCTTTTGCATATGTTTGATTTTATTTAAATTCAACCCTGGTCAGATCCCGTAGCTTACGTTCTGTCAAGTTCAATGTATACAAAATCCTGGGCGCAACTTGTCTGTTCTGACATCCCCAATTACGTTATCTATAAGCACATTATCTGAGCTCTCAGACCGACAAGGGGCGGCTGCACACTTCTGTCTCAAGACCTGCTACTTCTTCAGATCAAGGGATTGAAGTTATTCCTTCGGAAGTTCTACCATATTCAACGTGTGATGCCTCAAGACTTTGTACTTCATCAGATCGAGGATTTGAAGTTCTCTTTTCAGAAGTCTTACCACGTCCAACACATCAATCGTCAACACGTGATGCACGTGTCAGAGGTCAGGGGAAGGCTAGTGTCGGGACGCCTTTCAGAAATCAAATTTTAACATCAAAGAAAAAGCATACGAAAATTGTACGGCGTTTAATTTCTCAGCACACTTCGAATGATGAAGCAAGTACTTCTCAACCTAAAAATGACGACGTTTCTAGCTTCCTTTGTGGGATAAAGTTTAGTGAAGACTGTGAAGGTGAAAAATGGATGCTGTGTGTATTTTGTTCTGAATGGTGGCACGAAATATGCATGAATGTGTATACTTTTTAGAATTTTGCGTGTGAAGTGTGCACAGGCAAATGATAACACAGTTCTGGGTAATATAAAGTAGACTACTCAATAATGTTATTGCCATCAGATTTCAGTTTATCTAACCCCCTCCATGCAGCGGACCGTCATCGTCGGGGAAGGGGTGGAGCTGAGAGGGCGGCTTCATCAGTCATTCATTTAACACCCCTCCTCATCATCTCATTGCATGTCCTCTCAGCCGCGAATACCGCTACCGGACTCGCGGGTGGTTGGTGGGAGTCGGGAAGAGGAAGGTCTAGTGGACGTCTTCCTCCACTTGGGGAGGACGTGCACCCACCCGGCCTGCTGTTCTGTCCAGTGTTTGTGTTGTCCGGCGTGTTGAGTCGTTGAGAAAATTAAAAACAAAAAAAATCCATAAATAAAAAAGCCAAAAAAATTAAAAAATAAAAGTCCAAAAAAAATCCGCACCTCTTGTTTTTGTTTTGTTCCTTTGGGCTGGTGGGGGTCTATCTTTTTGTTAGACAGGTTTCTTTCGTTTTGTTTCACTTCTTCTTTTCCGGGGCCACGCGTTTTTGTCGACGGGAATGGTATTCTTGCACTTCCATTCCCCTTGACCGCGTTGGCCCCACGCTGATCCTAAGGTGTTGGGCGTGCTGAAGGGATTGCCAGGGGGTAGCGTTAGTTCCCCTATTAACGCCCCGGTGTGACCTCACACCCGTTTTTCTTTCTAAATGTTTCAAATAAAAATTACTTTTATGGGTAAAAAAGCTTTTCACACTGAACCGGGCTCTCCCTCACGGAAGAAGCCCAAACAAACTGATAGTAAAATTGAGGAACAGACAAGTATCGCGACCCCTGTTGTCCGATATCTTGTAGTTAAAGAGAAAGACGTTGATAGTGCCAGTACCGAAGAAAATCGTCCGAGTGCTATTAAGGGTTTATCCCCTTTTGTAATTAATAAAGTCATCACTTACCAAGCCGGACAGGTTAAAGAAATAAAGAAACTACGAAAAGGCACTTTATTGGTGGAAACGACAGATGAGAGGCAAACGGCGACGGCGATGCGGTTAGTTACTGAAGTTAACTTCCATTGGACCGGTGAATGTGACAGTTGAACCGCATCGTATGCTGAACGTTTCAAGAGGGGTGATATCGTGTTGGGATCTCCTCAATGCCACCGAAGAGGAAATCACGTCGGAATTAGCGGACCAAGGGAGAGCATTCTGCTTGGTCTCGGGATTATCAGCGCGAGAAGCGTATCCGAGAACTTATGGTCGCGAGAAGATTTCTGCTACAGATGCGAAGCGTCGATTGAAAGAAAGCCTTCCTTCCTCTCTTTCTGTTCCCTTCGCTACTGTCGCTACTATTTCTCGGAAGTCTGTCGCTACACAGACTGTCGACGTTTCCACCCAAACGGACTTGACCCCAAAGCGTAGTTCTGACTCGAAGACCCCAGTTGCAAAGATGAGCGATCTTCTTAAGGCCCCCGTTGCAACAACGAGCGAACACCCCAAACCTCCAGCTGTAACGCCGAGTGAACGTCCGAAAACTCCTCGTGTTACTGTTAGTAGTGGTCTTCGGCGCACTCCAGCCCATCGCCGATCACCTTACATGGCTGGCCTGAAACTTAAGTCACCATATCCGCAGGTTGAACGACACGGTTCTCTCTCCGAAGAAACCGAAACCTCCTCCAGTTCGTAAGCCACCTGCAGCTTCTCTGAAGTCTGACATGGTGGAGGACGAACTCATGGATACTTAGTGGGCTGTGATTGGAACGCGTGGGAAAGTTCGCCTTAAACGTTGATTTCTTCCAGTATGGCGCTTCTTCAGTGGAACCTCAATTGCTTCTGTACTCACCGTGAGGAATTGATACAATTGGTATCCGACCACTCACCAGTTGTCGTCTGCTTGCAAGAAACCCATTTTAAGCCTACCCAGTCTTTCCTTCTTTCTGGGTATACTATGTATCGGTGTGATAAGCCTGATGGTGACCACGCTGCTGGCGGCGTGGCAGTCTGTGTCTCTGATTCTTTTCATTCTCGGGAGATTCACCTCGTCTCCCGCCTGCAAGCAGTTGCGGTGCGAGTATACTTCTCTCGCCCGCTTACAGTTTGTTCATTGTACATTCCTCATTCAGTAGCCTTTAGCACCGCCGATCTGCTTCAGCTCTTCCATCAACTTGAGCCGCCCGTCTTGCTTGTAGGAGACCTTAATGCCTATCACCGTCTGTGGGGTTCTGTCCGTACTGACGGTCGTGGCCGCGAGGTCACTGAATTTCTCGAGGAGAGTGGCTTGCTTATACTTAATGATGGCAGTCCTACTCATTTCTCCACTGTCCATGCCACATATTCCTGTATCGACCTCTCCATGTGCAGTGCTGGTCTCTTGACTTCATTGACATGGAGAGTGCATCCCGATCTTTGTGGCAGTGACCACTTCCCGTTATTTGTTGACGGTCTCCCTGTTACACCTCCTTTTCTCCTCCGCCGCTTCAATCTGAAGCGTGCTGACTGGCGCAAGTTCCGTGAGCGCAGTGAGTTTCATTGTCGTGATGATCTCCTTGTCGCTGTTGTGGCTGAGGCTTTTGAGCAGACTGTTCTTGATGCTGCTCATGGTTCCATTCCAGAATGCGGTGCCAACGTTTCCCGCCGGCGTGTTCCTTGGTGCTCTGCGGAAATCCGTGAGGCTATCCAGGCTCGTCGGCTTGCTCTTGCCACTTTTAATCGTCATCCAACAGACGAAAATCTTCAGCAGTTCCGCATTCTGCGTGATCGTGCTCGACGTCTGGTAAAGATCTCAAAGCGCCAAAGCTGGACGAATTACGTTACGTCATTCAATAATCGCACACCTATGTCAACTGTGTGGCGTCGGGTTCGCTCCCTAAACGGATCCGCTTCTTTACTTCTTGTCCCAGCCTTAAACGTGAATGGTGTTCTCGAGATCAATCCTTCAGAGATCGCCAATATATTGGGCCACCATTTTGCCACTATCTCTGAGTCAGATCACTACCCACCAGCCTTTGCTCGTTCACGTCGACAGCTAGAGCGCAACCCGTTAAATTTCCGTTCCGCCAACAGTGAGGATTATAACGCTCCTTTCACGCTTGTTGAGTTCGATTCTGCTCTCCGCGAATCGTCGCATACTGCTCCCGGGCTTGACCGTGTTTCCTATGATATGTTGCGCAACCTCTCCCGCGATTCTCAGCTTGCATTATTGCAGCTGTATAATCGTCTCTGGGTTGAGGAGTTTTTTCCACCTGCTTGGTGTGAGGCCCTGGTTTTTCCCATCTTAAAGCCAGGGAAAGCCGCAACTAGCCCCACGAGCTACAGACCCATTGCTCTCACGAGCTGTGTCTGTAAGCTGCTAGAGCGAATGGTCAACAAGCGCCTGGTGGGGTATTTGGAATCCAGTTCACTTCCGTTCAACTATTGACAATCTTGCTTATCTTGAGTGTCAAATTCAAGATGCCTTCCTAAACGGAGAACATCTTGTGGCTATATTTTTTGACTTAGAGAAGGCGTATGACACCACATGGCGTTACGGTATCTTAAAACATTTATATGACTGGGGTCTTCGTGGGCATATGGCCCAATTTATCACGAATTTTCTTCACGAGCGACACTTTCGAGTGCGTGTGGGATCTAGTCTTTCAGAGCGCTTTGTACAAGAAAATAGTGTTCCACAAGGCAGTGTTCTTAGTGTCACGTTGTTTGCTGTCGCAGTCAACAGCGTTCTTTAGCAGATCCAAACTCCTGTGTCTGGTCTACTTTATGTTGACGATCTTGTCATTTTCTGTCGCTCCCGCCACCTTCGCGGCATTACTCGACAACTTCAACTGACTCTCAATCGTCTCGTTCGCTGGTCGAATGAGACTAGATTTCGCTTTTCCACCGAGAAATCCCAATGTGTTCACTTCTGCCGGCAGCGTACCTGCGTTATTGACCCGGACTTGTGCCTCGATGGCACCCGTTTGTCCTTCGTTGATACAGTCCGTTTCTTGGGTCTGGTGTTTGATTGTCGCTTGTCGTGGGCACCACATATACGGAATCTTAAATATTCTTGTCTTCGAGCTCTGAATCTCGTTCGTGTCCTTTCCCACCGCACGTGGTGTGCTGATCGTACTGTTCTACTTCGTTTATACCGTAGTCTAATTCGGTCCAAGTTAGACTATGGCTGTATTGTCTATGGTTCTGCTCGTGCTTCTCTGTTACGACATCTTGACACAGTGCATCACCTGGGAATTCGTATTGCTACTGGCGCCTACCGAACAAGTCCCGTCGCCAGCCTGTATGTTGAAGCCAATGAACCTTCGTTAGCGTATCGTCGCAGTAAACTACTTCTTAATTACTCTGCGCATGTGCGTTGTATTCCTGACCACCCGTGTAGACCATGTCTCCGCGGTGGTCGGATATACGAGCGCTATGCTGCGCGTCCTCGCTCTACTCGTCCATGGTACATCCGTGCGTGTGAGACCTTCCTTGGCGACGATTTCCTGTGGCCCTCTCTTTCGTTGGTTCACTTTTGTGCTATTCCACCATGGCTACTTCGTCTACCTCGCCATGATTTACGTTTGTCTATACATTCCAAACAGCAGACTAGTCCCCAGGTGTATCAGCAAGAGTCTGCCGCACTGTTAGATCAGTACCCCGATTTTAATGTGTTCCTTACGGACGGTTCTAAGGATGGGGATTCTGTAGGCTGTGCCTTTGTCACCGACGAGGCCAGCTCAGAATTCCATTTGCATCGCCTGTGTTCCGTGTTCACTGCTGAATTAACTGCACTTAAGCTTGCCTTGGACCATGCTGTGACACTTTCATTGCGTCGTGTGCTTGTTTGCACCGATTCTCGGAGCGCGGTTCAGAGTCTACAGAATGTCTTCAGTATGAACTCTCTAGTGCAGGACATTCTCGTGAGATGCCATCAATTGCAGCAACAGGGTTGTGTCGTCGTCTTCTGCTGGGTGCCGGGTCATGTCGGCATCCGGGGAAACGAACGTGCTGACACAGCTGCCAAGAACGCCGCTTTGGCTGGGTTGCACTGGAGCATAGGCGTCCTTGCTCCGATCTTCATTCGTTTTTTCACATATTGATGCGCTCTCACTGGCAAGCCGATTGGGACCAGGCCATTGAGAATAACTTACATGCAGTCAAGCCCCTCCTAGGAGACTGGCGTACGTCCTCATGCCATCGTCGTCGAGATGAAGTGCCCCTGGCGCGCCTGCGTATCGGACACTCTCATCTGACGCATGGCTACTTGCTGCAAAGATTGAACCGTCCGTACTGTGAGGAGTGTATAGTCCCGATGAGTATTCAGCACATTCTTGTTGAATGTCCTGAATACTCAGCTCTCAGAGAACGTTTCGGATTGCCTTCTGTTCTTACCCGCGCCTTGGGGGATTCAAGTGATATAGTTTGCCGGGTACTTGACTTTGTGAAAGCTTGTGGGGCTGCTCACGTTCTCTGAGCGTTTTTAATGTGTTGTCGCTTTTTATTGCTGCTTAATTTTTAATTTCTGTTATTTTTTATTGTTTCCATATATTGTTATTGTTATCTGTTTTAGCTTATTTATTATTTTATTTTCTCTTTTGATTTTATCCTTTTATTTAGCGGCACTTTTGTTTATTGCGCTTTAGTATTTTAACGTTTCACTTTAAATCTTTTAGTCCAGAGCAACCGTGGTAATCGTGACGGGGACATATAGCCTCGTTGCTGACGTCCCCATTAACCCCCATACATTCTTCAGTTTATCTAAATGCCAATAAAACCACAAACTATTGGTATTATTTCATTATGTATTCAAAGAAAGTGTTCATTAACTGTTCAAAGTGTTTGTATGGTACTAAAAATGGATCCATAAGATGATCATTAAGATATTATTTTAAAACTAAAAGAAAAGTTTGCTTCTTGTAGTGTGTAAAATTGGTAGGATAAAGTGAACCCCCTAGAGTCCACTTAACCCGACCATTTTCAATAAAAAATGAACAGATGAAAAGTAAGACCATATCACTGGATTTGATGTTTACAAAACGATGTACGAATGATCATAGATTTGTTCTATTATATAAAGGACAAATAAATGTTTTTGTGGAATTCATAATTTCGTCAAAACAAAATGGGGGTCTACAATCACCGAACTTCCCCTAAGTGGAGGGGAGAGGCACATATAGTAGCAGTCAGCATCCTTGCTGTTTGTGTTTTGTAATTACTGCAATAACTGGGGCTGCGAAATGCAGAAAGAATCAATTTGCAATCTCTGTAAGACAAGAAGCTGTAATGATACGATACGTGGAGCTTTCAAATCGCTAATACTTTTATAAAAAAGAAAATAAAAAGATTAGTTAGCATTTTCTAATTTTTAAATGAAAATTCATTCCCTTTTTGTTAATAATAATAATAATAATAATAATATGATCTTTAGGCAAATGATTATAAAATAATTAATGAAAGAAAATGTAGAAAGAAACAGGAGAATGGCGACAAAATTCATGGACACGACGATATTCACAAGTTACCATTGCCTGGAATCGAACAATGAATCCCTGCACCATAATTGAATGCTATAGTGCTGACTAATCAATAATAATATTTATTATCTTATATTTACATTTGATTTTGATGAAGGTTTGGATAGAAGACTTGCCACTTTTGTGGAATCAATTATTTTTTAAATATTCTGCCTATTGAACAAAATTCACTCTTTAAAAAAAGTATTTTCAAATGTAATTGGAATCCCATTGACCCTCGCAAAAGTAAATTTAGCTTTGTGGTTGACCAGTGCTATACGCAGTGTTCCCAAGAGTTCATTTTGCAATAAACAATTCTTTATTAACGTTTTTCAAAGTGTTTTAACAATTTTTGTACATAAACCAGTACGAAACTCTTTGTTTTGGAAAATTCCTGTATGTAATTTTCATCTGTGTTTCTGTGCGTGAATATACAATGTACTCTATAGTGTTTCTACTATCATAAATATAAACAGAAAATATAGTGCAGTGTAGTGGTTTAATTTTTGTAAATATTTTTGATATTATTGAACTGGTGTGAGGTTTGGATTGTTAATTTGTAATTGATTCATTTTGTTTACAACAATAGGACCTTGCGCGACCTCTATGTGCAAGACGTACTATAGGAAAACAATGGAAAAAGGTGTTATATATCATAGATTTCCGAAAGATCCGTCCATTAGGAAACAGTGGTTCATTAAATATAAAGGAGATTATGAATGTTGAAATCGCCCGAGTACGCTATATACATTTTAATCCCGGAGATTACGAACGGGAATTGAAAGCAGAACTGTTAGATCTATCTCTTTCTAAAAAAAAAAAAAATTGAAACCTACAGCAGTGCCAAGCTAAATCCTAAATTATGGAGAACGTGAAGTATCTGAAACTTCTAGCACATTTCTGCAATCACAAAAGCGAAAAGCAATGGCAAGGCAAGCCAGAAAAGAGAAGAGAAATTAAACAGCAACCAATTAACACTCTCATTAACTTGTCACCTATCAAGAGTAAGTATGAGAAACAGACAAACAGAATGTGTGCATATGAAAAAAATTAAAGATTTCAATAAATTAAATGAATGAATGAATGAATAGGGGGTTTAGTGGGGACGTCAGCATCAAGGCTATATGTCCCCGTCACGATTTACATGGTTGCTCTGGACTAAAGCATGTAAAGAAAAAGGTTAAAATACTAGAGTGCAATAAACAAAAGTGCCGCTAAATAAAAGGATAAAATGAAAAAGAAAATAAAAGAATAAATAGTCTAAAACAGATAACAAAAACAATATATAGAAAACAATAAAAGATAACAGAAATTAAAAGTTTAGCAGCAATAAAAATCGACAACACATTAAAAACGCTCAGAGAACGTGAGCAACCCCACAAGCTTTAACAAAGTCCAGTACCCGGCTAACTATATCATGTGAATCCCCCAAAGCGCGGGTAAGAACAGAAGGCAATCCGAAACGTTCTCTGAGAGCTGAGTATTCAGGACATTCAACAAGAATGTGCTGAATACTCAGCGGGACTATACACTCCTCACAGTACAGACGGTTCAATCTTTGCAGCAAGTAGCCATGCGTCAGATGAGAGTGTCCGATACGCAGACGCGCCAGGAGCATTTCATCTCGACGACGATGGCACGACGACGTACGCCATTCTCCTAGAAGTGGCTTCACTACATGTAACTTATTCTCAAGAGCCTGGTCCCAATCTGCTTGCCAGTGAGAGCGCAACAAAGAATAGAAATGACACTGAAGATCGGAGTAGGGAAGGCTATGCTCCAGTGCAACCCCGGCCAAAGCGGCGTTCTTGGCAGCTGTGTCAGCACGTTCGTTTCCCCGGATTCCGACATGACCCGGCACCCAGCAGACAACGACCACACAACCCTGTTGCTGCAATTCATGGCATCTCACAAGAATGTCCTGCACGACAGAGTGCATACTAAAGACATTCTGTAGACTCAAAATCACACTCTGAGAATCGGTGCAAATAAGCACACGACGGAGGGAAAGCGTGAGAGCGTGGTCTAAGGCAAGCTTAACTGCAGTCAATTCAGCAGTGAACACTGAACACAGGCGATCTAAAAGAAATTCGGAGCTGGCCCCGTCGGTGACAAAGGCACAGCCTACAGAATCCTCATTCTTAGAACCGTCCGTAAAGAACACACTAAAATCGGGGTACTGATCTAACAGTGCGACAAACTCTTGCTGGTACACCTGGGGACTAGTTTGCTGTTTCGAATGCACAGATAAACGTAATTCATGGCGAGGGAGACGAAGCAGCCATGGGGGAACAGCGCAAAAGTGAACCAATGAAAGAGAGGGCCACACGAAATCGTCGCCAAGGAAACTCTCACACGCACGGATGTACCATGGACGTGTAGAGCGAGGACGTGCAGCATAGCGCTCGTATATCCGACCACCACGGAGACATGGTCTACACGGGTGGTCTGGAATACAACGCACATGCGCAGAATAACGAAGAAGTAGTCTGCTGCGACGATATGATAACGAAGGTTCATTGGCCTCAGCTTACAAGCTGGCGACGGGACTAGTTCGGTAGGCGCCAGTAGCAATACGAATACCCAGGTGATGCACTGTGTCAAGATGTCGTAACAGAGAAGCACGAGCAGAACCATAGACAATACAGCCATAGTCTAACTTGGACCGAATTAGACTACGGTATAAACGAAGTAGAACAGTACGATCAGCACCCCACGTGCGGTGGGAAAGGACACGAAGGAGATTCAGAGCTCGAAGACAAGAATATTTAAGAGTCCGTACATGTGGTGCCCACGACAAGCGACGGTCAAACACCAGACCCAAGAAACGGACTGTATCAACGAATGACAAACGGGTGCCATCGAGGTACAAGTCCGGGTCAACAACGCACGTACGCTGCCCGCAGAAGTGAACACATTGGGATTTCTCGGTGGAAAAGCGAAATCCAGTCTCATTCGACCAGCGAACGAGACGATTGAGAGTCAGTTGAAGCTGTCGAGTAATGCCGCGAAGGTGGCGGGAGCGACAGAAAATTACAAGATCGTCAACATAAAGCAGACCAGACACAGGAGCCTGGATCTGCGAAAAAACGCTCTTGACTGCGACAGCAAACAACGTGACACTAAGAGCACTGCCTTGTGGTACACCATTTTCTTGTACAAAGCGCTCTGAGAGAGTAGAGCCCACACGCACTCTAAAGTGTCGCTCGTGAAGAAAATTCGAAATAAAGTGGGCCATATGCCCACGAAGACCCCAGTCGTATAATTGTTTTAGGATTCCGTAACGCCATGTGGTGTCATACGCCTTCTCTAAGTCGAAAAATATAGCAACAAGATGCTGGCCGTCGAGAAAGGCGTCTTGAATTTCACCCTCAAGATAAGCAAGATTGTCGGTAGTGGAGCGGAAACGACGAAATCCACTTTGAAATTTGCTCAAAAGGGAATGCGATTCCAAATACCACACCAGGCGCTTGTTGACCATTCGCTCCAGCAGCTTACAGACACAACTCGTGAGAGCAATGGGTCTGTAGCTCGTGGGGCTAGTTGCGGCTTTCCCTGGCTTTAAGATGGGAAGAACCAGGGCCTCACACCAAGCAGGTGGAAAAAAACTCCTCAACCCAGAGGCGATTATACAGCTGCAATAATGCAAGCTGAGAATCGCGGGAGAGATTGCGCAACATATCATAGGAAACACGGTCAAGCCCGGGAGCAGTATTGGACGATTCGCGGAGAGCAGAATCGAACTCAACGAGCGTGAAAGGAGCGTTATAGTCCTCACTGTTGGCGGTACGGAAATTTAACGGGTTTCGCTCCAGCTGAGGACGTGAACGAGCAAAGGCTGGTGGGTACTGATCTGACTCAGAGATAGTGGCAAAATGGTGGCCCAAGATATTGGCGATCTCTGAGGGATTGGTCTCTAGAACACCATTCACCGTTAAGGCTGGGACAACAAGTAAAGAAGCGGATCCGTTTAGGGAGCGAACCCGACGCCACACAGTTGACATAGGTGTGCGACTACTGATGGACGAAACGTAATTCTTCCAGCTTTGGCGCTTCGAGAGCTTGACCAGACGTCGAGCACGAGCACGTAGAATGCGGAATTGCTGAAGATTGTCTTCTGTGGGATGATGATTAAAAGTGGCAAGAGCGCGCCGACGAGCCTGGAGAGCCTCACGGAGTTCCGCAGACCACCATGGAACACGCCGGCGAGAAACGTCGCCACCGCATTCTGGAATGGAACCATGAGCAGCATCAATAACAGTCTGCTCAAAAGCCTCAGCCACAACAGCTACAGGGAGATCATCACGACAATGAAACTCACTGAGCTCACGGAATTTACGCCAGTCAGCACGCTTCAGATTGAAGCGGCGGGGAGGAAAAGGAGGAGTAACTGGGAGACCTTCAACAAACAACGGGAAGTGATCACTGCCACAAAGATCAAGATGCACTCTCCAGGTCAATGAGGTCAAGAGACCAGCACTGCACATGGAGAGGTCGATACAAGAATATGTGCCATGGGCAGTGGAGAAATGAGTAGGACTGCCATCGTTAAGGATAAGCAAGCCACTCTCCTCAAGAAATTCGGTGACCTCGCGGCCACGACCGTCAGTACGGACAGAACCCCACAGACGGTGATAGGCATTAAGGTCTCCTACAAGCAAGACTGGCGGCTCAAGTTGATGGAAGAGCTAAAGCAGATCGGCGGTTGTAAAGGCTTCTGAGTGACGAACGTACAATGAGCATACTGTAAGCGGGCGAGAAAAGTGTACTCGCACCGCAACGGTTTGCAGTCGGGACACAATTTGAATTTGCTGAGAATACAAAGAATCGGAGGCACAGACTGCCACGCCGCCAGCAGCGTGGGCAGCGTCTGGCTTGTCACATCGATACATAGTATACCCAGAAACAACAAACGACTTGGTAGGCTTAAAATGGGTTTCCTGCAAGCAGAGAAGTACAGGCGAGTGGTCAGTTAGCAGTTGGATCAATTCCTCACGGTGACCACAGAAGCCATTGAGGTTCCACTGAAGAAGCGCCATACTGGGAAGGATTAACGTTTCAGGCGAACTTTCCCACGGGGTCCAATAACAGCCCACTCGGAATCCATAAGTTCGTCCTCCACCATGTCAGATTTCAGAGAAACGGCAGGAGGCTTACGAACTGGCGTAGATTTTGTTCTCTTGGGAGTGAGAACAGTCTCGTTCAGCCGGCGAATATGTTGGCTGAGTTTAAGTCCGCCTATATAAGGTGATCGGCGCTGGGCTGGAGTACGCCGAAGAGCACCACTAACAGAAACACGTGGGGTTCTGGGAAGCTCGCTTGTCGTTGCAACCGGGGTCTTCGGGGCACAACTATTCTGTGGGATCGAGTCTGTCTGGGTGGAAACGTCGGAAGTCTGGGTGGCTACAGATTTTCGGGAACTAGCTGCAACAGTAGCGAAGGGAACAGAAAGCGAAGAAGGGACGCTTTCTGTCAGACGACGCTTAGCATCAGCAGCAGAAATCTTCTCAACAACCATGAGTTCCCGAATACGCTTCTCGCGCTGAAAGGCTCGACAGTCCCGTGACCAAGCTGAATGCTCACCCTTGCAGTTGACACAGAAGGGCTTGGCCGCTTTGCAGGGTTCCGCACCATGACTACCCTGGCCACAAATCGCACAAAGAGCAGCACTCGCATTACACGAGGTGCTGGTGTGCCCATAATGTTGACATTTAAAGCACCGCAAAGGACTAGGGATATACGGCCGAACTTTCAAACGATAGTATCCAGCCTTGACGTACTCCGGAAGCGTGGGCAAACTGAAAGTAAGAATCAGGGACTGGGTGGCGGCAAGTTCACCTGACTTCTTACTTTTGATTCGAGCTACGTCGATAACGTGTTGGTCCGCTAACTCCGACTTAATTTCCTCTTCGGTTGCATTGAGGAGATCCCAACACGATATTACCCCTTTGGAAACGTTCAGCATACGATGTGGTTCGACTGACACGTTCACCGGTCCAATAGATGTTAACTTAAGTAGCTTCGCAGTTTGCCTCTCGTCTGTCGTTTCCACCAATAAAGTGCCATTACGCAACTTCTTCATATCTTTTACCTGTCCGGCATGGTAAGTGATAACTTTATGAATAACAAAAGGGGACAAGCACTTAATAGCACTCGGACGGTTTGCATCAGAATTAGCACTATCAACGTCTTTATCTTTAATTACAAGATACCGGACAACAGGTGTCGCGATACTTGTCTTTTCCACTATCTCAGGTTCAGTTGGTTTGGGCTTCTTCCGTGATGGAGAGCCCGGATCAGAGTTTAAAGTGTTTTTACCCATAAAAGTGTGAATGTAATGAACATTTTTGAAAAGAAAAAGGGTGTGAGGTCACACCGGGGCGTTAATAGGGGAACTAACGCTACCCCCTGGCCATCCCTTCAGCACGCCCAACACCTTAGGATCAGCGTGGGGCCGACGCGGTCAAGGGGAATGGAAGTGCAAAAACCATTCCCGTCGACAAAAACGCGTGGCCCCGGAAAAAGAAGAAGAGAAACAAAACAAAAGAACCTGGCAAACAAAAAGATAGACCCCCACCAGCCCAGGAAGAACAAAACAAAACTAATGGTGCGGATTTTTTTGTATTTTTAATATTTTTTGTTTTTTATAGGATTTTTTACTTTTTTCATTTTTTTTATTTTTATCTATATTTTTAAAGACTCAACACTCCGGACAACACATACACTGGACGCAGACAACAGTAGGCCGGGTGGGTGCACGTCCTCCCCAAGTGGAGGAAGACGTCCACTAGACCTGCCTCTTCCCGACTCCCACCAACCACCCGCGAGTCCGGTAGCGGTATTAGCGGCTGAGAGGGCGAGCAGTGATATGAAGATGAGGGATGATAGATGAATGAATGATGAAGCCACCCTCTCAGCTCCACCCCCTCCCCGACGATGATGGTCCGCTACTTGGAGGGGGTAAATTAAAGCAGCAGAAAAGAAGGTTGCAATTACGCAATTCGAAATTTAAAGAGAAAAATATAGCAATTAAGACAATAACTGCAGATAAGAAGGAGACGAATAAAGAAACTGAATGATATAATGAAAACGAAAAGTTCCAAGCAGATTAACGAAATTTTAGGACACGTATTCACTAAATTCACATATTGAAATTGATTATTTTATTAAAAAGAAGATGGAAGATAAAATGACCGCTCTACAGATGTCCTCAGAATTTCAAGAGGAATTTCCAGAAAGTGCTAGATGTATTTAAGGAAACGTGGATTTCCTCTGGCACCACTATCCGCTTTAAGATGATGGACATCGAACTTCCAGTGTCGGCCTGGAATATTAACGGCTGTCTTGTGATTGATGGAAACAAAAGCTCCCAGTGTGAATGAAAAACAGATTGTGCGTCCTTAGTTTTAATGAAATGAACGTATATTGCATATGATGTTACGACCAGGAGGAGCATACAATATGTGGACCACATAGTCAAGCTCTTGTGGAAATGATTCGTGGCTTGGGTGGACAGTGGAAACAACCAATTTATTATAATTTCGACAAAACCATGTCCGGGTCTCTGTTATGCGAAATTATAAAAGTAGTACAAAAAGCTGGGTATAGAGTGAAGGAGTAGCGGCTGATATGGAAAGTAAAAATATGCAGGTCTGGAAGGATCTAGGGGTAGATAATTTAAACTCGTGCTTCTCCCATCCATCAATACCAGACAAACGCATATTAGTATTTGCCAACATACCTCATTCACTAAAGCTTTTACGGAACCAGACCATGCAATTAAATTACCCAGTGGTAACTCCCTGGATCATATTGTTTTCAAGCGCCTCCTCAGCAAAGATTTTGGACCATTTGACAGTTAATAACAGAAAACAATAGCATGTACGTCTCGCTACACAATTATTTTCTAACACTATCTTCAAGGCAATAGAAAGTTTTTTTCCAGACCAAACAGAAACATCAAAATATATAAAACTAGTTAATGACACAGTTGACATTTTGAACGCAAGACCGTGCTCATCTTCAGTACCTATGTCAAATGATTTTGGTCTTCCCTCCAAATAGAAACTCCAAGAAGGAACAGTGAGAAAATTTTATTTTTTGATTCAAGATTCGAAAATAGGGAAGGCGCAAAGACTTCCCCCTTTCCATGATGGGTATTCGTTTTCAGGATCTGCGGAAAGAAGGAGTGCTAAAATCAAGATTTAATCAAAACTGCATACGGAATTTATTTTCTTAAATTAGAGGTCTCGGGCGATTTTGTGACCATCCAACTCCTTCAGAATTTAAAAACAAATTACGGTTACTTATTTGGGTCAAAATTTCAATGACATTCCGGTATCACATTCATCACTTGTCTCATCTACAGACGATTCCGTCACCTACATGACGAACAATTTTTTCAACGGTGTGTGACTTACTATGATTGATAATGCGTCAGAAGTGGTGGATCTAAAAATGGAAGAACCCATAAATAGTTCGGCTGCTTTATCGTCTGAATGTTCTGAAGAGGGATTGAAGTACTTGGCTGGCAACGTAGTATTTCGCTCACGAAATTGCGATCATTCTTTGGGAACTCCAACTGGACAGTTGTTAGACTTGTCACCAAACTGATCTAGCCACACATCTAGCTGGATTCACAAACTGTTACGTGGTGGCCTTCTTGTACCCTCAGAAGAATGGTTGGAGAACGTGAGATTTTGTTCTCAAGTGTGCACGGAAGTGAATTGTTAAAGAGACTTAATATGATAAAAACTTTGTGCAATTAGATTGCAGAGAAATATCCAAGCCTATACAAAGACATTATTAAAGTTTATGTGAAAACCCGGAAATGTATATGTTTGAGATATTTAAACGTCAACACAAAAGAACAGGTTGCAGCTGAACGCCAGCGCAAGGAAATAAAGAAATGGAATTTAACATCACTGCAGCCGTGAACAACATAGCATGGGTGAGTAATGCAAGATATTGTCTTAATGAAATATTTTTTTCTGCTTTTGTTTACAGTACAAATGTAAAAATATTTTCAGAATATTAAATGATAGTGGTAGCTCTTGTCGAAAGCCACATCCTCAAAACTATTTTAATTTCCCTTTTTAGTTTAAAGAGAAAAAAATTACAATTTTACTGATATGACTTCCGTCAAAAGCCGCCGCTGCGAAACGAAAATGACATAATTGCTACCCTTAGTATTTATTGTATCTGGTTGTCAGTAGGCCCACAGCCAGCCACAGAGCTTAGGGGAGGATTAATATGTTAAGAGGCACAAATTGTTGAAAATTCTAAACCTCTTTACATAAATAATTATCCAGATCTTGTATGCATTCTCAATATATCCCTTCACTCGAGCAACTTACTCATAATAATAATAATAATAATGGGTATTTCAAAAACGTTCACTAACTATTGTAGATACAAAAGACACTTCACTCCTATTGGATCCTTGAGAGGCTTTCTACAATGTATTTATATTTACTGAAATGCGTAGCATTTTAGTAGCTTAGACCTTTTCATTTTCGCTATCAAACTTTTAGCTGTTTCTTTTGTACCAAATATCTGCAACACTTAATTGTGCCAGGTAAATGTATGAGGACTTAATACTAATACGACTCTCATTAACGATTGTAAAATGGAGAAAGATTAGATGAGATTGACATAATACTCTTTCCTATTTAAGTAACAACGGACAAGAAATCTATTGAACTGTATATTTAAAAAGAAAATAATAAAAAGGTACGAACTACCGCACTATACTTTGTCCCTTCCATTCAATAAATAAAATCAAGTATTGTTGCAGTTTAAAAAATGACATTTATTTATGAAATATGAAGAAAATCATCTGATACTAAATTCATCACAAGAGTAGACCATTTCTTCGGGGATTTTCCACTCGCTTTCAGAGGGATTAAAATGAATTTAAAATGATGCATCTCCTAAAAATATCTCAGTTGCATTTTCTGATATTAATATATCGCATATGGATGCTTTGTTGGTGGAGGATACAGAAAACTACGTAGATGGCTAGCACCAGTCTGAATGCAGGCCTGATTGCCAGATATGAGAAATTTAGAGACAAATCCTTTCCTGGAAACGTTTGTTCGAGGGGAAGCATGGGAAATAACACAAGATTCCATTTTTGATATTACTCCGGTAGATTATTTTATGTAAGCGATCCAAACCCACACAATGACATAACTTTTCTAGAACCTGTCATTTTTACAAGATATATACTCATCTCCTCACAAAACATAATTAACTAGTAATGCCGTGCTCAGTTTCAGCTAGAAAGTGGAGAATTAATGGTTTTACTCTGGGTCAATTTCAACTCCAAGCAAGGATGATTACTCTTAAGGCTGAAATAAAATACTGCAATGTTTCATGAAAATAAGAAAATTGTTACAGAAGTTAATGTGAAGTTAATTATTATTTTAAGGAATTTTTTTTCCTCTTACAGTACGTTTGTTTTATCTTGGCAGGCTTCCCGACTAAAGGACGAATCTGTCTGCAACGCGTTCTTGCCACGCCTCAATTAAGTTGAGAGTTACAATACGCCAGGAAATAGAACAAACACCACACCACTCAGAACTGCCTGTAACCACTTGTTCACGTGTGGCAACTAAGCACTTCAACTACCCGCCAAACAGCAATGACCTCATTTGATGGGCTGGCTGACAACTAACGTCACCTACACGACAAAGCCAATAAGACGGCTATTGGATGAAGACGTTCACGTGAGTACTAGCAGAAAATATTTTAAAGGCCAACCAAGTGCACTGGAGGGAAATGTGCCAAGATAAAACAAACGTACTCTAGTGACAATTTATATCTAACAATAGGTAACGATAGGGTATATATATATACACAGTATGGCGCTAAATTCGTTGTACAAAAGCAGAGGAGTGATTCCTGAGAGTAAAACAAACACAAAAGTTCCAATAAACATAGGGCGAAAACCCCATTGTTTACGTGTTATAGGCTGCCAAAAACAGGGAAAAATGAATTTTAAAGGTTCATAGCTCCATAAATATGGGACCTACCGTCAAGACTTCACTTAGGAACTAGTATGTGCCCTATCCAAAAGTGCGTGTTTCAGAATCCTGAGGTGCTTCCACAACATTTTTTATAGAGGGAGTTTGACTACGGGCCTATGATATAAAGTACTCGCCAACTACGTCCATAAAAATTGTTGCGTAAGTACCTTAGGATTCTAAAACATGTATTTTTGGATATTACACATACTAGTTCCTAAGTGAAGTCTTGATCCGACTACAGTAGGTCCCATAGTTTTGGAGCTACGGACCTTTAGAATTTATTTTTTCATGTTTTTGGCAGCCTATAACACGTAAACGATGGGGTTTTCGCCCTGTGTTTATTGGAACTTTTTTGTTTGTTTTACTCTTAGGAATCACTCCTCTGCCTATATATATAACGTGCCATGTTTCGTCAATGGGCTCATAATTTTTATACATATTATCATAGGAAATAATTATGTTGCCTTATTACAGGTATAATGTGCGAATCTCTAAGTAGATATTAAATACAGTTTTGTTGTACAAACACTTTATCATGGCGGATTGTGGTAGTGAGATATGAACCTCTCGGGGAAAGAACATACTTCTTTCTTCATACATGTTTGCTACTGGGTTAACTAATTGATTCAAAACTTACGCGAAGAACGTCTTTTCTCGAAAGAAAGGAAGAATTTCGGGTGGACTGGCACTGAATTTATTCGTGGTTGAACATTTCTTTTACAAAACTATCGTTGAACAGATATGCGTATATACCTATATATAAAATATTGTGTATATATACACGAATATGTCTTATGCTGAATAATAGGCGCTTTCAATACTTTCGAAACAATAATTATATGGCAACATTGGTTGAACACGGTTGTTTTGGTTTGAGTAGCTCTTCGATATTTAACTGTATCAGGTGGATTTTTGTTTTATAGAAGAGATTTAATGATACTGAATGATGTATGAATGTTCAGTGAGTAACACTAAGGAACCGTGTGCTTGAACGTGAAATAACAGAATGAATATATTAAAGAAAGTGTGAGTGCCTGACTGGATGAAGCTATAAACAAGGTAGGGCCACCTTCGTGTTCTTTGTATGGATAACTTTTCATATCAGTTGTGTGGGACTGCAAACCATTTTACAAAATAGAGTTAGGATATTTGTAGGCCTAAAGGGAAGAGAAGTGTTGCATGATGAAGCCCGTTTTGATGCAGTTCGCGTGAAATTGAATCACTTCTCCGGTTGCCATTAATCAGTATTGCAAATCAGCTGCAAAAAGTGTAGCAAACTCGCTTTCTGAAAAAGTCGAAACAGTGGTACCAGTGCGCTAAACAAAATTTACTGTTGCAATTCTGTGAAAAGGTTCGACCAGTGTAAATACTTTAAAATGCAGTCAGATAAATACCATTGCCCTGTGTGTGGGAATCAGGTGGGGAAAAGTGAAGGTGAATTAAATTGTAAAGGTAAATGTAACGATTGGTTTCATAAAAACTGTGTCAAAATATCGAAGGGAAAATATGACAAATTGCTCAAATACTCTCGTGCTCGCTGGAGATGTGGCCGGGAAGACTGAGATATGAGAGGTAGCTTGAAAAACCAGTCTCTCCAAATCAAAGAACAGTTGGATGCATTAAGGAAAGAGTTCTCAGATAATTTCAATAAACTATTTAAAAACTACAGCAAACTGGAAACAAAATTGGACTCAGTGGTTAAGGAAAATTAAGGCATACGGAAAGCAATGCAATTCAAAGACGCTGTCTTCGAAGAACTCAGGAAAGATATAAAAGAACTGAAGAATGGAATTAATGAGTGTTCAAATAACAGTGCAAGTAAGAAAGAATTAGAAGAGTTGAACCAATACCAAAGAAGGAACAACCTTGACATTCATGGCGTCCCAGAAGATGGTGAAAATCCTTATACGACCATAATCAACCTTGGCAAAGCATTGGGAGTAACGATAACAGAACAGGACTTAGATATAGTGCATCGTATTCCAACTCGAAAAGAAGAGTGCGAAAAGCCTATCATTGTACGTTTTGTTAACAGATGGAAGAAAGAAGCGGTGCTAGCAGCGAGGAAATCCAAACCAAACTTAACAAGTGCAGATATTGGCATTAAGAGGGCCCCAAAGAAGATATATATTAATGAACATCTTACAGCGTACAACAAGACTCTGCATAAGAAGGCAAGGGACCTCCGACCTGAGGTCAAATACGTGTGGGTGAAGGACTGTAAAGTGTACATAAGACAACATGAAAATTCCCCAGCGGTGTGGATAAGGGATGATGATGATATTAAAAAGCCCCGCAATTGAAAACCATGTTAAGTAACCACGTTATAGTTTAAGGCAGTTTATGGATTACAGTTTAGATAACGATACTTCAACATTTAGAATAAACATAAGTGAAGATACTTTTGACAGTATAGATGATTATGTAAATGTCCAGCTAAGCTTACATTCGAAAACAGAAATTTTCTATATTGTATATCAACGCGAGACGTATAAGGAACAAATGGGATGAAATTGAATTGTTGTTGTTAAGAATACCTAAAATTGATGTTATCGTTATTGTCGAAACATGGTTATATTCTGGAGAAAGTGATTATTATAATATTCAGAATTATACAGGCTTTCATGTGAATCGAAATTGTAAAAGAGGGGGTGGAGTTGCTTATCTATCTCCAAAACGATTGGACTGGTAGTATTGTAAAAACAATTAATAACATTCATAATATTCTTGCTATTCAACTCTGTATAGGTTCCAAATTAATTACATTGGTAGGCGTTTATCATCCACACAGAAGTAATATTGAAAACCTTTTAGGAGACCTTGAAGAAATAACTCATTGTTTTAGTAACAGCATAATGTACATATTAGATGATTTCAATGTTGATACATTAGAACCAAAAGAGAACGAGACTATATATTATAATTTGTTTATTAATTCAAACGGTTTATGTCAGGCTAATGTAAAATACCCAACAAGGGTTACTAATACAAGTGAATCTTTACTTGACCATGTCATTATTAACAAACTGGAAAATGGGGTGCAAATTAATAATATAGCATTAGATTTTAGCGATCATAATATCTTAATTATGAACACTAGCTTAACTCAGGTCCAGAAAACCGCGACGAAGCTAGAGGTTCAAAACAGTTGTGCTAAAATTGATTTTAAGAAAGCAAATGATTATTTTATAAGAAATGAGTTAACTTTTGATGGGAATAACATCGATGAATGCTATAATCAATTAATTCCGTATATAAATGCTGGAATTCAAAAAGCTACAATTAATCGCAAAAATATAGTTAAAACTCATAAGTATTACAAAAATAGTTGGTTGACTGAAAATTTATTATCACTAATACGGAGAAGAGATAAATATTTTGTTCTTACAAAAAAAAATATCCTGGAAATAATTTCATACGTGAAGAGTACAAAAACGTGAGAAATTTAGTTACGAAAGAGAAACGAAATCTAAGAAGTGTGTTCTACCACGAACGAATTATGAATAATATAAATGACCCTCCAAAATTTTGGTTAGTAGTTAATGAGATTTTAACAAACACAACCCAGCATAAAAAATCAGAAGTTGCTAAATTACGTATTGGTGAAATAGAAATAGTTGACCAAGAAGTACCTAACGCACTTAATAAATATTTCACAAATGTAGGACTAGACTTGGTATCTCAAATCTCTAAAAGTACATGATCAAGAGTACGGTAATCAAAGCAGAGTTAATTCGTTTTACTTCGAGCCTGTGACTGCTGATGAAGTTTTAGCTGTTATTAACTCACTAAAGATGAAAAGAAATGCGGTAAAAGATAATCTTACCAACGAAATTTTTTAAAAAAATGTAAAAGTACATTAAAGTACTGTTTAGCTGATTTCATTAATCTGTCTTTTGAGCTTGGTTCATTTCCAGCTTTGTGTAAAGTACCAAAAGTTGTACCAGTTCTTAAAGGGGGTGATAAATTACAACCAGGTAACTACAGACCTATTTCCATTGTAAACTGTATGTCAAAAATAATAGAAAAGTGTGTATACAATAAGGTAATTAGGTATCTGGAATCATTTAACTTCTTTTACAAACACCAATATGGATTCAGGAAAAAGTGCAGTACATTAAATGCAACTCTTGATTCAGTAATTGAAGTAGAAGAGGCTTTAGACAACAATAAACTAGCAGCAGGGTTATTTATTGACTTAAAAAAAGGCCTTCGATACAGTTGACCATGCAATCTTGCTTAAAAAATTGAAAAAAAACTGGAATAAGAGGAGTGACTCTGAAATGGTTTAAAAGTTACCTGAACAATAGAACACAATATGTGTATGTTAATGGTCAAGAGAGCATTGCATTACCAGTTCTTCATGGTGTGCCACAAGGGTCAGTTTTAGGTCCACTATTATTTTTGATTTATATAAATGACATAAAAGAGTTAAACCTCAAAGGTAAAGTCGCTTTATTTGCAGATCACAAAACAATACTTTATGTTGAAAACTCTGTCCAAGAACTACTGTGTAATATAAAACACGATTTAAACATTTTAAGTCGGTGGCTTTGTAAAAACAAATTGGTGCTGAATCCCTCCAAAACAGTGTTTCTAGTGTTTCATAAGCCTTCATTTAAAACACGGATCCCTGGCAAACTACAGGTAGATAAATTGACTATACTCAGAGCAAATACTGTGAAATACCTAGGTCTGGTACTGGATGAAAATATGAAATGAGATAAACATATATTAATGTTAAAACAGAAGATATCACCGGTTGTGGGAGTTCTAAGTCGCTTACGTAATATCGTACCAAATTCAAGTGTTAGAGCAGTATACTATTCACTCATACAATCCCACCTATCTTACTTATCGGTAATCTGGCAGAATGGTAGGCAATCAGATATAAAGAGATTAGCAATTCTCCAAAAGAAAGCAATAAAGTCAATGTATAGATTACCTCCCAGATATTCCAGCAATAGTTTGCACATGACCTCAGGAATATTACCACTAAATTTAATTACAAAAGTTCAAACAAGTATTTTAATCTACAAAATTATAAATTCCCAGACACATATTAATCTCAAGGTTAAAAAAAATAACGATATTCATGAACACAATACTAGACGTAGGAATGCATTACATGTAAGAAGAATGAACTCAACTAACTATGGCACAAAGAGTGTCAAATACAGTATACTCAAAACGTATAATGACCTTCCAGATAAACTTAAAAATTGTTGTAGCGAGTCTATATTTAAGAAACAGGTGACACAGAATTACTGGGAGCAGTTTATAGCTCATTGTAAATAACTGTCACCTACCGTATATGATATTTCCCTAAATTTGTTGTTAATGTAAATTACATAAATAATCCATAACTATAAAAGTTTCTGTTCATGTATTTCATATATTGTTATTCAAGTTAACATCTTATGCAATATTTTGAATTTCTATTATTGTTCCGTGTATTTAGTAGTTACCATGTATTTCCTTTTCTTATATATATATATATATATATATATATATATATATATATATCTATATATATATATATATATATTGTTACATTTATTGTTAGTAAGTTGGTGTGTGAGTTTGGTTTGGGGGCTCCACCACCTGTGCAACATACGCACAGGACAGGTTCGATGGAATGAACCTATACTTCTCTCTCTCGTAGTCTTCCTCCTAGCTGACGGATTCTGTATTAATCCGCGATTAACCTCGAACTGAGCGTTCTCTTCGGCCGCTAGTCTGGAATTAAGTAACTGGTACCTTAATGAAAGAGAAGTAGCATCGAAGTTCGTAGCTCAGGGGTTTAATTTTAAGACTGTACCTGAATCGCCCAGTACAAATGTGAGGATTCTTGGCTTGCACCTAAATCATTAAATGAGTCCAATAAATAAATAAATAAGAATTCCATAATAAAGTATTTATTAGAAAAGAAGTACAATCGAGTTACATACAGCGTGACCAGACTATTTATAGTTTAACTGACATTACTCCATCTTACATATATGTTACTAGCCTATAGACTGCTCCTCGGTTCGCGAAATGTCCACATATTGTAAAAATGTGAAGAGAAAAAAAAAAGAAAAGAGATTTAAGAAATACCTGGACTCGAGCAGCAAGTAAGGTGTTAATACTTGCGTAACCCTTTAGCTTTTCTTGGCATGTTATCGCTTCTTTAAGAAATTTCAAGTTAAATCATATTGATGGCGAACTTAGAAATAATTTCTAGGTTCGGCAGCATACCTGAGTCTGAAGTAGTAGCGCAACTGCTGCAAATTGGAGACGAGACCAGCGCAGGTTGAGTGCCGGCCCAAGACAGGATATCGGCAAGGTCGAACTCACCTCTTTTATACTCTCGGGGCGGTGGCTATTGCATCAGATTTCACCGTGTTTCATCCGATTGCACCACTTCCCGTATTTCATCTTATTGCACCATATTGCACCACATTGCACCACGCGTGGGCGGATAGTCAAGGCCAATCTAGCTTCTTTCTATTGTCTTTACGACCTCTATTTCACCTTGAAGGAGTGTGTGGGCAGATAGCCAAGGTCAATCCAGCACCTTTCAAGGAGCGCGTGGGCAGGAGTCGACACGTGGCAGGAAGCAGAGTACAACCAACATTGCCGTTGCCCTAGCGGCCAACTATGGTACTAACCCATGCTAGGCTATACACCACGCGGCGAAACCATATGTCTATTGAGATTTATTATTTTATTATCTATATATTTAGGGTTTTCTTGTTCTTTCTTTACAACTGGATTCCGTTCTGCCATCATGAATGGCACAAGACCCTCTTTGCTTTGTCTTTTATAATTCTGTTCGCTGCTCTGCGGTCTTACAGCCAACAGGGGCCAGGAACACAGCTTAGCCAGGCAGAGTTTTAAATAAATCGTTCCCGAAAGGATATTTTTCTCCCCTGTCTCCTGTCACTATGTCACCGCCCCTAGCTCCCATTCCACACAACAGAATCGAAACCCGGCTATCAGGGTTATCGGCGACTTGAGATGGTAACATCTGCCCCAACCTTCCATAAAAAAAAGAAAAAGAAAGAAAAAAAGTCTAACGTTGTATATTTAAATTTTTTTCACATGCCCATCCGGCGTCAAAGGGTTAAATTGGCTGGCGAGCTTTGAACAAAATAAAAATTCCTAAAACGCCTTTGTACGCTTCATTGGAAGAATGAGTATTTTTTTTTTTTTTTTTTTTTGGAATGAGTGAGAAATGAACGAGAGTTCTAATTAGCGACGTGCCAAACCTCTTACAAAAGGAATGATTGCCGTTAATAATGAACAATTGGTGTTGCTTTAGAAAATTACATAATTCCTTGATGTAGTACATCAATACTTGGTAATCAATTATACTTGACACCAGACTAGAACATATCAACTTCAGTTTGTCTTACGAGGTTTGTACACGTTTGTCTTCTACCTCGGAGCAGTCGTGGCGATGAAAGATCAAACACAATGTGTACTTTGAAACGAGACACACAAACGTAGTATCTGTAGGTCATGTATTGAAACTTTACATTATTACATTATAATTTTCTTTGACACAAATTGTGGCCACTATTATTTGACCAGCCTATATAAAACCTTGGAAACATAACCAAGTGCATCATCGTTAGTTACCAGCAAAGGCTTTAGAATGACAATTAGAAAAGGTTAATTACCTTTGTGATACAATAATTTAGGCGGAGACAATAAGGGATATTATGACCCTTGTGATAAGAATTGAACATGAGAGGATAGCTTGAAACTAACTACATCGATATGTATTTCCTTGCTCATGCTTTTATCTTATAATTACCTTTAGTTGACCTTTCATTACCCATTAGAACCAGTCAAGCAGTTAACATTTCAATATCCTTATGTCCATTTTTTTTTAAAAATAAAACTTAAGTACTCAATTGAAGGTATGATCAAATTCCACATCAAGGATACCGAATGATCAGTATCGTTATAATAGACCTTGCATTTATGTACCCTCTCTTGGTTTTGTACTTAAAAAAATCTTACATGCTAATAATTAGGTTGTAATACATAAGAACCAAACCTTAAGGATCGAAATGCCACTGCTTGATTATGGATTAACTTCTTACAGTTAGTTAAGCATTTTAAGATAATTACAATACATCATACTGGTGAAGGGCGGTGTAATCTTACTTCACAATACTACCTTGTGGAACTGAGTTATATATGAATCATGGCCTGGTAGGAATGATACTATTAGGCGAGTGATCTTCTTTACAGTTAACTTTGAAGTATTACATAGGTTGAATAGGTTGAAGTATTACTAAGTACCATATTGTGATACGCCCTTCGCAAGCAAGGCTATGTGAGTCATGCGATCAGTGGCCGCACAGGACATTTCCATGCTTTGAATCACTAGTCGCATAGATAATCATATAACCTTACTTATCTTATTGTTCGACTTCGAACCCCGTTAGTACCCTGAACGACACTGAGTTCAAGTTACTGTACAAGAGTTCGATGTTTGAGATGAATGGTTAAAAGTTTACATTGATTTATTTGTTATTTTCATGTGGAAATAATTTCTGTATCAACACTTTATAGGTATAGTGAGATGGAATCGATTAACGAATTAATGGATTCCTCCTCTAACAATTGAAGTCCTAGTCTCAACATCGATTTTTTTTTTTTAATTTCAGGTTTACATGCAATTGTAATAATGAACCCAATAAGATGAGGATGATTAGGATTTATTTAGCAACCTGCATGATTAGGTTCTAACTGTATTGTTAATTTTTATGAAGGCTGAGTAATATTAAATGGTGCATACGAGTGAATCAGCTTCGAACCCGTGCCCGAGACTGTTGATAACTAGGCGGCCACAGTCTATGATTAGTGTCTATTATTACTGATATACTATGTTTTTCATCAGTCAGCACTGTGGGAAGGGGTTCGCCTGTAAGTCCGGGGTTCGGTTCCAAGGTGATTTTCTCGTATCTAAAACAAGGTTAGATTTCTGTTCTTGTGGCTTAATCAAGCTAGCAGGAAAGTTGCTTTATTAAAGGAATGCATATCTTGTTGTGCGGAAACAGTTTTTAGCACACAAGTTATTGTGGTTACAAACAGGATTTCCGCTTCATTGTCTGACTGCTACACAACAAGTGGACAAAATAGCCCTTTTTAAGATACTTATTTTTTTAACATTGTAATATTAAAAATTACAATATACATCATAATTTAAAATTTACTTCTTTTATCTCTTAGAATACTAGCTTGAAAAACCGGATACCTACAATCATCGGTTATCATCCCTGATGTCTATGCATAGTGATATAGTGGTTAGTGATGCATATATAGGAAGTTTCGGATTCAATCCCGACGAACATAGCATGAGGCCCTCAGTGATGTAAACAAAAAGACAAATACATTATAATATTTCTAAAACGTTAGCCTCATAGTGTAACATGGTTTTACGGTTATAAAGAAATAAGATAATACCAGTAGATAACGAGTCAATATAAACGTAATGACACATATACAATTCGCTTAGTTACATGATTAATGAAGCGCGTACAATATATTGATGTATATTCGGTTTAGTTCATTGTCCTTCTGCTTCAGCATCGAGGCTATACAAGATGCGGAAAGGTAGTTATAAGTTGCATTCCAACCATTTAGGATTCCACTGATGGGTTTCTCTCCTGGGTTTGACAGTCCGTAGAAGTAAAGACAACTGTGATATTTTGTTAAACAACTTGGGCATTGGACGTTTTTATTGAAAGTTCCTAAATATCAGTTCCTTTACGTATGGCAGAACACTGATGAAGAGAAATAGTCCTTGTCTAGTTCTTTTAGAGAGATGATATGATTGAAGATAATGAAAATGTTCAGTTCCAGAGATTGGTTACTATGTGTCCTATTATGTTATTCACTTTTCACGGGGATAAGTTGACACTGCTACTTTTTGCCTTTATTATGAGTTCCTTAGTTAGTAACCAAAGATACACAGTGTTTAGGGTCACAGGTCATTAGTTGTGTAAACTTTATGAAAGTTCATCGCCGCTGATTCAGCTAACATCTGGTAAACTTCTTAACATTTCATGCTGTTTAACGTTTGAGTGTGGGAGCGTCATGTTGAATGGTCATAGTCTCTTATGAATAAGGATCTGCATCCATGGTTAGGCATTTGGCGTGCACCAATCAGGTATGTGACTAAGCTGGACGGTGACAAACCTTTCTTCTCTGCTATACTGGAACAGTTGTAGAAATTCACTCGGCTTCTTAGACTTTGACTCTAGGCTCGACGGGTCATCTCGGGTCCTAGTACCTTCTGGGTCACACGGCAGTAATCAGGACAGCTCAATGAAATGGTCTCTGAATGAAATGGTCTCCTGAAACGAGGCAACTTGTAACATGCGTACTGTCATTGGGCTTTAATATGACACCAACAATGAGTACAGTAGGGAAGAGATGAAAAGACCCGTGGGATGGTCCCAATTGTGTTTTTTTTTCACTAGGTTGATTTCTTTTTTGTTTTTTTTTTAAATGACTGTGGTTATTACCACCAATATTATATCGGATGATTCTTGGTTTTCTTTGTGTGAAAACTTATAGGGTTATTAGGGTAGAGGTATACCCAGTGTAAAAGTTTTGGTTTAGTTAACCATCATCGGTGTGAATAGTATCACCGCAGGCCTGTGCTTTTCGAGTATCGAAGTATTATGTGTAATCGAAGGTGTAGTATGTTTGGTCAATGGAAATATAATCGAGGACTGCTTCCGAGACTTCAATATTGTACGAGTTCAAAATTTACTCAGTGTTATATAACTACCAATTTTGTAACACTATAGTTGGTCAATATGAGAGCAATTAGGTATTTTTTGGTTTACGGGGGACGACTAGTGTGGCTGACCACACATTCTCGTCTGTACTGTATTCAAACCATTGGTAAGAAGAAGCATAAAAATTTTAACGTTTAGTACACATTCGGGCTGTTTTCCACTGTGTATGTTAACTAACGGAATGTTCGCCGACGGTGTTGAACGGTGCGCTGACCACACATCAAGAGAATCAGAACCGGGTGTTGTTTTGGTTTCTGCTTAATTGAACAACGCTAGAAGGCAACAAGAAGGTTTGCTGTACGGAAATATGAGTACAAACTGAAGGGATTTTGAAGCGATATGAGTTTTAGTGGAATGATCACGTAGGAGGAGAGTCTTTGCTTTAGCTCCCGAATCAGAAAATAATGGGTGATTAGTGATGTAAAACGACTCGGCCCTTGGTTATTCTACTAGACAAATATACGCGTTCTTCTGAACTCATTGGAGGGACAAAAGGGGCAATGGAGCTTTTATTGAACACAGGGGCATTCGTAATCCATTAAGCAGGCCAATATTGAAGTAAAAAGTATGGTAGGTAAGGGGTTGGTGATAGACTAATTTCTTATTGAAGGGTTTGGTTATAGGGGTCACGGGCTTCAGTTTGAAAAACAGTCCGACTAGTAATTTATAGTTGCCTGGAGGATTTCAACTGAGATACATAACTGCAATCCCTTGCGAGGAGATAGGAGCGCGACACAACACTTCCGGTAAGAAGCGATAACTGCTTCAGGTTTAGCATTTGTCACTACGCGAGTATACTTTCCTCCTCGTTACGGAATTAGGGGGCGATGAATTCTTCTCTTTTCAGCTGATGCTTTTCTCTTCACTGTGGCTTCGTGAGCGACCCTCCGCGGGGAGCGGGGGGGGGGAGATCCGTCATCCGTTAAATAAGCATTATCTTTTGGCTCATATAAGTTGCTATTGTTCTAGGTTTTAAATTTCTTCGTTATTCTTATGAGGTTAAATTAGTCATTCCTAATAAGGAGGAGGGAAAGGCAACGATAAACTGTTCTGTATTCTTCCTTCTTTTTATGATTTATGTTGCTAATTAAGACTTTGCTTATTTTGTTTATTCAAGTAATTTGCATCTCAAATTGCCAACTTAGAAAAATATATGCTAGCATCTACCAGAAATTTTCATAGTAATTTATTTTATAATACCAATTCCAAATAATCGTACTATCAGTTTCCAATCAATCTTCTTGCTCAACGCTCTATAATTAAGATGAAAGACAATAAGAGGGCGTTGATTAACTATCCAAATGTAATCTTCCCAATACACTTACTTCTTTGCAATCGAATGATTCCGCCATTTTTACTCTATATGAAGTATGTTAAAGAACTTTTTACCACTTACTTTAACCAAAAAAAAGACCAAATAAAGAAAAGAGTGTGATACATTATACTTAAGCGTGCTTTCCTGGATTCTTTCGCTTTACTGTACGGCTTTGGCTTCTCAGCGTAGATCGCTCTTCTTCTTAAGGTGCGGGTGGTTCTTCTCAGCAACCATATGCTATTTCCCTATAAAGACACTTACCAACTAGGAAATTTCTTATTATATACCGAATATTAATAGGATTCCTGCTTCGTACGGTATGTTTTAACATTTTTGGGTGGATATGTGCCGACTGGAGAGTATGATGATGATTGAGTTGCCCTATTTTGCGTGATTCCGCCTCATATTGTACAATTTTAATACGGTGGGTGATAGAAAGTCCCGCTGAACGAAATGCAGGTCGAAGAAGAAAATGATCTTCGTCATGTATAACAGGCTCTCCAAGCGGCGTTTCATTAATGCAAAGAAAGCTAATTTCTTTCGCAATAAAAAGGACAGGATCCAGAGTGATCCCTGTGACCGCTACAAAATATGCATCAGAAAGTGATTCATATGGACTCACTGGCATATGCGTCCCTGCACTTTTCGAAATACTGGTGCTGTGTTCCATCATTAAAACAGTGACGGCTTCAACATCCAAATAATAGGGTGTACGTTAAGTCTGAACCCGTACGTCAGGTGCTTTACACCATAAATATGAAGGGTGCAAAGTAACCACATTAACAACTTCGTTTATGTAAATTGATTATTTGACACACAAAAATAACTACGAGTAATTACTGTATCATTATGCAGAATGTGAGTTTAAGAGTCCAGTATATCTTCGACATAGACGTGAGTACTTTATTTAGACTATAAACTCACTATTATATTGGAATTTTACCATTATGATACAAAACTTAATGAGACAAGTAGTTTCAGCGTTATCTTTGGAATCGTCAGCCGCGAAGAGAAATTTCATCCGGTCGCAAATCAGAGAGGGAGCAAGACGGCGGACGAGAAAAAAAAAAATAATAACTATTTGAGGGCTCTGCTTCCTGTGCAACCGGAAGTTACAATCTATCAAGTGTATATGCTTTTTAAGTTAGTACAATCCAGTGGTATTATACTTAGTAGAGCGACAGGATGCCTACGGTAGTAGAGATCCGTCGTATGCAACTGAGAATATTTAGCCACTTCTGGAGGCAGATCTGCCGTCTAGTGTTTTCACCGGAAAATTACGTGTGTTTCCTTGCTCCCGGAACTCGGGACCATTTTCTAGCGTGGTGCCGCGGAACGTTCCGCATCAGTGACGGATTCCTAGCGGTAACACGGGAGATGCGTATTCAGCTCGAGGATTCTGAGGGAGTTCATCACGGTGGAACGTTCTGGTTGCCCCTCTTCCACAGTGCAACTAATCATGGATGGGGGTGTTTGGTACCTCAATTACTAAAGGTAAGTGAATAATAAATATTGTACTTATTATGTATTTGCACGCGTGGCGTGGCGAAATTCTGTAGGATGTATAGTACCCCTAAGCACTGCGACACTTGGATTTCAGCAGGGTGTGCATGAAGTAATAGTCTGCTGTAATTATTGTACGTGTGTGAGAGAACCTTCGAGTAATTTTACGCATGTCCCATGCAATGGGTTTAAAGCTTAATCGTCTAATCCACCGGGTCACCAGATGAATGAATGTGACCACAATTCAGTTGGAAACAAGAAGGAGAGAACTTGTATGTATCAAACGAGCAGTTCCTTATTAACAGTCCGGACTAACTTTTACTTTATTATGCGGGATTATCGTACTTATAGTGCAATGGGAAGGGAAAAGAGAAAGAACACATTCATGGGCGCCCACATTCATTCGAAAGAAATTCCCTTCACACCATGAACGATTTCGCGCGCTTACAACTTCTCGTGGTGTCTGGGCTCGTCTTAAAATCCGTTAGTCACTTAACCCCAGCAGGTTGGCCACCCCGCTGTGGTTCGGACCCTTTTCGAAGTTCTCCGTTCTAACACTAACGATATCGATTGTGACATGTTATAGATGTGTGTGGTATATATACCGCATGTAGGTTCTCCTTTATCACGTTTGCTTCGTTTTATTTTATTTATTTTTTTTTGTTTATATGTTATGTAGGTTATTACTCATGCATATCGCAGTGACGAGTTTATTATAGTACTTTCCCTAGCCATCAACTACATAGCGCTACTCATCGCAGTGGGTTTGTTATGTCTCTAAAGTATAATCTCGTGTGTTCTAATATAATTGGGTTAAATAGTTTTGTATCAATAAGTAAGATAAGCAGGAATTCATTAGAACGTTCATGACAACATTTTCTGTCAGTTTTCACCAACGTCAGTGTATGGTTCTATGCCCTGCATATTTTTACAAAGAGGGTAGCCTGTGGCTTCCTGCTCCTATATAGGCATAACTAGGAGGAAAGAAGAAACAAAATTTCAGTGGTACTGACGTACAAAGTAACTGAATAATTTTCCTCTTTTTCTTTCTTTATTTTGTTTTATATCTATTATTGTTTCTAAGGAAAATGTGACATACTTATATTACAATTGAAGCACTGTACTGAAGTATTATTATTGATGGTATAACCCACACGGTTTAGTGCTTGACTTAACACTGTTCTTAACTGCATTAATATAAAAAGAGTTCGTTTCCTTTCCTGTCCATGCCTGCTGCTGTTCGTCCCTCATCTCTGGAAAGTGTTGAGCTAATAATGACTCAAAATATTTGTCAAACAATTTGTTAGATGATAACTGGGCCATCGGCGCAGTTTCCACGGGTCGTACATTTACACAACCCGTAAATTCTTGCTTTACATCCGAATCATCCATCAGGCAATCTATTTCGGATTCAGAGTAATCTGATAGGGTATCCCATTCATCAGAACTATTTACAAATTCTGAAAGGGAAGGAGGAGTAACGGGACTCGGTATATCAGGCGAGTCGAACGGTTCTGGTTCGATTGATGGATCTTTTACGACTGTATTATTCACCCCTGGCAATAGTAAATTAGGGCGTTTCTTTCCCGTTTGATGTGGGTATCCACAAACGGAGTCTGACGTTGAGGATCCCGAAGGAATGGGGACGTCTTGCTCGTTCCTGTAATCGTCCGTAGCGGGATCCTCTCCAGGGGACGGAGTCAGTCGGCCAATCACTAGGCCTGCTGGTAAAAATTGACCGGTATCCTTTGAACCTATGCTTACTAGCGGTATGCTAATTTGTCTGGTAGGATTTGTAACTGTTAATTTTGGGAACTCGCAATGGTACCACGTTTGTATGCCACTTGAAGGTTGAAAGTCCCAGTAATATATATCCTGCCGAGGGATGTCAATTTTCATTATACATTCGGTATGATAACTTAGTTGAACACTATATGGTAATGCGATATCATAGATCGGCAGACCGTCTACCGCCTGATTGGCTACCACGGTCAAGTGTTTCTGTTTGGGATCGTCCAATGCAGAACACGAAGATTTCTTAGTTATTTGCAGTTGCCCTAAAGAGTTAGTTACCTTAACTGATTCAGGTTGTTCTTTAGTTCGCGATGTATAAAGATTATTAGTAATTTCCATGGAGGAAGATGGTCGTGAAGACCCTTCCTTTGCAGGCAAATTTTGAGGAGTAAATTGTGTCACTCCCGGGTGTGTGTTATTCTTACGAGTTATAGTAATGGTCCCTTGGCTATTCAACTCATGTGCGTTGGTTTTACCAAGTGGTAAAGTTGTACAAGGGTGATTAGGTGCGTGAAGTTCAAATTGGTGGGAGGTAAGTATTGTTTTAGCGTCCTCTTCAGGACTCACGGTGACCTCAGCTGGGATGGTCCCAGTAGAACTCACACTCTCAACCTGCTCTTGACTGTCTGTGGCACCCTGCCTTTTTGGTGGCACCGACAGTTCACTGGGAGCTGGCTGCAAAGTGGAAGAAGTCACGGGGGAGGAGAATTTCGGGACTTTGTCCTTCCACATTCTGGGATTTCTCCATATTGGTGCGTCCTTCTCAGGAGATGCCGTGATCCTATTTACAGTCGGTTCAAAGGGTTGGGCCTGATTTTCCGTACGGGCTGGTTGTAACGTTCCTTGCGCATCCACCTGTTGAGATGAGCAGGAGGAGTGATTACTGTCATCATTCGGTATGAGGGAAGAAGAGGATTTCTTCTTCCTTCCTCTGCGTCGCTTACGCCGTCGAGACCGCCGCGACGGTGACGAGGCTCGCGTCGCGTCGCTAGCTGCATTTGAATTAGCCAAACTAGTGGTATCACTAACTTGAGAATTTATATTCTGTTGCGTCCACTCAGAACGTGGAAAGTGAGCAGTATACTGTTTATGAGAGCGTTTACGGTTTCTTAGCGTAGTGCGAGCGACGGCGTTCGGGACCGGTTCTGCATGCACGTCGGAATATTCGTTCCACCTGTGGCGCAGATATTGCTTGTCCGACTTCCTTCTGTGTAAATGTTCATCTCTCTTCCGAATATGCGGAACCTGTTTAAAGTGAGTGTAATTAACATTCTGTTTTCGTCTTCTCCTGGACTTCTGTTCCGGGAATAGCTCAAAGAAAAGATCTTGAGCAGCATTTCCAAATGCATTGGCAATGACTAGATGGTCCCGCAGAATAACTGAAACATGTCTGTGTAGGAAGTCAGCCCCAAGTATTACTGAATATGAACAATACTCCGGTGGAATTATTGCAAAATCTAGATATCGTCGCATAGTGTTATTGAGATGATCCGTGAAATAGCACGGAACACGTATTACTCTTAGTAACTCGCTAGTCTTAGCACCGACCCCTTTTATCCGGGTATAGCCCTTTGTAAACTGGGGGGTTAAATACTGCTTAGGTACAAAATCAGCCTTCGCCAGTGAGATAGCGGCCCCGCTATCTATTAGCGCAGAGCCCCAATTGGGCCCTATCCTGACCGATACGGTACACAAACTTCCGCCACCCCGTCCTATCCCATAGTTGTTAAAAATCCGATTCCTATAGGGTAGAAGAGAGGGCTTTGCCGGTTCGGCACCGACGTAATCTTCCGGGCAATGGGACACAGGAATGTAATAGGGTTCGTTGGCGTGCTTCAGTGCTGGCCAATCTATTCTTTCGTTGCACCACAGTATTTCTGGGTGTTTTCTCGTATATGTCATGCGGTTTGCAGTTTCCAGTTTCCTAAGATAATCCATACATTCATCTAAATCGTTCATGTCGTCAACACCAAGTATTAGTTTCTCTAAAAGCTCGGGCCGCAAACCTGCTCTAATCCTATGCATCAATTCAGTCTTATCTAGTTGTCCACGAAGAAATTTGAGATCTTTCATTAGTTTAAAAATGAAGGCCAAACTATACTCGCCTGCGCTCTGCTTTCTATTTTCTAAATCATACTCAAGATTAACACGATAATGGATGGATGGGAAAGCTGAGATTATTTTACTTTTTAATTCTGGATAGGTAAGCGTAGGCTGGGTTGCAATTTGCAGAAAATACCACGCACTGGCTGAGCCTGTTAAAGTAAGAGGAAAGAAATCTGCCATCTCCTGTGATGTCCAATCATATATACGTGCCGTGAGTTCGTAGGATGATAGAAAATTTTCTACAGCCTCGTATCTACCTCCTGAAAACAACGGGATTTTCACATCTGGGTAAATACGATATGCTTGAGATCCCGTATCCGCCTCAGCGGTATGTGGACCGCCTTCAGGTGGTGGAGTTTGCGTATTTTTCTTTAAGTATAAATCTGAGATCTTAGGCTTTTCTAGACTAGGCTGCGACGAAGGTTCTGAAACCGGACTAGTTTTAAATTCTCTTTCAGATTTTATGTTAATGTTATCTTTGTGTTCTGAACTGGTATCTTGAGTTGAACCTGACTTTTGACTGTTAAATGTTTGCTTTGAATCACTCTCATACGGGGAGAATTCAGTTGTTCTATCCTCTGATTTGTTTGTGGGGGGTTCAATTTCTGCCGAAAGCGTCGCAGAATTTAACCTACTTTCAACCCTACTTGGTGATGGTGATTTCGAACTTTGTTCTGGTCTAACCGCTGTATTTTCCAACTTGTTGGTGCCACTATCTGTGGGCGAGCCTACACTACTAGGTGGAGAGACAAGCGTTATTTTCGGGGGATCATACCGCCCTGTTTCCTGATACTTCCTCATTTCCTTAGTAGCAGGTGAATCGCTAATACTGTGTTCCGAACTGACAAAAGGTGCACAGAATAAACTACTACTGGGTCTGACACTATTTTTGGACTGATGTGTACTTGGCGAAAAAGAAGGGGGTGAATAAGATTTTGGTTTTTCAATCTCCTTTAAACATACAATTGATGGCGCGTATTCGGCGTACTCAAATATTTTTCCAACGTTCTCTAAGACTCTTGATTCCGACCATGATTCGTTATCGTTTGAATCCTTTTCTTCCTCTTCCTGCTTGGGCGACTGAGCGGTAGAAAGATCCTCATTTTCCTTATCTTCGGCGACTGAAGATTTTGTTTTACTGTCAAAGGTGTTGTCATCCTCTCCTTCACTACTCTTAATGAGCATCAGATCCCTGGCCCTTCTCTGGGGCGTTGATGCTATCAGGGGGTCCCAATTTGAATATGTGAGGTCGTCTCCTGGGTTCCACGGAGGTAGGGAGGTGTCTTCATTACTGAACGAGGTAGTGGTTAACTCTGGGCTTCTTCTATGGGAATTCTCCTTTTCTTCCTCGGAGAGGGATTCTTCCTCAGGTCGTAGCCTATTCAGTTCATATTTTAACCAAGATTCCCGTAGGATATCGTCGTCTCCGGATTCCGAAGTACTAACGTTTCCATCCGACCATCTAACGCTCTTAACGGAACTAAGTAAATTATCAATTTCACCTAGCTGCTCTAATTTTTGTTCCAACGGGATGTTTTTGTCAAACATAATAGGATGCGTTTGCGAAGCAACGGACCGTAGAACCTTAAGATCCGGATCCGTTTCAATGCGGATCATCTTAGGGAACCTATAGTCTGTCTGTATACTAACATTTCTTTTTGGCAAGGCTTCAGTTTGTATATCTACGTCAAATTTTCCTAACACTAAGTCTGTAGGGCGTAAGCCCTCTATAACAGTTGAAGGATCGGTTTGAAAAACAAGACCTATTTTCTCATCACCCACGTCTGGACGACGCAATACTGTAACTTGTATTTTCTTATTTCTCATTTGCTTAACCCAGGGTCGAACTAAGGTCCCTACCACTGGTGAGAATCCTGTCTCTAATGATTTTCTAACTTGGTCTACAATTTCATCATCCCTACCCTGACTCAAAGAAATGGATTCACTTGTCTTACTCTCTTTTTCATTTTCCACGTCAATACTCGCATAAATAGGTTCTTCATTTATATCCGCGTCTAAAGGTTCACGACTAGTATTAGTATATACGGGTTCCAGTCCAGACTGTTCGGGAACAGACTGGTCAGGAATCTCTGACGGTTCATACTTAATTGGGAAATAAATTATTTCTATGCCCTCAGGCCCGTGTGAAGAAATTTGTTCCTTGTCGCTATTAGTGCTCGACTCAACTGCGATTGACTTATTTTCTAGAACTTCTATTTCTGTTTCACTTCCCTGAACTAAGTTCGATTCGGTATTGGGAACGACACCTGAAATAGATTCTAATTCAATAGTCCCGCGAGGTTCTGTTTGACCTGCAACGATTAATTCTGCTCTTTTTAACTCTTCTGCTAAGTTTAATTCGTTTGCTAAAGTCTTCGGATCGACTCCCGGTGGGGTCTCATTCATTTCCGCCTCAGTAAACAAAGTTCTAGGAAAAGGTTGCGGTTTCCCACATGTTCCTGCGTTGACCGTCGCAGGGGTTGGTTCAGTCCCTACCGGACTGGATGTTGCCAGTGGCGTTATTACGCAGCCAGAAGAAGGCGGTTCCTCTATCTTAATACTAGGAGGGTCAAGATATAGAGTTCTATCGGCACTAACATTCAGATCTCCTGAAGTATTTATTTGCCCCGGATTAAATGGAGGGGGAGGATATTCAGGAGGACCATATCCTGGCGATTTCATTTTGTGGCAATTTGTACAAAAGACGTTTAGCCATCTATCTATAATATGCTTTCCATCATGCGCTGGTGAATTAGGACAATGTGATTTGCCTATGTCCCGCAATTTTGTTTTTAATTTCTGCGAAAAACTCATGTTTGTTTACAATTTTCAGTTCAGCGAGTACTCGTCCGTGACAATGCCCTTGTTGACCTACTTCTTATTTTAGCAATGACAGGAAGAAGACAAAAATGTTGTGGTTCATTGCGTTATTTCCTTCAATCGTACAGAAATAAAAAAAATAATTCTAGATTGAATTTATCATAATAGACACACTTCCTTCTTCCTGTATATTTTTATTCCTTTAAAAAATGTAAGATTTACGTAGTATATTGATATTCCTCTTATTTTTTAAAACCAAATTTAATGCTCTGTTTTATTTTATCTTCTTTTACTTTTTATCAAATTTTAATGTCTGATAAGTATCTCAAATTACGCCGATATTAATTCGCTAAAAGGCTAGTAGGCTGAACACTGTCACGGAACGCACTCCACTAAACACGGGATTACATGCTACTAAGTACGTTCACTATTCGCAAAAAAAGAAAAAGTTTCTCCGCTATATTTTTTTTTTTAACTAGCGCAACAACACTGTCTATTTCTATAGTTTCCGAAGAACAACTTATAATATTAGCACTAAGTAATTTACGAAAAGAAAGATAAACTACATTTCCTGCGATAACATAACCAAGCAAGCCAAGGTAAATGTAAGGACTATACAAACCAAAACTATTGTACCCAAGGCACCTCCACCAAAATCTGTTACATTTATTGTTAGTAAGTTGGTGTGTGAGTTTGGTTTGGGGGCTCCACCACCTGTGCAACATACGCACAGGACAGGTTCGATGGAATGAACCTATACTTCTCTCTCTCGTAGTCTTCCTCCTAGCTGACGGATTCTGTATTAATCCGCGATTAACCTCGAACTGAGCGTTCTCTTCGGCCGCTAATCTGGAATTAAGTAACTGGTACCTTAATGAAAGAGAAGTAGCATCGAAGTTCGTAGCTCAGGGGTTTAATTTTAAGACTGTACCTGAATCGCCCAGTACAAATGTGAGGATTCTTGGCTTGCACCTAAATCATTAAATGAGTCCAATAAATAAATAAATAAGAATTCCATAATAAAGTATTTATTAGAAAAGAAGTACAATCGAGTTACATACAGCGTGACCAGACTATTTATAGTTTAACTGACATTACTCCATCTTACATATATGTTACTAGCCTATAGACTGCTCCTCGGTTCGCGAAATGTCCACATATTGTAAAAATGTGAAGAGAAAAAAAAAAGAAAAGAGATTTAAGAAATACCTGGACTCGAGCAGCAAGTAAGGTGTTAATACTTGCGTAACCCTTTAGCTTTTCTTGGCATGTTATCGCTTCTTTAAGAAATTTCAAGTTAAATCATATTGATGGCGAACTTAGAAATAATTTCTAGGTTCGGCAGCATACCTGAGTCTGAAGTAGTAGCGCAACTGCTGCAAATTGGAGACGAGACCAGCGCAGGTTGAGTGCCGGCCCAAGACAGGATATCGGCAAGGTCGAACTCACCTCTTTTATACTCTCGGGGCGGTGGCTATTGCATCAGATTTCACCGTGTTTCATCCGATTGCACCACTTCCCGTATTTCATCTTATTGCACCATATTGCACCACATTGCACCACGCGTGGGCGGATAGCCAAGGCCAATCTAGCTTCTTTCTATTGTCTTTACGACCTCTATTTCACCTTGAAGGAGTGTGTGGGCAGATAGCCAAGGTCAATCCAGCACCTTTCAAGGAGCGCGTGGGCAGGAGTCGACACGTGGCAGGAAGCAGAGTACAACCAACATTGCCGTTGCCCTAGCGGCCAACTATGGTACTAACCCATGCTAGGCTATACACCACGCGGCGAAACCATATGTCTATTGAGATTTATTATTTTATTATCTATATATTTAGGGTTTTCTTGTTCTTTCTTTACAACTGGATTCCGTTCTGCCATCATGAATGGCACAAGACCCTCTTTGCTTTGTCTTTTATAATTCTGTTCGCTGCTCTGCGGTCTTACAGCCAACAGGGGCCAGGAACACAGCTTAGCCAGGCAGAGTTTTAAATAAATCGTTCCCGAAAGGATATTTTTCTCCCCTGTCTCCTGTCACTATGTCACCGCCCCTAGCTCCCATTCCACACAACAGAATCGAAACCCGGCTATCAGGGTTATCGGCGACTTGAGATGGTAACAATATATATATAAAATTGTACTTTATTTCCATTATTGTTTTTTTATTTTTTTTATTTCTTTAATTTGTCTCTTTAGTCTATGACAAACATATATTGTCATCTTATATTATTATTGAAGTATGTACGTAGTGGATTGTACTGCCCCTTAATGTGAGCATTAGCTCGTTGGGGCCAAAGGAAAGTGAATAAATAAATAAATAAAAATATTTAAATTAATTTGAAACCAGTGAAGTACGTAAAGCGCGCCTTGTTTTGCATTGGTTCCCTGAAGTGGAGAGAGAAGCTACTCGTGTCTGCTTACCTGGTGACGTCACGTCCAGCCTCGTCCTCAGCGTTTGGGTTGGCGCAACCTATAGGGTGTATAGATCCTTGGGCAGCGTGTATTTGAAAACTGAATCTATTGATATTTGTTTTAGCGGAACTACGCTCCTTTTCTGTATCCAGTTTTATTCTTAAAGTAATGGGAGGCAAGGCAAGTATCGGGAGCAAGTCGTCAGAGCGACGATTAAAAATCTTAGTGTTAAAATACCTAATCTTAGTGTTCGCGTCGCGTCCTCAGTTACCACAAAGAAGTGACAGTGCTTCAAGGAATTAGTCTTCGGTGTCGTTCTATTAGCGACAGTGGAAGTGTGATTCTGTGTGATTTTTGGTTTATTGTTGAGTGAAAACTTTTATTATTTGTGTGAAACTAGAATGGGTAAAGTAAGACTGCAATACGAACAAAAGTTTCGGAATGTGTGCTTGAGAAACCCAAAATTTGCTAAGTGGTTGACAAAGGTTGTGGGGGACGAAACTATTGTAAAGCATGTCCTTGTACTATAAGAGCGATACTGGATGATTTAGACAATCATGTTGAAACTAAGACACATAAATCTGCAGCTTCTGTACAAAGCCAACCAAAACTAGATTTCAACCCTGTGTCTGATTCCCTAGAATCAAATAATGCCGAATTGTCGCTTGCTCTATTTGTGTCCCCACATTGTGCTATAATGGCATCTGATCATTTAGGTGAACTTTGTAAATGCCGATTCAAAAATAGTGTTGCTGTAAGTAAAATTGCATCGAACAAAGTATAAAGCAGTTGTTAAAAATGCTCTGGGTCCTGATTTCGTAAGCAACTTACGAAGTGATATTGGTGATGGAAATGAAAAATGAAATCTTTGGGTTTTACGTCCCACGATTATTCCGGTTAGGCTAAAGGAGACGGTGATGATGAGCAATGAATGAAATGGTGGAATGAAGAAAGTGCGAGGAAATGGGAGAGTCGCGAGAATACTCACGAGCACGGTGTTTGTCCACCACAAAGTCCACACGACGCAACCTGGGATTGAACCAGGAATCCCTAGCACCGGATATGAACGTTCTACCGCTAAGCCAGCGTGCCCCATATTGATGATGGAATGTACAGCATTTTAGTAGATGAGTCTACTGATATTACCTAGTAGAGCTACTAAACTTTAAGCAATAGTTATTATATATCACAGTAGGACATCTGACAGGATTGTGTCAATATTTCTTACCCTGCGAGCACGGTGTTTGTCCACCACAAAGTCCACACGACGCAACCTGGGATTGAACCAGGAATCCCTAGCACCGGATATGAACGTTCTACCGCTAAGCCAGCGTGCCCCATATTGATGATGGAATGTACAGCATTTTAGTAGATGAGTCTACTGATATTACCTAGTAGAGCTACTAAACTTTAAGCAATAGTTATTATATATCACAGTAGGACATCTGACAGGATTGTGTCAATATTTCTTACCCTGGTTGAACTTGAGAAATGTGATGCTGAATCTATCGTGATTGTTATTAAGGAAGCATTGAAAGAAATTAATTGAGATATGAATAAACTGCAAGGTATCGGAACGGATAATGCTAGCGTTATGGTTGGGGTTAACAATGGGGTGGATCAAATACTTAAAAAGGAGGTTCCACATGTGATACTTATGAGGTATGTCTGCCACTCCATTCAGTTGGCAACATCTGCAGCAACTGCTGAATGTCTTTCAAGAAATGTAGACTTTCTGGTTAGAGAAACTTTCAGTTGGTTTTCTCGTTCTTCGTCACGGAAGCTTCAGTACCGCCAGGTTAATGCCACCCTAAATGAAGGCTAGAAACAATTGAAAATTCCTCAAGTTTCTAACGCTAGTTGGTTATCTATTCAACCTACGTCATGTAAAATAATAGATCAATGGTTAGAGTTCAAAACTCATTTTGAAATACATAGGCTTACTGAAATGTGGTACATTGCTGAAGTACTCTACTCAATATTCAGTGATGAACTCAATTTAGATTTTTTTGAAACCTATTCTGTCAGATCTTCAGAGTCAACAGAAAGTTTGAGTCAAGTGACGTAGACCTATGTAAATTGTTAGATGACCCAGTACTTGTCATTCAATCTCTTCTTAAGCTGGTTATTTCTATGTACTCAATTTAGCGAAAATTTGATAATGATTTCAAGAATCAATTAGATCCAAAGCCGTACTTATGATACTCGTCTGAAAGCGAACTTTCTGAAATTAGGAAAAAAATAACTGGAAATGAAAATTGTGAAAGGAAAGTGTGTGAAATGTGTTTGTGTACTCATCAAACAACAACTGCGTTTACCTGATAACGTAGAGCAGTTGAGAATATAGTCTCTTCTTGCAATCTCAAATGCTATTGTAGTTCTACAGAAATCCTTAATCCCCCCTTTTCGAAAATTCACAATTAGATAGGGATAGAATTACAGTGGCAAAAATTGATTGTTGTAAGGTGCAATAATACCAGTAAGTAAACTGATTTCTGGTGTGAAGTTTCCAACTATGCTAGCGGTTAAAATGGTTTTAAAAAAACTAGCGGAATTTGCAATATCTCGTCTTGTACTTCTACGGTAAGGAACAGGATAGCGAATGCTATATTAGGGATTCGAGCAAGTCTTCGCAGAAAAAAAAAAAAACAAGTGCTGCTATAATTATGAACTTCCAGCGTCAGTTGTCAAAGCTATTGGGTGAGTTGAAGCATATAGGTTTTAACCATACACATAGAGCTAGGGGAAGGTCGGATAGTATCGGACACTTAAGGAACATGTGATGTAACAACTTTATGATAATCAGAAATTGAATAAAAACCTCATATGTGCAATCCTCATACATATCTTTATAACACTATATAAACCATATTTCACTTTTACTGCAAAATTTAGAGAAACTGAAAAAAATGTAAAAGTCTAATTTTTCAAGATATAAAAAACTGGCGGGTTATATCGGACAGATCTGTTATTACCTTCTTAGATTCCTTACATGTCTTCTTACATACCTTACAAACTGCAGATTGTTATGTTGTATTGCAAATATCACATTTATAATAAAATGCATCTCTCTTAAGACTTGCACAGTTTTCATGTGCGAGCTTTTGCACGAATTACACTGTATCCAGTTCTCATCAAAGTTTTCCCCACAAATTATGCAATCAGTCTTTGTTTCACCGTCGAATTTCAGAGACTTCCTTGCTGATCCAACTGCTTGGTTGAGCATCAAATACGGCTTCCTTCGGGAGCATCTTTCGTAAGTTCTTTGTCCATTCTTACTCTTCGGAACACAAATAATGGAGGGATAAATTGATCACCTGACGGGTTTATGCACAGAAGAATTGTTACGTTTGTGCCTCTTTCTCCAAATGTTATTTCCCTACCTGCTTTTTCCCATTTATAGACACAACTTTTAACTAATTTTCATGAACTACTGTCACACCAGTTTCATCAGCATTAAAAATTCTCGATGGTTTAAAAGAATATTTATTTATAAGTTCAGAGAGTTTGTCAAAAAAAATATATATATATACCAATGTGCTCCTTGTTGAATCCTATAGCCCGCTGCAAACTGTGGGTTTCGCGCACCTCAAACTTAAATCGTGGTGTCTCTACATGAAAGAATAATAAAAATCTTTCCCGGCTAGAACTATAAGTTTTCGCATTGAAACTTCAAATATTGCTGTCCGATATTGCCCGCCAACACCCTGTCCGATACCACCCGACCAACGTGCATGATAATAAAGAGTCCTGAAATAATTTGTCTTGCAATGTAGGCAATGATATAATGCCAATTAGGATACAAAACTACAACAAAAATGTACAACTACTTAAATTCATATTTCACTTCCCTTTGTTTCTGTAATTAGCCGACAAAATTAAGTACGTGCAACCACAAACCGCACAAAAACTACAAATCGTCGCACCACATATACACCTTTCAACGTACTATCTCAGAATGTTGGCGCCACGCTTCCCTCACAATGAACTACTAACACGTGGCAAAAGAGTGTCGCCATCCTGCTCCGAAAATAGTGAACTATACACTGTCCGATACTATACGCTGTCCGATACTATCCGACTTTCCCCTAAAATCCATGTACTTGTGCCATAATATACAGAGTGTTCAAAAGTTCCTATACACCTGAATTGTCACATATTCAAAGCAACGAGAAAATTATTTTATTCAAAATTTATTATATTTTATGGCATAAAAGCAGTATGTACAGGGCGTAGCATATACACACACATTTTCACAGCAAATGTTGGGAATGTCCCCCATGAGCCTCCAAATGTCCCCCACCCCCACGATTCAGGTGTATAGAGACTTTTGAACACACTGTATTTTAATACATTTTAATTTACATAAATTATTTATAAATGTGTGACTCAGTTTGTTTAATAATAATGATAATAATAATAATCTTTAATAACGTGCTTAGAACTAAAGGCAATAATAGAACTCTTGGTCGTGTAATTCAATGATACGAATATAAACCTATAGAATACAATAGAAAATATTATGCTAATTACATATGAAGTGAGTGAATTAAAATAAAACCAGTGTATTAAGTCATTGCAAATCAAGGTAAATAAAATAGTTTTAAGATGCACAACGATTATAATGCTTTACAGGTCTTGAGATTAAAACTTGTTTTGTTACTTGGTTAAGTGGCTCAGTAGTACTTACCTCTGGTGCATGGGTTCTTCGTTCGATCCCCGGGTAAGTTAGTTTATGGCGGACAACATTGCATCTGTGGGTAGATTTCTTACAGTATTAATTTCTTGCAAAATATTACCTTCAATCTCATATTAACATAATAAACAAAAATATTTGTGAAATAGCTGCAAAAATTAATCGTAAGACTGTTCAACTGGTACGTGTATGTATCGTTGCTGGTTAAACATATGTATGTACTTATTTAATTTTTGCTCCATTGGTATTTTAATGTCTACAATCTTCTTTTCAGCTGTGACATGATTTTTTTGTACCTCTATCCAGAGAATTAGAACTGTTTCTTCAGTACTATAGTGGCAGTACGAGATAGAATCATCAATATCGCTGAAGAACACATAAAGACTTCCAGGGATCCAGAATCAAAAAATCAAATTTCAAATTACATAGGACAAATTAGAGGTAAGGCAAATTCAATTTTAATTTGGATTTCTGAATATAACTCTGAGAGTTGCGTTTCGAACACAGACAATCATATTACATGGACCCACTCTGTCCTAACACTACGTGTTTCTAATACAGCTTAAGTGGGTCATATCACAAGTAGGTAATATTTTTTATTTTATTTATTTAGTTATTTACTTCTTTTTCTTTTTTGTGCAAAGGCTTTCATGAAAAGCTCCATAAGCACGAAATATCGTAATCTCTCATGTATAAGCCTCACTTTTCACGAAAAAGCAAACGAAAATGTAGGGTTCGGCTTATACACGCTAATGATTTAAAATGGCTTAAAGATAATTATGGTATTAATTTTTTGCGTATGTTGTATGTATTTACCGTACATCACAAGAAACACGTATAGAAAACAAATCCACAAAGCCACAATCAGACGAAACAACAATTCAACACAGGAACAAACACGTTAACTCAAATACCGCTATTGTTGATTTGATTCAACAATTAATGGTAAACGAACAAAGATTCCTCTGCGATAACAATCGCGCACTCAAGAGTTTTTTTTCTACGAGGCAGTCTGTCTCGTGCGCTGCACCTGTACGTTACGAAGAGCGTGCCTTGTGGATTTCTTCTAAGGAAAAAGTCCAAACGACTTAGCTACGATGCACATTTTAAATTGCAAGTTAACCGATTCTCTGAGGAAAACGAGAACCAAGCTGCTGCTCGTCATTTTCACGTAGATGAATCCAACGTGTGACGTTGGAAAAAGCAGAAGAATGAACTTCAAGAAACAAGGGGCAAGAGGAAGGCGTTCCGTGGGATAGCAGCTAAGTATCCACAATTGGAAGAAAACATTTTATCTTACGTTAATGAGAAAAGAGGTTCAGGTTATTCTGCTACAGTTGATATGATACGCTTTCAAGCTCTTGAAGAGGGTCGTCGGTTGGGAGTAAGCCACGATTTTCGAGCAAATGCTGGATGGTGTGCACGTTTCATGCGTCGGAATGGCTTGTCACTGCGTCGTAGGACAACAGTTGCTCAACGTCTTCCAGCAGACTTTGACGATGAAATTTTGAAGTTTCAGAGATTCATTATCCGTAAGCGACAAGCCAATGGGTATGCGCTCTCCCAAATCGGTAATGCTGATCAAACACCCACTTAGTGGGAGATATCTTCTAGAGTGGATCGAAAAAAAAACTTTTTTTTTTTAGTTTCCGAGTTGCTATACCGCGGAAAAGTTATGGTTAGTGATGACTTGAAAATTAAAAAAAAAAGTATCTAAATCGATTAATATCTTCCGATCGCGCAAAGCGTCTGAAAAATTTTAAAGAGCACGAAAAATTTAATGCTTTCGTACTTTTTATGAAAACAAAATACTCTCGTATTTTTAATGCTATAGTGGTAAAACGTTACAACTAGTAATATTTAATAAGAAAAACATATGTTGTATGTTTTTAGAGAGTATCTTCCGATCGTGCACGTGTGAGGAACCTAACAAGATTCCTGTCATTGAGCGAAAATTCTTACATCTTCAGAGGAAGCATGGGTTAGGAAAAATTAGTGCTTTGGATCGGAAGGAGACATCAAAGTTGAAACGTAGACTTGAAAGAAGAAGCTATACTTTAAATAGAGATAACCCTGATTGTTTACTTGAAGAAGAGCCAAGTTGTTCAGCCGAAGTGTGTTCTGAAATTGAACCTGAATACAAACCAAATGACTCTGAGAAAAAGGAGCTACAGCATTAACCTGCGATAGATATGGATTCAGTGACCGTGCAGGTTCTGCTATAGCATCCAGTGTGCTAGAAGACTTTGGTATAATAAGCAAAGCAGATACGTCTATGGTTATTGAAGGTGTGTAATTAGAAGGGAAAGGAGCAAAATTAGAAGTGATTTGCAAAACAACATTGAAAATGATTTAGATGGACCGCGTGGTCTTTATTTTGACGGAAGTAAGGATGACACCTTGGTTATAGATAAGATTGAATCCAAACAATTTCGTCGTACTATTAAGGATTGCCATCACTCGCTCATCAAAGAACCTGGTTCTGTATACATTGGCCATGTGTCGCCGAGCGCTGGATCTGCTAAAGATATTGAGTCTTGCCTTAATGAATAAGGAATTTCAGTGGAAGACTTGGATATCATCGGTTGTGATGGTACTAATACAAATACTGGCTGGAAAAATGGTGTTATTCGTCATCTTGAGATCCGTGTTGGGCGACCTCTGCAATGCCCTATTTGCCTACTCGATTTCAATGAATTACCTTTCCGTCATCATCTCCAACATATGGATAGAGGAACAGTTGGCCTCACAACATTTTCTGGACCAATTGGAAAGAATCTAAGCGGATGTGAGAAACTGAAACTGCCAGTGATAGATTTTCAACCAATAGATTGTGTAATTCCAGAAGTTGACAGAAATTCTTTGAGTAAAGACGAAAGATATCTTTTAGATATATGTCAGGTGGTAAAGAGTGGTATATATTCAAGTGATTTATCAATTCGTGATCCCGGTACACTTTCACATTCCAGATGGCTCACTTGTGCAAATGGAGTTCTCAGACTATACATAAGTGAAGCAAATCCTTGAAATGAGTTAAAAACCATAGTGACTTTCATTTTGAGATCTTACATGCCAGTGTGGTTTGAAATTAAAAACAGCAATACCTTTATAAGTGGACCCATTCATGTATATAGAATAATTGAAACATCTAGATACTTGCCTGACAATTTGAAGCAAGTTGTTTTCCCCGTCATTGAAAGGAACTCGTTCTTTGCCCACCCCGAAAATCTTTTAATAATCATGATTTTTGATGAGAGGAAGCACATTAGAGAACTAGGGTTTAGAAGATTGTTGAAAGCCAGGCAGTCTGATTCGAAAGGAAAAACCATCAGAACCTTTCTTACTCCAACTGTACATTTTGAAGCCTCAGATTACATTGACATGATTGACTGGAGTGAAGCCAGGTATTCTTCTCCAACTCTTCTTCGAAAAGTTTCAAACGATGACATCAACTCTTTCATTCAGCGAGGTGAAATACCAGATGGGGATATCAAGAAGTTCCCCTGCCATACGCAAGCCGTGGAGCTAGTTACTTAAGCTTTGCTCAAAGCATGCGGATCCAAATCAAGAGATGGCTACATCAGAGCAACGTTCAAATCCTGATCTTTGATGCCTCAGTACAGAATAAAATCTGACTATAAAGTCGCTTCAATATTGTGCCTTTCAAAAAAGAAAAACAAATGTAAATATGTAAATATTGTAAATAGTACACACCTTTTATGGCTGGGTGTGGGTGGAACTCAAAGTGCAGCCTTCTCCTCTGGGTTGTTTTTATATATAAAACAAACGAAGAGCTGCACATTTGTGTTAGCTTTGGAAATTACATGTCATAACCTTGCAACTCTCTCATTAAAACATTAAACATTATAAAACATATTAGAACGCATGTTATTACACCAGCACTATAAGGCATTAAAAATATCGCAGTTTATAATTTTTGATTATTTTTTGTAAATACGAACAACAGACATTTTTCTTAAACTTCATGGTCTTTGCGCGATTGAAAGATATTCTCTAAAATCATAAAACAACTACTTTTATTATTAAGGCATGTTGTAACGTTTTATCACTATAGCGTAAAACTACGAGAGTGTTTTCTTTTAATAAAGAGTACGAGAAAATTAAGCTTTTCGTGTGTGTTTTTTTTTTTTTTTTTTAATTTTTCAGACGCTTTGCGCGACCGGAAGATATTAAACCGATTTAGACACTTCTTTTTTTATTTTTCAAGTCATCATCAACCACAACTTTTCCGCAGTATAGCAACTCGGAAACTAAAAAAAAAAGTTTTTACGATCCACCCTAATATCTATGTCTACTACAGTTGCGCCAAGAGGCTCGCGCACCGTAAGCATGAAGACCACAGGTGGTTAGAAGCAGCGATGTACCGTTATGCTGGCTGTTTGGGAGATGCAAAAAGAAAACTACCACCCTACGTTGTCTTGAAGCAAAAGACTGCACCAAAAGACATACCGCCGGGTATTTTTGTCCGTGCTCAGGAAAAAGGATGGATGGAAGAGAATCTGGTGTTGGACTGGCTACAAATGGTGTGGAACAGCCTGGTGGTTTGCTAAAACCTAAGAGCTTGTTAGCTTGGGATAGCTTCCGAGCTCACGTGACTCCTTGTGTGAAGCGAACATTAAATATGTGTAAAACTGACATAGCTGTTGTTCCTGGGGGCCTTACTTCAATGCTTCAGCCCCTTAATGTTATTGTTAATCGCTCCTTTAAAAGTTCATTCAGGAGACTTTACAATGATTGGATGACTGCAGGAAACCATGACCGTACACCCAAAGGTAAGATCAAACGTCCGACTATGCGGCTTGTTTGTGAATGGATTCTGGCAGCCTGGGAAAGTGTTAAACCTGAAACGATCGTCAAAGGATTTTTGAAGTGTGGAATATCCAATGCTCTGGACGGCTCCCAGGATGATATGCTATAGGATATCAGCGATAGTAATCGTGATGCCTCTAATGCAGGTACTGATAATGCAAGCAACCTCTCTACTGGTAGTGATAGTGGTAGTGACAGTGAATAATATTACAACTGTACATTTTTAGCAACCTCTCTAGTGGTAGAGACGGTGTGATTTTATTTTAGAATAAAAAAGTCTTAGAAGCCGCGGTGGCTCAGTGGTAGAGCTTCCACCTTTGGTTCGATCCCAGTTCCCGCAAAATGAACTTTGTGGTGGACAAACACCGTGTGCGTGCGTTTTCTCGGGGTTCTTCCGTTTCCTCCCACTTTCTTCATTTCACCATTTCATTCATTACTCATCATCACCGTCTCCTTTAGCCTAACCGGCATTACCGTGGGACGTAAAACTAAAAGATTTCATTTCAAAAAAGTCTTAGTGTGTGATAAGTACGTAAACATGATTTTATTTTAGCTGTAGCTTGATAGACATTCTACCCGCGTCTTATCCTTGATATTTTTTAAACGGATGTAAAGCTAAATTTTAAGGGTGCGGCTTATACACGCGAGAATACGGTATATTTGTTTCTGGGTACTTTAGAAGAGTTTAAAAAATATTACTCTCTGCGGACGGAGTGGGTAAGGTACTGGTAGCCCAACAGCGATATACACCAGTTTTCCAACTATACCAGTAACAATCATTCTTTGAAAAGTAATGAAGTTTCATCTAAAATTAAAACAAAATGCGAAAATTATTATTACCTATCATGTACACTTACTATGTTTCTGTTCGTTACATGATATTTACACCACATCGTAATACAACTAAAGACTTCAATAATCCCCCCCCCTCCCGTGGGTCCGAACAATAGATACTTTTATGGCATTTGTTTAATCGTTCTGTTATATTACGGAACATGCATTAAATTCGTTGTCATATTATTTCTATTCTATGGAAGGCTTTCGAAGCCAGATGAAATTTCGTTGAATGAAGCAACACGGTTGATATTGGCTCCGACGTTATACACCGAGGCTAAAGGAGACGGTGCTAATGGTGGTGAACAAAATGGTGGAATTGTTTGAGAAGTCAAGAAAACCCACGCACACTGTGTTTGTCCAGCACAAAGCCATTTGGCGAGAGCCTCTCTGTTGATCTAGTGACTAGTGTGTGCGTCTTTGATGCACGTGTCTCGAGTTCAATTCCCAGTGAGAGAGCACAAAATGTTTAGTTTAACATTCACTTTCATTTACCGTCTTTCTGTCTCTTTTACCCTAATGAGCATTACCGTGGAACATTAAACAAAAATGTAAATAAAACATTTACATATGTAAACTTACGATCATGATCATCAGAATAGGAAATAAATAAGGACAATTATATATATATTTAGAAAGTACGGATATTATAAGCTAAAACTAGGGCTGGAATGTGTTCATATTGAGCTTTTTAGCATGTGCTGAATTCGTAATGCAATCAAGAGACTGAGAACTGAAATTAAACAGTAAACGTAGTGAACCTTCACTTTTACAAGTAATAAAATAGCCTAGTTTCACACACATTTTCATAGACTAACTAATATTGTCAAATAATACTAGGATTTAGTTCGACCTAAACAACACACTGGTATACATTTTGAAGGTAGTTGTTAATTAATTGTTAAGATAACTCATTGGAACTCTTGGCTTGAAATCATTGAATAATAAAACCATATTAGTCATAGTAGGTAAAATATAGAATGAGAAAATGTTTCGACATCCAACAATAATAACGTGTAATTTTTCTATACTATTGTGGTGAATACATTAATAATTGGCAGGTTAGATAGTATAAGTGTATAAGGGCATCGACTTAAGAATCTCTTGAGTTGCTTAAAAACCAGACTTCCGTGTATACGCACATTGCTCTATAGACGTCGCAACCAGGAAATATGGTAAAACTTCAGAGTCAGATACAAGGAAGTCTTGCTACAAGGAAGTCACCTACGAGGTAATTGCATTGATAGGAATTCAGAGGATTGCAAGAAATACGGAAGGTAGTTTTCGACCTGCAGATAGAGCTCGAGGAGGACAGTTTCGACTAAACTCCCGTTTCGGAAAGATCCCGCGATTTGACATCCAAGTCTGTATATTCTTAGTGATTATAATCTGGACACTTCCATACCAAGACCGAAGTACTTCAAAGGCAATCAGGTTAGTAGTTTCTCTTGAGATGTCTAAATTAAGCAATTAATAACAAAACCGAACGATCTTTAGCTTCAACTAAAGTCAATTAAATTAACTTAAGCTTAAACTATAAACCCAACACTTTACGAATGAAATAGGAAAATAGATAGTAGCCACACTGCCCATGCGAAGCCCTAAGCCGTTTTTTTAATTTAATTGTTATTGTTATTGTTGTTGTTGTCTAATTATTCAAGAATAAATTATTTAATGATATACTGTATGTTAAGTGTATTTATTTAGCTGGTTGTCTGGTTCGCTATCATCGAACCCAGATTGACCGAATTACGGTAATGTCAGCATCGAATGATTAATTACGATCATAAATCATTAACACCGAACCAGACACCACATGGTGGCCAGTGAGTGTTTTTTGTTAAACGGGTTTAGGACCACATGATGGCCAGTAAGGTTCTTTTCTTTGAAGGTGGCAGAATGTGTTTAATTACAGTATAGTGGGTAGTAACCCTGCTTGTTAAGTGAGAGAACGGGGCTCGATTCCCTGTCAGAGACACATAATATAATGGCCAATATAAGTTTTAAAGGATTTTTGTAGTACGAAAAAAAAAAAGTAATTACACAAGTTAAAACTAAATAATCATACAATTTAATTTGGGCAAAAGCTACTTGCTATTTTCTTTTAATTATAAGCAATTTTATTGACGGAAAGAATATAACCATAATGCTAAGGTATGCGATATTATTCATTATTATTTTACATGAAAGCGCAATGTTTTACTCAGGTTAGTCTGTGCGACATATTTATAAGTCAGCATTTTGGCGTAGTTCAGCTTGTTAACAGGAAATGAAATGACCTTGCAGTTCGAATGCTGCATAATGTTAACGTCCGTTCGTGACATTACTCTTATTTGAAAAAAAAATGGAGAAAAAAGAATAACGTTGTGTGAATTTTAGAAATGTTTGCGTAATTAAGACTTAAAGTATAGCCAGGCCAAAATTATTTACACAGTACGTTAAAAAAAAAAGCAAATATATATATATATTAGTTATAATCTATGAGCAGCCTGAATTTAAGGCAATTAGGGGACGAATTGGGTAATTTATTGGACGAAATTGGGCGACGTGCAACACCGGTCCTAGTTCGACAGCAGCGTCAACAACAACACGTGAGGTCACAAACTTCTGATAGAAGCCCCTATAATCTAAGATCCAGAGCGCAACGAGGAGAGATCAGTTTTCTTAGTACAGACGATACCGACGATCAGATGAGATGTAGACGCCACCCGTCCGTTAGCAGCGATCAGGGACGTTCGTCATCCGACCAAGACAGCCCAGAGAGAGATTTTGAGCGGCGGCGCAGTAGGCGACAACGTGACCCACAGAATGAAAACAGACGACAGGATGACCCGCAGAATGAAAACAGACGACAGGATGACCCGCAGAATGAGAACAGACGACAGGATGACCCGCAGAATGAAAACAGACGACAGGACCAAGGAGCACAAAATGATGGCGAGAATGATGGAACAGGAGAAAATCAGCAGCGTGGAAGAGATCATAGTCCAAGGAGGGAGAATAGGACGACGGTAATTCATGTACACACCAATAATACACCTAAATTTGACATAAAACAGGATTGTATTGAAAAGTTTTTCGTAACATTCGAGGACTTTATACGGGAAAACGATTATTCGGAACGCAAGGCTAAACACATGTTACCTGCCTGTTTTGTAGGTAAAGCGCAAGGTTGGGTAAAGAATTTAATCAAGCGCAATAATTTAAATGCACCACCGTATAAGAACTTTAAGAGAGAAATTATAAAGTTTTTTCTTGATCCTAAGACGAGTGCGGATCCGATTATCAAAATTACTAATAGGACACAGGGGAAACACGAAAGTGCGAAGTTTTACTTATATGACAAATTAGCGTTAATAGATAAATATGCCAGGCATATATCTCCCCAAACGGCAGTGTCAATGTTAGCATGTGGCTTAAGGGCCAAAATAGTAGAAAAGTTAGGGAATAAGAAGTTCAGGTCCCCAGAACAACTTATTGATGCGGTTACAGACATAGAGAACGCGCTTGTAAAGGTGAAGATGGCGAGAAAGATGGAGAAGAAGAGGTCAACCGTGAAGAATAGCAAGAAAAACAATAGAAAGAAGATAATGAGGGATTCGTCAACATCAAGTTCGTCAGAGGACAGCTCTGAGGATGATGATAGTACTGATAGAAATGAATCTACATTCAGTTCCACTACGGATTCTGAGTCGGAGACATCTGAAATTGAAAGGAGGTGGAAACTTAAAATGAAGAAACAGAAGAAACAGACAGGAAGAGAAAAGTCCATGACCAGACCAACGATGAAGCCAGGGAAAGAGGACACCCCTAAGAAAAGGAACAAGAGGGATGAACTTCGTGACCTATCTAAGAAGCTAGAACAACTTACGTTGAGTATGTCACATGATACTCAGGTGCCGAAAGTGGACACTTCCCGTCAAGTTCATCAAGGTAACCAATCAGCATTCAGTGCGAGGGGACAGCAGCAAAAATCTACCTTTCGAGGAAGAGGTGGAAATTTCAGAGGTCGTGGTGGTAATGCTAGTAGATTTGATGGTCAACAACAATTTCAGAACTCGACCCCGAGAGGAAGAGGAAATTTCGGTGGACGCAATAACGCTATGAGAAATTTTAATGGAAGAGGAAATTACAATGGGAACTGGAATGGAAGACAACCGTCTAATTGGAACAGAAGACCGAATAATTTTAATAGTAGGCAAGCATATGGTACAGGACAATTACAACAACAGACGCAGCGCATACCAAACTTTTACCCTCAACAACAACAACAGGCGTTACTTAACCCCAATGCTCCTAACTTTGTTCCGAATGTAGGGCAAGTATGTTCAAAATGTTTTATGCCTAATCATTTGGCAGAGAACTGTTTACAGCCAAATTTAAACTGAATAATACTGGATGTCGTGGCGGTGATCTTCCAGGTGGACAATATGTTAACCGCCATACTAATGGGAAACGAACACAGGTTCCTACATGTTCAGAGACAATACCAGAAGCACACAACCAAGTAAATAAGATAGGATTAGTCCAACAAAATAAAGATAAAAATAGAATGGCGACAAATAGATATAAATTAAACAAACGAAAACAAATTCAAGTACCTATATATATCACAGGCAATATAGTTAGATTACAAGTTCAGATTGATACCTTAAATACTAATAGTATTTTAGACAGTGCGTCAACATTATCTTTAGTTGATAAGAAAATTTTGCCGAAGAATGTGGTATTAAGGCCTTTGGAAACTCAAATTAAAGGAATTGGAGATACAGTTCTTAACCTATCTAATGCTGTGAATTTAAAGTTTAAAATTGGTTCAAATGAGTTTTATCACTGTTTTCGAGTAGTCGAAGGAGTCGGTTTTGACATGTTGTTGGGTGTAGATTTTCTAATGGCGGCAAATGCGAATATAAATTTTCAAGATAAAATAGTACAATTAATGGTACAACCCAGGAGGTCCATCAAATTGGCACAACAACAAGAACGAACGCTACATTTAGTGTCTACAACGGTAGGAGAACATTTAAACATGAAGTTGGAGCCACAGCTACTAACACCTAGAAGAATTTGGATCCCACCAAGGTCGAAGATTTTAATTCCACTGAAACCAATGTACACCAGGGAAAATCAAGATCTCTTGTTGGAACCCGAAGATGATGTTTTGAAAGAGAAGGGTATAGAGATACCAGTGTGTTTAGTGTCTAGGAAGCATCCATGTGTGGAAATTGTGAATCCAACCCCTGAGAGTGTAAAATTAAAGAAAAATTTTAAGATTGGAGCTGTGCAATCCATTCACCTACTACAGGAGAAGAGAGAAGAAGAAGAAGACCCCTCGAAGCAGTATTTGGAAGAAGACAGGAAATTATTTGACCCAAAAAGAATTAAAATTGGAAGTGTAGCCAAAAAGGAGATTAGAAAACAAATTTTGGATCTTTGTTATGAATATGCTAATATTTTTAATTGGAATCCAGACAGAATTGGGACCATACCGAACTATGAACACAAAATACCACTGCAGTCAGACGAACCTTTTTGTATACGTCAATACGCTATTCCGGAGGCTGCGAAACAACAAGTAACTGAACAAATTGAACAATTATTAAAACAGGGAGTACTGGAACCTTCCCAGAGTTTACATAACTCTCCAACGTTATTTTTGAAGAAGAAGGACAGTAATCAATGGCGTCTAGTCACAGATCTTCGTCGATTGAATGAACGTGTTATTTTTTCATCTATAAATTTGCAACCTATTCCTCAAATAGTAGCAAAAGCATCCGGTCATAAATTCTATTCACAGTGTGACGTAAAATCTGCTTATTTCCACGTGTCTCTTGCTAAAGAGTCTAGACCATGTACAGCATTCCACATTCCACACTTAGGATCATTTCAGTATTGCAAGATACCACAGGGCTATCGACTCAGTCCTCAAATATATGCTAGATTGATGTTTATAACCTTCCAGGGTATGTCAGAAGATGTAATGACTCATTATATGGACGATATATTGGCTTACACTGACGATCAACAAAGAATGGTGGAAGTTCTACGTGAAATTTTCCAGCGTTTACAGCGCATGAGAATTAGGTTATCTTTAGACAAGTGTGCTTTCTTGCAAAGAAGCATAGTAGCGTTAGGCTATAAAATTGACCAGCATGGTTACGCCATTTGTGACAGGATTAAGAAATCAGTGGAAGAATGTGCACCTCCAAACACCATTAAAAAGTTACGCTCATGGTTAGGATTGACTAGCTATTGTAGAAAATATGTAAAAGACTACGCGAAAATTGTGCAACCTTTCCAGCCATTGCTTAAGAGAGGAGCGAAATTTTATTGGAATGATGAGAGACAACAGGCTTTTGAGACCCTGAAAAGGGCAATAGCGAATGCACCAACACTAGCACCATACGACCCTGAAAAGCCATTGTTATTAGTGACCGACGGTTCAATGTCCGGAATAGGAGGAATTCTCTATATTGCAGAAGATGAGACATTGAAGGAGCTTAGTGTATTGTCATATTTTTCAAGAACATTAACGAAAGCAGAACGTAATCTTACCATTTTGGAAATTGAAGCGCTTAGTCTCATCTCTTGTCTCAAAGCTTTTCGTTATCATCTTTTGGGTAGACATTTTTATGTAAAATTGGATAGCAGGGCGCTATTTTTCATTAAACAAGCGAAAAATTTAACAGCAAAACTAGCTAGGTGGAATATGTATATTTCAGAATATGAGTTTACTCCTATTCTTGTAAAAAGTCATCAGAATGAAAGCGATTACCTATCCAGGGAAACAAGAACAAAACCCCACAAGGGAGATTTTAATGTAGGGAAAGATGACGATTATGACATGTGTTTATTTTCACTGGAACCGGAATTAGATTTGGCAACATTGCAAAAGGAGGACCCGTGGTGTGGACCCATATATAAGAAGCTTAAGGACCATCAAGACAATCCGGAAGAAGTTGAAATTACGAGGGAGTGCTTAGCATATAAACTTGAAAATGGAATTTTGTATAGGCAAGCGAAGTATGCAAATATCACGAAATTGTTAACATGCATACCAGAGAAACTATATCCAAAAGTTTTTCAATACTACCATGTAAACCCTGAATCTGGCGCGCACTTCTCGTTAACCAAGATCTATCCAAGAGTTGTTGCAAAAATATATTTTCCCAAGATGCGGAAAATATTAGCTAAAATGATTGGAAACTGTGAGGAATGTGCATTAAATAAGAAGGTACATAGAAAACCTAAGTTAATTCCAGGCGTTAGAGTATCTACAAATCCTTTTAGTCATATACATCTAGACGAGTTCGGACCACTAAAGACCGACCATAAATTTCGCCATGTGTTAGTTGTAGTAGATGTTGGAACGAGGTTCCTTATTCTTATACCTATTAAAGATATTACGGGTAACGAAATTGCTGAAGCACTTTACCAGCATGTAATTTTAAGATACGGCATATCAGATACGATTAACCTAGACCGCCTTCGTGGCCATACAAGCAAGATTCTAGAAGAATTGTCAAATCGTTTAGGGTTCAAATTGGTATTTGGCCCGACAGCATACCACGAAAGTCAAAGTTTAGCAGAAAAATTTTCAAAAACTGCTCAGGATATAATGCGATGTTATTTGGACGATGAAGGCTCTAATTGGACTAAAATCCTTCCAACCATCGCCATGGCTATAAATTGTTCGAAACATTCACGAACAAAGTATTCAGCTTTTGAACTTCTTCATGGATATCAACCGAAACAAGCACAGGATGTTGAATTTCACACTCGAATTGAATATCTTGAAAACGAAAGCCGTATTGAGCATATGAAAATAATCAGAGATCTTGTGAAGGGACGATTATTGAAAGATTTTGAAAAACGTAAAGCTAAACATGGGAAAGATCAACATGACCATATTAAAGTTGGTAGTATAGTAAGAATACTCGACGTTCACAGAAAGTTCAATCAACCCGACGTTTTTGCGCACAAGTACAATCAGAAGGGGAGAGTTTTGTCATTTAAGAATCCCAACGTTGTTGAAGTTGAATTTTTGGATGGTCAAAAGAAAGGGAAAACCGACTGCATCGACGTTCGACGAATGAAAGTAATGCCCAATACTAATTAATTAAAAAAAAACAGCTTGAAATTTTACAATTATTTCTATCCGCTGTTTGAGGCTGTGGACTTGGATTTCGCCAACCAAATGTAGGCTGCTTATGGCAATGGATGTGAAATAATTGCTGGCGACCGTACGAAAATACGTAAAATTTCAACATGAAAAAAAAAACTCATAACTGGATTAATTATCAGATATTTAAGTATTACTAAATAGATAAGATAGTATACTACAATAGATAAGATTAGCAAATTAACGTACGAATACGAGCTTCGTACACTGATATAGACCTATATTTCGTTTCAGACTATGGCACGATTGATCCACATTATTATACTAATTTCGATCTCAGCAATACACGCCGAGGATGACATACAAGTTCCTCATCTTATATTTGAAGAACTAGGAATTTCGATGTCGGAACGTGGACTAGTGGCTATGGCTAATGAATATTTGTACCAACCAATGGTAATACATATTGATTACTTTCATTCTAGTCTTCATTCAAATGCATGTGAAGTCCATGCGGACCATTACGCAACTTCAGGACTATACGAACAGGATAGACAACTAAGAACGGAAATAGAAGCGTCAATTCCCTGCCATTTAATAATAAATGCAGAGAATAATCATTGTCCGGCACGAACAAAGAGAAATATACTTTCAGCTATATTCTCACTAGGAGGAATTGCGTGGTCAGCACACCGAACCAGACACCACACTATGACTGGTGTTAGCAGTAAATATCAGCCGGTCGCTTAGCTTCATATTTCTGAAATTATTCTTCGCATCACTCAATAGTGATTTTACTTAATTATCTATCAATTAGTTCCCTCTTAGTTACCACCAATGCTTGTCAGTTACCGGTAATTCAAATACTCAGAGTAGTGTCGATTATAGTTTAGCTCTAGTTTGCTTTCACACTGAACGACCCGATTATAACTGTTGTTGTTCTTTTCAGATCAAGGAGTCTAGTGGTCCTCTTGTTAATTTCTTACATAATTGGAATTCCGCCCTGCAGACGGAAGCGAGGATTTACAACATGGAAACCATCGCGCAAAGAAATAAGACATGGATTCATAACTCAAGTTGCATCAGGAGATGACATGCAGGTGTGCGTTGAATCTCGAAAGAACAAACTCCAACGTCTTGGACGGTCTTTCCAGCCCCTTGTGTTATTTGTTGGTGTCAGTCTTACGTAAGTCAAGGGAGTCCATGTTGTAGTGGATCAGACATATTATTCCATGCACAGTGTAATCCAAGCTGTAGATGTTGTTTTCAAAATTTTTCTATCCGTTGGTGCTCAATACCCAGAAGAAGCAGCAGATATTTGGCTCGTCATATAGAGAGGATTTTACAACGTAGAAACAAAATTCGTTCGTATAAATCAAGACGTGAAGAACTTACTAGCGGATCTTTGCCTCTTAACTATTACATAAAATGTATACGTGCTACGGATGTGCGAAGAAATTCCCTGTAGTATCTACCTTAATAAAGCACATGAGAATTTATTGCAGGAAGTTAACTACTGGCACGAGGGATTTCCGTTGCGGCGAAAGAAGGTGCTTTCGACTCTTTTCATCGGTAGTTACTCTTAAAAGACAGTTAGGGTCCATTCAACATGTACTTCGTCCCCATCAGTCATGGATTCCGAATCAAACCTAAATAGTGTACTTTCTGATACGCTTTCTATACCCACGCAAGATTTTGTTCATGAAATAACCAAAGAAAACGCTATAGCAAAATTTGTATCATCACTGCATGCAATGCTACTTATTCCTCGTTCAACAATTCAATTGATTGTGGAAAACTTGAATAATTTTTTTCATGCCTCAAAAAATATTCTTGAAACCCAATTTTATAATATGGTTGGTAGAGATAATGTTCCAAGATACATTCAAGAATGCTTCGAAAAAGTGCTGTCATGATATGCTGCATGTGTAACGGATCTTCGTTTAGAATATAAACGTTTAGCAACGTACATTGCTCCCATAGAAATTACAATTGGGCAACGTATGGAGTCCAAACGTTCAGGAGATGATGTCAGTTTTGTATCTATACCTTGTACAATGTTGTTCTTTAAAAAAATTGCAATTAATAAAGTCTTATTTGAAACCTTACAATATTAAAATATTTAGAAAATGATGCAATCTGTTAAGAAAACATTGTGCAGGCGAAAATTTGGAAAGATACACTGAACACAAGTGAAGGAGATTGCCTTCACCTTCCCATGATACTGTATTTCGACGATTTTGAGATTGGGAATCCTCTTGGTAGTTACGCTACTATCCATAAATTAGGTGCAATTTACTTGTCGTTGCCCTCTGTCTCCACTCACTACACTTCCCTTTTGAATCACATTTTTCTTCTCCCATTGTTCCATTTTGACAAACACATTTGGAAACATGGTTTTCCAAAAAAATAATAATAATAATAATAATAATAATAATAATAATAATAATTGAAGTACTCAATGAATTACATCATACGGGTGTATCAGTAGCCACCGATGTTATCAGCGGAGTTATTAAGTTTTATGTGGCGATAATTTAGCATTAAATGACATATTGCGTTTTGTGGAGAACTTTGTGGCAAATTATTACTGTAGAATCTGTACTTGCAGCAAACAGCAGATGCAAAGTATGTTGTGTGAAGATAACACGTCATTGAGGAACATAGAAAATTATGAGCAACATTTACTGTTAAATGATACGTCGAGAACAGGTATAAAGGAGAAATGTGTTTTCCTTAATTTAAATGGATTTAAACTTTTTAATAATATAAGAGTAGATATTTTACATGACTACCTAGGCTGTTGTTGTTTCGTAATGAATTTTGATATTATTTATTTAGTTCAAGGGACGAAACTAGTTCCATTGAATATTGTACAAGCTTGGTTGTTTAATTTTGATTACGATCCGGATTCTTCGTCCAAGCCTGTGAATGCATTAACAGTGGAAGGATCCAACTTGGAAATTAGAACGTCTGCTTCTGAAATGGTTACCTTAGTTAGGTATTTTGGTTTACTTTTTGGCTATTATGTTCCAAGAAAAAATAGAGTGGAATTTGTATTCAGCGTTACGAAGAATTTTGGATAGGTTGTTAAGTAAAGAGGATTTATAATGATACGTCTAAGCAACAGACATATTTAATAGCAGATCTTAATGAGACATATTGGAACCTTACTAAAAGTTCGCTAAAACCAAAATTCCATTTTCTTGTGTGCTATCCTAATATGCTTCTTAAGTTTGGACCTTTGATCCAAGTGTGGACAATGAGGTTTGAGGCCAAACATAAAATTTCTAAAATTGCTGCCAGGGCGTCTTCGAGCCGTGTGAATATATGCAAAACAATTGCACTGAAAAACCAACTAATGTTGAACATGATTTTAAAACTATAAACCTGTGTGATCTTTCATTTGTGGAAAAAAGCAAAAAGTGTGAACTATCGTCACTAGTTTCTTGAAACATAAGTTTTTTTTTTCTCACATCGAATCCTGTGATGTATTCTGTAGCCTGGGTAAGAATTAAACGTGTTAAATTAGACATTTCTTCTGTAGTTACTGTTGATCTGTGTACTGAAAACTGTTTACCTACATTTGCCCAAATAACGGACATATGGGTTACTGACGATGAAAGAATATTTTGATTATGCTCTTTGTTCGAAACTGATAATTTTAACTTATACTTCTTTGCATATACGAGGGTAAGTCAACTGAAAACCATAAAAGTAGAAATAAAAATCCGCATATGGCGCCAGTGAGCTGTAAGTTGGCATGCCTGTTTACGATAGTATGCCGGATGTCTCCTAGGTGGCAGCAGCCGGTAGATGCACAAACACCGGCGCAACAACATTTCCAAAATGGCAGCCCCACTAGCCACATGCTCCAGCGAGGAGCAGCGTTCTCTGATTCGGTTTTTGCGAAGTAAGGTGTGAAACCGATTGACATTTTTAGGCGAATGAAGGTTCAGTATGGAGATGCGTGTTTGTCACAGCCACAAATCTATAAATGGTGCCGGAAATTTGCAAATGGTGTTAGGTTTGTGGCCGATGCTCCACGCCCCGGCCAGGCTCGGCGCGTAGTGACTCCAGAGACCATTGCAACCGTTGAAGCCATCGTTTTGGAAAACCGCCGTGTGACAATAGACGAAATTGCAGCATGTGTACACATGAGTCATGGATCGGCACATCATATTGTGAATGATGTTCTCCAGTTTTATAAGGTGTCTGCAAGATGGGTGCCCCGACAACTGACGCCTGAACTGAAACAGCGACGTGTTGATGCGTGCGAAGACCTTTTGTGGCGTGCTGAACGTGACGGTAATGCCTTCCTGTCACGAATCGTCACTGGTGACGAAACATGGGTGCATTACTATCAGCCTGAAACAAAGCGAGCGAGCAAGGAGTGGCGCCACTCCTCATCACCGAAACCCAAAAAGTTTCGGACACAGCCGTCTGCAGGGAAGGTTATGCTGACCCTCTTTTGGGACGAAAAGGGCATCATCTTGTAACACTACACGCCACGAGGAACCTCTGTGACGAGTGCTACGTACTCGGACCTCCTAAAAAAAATCATCTCCGGCCTGCCATCAAAACGAAACGACGTGGATTGCTGTCAGCCGATGTGCTGCTGCAACACGACAATGCACGGCCCCATACGGCGCGTGCAACGGTTGCGACCATCACAGACCTGAAATTTGAATGCCTTCCACATCCCCCTTACTCGCCAGACCTCGCACCGAGCGATTTCCATCTGTTTGGTCCGCTCAAAGAAGCAATGGGCGGCAGGAAGTTCCACTCCGATGAAGAGGTACGCAACGCGGTGCACGAATGGTTGCGCCGTCGCCCAAAAGACTTTTTTTCTGCAGGTATTCAGGCTCTTCCGAAGCGCTAGCGGACTTGCATTGAACGAGGAGGGGACTATGTTGAAAAGTGGTTTACTTCTGTACCCTGTGTGACCAATAAATAATATTTAAAAAAATAATTATGGTTTTCATTTGACTCCCCCTCGTAGTTTCAGAAAAGAATTAATCTGTTTGGCTTCGTTATAGTGATCTGATGACGTACATACCAAACATTCACAGTTATGTCCGATCATAGTCTCTAAGTAACTGTTAGATCGCCTATACACTAGTTTACATACTATAAGGAACAAAAAGAATAAAGTTGCCGTTCATTTTTAAGTAACTAATAGAAAAGATGGTACTTGGAATAGAAAGCACTTAAGAAGGAATCCAAAACACATGATATTAGGAGGGCACATATTTAAGAAAAGTGGCTTACCTTGTGTCTCCATATTACTTACTTTAGTTGAATATTTTCTTCTCTCTGAAAATGTCGTCAACACAATTTTTGTTACTGTTACCTTATTATTAGTTTAACATCTATTAAGTTTTGCATTATTTAGAGAACAATTGGTGCAATTATTCAGTGATTTAATTTAGATTTTTAATTCCCTTTAATATTGTCCCTGTATTTGCCTCTATTTAAAAAAAAAACTTTCTTCACATTACTAATTTTTGTGGAAATAAACAACTTCTTTAATTCGTTCTCTACCTGGTTATCTTTTTTGGAAACACTAATTCTTTCTGCAGGTATAATACTTGGATTTTAGGACAAGGATATTTGAAAATGTATTTTGGCTTGTTCAGTTTGTCAATGTTTTAAAGTTATTTTTGTTTTATGGGCACCAGATATGAATGATTTTCGGATGAAAATTCGATTCCAAGTAGAGGCAATTTTTGAAGTAATGTAAATGTCCCCAGGAAATGAGATTTTGTTAGATCCTTTGTAAGATTGGTAATTATCTTAACGATAAAGTTGCGTAAATAGGAAAGATTTGTAACAAAATTATAAATTAAATATAAATAAATAATAAAGAATTATCCTTTGCTTTCTGAACAAATCACCATCCAGAATTATCCTTTATTTAAGTCATGAGAAAGTAGTACTTTGCACATCGCTGTACTTTGTGCCAATTGTTCCGTGTTCGTCTCATAACTTTGTAACTTTTCTAGTGCTGGCATCATTGCAGGTCAGTAGGAGCGTTTAAGGGTTTTACTCATGCAGCCTGATGACTAACGTACGTTCTGTTATGCATGGTACCCTGGCATTATAGTTACATTATAGTTGCATGGCATTATAGTTACTCTTGGCATTAAACAATTGCGGAAAACGACATGAAATGAGATACAATTCTCTGTCATAGACGGTACCCAACAACGAACAATGCTAAGTGTGCATGAGTTTTCTAGTTATCATTTGGCTGAATTCAATGTTGTATTTACTGCTTAAATCTGTACTTTATTTCGTGCTTTGAAGATGCAGTTTGATGTAAGTTTTAAATTCTTGCGTATATATGTTGTACACTTGTATCTTACACGTAACTTTAAGAATCATCACTTTTTCTTTAACGATGTATGAGAACGTTACACTGTTCTCCATTAAAAATGCAACACTAAGAACACATCGTTCGAACTCCAAATTTACAATGCGTGGAGCATGGAAGGTTAAACAGTTCATTAGTATAAGTGCCACAAAGAAGTACCAGTTATTTTGTCTAGTGACAGCAAGTGAAAACCAATCAATCATATTTAAATGATAGGCCAAATAGAATAGAATAGAATAGAATAGAATAGAATAAGGGATTAATGGGAAGGTCAGCATCGAGGCTATATGTCCCCGTCACGACTAATAGGGTTGCTCAGAATTGTAAGATAAAAAAAGAACAAGCTAAAACTAATAGAGTCCAATGAACCAAAGCGCAGCTAAATGATAAACCGAAAAGAAAAAACAAAAAAGAAGAATAAAAGAATAAATATGAAAAATATAAAACAATAACGATATACAGAAAACAATTAAAGGTGACAGAAATGCAATAAAATAGTAGCAACATACTAAAAGAGCTCAGAGAACGTGAGCAATCCCAGAAAGACGAATATATTGATTGATTGAATAGGGGGGATCTATGGGGACGCCAGCATCAAGGCTATATGTCCCCGTCACGATTTACACGGTTGCTCTCGACTAAAAGATGTGAAGAAAAACAGGCTAAAAGAGTAGACGACAATAAGCAAAAGTGCTGCTAAATAAAAGGAGAAAACGAAAAATAGAAAATAAAAGAATAAATAAATTAAAATATATAACAATAACAGTATATAGAAACACAATAAAAGCTAACAGAAATTAAAAATTTACCAGCAATAAAACAGTGGTAACACACTAAAACAGCTCAGAGTACCTGAGCAACACCAGAAGAATTAACCAACTCAAGTACCCGGCGAACTATAACACTTCAGTCCCCCAAAGCGCGGGTAAGAACAGAAGGCAATCCGAAACGTTCTCTGAGACCTGAGTATTCAGGACATTCAACAAGAATATGGTGAATACTCAGCGGAACTATACACTCCTCACAATACGGACGGTTCAGCTTCCGCGGCAAGTAGAAATGCGTCAGATCAGTGTCTGATCCGCAAATGGCCCAGGAGCACTTCATCTCGACGACGATGGGACGAGGACGTACGCCACTCTCATAGGAGTAGTTTGACTGCGTGTAATTTATTCTCAATGGCCTGGTCCCAATCTGCTTGCCAGTGAGAGCACATCAAGAGGTGAAAATACGAATGAAAATCGGAGCAAGGAAAGCTATGCTCCAGTGCAACCTCGGCCAAGGCAGCGTTCTTGGCAGCTGTGTCAGCAAGTTTGTTTCCCCGGATGCCAACATGACCGGGCACCCAGCAGACAACGACGACACAACCATGTTGCTGCAATTGATGGCATCTTGCAAGAATATCCTGAACGAGAGAGTTCATACTGAAGACATTCTGTAGACAAGCTCTAAGAATCGGTGCAAACAAGCACACGACGTAATGAAAGCGTGAGAGCATGCTCCAAGCCAAGCATAAGTGCTGTTAATTCAGAAGTGTACACGGAACAGGCGATGCAAATGGAATTCTGAGCTGCCCTCGCCGCTGACAAAGGCACAGCCAACACAATCCCCATCCTTAGAACCGTCCGTAACACACGAAAATCGGGGTACTGATCTAATAGTACTGCAAACTCTAAATGATACACCTGGGAACGCGTAGACAAACGTAAATCATGGCGAGGTAGACGAAGCAGCCACGGTGGAATAGCACAGAAGTGAACCAATGAAACAGAAGGCAACACGAAATCGTCGCCAAAGAAACACTCACACGCACGGATGTGCCAAGGACGTGTAGCATAACGCTTGTATATCCGACCACCACGGAGACATAGTCTAAAGGGTGGTCTGAATTAAAACGCACATGCGCAGAATAATTAAAAAGTAGTCTGCTGCGACGATACGCTAACGAAGGTTCATTGCCTTCAGCATACAGGCTAGCGACGGGACTAGTTCGGTAGGCGCCAATAGCAATACGAATACCCAGGTGATGCTCTGTGTCAAGTTGGCGTAACAGAGAATCACGAGCAGAACCATAGGCAATACAGCCATAGTCTAACTTGGACCGAATTAGGCTACGGTACAGACGAAGTAGAACAGTACGATCAGCACCCCACGTGCGGTGGGGAAGGACTCGAAGGAGATTCAGAGCTCGAAGACAAGACTACTTAAGGTTCCGAATATGTGGTGCCCACGACAAGCGACGGTCAAACACCAGACCCAAGAAACGGACTGTATCAACGAATGACAAACAGGTGCAATCGAGGTACATGTCCGGTTCAACAACGCAGGTACGCTGCCGGCAGAAGTGAACACATTGGGATTTCTCGGTGGAGAAGCTAAATCCAGTTTCATTCGACCAGCGAATAAGACCAAATTGAGAGTCAGTTGAAGCTGTCGAGTAATGCCGCGAAGGTGGCGGGAGCGACAGAAAATGAGAAGGTCGTCAACATAATCCTAACCAGACACTGGAGCCTGGATCTGCGAAAGAACGCTGTTGACGGCGACAGCGAACGTGACACTAAGGACACTGCCTTGTGGAAAACCATTTTCTTGTACAAAGCGCTCTGAGAGACTTCGACCCCACACGCACTCGAAAGTGTCACTCGTGAAGAAAATTCATGATTAAGTGGGCCATATGCCCACGAAGACCCCAGCCATATATTTTTAGGATTCCGTAACGCCATGTAGTGTCATACGCCATTTCTAAATAGAAGAAGATAGCTACAAAATGTTAACCCTTGAGAAAAGCGTCTTGTGGTTGGCCCTCATTCAAGCGAGGTTGTGCGGAAGCGGAAACGACGAAACCCACTTTGAAACTTGCCCAAAAGTGAATATGATTTTAAAAACCACGCCAGGCTCTTTTTGACCATGCGCTCAAATAGCTTACAGACACAGCTCGTGAGAGCAAGGTTCTAGAGAATGAAAGGAATCAGAGACACAGACTGCCACGCCGCCAGCAGCGTGGTCATCATCGGGCTTATCACACCGATACATAGTGTACCCAGAAAAAAGGAAAGACTGGGTAGGTTCAAAATCCGTTTCCTGCAACCAGATGAGAACCGGCGAGTGGCAAAATATTGGTTGTGTCAATCCCTCACGGTGCCTACTGAAGCCATTCAGGTTTCACTGAAGACGCGCCGTACTGAATGATGTCAACGTTTAAGGCGAACTTTCCCACGAGGTCCAATAACAGCCCACTCCGAATCCACCATTTCGTCCTCCACTATGTCAGATTTCAGAGAAACTGCAGGTGGCTTACGAACTGGAATACATTTAGGTCGCTTAGAGGAGAGAACCGTATCGTTGAGCTGACATATACGCTAAGTTTAAGGCTAGCAATGTAAGGTGATCGGTGATGTGCTCTGGTAAGCCCAAGACCAACACTAACAGAAACACGTGGGGATGCTCGGTTGTCGTAGGAACTGGGGTTTGGGAAGTGCGCTTGTTCTTGCAACGGGAGTCTTGGGAAGGTTGATCGTTGTTGCAACTGGGGTCTTGGAGTCACAATCCGTGTTAGGGACCAAGTCGGTTTGAATGGAAACCTCGACGGTTTAGGTTGCTACAGATTTCCGAGAATTTGCTGCAACAGTAGCGAACGGAACGGAAAGCGAGGAAGGAAGGCTTTCTTTCAAACGAAGCTTCGCGTCAGCAGCAGAAATCTTCTCTATAACCATGTGTTCTCGGATACGCTCTCACGTTGAAAGGCGGAGCAATCCCGAGACCAAGCAGAATTCTCACCCTTGCAGTTGACCCAGAAGGGCTTGTTCGCCGTACAGGGATCCGCACCGTGACTACCCTGGCCACAATTGGCACAGAGAGCAGCACTCGTATTACATGAGGTGCTGGTGTGCCCAAAATGTTGACATTTATAGCAGCGCAAGGGACTAGGTATATAAGGCCGAACTTTGAGACGATAGAAACCTGCCTTCAGGAAAGCGGAAGCGTTAGCAAACTGAAAGTAAGAAATCAGTGACTGGGTAGCTACGAGTTCATCTGACTTCTTACTTTTGACGCGAGCTACGTCTACAACGTGTTGGTCAGCTAACTCGGATTTTATCTCCTCCTCGGTGGCATTGAGGAGATTCCAACACGAGATCCGAGAAACGCTCAGTAGACTATGGGGTTCTACTGACACTTTCACTGGTGCAATGGTAGTTATCTTCATTAGCTTCGCTGATTGCCGCTGATTCCACCAATAAGGTGTTATTCCGCAATTTCTTAATATCTTTAACCAGTCTGTCGTTATAATTTATAACCTTATTAATAACAAAAGGTGACAAACCCTTTAAAGCACTCGGACGGTTATCTGTAGTATCAGCATAATCATTTTCTTTATCTTTAATTACAAGATATCGGACCACAGGTGTCGCGATACTTGTCTTTGCCACATTGTCTCTTACAGGGTTTTCTATCTCACTCTTGATAAGTTTGGGCTTTTTGTTTTTGTACCAATAAAGAAGGTTTATTTTTTAAACATGTGGAAGGAGAAAAAAGGGTGTGACGTCACACAGGGGCGTTAACCGGGAGAACTAAGGCTATCCCCTGGCAATCTTCTCAGTACGCCCACTACATTAGGGTCAGCATGGGGCCGACGCGGTCAAGGGGAATGGGAGTGGAAGAAACCATTCCGGTCGACTGAAACGCGTGGCCTCGGAAAACGGAGAAGTAAAACGAAAAGAAAGAACCTGGATGAAATTTTAAAGTATTTGTACCCATATAAGAATGACTTTTTAATAATATTTAGAAAGGAAAAATGGGTGTGAGGTCACACCGGGGCGTTAACGGGGAGAACTAACGCTACCTCCTGGCAATCCCTTCAGCACCCCCACAACCTTAGGATCAGCTTGGGGGCCACGCGGAATGGGAGTGCAGGAAAACCATTCCCGTCGACAAAAGCACGTGGCACCGGAAAAAGAAGAGGTGAAACAAAAAGAAAGAAACCTGGTCAATTAGAAGATAATAAAAAAGAAATAAAAAAGGTGCGGATTTTTTGTATTTTTGAATTTTTGTTCTTTTTTAACTTTTAAATTTTATGATTTTTTATTTGTTTTTTATTTTTCCAAAGATTCAACACAACGGACAACACAAGCATTAGACAAACAACAGCAGGCCGGGTGGGTGCACGTCCTCCCCAAACGGGAGAAGACGTCTAGAAGATTTTCCGCTTCCCGACACCCAACCACCACCCGCAAGTCCGGTAGCGGTATTCGCGGCTGAGAGGGCATGCAATCATGCGAAGATGAGGGGTGATAAATGAACGAATGAAGCCGCCTTCTCAGCTCCACCCTTTCCGCGACAATTACGGTCCGCTACTTGGAAGGGGTTAAATGGTACTCGAAAGTGCGTGTAGCGTGAGTGATTACAGAGCGTAGGTATGTGATACTAGAATGGATTCGATTATGAATTGATAGGATATTTCTTTCCAAGCGAATCCCGCTTCAGTATGTAGTATCATAATGGCCGCATTCACATCTCTCACCCATCGCACTAAGCTGCATGACGCCTGTATTTTGCCTCGCCATGTTGGACAGGCAAACTGTGTTAAGGTGTGAGGTGTTATTATGTGGCTGTTTAAGCCTCCTACGTATTGTCGGACATTTGACCAGTCAACGGTACATTAACAAGATCTTGGATTCTATTGTAGTCTCTTTATTTCAGGTCCTGTCGGATATTTAATTTCTGCAGGATAATGCCCTACACTACCTGGTTGGATATACTACACTTGCTCTGCTTCCCTGTCCAGAGCGATCCTTCCACCTCTCGCCGCTTAAACATGTCAGATCGATGATTCCATAATGCTTCTCACACCTGCGAACTTCTCCAGCTACAGTTGATCGGATCGGATTGAGTTCGCATCGGATCGAAGACGCATGGCTTACAATACCACAAGAGAAACTATTCTCGATGCCTTGCCGTGTTGCAGCCGTTCTGGCTTTCAACGGAGGGCTCCAGTTCTGCTCCACTGTCACCACGTTGTCACACAACGAATACAGTGGTAAATTTAAGCATATTCTACGCTTACTATTAGGTATCGGCCTGGGAACTTTCGTGCAGCTACCCTGTGTCCTTCTTGATGTTTCCTTTTTAATGGCGATGACAGTCTAGGAATCATCTTGTGAGCGAACATGTTTTCGGCTGATATTTTTAATTATATCTATCTTTAAAAAATGACTTATCTGTTAGTTAAATTGTACAGCGTTGTTGTTTCTGGGAAATCCTATTTAGGCCTCTTGTGGTAATAACTTCAGTATTTTGGAAGATACTATTAAGGAAAAGAATTAGGTAAAGTCGTCTCTATATAGTACAAGCAATGGATGATAACAGCTTAATAAATGATTGTACGTAAATCTTGTTTGAATATACGATTGTACATGGTTGTTCATTTTGCATTATTATTGAAGTGGTGCAACAAACTTACTGCAAAACGTATGAAATACTTACAGTAATATTGTCACATATTTACTCTCTATGAAAACGAAAAGTTTAACAAATAGTTAACCTCCTTTCTGTCAATATTTCTAAAATTAACGCTTGTGTCACTTTTCAACACTTGGCTTCGCAGTAGCTTTCCAACGAATTAACAGGAAGTCCATACTTATAGGACACCCTGTAGGAAAATAAATTTCTCTGGTCGGTTTCACTGCTCCAAACTAAGTTTTGAAAAGTGTAGTACACTTAATTTAATTATTGTTGGCACAAAGATCAACCATATTTTAAGCTATTTTTGTTTTCATACAGAGTAAAATAGTAGGTGCAACATTGCAGTAAGCATTCATAGTGCATTTTGCAGTATGTTGCAGCACTTCAATAATGGTGCACTATACGTACAATCTGGATCCTGCATGTGTCCAATCCATAACAGGGTAATACGTATGCGATATAGGTAAAATCCGTATATTTCATATGGACAACCTATAAGCTACATACACCCAATCCATACATAACATATGGCCAACCTGGACATACATATAATCTATATGCTGCATACAGATAGTTTGTAAGCTCCATATGTGCATTCTTTATGGTGCATACGGATATTCTGTATATTGTATCTGGACAAACTGTGTGCGACATAAGCGAAATCTGTATAATACATACATACAATACGTATAACGTATCTAGTCGCACGTACGGGACATAGGTACAATATAGATGCTATCTCGGGGTTGAACGCAAGAAACATACGTATAATCTATATACTGCATACATCCAATCCGTATATTACAAAAAGGGAATATGTATGCGACATACGTGAAATCCGTATCCTTCATACAAACAACCTATAAGCTACATACAACCAATCTATACATATGGCCAGCCTGTGCGCGACGTACGTATCCTCTATATGTTGCGTGCAGACAGTCTGTAAGCTACATATGTGCACTCTGTATAGTGCATACGGATATTCTGTATGCTGTATCTGGACAAGCTGTGTGCGACATAAGAAAACTCTGTATAACACATACGTACACTGTATCTAATCGTACGTGCGGGGTATAAGAACACTGTAGATGTTGTCTCGGGGTTGAACGCAAGAAACATATGTACAGAGCGTATAATACATACTTCTTGAAATTATGCTCCGTCCTGAGAGTCAGTGTGAGAGTATGAGTAGGGCGATTAATGGGGACGTCAGCAACGAGGCTCTATGTCCCCGTCTCGAATAACAACGTTGCTCAGGGCTGCATATTAAAATGAAAACAAACTAAAATGAATACGGTGCAAACAACGAAAGCGCTGCTAAATCAAAACGAAAAGGGAAACACAGGCAAAGATAGAAGATAAAAGAATAAATAACTTAAAATATATAACAATAACAATATACAGAAAAAATTGATAAAAGATGAGAGAAAATATAAAAATTTAGCAGCAATAAGACAATCACGACAGACTAAAACAGCTCAGAGAACATGAGCAACTCCACAAGCAGAAACGAACTCAAGTACCCGTCTAACACTTGCACGATCATCCCCCAAAGCACGGGTAAGGAGACAAGGCAAGGTGGGTCTTGGGATGCTCGGTTGTAGTAGCAACAGGGGTTTTCGGAAGTTCGCTTGTCGTAGCAACTGGAGTCCTGGGAAGGTTGCCCGTCGTTGCAACGGGGGTCTTGGAGTCACAACGAAGCTTAGGTACCAAGTCGGTTTGGGTAGAAACGTCGACAGTCTGAGTGCCTACAGATTTCCGAGAACTAGCTGCAACAGTAGCGAACGGAACTGAAAGCAAGGAAGGAAGGCTTCTTTCAAACGACGCTTCGCATCGGTGGCAGAAATTTTCTCTACAACCATGAGTTCTCGGACACGTTTCTCACGTTGAAAGGCTGGACAATCCCGGAACCAAGCAGAATGCTCACCCTTGCAGTTGACACAAAAGGGCTTGGTCGCTTTGCAGGGGTTCCGCACCATGACTAACCTGGTCACAATTTGCACAAAGAGCAGCACTCGCATTACACGAGGTGCTGGTGTGCCCAAAATGTTGACATTTAAAGCAGCGCAATGGACTAGGTATATACGGCCGAACTTTTAAACGATAGAAACCAGCCTTTACGTACTCAGGAAGTGTGGGCAAACTGAAAGCAAGAATCAGTGACTGGGTAGCCACGAAGTCACCTGACTTCTTACTTTTGATGCGAGCTACATTTATAACATGTTGGTCCGCTAACTCCGATTTGATTTCCTCCCCGGTGGCATTAAGGAGATCCCAATACGATATCACCCCTCGGGAAACGTTCAGTAGACTATGGGGTTCTACTGACACGTTCACTAGTCCAATACTTGTTAACTTCAGTAGCTTTGCTGTTTGCTTCTCATCGATCGTTTCCACCAATAGTGTGCCATTCCTCAATTTCTTAATATTTTTAACCTGTCCGGCGTGGTAAGTAATAACTTTATTAATAACAAAAGAGGATAAGCCCTTAATAGCACTCGGACGGTTTTCATCAGAAGCGACACTATCATCTTTATCTTTAATTACAAGATATCGTACGACGGGCGCGGCGATACTTGTCTTTTCCAGAATTTCACTCTCAGTTGGTTTGGGCTTCTTCCGTGAGGGAGAGCCCGGATCAGATTGTAAAGTTTTTGTACACATAGAAGAATGATTTGTTTGGAACAGGGCATCGTAGAAGTAGTTCCTGAGTATTTAGTGAAAAACTCTTTCCAAATATTTTGTATGCCAAAGAGATGTGATGGCATACGAGTGATCTATGATTGTTCAGTATGGACAAAGCTTCATGCTCAGTCCAGTAATGTTATTCTTCCAGAAGTGTTCGATATTTCAGTGTTAGCATCTCCAGATGATTTCATAGTGAAAATTGATCTCTCTCAAGGGTTTTACAATTTAAAATTCCATCCAGCCACTAATCAGTAGTTCGGTATACGCCTAGCGGGTAGATATTTTCGTTTTTGCTCTCTGCCAATGGGCTGGTCCCTGAACCCCTTATTCATGCAAATCGCTTTTCAGTGTGAATTACGTGAACATCTGCCTAACCCCTGTGAAGTTTTTCGTATATTACGATGATGTTTTGTATGATAATCTTGCAGTGGTATATTGTTTTAATAATATAATTTGTCGTGTACCATATTTATGTTATAGCTCATTTTGTGTATAACTTTATCTATCAACTTAAACATATAAACACTTTGAAAAATAAAGCTAACAGGTTATCGCGGGCCGTGGCCCCGATTCTCTAACAGCCCTCAGCCAATCAGGGATAACCTCCTGTCAACCCAGCAGATAAAACTGAATGCCGGGGGGTAAATTCCCACAGTTGACTGAGAGATTGAGGAAATAGGAAACCTTGCGCTCGGCATCCTTGATTGATTCGCACTGCATGCACTATGGAGCCTTCTCCGAGTCCCCTCTATTCCCCAGCTTCCGTTGACGGCTCTTGCTGTTGTTTCTGCGTATCTGAGGACCATCGGTGACGTCCTTTATCTTATGAGAGATGTTGGTTTCTCCTTGGATGCTTTTCAAAAATTGACAGTGGTCGCTTTTAATGAAATAAGTAAATTCTACTATGGAATATAATGAAAAAAATAATGAAATTATTGTTCCCCATAAACACACGTCATCACGGTAAAAGGTTTGTGTGCGAAGCGGAAACAGCCAGTATACGCAGCTTTTGATCAAAAAATCACGAAACAGCTCTTATGCAAGATAATTTCCGAACTTCAAACTGTAAGATACACAGTGGGGATGGGAATCGAGCCAGTGAATGTGGGAGTGAGAATGTGTCGCTATGGAAAGAACTTGGTTTGAGTACTACTCAACCTTATTTTGCTAATCCGGTTACTGCAAGAAATATTTATTATTTTCCCGATGCTCCTCCCCTCCTTAAGTTAATTAGAAACTGGTTACTTGACACTGGCTTCATTTTAGAGGACGGGTCAGTTGTTAATCAAGAGATTTTAAAAGCTCTGATAGAATTGACATAGAGTGAAATAAATGTCTGCCCTAAGATTAAGAATCTCCATATGCAATGTAAGGGCACTCAAAGGCAAAATGTGACACTGGCTTCACAGTTGCTGTCCCACACGGTTGCTACAGCTGTAAAACATTATAAACCAGGAGGTAACAACGAATTAACAATGAAGACGGCACATTTTATCGAACTAGTGAACAACTGGTTCGATATAATAAATGTTTGTCCAATAGAGGAGCGATATATCCATAAAAATCCCCCTTTGGTAGACACGAAGACGTACAGAAACTACAAGAATCTTATGATATGAGCTCTATGAAATGCACAGTAAAAACAAAATAATTGCTATTTCAGAAAGGCATATTCTATTAACGCAATTCAAATGCTCCTTCAAGACTTGAGAGATTATGACTTAAAGTATATTCTCACAGACAAAGTTAAAAAGGGCATGCTAGAAAGCTTATTTTCTCAAATAAGATATCAAGGAGGCTTTGATGACCGTTCGTCACCTTTGAATGCTCTATACAGGCTCCGGATGGTAGTTTTAGGGAAAAGCCCAAAGATGTATAAGACAAATACGTGCACTAGTGATGTTACAGATGAAGAATTTGTTGTTTCATCCGCTCTACATATTCTCGCGGAAGACAGACAACGTTCATGAAATGGAAGGCGAAGAACTACCAATGGATTCTTATCTAACTGTAAGTAGTGATACTGACACAGCTAACGAGACTGGATCACAAACGAAAGAGCTTCGAATAGGTGATACTTCTGAAGACGGCTTGAAATATCTCGCTGGATGGATAGCCACGAAGCATAAGAAAACACATCAAAATTTGGGACTAAGAACGTGAGAACAAACACCATCATGCCATGATTACACTATACCGGACTGGGTCTCACATTTATCATACGGATATTTGACTATTCCAACTGATACTTTCTTCAAGCAAGTTAAGAAAATGGAAGTATTTTTAGGATTTTTTGGAGAGGGCATTCCCAAAGGGAAAGGTATAGTAACAAACATATCTAACAGAATGGCACGCAGGCTATATGGAGAGGGTATTGATTCAAGCGTCATGAAAACTACCAAGCGTCATGATTGAAGCAGCGTATAATCATTCGTATGAGACATATTAATGAAAACTCGAATTAGAAAATGAAATCTTTGAAAGCGAAGGCATAAAATAGTTAGGTAAAGTGTGATTCGCTATAGTAATTTAAACTGTTATTGTTAAAGCTAGAAAGTCGCGTTTTCGGTTGGTGGTCAATAGATGACGCCACGTGCATTAGCCATAAATATCGGAGCAATAATGTAATTTACCACCCCTATACACATGGCTTGAAATGCCACTGTGGTGAAGAAAGAAAAAATATATCCAGAAAAACAATGTTAATGGAGACCAAACTATTAAACGGTATGGGATCTATTGGCAAAAGTAACAACACTCAATTACTTGGGAAAAATATATGTTGATAATACAAACCGTAATCTCTCATTTTGCCCAGCCCTACATATGAACTTTATGAGCGCCTAACTTTTCCCCATATTTTATACCACCTTGAAATTCTCCGACTGAAGTATATTCAAGGCTGCCAACCGTACCATAATTATGGTACACGTACCATAATTGCAAGTCGTTGTACCATGTACCATAGTATTTTCATTATGGTACGCAAAAGTACCATAATCCAGGAGATGCGACTGTCTTTTTCATTTCGCTTAAATATTAGAAAACTTGATGGATATGGATTTTTAATTTTATTTTATTTTATTTTATTTATTTTTTTTAAGTTTTCTTCTCCACATAAAGCATAGAGCTATAAATACGATACTGGTTTCACTTCTCCCGGCATTCTTTGTCTGCAGGTTCCGAAGTATGGTACCATAAACACATATTTCTCAATGGCTTTTATTTCCCTGTTTTCCTAAAGGACAACTTTGCTGCACTTCAGAAACAAGCGACTGGGATGGTTTTCTTTTGGGAGAACCGTTATTGCCAGATGAGAAATTGCCTCTCTCTCTCTACACCGCAACAGAAATTAAGAAGAAAGGGAACGGTAGGGCGTATAAGAGGATTGTATTGTATTGCATTTTCTTCAAGAGTCATTTTATTCATGTATTATAGATGTTAAAAGTACGAATGAAGTGGACACAGGAAATACATACAATTATAATGGGAATGGAGTTTAAAGTTTTTTTTTTTTGTTAGAATGTAATTATTGTTGTACATATAGAGCCATTCAATTTTGTGCGTGATAAATGTATCCACACCATGTTTTCTTTTGTCAAAGTACGTGTTTCTTTGATTGAAGTGTAATATTCCTTTCAGGACAGAGAGATGTAATGTTAAGTTGAGACGAGATTTCGACCTGTCTTGTCTCGAAAAGATGTAGAAAAAAATAGTGAAAGTCAGAGATTGCCTTAGCTTTTGCGGGTTCCGCGGAGCTTTTTGCTGGTTGCATTTCACAATATCAAAAGTAAAAGTGTCGATGACAGAATCAAAATATCGGCAACCGAATATAGAGTTATTCTCGATAAGAGTGGTGTATTTGTTCACAAATCGCAATATTACAGAGAGCTGTTTAACATAAATTATATCTTGTATACAATCAAGAATAGCACTTTAAAAAAAAAGAAACTTTTTTTTTTTTGTAAATTTTTGCGTTTGCTTGCCATGAAAAGTGTAAATTAATTTTCAGTACCTTTTCCAAGATGACTTCTGAATGCTAAATTTTATGAAGCTATTTGTTTATTAATACACATTTCTGGGTATTACCGGCACCTATGACTCATCACGTTTGAGGGATGACATCCTTCGACGAACACACTATCCGAGGAAGGGAAAAGGAAGGAAGAGGCCTGAGGCTTATATGTTAACAAGTGTCATTCCAGTGTTTGTCTGCTGTGAATGAGGAAAGACCAGGAGAAACTTCAATCAGAATGACTGGCCTGAAAAAGTTATTACACCCTTTCGACAGTGTCCCCACTGGGTATCGAATCGTGGACCGCTCGTACGAAAGGCGAGAACATTAGCCACCACGCTACGCGGGGTCACCTATTTATGATACTAGAAACTGATCAATTGCTAATAAATTGCCTCTCTAAAATATATTTCCAGCGCTGTTGTTCTATTCAAGTTTGCATCTGGGATATGCAGTTATTATTATTATTATTATTATTATTATTGTTTCAGTCTTTTTACTTCGGGATAAAATCAACACTCTCTGTTACGCTTGTTAGCTAGCGTTTGCTCCTTTGGCCCTAAATTTGACTTCCAGTGCGATATTATTACAATGAATGCAATACGGTGGCTTGAATTCTGGCTGAAACTATAGATCTACGTCTCACACAGCCTTAAAGCTGAAAAAGGATGATAAACTTCAACAAACAAACGACAGACATTGATCGCCTGCAGACTTAGAACGATCCATGGAGAGATGTACGCTGGAAACCACTCGCAAATATAGGAAAATAATCTCTTGGATCAGATAGGTGACGAGAATGACAGATATTATGATGAAAATAAAGGCATTGCTGCGGCAGTGGGTCGATCTTATTGTAAGAAGAAATGCTGATGGATTCCTTATTAGACATCAAGGAACAAGAGCAATCTAAGAAACCGTTTTATATAAGGTAATTTGTGAAATCAAGGAACACTACAGCAATCTGGAAAAATGCCAAAGATATATGATTCTGGAGAAGGGTTCTAGATAGATGTATTTAGCATGGTTTGACAACGTTTCAGTATGCTAAATATAATTTGTTTTCTGAATATAAAGAGATGCTTTGAGTTACTTCATATTTTTTATTTACTTTTGACCAAATAATTAGTATTGCCCGGTTCGCCTGTGTAAAAGGCACCAGTGGTGAAAGAGCTGTCTCGTCTCGAAAAGTATATCTGTTTCCACTGGAAAAGGGTTGTTCATCTTGTATTTCGTTTCGAAAATTCTGGCTCGCCTGGTCTCGTGGGTAAAACTAGAGAGACACGGACTTATTCGGAATCCGAACCACAGGAAATTAACCGGAAGTCAGATTCAGGTTTAAACATCAAAGATAGTAACAAAGTTAGGTACAAAAATCCCTTTGAAACTTCCATACACTCTATATCACCGAAAAAGCGTGGGTAAGTGGTATGCCTGGGTACTTCACAATCGGGAGGTCCCGGGTTCAGCCCATGGCAGGTTCTTCCAGAATTTTCCCCCTTAGTCCTACCAGGTGAATGTTGAAATGATTCCTTTAAATATATAGGCCCTGGCCAACTTCCAAATTTCCCTTCCTAGATGTTGCTGGTACTTCAGTGTAAAATGGCCCTTCAGATTCAGTCTCTGAAACCTTGTTAATAAATAAATAAATATATAAATAAAAGGATAAACTTACAGTGAGAGACAGAATCTTAAAATTCCAAAACTATTGTCTGCTATTAATACATAAAAAAAGAGAACTTACTCATGAAATACATCACAAAGTTGTGAAAGTTCTAATTTTTATTGAAAATTAATGTTTCAGTGAAGCCACTAAAATTCTCATTTTAGTGTTTTCTCTTTACCTTCGTCATAATGTAGCATGATAAAACTGATACAAGTGTGTTAGCCGTCTTCTACGATGGGGTACTAGATTAATTACATTGAATATATATATATATAAAACAAAGAAAAACAGTTTTCTATTGTGTATTTGAACCCCGAATAAAATAGTTTAAATTATATTTCGAGTACTATCAGTGAGTATTTTAGTTTTCTTTTTTCCGGATTCTTTGTCCGAGACCTCCTCCATGTAGCGGACCGTCATCGTCGGGGAGGGGGTGGAGCTGAGAGGGCGGCTTCATCATTCATTCATCTATCACCCTCATCTTCATCTTCATATCACTGCATGCCCTCTCAGCCGCTAATATCGCTACCGGACTCGCGGGTGGTTGGTGGGAGTCGGGAAGCGGAAGGTCTAGTGGACGTCTTCCTCCACTTGGGGAGGACGTGCACCCACCCGGCCTGCCGTTGTGTATGTCCAGTGTTTGTGTTGTCCGCAGTGTTACGTCTTTGAAAATATAAAAAACCCAAAAAAAATCGCAAAACTTAAAATCATTAAAAAAAACAACAAATATTTAAAAATACAAAAAAATCCGCACCTTTTTTTTTGTTCTTTTTGGGCTGGTGGGGGTCTATCCTTTTGTTTACCAGGTTTCTTTGATTTTGTTTCATTTCTTCTTTTTCCGGGGCCACGCGTTTTTGTCGACGGGAATGGTTTTCTTGCACTTCCATTCCCCTTGACCGCGTTGGCCCCACGCTGATCCTAAGGTGTCGGGCGTGCTGAAGGGATTGCCAGGGGGTAGCGTTAGTTCCCCTATTAACGCCCCGGTGTGACCTCACACCCTTTTTTTCTTTTGTAACTGTTTAAAAACAATCATTCATTTATGGGTACAAAAACAAATAAAACGGGTCCGGGCTCACCCTCTACTAAAAAGCCCAAACTTACCGAGAGCGAGATCGAACATCCCGTCAGAGAGAATGTGGAAAAGACAAGTATCGCGACACCCGTGGTCCGATATCTTGTAATTAAAGATAAAGTAACTGATGGTGCCGATGCTTCCGATAACCGTCCGAGTGCTTTAAAGGGCTTGTCACCTTTTGTCATTAATAAAGTTATAACATATAACGCCGGACAGGTTAAAGATATTAAGAAATTGCGGAATGGCACCTTACTGGTGGAAACCGTCGATGAGCGGCAAACTGCGAAGCTGATGAAGTTAACTGCTATTGGCCCAGTGAACGTGTCCGTAGAACCCCATCGTCTACTGAACGTTTCTCGAGGGGTGATCTCGTGTTGGGATCTCCTTAATGCTACCGAGGAGGAGATAAAGTCGGAGTTAGCTGACCAACACGTGGTAGACGTAGCTCGCATCAAAAGTAAGAAGTCAGGTGAACTCGTAGCTACCCAGTCACTGATTCTTACTTTCAGTTTGCCAACGCTTCCTGATTACGTTAAGGCTGGTTTCTATCGTCTCAAAGTTCGGCCTTATATTCCTAGTCCGTTACGCTGTTATAAATGTCAACATTTTGGGCACACCAGCACCTTATGTAATGCGAGTGCTGCTCTTTGTGCCAATTGTGGCCAGGCTAGTCATGGTGCGGATCCGTGTACAGCGAAGAAACCCTTCTGTGTCAACTGCAAGGGTGAGCATTCTGCTTGGTCTCGGGATTGTCCAGCCTTTCAGCGTGAGAAGCGTATCCGAGAACTCATGGTTGTCGAGAAGATTTCTGCTTCCGATGCGAAGCGTCGTTTGAAAGAAAGCCTTCCTTCCTCGCTTTCTGTTCCCTTTGCGACTGTTGCCGCTAGTTCTCGGAAATCTGTGGCCACCCAGACTGTCGACGTTTCCACCCAAACCGACTTGGTACCACAGCCTACTTGTGAGCGCAAGACCCCAGTTGCACGTGCGAGCGACCTTTTTAAGAATCCAGTTGCAACCACGAGCGCACTTCCGACGACTCCCGTTGCAACCACGAGCGCACTTCCGAAGACTCCAGTTCCAAAAACTAGCGAAGTCCCCAAGACCCCACGTGTGTCTGTTAGTGGTGGTCTTCGGCGTACTCCCGGACTTCGCCGCTCACCTTACATCGCTGGCCTTAAGCTTAGCCAGCATATACGCCGGCTCAACGATACGGTTCTCTCTCCCAAGAGACCGAAATCTACTCCAGTTCGTAAGCCACCTGGAGTTTCTTTGAAATCTGACATGGTGGAAGATGAACTGATGGACACGGAGTGGACTGTAATGGGCCCTCGTGGGAAAGTTCGCCTCAAACGTTAATCTCATCTACTATGGCGCTTCTTCAGTGGAACCTGAATGGCTTCTCTACTCACCGTGAGGAATTGACCCAACTGGTCACTGACCACTCGCCTGTACTTATATGCTTGCAGGAAACCCATTTTAAGCCTACCCAGTCCTTCCTTCTTTCTGGGTTTACTATGTACCGATGTGATAAGCCAGATGCTGCCCACGCTGCTGGCGGCGTGGCAGTATGTGTTTCCGATTCTCTTCATTCTCGGCAGATTCACCTTGTATCGCGCCTGCAAGCCGTCGCGGTACGAGTATCCTTCTCTCGTCCGCTTACAATTTGTTCAATATACGTTCCTCACTCAGAAGCCTTTAGCACCGCCGATCTGCTTCAGCTCTTCCATCAGCTCGAGCCGCCAGTCTTGCTTGTCGGAGACCTCAATGCCTATCATCGCTTGTGGGGCTCTGTCCGCACTGACGGTCGTGGCCGTCAGGTAACAGAATTTCTTGAGGAGAGTGGCTTGCTTATCCTTAATGATGGCAGTCCTACTCATTTTTCCACTGCCCATGGCACATATTCTTGTATCGACCTCTCCATGTGCAGTGCTGGTCTCTTGACCTCATTGACCTGGAGAGTGCATCCCGACCTTTGTGGCAGTGATCACTTCCCGTTGTTTGTTGAAGGTCTCCCTGTTACTCCTCCTTTACCTCTCCGCCGCTTCAATTTGAAGCGTGCTGACTGGCGTAAATTCCGTGAGCTCAGTGAGTTTCATTGTCGTGATGATCTCCCTGTAGCTGTTGTGGCAGAGGCTTTTGAGCAGACTGTTCTTGATGCTGCTCATAGTTCCATTCCAGAATGCGGTGGCGACATTTCCCGCCGGCGTGTTCCATGGTGGTCTCCGGAAATCCGTGAGGCTATCCTGGCTCGTCGGCACGCTCTTGCCATTTTTAATCGTCATCCAACTGCCGACAATCTGCAGCGTTTCCGCATTCTACGTGCTCGAGCCAGACGTCTCATCAAGCTTTCGAAGCGCCAAAGCTGGATGAATTACGTTTCGTCCATCAATAGTCGCACAGCCATGTCCACTGTGTGGCGTCGGGTCCGCTCTCTTAATGGTAATACTCCTACTGTTGATGTTCCTGCTTTGTCTGAGAATGGTGTCTTAGTTACTCACCCTTCGGAGATAGCACACAATTTGGGCCAGTATTTTGCATCTATCTCTGAGTCTGATCATTATCCTCCAGCATTCGTTCCCATTAGGGCGCGTTTAGAGCGGCACCCGTTAAACTTCCGTACCGCCAACAGCGAAGATTACAATGCTCCTTTCAGCCTCGTTGAATTTGATTCTGCTCTTCGTGAATCATCCAATACTGCTCCAGGGCTTGATCGTATAACCTACGAGATGTTGCGCAACCTCCCCCGCGATACACAGCTTGCTCTCTTGCAACTGTATAATCGCCTCTGGGTCGAGGAGTTTTTTCCACCGGCTTGGCGTGAGGCTCTCGTTCTTCCTATCTTGAAGCCAGGCAAAGTTGCAACTAGCCCCTCGAGCTACAGACCCATTGCTCTCACGAGCTGCGTCTGTAAGCTGTTTGAACGCATGGTCAACAAGCGCCTGGTGTGGTATTTGGAATCCAATTCACTTCTGAGCAAGCATCAAAGTGGATTCCGTCGTTTCCGATCCACTACAGACAATCTTGCTTATCTTGAGGGTCATATTCAAGACGCCTTTTTCAACGGCGAACATCTTGTCGCTATATTTTTTGACTTAGAGAAGGCGTATGACACCACGTGGCGTTACGGAATCCTAAAACAATTATATGACTGGGGTCTTCGTGGGCATATGGCCCAATTTATCACGAATTTTCTTCATGAGCGACATTTTAGAGTGCGTGTGGGATCTAGTCTTTCAGAGCGCTTTGTACAAGAAAATGGTGTTCCACAAGGTAGTGTTCTTAGTGTCACGTTGTTTGCTGTTGCAGTCAACAGCGTTCTTTCGCAGATCCAGGCTCCGGTGTCTGGTCTGCTTTATGTTGACGATCTTGTCATCTTCTGTCGCTCCCGCCACCTTCGCGGCATTACTCGACAGCTTCAACTGACTCTCAATCGTCTCGTTCGCTGGTCGAATAAGACTGGATTTCGCTTTTCCACCGAGAAATCCCAATGTGTTCACTTCTGCCGGCAGCGTACGTGCGTTGTTGACCCGGACTTGTACCTCGATGGCACCCGTTTGTCATTCGTTGATACAGTCCGTTTCTTGGGTCTGGTGTTTGACCGTCGCTTGTCGTGGGCACCACATGTACGGAATCTTAAATACTCTTGTCTTCGAGCTCTGAATCTCCTTCGTGTCCTTTCCCACCGCACGTGGGGTGCTGATCGTACCGTTCTACTTCGTTTGTACCGTAGTCTAATTCGGTCCAAGTTAGACTATGGCTGTATTGTCTATGGTTCTGCTCGTGCTTCTCTGTTACGCCAACTTGACACAGTGCATCACCTGGGTATTCGTCTTGCTACTGGCGCCTACCGCACTAGTCCCGTCACCAGCCTGTATGCTGAAGCCAATGAACCTTCATTAGTATCTCGTCGCAGTAGACTACTTCTTAATTATTCTGCGCATGTGCGTTGTATTCCAGACCACCCGTGTAGACCATGTCTCCGTGGTGGTCGGATATACGAGCGCTATGCTGCACGTCCTCGCTCTACACGTCCATGGTACATCCGTGCGTGCGAGAGCTTTCTTGCCGACGATTTCGTGTGGCCCTCTCTTTCGTTGGTTCGCTTTTGTGCTATTCCACCATGGCTGCTTCGTCTACCTCGGCATGATTTACGTTTATCTCTGCATTCGAGACAGCACACTAGTTCCCAGGTGTACCAGAAAGAGTTTGCTGCACTGTTAGATCAGTACCCCGATTTTAGTGTGTTTTTTACGGACGGTTCTAAGGATGGGGATTCTGTAGGCTGTGCCTTTGTCACGGACGAGGGCAGCTCAGAATTCCATTTGCATCGCCTGTGTTCCGTGTTCACTGCAGAATTGAGTGCTCTTAAGCTTGCCTTAGACCACGCTCTCACGCTTTCGTTACGTCGTGTGCTTGTTTGCACCGACTCTCAGAGTGTGGTTCTGAGTCTACAGAATGTCTTCAGTATGAACTCTCTCGTGCAGGACATTCTTGTGAGATGCCATCACTTGCAGCAACAGGGTAGTGTCGTCGTTGTTTGCTGGGTGCCGGGTCATGTCGGCATCCGGGGAAACGAACTTGCTGATACTGCTGCCAAGAACGCCGCCTTGGCCGGGGTTGCACTGGAGCATAGCCTTCCCTGCTCCGATCTTCATTCGTATTTTTCTAACTTGATGCGCTCTCACTGGCAAATAGATTGGGACCAGGCCATTGACAATAAATTGCACGCAGTCAAGCCACTCCTCGGTGAGTGGCGTACGTCCTCGTCTGCTCGTCGTCGCGATGAAGTGCTCCTGGCGCGTTTGCGTATCGGACACTGTCATCTGACGCACAGTTACTTGCTGCGGAGGCGGAACCGTCCGTATTGTGAGGAATGTATAGTCCCCCTGAGTATTCAGCACATTCTTGTGGAATGTCCTGAATACTCAGATCTCAGAGAACGTTTCAGATTGCCTTCTGCTCTTGCCCGTGCTTTGGGGGATTCAAGTGATATGGTTCGCCGGGTACTTGAGTTTGTTCATGCTTCAGGGGTTGCTCACGTTCTCTGAGCTGTTTTAGTGTGTTTCCACTGTTTTATTGCTGCTGCATTTTTAATTTCTGTTCGCTTTTATTGTGTTTCTATATATTGTTATTGTTATATATTTTAATTTATTTATTGTTTTATTTTCTATTTTTTTATGCACTTTATCTTTTAATTTCTCTTCTTTAGCAGCAGTTTTGTTGTTCCTATTCTTTTAACCTTTTTCTTCCCATCTTTTAATTTAGAGCAACCATGTTTATCGTGACGGGGACATATAGCCTAGCTGCTGACGTCCCCATTACCCCCCTAATCATTCATTCATTCATTCATTCTTTGTCCGAGAGTACAAACTCCTGCTCAATATCATTTTCTTTATACATATACGATCTATCAACGATTGGTTATAATTTCGAAATTTCATCGAGTTTGTAATCTGCCCTCATATCAATCCTGAATTGGTGGTATGGTCCTGTAATGTAACTTTCTTTGAGGTAACTTAGTGTAAAGGGGAAAGCCTATACCGTGAGTTATGGTCTTAAATGATAATCTGTGGACCCACCGCAAATGTCCCTGGTTTGGAACCCACATAAATATTAGGTTAAATCCTGGATAGCTTTGGACTTAAGTAAGGACTAAAACACAAAAACTCAAGCCCCCTTCATATCAACAACATCAATTATATGAATGTTTTACACTCAGCTGACAGTTTTACATTAAATTATCATCGTACCGTACACTTATGTTAACAAAAGACTTTTATTAAGTGCCAAGCAGAAATAATTTGAGGCCCATCTTTCTCTCCCCCTAATCCCACAATTGTGGAAAGTACGAAATGAAATCTTTGAGTTTTGCGTCCGATGCTTATGCCGGCTAGTCTAAAGGAGGCGATGATGATGAGAACTGAATGAAATTGTGGAATGAAGAAACTGAGAGAAAACGGGAGAACACCGAGAAAACCCACGAGCACGATGTTTGTCCACCACAAAGCTCACTTGGCACGATCTGGGATTGAACCAAGGATCCCATGCATCAGAGGTGAACGCTCTACCACTAAGCCACCGCAGCCCTTGGAAAGTACGAGAGGATACAAGGTACATTAATTCAGTTCTTGCTTCAACAGTAACTTATTTCTTGAAAACGAGCAGAAATATGTCAAAATGTGCTGCTTGAGAGCCAGTTTCTGCTACCGCTATTCTGACCCATTGTTATTTAACTTTTTTTTTTTTTTTACGCAAACTCCACGGCTTTCCAATTCCCCAAACCTCAAGTTGTTATAAAACGGAACTTCTTTCCTTCGTGCATCAAAGAGAAAATTTAAGATGAGCCATGACCAGGGAATAGCGAATACCTAAGAGTTGGGGGTGGAACTAGAGAGTGGACTGTTTAAACAGAGGCATCATTGTTTTCGAATAAGGTCAAAGGAACATTGATCCTTCGGCGACATATCGACTCTAAATCGTCGGCATCTGGAAAAAAGAAAAACTTTCCGCTTATGTCTTCAAAAGGGATGAGAGGGAAGCTGATTTAGGTTTGAGAGGCAGCATTTTTGTGCAGTTTCTCTTGTACTTCTCCCCCTTCTCTCTCTCAAAGAAAATAAGTACATTTGGGTGGGGTCACATCACATCTTGAATCTTGGAAACCGAAGAACCGAACCGATCTCAGTTCGCAACAGTGAGTGCTAGTTGATAGTGTTGTCGCCTGTTGTGTTATAATGGAAGTGGAATTGAGTGGTGACGAATTCGGTGGTGATAGTGGGGGGTGTTTAACACCGAAGAAAAAAATGATAAATCGTGGGGATGCAGCAAGAAGTGAACGTGCGGGTAGTCGCAAACAAAAATATAGAGCTGCTTGGGAAAACGATAGTGACTTTAAACTATGGCTCGTTCCCGACAAAGACACATTCAAAGCTCGTTGCAAGTTTTGCAATGATTCCATGAGAGCAGACATTTCTGTTCTGCGGAATCACATGAAAAGTAAAAAACACGAAAGCGCGCTAAGAAGTGTTCAGCCAAAGTCAACTTGTATGCAAAAGTTTTTACAGCGAGGAGCTTCAACTTCTGCCGAAGCTGATGTTAAAGAGGCAGAAATTAAAATATCTGGATTTATGGCTGCCCATAACATTCCGTTTTCTGCTGCTAACCATCTCACGGAGATGTTGAAAAGTGCTTTTCCGGATTCAAAAATTGCATAGGTACTTTCCATGAAGAGGACAAAGTGCACTAATTTGATTACAAATGTAATTGGCGCTAGCTATAAAGAAGAAATCACTGCTAAGCTTTGCAGAAGAAATTTCTCAATCTTAGCAGACGAATCTACCGATATAGCAGCATGTAATACGATTTGTGTCGTGGTGCGATTTTACGACGATGAGGAAGGCCGCATTGTAACTAAGTTTTGGGACTTAGTAAATATCTTTGACAATGAAGATACTGTTTCTGAAGGTGCTACGGCTTCTCGATTGTTCTCAATTATCATGAAAACATTCGAGAAATATAAAATCCCAAAATCAAATATTGTAGGATTTGGTTCTGACAGTGCAAACGTTATGATGAGTAGCCATGATTCAGTATCAATTCGTATGATTCTGGAATGCCCAGGGATCAAAATTATGCACTGCATTTGTCACTCCCTCCATTTATGCGCGAGTGAAGCTTGTAAAGTCCTACCGAGGCGTTGTGAGGATTTTGCCCGCAACATACACACCTTTATGGACCATAGCTCGAAAAGGCAAAACGAGCTTATTCAATTTCAAAAATTTGCCGAAATCGAAATACACAAACTCTTGAGGCCTTCACAGACAAGATGGCTGTCCTTGCTGGATGTTGTGGTGAGGATTGTAGAACAGTGGGAAGCGCTGAGGCTGTATTTCTCAGACAAATGGTTGTCTGAAAGGACACTAGCATCAGAAGAAATTTATAAGGATCTGCACGATCCTTTTGTGCGTTTGTATTATTTATTTCTAAAGTGGGTTCTTCCCAAATTTGTCTCCATGAACGTACACTTTCAGTCATCGAAAGTGGTGGTGACAACATTAATGGAAAAAATGAAAGTCACGTTACGTAAACTACTGATATCGTACCTAAACCCCGAATATGTAGCTAGGACCCCACTACATAAGGTGAACCCAGAAGATTCAAAATATTTCATTAAACTGGAAAACATGTATCTGGGTATTGATGTAATGAGAGAAATATCTTCACCACAGGTAACAGCAAGGGCGGATCTTTTAGAAGATTTCCGCACAAGAGCCAGAAGTTTCATGATTGCCGGTGCTAAGGCGATTATGAAGCGCTTTGACTTCGAGGATGAATTCCTCTCTGGTATTTCGGTTCTGGAGCCAAAGAAAGCGCTCTCTGCTAGAGAAAGAGAAATCACTCCTTCACTTCTTCCTCTAGCAAATTTACTACCCCCTGCTGAACCTGATAATATCCAAGGAGTAGATGACCAATGGAGACTTCTTCCACTGGATAAACTTCCGGAAGGACTCAAAGAAGAGACGGAAATCGACGTTTTCTGGCACAAGGTAAGCAACTTTGATTCAGCACATTATTTTAGGCATGAATGAATAATGTTAAAAGTTGCGAGAATCTTGATTGTTTCTAGTTTATCATTTCACTAGCGATGGGACCTGTAGTTTAACATGGAATCCGTACCACAGTACTCCTGACGGGAATCGAACTCAATCCCTCTCATAAAAGATGAACACGTTTACCATTTAGCCATCGGGAATGTGTTTTAAAACATTGTCTTGAATATTTTTCTGTGATTTTTTGGAGCACCTTTTCTATTATTTTTTTCAAGTTAATTTAACAATGTTCAGGATTAAATTATCGAAAGTTTGATGAAGTAGTGGTTTTGAAGTCCCAATGCTTTGAAATAAATATTATGTTTTATGTATTAATATTTAGAGGAATGTAGTATTCAGTTGTTTGAATTGCGTTGAACATTAAATCATTATTATACACTGGATGTTGGACGTATGTTATCCACCAAATTTAATGTTTCTGTTTAAAACACTCCTTGAAGAAACGTCCGTTTCCAGCACTGCGGCTATATGTAAGCCAGTAGCCATGATATTCTTATAAGGGAAGGGCGATAATAATAATAATAATAATAATAATAATAATTATTATTATTATTATTATTATAACCTATTAATGGGAAAGATGGGAGGAAAGCGAAGATGAGGAGGAAGAAGAACACAATTAATCGATGATTTTAAAAATAGAAGACAAAAGAGAGGAAGCTGAAGATAGTGAAACATTTCCAGATCCGAACCTAAGAAAGGAAAAAAAAAAACATTTGTCCCAGGACCTGCCGACAGGAAGTGTACTTAATAATATTTTATACAGACACGTAATCCGGAATTTATTTCGGGTGAAGTCCAAAACTTTTTGGGTGGGGTTTAAATTCAATATGAGGATAAATTATATTAAAATTATAAAATCGCCCACAAAATTAGATAAGTTTACAGAAAAGTCGGAATTTCGGGAAGGGTCCTGACCCCCAGGACCCACTCCTCTGCGTACGTCCTTGATTTTATCGGATCGCACCTCTGCTCTAGAGACTAGATCGCGTACCATTAATGTTTGAGGTCGCGAGTTTGATTTCCGGTAGGAGGTCATAGAAATCTGAATAGATAAAAGTGGACATATTTCACTTAAACTGTAGAGTTAACTTTCCTATAGGCCCGGTGCTGATTAACATCCAGAAATATTGATTTTACGCGCAGTTAAAGTTAAATTAGTTTTTTTTTTTTTTTAAGGAATTAACAAATTGCGAAAGACTCATGTTGATCTCTAAAAATATCTTTTTTTCCTTTGTTTTAGCCTCCCAGGTTAAAAATTCGAAAGGGAACTCAATTTACAAGGAATTGGCAATATTCGCATTAACGGCACTTTCGATTCCTCATTCTAATGCGGACTGCGAACGAGTGTTTAGCAAAGTGAATTTAGTAAAAACTAAATTGCGGAGCAGCTTAATAACAAAAAATGTAGCGGGGGTAGTTATGGCCTCACAATGTGTGAAGAAGGAAAATACATGCTGCATTAAGTTCAAGCCAACACAAGCTATGGTGAGCTCATTTAATAAGAACACTATGTATGAAGCCAGGTCTACTCACTCTGAAGACAATGAAGACCAGTTTTACTTCGAAAATACGTAGTCGGTGTATGCATCTTAGGAGGGAGTGATTTGCAATGTGTATATATGTATAAAAGTTTTATATAAGCGGTTAGTTTCCATTTTTATTTAATGCAGTGCTGAAGATATATAGATTAAGTGGAATAATCTTCAAGAATTGTGTATATATTATTAGTGAATAAAGCAAGCATTACTATTCGCGTTCCAGCAGTACCGGTACCTCTTTCCTGGTAAATAAATATAGTTTTAATATTTATTATAAATCTGAATGCCGTTCATTCTAACTTTGGAACTATGTTGTCTTAATTAAAAATAAATTCTGATCAAAGCAAAACACTTTTAAAATAATTGTTACAGTTTCAGTAATGATAGGCCCTAGATACATTCGGCATGATGCAGTACCGAAACTGTAACACAATTATTAAAAGTTTTTTGCTTTTATCAGAATTTTATATATATATATATATATATATATATATATATATGGGGTCTATATATTCAGAACTTAATATTCTCTAGATAGTGCTCTGTCAAGATGGTCGAATGTACAGAATACACGAATATCATAAACGTGTTCATAATATAATCTAATGCATTACAGTATATAAAAATGAAATCATTTAATTTATAAGTGTGTGTCACTGTTAGGGGAAATCAAACAATAGACAGAATCTGCTACTTAACGGCTTATGTTTTTCTTATACAATATATCAATTATTATTAATAATAAAACTATTACAGAAGAATAAAAGCTATCAGCTGCATCACATTCGGGAAGAGTGACGTTACATTTAACGGTACAAAAAATTTTTATTCTGGTTTTCACGAAAACAAAGATTAAAGTTTGTTCAGCTCAATGAAATTCCGAGTCGATTTTCTCGGAAATTACGCATCAGAATTTATCCTTAAGTATGTTATTTTGTTCAAACTCATTGCGATCTATCAACTGATATACGTCTATCTTTGCATACCATACCAGTTAAAGTTTACTATACTATTTAAGAGTTCATGATAAGTTTATGCTATATTTCATTAACTATGAACTGTCATCTTGCTAGTACCCATAATGAAAAGCTTGATTATTGTATACTTCAGCATTAGTTTCATCTTAATAAGTAGCGTGGTTGTCGTCCAGCATCAATTTTTAGTTTACAAAAAGAAAAAAAAAAAGTTTTTCTCAAGAACTTTGCCTGAGCTTTAAACACCACTGACGCACATCACTTTGCTCTGCTCGGCAAGATGTATCGATTGGTATATGTCTGATCCTTGGACAGTTTTTCTGTTAAACGTTAATAATAATAATAATAATAATAATAATAATAATAATAATAATAATAATAATGGTGATGCATAATTTCGTTCAAATATTATTATACAATACATATAAGAAAGAATGTTAATCTTTTTCTTTTTAAAAACTAATAATAATAATAGTTTCAGAAAATAAGTAGTTTTCCAACTGATAAATAAACAAGGGGGGATTAATAATTACTCTATGTGTGACCTCGATTTTTGGAGCGTAGCATAATACTCCACGAAATACCATAATTTTGACCACTGCGCACAATAATTGTCAGCTTCTGAGTTGGCAGCCCTGAGTATATTACTAAACGGTTCGAGGAACGACATGCCCTCCTCTTAGATACTATGAAATTTGATATAGCTTATACCCCTTCTCACCCCTTCAACATACTTCACTTTCCCTTCTATTTTCTTTATATCATTTGTAGTGTGCCACACGCGCCATCTCAATTGGCGCCAAAATTTTTGCCACACTCCACAATTACTCAAACAATTAACGACAATTATTTTTCTAATTGCGTAGACAAGTTTACTTTTTTCTTAAATCTTAAAACAAGGAAAAGCGAGAGAACAGGGAAATGTTAGTCATTCTCTTCGCGCTCATTCGGTTCCTTCCAGCTGTCTTTATTTTTTTGGATGAAATATTCTGTCTGCTTCATCCCCTCCTAGCCAGCTGACTGTCTGCCTCAAGAAGCAGTTAAACCATAACATTTCTCGTCTGGAGAAGATAATATTTCCTTCTACAGGAAAGTAACAGATTCCTACTTTTGGTTATCACAACCTTAAATAAATAGAGACGACAGAATTAATCTGAATTTCATTTAGTTAACTTAAGGGTTAAAAAGGCTATTTTGCTAGCCAGTAATATATTCAATAACTCTGACACAGAGTCTCTTTTCCTCGCAATACAACCACAAGTGTCCGATTATAAATTTGATTATTCACTCTGTTTTTGGACGTTTTAGTAATATAAATTGTCACAGACTTAAGTTATTATTTTTACAGCACACTTGCAAAGTTTGAACTTGAAATTTTATTGGAAATATAATGTGTCTCTAGAGTCATGGTGTAATTAAATTTGTCTTAGTAAATTGTACTATCTGTAACCAAACGTGACTCTTTGTACACATGAGGTCAAATGTCAACCTCCTCAGGTTATCAGGGTTTTTGTATCAAGAAATTTTCCCATGTAAAGGAAGCTTTTAGGATACGCCCTCCGACTGCTTGCGCAGCCGCAGATACTCAAATTTGTTTCATAAATAATTAGAAATCCAATCAGGTAAAACCCTGGCTTACCCCTGTCTCTACCCTAGTGCCGTGTGAACATGATAAGGGCAAAACAAAAAGTGAGTACATCTCTCTTTTTGAGATCTTTGGGGGATTTATCATCGGGGAATAACTACACAGTTTTTCGAAGAGGCGCGGGCCTACGCCCGTTGCCCCCTTCAGGGGAATTCCGATAACCTTTCGAAGAGGCACAAGCTCCTGCTTGTTGCCCCCTTCGGGTAAAGTTCCATCAAACTCCAAGACATGGACTTATCGTCCGCAGTCTAACTTGGAACTACGCCGGAACGTTGACACTCTTATTCTAGCCCGTTCTTCGGTCGGGAGAAACTTTGTTACATCCCTCACCGACTTGTGCTATTGTGTCGGCAGTGACTGTTAAATTCCATCATACGGCGTAAGGACGGTATTCCTTTCACCACGGTCAATTCATAAAGATTCATCATTGGAGACGAGCAGTGTGTGTTATCACTAATTCAATCCTAAGTGCTCAACTGGACAGTACCTCTGTTCTCACTGTGAATATACAGTCAACCTACAAACTTAGTTAGTACTACTCAGATTCTGCTTACCTAATCTGAGCACTGGCTCAACACGGATCTCCTCAAGATCTCTCATTAACCTTAACTCTTGTGTACCTAAATGCTTCCTAAAACAATATTAGTTAACCTGTGCTAACGCTGAGTTACGTATCTATAGAAGACCTCATGTAGGAAGTCACCTGTAATGTATCAAGTCCACGGACTTATTCGAGCCAGCTAATAAAATTCTTCCTAACTCGAACTTGCGTTGTTTACGTCATTCAAAAACATTCTCAATACTTCCTTTTGGTGAACGTTTCATAATTTTTCTCAAGATCTATATTAACGCCTCGTATCGACGTGCCCATGTTGTAGTCTACTGGAGACAGCAGATGACCTTTGGAATGAAATCCTGTTGGACATCGTTCTAACCTGGGAACTGCATTTTCCATTCGACTCACCTCTATTCCATAATCCATCCAGGAGAAGACCAGCTTGTGCGAAGTCCCAATTTTCCGAAGACCTAATCCCGTACGAAGCTCAGTGACGACATCGTCTTACATGAAGTCCTGATCATCGTCCGTCTATCCTGATCTTGTATTTCAGCCGCTCGAAGTACAAGTGAGTAAGTTTATCGTAATAGTGTTTTTAGTGCTTTTAAGTGATTGTGCTACCTGGTGCGTACTAAACGGCTACAGCAACCTCGAGGTAACCCAGAGTCTTCCCATCTCGACTTGGAGTGCCTGGAGGTAGGACCACGGACCTCAGGTGGGTTACCACTGTTTATTTAATATTTTCATGTACCTGTCATTTGCATTTTGTTTTCATCAAGTCGCTTAACTGTAAAGGGGATCACCTCCCAAGTAGTTTCAAAATTACTTTGATACCTTTTGTTGCTTTAATATAGTTTGTATGAATTAATAATTACTTTTGAATTCCAAGATCTCTTTTAATTCGAGCAGTAATCTCGTGTTTAATTATAACGATATAATATGTTTTGATATGCTAATTTGCTAAGTATTCTGAACTGGCTGATAGCAGTGGTATTCCAACTCGCTGACGCCTACTTGCTAATATCATAATACTCGTGATCATTCGTTCTCTTGCGTACTGACCACCCCTCGTCCGCATTCTGACGAAAATCGCCTTGCTTTTGTTATTTGTATTGTTACGGGACCCTAACGCTGTCCCCTTTGACGAGTGGTCATTCGATAGCCTATTTGCTTGAGATGGACATCTGCGCCTTTGCGCCCTGACTCGGTTGTTATTGAAATCGTATGCTATTTAATCATCTACCATCCGAGCTGCATAGCTCCTCTTTGATACGGACTAATTTAAAGTCCCTATATAAACAGTCTTTTTCAAGGCTACCTCTTGCTATTATTCATTATTAATGTGCTAATAACAACCTCCTTCACCAAGACATACTTTGGTGACAGATTGGTGGAATGTGCTCGCGCGACATAATTGTTGAGAGCTTGTGACATGCGATACCCAGCGTCACACACATAATTTGATGACAGAATCGTTGTGATACGTACCCGCTGACATAATTTGGTGGCTACATTGAGATTCGAACCCTGGCCCACCTAAATGGTGGCCCTCATGTGAATTATTCTTGTTGTGATATAATTATCCTCTGGCGGTATATAAATACTTGTTCTTGGCTATCGTTCTCTGTCGGTGTCTTCACACCCTGTCAGTACGCCCATAAATTGGTTAAGCGCTCGTGTATATAAAACCAATATTTTGAATTCTACCAGAGCTTACTTGGGAGCGTGAACAAACTATTCGTTGTTCTTTGAATGCAAATGATAGAAGCGGTGTTTTTACAATTTTCTAACACTGAAAATCCTACCAGTCAACCACGAAGGTCTAGTGCCGCTTGAGACCGTTCGTGGGCGCGACAGAAATGGTGGCAAGCGGAAGGGATATGTTACGGCTGACAGAAATGGTGGCAGCGCGTGACATGCGAATCCGCATCAGCGAAAAATTTAATCTATCTTGCAAATTGTTATACTGTGTTGATTTAATCTTGTAATTTTAGTTAAAATTTAAGGAAAGTGTGTTTCAAAGTAAATCAAGTTAAGTTGTGTGTTTTTGAATAGTTTGCACACCTAATTCAAAAGATTTTGTTCATTTGGAAATCACAAGATAGTTGTTTGGTAGAGACACAACCAATCTCTCATTTTGCTTTGTTGACGTAAACGTAATCTTACATTCTTTTTACCAATTTAAGAAGAGAGTTAGGTATAATTTAATTACAGAACTTATTGTTCCAATCTTTTCAAGTTCAGATAACACTCACAGAAACATCTTGTTCGTAGTTCTCCCCCCTCCTCCCCCCGTGGTAGTTGCAAATAAAGAAAAACAAGATCAAAGAAGGTTCACACCTAGAAAGAAAATAGGGTAGGAAATTGACCGCGACAGGAAGTTTTCAATCTTTTGCACAGAAAGCCTTTCCTTTTGCGTTCTCCGTCAACCCACGGCTGTAAAAAAAAGCGAAAAAACAGCGGAACGAAATATTTGTTTCCCTCCGCAACCTTTCGAAGAACGATCTGTTTTCTTTCAAATGGTAAAATTTCTTTATTCTTCCTAGTAACGTTCATAAGAATGAATAATAGTAGTAGTTAAAGAAAAACGGAGGCGTGAGAATTCTTAACTCATCAAGTCAGTGTTGTTATTTGATTCATGTAAAACTTAATTACTTAAGTCATTGATCATTGAGAGAAAAGTCAATTTGTTTTATGTATGTGACGATATCCACTCGTTCGTTCATTTATTCGTCACTAGTTTGCATTTCAGTAGTTTAGTAGAGAGAGAAAGGAAAATTAGTTTGTCAAAATGTTTGGACATCATAAATTGTATTATCCTGTCTATAAAGAAGACAAAGTTCTCACGCAAGATTCTTCACTTAAGTACCTACTTGCGCAACGTTCAGTTTTGCCTAAATTTGAATTGTTTAATCCCACTTACGGATTAACAGAACAAGAGGAAATTGTTCAAAATCTACGCAGCTTACGATTTCGAAAATGGTATGAATTGCATTTACAGACTAGCCTAGCGAATAGTTCAGAAATTATATTTCACGGCATCAAAAGCATGTCTTTGCATTATCTCTCTAATCTAATTGAGTATCATGAAGAGTTACGACCTTCAGTTCTTTTCGCATTCTCTGGTCCGAATCCGAGAATACAAATTGTTGCTTTATTACCGCTAGTCGACAAGAATCTTGTGGTCAAACACCTAGAATCAACTCTTATTGATTTGCGTTTAGTTAAGTGTGTCAAAACGGATGACCCTTTGAAATCTTTGAAGTTGTACAACGATTTAGTGTTTTTAATCGTTTCTAGTAACAGAAGTTATCTAAACCTCACGGCAAATGTAGAACTTTTCAATAAAAATGTATCCATTTATGAGTATTATTAGACATGAATTGAGAAATTGCGTGCATTCATGTATGTTTGTTCAGGAATATTGAAACCTATTGATAAATGAAAATGTTGTATACCGCTCAAGTTAAATATCTCTTATTGCAATGGCCGTATAATATCAAAGTAATGTGAAAAGTATCAATTTGAAAAAAAAAACCTAATTGTAACTATGTCGGACGTAAAAATGTCGTCAGCCCATGTGACGTAATTATCAAACTCAGGTGCTTCCGCTCAATTTATAATCTCGCTCATTTTCAATTGTAGTGTTTTGGGTTGAGTAGTACTCCCCTCGCATCTTGAAGAAATTCATGTAATTTGCGTTTGATATGTAGAATACATATCTCCCTGTTGTGCTAAATTGCTATCGACAGTGCCTTCGAACTGTCCTCGAAATAGCGATTGCGATTTGCTGCCTACTCGCGTAAAACAGCTGTCGTCATCTTTTCGGAGTGACCACACCTCTTTGCGTCAGTCTAGGTCCGTAAATTTGCCGACCTGGGCGCATTTTCTTGCATCCCCTCTGTCTTCTCCCAGAAGGCAAAAATGCGATTAAAGGGCGAATAAAAGCAAGGAAAAGGAGGCCAAGTGTCTTGTTTCCTTTGCAGAAATATGTAAATGTGGTAAAAGTGCGAATTAGCGGTCCTTCTTAACAGGCCTGCTATACTGAGTAAGTTTTCTGTTGTATGAATAATTCCAAGCGCCATCCGCTCCAAGGTTATTGTCAAGCGAGAAAATCTTTCAGGTATATTGAAGTTAGTTTTATGTGGTATCTCATTACGTATTAGTTATCTTAGGAGCACCAAAGACCAGTTCCATTCATTCTTCCTTAAGTAAAAGGTTGTCCGCACCAGAAATCCTATTAAAATAGCCCACGGCCGAGTTAATTGTATATTTGTCTTAATGTTCTACTAAATTAAGCCATTATTATCTTTTTCTGCGTTGAAATCAGACGCCTCAAAATTGCTAATGAAATTCATGCAATCAATACTGAACGTAACAAGTCATCCAATCTCATTCTAAAGCAAAGCCGCTCCTCTCAAAAGGAAATTTTAATGTAAAACTCTCTCATCCGAAGTTTAATTATTGTTAATTTGTTATTTGAAGATCAATTGTTCATTCTCAGCAGTGACTTAAGGATTCTCGAGATCTCGCCATATGTAACCGAAAATCATTTAATTTAGAGGTTAATTGTAATGCGAATTTAGTAAGAAATTCAAGTGTAGTGACATAATTGTGTATTATTTGTGCCCTTAAATAAGGATGAAAATGTATGAATTCAGTATGTTTAAGTACCCCTTATCTGATGCCGATTAATTGAAAACGAATATTGATTTAAATAATCGCCTATGCTTAAATTAAATTAAATTAAATCTTTAAGTTTTACGTCCCACGGATATGCCGGTTAGGCTAAAGGAGACGGTGATGATGAGAGATGAGTGAAATGGTGGAATGAAAAAAGTGGGAGGAAACGGGAGAACCCCGAGAAAACCCACGAGCACGGTGTTTGTCCACCACAAAGTTCACTTGGCGGGGGCTGGGATCGAACCCGGGACCCCAAGACCAGAGGTGAACGCTCTACCACTGAGCCACCGCGCCCCCCTTCGCCTATGCTTGTTAACAATGTAGTTATAATGTGATGAAAAAGCTTTTAAGGTAATATGTATAATTAATTATAGGCAATACATGTAAGAATACTATGATAGTTTAAATGTCTTCTAACCGCTCATCTAGTCCAGTAGCGTGGACGAGCTCACATTAATTAGCTATTCGCGAATTAAAAACATTAGTATTTTATCGTTAATTGTAAATGTTCAATTATAACTCAAACATTACTATTTCAAACGAGAAGTGTCTATGAATTGCCTAATTATTAAATTTTAGTGGATTTATTTATGTTGAGTCAGTAGTACGAAAGGCATAATCATCTCTTTCTAAAATACTCTATTTAAACAAAAATTGTGCAACTTGCGTCCCACGCGCAAAAAATATAATTTATTTGAACCATACTAGAAGTTGGTATGTTAATTAGTTTTAGAACTATCTATTGTTTGTTGTTCAAAAATCTCCTTTAATTACTCGTAAGTTGATATCATTAAAGTAACAATATGCATATGGAATAATAACCGTCATAACTTTGTTGCTAATAGTAATAGTATTAATATTGATGTTTCCAACAATATCGTTGCTAATAATAATCGTATTGAAAACACTAACGTTTTAAATCAGGAGGTCTATAATACATCGTACGTTTATATTAATTGTATAGAAACAAAAGTGTGCCAATAGTATTTTGTCTAATTTAAAGGCAATGATAATTTGCATCATTAATTTGTTAACCGTACATCTAAAAGTAGCTGTATTTTACGCTTACAATATATTAGTCATATATGAAAAAGGTACAATCTCGAAACATCTGTTTCCATAGAATGGTTCCGTTAACGTAGGGACAAGAAACAGTAAAAAAAATATCAAAGGTTAGTTGTGTAGCAGAAGAATATATACATACGTCTATATACAGATTCTTGAATTCTTTCATCTTCTGTGGTTTCACCCCTCTGTAGGAAATATCGTATTTCAGCTCGAGGCCAAGCTGAATGTGTTAAGGTTTAGGGTAGTTTCTTTTTAAAAGAAAAAGTTAAAAAGAAAATGTGCCGTTAAGTCTGAAAAGTAGGTCAAGTTCATCTCTTATCCTTTAATGGTTTGTTTGCGTTCAGTAAGGTCAACTATTTGTCTACTTCCTTATTATGGTTCCGTAAATAAACAAGAATTTGGTAATTCTGTTTCCCTTTGTTTTTGTATCTCAGCAAAAACAATTCGATATTGCTATCGTTTACGAATTATTTGGTCTCATATTATTTTAATTCTATAAGCACATTTGTCAGTTAATCTTAATAATTTTGGAAATCATTATTAAAAGCAAAATCATTTAAATTTACATGTAAAATTTTGAGGTACATATGTAGAAATGCTATAAAGGTTTAAAAAAATTTAATGCCTTGAGTATCAGCTTATATACATGTAAATGTCTATTAGGTATAGAGTATTGATTAGTATCCTTGAGTTAATGATTCAATCATGTAGTTTAAAGTTCACTAATCGTGTCATTTCTTAGTTTTATGTACTTATTATGAAATTGCCACTATATACTTATATGAGTTTTCTTATATTATATTAGGGTATGTTCTATTTGAATTTAATTAAATTTAGTATGTAGTATTGCTCGAACATACAACAGTGTTGCAACCTACCATAGGTTAAGTCAATGTTGCCAACCCAAAGTAAAAACTCATTTAGCATGAAAGTGTTGCCAACTTCCGAAATTTATTTTTGCCATTAGCCCTAAGTAAAAAAAAATTTAGATTTGTCGGAGCAAACTAAAATTTTTTTCCTTAAGGGGCGTCGACTGTAGTGTGCCACACGCGCCATCTCAATTGGCGCCAAAATTTTTGCCACACTCCACAATTACTCAAACAATTAACGACAATTATTTTTCTAATTGCGTAGACAAGTTTACTTTTTTCTTAAATCTTAAAACAAGGAAAAGCGAGAGAACAGGGAAATGTTAGTCATTCTCTTCGCGCTCATTCGGTTCCTTCCAGCTGTCTTTATTTTTTTGGATGAAATATTCTGTCTGCTTCATCCCCTCCTAGCCAGCTGACTGTCTGCCTCAAGAAGCAGTTAAACCATAACATTTCTCGTCTGGAGAAGATAATATTTCCTTCTACAGGAAAGTAACAGATTCCTACTTTTGATTATCACAACCTTAAATAAATAGAGACGACAGAATTAATCTGAATTTCATTTAGTTAACTTAAGGGTTAAAAAGGCTATTTTGCTAGCCAGTAATATATTCAATAACTCTGACACAGAGTCTCTTTTCCTCGCAATACAACCACAAGTGTCCGATTATAAATTTGATTATTCACTCTGTTTTTGGACGTTTTAGTAATATAAATTGTCACAGACTTAAGTTATTATTTTTACAGCACACTTGCAAAGTTTGAACTTGAAATTTTATTGGAAATATAATGTGTCTCTAGAGTCATGGTGTAATTAAATTTGTCTTAGTAAATTGTACTATCTGTAACCAAACGTGACTCTTTGTACACATGAGGTCAAATGTCAACCTCCTCAGGTTATCAGGGTTTTTGTATCAAGAAATTTTCCCATGTAAAGGAAGCTTTTAGGATACGCCCTCCGACTGCTTGCGCAACCGCAGATACTCAAATTCGTTCCATAAATAATTAGAAATCCAATCAGGTAAAACCCTGGCTTACCCCTGTATTCACACGTCCCTACCCTAGTGCCGGGTGAACATGATAAGGGCAAAACAAAAAGTGAGTACATCTCTCTTTTTGAGATCTTTGGGGGATTTATCATCGGGGAATAACTACACAGTTTTTCGAAGAGGCGCGGGCCTACGCCCGTTGCCCCCTTCGGGGGAATTCCGATAACCTTTCGAAGAGGCACAAGCTCCTGCTTGTTGCCCCCTTCGGGTAAAGTTCCATCAAACTCCAAGACATGGACTTATCGTCCGCAGTCTAACTTGGAACTACGCCGGAACGTTGACACTCTTATTCTAGCCCGTTCTTCGGTCGGGAGAAACTTTGTTACATCCCTACCGACTTGTGCTATTGTGTCGGCAGTGACTGTTAAATTCCATCATACGGCGTAAGGACGGTATTCCTTTCACCACGGTCAATTCATAAAGATTCATCATTGGAGACGAGCAGTGTGTGTTATCACTAATTCAATCCTAAGTGCTCAACTGGACAGTACCTCTGTTCTCACTGTGAATATACAGTCAACCTACAAACTTAGTTAGTACTACTCAGATTCTGCTTACCTAATCTGAGCACTGGCTCAATACGGATCTCCTCAAGATCTCTCATTAACCTTAACTCTTGTGTACCTAAATGCTTCCTAAAACAATATTAGTTAACCTGTGCTAACGCTGAGTTACGTATCTATAGAAGACCTCATGTAGGAAGTCACCTGTAATGTATCAAGTCCACGGACTTATTCGAGCCAGCTAATAAAATTCTTCCTAACTCGAACTTGCGTTGTTTACGTCATTCAAAAACATTCTCAATACTTCCTTTTGGTGAACGTTTCATAATTTTTCTCAAGATCTATATTAACGCCTCGTATCGACGTGCCCATGTTGTAGTCTACTGGAGACAGCAGATGACCTTTGGAATGAAATCCTGTTGGACATCGTTCTAACCTGGGAACTGCATTTTCCATTCGACTCACCTCTATTCCATAATCCATCCAGGAGAAGACCAGCTTGTGCGAAGTCCCAATTTTTCGAAGACTTCTAATCCCGTACGAAGCTCAGTGACGACATCGTCTTACATGAAGTCCTGATCATCGTCCGTCTATCCTGATCTTGTATTTCAGCCGCTCGAAGTACAAGTGAGTAAGTTTATCGTAATAGTGTTTTTAGTGCTTTTAAGTGATTGTGCTACCTGGTGCGTACGAAACGGCTACAGCAACGTCGAGGTAACCCAGAGTCTTCCCATCTCGACTTGGAGTGCCTGGAGGTAGGACCACGGACCTCAGGTGGGTTACAACTGTTTATTTAATATTTTCATGTACCTGTCATTTGCATTTTGTTTTCATCAAGTCGCTTAACTGTAAAGGGGATCACCTCCCAAGTAGTTTCAAAATTACTTTGATACCTTTTGTTGCTTTAATATAGTTTGTATGAATTAATAATTACTTTTGAATTCCAAGATCTCTTTTAATTCGAGCAGTAATCTCGTGTTTAATTATAACGATATAATATGTTTTGATATGCTAATTTGCTAAGTATTCTGAACTGGCTGATAGCAGTGGTATTCCAACTCGCTGACGCCTACTTGCTAATATCATAATACTCGTAATCATTCGTTCTCTTGCGTACTGACCACCCCTCGTCCGCATTCTGACGAAAACCACCTTGCTTTTGTTATTTGTATTGTTACGGGACCCTAACGCTGTCCCCTTTGACGAGTGGTCATTCGATAGCCTATTTGCTTGAGATGGACATCTGCGCCTTTGCGCCCTGACTCGGTTGTTATTGAAATCGTATGCTATTTAATCATCTACCATCCGAGCTGCATAGCTCCTCTTTGATACGGACTAATTTAAAGTCCCTATATAAACAGTCTTTTTCAATGCTTCCTCTTGCTATTATTCATTATTAATGTGCTAATAACAACCTCCTTCACCAAGACATACTTTGGTGACAGATTGGTGGAATGTGCTCGCGCGACATAGTTGTTGACAGCTTGTGACATGCGATACCCAGCGTCACACACATAATTTGATGACAGAATCGTTGTGATACGTACCCACTGACATAATTTGGTGGCTACATTGAGATTCGAACCCTGGCCCACCTAAATGGTGGCCCTGATGTGAATTATTCTTGTTGTGATATAATTATCCTCTGGTGGTATATAAATACTTGTTCTTGGCTATCGTTCTCTGTCGGTGTCTTCACACCCTGTCAGTACGCCCATAAATTAGTTAAGCGCTCGTGTATATAAAACCAATATTTTGAATTCTACCAGAGCTTACTTGGGAGCGTGAACAAACTATTCGTTATTCTTTGAATGCAAATGATAGAAGCGGTGTTTTTACAATTTTCTAACACTGAAAATCCTACCAGTCGACCATGAAGGTCTAGTGCCCCTTGAGACCGTTCGTGGGCGCGACACATTACACTTTACCCCCTGATCATTCCGATCTTCATGCCGTTGCTGCTTATAAAACCGACTATTCTTCACCTCTCATCTTTCCATCCTATGTTGCACAGTAGTCCTTCTGTTCTAACAGGGTTTCCACTGTCTCCATCATGGTCCTGAGCCACCCCAGGACCGAAAGATAAGCTCATTCGTCCACTAACATATCCCACGTGTTGTGATGTCCGATGCACTTCATTTCCATCTCATATATTCCCCTGATTTATTATTATAGCATTAAACCTATAATGTCCTTCATATGATCCCATAACCAAAATAAAGGCAATGCCATCGCTTGCAATAATACGTACTCCCCATCCTTATGGTTATAGCATAATGCTATAATGTCTGCTGTTGTATCATACATTCATATCTATTTCTATATTTATCTTCGTAATATACTTGTTGTTTATTTTTGTTTGTTTGTTTGTTTGTTATTGAAGCTAATAAAGAATGCACTCATAGACCAGCACTATATACATTCTATCCACAATCCTTTTTCTTCTCTTCCCATATAAAGGGCATAACCCTTTGGGGGAGCTAGCCATCAAGCTAGCACTAAAAAAAAAATCTCATTTTGCAACGTAGTGCCAGTTTTGAAGTGGAGTGGAGTGACCTGGGGTGACTTCGAACGATGCCACCGTATTATAAGAAGCAGCTTGGCGTTCAGCCGAAACGAAATTATGACCCTGTGCGACTTGAAAGTGCTATTCGTGCAGTCGAGGAGGGAAAGTGTCTTATCGTAAAGCAGCCGAAGCTTATCAGGTGCCGCGCTCGACAATAGAAAAAGTGAATAAAAAACATACGAGAGCTATGGGTGGCCAAACTGTTCTAACTCCAGAAGAGGAAAACGTGTTAGTGAATGGCATTCTTAGAGCTGCAAAGTGGGGATTCCCTTTTACATTTGAAGACATCAGGTTTCTTGTTAAAGGGTATCTGGACAGAAAAGGGCGAAGAGAAAGAAGATTTACTACAGACAATAGATCTGCTTTAATTGAAAGACATGACAGTATGTTGCAAAGAGCTTGTTACCTGAGAAACATTGCTAAATATCGTTAAGAGGGATGGAATGTTTTGAATATTAATGAAACATATATTCATTCTACACATGTTAGTGGTAATAGTTGGAGTGACTCGTCATCATTTGGCTTCTTTAAACCAATCAGTAAGAGACAAAAACTAATAATTGTTCATGCTGGAGTAGAGATGCAAAAAAGCCGGCCTTTTTGAATCGATGGTTTTTTTCACATAAAAAGCCGGCTTTTTTGGGAAAAAAAACGAGAATTTTGGAAATTTTGGCTTTTTCATTTTCATGATTTTTCTATTTAAATAGCTTTCTTATAGTATATTCTATAGTTAGATAAGAATTCCATGACCTAAATGCCATATTTCGCTCTAAAATTCACCAGCAAGATGGATGGAGCATGTTTTACGAATTAAAGCTAACGTGAAGAATGCAGTATTTGAGGGCAATTTTAGAGGCTATTTAACTTTATTTTAACTGTTGAGTTATCGACATTTTTTTCTTCTCGGGATCATTTCAGTTTTTCATCCGTGTTAGTACTCTAGCTTCTAGCGCAAAAGTTAAACTTACGTTTCTCTATATATCCGACAAAGCGTACGTTTTTCAATATATCCGTCAAACCATACTTCCACATTTCTGTTATACTGTAGCTGTGCAACGATTTAGCAATAATTTTCCGGATACAACCTTGAATACTAATTTATACAAATAATCAGTAGCGGATTTAGAAAAGTACTTTGGGGGGGAGGATTTCTCTGATTGTTTCGTTTTCTAAAATGTCCTAATATTATTTGGGAGGAGCTTGAAGTTTACGAGTACAGGCACAACTAATATTTCGTTTCGTTTATATATTTAGCGGTAATCTTCCGGATAGAACCTCATTGAAGATCATTTTATACTGAGAATCAGTGGCGGATTTAGAAAAGTATTTTGGGAGTTTTTTCTTACTAATGTTTAGTTTTTCTAAACATTCGTAATTTTTATTTGACGGGAGCTTAAAGTTTATGAGTAAAGGCATGACTAATAGATATTTCGTTTGCTTTAGACATTAAGTAATTTTGGGAAACAGGCTTCAGTCCGAAAGACCGCCCCCCTAACCTTCGCAAAACCGTCACTGCTGGTAATTAGTAATAATGACGATTTAAAAACACTAAGAAAGGAAGTCGGACAACTCACAGTTCACGCACTATTACTACTTCACAGATGGAATGAAGAAAAGCTTTGTCAGAATGGTCAAATGCTGAGTTGAATCCCGGACTTCCCGATAGAAGCGCAAAAGCTCCACTCAGTCATGTTTGTTGTGCAGTTGTATTTATCTTAAGTTAAATATATTCCGTAGTCCTTTTTTTTGGGGGGGGGGTGAGGAGAGTTTCATAATGATATGAAGGGTGTGAGAAAAGAACATGATAACTAACAAATTTTCGATTGCTGAGTTATGCAGCATCAGATAGACACCAATGCATACTGCTTCGTTTAATCCTTCATATATAGTCTTATGTGAAAAATTAACTTTCCGACTTTCAAAATGGATTGTGCAGCAGAAAATCTCTAATTTCTTAAAATAGTAAAATTGTGAGTTACCATGTTCTTGCCTCACACTCTTCATATGTTGAATCCCTCTTGTTAAAAATTCAGAAAACTTGAGGACTGAGTAAACCGTGATGGTGGTTATATACAACTGTAGAATTTCAAGAATATACAAAACCAAAAGCTCTAGATGTGCAGCCTTTAAGTGTATCATATAAACCTAATTATTTTTTTTTATTTTAATTTTATTTTGTTCCAAAAAGAGGGTACGGAATATTTTGAAAAATACTACATAGAATTTTGCTAGTTATTTGTGTATTTTTTAAAAATAAGTATTTACTTTTAGGGTTGGCTGGTTTACACCAGCTGATTTTTTTTTCTTTTTTTAAAAAATAAACAACCGGTTTAAACCAAAAAATAAATAAACAAATAAAAAGAACGAAAAATGCGAATCGTGTGAACTTCATGGTGACGTTTTCCCACATCAAACCATCTGCATTAGTTTTATTTCCGTTTCACCTTTTAATCAAGGTGTCCCATGTTCAATTCTCGGTCGAACCACAACCCTTCTTTCATGCGTAAACAAAGTAGCGGTTCGGATGTCACTTTAAGCGAAAGTCTTCTTGATAACCTCGTTATTACGTAAGGATGTTAAGCCTGAACATACGAAACGAAACCAAATTGTATATTTCTGCATGCCTGACCTCGTTATTACGTAAGGATGTTAAGCCTGAACATACGAAACGAAACCAAATTGTGTATTTCTGCATGCCTGTTGTTTTATAAAGAAGCCAAGGTTACTTAAAAATATTGATAGAAATTGGCAAAATTTATCGATTGACTACGTAGCTTCCAACATTAGCTTAGATTGGACTTTCAATGATATGTACGTACTAAATTTGTAATTTAATACCTCAGTTTTAGCGTACTGATTATGATATGTTGACCTTTAAATTTTACATGCAAAGCAATAACAGGATTTTTCCGTTATTGTTTTCATTTAGAGTAATGACGGGATTTTCCCGATGGCTAGGGCGGGAGTTTCCCAATTTAAGAAATTTACTGACCGGACTTATTTAAGCTTATGTGACCTCTTCCAGCACAACCCCATTGTTGCATAATAACACCAAGGCGATACAAACTTATTTCTGTCAATATGTAATATAAATGCATAAAGCAAAATATCTAAACCCAAAAAAGCCTGGTTGAAACCAAAAACACCTAGTTTAAACTCCCCCCAAAAAACGGAGTTTTGCCATTTTCGAAAACAACCACGGTTCTTGCCAACCCTGCTTACTTTTGTATGTAGGAGGTTAAAAAAAATCTTATTATATGCATTGATTAATCGTTTGGAATTCATAATGTAAATATGTTGAGAAGTAAAACTGTTTGAAATATCTTTTCGAAATTCATGGTTTATTTTAGAGGTTTTATATTATTATCGACATCAACCACTAATTAAATGACTTTATGTGTTATAGAGAAGCGAAACAAAATCTCGTCTATCAATTTAAAACAGAATTTTGAAAAAAGCCCAAAATTTCCCAAGCAAAAAAGCGAAGCAGAAAAAACCGAGTTTTTTTTTCAAAAAAGCCAGTTTTTTTCCGAGCCCTTGCATCTCTATGCTGAAGGAGAAATGGGATTCATCCCACATGCCTTGCTCATGTGGAAGTCTGGAAATGTTTCGGGTGATTACAACCACGATATGAATTCCGAGAATTTCCTGAAATGGCTTAAAACAGAACTAATTCCAAATTTACCAGAAAAGTCAGTTGTAGTCCTAGACAATGCATATTATTATGCTGTGAAACAGAAAGAGTGCCCCAATACAAATTCTAGGAAGGACGATATGAAGCAGAGGTTTAGATCGAAGAACATCCAGTATGAAGAAAATATGCTAAAGGTACAACTGCTAAAACCAATCAGACGACACAAGCTATGAAGAAAATGTTTGTCATCGAAGAAGTATTGAGAGAATATAGTCATATCACTCTTCGCCTTTCTCCCAGACCTTAATGCCATGAGCTTATCTGGGCGGATTTCAAAAGATGGGTCGCTGAGCGAAACAACACATGTAACATAAATAATGTGGAACAGTTGTATCGTCAAAAAATAGAATTCATATTACCTGCAGAATGGATTTCGAAGTGCGCTCATATGAAGAAAGTGGAGGCCGAATATCATGAGCGGGATGGACTAATGGAAACACAAGTGGGTCAGATTATCATTCGCGTTTTATCTGAGAGTGAAATTACTGACAGTGACAGCAATCTGGACATCAGTGACTTCGAATAACTATATCTATTTTCGTTTGTGTGTGTGTGTGTGTGACTGTGTGGTGTATTCAGTGTTTGTGTAAAACTTATTGTGAAAGATATATATGGCAACATTTAATTTCTACATTTTCTAAGGTAAGAGTGTTCAATATTATAAGTTTTTATTTTGTTTTCTGTTTATTTAATACATGTTCATAGTAATAATTAAAAGCGTAAACTTTTCGTTTTAATTATAATATCGAAAAATTGAGGAAGGAAAAGTAAATGTTAAAACATTCAATTGGCTGTATAAAATGCATACCTTTGATAGAACCATCCGGGGAAATGCGCCATACTCTTAAATTTGATATAATTATCCGGAAAGGTAAAACGATTTCACATAAATAACTCTCTCTCTCTCTCTCTCTCTCTCTATTATATATATATATATATATATATATATTCTGTAGTTTAACATGAACAATAGCACCTTATGCAATGACATTTCTTAACCATGATTTTCCCGTTTCGTTGTTGTACCTGCAACCACCTTTATCCCAACGCTCAGTTTCGATGAGAGCTATCAGGCACATAACTTGAATAATATTTTTTTGCTTTTGTCATATTATGTGAAAGACCTAGTTGTCCCATACATCTCATATGAAATTCCTTTACTCGTCTGTATTTATTACAATCGATACTGTGACAATTACGCTCACACACTCAATTAATTTTTCATATATTCGAATTAAAACATATTTATATATAAATTCAATTTATTTTAAAAGTCAAGGAAAATTTTATTTTGTTTCATTTCGCAGCCAAGCGAACCTCTTTCATTTGTCCCAGGTAAAGAAGTTTCTCTGCTTTTCAAAAAAAAAAAAAAAAAAAAAAAAAACATAAGACGGCAGCCGCACTGATAGACCACCCACCTTTCTACCTCGCAAGTCAACGGTAATGGAATTGCTATTGTTACTCCAGCCACACTGTCGCACTACCTAAGTACCTCGATTTCGCAAATATCACGTCACAGACACACAAGAACCAAAATTTTTTTATCTATAATCTTCGCAAGTGCTTATGAAACTCTTTAACATCACGTACTAACCTAAAAGAGACGCTAGGAACCCAAGCCAAGCTATCAACCGATTTTTGGGAAATGGTGTCACGAACTTCAAGCGGCGAATCAGAATCCGGAATTCAAAATTCACAAAGAGAAGAATGAAGCGTCTATTAAAAAAAAAACAAAGCTGGGAGAACGCCTACACGGAAGGGAGGTACCCAAAATCGACTCTTCATCGCGTAAACATCACTAACACGCGACTCATATATATATATATATATATATATATATATATATATATATATATATATATGTTTAACTTCGTAATAATGACAAGCTAAAGACCCTTTTAGCAGCCAGCTACTCAAACCACGCGTTATCCACAGGTCATCTTTCGTTGTACATATCATTTTTTTTAAAGTTCAAAACCATCTTAGCAAAATTGTAGTTTTACCTTGGAGAACTGAAGTTCGAGCCCCGTGGAGTCAACTTCAATTCTCCAAACTCTTTCTTTTTTTTTTATTTTATTTGTGTAATAGGCAGATGAGTTGCCGCTCATCAATACCATTCACTTCTCAAGTACAAGGTCAGGTATTCATTTTTCTGACGCATATTAGGCTCATCCGTGAGTGCCTTAATTATTCATTCTAGTTCAGATTAAATATGTAAATGAGAGATAAGGAATCGAATTCCGAAAATAATACGTTTCATATTCCTCGTCGCCCGAATACGTAAGATCTGCTTATTCGTAATATCACGCAGTAATTCTATTTGGCAGCCCGAGCAGAAACTTTCCTTTCATTGTTAGTAATTTTCAATCGTTGCAAAACTTAGCGCCCAAGACAAGAACATTATCATTACAAAAACTTGGCTTCCAATACAGGGACCCCAACGTTACAAAACTGTCTTAAGAACTTATTCCTTTCATAAACTTAGCTATATGTAAAGGTATGAATTTGTGTGGTGTATTTGCCTGACGGTAACGAACAGAGAAGTATTGTGGCAGGTTCGAGCATCCTGTGTAAACCCGTACTACTGCACTAACTAATGTTTGCGAATTACCAACAACCTCATTTGGTTTTGGAGCGCCACTCTTTTTCCGTTTATTCAGCCAGAGTAGTATTACACTTGCAGAATGACACTCGGAAAGCATGTGTACAAGAACTGACTTATTGCCTGGTGTTCAAGAACTCCAGAATATAGAAATATTTTAGCAGATTATGGCCTTGTGAACGTTTCAATCTATGTGCGGAGGAGTTTGTATCTTCTATGTGTAACCTTGTATGCATATTGTGACATTGTTCTTTACTGGAGAACGGAACAGTTACATATTTATAATATACAAAAAAAGGTTCAGGCCATAGTCATGAATCGCACTAATATACACTGGAGTATATTTGGCCTGTAGAATTGCTAAGGTTGGGCCCGAATAAAGTCATTTATTTCGCTTATTTTCAATTTTAGTCTGATATAGTACTGATGAGAAGGGTAAATGTACTGGTTGTATATCACCTGCCTCCTTCAGGTCGTTTGCTTTCTTTGCATGTTATGTGAAAGTTAATTTTTACCATTAGTTCAGGTTTCAGTATATCTTCAGCCATATAGTTTCTTGCATGAGTCCAAGCATTTCCCATCATACTAAACACTCTTTCACAAAATGCATTCCTTTCAGGTACTAATAATACAAATGCTAAATTAAATAACTCTGTTGAATCAGATATAACTTGAAAGCTTTTAACCATTTACAACTAACAGAAGAAGACTGATCAATCTCGCTCGTAACTCAAGACCGGAAAACAAAATTGTTGGTTCTATGCGGGGAGTTCTTCCAGACGTTTTTAGGGGGCACGGCCCCCTGGAGCTCTGAGATTGTCCCCTGGAGGAGACCAAAATAATACACCTAATATAATAGTAAATAAAATAATAGAACGTGAAAATAATATGTGCCCCTCCAAATATTAAGTGTACCCCCGGACCATTTTTTTCTGAAACAAACCCTGATGGGGGCTAGGTTACCACTCTGTTCGTATCTTTGTGATTCTGATCACAGTAAGGTAGGCAAATAAGGTACGAAACTATTGTTTTTTTTTTTTTTAATTTTATTTATATATTTTGCTAAGTGATAACAATGATGATCGAATTGTTGCTTTTAACCAATTCGTCCGTCTCGAGACAAAGGGGCGTATCTCATTTTTTTAATTTTCGCAGGAGACAAGTTTAAACCTTTTCTCATTATTTATTCTATCGTCTTCTTTTAAAATTTAATTTATTCTCGTAAGTTATATATCTGAACGAAGGATATCGAACAGATTTTAAAAGAAGACGATAGAATAAATAATGAGAAAAGGTTTAAACATGTCTCCTGGAAAAGTTAAGAAAATGAGATACACGCCTTTGTCTCGAAAGGGACGAATTAAAGAAAACCAGTTCAAAATTATTAGTTCACCCGTACATTTTAAATAGCAACCGTACACCCGTATTTGAGTTGTTAAACCCGTACAGTTGGCAGCTTTGGAATGGTCTAGACATTGAAATCCTAGATCATGCAATGGCGCTTGTGTTTGCAGTGCTTGATGGACAGGTACATTCTCCTAAAAGAACATAATTCCTTTCTTTTCATTTTCCACTGAGTTTCACTCTAAATTTTTCTTTCAGTTTTGTAAGTAGAGATTATTCATTAAATGTCGGACTCTTGAGCAGGTAGTCAATGAGCATTACTCCATCCTTATCCCACAAGAATGTTGCAAATACTTTCACACAGTCTCGGACTGACTGGGTGGCATAGGGCCCCGGCAGGAGCCTCAGTTGAAGGACCCCATCTTCTCTTTCCATGTAACATGTAGGAGCCTCACAAAGTATACTAAGTTTCAAGTTGCTGGTCTTCTTCTTCTTATTATTATTATTATTTATTTATTTATTTATTTATTTATTCTGCGTATTGAAATGACACTATTTCCAATGGGGTTTGATATAAAATGCTAACTGAAACATTATCAATATAACCTGAAATTAGTCAATACTCACAGAGCGAGTATTTTGAATAGTTATAACACAAATATGTAGTAGTTGTTTCAGGGACGTACAAAAGCCTTTAATTATATCTTGAAATATTTTAAGATTTTATCTTACATTTCTTAATATATATATATATATATATATATATATATATATATATATATATATATATATATATATATATATATATATATACCAAATTTTATTTATAGTCTATATGTCTCTAGGAAACCAAAAGCTGTTATGAACATAGAGGCATATAGCTTATTAAATAAATATTAAAGTATATGACATACATATTACTGAATCATATTATAGCACTACTTGTAGACTCAAAGGAAACACAAGAAGCCAACCACTCTCTAAGTTAAAAAAAGCAACAACCTCTCCAGTTCTACGCAAGATTCACAGAGCTCTTCTAACACCTTCTCAATATCGGTAATACTACACACATCATCATATTTCACGCTGATTAACATAAACGTTTCCAGTATGTCCTGAGACAGGAGAGAGCGAGCGCAAGTTTGTTTTAATTAATTTCAGTTTTGAGAATACTCGTTCACAGCACAATTGTGTACATAAAATCAAAAAGAATAACTGCTGCACAAGACAAGCAGTGCCACAAGCTCTATCAGTTTTCACACTTTCTTGCCCTTCCTTTTCTGCGAAGTCTTCATAATTGAAATCTCCTTCGATGCATCCCTGTTTGTACTTTGTCCCTTAAATATATATATATAAGGTTACGACACCAACAGATAAAACTTTGTACAAGTTTCCGAATTGTAAAGTTCTTTCGATAATTGAGCCTTATCGAGATTTAAGTTTATTGCAAGTGCTGCAAATCCGCTCTCTGGAAGCCGTTCTTTTATTTCGTTGAAACATTTAAAATCTAGCAACCACAAATCCTGAAGTAATTCAGAAGAAGATTCAAACCTTTCTTCCGCACTGTTTACTGCTATAGGGGTGACTTTTCTTCATGAAGCTATCAGCTTTATTTACGAGTGGTAATGGGGCCCCAGGGTGTTGACCTGTTCTGTTTCTTTATAGTGTTGCAATAATTTGTCAAACGACTAACAAAGGGCCCCAGCAGGACTTTATAGAAATTAGTCTTATTTCGGCAATCATGGAGCCCCAATACACATTTAGACAATATGAGGCTGGGGGCCCCATTCTTCATATTGTTAAAATATATCCTTACTAGACCACAAACAAAGGGTATCAAACAGGACTTTATAATACTGTTAGTTTCATTCCAACAATGGGACTCCCAAGACTATATTCAATGCTGGGGGCCACCGAACTTGGGAATGGAAAAAACCCACAACGAGTAACTATTTTCCAACACTGCAAACATGTTTTTTTTTTTTTTTTTAATTTCCATGTTATTCAATATGCATTATTATTTGTATATATTCAATATTCCTTTTCATTTATCTAAAACACCTATTTATCAAAAGTGTCGCCGGCGGATGAATGAATAAGCTCCTCGCCTTCTTATCAAGGGTCCCGGCTTCGATTCAAAATTAAGAAACAAGTGCTTCGGATCCCACGTTAAATTGTGGGTTCACGTCTCATATAGCCTCGCTGTTGATGGGGAAGTAAAACTAGCAAAATAGGCCTAAAGCAAAACCCATTTATCAAGTGTAGCCTCATTTTTAACATTTTACTTTCATGTTACCTATGCAAGTAAATGTGTACGAAGTATTTAGTGCAAAATATATCCAGAAATGTAAATTTGAAATGAAATGAAATCTTTAAGTTTAACGTCCTACGCTTATGCCGGCTAGGCTAAAGGAGACGGTGATGATGAGTAATGAATGAAACGGTGGAATGAGGAAAGTGGGAGGAAACGGGAGAACCCCGAGAAAATCCACGCACACGGTGTTTATCCACCATAAAGTTCACTTGGCGGTGGTGGTCTTGAGATATATCAAATTGGCTGAAAGGTTAACGGAAGCTTTCAAGCCATTGCAAGAAATGAGTGAGGCAATGTCTTCCGAAAAGCACGTCACAGCCTCAGGTATATGACCTTTGTTGTGTCAACTGAAGGAAGACATGTAGTTCATCGAAGAAGACGAAAACAGCGAAGGAAACAAAAGTACCGAAGAAAACCAAGACTCTGACGAAATCCAAGGTACCGAAGGAAAAAAAAAATGCACCGAAGATATACAAACACAAACATTCGATATAAGTACAGAGGTTTTCTGCGAATATTATGAAAATGACTACCGTCTTTTAGATAGAGCAGTAGAAGACGTAGTAAAGGAAGTACAGAAGCAAATCATGCGTCCACTTCAACAGAGGTAACTACGGGAGCCAACCAAGAGCTTGATTCAAAAGTGCTGCTTCCTGGATCCTCGATTTAAAAGTTTCTTTTTTTAATGAGATGATGAAAATAAAGTCGTAGTTAGTCGGATGAGATGAAAATAAAGTCGTTAGTTCAGGAAGAATGAATGTTAACAACACCAACTACAGTAGATGTCCTAACATCCAAAGATTCATGCCCATCTGGAAAAGCAGCTAAAAAAGGTTTTGCCGCTTTTCTTCGTGGAAAATGTGTAAGTGCAGCAGAGAAAAACGAAACAGAGAAGTACTACCGACTACCACGTTGTGATTTTGAATCAAACCCATTAGAGTGGTGGCACCGATATAGTAAGGAGCTTCCAAAAACGGCAAAATTAGCAAGAGAATACCTTTCGGCGGAAGTTACAAGTGTTCCCAGTGAACGAGTGTTTAGTATGGGATATAACATTGTTAGTGACCATAGAATGTCTCTCTCGCCTGAGCACACGGAACAATTAATTTTCTTATCAATGAACTAGGACTGTTCCGAAGAACGCATAAACTGTGTATCATCAGGGTGTCTACTGATGCTGTAAATACTGGAATTATACTGGAATTTTATTTTGATACTGGAAATATACTGGAATTTTGATCCACATAGTGGAAAAATCATGAAACTGATAATTTGTTAACAATACTTTTTTTTGTAATTATTTTAGTAATCTTAGAAACAATTTGTATCCATTGAGATTGTAAATTTTTCCAAAGCAAAAGTTGTATACGTTTTGTAATTAGACATTTAAAGCAATGGGTGGAGTGAAGGGCTGAGGGGTGTTGGGAGGCCCTTTAAAAAATGTTAAAAATTCACTGTATTTAAAAAAATCTAAGGTTAACTAAATTTATTAAAAATAAAATATTCTTTTGATGGTAAAACAATTACAAACCTGAAATCATCAAGAGTATTATTCCTAAATAACTTTTAAAAAATCATTGTATTAAGTACTGGAATTTTGCTGATAGTTATGCTGAATATACTGGAAATATACTGGAATTTTGAAAATGAAACTCAGTAGACACTCTGATCATATGTTACTCTTTCCCAAAATTTCACTAGCCATTGGTAGTAGTTGGAACGTATAAGTACACTATTATTTTTAAACTATCATTTTGTTCTTTGAAAAATCCGTTTTTAAATATTATCTTTTTTTCCCCTGTAACTTAAACGAAAATTTTAAGCGACAATGCCTTATACCATTTATTGTACGTATTTTGTCCGTAATATAAACTACTTTATTATATGATGTAGATTTATACAGTTCTAATATTTGTTTTCTGAATAATTTGTGTATATTACAGTGAAACCTATGTTGGCGACCATCCGTTCCATTGAAAAGTGGCCAACTTAGACAGGTGGTCAACTTACAGAAAATAAGTGTGATTGGTGTTTTTTTAGAATAAAATTTCTAGTATTATTTGATTGTAAAATTTTAATAAGCAATACCACGACATCTGCTGTTAAATAATGTATATTGAGTAATCGTAACAATATACAGTACTAGAAAAAATACTACAGTATATTTAATATATGCACCTTTTTCTTCCTGAAAACTAGTCTGGTACACTGAATTATTCGGATGGAAAAGACAATCACACAAATAACCATAAAACTGAAACATATGCACGCAGTTTATTGAAATTGGTATTGTAGCAAACTGAGCTATTCAGATTGAAAACAAGAAAAGGAAAATTATAATTTATGTGCAGTTTATATGATTTTTTCTCGGCAGTGACAAATATTTTCTGCAGATACCTTTCGAAAAGTAGCAGATCAGTTATTAATAACAAATTTATTCATTGTGATTCATTCTAGACGTATGTCTTTTATTCTTTTTTGCGCATTTGAACATTCTAATTTTGTAGTAACTACCTCTTCATAATGAGCTACAAGTGTTTCCCTTGGAGCGAAAGACGTTTTGAGAAAATCTTAACCCTTTTAAATTATAATGGCACAACCACCTGTGCCATGGCATCGACCTTCGGAATTTGCTTTATAAGTCTGTAGTAAAGCTTTTTAGACCGGCTTTGTTGCATTCATTCAAATATGGAAGCATCATAGAACATATTTTATGGGCATTTTGTATAGTATTTATGTATTACAATTATTTTCGTTTAATATTATCTGTTCTTATATACTCGTATGGAGTATTTACTTATTTACTTAGAATTTATCTGTTATTTATTTATATCTCGATATGGATAGGTCTTTATTGTTCTAAATTTTCCGATTGAAATGTATATATTATTTAACTGATAATTATGTCTTTTATGTATGAATATTTTTCTTGTAATTAATTTAATGATTACGGCTTTTTGAAAAGAGACTATCCGGCTGATTACGGCTTAATATATACTCCGCGAAATATACTCAAACTTACGCAGCGGAACAGATGCTTTGCCCCTCGATGACGAGGAACATGACGACCTTCCCGATATCCAAGATCACAACAACAGCCAGAGTATACCTGAAATTTCGTTTTCAGGCTATTTGAATGAAAACCGAAGTATGCTATGTCGAATCGTTAAGGAGGAAGTTGAAGATGAGCGACGTCCTCCGCTCAGAATTTTCATATCCGGTGGAGCAGGCACAGGAAAATCGTATGTCTTACAAGCCATCGTTCAAGTCATTGAATTACTAACTGGTGAAAGATACTGCAATTCGAAATTTAAAGCTTATAAAATTGCAGTTTCAACTGGTATGGCAGCAAAGATGTTGGTGGATCTACTCTTCATCGAATACTCGACCTTCGAAATAATCGAAAGAACAAAATCGACAAGTCACCACTTACTGGTCGAAAGCTGGACTAGTAATAGACTGTTATTAGTAATAGACTAGACCCATTTCTTAAGTCAAGATATTTCCCTGACGAAGGAAAAATAAAGAAATTGGAAGTTACTCTCTTCCAAGACTCCCTTTATTCAGTAACTTCAAGCTCTACAGGTAACTAGTCATATAAAGTAAATGCGGCATATTAAGGTCAATTCCTTCAATATCCAGTTAGGAAACCGTTTCGAAGTGCTTCAAAATGCGCCCCCTGGAAAGGGAAAAACGAACAACTTGCAGTGCAAGGTGAATTCATATAGCAGTAAGGGTGTTTCCGGTGATGGAAAGTCTTTGAACAATTGAAGTCACAAGGAGAAAATACGCCTGTATGCGGATAGCCAAGAAAGGAATGTAGCTACGAAGTTGCACAATCAAGTAAGTAATCACATATGCAGTACGGTGAAGCCTGATGTAAGTTTCAAGGTTACAGTGGAAATATCTTTAAAAAAAAAAAAAAAAAAAATCAGCAACCTGGTGCAAGGACCTTGTGGTTTTCTTAACAGGAACAAATATCATTGTTAGAAATGAAACTAGTGAATTTCTTAGGAAATGATTACAACTTCTTTTGTCCTTTTCTATTTACACCGCCTCATCGGTATGACCTCGTACCTTCATCGTATGTTAATATGGAAATAGATCGTGTAAATCAAGAAATATACAAACTCAGTAAACATTCCAAAAATGTCAGTGTCGTGGACATAAGGTCGATTGGCAAACGGTTTACACAAGCCACGAACTTTACCTTAATAATTTGGGTAAGAAATATGTCAGTAGTGAAATACATAATGAAAATAACGAAATATCTGCAAGTACGTGTAAAGAAATAATACCAATGAACTGATACGAAGAGGGAAACTGTCTAGCGAAATCTACAAAATCTCAGTACCGGTATAAAATCTGTAATATATAGCCAGATTAAACAATTGAGTCCCACTTCACTGAAGGCGGGAACCATGGTAGAGGGAGGTGTGACGTCACCGGTCCTTCTTGGAGACGGTCGAGCAGCGTAAGTCACGCGGGCAGGAATCAGATATATTTGGTTCACTGACCATTCCAAAAATGCCGGGAAGATGATGTGTTCCGAGCTGCAAAAGTAATTATTCGATAAAAGGCGTTGTTTGTGAATACGTGTCGTGTTTTTCATTTCCTAAAGAGGATGCGTTACGTGAAGTGTGGGTCCGTAATATTCCACGGAAAAACTTGAGTCCTTCCGTGTCAAGTGTTGTGTGTCAAACATTTTGAAGCTGACTGCATTTTAGGTGAAGTTTCTTACGTTGACCCCAAAGGTGAGTTGCAGCATTTTGTATATGATAAACCACGTTTGAAAGCTGAGTCTGTGCCGACTATTTTTAGTAATCTTCCGTCATATCTATCAAAAAAGGCATCATTAAAAAGAAAAAATCCTGATGACAGAGCTTTAGAAATTGAAAAAAGAAAACAATCAACTGAAAACGAGGTCTTAAGAAAACAATCAATAGAAGATACAATATTAACTTACGAACAATTAGTGGAGGGAATTGATGACAAGCTGTCAGAACTGCAGTACGAAAGTAGGGCTGTTGGGTACAGCATCTTGAATGATAAACTTGTGTACGCTGTAAATTTTATTTCTATGACAGTTGAGTTTTATTTGAACATAGAAAGGGATTTAAAGGTTTCTGCATATTTGAATGATAATCCAATTAGTTATCAAGAATTACCGTAAGTGTTATTCTGGGATCGGAGTTGTTGCTTAAGAAATGGGGCTCTTTGAAGCAAATAATGAATGGTTTCCTTGACAAAAGTGAACTTCCTTCTATAGAATTGGTGGTAAAAGGTTTAAAATCAAAGATTCAAAATTTAAAAGACATTTTATTAAAAGACGATGAAACTCTAGCCGAACGATTGGAATTTTTATCAGAACAAATTTCCTTGCTTTTCACTTCGAAGAAAAACTACTCCCCTCGCATGATTCTCACGGCTTTCATAATTTACATGCAATCTAGAAAGTGTTATGAAGCACTTTAAGAGCAAACAAACTTCTAACATTACCGCATCCTAAATATTTGCAAAGACTCACAGCATCATTGCACATTTCTCCAAGTTCCAAAAGTGAGAACAATCATTTCATGAAGACTATCGGGAAAACATTAACGGAACTAGAAAGATGGGTTATTTTACAATTGGACGAAATATACGTTCATGAGGGTATAGACTACAGGTCTGGAAAAATAACTGGTTTTGCACAGAATCATGATGCTCTTACAGAAGCTAAGACTGTTTTAACTTATTTGGTATCTTCCGCATTTTCTTCCTTTGAACATGTAGTCTCTTTATATCCAGTAAAAACAATCTCAGGGTCACAAATGGCCGATATTACTAAACGAGTTATAAGTATGTTAGAAGAATGCAATTTTAAATGTTAGAAGAATGATAATAACAAAATCAATCAGAATATGTTTTCAATATTAGCTGAAGATTCAGACGATGACTGCACTTTGTTTGCCCCAAATATTGACCACCCAATCTACTATATGTATGACACTGTTCATATACTAAAGAATATTAGAAACATTTGGATAAACTAGAAGGACCAGGGTAAGACTTTCATGAGTTTCCATCCAGAACTGAAACCTGTAATGAATCCTTGAAGAGGGCTGAATTTAATAATCTAAGAACCGTTTATAAGAATGAAAAAGATAACATTTTGAAGAAAGGGTTTAAATTAAACTATAAAACGGTGTATCCTACCAATCTGAAGAGGCAACAGGTATCACTTGCATTAAATGTGTTCGATGAAAGCACTAGGGCAGCAATGACTACTTTCGGTTTTCAAGATACAGCAGAGCTCATTGACATTATTTAGAAATGGTGGTCCATTGTAAACACAATAAGTAATGGTTATGGTCTTCGTAGAATGTACAAATTTGCTTATCCATTTTGCTCTGTTGATGATTATCGATTGCAATTCCTTGAGGATTTGATCACGTGGGTCAGTAATTGGTTGAAACAATGTACACATCTGAAGGGAGGCTCTTTGACCAATGATACAGGGTAAACTTTAATTCAGAGCATGAAATGTCTTTGAAGTATAATAAAGTCTTCTTTGACAGTTTTGAAAGCAAAATATGTCTTACCTGGAAAATTTCAGACAGATAAGTTAGAAAGACGTTTTAACATGTACAGACAATTTAGTGGGGGAAATTATAATGTTAACGTCATCCAAATTATAGAAGCCGAAAGGAAAATCAGAGCGAAGAATGTACTGGGAATAAAGTCTTCAAGGTATGGTATGATAAAGCTGAATTTTGATTCCATCAAGTTGACTAACGACGACTTTTGTGAAGAACTGGAAGATATAGACAAGGTTATAAACGATTCATATAAAGACATTTATGCTGTTGAAGTACAGGAAGTTGATCAATCGGCACTGCTATGTGTTTGTGGATACGCAGCATTTAAACTTAATACAAGATTAACTTGTGAGCAGTGTTCAGAGTTTGTTGTTAAAGAAGAACTAGGCGACGAGTACTTTGAAAACATCAACCGAGGAGGATCACCAGTTCCATCCGATTTTCTTCTGTGTTGAAAAGTTGCTTTCAAGATAATGAGTTCGCTTGTGTCACAAAACTATGAACATTCCTTCCTTCAAACTTGTGAGAAGCAACACAAACTATTATGTAGTTTAATAGTTAAGAGAATTAGTGCAGACGAGGCTACTAGCGCAATTCTTGCAAATAAATGTAGTGTTTCTGGTTGTGAAGTGAGCAAAATTGCCTGTAAAGTTATTAGTGTGTTGAGCAACATCTTACTATCCAACTACAAGAAAAAACGCAATGACTTTTTATCAGTGAAGGCAGGAGACACAAGGAAGCTGAAAACACTCAAGTAAATCTGTAAAGGTACGTACATTGTTTCTATTTTTTTTATATAAAAATTTGTTATGGTAATGTTAAATAATTTGTTAACGTTTTCAAAACATTATTTCTGTTACAAAGTGTAAAACAGTAAAGTACAAATAATAGAATCATAGCGCCAGTCCATACTCTTCTCTAGAACAAAATATCAACAAGAAAAAATATTTAAAAAAAAAAAAACTCCTGTATTTCCGTGTTGCTGCATGCTGTAAGTCACGGCGAACTCCCCTCGCCGTGTGTAAGTCAAGTTGGAAGACGGACCGGTGACGTCACACGATTCTCGAGGAGTGGAGGGAAGGTTCCCGCCTTCAATGAAGTTCGCCATGGTCTAACAAAACCGCTTCAATGTAGTCTCTATAACGTAGTATATTCTATTAGTAATCATAATAAAATACTTTCGCATCAATCTACAATCCGTTAGAAACAATCCGGTCCACATTAGCTCGGAAAATCGACACTAGTGTACTGTTTCCATGTTCACCGGCAAAGAAAAAAAAAGTATGGAAAGCATAGAATTAGGACACTGCAGTAACTTTGGCTTTTGTGTCACTGTTTGCTCCATAATAATCATTATGGCCACTTGCCTGACTTTTGTGGTAGAAACAATGTTGTTACAAACCAAGGTGTTTGCTAGAGTATATTTCCTATTATACGAGCTCGATTTTCTGAGCAGGGATTACAGACATTCAAACAACTCCAGAAAGTCATTGCAACCTCTCTGCAAGTGGCTTTTTTTTTCTGTTGTTCATTGTATATCTATATACAATTACTGTGCAAAAGGAATGCTTCTTAGAAGTCTTCGGGCCTATATTGACACATAACACATCAACTAAAACGAATAACTGAAACCATATTAATCAAAGATAACGAATGATTCAAATCACACCAAACAGAGACAAACTTCCAAAATAAAATACCAAATAACATCAATACGTTCACGTTCGGTACAGAAACGTATCCAAGAAACAAAAATCAAGATTATAATTCCCAGCCCCCTCTCATTGTAACATGTTTATCCTGGTGTCACCAGTCGCCAGAGCCTCGTTAGCCTGCATTACAACGAATGCAGTTTCCAGGGTGCACTACGAGGAAGTGAGGTTGGCATTTGGGCACTCACAAAGGAGCGCCCCTTACACCCCATTTTCATTCAAGCAAGAATGTAATTAATTTAGACTTTTCACAGCAGTATTCTTTTCACAGGCTGCGAAATTTAAATACTATCTTAACTGTTTTAATTAATAACTTGTAATAACAAAAATAATATATGTATATTCGTTTACACGTGCATAAGATATATGATGTGTGTGAAGTAACGAATATCACAAAAACTACAAACGAGACTGAATAAGTGGGTCGCCACTTCTTGATGAGGGATGAAAGAGAGGAAATATTTCTATCAAACACGAGTTTATCTAAATCCTTTGCATAAGAAAACATGCATCCAATGTTTCAATCTATGAGAATATTGTATTATTACATACAAAATTGACTACAGCCTTCATGCACTATCTTGTGGACTTTGAACTTATATATTTTTAAATAAAATCTAAAAAAATATATATTACCAGTGGGGACACAGGTTCAAAAATGTGTACCGGTAAGTTTTTCCACGCCAGACATCTCGAATGAAGTTTTCCTTTCATTTTCCTAACTCACACCACGCAAATGTAAGGATGGTACAAAACATACAGGTCCAAAGCCGCTCTCTTCCCTAGATAGTGTGCTCGCCGACGGGTCAACCCTCGTATGTGACGTTCTTAAGACCATACGTGCCGGTAATACTTAGCTATAAGTATAAATAAATAAAATTTGGAAGAAAGAAAAAAAAAAAGAATTCTTGTCAGCTTTTTCTATTCTACTAACAGCAGCAGGAAAAACGAAAATTTACAAACACGAGTGGTTACTATTTATTTTCAATTACTCTTCCTTTGCTCTACGTGTGGTACCCAAAGAAAACAACTTTCCCTCAAATAATTTGCTACACGAAGAATCCCAATATAAATAACTAGTACAAATAGTTTATAGCTAATATAGAATTTGTGTATTAAATCACTTCACTTCACTCAAAGGCTATACTTTTATTTTCCTTCTTCACTTCAAAATTAGTAGCAATTTAAAAGTTTTCTGCTGAACAAAGGTTCCGTATCATAAATAATTACTTAAGAGCCTGACATACTAAAATAATACAAACTTCACCTTTTTTCCCTTTCTTTCTTGCTTGCTTTTCATAAGTGCAAGGAAATAATGAAATGTAACTTACTACAACCATAGATAATGTTATTCTACAACAGAAAATATGAACCTGAGGAATTTTCAATTTTGCCATCCATAGAGATTACAGTCTTGCCAGAATAGCATCTCCTCAAAGTTAAATAACAGTTGTATTTAGTTTGTAATAAACAAAATACTTTTAACATACACTTATTAAAATTAAATAATAATGTTATTTAAAAAGTAGTTCACAGGATATCAAAACATGATACGTAATCAAATGCTATTAAGCTCATTCCTCTAGTCGCTACCGCAACTTGGATTTTGGGAGAAATGTTATTCTAGCAACATTGTAATTCCTAGGGATGGCAACACTAAAAAATTTTCAGGTTCATATTTGCTATTGCAGAATAACGTTATCTATGATTGTAGTAAGTTGCATTTCATTATCTCCTTTCACGTATGAAAAACAAAAGAATAATGGTTAAATTTTGTATTATTTTTAGTATGTCAAGTTCTCACGGAGCTAAACTGACTCATAATTACAAACAAACTTTATTCACCTTTCTACCGTAGATATAAAGAGTGGGCCAGCAAAGACACAACATTCAATATGGTTTAACTTTTATTGCTTTACTAGAAAGAGTAGAACTTCCGATTACGCGTGCAAAAAAATATCATTCAAATGGTTCCCTCGGTTCGCTTGGCAGTAGCCCATCCTGTCCACCTGATTTTACAGTACGTGTTATACGGTTTGTGGCACTATTTCACGAACAGTTCGATCAATATTGTATCTTAAGTGCCCGAATCGTTTCTAGATTCTTAAGCATAACACGGATCTTTAAGAGTGCCTAAAAAAATCCAACGGCGTCAAATCACATCTTCGTGGAGGCAAGCAATATCACCAAAAGGGCTGATTACACAATTAATAAACTTAGTGCGAAAAAAAAAAAAAAATGTGAGATAGCTCCTCTGACACCTAGCGCCATCCTGCTGGATTCAAAGCTCGCCCATATGTAATGCAGTAATTGTTGGGAAAAAGAAATCTACGAGCATGCCTCTGCAGCGCTCTTCGTTGACCGTAACATTGTTATCACCTCCATCTTCGAAGAAAAAGGAGCCAATAATACTGCCACTCCACAAAACACAGCAAACAGAACAGGCTGCGGATGCACAGGCTTCTCGATACGTGGATGTGGTTTTGTGACGATGGTTGGCGTCCAGTGAAAGCAGTCTACATCCTAGGCTTATCTTTAGACTGTGCTCGATTGCAGGTTTTAAATGTCGGGAGGATCAGCCCGGCACAACCTCTAACCTAGAGGACCAATGTCTGGCGGCAGTTCCGAAGAACTGGGCGATGGGGGACGCCATATTCCGATGTCGGATAAACATAAGTAACATTAGGAAGTAGACATAACAATCAATAAAAGGGAAAATTACTCCCAAGAACATGAAAAAACTGAAAGGGAAATTAGGCTGTAATATCACAGGAGGAAACTAGAAATTCCATACACAAGCACAAAATCAAAAAGGAAAATTAGGCTTTAAAAGTAAATAAACTGAGTGTGAAAGCGGCAATGACAGGAGAGAGGGGTTGGAATATCTTTGACGGAACAGACACTTAAATACTTAGGAAGACTAAAGATTTATAGAAGAAACAACAAAAAATGGTGAGGCTACACAATATATGAGAAAAAGTGGAAACAGAAAGCGGCTAAGAAAAATGAGGAAATTAGTAACGAAACATGATGAAACCATGCGTTGCCGTAGAGAAGAAAACTACAGAAAATTGGAAAAACAGAAAAAAATAGTTATGGAAAAAGTACGAAGAGACCCGTATGAAGAAGTAGCAAAAAATAGTCTGAAAAGCATTACACAACCAAAAGCACTACGAAAGAGTTACACACAGTCGGGTGTTCTAAAAATGACGGACAATAAAGCGCTATTCTTAAGGTCAAAATAAAGTGAAAATGCTATTTAATGGTATACCCTTCGGGGCCTCCTTCAGCCGCTATGAAGGATCAAAATTTTACTACCTGGCAACGTTGCAGATTAATTTGGAACCATCAGCATTGCTATATGAATCCATCAAGTAGTTATATCGATTGATACGCTAATAAGTGTGCTATTAACAATGTCTATGGACTTCAATCGACTGCCATCTGGAAAGAATCGATGTAAATACTTGATAGACTGGTAATCTTTCCCGACGTTCTTTATATGCAACGTTACCACATTGTACAATTCGTATCTCCAGACGAGGACCCGAAAGGTATGCAATTACTATACTTTTCGCTTTGACTTCTAGAATCGTACTCTGAAGTAATTGGGTGCCATTTTTAGAATGCCTGTTATATACGTATATTAGAGTGGTCCTTAATTATACAGAGATTTTTTTTTATTATTATTTCTTTGCTACCAATCCCGAAATTGTGCTACATCGGACCAAATTAACACATGAAGAAAATAGACCATCTATCTTGGTGTGCTCTTGTAACTTTTAAACTAATAAATCACAAAGTGAAATTTCATGCAAATCAAATATCAATACGGAAACGTTGATATATTCTGCAGAAGAGACTGAAGAATAAGGGTATTCTTGCTTTCTCTTCGCAAGTTTTACTTATTATGAGATGGTAAAATAAATGTATTGTTAAATGTTATCCCTAAAGCTACCTCAAAACGATATAACACATGTCCCCATTTCTATTTAAAATTTTTGCTCTGAACCCAAGATGGCCGCCATCATGGTAGAACTCAGTCTGAGGCGTGACTCTACCTCGATTAACCCTATCCAAGATATGATCCCTTTCCCTTCAGCCGTCTCTAGGTTACAAGGATCTATTCCAAACTTTTACCATATACTACATATTGTAAATGCATTCAGAAGTTTAGGTCGTTTGGGGGTTGATTGAATATTCAACTGAGCTATTTTTATTTATTTATTTATTTTTTATTTATTTATTTTTTTCATGGGTTAATTTGGTCCGATACGGGACTAACTTAGGGTCTGGGAGCAAAAAAATTCGATATATAGCAGCAATACTCATTGGAATTTACTATTCTAAGCCAGGACAGGGAGCCTTAGAATAGGACAAAGATTAAGAATATTTAAGGAAGAGAATGTCATTTCTGTCCAGAAGAGAAAAAACAGAACACTTGATTTTAGAATATGAAGAAACTTTAAAGCTAAAGAAAACATGGATCTGGCTGGAAAATACATAGGAAGAAGAGAATACATTGACACTAACTAGGTTTTAAAGTAAACGGTAAGCAATTTAGTGGAAAAGAAATATAGAAAACTAAGGTTTTGCTGCAAATTTGGTAGAGTAAAAAACGGAGGAAAGCACCTAACAATACACTTATTTTACAATCTCATAATACGTAACACGCGATGAGAAAGAAAGAATACCTTTATTCTTCAATCTCTTCTGCAGAATGTGTCAACGTCTCCGTATTGATATTGGATTGGTATGAAATTTCAGTTTTTGATTTATTAGTTTAACACTTTCGATGCGGAATTAAATTTAGGGATGATTCCTGAAGAAAAAAAAAAAGTCCAGCAAATAATGAAAATAATTTTCTTGAAAGTTTTGAAAATTCTTATTTCCTTGATGTTTTGAAGTCTTATCCTTTTGAAACAGTATCTTTTTCTTCAAAATCACGAGGTCAATCAAATGGCCTTGGCGTACATCTTTCAAAACTTCCCACAAACAAACACAGAGGTCATCACAAAAAATAAATTCTGAACAGTGTTATCTGTACGTTTGGAACTCTTTCAGATTCCAAATCTAGAAAACTGTCACCTTCATCTTCTGATACATCTGGATCAGAATCTAACAACAATACAACTATCTGATTGTTTCATTTTTGAACGGGATTGTTTTCTGCTCTAATTAGCTAGCGTCAAACCTGGAAACACAACTTACGAGAATAACACAATGTTTCGTACTGCATTGCTTTAGTTCAAAAAGCGGCCGCCAGTTCGCTGTACAATGCAATATATTATCGTTACCAAATGTTCCACACACAATGAACGACTGAAATATATCACAGTGAATCATAAACAGAAATAGACGTGGACTAAAGTCGAATTTCATAGCAAAAGAGTTAAAAGTTACAAGAGCATACCGAGATAGATGGTCCACTCTGTGTATCTGCAATGCCACCTTGTTTACATCAGTTCACATAATATGGAGAACCAGCCCGAACATTCCATTTAATAAGTGGTTGTTACTTCTTAAGTTGTATTGTACCTTCCAGCTTTCCTGTAGTCAAATTTTCCCATCAGTTTAGTACACTTTTGTCTTGAGTAATACAGTAATGTATCAGAACAACATTTAAACCTAACAAACACGCACTTACAATTCGAAGATTTATAGGTTGTTACACGGAATAATTATAGTTGTAGTACAAATACATATACCTTGTCGGCATTGCCACAAATTTAAGCAGAATATCTATGAGATGGAAAACATTTCAGATGAAGAGGACTTTTCCAAGTGGTTGTTCAGTGGGAGATTTGTGTCGGTTCACCATATCAAGTGCTGTGACATTTACACATCTGCTGAGCACAGTACAGGCTTCCCTAAACTCACATGAAAGTCTAAGTATTGATAAAGGTTTAAAAAAAGAAGAAAAAAAAGTTTATGAAGTAACTACCAATGATTCGAAAGAATATTCATACCGATGCCCCACATTAAGTGAAGTAGTATAGAGGAACTATTTACAGGTATATTTTACTTAACAAGGGAATTCTAATTGCAGTGATTGAAGATCCATTATCATTATTTGTTCACTGGAGGAAAATGATCACAATATATACTTCTACAAGCAGCGTATTTTCTTAAGGAACGCGCACAGAGGATGATAATTAGTCGTTGAAATGTATATATCGAAATGTCATGTAGTTGTTGCCATCAACAGGCTGCGCCTGTCTCAGCAAGAAAATTGATCTTAATTTGTGATATGTTGTTTCTGAACAAACTCAGTAACCTTGAAGCGCATTTGTTCACCGAACTCATTGCAATTCTTAAGAAAGTTTTGCATATGCTGGTGTAATATAGACAAGGGGCTTGCTTTTACGTACAATATGAGAACGTAGGACTTAGCTTATTCCCACCGTTCAATAGGTATCACGTAAAGTAACTAGAACGGAACTTACTTTCAACTGGTTATTAAATATCCCTTTCCGCATCCAGGCCACATGAGACGTGCATATACAGTTGAACGTGGAATTAGAACGGCATCAGCTCTCACCGGAAACTGAACCTGGTCTTCCCGTGCACATGTTGCATACGTTAACCACACAGAAACGACGGAACTGTGACTATATATAAAATCAAAACCAACGCAAGTAAGAAATAGTTATTACGTTAGAGATGTAAATGTTATCATCTATAATAATTACTGCCTATTCACCATTTTCCAATGAAATAAACAAGGGTCAATGTAGTTAGGTTTTACTTATCACATGAAAACAGCGTTGCTTTCATCATTTCTGGATACAATTTGCTCTTTAGTCATGGAATGATTAAAGGCACTGAGTTTGGCGCAACGTGTTACCAGAATAACATTTTCCTCAAAATCTAAGTTGCGGCAGCAACTAGAGGAATGAACTCAACGGCATTTTATTCTTCTTATATTGTTTTGGTATCCTGTATACTACTTTTTAAATAACATTATTATTTCATTTCATTAATTGTATGTTAAAACTCTTGTGTTTATTACAAACTCAATACAACTACTGTTTAAAATGTAGTTCACAGGACACCAAGACAACATGATACATAATCAAATGCAGTTGAGTCCATTCCTTTAATCGCTGCCGTAAGTTACATTTTGAGAGAAATATTATGTATATTCTAGGATCTGTAATTTCTAGGATCGCAACATTGAACATTCTTTGGGTTCATATGTTCTGTTGTAGAATAACATTATCTATGATTGTGGTAAGTTCCATTTCATTATTTCCTTTCACTTATCAAAAACAAGCAAAAGAAAAAAAAGCAGCATGGAATTCAACCACAATAATAGAAGCACGGAAAATCTTTAAGATGTTACCAGTGAACAGAAATTGATGTAAATCACAACATTGTTGTCATCTTCATACACAAATCACATTCAAATACAACTGCCCCAAAGAAACTTAACAGCTCAATTACCCCTCCCCGCCCAAAAATAATCCACATGGTAATTTTCTTTTTAAGATTTTTTTCAAACCCTGCTTGAAACATTCGATGGAGGAATTAAACGTATTATTTAAACCACCATCATCAGTGAAGAACAAAACATTTTATGAGGTAGAAAAAACCAAAACTACATTTTGACAAAAACAATAAGACTTCGTAATTAGGAATTTAAAGGTCAATTAATAAAACTTCACTTTATTAAATATAGTTTGATATGAAAATATCAGGAAGAATAATATTTTGTAACTAATATTACTCACTCAAATTTTCTTTTTAATTAAGGTATGTTAACACAAACTATGAAGAAAAAATGAAAAAAAACATGAAAGCCGATCAATATAATAATTGAATACTCGCTGTAGAATACTTGTTCTCAAATACTTTCAGTCTATGTTCTTCCCTCAGAGTAACCAAGAATTCGCGACAAGAGATTTTAAACCGAATAGTAACACGAATTCCCTGCTTTTAGTCGACATTTAATTTTTTCTTGAATATGATTTTCGTCTGTTAATATTCATCCTAAATATTTGAAAGTATCCACTTTATCAAAAGTATTATTTAATATTTTAACGCATCCATAATTTGCCGTATTACGGTCGTGACGCACTTCCATGTATTTAGTTTTCACTGCACTTACTTCTAAGCCCATGTCCCTGCAAGCGTTTAATAAGATCTCTGCATTTCTTTCTATTGTTCTCTTATCATCCCCTATTAAATTTACATCATCAGCATGTGCCATAACCTGCTGAATACCGTTGAACTCTAGGCCCTGGTTGCAATCTTTGATTTTCCTTATAGCGTATTCCAGCACGAAGTTGGATTCATTTAAACATATCTTAATTAATCTAATTAGCTTTCTCGGTATTCGAAGTTCCGTAAGAACGTTGTATAATGTTTCTCTCCTAACCGAGTCGTACGCCTTTCTAAAATTAATATATAGTTATGTACTGGGGTATTGTATTCCCACTTTTTTTTTTTTTCGAGTATTTGGCGAATGGTAAATATTTGGTCGATAGTTGATAGATTTCGTCTAAATCCGCACTGATAATCTCCAATAATTTCATCTGCGTATGGGGTCAATCTTGCTAATAGAATATTTGAAAGAATTTTATAAGATGTTGACAGAAGAGAAATGCCTCGATAATTATTACAGTCAGTTTTGTCGCCTTTCTTATGAATTGGAACGACGATTGATTCTTTCCACTGTTGTGGCAATTCTTCCTTGTTCCAGATAAGGAGAATGAGTTTGGATATCTCGTTCCACAATTTTTCGCCTCCAGGTAAAATTAACTCAGCCGGAATTTCATCTACACCCGGAGATTTGTGTTTCTTTAATTTCTTTATAGCGGTTTCTACTCCTATTTGGTTCGGTTCTGGAATATACGGTTCTGCGATGTGTATCTCCTTTTCTCCACGCACATCAGTTTTTGGTTGCGTGTTAAGTAAATCGTCAAAGAAATCTTTCCATCTATTTAAGATGCTATTCGTATCAGTGAGAACTGTTCCGTCAGCTTTCTTTAAGATATAAGCACGAGGTCGATAGCCTTTCTTAAATGCGCTGATCCCCTTATACATGCCTCGAATATTTTTATTTTTACTATAATCTTCAAGTTCCTTAATTTTAGCTTTCAAAAATTAGCGTTTCTTTGTTCTAAAAGTTTTGGAAGTTTCCCGCCTGATATCTGCGAAATTTTGTGTAGTTATTTCATTCGGATTTTGGAGCCAGCGTAATTTTGCCTGTTTTCTCTTCTCTGCTAGTTTAATGCATTCCTGGTCGAACCATGGTTTGTTCCTACGTATTCCGCGTGTACCAATTTTTCTTTTGCTGAACTTTAATGCTATCTCTAATTTCAATCCAAGTATCCTCAACACTAGTGCTCTCCGAATCTTCTAAAACCGATAATCTACTCAAAACTTCAATTTGGTATTCCTCTCTTACTTGGCTCTTTTTTAATTTCTTTAAATTAAATCTCTCCGTTTTCGGACATTGAATATTACCTTTATTCAACGATAATATCTCTCGTATTATCGCTGCTACCAGGTAGTGATCAGTGTCACAATCAGCCCCTCTAAACGACCGGACATCAATTATGCTAGATTGCCTTCTTCTATCTACTAAAATGTGATCAATTTGATTATGTGTTTCTCCGTCTGGTGATGTCCAATTGTATTTATGAACGTCGCGATGTGGGAATTTTGTACTCTTCACGATTAGGTTTTTAGATGTTGCGAAGTTCACGAGTCTAACACTGTTGTCATTACTTTCCTTATGCAGAACTTTCGTTCCCTATAATTGGTTTGAAAATATTGTAAAACTTTATGTAATTTCGTCTCATATAAGGAAGAGGTAGAGCAGTTAATAAAAAGAGTGTCCGGAATCGACTCCCACTACCAGTTTTTATTATAAAAATCCACTATAAGAGTATTTGTACAAAAATACTATACAATTTGTTCTCTACTTTAAAAGGGTAAGTGAAAGGTAGTCTTTGACCGTAAGGTCGCAGACAGGATCTCCAACAGAGCTCCGAAGCAAGCAAAGTGGAGTGGAATTAGGTTCCCAAAGCTCCGAAGCAAGCAATGGGTAGGTTAGATGGCCAACAGAGCCCCGAAGCAGGCAAAGTGGCTGAGGTTTGGATTCCCAGACAGAGCCCCGAAGCAGGCAAAGCCAGGAGAAAGGATAGGCGTAGTCCCGTAGCAGACTAGCGGCCCTGGGTAAAGTCCCGAAGCAGACAGTAGGAGGGTCACCAGAAAACTGGTACTGAGCTGGATTCTTCTGCCCAATTTATAGCGTCCCTTGGGTGGCGGTGGCGCTTCTGCTTCGATTTCGTCTTCTGCTCCGTAGGAGGGGCTAAACGTCGTCTGCAGGTGATAGCAGGTCCCTCTGGTGGAAGATCCTCTTGCCGAACCATGTGGTGTTGTTTGTAAACATTGAAGCGTGGAACTGCTTGTTTACGACATCACATAGGATATTACAATATCCTCTCGTCCTACCTTCGCATTGAAATCCCCTGGTAGAATTTTCATATGGTATCGCGGGAGTTGGTCAAATATCCGTTCCACTTCTTTGTAAAAACTGTCTTTTATATCGTCATCTTTTATATCACACCACCGTAACAAAATGGTATTTCAATAAATACATGTACAAAGTTGCAATATTACCCAATAAACCCACTGGGCTGGGTTTAAAACTTCTTTTTTTCACAATACTGATGGAAGTAGACAAGGTTCAAAATTTCAGCCAAAAATACAGTCTCTTCTGAGCTCGTCAAGTTAGGAAAATGAAACTTGGTATACAATCTCTTCATTAAAAACAAGGGGAATTACGTCTCCCCAAATTTGAAGATTTCCGCTTTAATGAGAGAAGGACGACATTTTCTTTTCACATTTAAATCGACTTTTCCTGTTGTTTAAGATCACGTCAAGGGGAAACTGTTGAACATTTGAAATTAGCTTTTGAACACAGAACCCACCTCAAGCTATAACTTTATCATGTAACTTTGCTTAAGAGGCCTCATCCCGACGAAATTAAAATACCGCTAATTTTACAATAATTATGTGATATCTTCAAATAGATGAAAGATAATCGAAATGTGGAACAAGAGCGCGCTAGACAATATTATTTTACATGAGATACCGTTATCACAGCTCGCTCATCTGCTTTCGATTTCGATCCACTTTAAAAATCGTAATTTATTTACGCGTTTCTAAACGGAAAGCCACTAGCTGACTTGTGATAACGGTACCTCACGCAAAGTAATATTGTTCGATTATCTTTCATCTATTTGAAGATATCACGTAATTACTGTAAAATTAGAGTTATTTTAATTTTGCCGGGATGAGGCCTATTAAGGGACATATCCTAAGGGAGAAGAGATTGAAAATTTATGCCAAAAATAGAATATCTTAGGGAGTTTCTACTATTCCACTTTCATTGATACAAGTATATTCCATTCTTCCCAGGTGCAGAGAACATGAAAGAGGTTAACTCAAATTTCACTGTCTTTATTCAGAAAGCTGCGAATGTGAGGATTCGCTTAAATCGATGTGGAATTCGATATACAAGCGTTTTTATCGGGTACGAAAACTATGTTCCCGAAGTGGAAATTTCTATAATACTGAAGTTCTCTGGCTTGTATTCAGTAAATGGCTGATATCCTTTTAACTAGGAGATGTGAAATTTGGTATATAAAATCTTAATTCCCTTTGCTTTTGTACTACAAACAAGCATTAAAATATCTTTCTCCACGCCAGGGACTTACAAACTGAAAAAAAACTTCACTTAAGAAAGAAAAGTATTGTATCAGTCGTCCAGTTAGAAAACAGCTCTTGTCCATTTATATTAAATCCCAGAAAACCGAGAAAAACTTTAGAATCGATGCGTTTTGTAGAACTGGAAATATCTGAGGATATTCAAGTTATTCACATAAACACTGAAGTATTCTCAGTTCAGTTCTGCAAAACATGCAAATCCTACATTTTTGTCTAAGTTTTCTGGGGTTTGCTGTAAATGGACAAGAATCGTTTTGGAACTAGACGACTCATATATACTTTTTATCTTCTCTACAGTAATGGCAATCAGATCGTGAAACACTCGAATTTGGTGGGGTATGTCACGTACAGTAAAATTATCGTATGTTATAAGGCTTTTCAATCGTAAAATCTATTTTGAGAAGGCAAATTGATAATTGGAAATGAGAATTTTAAAAAAAAATCCATTCAGTTCTCAAAAAAGAGAGAACATCTATTTAATAAAGTAGTTTATCTCTTGTCTCCTGAAATAGAGTTGCATGTCTAGTACCGGCCGGGTGTCTTTTGAGGGAAACTAAGGGAATCTTCATCACGACGACTGGCTCAGGGATTTGTATCCTCAGTATAATAGAGGATATTATTCCTATTCCATATTATATGGAATTACTCACGTCTTTGTTACTTTAAAATATGTCTATTTCCTTCTTTCTAGAAATCAAAATATAAGTGAGTATCAATTATAGAAAGTGTGGACTCCTTTGTGCGACATTTCTTTCTTCTTTTTTGTAATCTTTAGTTTAATTCCATGTCTCACAGTTATGCACCGAGACTAGGGGAGACGGTGATGATGTGTAATGTAATTATACTTTTTAAAAAAACATATCTGTGTACATTAAAAAAATGTTGTTGCTGGATATAAAGCAACAGGCTTAATTTGAACACAAACAAGCAAGTTCACTTTAAGGGAAGTAAAATCAGAGAATGACTCAAACTATAGAAAGAAACAAGGAATTCATATAAGTCAAAGGCCGAAACAGAAAAATACATAAACTGATCTCAAAATAAACAAAGGCTCAGAAGCGACGTTAGTCACGTTAGTTGACTGACTAAATTATTAAGTTGTAATAATAGTCTACATTATACCTAAACATTCACTAATCCTGTACGCAAAAACCTTTTGATTCAGTTATGTAGAAACAAACAATTTACAACAAGTTCAAGTGCATTGAAGTCTTCCTCAACGACAGGCTTTAATCTATTCAATGTTGTAACTCTGTTTTGAATCAATGACTTAGTTTAAATTTAATGTAACTTACGTCAATACAAATATATAGATTCATCTAAGTTAGTTTTTCAGTTTACTACCGAGAACTCAACCTATATTACATTTTGTTTAGTTATTCTAAGAACTATGCATATTTGCTAAAAAATCTCTCTCTCAAGAGTAACTGTTTTCATATTTAAGATTCATTCCTCTTCAACATGATAATATAAGCAATTATCATTCATTCTTTACATTTTAGTCTCTATTATTATAAAATTACGAAACATAATCTATTTACTTATTTACGAAACATGTCTCCCCGGCAAAACCCCCTTAACTGGAGCTGGGATCGAACCAGGAACCTGTGCCCAGTCTTGGGAAGTAACGGAACGCAAGTAACGCGTTACTTGTAACGCATTATTTTTTAAATAACGTTTCACAGTAACGCGTTAAATTTTTTCCCACAGTAACTGTAACAGTAACGCGTTACAAATTTTAAGGTAACGTACTTAGTTTGCGTTACTATTTTCGCGTTACATATCGGATGAGTAACTACAATATATATATATATATTTTTTCGGAAATAAATGTTTCTTTTCTGTAAGTGAATTTCTCAGAATAAAGCAATGGAGCATGAACAATGTCACTGACCGACAGTCAGTCACCGGCACACAAAGAAACAGATAAGATCATAGTGCCACTTGCTCTTTTTGGAAGATGACAGCCTCAGGGAAATCACGTGTACTGATTGCAAGCACTTGGAAGATTTTGTCAGCTTCAAATCAATTCATTCAGGGAGTGAACTACGAGTGCAATGGTACCGGTAGTCTATTTCACTTTGATTGGTGAAGTTTTTATAAAGATGGAGAACGAAAATATTTTATCGTTCGAATATTTGAAAGAATATTAACAATAAATTGGCTTTGGTAAGTAGCCAATTTATTGTTAATTTTGAATATTCCCTCATGCGCCCATGTGATAATAATTTGAAAGAATACTTTTTCTTAAAAGTTGAAGATGATGGTGGACAGAATTTAAAAGTAAAGTGGTGCCCCGGTGGGAAATATTTATCAACAACTAGGGTGCCATAATTAACGATATACAGTAAGGGGTTAATATGAATGAACTGTGTTCTGATGAGCAGGCCTACTTTATTGATGTAATGTTGATGATATGTAATAGAGTTCTTTTAGCCCAGTTTGCATATCCTAAAGTCTCGTTGATTATAGAGTTTGAAACAACTCGCTATAAAATGCATGTATCGATTAAATTTTGATTCAACTTCAGTTCATGTGTCCTCATTTTATTAGTTGTAGTGTAATGTTTCTCTATATTCTGTATTTTTAATTTTACATGACAACATTATTAGTATTATTATATAATTAGTTTAGCAGAATAATAATAAGCAACTATTTTTTCTAACGCATATTGATGGGCACGAGTCGACCTAGAACTCCGACTTGAATTCAATTCGAGTTTTGAGTCCAGTCACAAAGGTAATATTCTCGAGTCGAGATCCGAGCCGATTCACTGTTTTTGGCGTCGAGTTTCGAGTCGAGTCGAGTTTGATAAATAGCTCACTCGTTTTAACAGATTTTGAAATCATGACCAGATTACAATGGAAAGCGAAAGCCATGAGAGAGAAGCAGTAATATGGAATACTTTTAGTGTTGCTCACGAGAGGGGACACTGCTCGCATCTCTTCTCGTCTCGATAGCGAGACCACAAGAGATTTTTAATAACAAACTTAGCTCGGCTCGGCTCAACTGAGCCGATGGCTCGAGCCGGCTCGCTTGGGGTGAACCATCGGCTTGAGCTGGCTTGGTTGGGATGAGTTATCTGCTCGGTTTGGTTCAACTGAGCCTAGGGCTCTACCCGACTCGGTTGGGTGAGCTGTTGGCTCGGCTCACTTTTCGGTTTGGGTCGATAGTGAATGAACTGTGAGCCGAGCTGCTCGAGTCGTTGACAATTCGGGCCGAGCAGTTTTGGAGATATTTGGCATATAACTTTTAACAATGTTTGATTCGAGCCCGACCTCAGCAAAATTCAGAAGCTCGTGAACAATGTCCTAGACTTCACGACTACCGAGGTTGGCAATCAACTACGTTTTTAGTATTGAAATACAAACCGCCTATCATTTATGTTTATACACAGTGTTGTTATAATTAATAATAATAATCACAATAATAATAAGTTGTAGTAGTAGTGTCATTAATAACAATTTTATTGCGTATGCAAGGTACCTGAGAGTACTCGAAACTCGACCCGAATTCGAGTCGAGTTGGAGTAAATTTTTCGCTCCGAGTTCTCGGGTCGAGCTCAAAGATGTCTGTTTTTAGTTGAATCGAGCATCAAAGAAAACTCGCTCGTGCCCATTCCTACGTGTAACGCATATGGCATTTACATAAAGCAATCCAGAACGTGCAATAATAATAATAATAATAATAATAATAATACAGTGAAACCTGTCTATGTTGGCCACCATCGGTTCCATTGAAAAGTGGCCAACTTACAGAAAATAAGTGTGATTGGTGTATTTTTAAGATAGGACTTTTAGTATTACTTGATTGTAAAATTTTAATAAGCAATAGCAACATAGCTACTTTTAAATAATATATAGAGAGTAATCACAACAAGGTACAGTGCTAGAAAAAAGTACTACAGTATGTTTAATATACGTAACCGTATCTTCCTGAAAACTAGTCTGGTACTTAGTTATTCGGATTGAAAGCGCAATAACACAAACAACCATACAATAGAAACATATTCACACAGTTTATTGAAACTGATATTGTAGCATACTGAGTTATTTAGATTGAAAACAGGGGCCGCAGTGGTTCAGTGGTAGAGCGTTCACTTCTGGTGCATGGAGTCTCTGGTTCGATTCCAGCTCACGTCAAGTGAACTTTGTGGTGGACAGATACCGTGTGCGTGGTTTCCTCGGGGTTCTCCCGTTTCCCCCACTTTCTTCACTCCACCATTTTACTCATTTCTCATTATCACCGTCTCCTTTAGTCTACCCGGCATAAACGTGGGACGTAAAGATTTCATTACAGATTTAAAAAATGAAAAAGAAAAGCAAAATTATAAATTGAACAATTTATGTGCAGTTTATATGTCTTTCTTTCGACAGTGACAAATATTTTCTGTAGATACCTTTCGAAAAAAAAAAAATAGCAAATCAGTTATTATACGAATTTTTCATCGTGGTTCTTTGTAGTTAACTACTTCTTGTTAATGAGCTAGAAGTGTTTCTCTCGGAGCAAAAGATGTTTTGAGAAAATCTTGAGGGAATTCATATCTCAAAAACTCCGCTATCTCTTGACAAGCCGACAGGTGTCAATAGTTGACACTTGAGATGGTTGGTTTTAACCTTAAGAATTTTTCGGATTTACTAAAGCTCCCCACTGATGAGGGGCGTTGATATAGCTATTGGTTTTACCAAAACAGACTGGGTAAACACACACGTACAACCATTTCCTGAATTCCTGTGTATCTGGTTTTTCTTATTCATATCTTCCTTCACCACCCCTTTATCGGGGTAATTTTCTGGCCATTAACCTCCAAGAGCAAATCGTGAGAGCCCATGCTTCTTTTCTCCAGTCACAAATACAGAACATCTGCTTCTCATATGGAAATTCAAAGAGTTAAGAAAAGTAACAAAACGGTATTTTGCGTGGCAAAGATACGCACGTAAATTTATCATTATCATCATAGGGTAAACACTGCTTCAGTGTGGCCAACTTACAGAGTAATAAGCAACGAATGTCTTATGGGAAAATGCAGGTTCAACAAGAACAAGGCCAAGATAAGCAGGTGGCCAAGTTCACAGGTTTTACTATAATAATAATAATAAAGTTGTAGTAGTAGTAATATCATTATTAACAATTATATTGCGTATGCAAGACACTTGGAGAGTACTCGAAACTATACACCAGATTTGGCTTGACTCGAGTCGAGTTGGAATAAATCTTTCGCTCCGAGTTCTCGCGTCGAGCTTAAAGATGTGTTTCTAGTTGAATCCAGTATTTAAAAAAAAAAAAAAAAAAACTCGCTCGTGCCCATTCCTGCGAGTAACGCATATGGCATTTTAGTCAATGTTACATTATATCAAAATATTAATATAGGTACCAAGTAAAAATTTGTCCTTGCATTTACATAAAGCAATTCAGAACGCGCAATAATAATAATAATAATAATAATGGCAGTAGTAATAGCACGGAAAATTGAAGTAATAAGATTTTTTCACATATTCAAAGTTTCGGACCTAAAAGTAACGCGTTACTTCCGAAACAACTTTTTTTTTTTTTTTTTAAACCTGGGTTTTTCACAACTCTGGTTAAACGCCGGATAATAGGTCCAGAAAAAAAGTGAAATTCACAGGAAAGAAATGGTGAATCACTTACTTTTCGAAAAAGCATGCGCATTAAACAACTTAACGTATAAATTTCACATGTTACAAGTTAGTCGCTCCCTCTCCTAAAAGATGGCAGTTCTATGTGACTGACGCGACATCTCCATTTTCTGTTTTACAATAACGTGTGTTGCTGAGGAACATAATTACTTTGTGAAGAGGCATCGATTATTGAAATTGAGCAGGAAGTGTATTTAAAGAAGACTATAAAAACAAAGAAAGAGTTACATAATTATATGTGAGTACAGTAAAACCTGTGAACTTGGCCACGTCTCTAAGCTGGCCACCTGCTTATCTTGGCCTGGTTCGTCTTGAACCTGCATTTTTCCATAAGACATTGGTTACTTATTCCTCTGTGTTGGCCACCTGTCTATCTTGGAAGTTGGCCGCATTTAAGCAATGTTTACCCTATGATGATAATGATAAATTTACCTGCGTATCTTGGCCACGCAAAATACAGTTTTGTTATTTTTCTTAACTCTTTCGAATTTCGATATGAGAGGCAGATGTTCCGTATTTGTGACTGGAGAAAAGAAGCAAGGATTCGCGCGATTTGCTCTTGGAGGTCAATGGCCAGAAGACTACCCAGATAAAGGGGTGGTGAAGGAAGATGTGAACAAGAAAAAGCATGTACAGGAATTTAGGAAATGGTTATACATATTTGTTTACCCATCGGCTTCTTTCATCAGTGATGAGCTTTAGTAATTCCGAAAAATTCGCAAGGATAAAGCTAACCACGTCAATTCTCAACTATTGGCACCTGACGGTTTGTCGAAAGGTAGCGGAGGTAAAATGCTTCCCAAACCATCGTTTGCTCCGAGGAAAACACTTATAGCTCATTAACAAGAGATAGTTAACTACAAAATTAGAATGTGCATATGTGTCAAAAAGAATAAAAGAAATATGTTTAGAGTGAATCACCATGAATAAATTGTATAACAATTTTTTTGTTATTTTTTCGAAAGGTATCTACATTTGTCACTGTCGAAAACAAACTGCATATAAATTGTTCAATTTATAACTTTGCTTTTCTTTTCTTCAATCTGAATAATTCAGTGTGCTACAATACCAATTTCAATAAACCGCGTACAGTTTCTGTTTTATGGTTGTATGTGTTAAGTTGTTTTCAATACGAATAATTCAGTGTACCAGACTAGTACATGTATTAAACATACTGCAATATTTTTTATTAGTACTATATATTGTTATGATTTCTCTGTATACATATATACATTATTTAAAAGTAGCTCTTGTGTCATTCTTCATTAAAATTTTACAATCAAGTATTACTAGAAATCCTATTCTAAAAATACAATTACACTTATTTTCTGTAAGTTGGCCACTTTTCAATGGAACCGATGGTGGCCAACAGACAGGTTTCACTGTATTGTAGTGATAGTGTGAATGTAATTGCGAAAGTGCGAAATTTTCGGGATTAAGAATGTGCTACTAACTTACAACGCGTTCCTCAAGCATTCCTCGGTGCACACTCACTGTAAAAAGGATTCACCGATTTATGTGTAAATATTGCGTCCGAACACATGCCATAAAAACTGTAGTGGACAACCCAAAAACCAAAAAGTGCTAGAGCGAAGCAGAGGAGCAGGAGCGGCAGCGAGGGAATGCGTCCGTAGGGAAAAGGATCCTCAGCAACGATGGGTATGCGGATAAATAAGGATGTCAATAAAAGCACTACAATAAGTTAGTTGTTCTCGCAAAAGAGTACCTGTCACTGCCGATATTTGCCAGTGACATTCACTGATTAACCATCAACACGATGTTCACATTTGAGTATGTAACTGTTTCTCTATTTGTACGTTTTGAATGCATTTCTACATCTACCAGATTTCCTGCTCAACTTCAATAATCCGTGCTGCTCCACGAAACGTAATAACTCTTCTTCTTCGCTAACATTTGTTTTTATAAAACTCAAAATCAAAATGTCAATACGGTGAACTAATTTCCTCATTACGTCCTTATGTCTAACATCTACATTCCTGCACTCAAAATAGTACGAAAAAACACAGCTTTTCACATTTCAAAATAACACATTAAACTTCACTAGTTAGCATGAATTCTACGAATAATAACCAATTTACTATTTCTTTTCTGGTAATTTTTATATTTTTGGACTTACTATTCGGCACTTTAATCACGTATTATTCAGTTTTTCCCCAAATCACTTCTTAAGAGTTTAGGGGCCGTTACTCGTAAATGTGATAAGTATAAATAAAATGCAGGCATATAACATAAAAGCTACAAGTTCATAAAACATGTACCGATTTATGGTAGGTGGAAAATAAAAAGCATAAATCCAATCTAACCGAGTTGTGGCAGGAGCGTAATAGGAGGACCGAGAGTTAACGAGAGGGTGCGTCCGTAGGGAGCAGGCGCGTCAGCGACGGAGGGCGTACGGCTCACTTCAAGCAACAGTACCGACTCCGGAGTTGTCCATGCATTTGGAGGAGATACTAAGTGCCATCCCTTTAACCAATGCCCTAAATCGGTCAGATACAACTCGTTATTTATTACCCACCCAGCAATGGTTGTTTCTACACTTTAGTTTTGTCATATGTCCAGTCCGAGTGTTTATGCGCAAAACAAGTGAAGCTGCACCGAGGAATACAACAACTTCCTTGAGACACTTTTTAAATTAAGTAAATTTCCTAACATGTGTCACAATTTTAATGCTTTGGGTAAATTTTACAAGACACGCTCCAGCTGCGCATCGATAAGTACGGCCCTTTTTAGTAGAGTACGGTAGGGTAGACTAAAGATACAAATAAGTACTGTAGGGGTTAGGAACGAGTTAGCTTAAGGTTAGGTAAGTTTTGGTCCATTTTCATGAAATTATTCGAGTTATTACAGTGTAATTTCTCGTTTCTGAGTATACCTGCTGGAGCGGGCGTTGTAAAGTTAACCCAATGCTTTTATACCTGAATATCTTGGACCTACTATGTCGCATAAAGGCCATATTTATTTTAAATAATATATTTTACATGTATTTTTACTTTGCAATTTTATGCCAATTCTGTGAGAAATCTTTCGGAGTTTTAGGTCCCACGGTTATGCCGGTTAGGCTAAAGGAGACGGTGATGATGAGTAATGAATGAAATGGTGGAATGAATAAAGTGGGAGGAAACGGGAGAACCCCGAGAAAACCCCCACACACGGTGTTTGTCCACCACAAAGTTCACTTGGCGGGGGCTGGGATCGAACCCGGGACCCCAAGCACTAGAGGTGAACGCTCTACCACTGAGCCACCGCGGCCCTTTATGCCAATTCTTCCCACCTTATGCAAATGCACGTGTTACACATAACGTTAGTTTCAAGTGATCCTACTTATGTACAGTTTACTTACAAAAAGTAAATAATTTAATAACAAAATCTTCCTACGTTATATCAAACTATAACAAAAAAAAATATCATAAATTATACCTTCTCATCGCAAATCACAAACACCCACACACACAATGAGAACAACCAGTGTTGCCACAGTCCTAGCTCTGGAGTGGCCTGAAAAATAGTACCAAATTAAAACAAAAAGGGCTGAATTCGTTATTTTATACCAGTGTAATACATGGCTCTACAACACGAAACTAAAGGAGGTAAAGTTCTAGAACACTCCCCCCACCTCTTCCGAGAGTCCAAAGCAAGAAAGTGCTCTTTTAAAAATTAAATTTTGAAAACATCCAAATAGGAGGATTCCAAACAACCGTAGGAGTAGGTGAAACTTTTCTCGGAAGTGGGAAGTATAACAGAGGCCGCAAATTAAAAGAAAAAAACAGTTATCTTCGTTATGTATAGTAAGGAAATCAAACGCACTTTTTTTTTTAAGATTTCAAGCTAAAACTTCCACCACACTACTTCTTTCTCGTCTCCTTCATGTCTGGCGAGGATGCACCCATCTAGCATTATTTGTGTTACAATAAAACGTTAATATTATATTATAGAAGGCAAAAAGTACTATTTTTATTCTAACATTAGCACTTGCACTACTGCTGATACAAAAACGAGCGAGCGAAGAACAAAACTCGGTACAAATGTTGCCATAACAAACCCAACATCCTCCCACCTTGAGTTACGTTGAGGGGACTAGTAACTCAACCACAACAAACATTATTTATTTTTAAGTATATACAAAAGATTTAATCTGGTAGGAGGTTTCACTTTTCTACCAGTTCGAGTTGTAACAGTTTGAAGTTTTGTTTCACACTCAGTCTTTGTGTTTTTATCACTCACTCCGTCCATTTGTTCATCACTAGGATACACTGCTGGTTCTTTCAACACCTGTGGTGTCTCATTTGAATGAACTTCCAGGGGAAAAACTCGTTGCACTGGTCTCATCATCAATCCGGTACGTGTCTTCAAGCGCACAAGTCGTACTTCACCGTCACGTCCAGGTAATATTTCCACAACTCTTGCTAAAGGCCATTCTAAACGTTTCAAGTTCTCGTTTTCTACAAGTACAACATCCCCTATTTTTATTTCACTATGGTCTCTTTTAGATTTCCAATGCTGCACTAACTGTCCCAAATATTCACTGCGAAATCTACTGCGTAACTGCTCCCTGAGTTTATGACAATATCTCAACCGTTTTTGTAGGTTAACGGAATCCAAGTTGTCGAGATCCGGTACTCCTACTTCTCTAACTTGCTGCAGAAACATAGCTGGAGTTAAAGCTAATAAATCCGAACTATCATCAGACACGTAAGTTAACGGTCGACCATTCATGACAGCTTCACAGTCACACAACACTGTAATGAATTCTTCATAATTTAGCGAAGCCTTCCCAAGTATTCTCCTTAACAGTCCTTTCATTAATCGAATTAAACGCTCCCACCATCCACCCCACCAAGCAGCACTGGGTGGATTGAATTTCCACTTGATGCGTTTCACACCTGCAAAAGACGTTATACATTCCCAATCCAGTCTGCTCAATAAATTTTCTGTGCCAACAAAATTCGTGCCATTGTCACTGTAAATGACCGAAGGACGGCCTCGACGCGCTATAAATCTTCTAAGGGCTTGAAGAAAGTCACTCGTTGATAATCCGGAAACAAGCTCCAAATGCACTGCTCTATATACTGCACAGGTAAATATACAAATCCAAGCTTTCCTCCATCTCGTAGTCTAACTGGTCCGGTAAAGTCCACTCCCGTTACTTCAAACACTGCTGCATCTCTGATTCTATCTTCGGGTAGGGCTGCAGGGATTGGTTCCAACTTCTTGGCAGTATATCGTTTACATATGACACATTGCTTTATTATAGATCGAATAGTTTTTCTTCCTTTGAGTATCCAAAACTGTTCCCTAAGAAGACTCAACAAACCTTGAACACCAACGTGACAAGCTTCCACATGTTTATCGTACACTAACATTTTTACTACTGGATGTGTGCTTGGCAACACAACTGGATAACGGAAGGTTTCAACATCTGAAAGTTCTGTAATTTTGGTTTTTATTCTGATGAGTTTGTCATTGTCTTCGAACGGACACAAAGATTTCAAATTCTTGTCGCCAACACCCTCAAAGGAATCTTTTTGAACAAGTCTAATAACAGTCTTCTCTGCTGATAACAATTCTTCAACAGACAATTCGTTGCTTCTTTGCTTAGAACGACAATTATGAATAAATCTTTTCATCCAACCTATTATGCGAACTAATTTTTCGTACTTCGAAGGATACCGATAATAAGGTAAATGCCCCAGTAGTCGACCGCTTAGTGATGAAAATGACAGTATTTATTTTTTATATAGGATATTACAAAGAGATTAGTAACAAAAGAAAAACTGTTATAAAGTTCACAATGTTGTGAACAGTTTTCAAATAAAAATCATTTAGTTTCATAAAAATTAATGAACAAAAAAATATTGTTTTTTACATGTTGAACATCCACCATTATTCGACACCCCTAGAAGTCGACAGTACCAGTATTCGACATGTTCCAGTACCAGTAATCGACACCCTGTTCTAGTTTATGAAAAATGATTATCAATCTTAATCAAATAAAATAAAATCATGGATATATATCAGAGGTATAAAATCTTGTCTAAAACTGAAAGAAACATTTTAATAATTGATTTATAACTTAAGCTAGCTTAAACCTATGAACCAGTTAATTTAAAACTCCTCAGAGAAATTGTTTTCAATGAACAGAAATGATAGTGTTGTGTTTTAATACTGAAGTTAATATTCCATGGAAACAGTGAAAAGATAAATGTAAGAACATAAATCATATCTTAAAACTCTTTGACCGGCAGAGGGTTTTCAAACTTGTATATAATTCTCTCCCCTCGTTTGATTATTTCTTTAAGTTCCACAATACACTCAATGTCTTGAAAGTCTACCATTGACACATCTTTCTCATTTACTATAAACTCAGTTTTTGGTGTGTTGTGACTTTTCAGACCCATAACCATAATACCATCATCCATCACTTTCTGCACAACACATAGAAACTTGAAAACAGTTGTTGACCTCTTACCCCCCTTAAACCTGATAATAGCATAAGTTCCACTTTTAACTTCGGCTTCTTGGGGTGATTTGATGAAATCATCTGTGTTTTCAACTTCCTCTTCCCACTCTGAGCTGCCCGATTCGTGCAGAGATATTGCCTCATCCCCGCTGCTGCTAGAGGTTGATGATAGTAGCGTCTGTTTTGCCACCTTTTTACTTTTGGCTTCTAATTTCTTCTTCTCTCTTGCTAATTTTCTTTCCTCCTTCTCTTTCTCTATCTCTGCTTTCCTCTGCTCCTTCTTCTGAAAATAGTCTATCATTTTTTCCGAAGTGACAACGGCTGGTAATTTTTCCTTTCTTCTCTTTGGAGCCACGGGTGCTGGTGTTGGCCAAAACAGGGCCCGTTTAAATGGAGATGGCACTCCTGGGGTTACCTTCATACTTCCACAAGGTTCAGTGACATCACCTCGAATTGTCGATGGTTGAACATTCTTGACTTTTTGAGGAGTTCCTTGATATGCATCGTGTTCTGTCGATGTATCTGCGTCCTTGCCTTGATCTTCAGTGGTCGGTGATGCATCTGCAGAACAACTTTCACCATGACTTGTCGATGGGTGTAGACTTCTGACTTTTTGCAGCATATCCTGGATACGGTGCTCAGTAGACAAACTTGCGCTCGCGCCGTCTTCTCCTGTGGTCACTGTCTCAGTTACCTCTTCAGCTGTGGTGTTCGATGCCCGCCATAAGTTATATAGCGAGGTGTCTTCTACGGCTCCTGACCAGGTTCCTCGATTTGCTTTGAAAACTGTTAATTTATCTTTGCCAATTTTTTGTTCAAGAATAATTAGGAATGTCTTTTCATCTTCACTCACAGTAGGTACCTCGTGCTCTTCTACCGATACTACAGTGGGGTTCCATGGCACCAAACCACATTTTCTGAATCCATTTTGCACAGTGGTCGGAGTGATGCAACTGAGAGTTTCTTTAAGGACTGAAGCGAAGTTTTGCTTGTCAACTTGTCGACCATCATTCTTCATTCGCCAGTCTATTACCTTTTGTCGCCAGACCTGTTTTAGTCCATGAAATACTGTGACATCCATTGGCTGTAGAAGATGTGTTGCATTTGGATACAAGACAACTAATTCCACACCGTTGTCCTTGCAAAACTGACTCAGATGCATTGATACGTGAGAGGAGTGGCCATCGATGAATAAGATGATGGGAAATTGGATATTCTCACGATTTGCCCATGGCACAAAGATGTTGGCAATATATTCGAAGAAGAGTTCACAAGTCATCCACCCGTTCGGACTTCTCCCTATAGCCCATCCTTCTGGAACGGATTCTGCGATCACCTGAGGAATACGAGCATATCTGTAAACAATCATTGGTGGCGCTATAACCCCTGCTGCATTGGCTGTTACGAGAACAGTTAGATTGAGTTTTTCATCTGCACCTGCTGCAGTGTAAACCGTCCTGCTTCCTCTTGGAGCGAGCACCTTCCCTGGTTTTGGGTTCAGGAAAAAAGCAGTTTCATACGCATTAAAAACACGGTTAGGCTCTTTCAAAACTTCCATTAGATTATGTTCTTTTAAGTATTCCTCCACTTCGTTGAACCAGCTTTGTATTTGCTGACTAGTTACTGATCTCCTAGGACTAGTCAAATTCTGGCTGATCCTAAATGTAATCTCTGGATGTCTTTTACGGAACAGCTCAAACCATTTTCTTCCTGGTTGACTTCTGCCAGAAAACTCCACGTTTAGCTCTTTAGCAAGCTTTTGAACACTAGCAAGAAACGTCTCTTTCGAAACAGGAAATCCCGCTTTAGCCATTGTCTTCACCCACGTACAGAGCAATTCCTCCTGTTCAGGTGACAGGATGCCTCTTGGTCCCATCCTTCTGTAAAGAGGAGTTCGACCTTTATGTTTATCCATGAGCGTGACACGAGGTACATTGTGCTTTACTGCCGCCTGCCTATAGCTCAAACCTCTATCCACGTCACTTAGTGCTGCTGCCATGCTGTCCTCGGCGTACCTTAAATATATTTTGTCCTTCCGCGACATCTCTGGAAAGAAGACAACGCAATAATTACTAACACACTAATAAATTTTAAAAATTCCCTGAAATGAAATATCACATTTAGTTATGCATATTAACTGCAAGAAATGGGATCACGTAAAATGCGCTAGTAGTTTCCACAAACTTATGGCCGCTGTTGCTGAGCTCCCATTAAGTTTATATTGCCCAAATACAGAAAATGTCAGTATGACGAACGTCAGTTTAACGAAATGTTCGGAGTGACGAAAAGATCTTAAATCCCGGAAAATAATTTACTATTGCGAAAGCTTTAAAACGAAAAATTCGAAAGTTTAAGTAAAATTCGTTGTACTAGTATTGTACTGTATCTCTAAATCAGAGGTCTTAACTTTATATATATACAAAGGAAGATTTCATGTAGGTTCAGTTTTCCATGTCAGAGAACTCAGTATTAGCCCTTATTTATATTGAGGGGGAAGGGTATGTATTCACGGAGAAATTTGCATTTTCTGTGGAAACAAAAGCTTTGATTTAAAATTGCTTTATGCTAAATGACGTCCAGTCTATGCACTGTAGCATTGAACTCTTCAAATTGGATCTGCATATGTCCATTTTGACACTGTTCATGTATCGGGAAAATTATCTTGGCATTTTATCTGTTTACTTGTTTATTTATTTTTGAAAGTTGTTTTTATATTGTACAGTAATTCCTGCTCCTGCTTCGGTTATCTATATAGTTTTCAGATGATAGCAGGGATTATTGTGAGGGGTCAACACAACACGTTAACACAATCACCAGTCTTCGACAGGTCAGAACACCAGTGTTCGTCACGGGTGGTCGAACATTGGTTCCGAGTCTCGTAGAAGGCTGAAATTTGGACAGAACTTATTTTCGCTGCATATCCTGATTACTGGTGTTTGTGATTCGTTTCATATAGTTTCCCCCAGTAATCGACATAGGTGACGAACTTTAGAGCACTGCTATAAATTAGTGTTCCAATATTCGACAGAGGGTGAATAACATCGTTTGTCATTGTGTTTCGTATTTAACTCTCAAAAACATTAAACTATGGGTAAATAGCAGAAAATTCTATTGACAGTGATGACATACACTTATACTAACAATAAGAAAAAAAGTCACTATCACATACTTACCGCTAACTAATTGACTAAAGAACACAAAGAAAAACAGTCAGATCTTGCGCTCTAATGATGATCTCTTCAGTACCGACGACGCTGGACTAACGAAACCAGGTATTATTTACACATCCCATGCCAGGACGTACACAATGTTGCGCAACCCATTCTCGAACCGCTGAGCTTGCACAATACCTTGTTTTATGCGTTTTAATTTCCGCATGTCGAATACTGGAGCATGGTCGAACACTGGGGCTTTTACCTTACCAGTCACTGTCCTCCTTTCCAACATTAAGCATAGCTGATGAGACCGTCTTTTTCTTTTCCTGTGTAATAATTTCTTCTTTATACTCATACTTCTGTTCTGGCCATTCCTCCTTGGGTCTTCGCAGCCACGAAGGACCTTCCCACCATTTTGACTCAAGCAGTTGTTCTAAAGTACATCCTCTCGATGGTAAATACGCCGGATTCATAGTTCCTGGTACGTAATGCCAAGTTTCTTTTTCACTTAATTTTCGGATTTCTTGCACTCGATTCCAAACAAAAGTATTCCATTGCTCATCTCGTTTAATCCATGCAAGAACTGTTGTAGAATCTGTCCAATAATAAATTTGTATACCTTCAAGATTCAAGGCCTCAATCACAGAAGTAGCTAGTCTCCCACCAATAGGGGCCGCGGTGGCTCAGTGGTAGAGCGTTCACCTCTGGTGCTTGGGGTCCCGGGTTCGATCCCAGCCCCCGCCAAGTGAACTTTGTGGTGGACAAACACCGTGTGCGTGGGTTTTCTCGGGGTTCTCCCGTTTCCTCCCACTTTCTTCATTCCACCGTTTCATTCATTACTCATCATCACCGTCTCCTTTAGCCTAACCGGCATAACCGTGGGACGTAAAACTCAAAGATTTCATTTCATTTTCTCCCACCAATAGTAGCTGCCAATAATTCTAATCTTGCTATGGTTGATTTCTTTATAGGAGCAACTCTTGTCTTCGCTTGTACTAACTGCACATTAATGTTTTCTCTTGTAACAGTTCTAAGAAAAACTGCCGTAGCATAGGCTCTTTCACTTGCATCACAGAACACATGTAGACAACAATTTTCTGAATCTCCTTGGATACATCTAGGAAATGAAAGTTCTTTCAACAAAGGCAATTCACCTACCCACTGTAAATATTTCTTCCTTACTGCCCCTGGTACTTCTTCGTCCCAACTTAATTCCAATCGCCAAATTTCTTGCAAAAGGATCTTTGGATACAACGTCACTGGAGAAGTAATCCCTATGGGGTCAAATATCCTATTTGCAAACGACAAAATAACCCTCTTAGTAAGAACTTCTGGTATCAACCCGTCGCAGCATTCTGGTCTTATTGCCAAAGTGTCAGATTTCGTTTCCCACTGTAGACCTAAGACTGGTACTCCGTTGTCTTGCTCCATCTCTCCAAAAGAAGTGTGCTCCCACCCTCTCAGCTCAAATCCAGCTTTCGCCATTACTGGGGTACTTTCATTAATGAAGTGATGAAGCTCCTCTTCATTCCTTACGCTGGTAACGCAATTGTCCACATAAAAGCACTTCGAAAGCTGAGCGATGACTTCTCTGGAATATTGGCTTTTTCCTTCTCTTTGTTTTTCCATTTCTAACTTAAGATGATGTTCTATCACTGCACACAGCAAAAATGGACTACAGTTCACCCCAAAAACTACACGCTTGTGACGAAATATCTTTCCGTTTCCCTCCTGGTCAACCCACAAAAATCTCAAAAAGTCACGGTCTCTTTTACAAACACTAATTTGTAAAAATGCTCTCTTGATATCGGATACAACTCCGATTCTATTTAACCTAAACTTTATCAAAATTGAGGGTATCATTTCGATCAAATTAATACCCTTCTCTAAACACTGATTCAATGAAGGATAATTTTTCTCCCTGGCTGATGCATCGAAGACGGGACGTATTTTCGTCGTACTGCTTTCCTTGACTACATGGCGATGAGGTAAATAATACCCTTCTCTATCCTTTTCTTCTGGTGGAACTTCTTCTATTACGCCATCATATATCCACTCATTCAACACTTGTTGATAGTCTTCGTAACGGTTTTCCTTCTTCAACTTAGCAATAAGTGTATTCAATCTTCTTTTGCACATCTCAATATTACTAGGAAGTGTAGGATGTCCTTCTATCCAAGGTAACATTACTTCGTACCTCTTCTCCTCATTAATAGCTACGGTCTTATTAAAGTAATCCATTACTGCTTGCTGAGCTTCCAATTTTGTCTTCTTTTCCGCAGGATCTGTGATACCAAGAACATCTAACCGCCATAAATCCGCTATAGATGCTTCTTTACAAAACATGGACATCGTTGCCATAGACGAGAATTTAACATCACCACGTACTTTAACTTTGCCCATTAAAACCCAACCAAGCAATGTTTCCATAGCTACCAATCCGGACTTCAACACAATTCTTTTCCCAGTAAAAAGTTTTCCTGCAATGTCAGAACCAATTAAAATTTCTATCGCGCCAGGGTTCCTGTCGTAAATTTCTACACCAAAATTTTTTAACTCCTGTATCCAAGGACCTTCAACTACTGACGTCACATTGCTACATATTGTATCTTGGTTCAGCGCTTCAAAATTGCATGCATAATCTCCTTTCAGACTATACAACCTAACTTGATAACAACTATGTTCATAAGGTGCAGAACAAATACCTCCAAAGAGTGCATGCGTAACACTTTCTTTTTTAACACTTTCGTATCCCATTTCCAATGCGGTAGCTGTTCGAATGTACGATCGTTGGGAACCTGTATCTATAATTGCTCTTACCTCCCTTTCTGTCTCTTGACCCCTTACTTTTACAACTAATGTTTGCAAAAACGTTTCGGCATACACGTTATTAGTTAATGTATTTTCAATAACCGGTTTCGTTACACTTTGTTTCACTGTACCGTCATTTCCCTTGTTACCTTTTGGTCCCTTGCACATAATGTATGAATGTTGTCCCTTGCACTTGGCGCATTTTAATTTTACTCTACATCTACTGCTAACGTGCCCCGGTTTTAGACATTTGAAACAACAACCCTTCGCTTTTAACACCTTTGTTTTTTCCTCGAAAGACCAGTTACGTGCCTTCGAACACTCTTCGGTAACATGAAAATCACTACAAAAAATACATTTCTCTGGGTCACCTTTACAATTAACTAACTCTGCCGCTGTTGGAACAGTTTCTGTGGGACTACTTCGATCCTTCCTTTTCTTTATCACACTGGAAGTATCTTTCAAATCAAAGCCTGCAACTGCAAGTGCTATTCGCTCTTCACTTTCAACTTCTTTTCTCACAAACAACATTAAATTTTCCAGTCTATTTTCCACTGTAGATTCTCCATAGTTCGTAGTTCCCCTTTGCCATGCTCGCAAAAGTTCCTCAGGTAAACACGATTCCACTAGTGGGTACAGCATTGCTGCGCATTTGTCTGTCGTCACTCCTAATGTACTTAATGCTCGTAATTGTGACTCAATTTTGTCGTACAAGGCACTGAGTTCTAATTGCTTATTACTGTTCAAATTGCTTAACACCAGTTTTAAAAGTTCCCTCACATACACTTCTACCAATGTATCTTCACGACCGAAACGTGACTTCAAACCTTCAATCACTTTCGGATAGTTTTCTTCACATAACGGGAAACTTTCAACAAATTGGCGTGCTCTTGAACCGGGTAGAGTGGCCTGAACTAAATATTGAAATTTGTCACTGTTTGCGATATTCGTGTCCACATCGATTCGATTGAACTGACTCCAAAACGGTAACCAATTCTTTAAGTCACCATCAAACTTCTTCAATTCAATTACCGGTAACTTAATACCCCGTTTCTTACCTTCTGTCGAAACACTGTCTGTATCACGAGTTGAATTTGATGCATGCTTATCGATCAACTCTTGAACTTTCGTACGAAGACTATAAAATGTCAGAACATACTTATCTTGTGCTTCTGTTTCCTGAACCAAATCTTCTTCTTCGAATTCTTCTTTTAATAACAGTTCAATGTATTCATTGTGTGCTTCATCAACTGCCCTGTATTTATCCTCCAATAATTCAAAGTTCACTTTAAGTTCGTCAATGTTCACATTCGCGGCATTACAACACTGCTCCACATTTTTTGTGATTTTTGTAAATACAGCTCTCGCCACTGTTCTCACTCTTTTTGCCTTCTCCATTATTTAAGTTGTTTTTCAGTCGTGTCACGGTCGCCAGATGTTACAATAAAACGTTAATATTATATTATAGAAGGCAAAAAGTACTATTTTTATTCTAACATTAGCACTTGCACTACTGCTGATACAAAAACGAGCGAGCGAATAACAAAAGAAAAACAAAAGAAGAACAAAACTCGGTACAAATGTTGCCATAACAAACCCAACAATTTGTTTCCCAGTATAGCGAATTACGAATTTTCCACACAAGGTTCATAGCGTTTTGCGGTGCATCGTCACAGAATTAATGCTCAACAGCGTTTTTAACAGTTAACACAGTATCAGTAACGTGAGATGTAGAAAAGTCTTTTTGATACTTTTGAAAATGTGACAAGTATTTGTTAAATGGTGCTGAATTGAGTAGAATTGTACCAATTTTTTCACAAAAGGGGCTGAAAATGCCAGCGTGGTACCAACGGGCCGATGAATGACAAAAAGGGCTTCATTCCATAAGCAAGGCAAATATATAATTTCAGTTTGCGGTTGATTGCATTGCAGCCATAATTGCTTACGAGACCCACACCAAAAGTACGTGCTGCCTTGTTCTTACTTCTAAGAACAAAGAAATAAAGGAAGGTAACAATTGGTTATTTCTCAACAGATTCCTGTTCTATACTGATTCACAGTTGCCATTGCTCCGTCCATTCTGCGCAGTATTTGGCATAGTCAAATGTTTTCAGACGAATATGAAATACGTTCATGTTGGAAATATTAGAAATATGTTTCAGTGCCACAAAATAGCACTTCCGACGGATGATCTACTGCAAAATGTTGTCCACGAAGAGTTTTTTTGAGATTTGCGAAGAATCAGAAGTCGCTCGGGGATAAATCTGGTGAGTACAGTGGGTGCATCGTATTCAATACTGTTGTCAGCCAAAAATGAGTTCACAATATTAGCACGGTGTGGCTTTGCATTGTCCATGTGAAGGATGAAATTGCCATTTGCCATTTATGGTAGTTTCTTAGTCAATTTCGGTAAAAAAAAAAACTATATCATAAAGTATAAGAAAATACTCACGCTTAGTTTTACCGTACTCTTAGGCCGCGCCTCCATTGCTTCCGAATGCGATTGCGAATGCGAATTTCCCAGCACGTGTAAATGAATTGGAGTGCCTCAACTAGTTCCGACCTGCGAATTGCGAAAACCGACGAAAAGATGTGAATGCGAACGATCCAAAGTTGCTGGGATTCTTCGTCCTAATTGATGCGAATGGAGCGTCGTCTGCAGAGAAATAGAGCGCTACGTGAGAGAAGACAGTTTCTTGTGCATGAAAGCAGACGACGTTGCGAGGTGCAAAGATAAAAATAAAATAATATAAAAATAAAAATAATGGAAATAGATGTTGAGGCGTTAATAAATTGTGTTTTTGATAAAGTTCCATTGTGGAATCAAGCACATCCTGATTACCACAAAAGAGACATCATAAACAAATTATGGGCAGATGTAAGCAAGGAACTTGGAGTGGAAGGTATGTATATTTTTCTTTGTTTTGTCTTTTAAATATGAAGATTTAATTAATACACGTACTGCAAAGTTTTTATTCAATTTATATTTCCTTTTTGTTCCTCAAATGATGATTTTACGAATACATGTAATTATTGACAAATATGTTTGAAATGGCGAAAACGGGTTTCTTTTACTTATGGAGAAAAGTTTCTTAGAAATTTGTTTGATTCAGCGGCGGATCCCCCTTCCCCAGAAGAGGAAACTTTCTTATTTTATATGTTAATAAAACCCACATCAGAGTTTGGAGCTCTTAAAAGTAGCTCTATGTAGCAGTATTACAACTTACTCCCCCCCCCCCGCCAGAAGTCCTTCCTGGATCCGCCCCTGGATTGATTCTGTAATCTGTTATTTTATTTAGTTAATTTATTTTAAAGTGAAAATAGTAGCGGTTACCACTGAAGCATAATAATAACGTTAGTGACATTCACTCTATTTTGCACACACATGAATTTTATTTTATTTTATGTAAATTGTTATTTCTTAAGAATCAAACAGAGTAGTAGAATGGAAATAAATAGATATTATTATTATTATTTAAACCCCGAAGGACTTCTTACAACACATTCTCATACAGTTTCATATTTCAAGACTCAAGTATGATGCCAATTTTACACACTGGAGTAAGTGCCTCCTATAAAAAAAATAGAGCATGTGAAACGTAAAGTTCAATGACTCGAAGTATTTTGGTATATTGTTTTCCCCCGATGTATAACCCCTATTCTTTGCTGGAAGTCAGTAGTAATTAAGATTATCACCGGGGGCAGAGACATACGCAGGGAGTGGACCCTGGGTTTCGGATCCCGCGAAATCCCGACTTTTCTTGAAATTTTGCCTAATTTTACACATTTATATACAATTTGTTCTCATACTGAATTCGGACCCCTTCCGAAATAAATTTCTGTGTTCATGCCTGTCCCGAGGGATGCTGATTTAAAAAAAAATGTTTCTACCTTTCTATGTTAACTATAATTCCTTTTTACAGTTGTGAAAAATTGCGATACTCCTTGACAACAGTCCTTATTCTAAAATTCACATTCGTTTCAATATTTAATATGTACTAATTGATTACAAACAAGGTACGTCGTTTTGTAGAAAATTTAAAAACAAATCAAAGCATTGAATATCTGAAAGGGGCAAGCACCCATTCGGCCCCCGTTATATCCACCCTGAACACTATAATTGTAAGTTACAGATTTAGTTTGTATGTTATGATCTTATACCGAACTTCGAATTTATTCAACACTCATTTGCTATGGTATCCTTCCCTGATTATTGAAGTACATTGTAAGTGCTTCTCGAATGTTGTGTGCTGCAATGGTTCCTCTTGTGTTGGGAAACAGATTTTGTAAGAAAAAAATGCATAATAAGATAATTTAATATGTGCTAAGATGAAGAACTATTAAAATGTTTTGTTCAAATAACTTTGCCTAAGGGACAAGATAAACAAACGAACAAGGCCTCTTAATTGTTTAAAGAGAGATAAAGTGGGGAATATCCAGGCTGGCTAGGGAGGACGGAAGCAGCCAAAGACGAGGGGAAAATTCAGTCATGTGGGTGAGAGGACGCCTAACATTCATGTAAGACATTTTTCTCTTTGTAAAATCTTAGTTAGAGAAGAATTTGAGCCAAGTAAGGTCTCTCGTGTATAATATTTTGTGATTACGAAATTTACTTTATTTCAATGTAATTTTATTGTGTCTTGCATTTTTGTTAATCATGGCTCCCCTGGCGACATGCTAATGCTCAGATTCTTTTTTGGCTAGATTTTACATATTTTATACCAGATTCTATTTTTTAAATTTTTTTTCTCTATTTCTTGGTTACGGCTGATGGGTTTCTCAGTGCAATTATTTTTATAAATTTAATATCCTTATATTTTTTGTTTGGTTGAGTGATTCCGTATGCCGTTAACGCGCAGTGCAGTTCAATCACGGAAATTAGGTGTAAACTTCACTGAAATGCAGTCGGTTACAAGCAATCTTACTAATTCCTGGTTACATTCCAACCCCCCAGCACCAGCTCCCACCTCACAACATTTCTCTCATCGGATTAACAATGTTACATCAAGTCCTCAAGTTAATGGGTCGCCCTTAACTAACATTTCAAACCTATCCGTTGTTAATCCCCCAACTCACAGCTCAGGGCCGACATTATCGGCCACTTCACCACCCACACAAGGAAATTCAAGTGATCCCACCAATCCCATACATCCAAATTCACTCAACATATTTTCGGCTACCCCGTTCGAAAGAGCAGACCTATTCATTATTAACTTTGAGCGTACAGCTAAAATTGCGGGTTGGAGTGAAGACAAAATGCGTTCCATCTTTCCGTTATGTCTTGCAGACATTCCGCTGTATTGGTACAAAAGTACCGATTCACTTTCCACCCTGCCATGGAATACACTCAAGGATAAATTCCTAAAGCAATTTGGGCCAAACAATTTACCGCTTTCAGCAGCTGAAAAATATAGATCCAGAGTTCAGGAACCAACAGAGTCACTCCTCCACTATTTATATGCCAGGAAATACTTGGCCACTCAATTAGATCACCCACCCTCCTTTGAAGATTTTCTGTTGGATTCAATTACGGGGTTATTGCCCCACTTCATTGTAGAATTTTCTCAAAAGACTATTAAGTCATTTGATGAACTTATCGAATTAGCAGCCACAAGGGAGAGAGCAGACAGGTTAGCCCAGCGGCGCCTAGCCAGCTTAACCAATCCTACCCCCCCCCACCACAAACACATCAGCAAGACCCCTTAAACAACATCATTTCTCGCTTAGATGCACTTCAAGTGCAACTTAATACCCATCTTAATGCTCAACCCGTCCAACATACTGTCGCATTCATGGAACATAATCAACCGCAGTACAGGCATCGCAACTCAGATCGTTCACCGTCTCCTTCCTACGCCCGAGGGCGGGATGATCACACTCATAGTTCACGGCAACGATCACATAGTAGGGAACGGAATGACAGGAACCCACCTCAATCCCCACCCCCTACTCCCACACCACCCTCAGATCACACCCATAAATGTTCTTGCCAAACTCCAAAGCAACAACAAAACTCTAAGCACACCACTCAGACCCCTCCCCAGAAGTCTGTTAACAGAAAAGGTCGTCCTCCTTTTAGAAAAGGTGGGCACAATCGAAAGGGAGCAAACTATAACGAGGCTGCCTTGGCTACTATGCCTTACCCACAGTTTTACCCTCCACCATACCCATCTCCCTTTCCATTTCCACTACCTACAACTTCCCAAACTTCTTGTGGTCCCACCCCTTTTGTTCCAGCTTTACCTTCGTTACCCTCAACAGAACTGCCGCCAAAAAACGGCTAAACTTAGAGGAGGACTGTCCTCCTCCTCCTCCTCCAACTAACCATTCTTTCAATGACTTACAATCACAATAAACATCCAACCTACACAAGAACACACAGCTCCAGCAACCTTCTCCCGTTGCTGAAAATAATCACATTTTTCCCACCATACTAACAGATGAGCATATTAACCAGTCTGGTAAACAGTGTACATAGAATGTCCCATTGATCTTTAGAAGGCATTTAACTTACATTGAGGGCTCTATTGCTTCAAAACGACATTTAATAATCCTTGACTCAGGAGCAGAGCTAAATTTAATTCCTAGCTATTTAGTTCCTCAAAAAGCGCGACCTTTTCCTTTGGCCACGGTTCTTCACGGTGTCTCTAACCTCCCGTTTACCCTTACCCACGCAGTTACATTACCAATTACAATAGCGGGTCGTACATTTTTGGTTCTTTTTCGCATTTCAACCCTGCAGTCATTCCCCACCATTTTAGGAAATCAATTCCTCAAACAGCATCTGACTAAACTTGATTACGAAACAGGCACACTAAGCTTAACATATTTTGGGCGCAAACCGGCACAACCCATATTACATAAACCTGAGGAGGTTCGTTTTCTTTCAAATTTATTGGCAGTTAAGAAAACCCACAAATTTGTTTTTCAAATTGCTAAAACACAGACCATTCCGGCAAATAGTGTTGGCATGCTAAGATTAACAATTCCTCTTAAAACAAACATACAACATTTTTACATAAATTCCCCTATACATGCCAATCTTAAAGGGTGTTACACGGTTCACACGGCAATCTCAATTGACAACCTTCAAATACCAATTATTAACCTCTCTCCCTACGATCAAACTTTTTTCAAGGGCCTACCTATTGCCTCGGGCACAATCTTCCCTACAGAGCCTCGTACCTATAAGGCATACTCTGTTAGGCAACTTTTTGAACCGACAGAAGAACATGCGGAACAAAATAGAAGGGAAAGGATGGAAAAAATTAAGGATCACATTGATCTCACTAAATTCAACATTAATCCTGCACTTTCTCCATCCCAGAGGCAACAAATGTTGGAAATTTTAGAAAAGCGGGTCACTACTTTTAAATGGACAAAAACTGATTTTAGTCAAATAAAAACCTTTGAAGTTTCTTTGGACTTAATCGATGATAAACCCTTTGTTATGCCCCAATTTGTCATTTCACATCGCCTTAGGCCTATGGTGAAAGAAAAAATCCTACAGTTTCTTGAAGAGGGTATAATCCAACCATCTAACAGTCAGTATAGAAATAATATTATTGCAGTGCTGAAACCAAACAGTAAATCGGACATTCGTCTAGTTTTGGATCTCAGAACTTTGTCTAGCAAATGCCAAACATTAGCAGATCCCATACAGCCCATGACAGACGTTTTGGATAACATGTCGGCTGCTCGCTGGATTATTCATCTTGACCTAGCACAATCTTTCTATCAGTGTCCTTTGGCTCCTGAAGATCGCAAAGCCACGGCATTTTCGGCTAGGGATCTTCATTTGCCCCACACGCAATTTGAACTTACAGTGCAACTGCAAGGATGTAAATCTAGTACGCTTAACTTGCAACGCATACTACGCACTATCTATCGCGATATACCAGCTCAAAATTTCTCCCTGTATGTTGATGACCCTTTTCTTTATTCTCCATACTCGCATTTATTGGAACTATTAGACCAAGTCTTAGCTATTGCAGAAAAACATTCACTTTTATTTAATGTAGACAAATCTGAATTTGGGGTCACTTCTGTTAAATGTCTAGGGCACATAGTTGAAAATGGTACAATTAAGCCAGACCCTGACAAAATCGCTGCCATTACTAAAATATCAAAACCCAAAACCACAAAACAACTCCGTAGTTGGCTAGCGAGTGTAAATTTTTTTCGTAACTTCTTTCCATATATTTCGCTAACTCTACAACCACTGTACAAAGCACTTCGGGGAAATCCAAAAACATTAACCTGGAATTCTGATATGGATGAAGCATTTGAGACAATTGAGATTGAGGTCAGCTCTGGTAAATCCTCCAATCTTACAATTATATAGTACACAAAACACAGAGCACATGTTAATGACGGATGCTTCGGCAGAAGGCATAGGAGCGTGTATCTTTCAGAGAAAAATAAAAGAAAAAATTATCGTCCAGTATGCTACGTCTCAGCTCGTCATCCCCAAACAATTCGACATCTGCCAATTCACAATTTAGAACTTTTTGCGATTTTCTACTCGATAATGAAGTTAAATAAATATCTACTAGGTAAACATTTTACACTAGTAACCGATAATAAGAATGAATGAATGAATGATTAGGGGGGGTAATGGGGACGTCAGCAGCTAGGCTATATGTCCCCGTCACGATGAACACGGTTGCTCTGAATTAAAAGATGGGAAGAAAAAGGCTAAAAGAAAAGGAAAAACAAAATTGCTGCTAAAGAAGAGAAAATAAAAGATAAATAGAATAGGAAAATAGAAAATAAAACAATAAATAAATTAAAATATATAACAATAACAATATATAAAAACACAATAAAAGCTAACAGAAGTTAAAAATGCAGCAGCAATAAAACAGTGGAAACACACTAAAACAGCTCAGAGAACGTGAGCAACCCCTGAAGCATTAACAAACTCAAGTACCCGGCGAACCATATCACTTGAATCCCCCAAAGCACGGGCAAGAGCAGAAGGCAATCTGAAACGTTCTCTGAGATCTGAGTAGTCAGGACATTCCACAAGAATGTGCTGAATACTCAGGGGGACTATACATTCCTCACAATACGGACGGTTCCGCCTCCGAAGCAAGTAACTGTGCGTCAGATGAGAGTGTCCGATACGCAAACGCGCCAGGAGCGCTTCATCGCGACGACGAGCAGACGAGGACGTACGCCACTCTCCTAGGAGTGGCTTGACTGCGTGCAATTTATTGTCAATGGCCTGGTCCCAATCTACTTGCCAGTGAGAGCGCATCAAGTTAGAAAAATACGAATGAAGATCGGAGCAGGGAAGGCTATGCTCCAGTGCAACCCCGGCCAAGGCGGCGTTCTTGGCAGCAGTATCAGCAAGTTCGTTTTCCCGGATGCCGACATGACCCGGCACCCAGCAGACAACGACGACACTACCCTGTTGCTGCAATTCATGGCATCTCACAAGAATGTCCTACACGAGAGAGTTCATACTGAAGACATTCTGTAGACTCAGAACCACACTCTGAGAGTCGGTGCAAACAAGCACACGACGTCACGAAAGAGTGAGAGCGTGGTCTAAGGCAAGCTTAAGAGCAGTCAATTCTGCAGTGAACACGGAACACAGGCGATGCAAATGGAATTCTGAGCTGCCCTCGTCCGTGACAAAGGCACAGCCTACAGAATCCCCATCCTTAGAACCGTCCGTAAAAAATCGGGGTACTGATCTAACAGTGCGGCAAACTCTTGCTGGTACACCTGGGAGCTAGTTTGCTGTTTCGAATGCATAGACAAACGTAAATAGTGGCGAGGTAGACGAAACAGCCATGGGGGAACAGCACAAAAGTGAACCAATGAAAGAGAGGGCCACACGAAATCGTCGCCAAGGAAACTCTCACACGCACGGATGTACTACCATGAGCAAAATAAATGACGCGTCTTTTTATTTTGAATTTTTTTGAAATTATCTCTATTTTCTTTATATGTTCGAAATTTCGGAAGGTTTCCCCAGCAGGACAGGTTAATAACAAACCCGTTTTTAATATTTGTGTTAGATATTAGCTTAAAATAAATAAATTAGAAGCAAAAAACATTAAATCGACAGAAATCTCGAGAATTACCAACTATGCTAAAGTGGGAAATTTTCAAGAACGCGAGGGAATTCTGCAGTTCAACACGAAGCAGCGACATCTATGTCACTGAGAGAAATGTGGATAAAATCTACAAACGAAACTTTTAACGAAATATTTCTAATATGTCTTATTTCGTGCATTATCTGCAAACTCCAAATATATGAATATATGCCAAGTTTTAACGTAAAGATAGAGCATAAAGTGGAAATTGTCTATGGAAAAGGTCGAATTGGTAGCGCGACCGTAATGAAAAATCGTCTTTACCGTAGAACAGGGTCAGTTCACGTAAGGAAACAAGTAGCTCAGTTAGTTAAAGCAACTAGTCTGTATGCCGAAGGTAGCGGGTTCGAATCCAGACGGAAGTGACGTTGTCATTTTTATTATTATGGTTATTTTATTTATTTTTTTATGTGGGAAAGAATCAAATTGTAACATATGTGTAAAATTCATGACGATACCAAAAAAGAAAAATGTCGTTGTCGCACTTGCATTAGCATCCCTAATTTTGTTTGCAAAAATTTTAGTAATTATTTCCCCTGTGCTCACTGCTCACTATATGTAATGCTCGCTGGCGCGTTGTTTCCCTGTAAATGTTAATCTTAATTTGGAGAATTTTATAAAGTTTCACAATATTTCTCACTAGATAGTCTTCTATCTACTTGTTTGGATATTTTGATAACAGATTTCCCTATTAAATGTTTAATTTTCCCTAGATGTTTAATTACGGAAAAGTTTTACAATGTATTTGTATTAAATTGAAATTGTTTTTAATTTACCACATGAGATAAGTAGCTCGAAGGAGGAAAACTCAAGTAATTGATATTCTACGTAAAAGCTACCTATTGTAGAATGATGATACTTCTTGCCATCAGCACATAATCTTCACGTTAGAGAACCAGACAGAAAAAAATTCTGGTTTTTCCTCCCTATGACCACCCATCTTAAACTCCTACATTCCATTGTTCGTCTCACAAAATTTCGGTGCTCCAAAAACATTCATATAATAATAATAATAATAATAATAATAATAATAATAATAATAATAATAATAATAATAGTAATCCTGAATATGCCATCCTTACATAATGTAAGGATATCTTAGTTTCTTAGTTTAAATCTTAGATATCTTAGTCTAAAATGCTTTCTTTAGTAGTTATTTGAACAACCATGTAGGAGGGGGTACGGCGTTTTATTTTGCTCCTCTCATTTCAGTACCCTTCCAACAGAAAGTAATTTCTGATAAGCAGGGTAGACAAAATGAATAAGAAATATATTTACAGTATCCTCTCCCCTTTCATGATTGGAATATCACGTAGCATTTTTTTATTCTACCAAAGATGGCCCTGTGCGGTTAGGGGTAGGTAACTAAAGAAATACCTAATATATAGCGCCCCTTGATTGTAATATTGCCGCTTCTTTATTTATACGAGGGAGCCCCAACAAGGTGATAAAAAGAATAGGAAAAATGTCTATTGAGTCCAGTGGCGGATCCAGCACATACTTCTTGGGGGGAGTGAAAGATTCTTTTGATGATGTGAAGCTGTCACAAATTACCACTTAACTAAACTAAACATAATAGTGGGGTGAACTGGAACCCAGTCAGTTTAAATTGATGTAAAAGTTTAATTTTTGGCTTCATATTAAAGTTTTGGTTTCAAAAGAAAATTTCAGTCCCAGTGGTCAAGGATCAAATCTCGTGGGGCTCTTCAGTGTAGGCTAATACGGGCCCCTTATGAGAAAAGGCAAAAATATTAAAATGTTTATCACGTTCGAATTTTTCGTCTATTTTAAAGAAATGTTGAGCTTCGTATTAAAGTGTTGGTTCCAAATGGCAATTTCAGTCCGATGGAGAATGATCAAATCCTGGAGTCGGGGGGGGGGGGCTCATCAGTATAGTGTGCTACGGCTCCATTATGGGAAAAGGCAAAAATATGAAAATGCTTATAACTTTCGAATTTTTCGTCTATTTTAAAGAAATTATTGGCTTCGTATTAAAGTCTTGGCTTCAAATGACAATTTCAGTCCTTGTGGACAATTATCAAATCTCGGCGGGCTCTTCGGTGTAGGGGTTTCGGCTTCTTTATGGCACAAGATTCACGTAATTAATATTGCAAAATTGTTTTGTATACATTAGTGTAAACTTGCACCATTTGGTTAATTTTACCTCTTATATTTTGCAGATTTTAAATTCCAAGCATAGTTACTTCTCAAAGCTAAAAGGCACTTACTAGTTTCATTAAAAGGAAATGTCTTTTATGAAAGTTGTCATGGAGTAGACGAACGAACAGGCTACCAAACATTGGTTGAGTCGCACGGTTTAAACTCGTTAAGCTCACCTCAATTATTATTATTATTATTATTATTATTATATTATTAATAATAATAATAATAATAATAATAATAATAATAATAATAATAATAATAATAGAGCATTCGTGGTGTCTGTGGCTCGACTCCACTTCGCGCCAAGTGAAATTTGAGGTAGACAAATACCGTGTGCATGGGTATGAGTTTTCTTGGAATTTTCCATTTTCCTCCCACTTTCTTCATTTCATCATTTCATTCATCATCATTCTCCCTTAGCGTAGGTGCATAATCGTGCAACGTAAAACTAGATATTCCATTTAATTTTAATTTCAATAATAATAATAAACAATTAATTCAACTGAAAGAACTGTAATTTACGTTGACCGCAATTATCATAAATATGCAACCATTATAAAAACAATGCTTTGAGTAGAAAGATAATCCTTCCCAAGTGTTAACGAATGCGCACGAGATAAGACATGTCTCGAGAAAGAGACGAGACGCGCTTTGTGACATCCAAAAGAAGACGTAACAAATGTTTTGGACACGAAATAGCTTTTAAAATGTCTCGTCTTGTCTGGAATGTCTCGAAAACAAAAGTCTAAGTTTTAAAATTATTTTTAAAGATCTATTCTCTCAAAAGTAGCTCTCTGCCTTAAAATTAATAACGGCATTTGTGATTTTTTTAAAAAAAAATAAACAATGTCTAAAGTTAATAGTTAACTTTTCGAAAAGAAGCTTCATTAAGGGTGAACTTGAAAGATGTCCACAAACTTCGGGAGATGATTCGTGACATCAAAAGGAGACAAATAGCCCTCTTGCAGTTTTCGAGTTCAGCTTCGTTGTCGAGATACAGGGTTGCCAACTGGTCGTGTTTGAGAAACTCACTGGAAAGAAATTCAACTCCAAGAATAAGCTACTACAGGTCAATTGACTTATACCATGCTGCAAGGTTAAATATTTGTTTATGAAGTGTGTACAAAATTTGCCAGTGTCCTTTCTGAGAACATCGTCGAGAAAAAGTCTCCTCCAAGAATAAACTACCCCTCGTAAATTTTTCTAAGAGAAATATCTGATACTGCAAAATAAGGTTGTTTATTAAATATTGATTAATGAAAAATAAACAAAATTGTTAAAACTATTTTGGAGAAAATAGCTTTTTTCGATTTTCGGCTGTTAGTAAACCACACTTATTTTAGGCGGTAGGAAAAATGGGAAAATCTCGTGTAGGAATACTATGTAAACCCTAAGTTTAAAATTTGGTGTAGATACGTTGAACGGTATGGCCTCTAGGCGAGTGCACAGAAAAGTGTACCGCACGGACGGACCGGAAGGACGGGTATCGAAAAATCAAATTTTCGGTGTGTAGACGCCATGAAGTATGTAAATCCGTTGAAATCTGAATTTGATATACTATTTTCACAATAACCATATTTTCTTCTCTCTTTTGTCGATCGAAAAAGAAAAGCCTGAGTTTACCACAAAAAGCTAGGGTGTTTACCAAAAAAATATTCAATTACAGAGCCACCGCACTAAACTTTTTCAATTCAATTTCTTAACTGTGTTAGGCCGCAGTTGTTACTGAAGTGTGTATTTGGATAATACGAAAAAAATATCGTATTATTCAAATACATCGAATGTCAGATTATCGAATAAAAAACTTCGATTGAAGAAAATCCACACTACAAAACTAACTCACACTTTGAGCACATTTTCATTAGACATATAATAGAGCAATTAATGCAATAATTGTTTATGAAATATGAAAAAATCAAATGAGTCATTTTCGAGAAAGTCGTTCAAAATGAACACGTCAGAAGTAACCTACCTCTTGTGAATTGTTTCGAACAATGAGTTAAGATATACTTTTGCTTATTAATGAAATACTTATTTGCGAAATTTGAACAAAATCGCCTGTCGTTCGAGAAAATTGTTGGAAAAAACCTTTACCCCCAAAATAATCTATCCGTCGTAATTGTTTTTTCATAGAAATATAGGGTTATTAATGAAATATTTATTTATGAATTAACAATAAAATTGTCCACGTAAGTTTTGAGAAAATCGTGAGGGAAAAATAACTCCACGAATAAACTATCTCTTGAGGATTCTTTCAGGGCAAGCGAGTTATTCCATATTATTAGGTTTTTAAGGAAATATTTATTTCTGAGTACGAACAAAATTGCTTGATTCATTTTAGAAAAAACCGTGGAGGAAAAACACCCCCAAGAGTAAACTACCCCTCGTATATTTTTTTTTTCAGGACAAACGAGTTTTGCCATATTGTTCGGTTATTAACGAAATATGTATTTTTGAAATACGAATAAACTCTTTTGAGTCATTTTTGAGAAAATCGCCCAGACAACATACTCCACCAAGAATAAACTACCCCTCGCATTTTTTTTAGGACAAACGAGTTATTTATGCCATATTGTTAAGTTATTAATGACATATTTATTTATGAAATATGAACGAAAACACTTGAGTCCATTTTGAGAAAATCACTGAGAAAAAACTCACCCCTAAGTATAAACTACCCCTTTTAGATTTTTCTCAGATAAATGCCTTATACCACAAAATAGAGTTGCTAATTAAATATTGATTTATAAAAAAAGAAAGAAAACAAGATCGTTAGAGCCAGTTATGAGAAAATATATTTTTTATATTTTCATCGTACAGGAAACTACCCTTGTTTTGGGAGTAGGAGGGAAATAAAAGAAACTATAGGAAATATTATGAATGTCCTTTCTGAGAACATCGTCGAGAAAAAGTCTCCTCCAAGAATAAACTACCCCTCGTAAATTTTTCTAAGAGAAATATCTGATACTGCAATATAAGGTTGTTTATTAAATATTGATTAATGAAAAATAAACAAAATTGTTAAAACTATTTTGGAGAAAATAGCTTTTTTCGATTTTCGGCTGTTAGTAAACCACACTTATTTTAGGCGGTAGGAAAAAATGGGAAAATCTCGTGTAGGAATACTATGTAAACCCTAAGTTTAAAATTTGGTGTAGATACGTTGAACGGTATGGCCCCTAGGCGAGTGCACAGAAAAGTGTAGCGAACGGACGAACGAACAGATGGACATGTATCAAACAATAACTTTTTCGGTATTAGGGGCTATAATACGTGTAAATTCGTTGAAATTTCAAATTTGATTTTTTTTTTCGATTACCATACTTTCTTCTCTCATTTGTCACTTCAAAGTAAAAGGAAATCAGAACTACAGATATGAGACACCTACTTTTACACATAGACATTTATTGATTTAAAACTGTTTTAGTTTGTCATTTCACTTCCAATTGAAGGTTTTACCATGACTAACGGCATACCAATCATGAGACGGAAGTTTTGAGGAAGTAAATGCATTCAGAAGTCTAGACTACATTACGCCTATCAGCCTGTTTTTTCTTCTGCAATTATTGACAGTTGTAATTTCGTCCAAACACTACATGAAATAATTCTTGGTTGACGTCATTGTGTTACTATTTGAGTATTGTTTTCTTGAGACTTGGTTGAAGTTTTGTCTTAACGGTCATACATTTTTTCTTTCTTATTTCATCGTTACACATAAGAATAAAATGTTCTGGTGAGTGGAGAGATTCGAACTTAGGAACATTGAGTTTTCATTCTTCCAACACTTTACCAATGGACCAAGCTTTGTCTTCACGTTAACGCACGATTACAGGGTTTATTACGATTTAAATAAAATGGCTGGCTGTTAGAGTTTCCTGCCCAAATATTTCGATAAAAGTTTTCATTGCTTCGTAGATACGTAGAGCAATGTTTAGATACACATTTTAGGATAGTGCTTTTTGAAATATAATAATTTCATGCCAGATAAAAGCTAGATAAGTTTTGATAAAATGTTTCATATGTAGTTCTCAATAATAGGCTTGCTGATCGGGGTGAAGTTTCAAGGTTCAGCATTGACTAGCAGTTTTTGCTATTAATATCTCTTCTAACAATATTGGCAGTGGACAAAAGTTAGCCCGTGTTGAAGCTTCTTACTCCTAATTTAATCATTTTACTTTATTATTTAACGAATATATTGAAAATTGTCAGCAGGCACGTATACAGTAATTTATTTCGGAAGGGGCCCAACTTCAATATTAGGATAAATTATAATAAAATTTTAAAAGATAATCCCAAAAATTAGGCTAAATTTACAGAAAAGTTGGGATTTCAGAGGGGGTCCGGACCCTTCGTACCCACCCCTAAATGTGTCCTTGTTTGTCAGTAACGTTTCTTCATTTTGAAACCCTCAAAAACTTCGGATATATAAAGGGAAAAGAGTTATTTTCGATAAAATATCACTTCAAGGAGACGCGACAGTTTTATTGCACATGGTGGTATCCAACGTTCACAAGGGCAAGAATTCGTTCCCTTTTATTCTTTTGCTATTGTGCTTTATCGAAAGGTTAGGTTTGTAAAATATTACTCTTAAAAACAAGCGTGATTGTCAGATAGGAATACTGAACAGAACTCCACAGAAATGCATGCTGAACTTACGTTTCTAGCTACCCTTTGGTGATTTGGCCTCAAGGTCAATCGAGTGGTAATTCAGTTCCGTCTCTGTTCTTGAGCCATGTTCGTATTACTTCGAACAGTTTTGCTAATGAAAAGCATGCCTCGTAATATAACAGACTTCTTTCGCGTAAGAAATCGAAACTCAGTTGGTCAGAGCAACTAGTCTGTACGAATTAGGTTGTTAGTTAGAGCCCAGTACGAGTAAGGGTTTTTATTACTATAATTGTTTTTATCTTTTTTAGGTGAGTAAAAATCAAATTGTGACATCGCGATATCAAATGTATTTGGTTAGGTAACTTTGTCTCAGCTAAACTTTAAACATCAGTAACCGTCGGAATTATTTCACTAACCGATCAGTCACTGAACATTTCAAACACGTCAAACCAGTGGCATAATATGAAAGTTAACCTCTCCTCCGCAGCCTTTAGTTATGCGTCCGTACTTTCAGGTGCGTGCCAAGGTCCGGGCGATTGTCCGGGGCGCCAGAGAATGAGGGGCGCCAAAACGAGCCTCAAAAATTAAATTTTAGAACGTGTTTTCTACTGACGTTTTTGGTTTATATTCTTGTAAAGTAGTGGCAGTTACATAACCATGGAAGAAGAGAGTTTCATAGTAATAAGGGGGCTGTATCGAAAAATGGAGAGATGGCATGCAGAATAAAGAGTGGCAGGGGTGTAAGTATTGTTTGTTTGTTTGCTTGAGTTTAGCGTTCCACGGTTATGCCTTAATGGCCAAAGGAGATGTGGATACTAATTATAGTGGAATTTGAACCACTTTTATCGTTCAACAGTAATCCACCGGGAATTGGATCCGGTACCACAGAAGGCAGGCGTGCTAGCCACAAGACCAAGCGGGGGGCGGGGAGTTCGTATTGTTTATAGCGGGCCATATTCTTTGTGAAGTTTTCCTAGGTAATGAATATCTTTTTGAAAAATGGGTTTAAAATATTAAAAACACTATGATAAAATGTAAAATATAGGCTAGTACTAGGGGGAGGGCGCCAAAAAGTCACTTTGCCCGGGTGAAAATTTGGCCTGGTCCGCCCCTGCGTACTTTCTGTATATTTTTGGCCTTGCAGCTTGTGCGGTCCCCACCCCACAGGGTTGCGAGGGCGCTATTTACGCGTATGCTTTGAACGTAATTCAATAACTGCTTAAGAAATTCTACCATCAGCGTGGAAACGGGAATACTCGTATATATTTTTCTAATAGTCCCATAGAACTTTCATTCAGAACGCCAGATGCAATTAAGTAGAAGGAGGATCTGATGTTTCCTAAGTAAGTTCCTTTCAGAAAGTTTGCTATTTCTTTAACGGTGATGTAAATAATTATACTCATCGTTATTAGCCCGACACAAAACCATCCTGGACAAATCTCTCTAGAAAACTTTATTCTGCCTAATTTTATAAGCGACTCAACGGTGAAACACTTGTTAACGAAAACAATGCTGTGTATACACTGCCTTGTTTCTGACAAAATATAGTGTTTTGTAATCTTTAGACACTTTTCCTATTCTTTTTGTCACCCTTGGTTATGTAGGATGGCCTCGAACAAATAAAGAAGAGGTAATATTACAGTCAAGGGGCGCAATAAATATATTAGATATTTCTTTTGTTACCTAACCATAACGGCCTAGGGTCGTCTTCAGTAGAATAAAAAATGTTACGTGATATTCCATTCACGAAGGAGGAAAGGTTACTTTAAATATATTTCTCATTCATTTTGTCAACTCTGCTTGTCAGAAATTATATACTTTCTGTTGGGACGGTGCTAAAAAGAGAGAGGAGGGGGAAGTAAAACTTCGTGCCCCCTCATACATTTTAAATTTTGTTACATGTTTGCTCAAATTATTACTAAAGAAAGCACTTTAAACCAAGATATCTAAAGTTACATTATGTAAGGGTGGCATATTCAGGAATAATAATAATAATAAATGTCTTTGGAGAGCCGAAATTATGTGATACGAATCATTACATGTAGAGCTTTAAGATGAGTGGTCATAGGAGAGGAAAAAACAGGGTTTTTCTCTGTCTGACCAACGTAAAGATTATGTGCTAAAGTTAAGAAGCATAATCATTCTACAATAGGTTGCTTTTACGTAGAATATCCGTTACTTCAGTTCTCCTCCTTCGGGCTACTTACCTCATGTGGTAAATTAAAAACAATTTCAATTTAATACAAATACATGTAAAACTTTTCTGTAATTAAATATATATAGGGGAAATTAAACATTTAATAGGGAAATCTGTTATCAAAGTGTCCAAAAAAGTAGATAGAAGACTATCAAGCGAGAAACATTGTGAAACTTTATAAAATTCTCCAAATTAGGATTAACATTTACTGGAAAACATTCGTTATGCACCAGTGAGCATGTAGTGAGTAGTGAGCACAGGGAAAATTATTACGAAACTGTTTGCAAACAAAAATTAGAGACACTAATGCAAGTGCGAGAACGGCATTTTTTTTTTTGGTATCGTCATGAGTTTTACACATATGTTACAATTTGATTTTTCCCACATAAAAAATAAATAAAATAACCACAGTAATAAAAATTACAACGGCACTTCCATGGGGTTCGAACCCAATAGCTTCGGCATACAGACTAGTTGCTTTAACTAACTGAGCTACTAGTTTTCTTACGTGAACTCAACCTGTTCTACGGTAAAGACGATCTTTCATTACGATTGTGCTAAGAATTCGTCTTTTTCCATAGGCAATTTCCACTATTTGCTCTATCTATACGTTAATACTTAGCATAGATTCATATATTTGGAGTTCGCTGATAATGCATGTAATAAAACACATTAGAAATGTTTCGTTAAAAGTTTCGTTTGTAGATCTAATCCACGTTTCTCTCAATGACATAGATGTCGCTGCTTCGTGTTGAACTGCAGAATTCCCTCGCGTTCTTGAAAATTTCGCACTTAGCAGAGTTGGTAATTCTCGAGATTTCTGTCGATTTAATGTTTTTTGCTTCTAATTTATTTATTTTAAGCTAATATCTAACACAAATATTAAAAACGGGTTTGTTATTAACCTGTCCTGCTGGGGAAACCTTCCGAAATTTCGAAAGAAAACAGAGATATTTTCAAAAAACTTCAGAATAAAGAGACGCGTCATTTATTTTGCTCATGGTAGTACCATGGACGTGTAGAGCGAGGACGTGCAGCATAGTGCTCGTATATCCGACCACCACGGAGACATGGTCTACACGGGTGGTCTAGAATACACCGCACATGCGCAAAATAATTAAGAAGTAGTCTGCTGCGACGATATGATAACGAAGGTTCATTGGCCTCAGCATACAAGCTGGCGACGGGACAAGTTCGGTAAGCGCCAGTAGCAAGACGAATACCCAGGTGATGCACTGTGTCAAGTTATCGTAACAGAGAAGCACGAGCAGAACCGTAGACAATACAGCCATAGTCTAACTTCGACCGAATTAGACTACGGTACAAACGAAGCAGAACAGTACGATCAGCACCCCATGTGCGGTGGGAAAGGACACGAAGGAGATTCAGAGCACGAAGACAAGAGTATTTAAGATTCGTATATGTGGTGTCCACGACAAGCGACGGTCAAAGACCAGACCCAAGAAACGGACTGTATCAACGAATGACAAACGGGTGCCATCGAGGAACAAGTCCGGGTCAACAATGCAGGTTCGCTGCCGGCAGAAGTGAACACATTGGGATTTCTCGGTAGAAAAGCGAAATCCAGTCTCATTCGACCAGCGAACAAGACGATTGAGAGTCAGTTGAAGCTGTCGTGTAACGCCGCGAAGGTGGGGGGAGCGACAGAAAATTACAAGGTCCTCAACATACAGCAAACCAGACACAGGAGCCTGGATCTCCGAAAGAACGCTGTTGACAGCGACAGCAAACAACGTGACACTAAGGACACTGCCTTGTGGAACACCATTTTCTTGTACAAAGCGCTCTGAGAGATTAGAACCCACACGCACTCTAAAGTGTCGCTCGTGAAGATAATTCGAGAGAAAGTGGGCCATATGCCCACGGAGGCCCCAGTCATATAATTGTTTTAGGATTCCGTAACGCCATGTGGTGTCATACGCCTTCTCTAAGTCAAAAAATATAGCTACAAGATGTTCGCCGTTGAGAAAGGCGTCTTGAATTTGGCCCTGAAGATAAGTGAGATTGTCTGTAGTCGATCGGAAACGACGAAATCCACTTTGAAGCTTGCTCAGAAGTGAATTAAATTCCAAATACCACACCAGGCGCTTGTTGACCATGCGTTCTAACAGCTTACAGACGCAGCTCGTGAGAGCAATGGGTCTGTAGCTCGTGGGGCTAGTTGCGACTTTGCCTGGCTTCAAGATAGGAAGAACGAGAGCCTCACGCCAAGCCGGTGGAAAAAACTCCTCAACCCACAGGCGATTAAACAGGTGCAGGAGAGCAAGCTGTGTATCGCGGGAAAGGTTACGCAACATTTCGTAGGGTATACGATCAAGCCCTGGAGCAGTATTGGATGATTCACGAAGAGCAGAATCAAATTCAACGAGGGTGAAAGGAGCATTGTAATCTTCGCTGTTGGCGGTACGGAAGTTTAACGGGTTCCGCTCTAAACGCGCCCTAATGGGAACGAATGCTGGAGGATAATGTTCAGACTCAGAGATAGAGGCAAAATACTGACCCAAATTGTGTGCAATCTCCGAAGGATGAGTAACTAAGACACCATTCACGGACAAAGCAGGAACATCAACAGTAGGAGAATTGCCATTAAGAGAGCGGACCCGAGAGCACACAGTGGACATTGCTGTGCGACTATTGATGGACGAAACGTAATTCATCCAGGTTTGGCGCTTCGAAAGCTTGATAAGACGTCTAGCTCGAGCACGTAGAATGCGGAAACGCTGCAGATGGTCGGCAGTGGGATGACGATTAAAAGTGGCAAGAGCGTGCCGACTAGCTAGGATAGCCTCACGGATTTCCGCAGACCACCATGGAACACGCCGGCGGGAAACGTCGCCACCGCATTCTGGAATGGAACCATGAGCGGCACGAAGAACAGTTTGCTCAAAAGCCTCAGCCACAACAGCTACAGGGAGATCATCATGACAGTGAAACTCACTGAGCTCACGGAATTTACGCCAGTCAGCACGCTTCAAATTGAAGCGGCGCAGAGGAAAACGAGGAGTAACAGGGAGACCTTCAACAAACAACGGGAAGTGATCACTGCCACAAAGATCGGGATGCACTCGCCATGTCAATGAGGTCAAGAGACCAGCACTGCACATGGAGAGGTCGATACAGGAATATGTGCCATGGGCAGTGGAAAAATGAGTAGGACTGCCATCATTAAGGATAAGCAAGCCACTCTCCTCAAGAAATGCCGTTACCTGACGGCCACGACCGTCAGTGCGGACAGAGCCCCACAAGCGATGATAGGCATTAAGGTCTTCTACAAGCAAGACTGGCGGCTCGAGCTGATGATAGAGCTGAAGCAGATCGGTGGTGCTAAAATCTTCTGAATGAGGAATGTACAATGAACAAACTGTAAGCGGGCGAGAGAGGTATACTCGCACCGCAACTGCTTGCAGGTGGGAGACTAGGTGAAGGTCCCGAGAATTAAAAGAATCAGAGACGCAGACTGCCACGCCGCCAGCAGCGTGGTCACTATCGGGCTTATCACACCGATGCATAGTGTACCCAGAAAGAAGGAAAGGCTGGGTAGGTTTGAAATGCGTTTCCTGCAAACAGATGAGAATCGGCGAGTGGTAAAATATGAGTTGTGTTAATTCCTCACGATGACTACAGAAGCCATTCAAGTTCCACTGAAGAAGCGCCATACTGGAAGGTGTCAACGTTTAAGGCGAACCTTACCACGAGGACCAATAACAGCCCACTCGGAATCCATCAGTTCGTCCTCCACCATGTCAGATTTCAGAGAAACTGCAGGTGGCTTACGAACTGGCGTAGATTTTGCTCTCTTGGGAGTGAGAACAGTCTCGTTCAGCCGGCGAATATGTTGACTCAATTTCAGGCCAGCGATATAAGGTGATCGGCGATGGGTTGGAGTACGCCGAAGACCACCACTAACGGAAACTCGTGGGGTTCGGGGAAGATCGCTTGTTGTTGTAACCCCTGCCCAAATTGAACACCGATTCCTATCACCAGTTCTTTCCATTCAACTTTAAAAAAACCTACCAAAACATAACTTCTTGTTCTCTTTTCTCACAAATAGAATGAAACATTTACTTTAGCAGGCTTCTACTCTTGAAAACCAAAGATAGCCAAGGATATGGGTTGAAAAGAGACTAACACCCACCCTCAATAACCTCACATTACAGAGCACCGGATTATATTCAGCCATTTTACATACGCATGTATTGTAAACGTTACGTACAACGCTGTGAAACTTACGGCCGAACTCACCTGCATCACAAATGCAGTTCGGCACTATCATTTACTTAAGAGGCTCTAATTGTGACATCATCACAAACAGTTATGCATCCATCCTTTTTTCTCAAATATCTCATGGACAAAATATTCGCGGTCATTTTTAACAACGACTTCTTCCTTCTAACCATCTCGAACATCATTAACCATTCATTAAAACTTCTTACAATTCAATTGGAGACATCTGTTCTTATTAACAAACATCACAAAATAAATATAACATTCAACTCTCATCAGATAGAAGAAATGCGTTATTAACTACACCAGTTCGATAGTAAGAAACTTCCTTGCCATGATTCATTAATTGGTAAGCCCCCTGTCCAGTTCATCAGTTTATCTCTTCCTACCTTCTTTATCCAATCCGCTTCTTTCCACTTCCTTATTATCATTCTTTTCTCCATCTCCAATACTTCCGTCTTATCCCAATTAATTGCGTGATTCGTCTCCTTAACATGTTTGTATATGGCATTGGTATCTTTTTTCTTCCTAACATCATCTTCATGTTGTTTTATCCTTTCTTTCATTCTCTTTCCTGTCTCTCCTATATATGACATATCTCAGTCCTCACACCATACCCTGTAAATGACCCCTTCTTCCTCTTCATTAATCTTTTTAGTTCCTTTTCTATTCTTCTTCTTTATTGATCTTAATAAAGTTTCTCCACTCTTTCTATAAGTTCTGACCCCTCCTTTCTTCAATAAATTCTTCAGTTTCTCCGTTTCTTCTCCCATACTTTCTATGGCATGCCATTTTCCACTCTCATCCTCTTCATTCTTCTTTCTCCCTCTCTTCCTCTTCCTGCGTTCTTCTTCCTTCTCTAACTCTTTCTTGCTGTAACCGTTCTTCTCTAACTGTCCGTAGAATTTCTGTATGCTCTCCTTCCTTCCTTCCTCTTCGTCCTCCAACATTTCTATTCTTCTTATCATATTTGTTATGAAATTTCTCTTTGTACTCCTATCCACGTCGCTCCTCTCATAGCAGTACAAATTATAATTTAAAATAAAGTAAAGTTTTAAGCTTTGGTCAGTGTCTCTTTTGTTAATACACCAGTTCATTAACAGAATGAAAATCCTATATCGTTTCTGAACGAAACTTTAGTAAGACCTAATAGGAACGGCTGAAACCTCACAATCTCATTGTGGGCCATGTCGCCTTCAAGGCATCCGCTCCTTTCGTTTTTCCTGTGCCTGAAACCTAAAGTCTCTTTCCAGAGATATTTGGCCATGTCGATTTCCTAAGCGAAATCGTGCACAGGAAGCTAGCATTTAGCTAATGAAATTCATGCAATATTGATAAAGTCACGTTCCAACATTAACTCAAATTCTCATAATGAAACCATAAAATTCAAATTTAACAAAAGAAGAAAACATACCTATTATCTTCTAAATTGATGTCGATGCTTTACTCAAATTGACACTGATATATTCTCACAAATCTGTGTCCTTTTATCAAGGCAATTTTTAACGCATTAGCTCCGTATATACGCCCTCGGCGACATATATGACGAACAGATCAATAACAACATACACGTCAGACATAACGTCTCCAAGGTAAAAATACGATTAAAATCGGCAAAACTATGTTTTCGGTAGGCAACAAATTGCTCCGTTGTAGATTACGCCAACCTTGAAATTTCATTGATAACTAGGCTGCAAAGGACACACATTTCCAGTTCAATGCAATTTCTTTTTATAAACAACTCTAAGGACAATTTATTATCTCATCGTTAACTAACGTTCATTTCAGTTTATCTCATACTTAACAAAAAAAAGACAGAAAAAATAAAGAGCAGAACTAACAAGAAAAATTGTGAAAGTAACAATTAGATAATCATCTTCAGTTCATCTGATAAGTTTAGTACTGCAAACGAACTTTCTTGTTAACATCTCTCATGTCTTTCGGACAAAAAAGAGAAATTCCATAGTATTGCATAGTACTTTAAAAACAATGCTGAATAATACAGAAAGCTTTAAAACGATTTACCCCGCAGCTACTAGTCCGCCTTGTTTTCATCATCCCATTTTCCGTCAACGAGAAACAATACAAAAAAAAAAAAGATCATGGACTCATTTCCTTCCCAGAACTAAACAACTACATGTCATTGAAAGTTCATACACAATATGAAGCATTTCAGTCTCTAACTTTTACCAGAGGTCATTTTCACAGTAACATCCTAATATTAGCACCAAGCAACTTACGCTGCCACACAAGAAGACATAGAACACCACAAGCTTCTCGATATACATAATAATAATAATAATAATAATAATAATAATAATAATAATAATAATAATAATAATACAATTACTCCCCTCTTCTTCCTACTGTTAATCATTTTAGGGCTATGCTGTTACAAAAAATACCTAGCCCACAAAACCTACCAACAAGTTAGACAGCATGTGGCTATCCCCCTTCAACAGGTGATAGAACCCCCATTTTTCAATCCCCTCTTCCCATCGCTAATCCGTATTATACTCCACAAAGAATTAGTAATTGTGTTTTATAATAAGTACCTATTCCCAGGTACCAGGAACACAGTACTGGCGAATCCATTCAAAAAACAAACAAAACGAAACTTCAACATTTAATATTTTTTAGTTCCTTCTATTTTTTTTACATTTGTCCTTTATGAATCTACCTCTAATCCACATATTCACCTTCTCTTATCCCACAGATCTGTAATTTGCTGCATCTAATTGTAATCCTTCTATATAACCCTCTTACACACACACCGACAAAATATATAAAAAATATACAATTATAATTGCACTGGGAATTTGCTGTCATGTCTCTGCCTTGAACTGAGAAAAGCATGTCTTTTTTCTATCGAATAAATCTGGTATAACATCAATACCCCACCCACCTACGCACCAAACAAACATACAAGCCTCTCCTTTATTTCCTTCCTTTCACGTCATTCATCACACCTCTCATACATTGATCCTCTCAAGCAATGATGCCTCCACCAGTAGCATCGAGGAATGGTGTACAGTGGTTTGATTCTCCATGCTTGATTCTGCTTCCGTTGAACGACGCAGACATCTCCTCAAGCAACATCGAGGGCCGCACAGGATGATGCACATTGGTTCGATTCTCCATGGTGGATTCTGCTTCCGTTGAACGACGCAGACATCTCCTAAAGCAACATCGAGGGCCGTACAGGATGGTGCACATTGGTTCAATTCTCCATGCTGGATTCTGCTTCCGTAGAATGACACAGACGTCTCCTCCGAAACTCCAAAGAAGAAGATGGTTCCCACACCCATTCACCCTACTGCCAAGCTAGTGTAGTGATTTCACATAGAAACAGACTTGCCAATGGACTATCATGGTACTTCAAGACAACAACGGGTTGCTGTACTCCTTCCTCCGGCGGATTGTATTACAGATGAGGAGGTCCAGGTGACGAGCACCCGGAAATTTTTTACACCCAATGGGCGACAGTCTATCCCCCCTTCAGCGGACTAGAGGACTGGGTCATGCCATATTCTTGTGTTCATGGAAATTGTGATGTAGTGTAGAACATCGTTATACTGTGATACAGTGAGATGTTGTGACTGTGAATGGTGATTCCTATTCTCATTTATTCCTTTACGAATTCCTTTTTTTTATTATTTTTTTTAAACATGATTCACATTATTTTGAATCTAATACATTCTGTGACAATGTTAAGTGGCTTACTGCCAGGACAGATTTTTGCAAGAAAAAGGATAAGACCGACACACACAAAAAGATGTTGTTCGAGTTATGTACTGATACAGTGGAGGAATGTGTTGGGAAACAGATTTTGTAAGAAAAAAATGCATAAGATAATTTAATATGTGCTAAGATGAAGAACTATTAAAATGTTTTGTTCAAATAACTTGGCCTAAGGGACAAGATAAACAAACGAACAAGGCCTCTTAATTGTTTAAAGAGAGATAAAGTGGGGAATATAAGGAGAATATCCAGGCTGGCTGGGGAGGACGGAAGCAGCCAAAGACGAGGGGAAAATTCAGTCATGTGGGTGAGAGGACACCTAACATTCATGTAAGACCTTTTTCTCTTTGTAAAATCTTAGTTAGAGAAGAATCTGAGCCAAGTAAGGTCTCTCGTGTATAATATTTTGTGATTACGAAATTTACTTTAATTCAATGTAATTTTATTGTGTTTTTGCATTTTCATATAATCTCTCTCAGTGTTAATGAAGTTTGCTCACTTAAGTATTCCTCCCGGTTCTTTTACTTACTTCCACAGAGAAGAGATAAGAACCATTATTTTTAAATTGACAGCGGTAGATACTCTACACTGCCGATACTATAACATTCTTACAATTTTATTAATCACTCTGTTTTGGCCAATTGCAGCCTGTCGAATTCGAGACTGCTCTGGTCTAGGAGCTTGTCTTGATACTGCGTCTTGCACATGAAGAAGAGTAGCAGGGTGAACACCTTCTTTATCAATTATATGATGAAGTACACAAAAACATTTCACTATATCATCTGCATGTTCTGGTGTTGTTCCAATTGCCTTTGTTAAGATTCTCCATTTGCTTGTCATGATGCCGAAGGCACACTCGACAACACGTCTTGCACGTGACAAACGATAATTGTAAATACTGTGCTCACGTTGTAAATTTCTCTTTGGGTAAGGTTTCATCAAGTAAGTTTTCAGAGGGTAGGCTTTTTCACGGTCAGCTTTACCGGGATTTGAATCCGACTGGAGTCGAACCTCGGTTCAGCTGAAAGCGCGAGAAGATGCGAGAATTCGTCCGCTGGGCCGCCTGAATATAACTTCCCCTCCTACTTCACTCCTAGACCAACCCCTCTCCGAACGGATTCCAGGGCTTTGGAGAAAGGAAAGTCTTAAAAGTGGAATAAAAAAAAATTGCGAGCGCCAAAGAAAATGCTTTGCTCCCGATCTTCTTTCATATGACACATGCTGCATGGCTGAAAAAGGAAAATGTTTCTCTAATTTTGATTTTCTGGGAATAGCTGCACTGACTTTCATTATGCTGTATAATTTATATATTAACCTTCCGGTAGTCGCGCCTACCTCTGTCACACGAGTAGTCGCGCGTTGTAATTTTTACAACACCTAACATTAAAATGTTATTGACTTAATATATAATAATAAGTCAATATAAAATATATATATAATATGTTAACATATAATAATGTATATGTAACTGATGGAATTTATTGAATGTGTTGTTTTGTATCTTCTTTTATTTCTACTCTTTTGAATGTTACTATAGGGACACGATATAAATGAATTTACTTGTATTCATTACTAAATTTCAAGAATTTAGCAACAATATTTTTTATTTGTATATACAAAATTGTCAAATAGAAACTACAACCTCAAAAATATTTTTCATAGTGATTTACTAGTTTATCAATTCTTACAATTCATCGGCTGCACCATTTAGTTCACCACATCTCAAACATATAGTTTGCTTCTGGATGTGTGTCTAGAGTTGTCACACTTCATAGATTTTTTTTTGTCCTTCCACAGAGTCAGCAGGTACCTATTTTCTTAGTTGGAGGTTCATTTGAAGTAGAAGCTTGTGCGCTCTACTTGTTAGATGCCCTTTCAGTAGGACCATCGCAAGATGTTTGTGGAAAATCTTTCTTGCTTGAATGCTTCCAGGATCATTGAAGGAAAGAATAACTAGTATTTGTGCTAGCAATGTTCATCAATACAAAGAAAAATTGCTTGAAGGCATCGCCTTGTTATTTGGGACACAGTATACGCTGCACACATTTTGTCACATATTCAAGAATGATCTCTGATTTACCCGTAACTGGGTCAATAGTTTTCTTGTCACTGATAGATGAAACGAGGATGACTGCTTTGTTTACCTTTGTAACGTACGAAACAATTGTTTTTCATTGTTGAAACAAATTCTAAAGTGCCCATTGCTCGCTGCTTATTTGGCAGAAATGATGGGGGAATTTTCGCCTTCTTCCTTTTACAAAGTACCAATCATAGTTACTTGTTTCGTTAGCATATCCTCAACTAGAGGTATACTAGTGCACCAATAGTCAATTGTCAGGCGTTTTGTATATACCTCTTACTTCTGTTTTACTCCAAATATCCTTTCCAGGGACAAAATCTTGATCACTATACACCACACCATTATCTTCTTTCCCTTCTTTCACTTTCGTCTGAATGACTATCATTTTCAATATTTTTATCAGTTAGGTCACTGTTGCTATCAAGCTCCAGGCTGCCACCATCGTCCTTCCTCTTCTTCAATATCCCGTGGAATATCACTCATCCTTACAATTTTGGAAAACACTCACAAAAAGTTATTTATTGAAATATTTGTTATCAAACAACTAACACAAGTGGTCGCGCGTTGTGAAAAGTACAACAAGGACGTTCCATCTCGGCCGAATGAGCGTCTGAGGACTGAACCGTGGCGTGGCAGGGGCTGACTTCCGGTGGAGTGGTGAGGAGAAAGGGAAGGAAGGCATACATAACACAGCTAGCTTTCCCACTTAATCGAGTAGTGACGTGCAGAAAACAATACAACATTGTTGTACTTTTTACAACAGCGCGACTGTCGGAAGGTTAAAAAAAAAGGAAAATGGGTAGCCAGAAAATTATTAGAAATTAATCAACGAAGAATCTTGCCAATTTACTTATAAAAAATGTTTTAAGTGAAAGTCAGCTCAGCTAGATCCCTATGTAGCAAATGCTCAAAGCTTTGTTGTTCTGCCTAAATTGAGATTAGAGGTAATCTGAACTTGATTGAATAGAAAAGATAACACTGAATTTGGATAACATTGATAGAACTTTTAATTTATATAAGAAAAATAGCAACAGGTAACAACATCTGATGAAAACATTTGCATTAAAAAAAATGACATTCTATTGAACTTTTACTGTAAAGGTTCTTAATTTTAAAAAAAATGAATTTACTACATGGACATTGAAATAGCTTTCTAAATTTTGAATGTCTGCAAAGTTACATAATACTGATATGTAATATTAATACAAACGGCATTTTAAACCAAATTACGATTCTTTAATTAAAATTCAAGTTTGTAACAAGATTTTAAATTACAAGTTAATTATCATAATTCCATTTGATAAATTTGAATAGTTTTTCTATCGTATACAAATTACTTGCATTGACAATACCAGGATTGAATCTATGGAGAAGCTGGTTGATTTGTTTGATCAGTTACTTAAATGACGGAAAACTTTTAGGAAAGTAATTGCAAAATAGCAAGATAGAATATTGCTTAATGAAAATTTAAGATTATAGGGGTCATGACCTTTAATTTTGAGTTACTTGAAAGAAGATTGACGAGGAAAACGAAGTATAGTGAATGATATATTTTTAGAGTATATAAAATTCAGTTTCATAATTTGTTTTATATTTATGAAAGCAAACTAATAATACTAGTTAATACTAATACGAAAATACCATAGTTGTATTTACACACTTCACATAGATAATTCACTCTTAACATAAACATACACTCCTATAAATCAATACACAGGAAATTAAATCACAAATCTACTTCTAGAGATCGATCTTTCTTGGCCAATATTTATACTCTACATTACTTTAGGTCGTCGACGCCTAGTTTACCTAACAACTACTTATAGAAAGACTAAAGTCTAAATATGATTTTAAAATTAATCGTAATACTTTATGTTCGCTTACAATCATTTCGTCATATGTATTCCATTTTCTATACTTCGTACAATAACCAAAAATTATCTGAAATACTTTCTTTCCAACACAATGGAAATGTAGTAGTAGTCTATCAATAACAAAACAAATATTTCTTGTTTTAAAATAAAATCTATTCCTATCCCTTGGGATACCTTTTATCTTAGCGGACTAAATAATGTAATAGTAACCACTTATATTCGGAAGTTATTATTTAAAATAATTTATCGTAAGTAAGTTACATTTCGATTTTTTTATATTAATTAGCAATAAATAAGTATAATAACTGATGTTTTCAACCTTCTTTATAAAATAAAGTAAAATGATGTTTTAAAAAAATAAAGTTAGTTTTCGTGGTGACGAAGATAATGATTTATTCGCCCTGAAACTGCACTTGAATATTTTCATAACTCATTTCAGGATTCTCTCTAAAACACACACACACACACAAAAGTATATTGCAAATAAGTTTATCACTGCATGATCAAACTATAAATTTAAAAAAAAATGAGTAGCGTTTCTGGGAAGTTTGCCACTAAAAATCCCTCAAACATTTATGTTCTTTCGTCACTTCAATCGTGGGCAAATGATTGTTGAGTCAGTAGTAGTCAACATCTGAATAAATGTGCCAAGAAAAGGAGTAATGTAAAAATAACAACAGTCTCATTACGATCATCTGGACACTTCCAAACTGACCCATATAATACGAATTGTTTGGCGTCCCTTTGGGCGTCTTGTAAGTATTCGTGCCAAGAAAGATTTATATAAAAATGGAAAACGCCTCCTAATAGGAAAGCATGTATAGATCCTACCTTGTCTTTTAATTTCACACGACACGTAGATTCCTCATGTCCCACTTGGAGTCCAGAGTTGGAGCATCCAGCCGGGCCGTGCACTCGCTTTGTAGAGAAGACACAAAATCTATGCACCAACGTACACCCACGTAAACTTTCCATGATCATAACGAGAGAGAGTTCGAATTATGAAGAAAATGTGGGCTATGAGCACTTTCGTTTCAGCGACACTAACACTAAGACTTTATCGTAGACACATACTTGTATAATAAAAATAAACAAAGATATACATATATCTGCAACGATGTTGAAAAGGCGTTATTTCTTGTGTTCTCGCTGCACGTTTCCTGTAGCAACTGCCTTAGTTTTTAAAATTTTGCCTTTCTCTCTCTCTTCTGTTAATTTTGAAATTTGTGTGTGTGTGCGTGTGCAGTTCGTTAAGAGGGCTGGGATTTCTTCGCCACCCGAGAACAATAAATTACCCTAGTGACAAGCAAGGGTGTTTTGTTGGATGCTCAACGCGATGACCACTGCCCAGTTTCGTGAAAGAAAACGTGGACAAAAAAAAAAAAAAAAATACATCCAAATTGAAACAAAAATTGAGAGAGAGAGAGAGAGAGAGAGAAAAGAATTCCATTAGCTCCGTCAGCAAATTCTACTAGGTGACATCACATTGACTGCGTACTTATATTTTGTTTTGTCTATGCTGGCGTTCCTTCGTTGAGTTATGACGTAAGCACGACACCCGCAGAGGTGATATACGCACAATAATCAAAGCAGTGAACTTAAATGTTCTGTTGCATTTTTCTAATCATTTTGGCACTTCTTTCAATAATGGAGCAAAGTTTCATAATGTAAATAATTTTTGATTCTGTCCAGATTCCAGTTGTTGAATTCTTAAAGGGATGTGGTGGTTGCTATAGACATAGATTAATTACATTATTTAATCTATGCTATAGAGCGCTAACCTCTGGGGTTCCGGGTTCGATTCCAGACCATGTGAGTTTCTGAAGACAACATTGTGGGGGATTTCTTAAGATTCTCCTGTTTCCTCCCACATTGTTATTCCACCAGTTCTTTCCCTTTCATTATTCATCCATCTCCTTTAGCCTAAAGGGCATAAGTGTGGGACGTAAAACTTAAAAAAAGACATTCCCAAACAGTGAATTATTAAATCTAAAATTACTTTTTAAAAAAATGTTGGAGAACCCTTACTGTACTGAATAGTTAGTGGACAAGCCTGTAGGCATGGTCCCGTGTTCGATGTCTGGTGGACGAGCAAAATTTTCGTTGAACGTTCGGCATCTGGTTCGCCATACCCCTGCTTGCTGTATGACACTCAATTCATATCTGTACGCGTATGGAAAGGTATGCTATCCCAAATTTAAGTACCAGTATAGATATAAATGGTTTTGTAGCCCAAGATCAATGTTTCAAATGTCCCTGCGGCGCACCATACAAAATTAATATATAATGTGTGAACAGGACTGACCCATGATTTTTACCTTATGTTTTTTTAAAAAATCTTTCGTGGCACTTATGTATAGCCAGACGTGCAAACAATATATTTAATAGACTGATTATTTTTACCAGTGGCGACGCTAGAGGGAAAGCAAGACTCCCCGACTGCCCCCCCCCCAAGACATGTTGTATTATCATGTAGCTGAAGTAATGTACAAATATTTTCGGTATAGAAAGAAACAACTGTCCCCCCAAAAAAAGTCTCTGCCCGTCCCTTTTTCCCCAAGAAAGTAAAGCTGGTGCCGTCACTGGTTTTTATTCTTTCTTTCCGGATACATATTAGAGATTAAACAAAGTTTATAAATTTAACAGTGTGTTATGCTTCATTATTTGAGAGACTAAAAATACTAAATATTACATGTTTAATATTTTCAGAGAGGAAGTTGAAAGCCAGATGGAGAGGATTACGGGACACATTTAGGAAGGAATTAAAGAGAGAGAGAGAAGTCAGGTCGTTCGGGAGACACAGCTAGTTCACAATCGGTATCATCCTGGCCTCATTTTAAATCTTTATTGTTTCTCTCTGAAACAGTGATACCAAGAGTTTCCTAAGGGAATATTCCTTTGGAACATGTAGAAACGTTACCGCCGCCTTCGGAGATACAGCAGGCAATTGCCACCACAGATGAGACTGTTCCAGACGAATTACTGTCACCGGGACCATCCCACGAAAATACTGATGTAGCCAGTGGGACCAAGCGCTTTAAGAAGCCAGTTTCTGAAAAACGGTCATCCGACTTCAGTGAAAAACTATTGGCGTTGGAAGAAAATAAGATTATGTATCTCGAAAATAATGCTATGCACAATGACAGTGATTACCAGTTTTTAATGAGTTTACACCCATTTTTAAAATCAGTCCCAACACATAGGAAGCTCGCCGTACGCTCTAAACTTCAACAAGTTTTTATTGATGAACAACAATTGGAGGAAACAGTTTCTTCAATACCGCCATCACGTTCTACATCTGCATCGTCAAACGAGTTATCTCATACATCAGAAGGACTGATGTATGAAACTGATGAGACAGGTTCAACATATTATGTAACTTCGCGCTAGTGGTTTCAGAATCCAAAAACATCAAATATCATCACTCGGAATTATTCCTAATTAATTCTTTTAATTTAAATATAAATTTCAGAAAAAGTGAAAAAATTACATTGTTATTCTATTGTCTACTACTTCATTTTATGTTGCTGATAAATTTGTATGCATTTTTTAAGGTGAATTAAATTCCAGGAGGAAATGGTTTCAAAAGTACAAAGCAGTCAATATAATAATTGTATAAATTGATATGGACCCCTTGCATATATTACTATATTATATTATATTATATTATATTATATTATATTATATTATATTATATTATATTATATTATATTATATTATATTCAGAGTTAGCACCTGAGGGAAGTCATATCGACAAAAATTGGTTTTATCGATTCAAACAAAAGGAAATAAGATAGTTTGCCGTACTAACTGTATACGAATAACTGTATTAGGTAAGTTTTCTTCCATCTGGTTCGAACAATAAAAACATTATTTTTTTACCGACGTGACTTCCCTTACGAGCCGCTCTGATTACATCATATTTTCATGTATACTTAGAAATCGAGGGAATGAATAATGTGTAGTTGGCACTTTATGAACATCTAAAAATTGCTGCAATTTGTAACATCTACATAATTTGATTTAAATTGTATATTTCCACATATGAATTTGAATATATATCTAGAAGATCTAAATTAATTATATATTCATTTAACAAACAAAACTGATGGTATAGTAATAGATACAAGAAAAATATAATCGCTTCTTACCTTAATGTCAAAACCAAACGATTCTTCGCAGAAAGGCACTCTCGAAAATTGAAATGTTCTTTAAGTGCAGGTGAGACTTTGTGAAGTATGTAATAGAATGTTGCAGGTGTCATTCTAAAATATTCGAAAAACTTCTCTTGTTGTTGCTCTAGCTGAGGCAATAAGTTAAATTCTCCATCTTCATTTCTTGATAAAAGTATGCCATTTATCCAATTCGTCTTCTTCGTGCTCTCAAGACTTTAAGGTACGAAGTTTCAAGCAAAAATATTTCACAATGAAGCTTCAAAAGAGACATTGCAACTAGATTCGCATTCGTAAAACTTCGGATCTAGTAGAGGCACATGAATTCGCAGTTCGCATTCGCAATCGCATTGCTTCCCAATGCGATTGCGAATGCAAATGCGAATTTCACAACACGTATAAATAAATTGGAGTGCATCGACTAGTTCCGACCTGCAAATTGCGAAAACCGACGAAAAGATGCAAATGCGAACGATCCCAGCATGCTGGGATTGTTTGTCCAAATTCGTGCGAATGGAGAGTCGTCTGCAGAGAAATTTAGCGCTACATGAGAGAAGAAGGTTTGTTTTGCGTCAAAGCAGATGACGTTGCGAGTTGCGGAGATAAAAATAAAAATGGAAATAGATGTTGATGCTTTAATAAATTGTGTTTTTGATAAAGTTCCATTGTGGATTCAAAGCTCATACAGATTACCACAAACGATACGTCGTGAACAAATTATGGCCAGATGTAAGTAAAGAACTTGGAGTTTAAGTTATGTATAATTTTCTTTGTTTTCTCTTTAAAATATGAAGATTTAATTAATACACGAACCGCAACTTTTAATTCAATTTATATTTCCTCTTTGTTCCTCAAATAATGATTTTACGAATACATGTAATTATTGACTAATATGTTTGAAATAGCAAAAATGGGGTTTTTACTCACGGAGAAAATTTTCTTAAAAAGTTGGTTGAGTTTGCTATCTCTAATTTTATTTAGTTAATTTATTTTAAAGTGAAAATAGAGGTTACCACAGAAGCATAATAATAATAGGAGAAACATTCACTCTATTTCGCACACAAAGGAAATTAATAGATATTATTATTATTATTATTATTATTATTATTATTATTATTATTATTATTATTATTATTATTATTATTATTATTATTATTATTATTATTGCTCTGAAAACTTTAGGATATGAATTTTCAAGCAAAAATATTTCACATTGAAGGTTTGAAAGAGACATTGCAACTTCATCCGCATTCACAAAATTCGGATGTAATCTCGGGACCATAGATAAACGACTATTTTTCCTGGAAGAGGAAAACTTTCCTCTACCCCCTGTGGCTTAGCAACCGCAAACTTCACAGGAAATCGCGAAGACATCAATGCTGCCAGATTTCTAAACTGAGCTAACGAAGGTTTCATTTTTTAAAAGGATCATCTTTCCTTCAGAAGACAAAAAAAAAAAAAAAAAAAAAAAGCGAAGAGTGTAAATGCCTCTGAAAGGGTAAATATTCATTCTCAATTCCTGCATGAGTCTTTGGTGCTACAATATACAACTTAAGGCAGGTAGTAGGGTTATTTTCCTTTTTTCCTCTTGAGTTTTATAGTTCTCCGGATTTTGGAAACCATAATAAAATGAATCACATTCTTGTAAATTTAAACATGATTTTTTAAAAATTTATATATAAAAGGGAGAAAAGAAAGTTTGACTTAGGTCTTCTTCATCCATGAATGAGCAGTAACACATATAAAGAAGCTAAAACAGTTTTTTTTCTACTGTTTTGAAAATTAAAGAAACGAATAGAAAGAAGGAAAAAATCTTAGCTTAAAAAACTTTCTCAATAAACTTCGTTTCTTATAGAAAGATTCCATTTATTGTTTATAGCCAACAATATTTCACTGGCGCAAATCCCGGAGGTATGAGGTGGGCACGTCCCCCAATCTTGGAACTGGGAGGAGTGTCCCTTCGAATAATCCGATTTTTTTTTTTTTTTTTTTAGAAACGTGATGATTTGTGAAGACATCCGAGACTATCTATGAATTTCCTTGTTCCATCAAAACATTACGTCGTCTGTTATATAGTATGGGGTTTTCGTAGAGGACAGTGCCAAGAAAAAGCTCGAAATGTGAGTCCAATGAAGTTATTACTTAGAGATACCGTTATCTCGAAGAAATTAAAGCTTACCGTTCCGCAGGATACTGTGACATATACCTAGACGAAACTTGGTACAATAGCAACACATGCCAAATCAAAAATTGGTCCGACGACTCTTGACAATTGCACAGTTGCAACTTCGGACAAAAAAGGGGGAAGGAATCGTTATTATGCACTTTGGTGGTCGATTTGCTTTTGTGGATAGTTCTCTGCTCCTCCTGTCTATTATCGTGGGACAATAAACGCAGAAATTTTCGAGCATTGGTTTGAAAACTCCATACTAAACCGCTTAGAGGAGGTATCTTCTATATATTTGTATAATACACATTCCCATAGTCGTGTAATTAATACGAAGCCTACTACTCTGACGGTAAAGTCGAAATATGGTTGTCTTTGCCCTTACTTGAGTAAAGTTGAAATTTTGGATTAATAGACACTTTTCTCCTCTTGGTTTGCTTAGAGTTAGCAACAAGAGAAGGGAAATACGTAAAACGATGAAGGTAACTGATATTGCCCTCACTGAGAAAATTTTATAGGAAGTTTACTCAGTGAAGGTTATTGATAATAACCAAACAGGATACCCAATGCTCAATCATAACTTCAACAACGCAATAATGAGAGGAAAATTAGTCAGTATTTACGGATGTTTGGAAAGTTCTATGATGCATGACATTGAATCATCCGTCTAAGTCTGTACACGTGTATATGTGCAATGCATCGTATCCTGGGTGCGGCACTTGCTAAAAACCAATCAGAAGGCAAAAGGGCAATAGGTTTCCATATTTAGAGATCTGACGCAATGGTCTGATTATCACAAGATTTGGGTGTATCCCTCGAAAATATTTAAAAAGGCCTCAGGGCCTCCTGCTGTTAGCTTCGAGCACCCGATGACTGTTTCAGAATCAGTCAAGTCCACAGTGCGAAGTTCATTGGAGAGCAACTTGTTACACAGCTGTACAAGACTCCAGTCAAGGTATGTAGCAGAGATTATTATAAAACCATTTTCATTTATAGGGATGTCATATCACATTTCAAAATGATTTGTCTACCTAAGTAAAGCTCTCGCGGTTAAGAACAGCAGTCGTATAATTGCATTTCGTCTTCTATCCTCAGTGAAATAGTGATAATGTGATATTACTTACTCATTATGAAGCAGAATAAAGAAGTTGTATGTTGCTTTATTAATCATATAATAAAATTCAATTAGTATTAACAGGAGCCTTTATTCTACCCCTAGATTAAGTTCCCATTATTCCCAGGTATTTCTTGGTGTAAATTTTAGTTTATTCTCCTCTTGTGACAACCGCTAAGAATTAGCGTGAGCAGTTCTCCAAATATGTAGGAAATAAACGAGCAGGATGAAAATAGAGACCTGCACCATCATCACAATACTTCGTGGAGGAAAGAAACTATTCTTTAGTTATATGCGAATCTACAATAGTGCCATATCTAGTCCGGTCCCGATAATACCTATTCTCCTAATTATTGATGAACAACTGTTCCGAACGAAGAAAAGAAAAAGGTACACAATTAGAGGAATTGGCAGCAGTTGGGCATGTTGTTTTAAGATTACCTCCACATCATTGCGTACTTAACGATGTCTTGGCGATGTCTTTCTCTCTCATTGTGATTGTTATTCCTACGTAATCATGTTGGTCCACATTACGTAGCAAATAATCTATTAGAGCCCGCCGACTTGTTTCAATTGCAGTAAAAGGATTTTCATCTGTAAGCACAGGGTTAATCGAATTCTTAGCATTGTACCTTCCATATTGTATCTTCTGTATTATCTTCTACGTTCTCCTATTATATGAAATCTATTGTTTCCATGGTTACGCCTGTTATTTCCAAATTCCACATGTACATTTGTGTTTCGTTCTGTTTGAAATTGAGATAACAATTCATCCATTCTTTTTTCTATTTCGTCTAAATCAATTTCTATTTCTTCATGTTCTGTATTAGCCACTGCTAATATTTCCATAAATGATTGATATATTTCTTCTTCCTCTTCCTTTCCAGGATTTGGAAATAAATTGTTAAGCCAATTGTGTAATTCATTTACGTAAAACTCTTCTTCTTCTCTATTCTTCTCTTCCTCATTGTAAGCCTCTTTTATTATCTGCGAAAATTTAAGATTTAGCAACTCTTCTTTTCTTCATTTGTCCTTTCTTCGACGTCTTCTTCTGCTTCTTCTTGTAACCATTTTTTATCAGTAGAGGTGGATGCTTCCTCTTCCTGTGTTATCATTCTATCACATCCATTTTCTAATATCACTAATAGTTCTTTATATTTCTCTCCTTCTTCATCATCATCTTCTTCTTTTTCTTCTTCTGCAATTTCATCAATAATTGCATCTCTTTCTTCTTCTTCTTCTTCTTCTTCTATGGAACTGGTGATCTCTTTTTCGTCTCCTCTTTCAATTTCATTAACTACATCTCTTTCTTCTTCTTCTTCTTCTTCTTCTTGAGCAAATGCATTTGTTGATAATCCTACTTTTTCCTTTTGTGTTCCTTTCTCATTCTTTTCATCATCACCATCATCTTCTTCTTCTCTTTCCTTATGTACTCCTTCCTTCCTCTCACGATCATCTTCTTCTTCTATCCTGATTACTTAATCTATTTCCCTTAGAAGAACTTGCGTCTCTTTATTTGGTACGAGCTCCTCTTCTTTTTCTATGTAGTTAATAAAGACGGTAATAAAGATCTCTTTTAATAATTCTTGTGTACTCTTGTTTTCCATTTTATTCCCCCTAGATGTATATAAGTAACTGAAAAAGATATTTTCCTATATGTATGTATATTTAGGTATTATGTAAAACGGAATATATATATATATATATATATATATATATATATATATATATATATATATATATATATATATATATATATATAGGTACTTTAAAATAATATATATGGGTGTGTAAAAAGAGTGTATATATATATATATATATATATATATATATATATATATATATATATATATATATATATATATATATATAAGTATCTAAAAAAGGAATAAATTGGATAAGGATAAGGATAACGAATATACACGTATCTTTGTTTATTTGTATTCAACCTAAAATAAAAAAGAAATGCATCTCCTTACTGTAACCATATTTCAAATAAATATAAAAAGTGTATATATATATATATATATATATATATATATATATATATATATATATAGATAGATAGATAGATAGATAGATAGATAGATAGATAGATAGATTTCAATACGTTATACGGAAAGACAGAAATTTCAAGGAAACAAAAACCATACCTCTTAAGCTGTTTACGTGTGCTAAAAGTATTTTTTAACTTTTTTTCGTATTGCGCGGGAGTAAAACAAATGTATGTTCATAGTTTGCTTCCAGTGTGTTGACTAATGTACAAACGTTCTGTACGTGAATTTTATACTTATTCTTTCAGAGTTTTAGCGGCCAGGAAAAATATGTATTTGACACTAATATCGTCCGTTTTATAGTATAGGGAGCATATTTGTGAGGCGTTAAACTGAAATATTTAATCTCTCTCTATCTTAGGAGGATATGATGTCTCAATGATTGCGAAAACTATCACTTTTGCAGTTTTATTGACTGTCGTCTTCAACCTAGAAAATCATATTTACTATCTTAACAAGTATTGGTAAATAATTACTACAAAGCGTTTTGTTTCAAATGGATAAAATACTTCATTTCCGTTTTACTTTATAACTTTAAAGGACATTTCAGAACATAGGCTTCCTGTTATTTCGCTAGCAATATAATTCTCTACAATCTAATTTGCTACAGCACTTACCTTTGCTTTCAATTCCTAAACAAATTAGTGTCAAACTCCGATGTTTCATGCACTTCGGATCCTATTTTATATGTATTTCGTTTCTTATACTAGTTTATAAGATTGAAATATCCTGACTTTCTTGAAACACGTTATATTCTGACTTTTTTTCTTTTGTCTAGCAATATGAATATTTTCAGATTCAGGACCTAATTTTCAAAACGGAGTATTTCCATCTCCACTTTTTCTATCGAAATTGACTGTATCAGTTTCTCGAGTTTTAACATAAAATGTTCCACAATTCTTAATCTTAGTGAATGAAGAAATGGATATATTTCTCTCTTTAGACATGACTAACTTTATATTATGAATACTATCAAAAGTATCCACATTTACATAAACCTTATTGACTAATCTGACAGGGTTTATCCCACAAGTCCAGAAACCGTTAAAAGATCACTTTATCAGGAAACTGGAGATAGATATGTTCCCTTTTCAAAATAAACCACAGTTGTTGTATGCTTCCATGTTTGTAGTGGAGGAAAATGAAACTGCTAATTTTAAATACAATTGACCAATAAGCCTATAACTCAATTGTTAAAAAAAAAAAAAGCTAATTTTTCGCTTTAGCACTGTAAGATTATTAACGGTCTCATTACTAAACAGACATTGTAACTTCCATTCAATTCATTCTTTCGTTGAGGTGACTAATTTGGTATATTGAGTCAACTCAGAATTACGAGAAAATTTTTATTTGAAAACATTTTAAAATGAACTGAAGTACTTCGCAAAATTTGGACCAAACCTTCGTATAGTATAGAAAAAGAAATATCTGCTTTATGCACATAACAATATGCAAAGCGAATTAATGGCGGAAAAAAGCAAAATCGGAGTATAAATACTTAAATTGGCCATAGTAAATACACGACCCGCTCGGGAGAGTAATACCCCCGGAAGTAAGTTTTTCCGCGCGCTACTCTAGACAGCTGTTTTACGCGCTATCCTAGCCAGTTGTTTTAAGTTAGTCACAAAATTTATATCATGAAGTACAAGGGGAACAAAACGACCCTATATCATGGAGTACAAGGGCGTAAGTACTACAACTACTTATCTGCATAAAAATAAATGAATCACTTTTTTAAGTATTATTTTCATATTATTTTAATTTAATAAGTGTTATAAAAATGTAAAAAAAAATGTAAAAAAAACTTTCCTTGGGCGGGGTTTGAACTCGCGCCAAAAGAGGATTTTGTTACTAGCACATAGCGCTACCCCACTCGGCCACTGAGGCCGACAACAGCAAGCGTTTGTTGTCTGCTATTTGAATGCAACGTGGCAAGAAGTGGATAACGCCAACCAATCAGAAATGTGTTTCTCGTTTCTACTTCCGGGAGCATTACTCTCCCGAGCTAGTCCTGTAAATACAGTATTCTAAGATTCAAATTCGTTGTTCTTTCTTTATTCGGCATGTCCTATGTTTCCTCCACGATTATATCTAAAATTATAATGCTAAGTTAAGCACTTTTCTTACACGGGAAGGGCCCACAAGTTGTCGCTAAAATCTGACCGCCACATAGCACATCTGCTAGAGCATCATGAGAAATGAAAATGAGCAAAATTTAAGGTGCTATGAACCAGAAGGATATGAGCTACGGGGCTTTAAAATTTGAATATCCAAACAATTATACAAATGGAATTATGTACTTTTAAAATAAATATATTGAAAACCGTTAAAGCAATCGAAACTAAAGTTGCACAATATAATGAGAACAAAATGCCCTATCGAAAACCGCAAACAGTGTTGCCCTATATGAAGCAGTGTTGCCAACTCAGAAAAAAGTATTTTGTTTGATATAGCACCATATACAAGTGTGCACAAATTCAAAACGCACTATTATCACTAAACAAAACAGTGAAATATAGTGGTACAGTGTTGCACACTGTTTGAGCTACATGTGCTGAAAATGTATAATGGAGAAGTCTGACATGTGGCAACAGATGGTAATAAAGGAATCTGGGTCTCATACTATGAATTTAGTTCAAATACATGACACCGATAATATAGCATAGCAAAATGTCAGTAGTGTCACAAAATATTGGTGCATTTGAAAATCGAAATTGAGTGATGCTATTTTTGCGTCTTGTATCAGCTCCGAAGCTATACAGGACGGAACCTATAGTGTAAACTGGGAACCGAACCACTATGAAAGAGAAAGATAATGTAATGTAAGGTCAAAAGTACAACAAAAACATGTCCGAGGCGGGATTGGAACCCGCGATCCCTAATATATGGGTTGTCTAGCCTTCTAGACCACACGGCTACACGGATCGACTAAAAACGAAATGAGATAGTAATAAAATAATTATATTTCCAATATGAATGTGATAATATTACAGTATACAAACAAAATCATATTGTATGCAAGAGAGGAAGTAAAAGAATATGTCACTTAAAACGAAAGATATTGTAACGGGGTACTTTGGTCCAAGTCCGGTTGCGCCAAATTTTGTAAAGGTTGGTTTTGGTCAAATTTATTAGATATGTAAATTTGACCTCGATTCCTGAATATGAGCATGTGATAATTATCATAATGATATGCATTATGCTAGGGTTCGCCAGATCTGAATAAATTAATATGTAAATTTATATTTGCCTACCAAGGCTGGGCTTTTGATGGTTTGCTTCCGAAAAGTGCACCGGTGCGATAGTAAACTAAATCATGGAAAGCTGAAGTTAACGCCGCGGGGCTTGAACCTCAGGTTTCCAAGTCTAATGCTCAATTAGCGATTCATGAAACGTAGAGAAATTTAAAAGTAATACTTCTAATGATAAACAGATCTCGAAGTTCTACTTTTCCCCCAAAACGGTATTACCAGGGCGCTAGGAAAAAGTAGTTGCGCAGCTAATTAGAAATTAAGCAAAACAAAATAAAATCTGTTTTACGCAACCTCCACAGAACGGTCACACGCTGCAAAGCTGAAAGAGAATTTTCTCGCTAATGCAGTTTTTATGGGACAGACTGTACTGACTACCACTTGGAGAAGCAAGTGAATTTTTGAATAAAAATTCAATTGCTGAATGCTGCAATAGATTTTTGATTTATTGAAATAAAAGATATAATAAAAATAAATCGAAATAATTCAAAATAACTCAAATTAATTATGACTGTGGTGGTCAGTTCAGGCATCTCCCAAATTACTGGTAATGTCAAGACAAAAAAAAATGCTTTTACCATGTCTAGCAGGGGTGAGGAATTTAAATCTACTTTGCTTAAATAACATAAGTTACACAGAAATTTGGTAACAGCAATAAAATTTTAATTAATTAAAAAAATAAAAGTAGTTACTAGTGAATGGAATAACAATTTAGAGTAGTCAACAAAAAAATTAAATAACAGAAGAAAAATCTTTTCAACAGGAATCAATACCATTGCTCGATTTTTGAAAATGTTATTATCAATACCTGAATTATGTTTATGGAATCAGAAGGATTCCACCTGAGAACGTTAAATAGACAATCTAGTCTGTTACCTCAGCATACAATTATGTGATTTCCTGAATCATTTCATACTTCTGATAAACAGTTCTTGTTTTTATTAATTTCCAATTAAGGCTCAAAAAATACAATTAATCTGAATTGTTATCATATATGCTATGGAATAATTTCTAACAGTAAATGAGATTTTTAATTTCTCTGCTTATAATTAAACGTTGGCAAACAGATTGTTATTACTTGAATTCAAGTTCATTTATCACCTCCAGATATTATTATTAAGGAAGAATTAAATAAAAAGAAATAGAAAAAATGAAAAGACTGTAGAGAAGCAATGATGGGATAATTTTGATTTACTTTAAAAGTCATGACTTGCTAGCGAATGCGAATAGAAACGTGAAATTATAGAAAAGATACAACAGAATAGAAGTGCACTTGTGGATCTTAATATTCATATATCTATATATACATATATCATATTACTAAATATTCATACATATAAACATTCAAATCATTATTCAATTTTATCTAAACAAATTACCAAAGAAAAATCAACGTTAATTACCATATAAACAAGCAATAAAATACACATATAATATTGATACAAATTAGTTGGGATATCAATTGGACATTACTTTGAATCAGTTGACTTTCTGTCTTCAGTAATCAGAGTCCGTCTGCGTAACGTGTCGCTTAATTAGATGCTTATCGAGGAATTATCCTAACTTTTGTGTATATTATTTAATCTACCGACAGGCCGAAACTCTTGCTTTTACAAAAACCTTTATAGATGTGCAACTACAATTCGTTTCCGTTTACAAAGTGCCTATCCAAACAATTATAATCAAATAACTAATAACATTGAATTTATGTTTTATTCAAAGTGCAACTCTCAAATTTGCAGTTCCACAGACATGAATATTATTCTAAATATTAGGACTCGATACAAATATGGTTCTTATTTTGACCCTTTCTTCATTAATTATGTAACAGAAAGTCTTAGTTTATGATGAGGAGTTAAGAACTCAAAAGGTTATGCAATAAGATGTAATATTTCTTCAATAAAATAGAATAAATCGATAAAATAAAATGGATCACTGACATGCAACTTGGTTTGTTGTTATTGGATGAAAGTTAAAGCACGTTAGTTGTTCATTCCGTATGGGAACGGAGAATCAAACAGCACCAACAGTCTCGACCCGATTGGGGAATGAAGCAAAGAAATCGACGGATGACATCTGCCAAAATAGTCCGGCCTTGAGTCATAATGGGGAAGAAATAAAATAACTATATTTCCTACCTTCTCACCGCAACTGCTCGCCATTTCTTTTTTTTAGACTGCTCCTTACCAGGCACGTACTTTTTTCCTTGCGTTAAACTTGTTAAAATGTTCGCTTGCACTTAGCTTCTCCTGCTCCTTTCCATCTGGGCCATGCTTCCGTCACAGTTCTATGGTTTAAGTCCTTACTTCGGATCCCGACGCGTGCATCTCCTGGGCTGGATACTCGGCTGGTCGCTCATTTGCCTCTTCACAGAGCATATGCTAGGGCTTCCATGGGATGTAGATGTTTGATTCTGTTCTCCTATGGAGTTGGCTGACACTTTCCACTATGTTGTCTATTCAAAACATGTGCAGCCTTTTCTATTGTTGCTAGAAGCACAGACATTTAGCAACCGATTATCAACTAGTTCGTTCGCCGCCACTATCAACTAGTTTGATCACCGCCACTATCAACAAGTTTGATCACCGCCACTATCAACAAGTTTGATCACCGCCACTTCTGCTTTTGATAACACTTTTTCTTAAAGGAAAAATAATTCGAAAAAATATTTATTAATGTAGTCTACAGTGTTTGAACGATATTAATCAATAGGAAATGTTAGCTGGTAGGCCCCTCACAAAACACCACGACGGCGATGCACTAGCACATAGTTATTAATTAAGGATCACTAGAAAAAAAATAAGTTCGTCGATATTCGTTAGAGTGTGTGTGTGTGTAGATCGGCCGTGTGTAATGTTCGACGAATGTATTGCAACTGCCGTATCTTCTTTCGGTGTTAGGGCGCGTACCTATCTATAAACAAAAAGATCTTTCTTTTCTTTCAAAAAAAATTTAAAATTCGCAACTTGGTTTGTTGTGGTGGCGGTTTTCGTTGTTCTCTTTAAAAAAAAGTTCGTTGTAACGTTTCAGGTTGAGTTTATGACATGCTTACAAAGCCAAAGGGTTTCTAAATGTTTCCAATGTCAAAAGGATGTTTTAGCAGTTTCTCGAAGAATTCCTGTTAATTGCTCAGCCTGTGTGTGGGCCACGAGGACAGAAAGAAACGGGATATATTGTGCAGAAAAGTTGTCTTTCCGTTACCTGCGATCGAAGCTGCTTGAATCGCAAAGTAAAGATGTTCATTAAAAAAAAAGAAATTGTGTTCTGGCTAACTCAAATTTTAATATCGAGTTGATTGTACATAATTTACATATGTAATAATAATTGCTTCTAGGCGATTGTCACAATATAAAGCAAAAAACAATTATTCCAAATATTGATAAGATAATCTGGAGAACCAGTTTCCAGAATTAGAAAACAGTGTTTCTTTCCTCGAGTGTATCATTTTGTTTTCGCGAGTTATCTGCTTATTCATCGGGCCTAAAGAAGTTTAATAGAAAACCCTCACTTTTTCTAATTCTTTCCTTTATTACCATCTGTCGCCCACATCAAACTTCTCCATTGAACGAGGAAGGTCTAGTGGACGTCTTCCTCCACTTCTGAACGACGTGCACGCACCTGGTCTACTGTTGTGTGCGTGCAGTGTTTTTGTTGTCCGGAGTGTTAAGTCTTTGAAAATATAATTTTAAAAAAGTCACAAAACTAAAAATTATAAAAAAAGCAAGAAAAATTCAAAATACAAAAATTCCCCACCTTTTTATTTTGTTTTGTATCTTCTGGGCTCGTGGGGTCTATCTTTTTGTTGGCCAGGTTTCTTTTCTTTTGTTTCACCTCTTCCTTTTCCAGGGCCACGCGTTTTTCTACGGGAATGGTTTTCTTGCATTCCCATTTCCCTTGACCGCGTCGGCCCCACGCTGATCTTGAGGTTGTGGGCGTACTGATGGGATTGCCAGGGGGTAGCGTTAGTTTTCCCCGTTAACGTCCCAGTGTGACCTCACACCCTTTTTTCCTTACTAAATGTTTCAATTAAATACTTCTTATATGGGTACAAATACTTTAAAATCTGATCCGGGCTCTCCATCACGGAAGAAGCCCAAAAAGTTGAAACAGAGATAGTGGAATAGACAAGTATCACCGTGCCCGTCGTACGATATCTGGTAATTAAAGAAAAAGATGATAGTGCCGCTTCTGATGAAAACCGTCCGAGTGCTATTAAGGGCTTATCCCCTTTTGTTATTCATAAAGTTATTACTTACCACGCCGGACAGGTTAAAGACATTAAGAAACTGCGGAATGGTACACTATTGGTGGAAACGATCCATGAGAATCAAACAGCGAAGCTACTTAAGTTAACTAGTATTGGACCAGCGAACGTGACAGTAGAACCCCATCGTGTACTGAACGTTTCTCGAGGGGTGATATCGTGTTGGGATCTCCTCAATGCCACCGAGGAGGAAATTAAACTGACTTAGCGGACCAACATGTTATAAATGTTGCTCGCATAAAAAGTAAGAAGTCAGGTGAACTCGTCGCTACCCAGTCACTGATTCTTACTTTCAGTTTGACCACACTTCCTGAGTACGTCAAGGCAGGTTTCTATCGTTTAAGAATTCGGCCTTATATATCTAGTCCCTTGCGCTGTTTCAAATGTCAATATTTTGGGCATATCAGCACGTCGTGTAATACGAGTGCTGCTCTTTGTGCAATCTGTGGCCAGGGTAGTCATGATGCGGAACCCTATAAAGCGACCAAGCCCTTCTGTGTCAACTGTAAGGGTGAGCATTCTGCTTGATCCCGGGATTGTCCAGCCTTTCAACGTGAGAATCGTATCCCAGAACTCATGGTTGTCGTATGAATGCCGATGCGATGTGTCGTTTGAAAGAAATCCTTCCTTCCTCTCTTTCTGTTCCGTTCGCTACTGTTGGAGCAAGTTCTCGGAAATCTGTAGCAACCCAGACCGTCGACGTTTCCACCCAAACCGATTTGGTCCTTAAGACTCGTTGTGACTCCAAGAACCCCGTTGCAACGACGAGCAACCTTCGGAAGACCCCAGTTGCTACGACAAGCGAACTTCCCAAAACCCCAGTTGCTACGGCAACGGAGAATCCCAAGACCCCACGTGTTTCTGTTAGTGGTGACCTTGGACGTACTCCAGCACATCGCCGATCACCTTACACTGCTGGCCTTAAACTTAGTCAGCATATACGTAGGCTCAAGGGTACGGTTCTCTCCCCTAAGAGACCGAAATCTACTCCAGTTCGTAAGCCATTTGCAGTTTCTATGAAATCTGACATGCTGGAGGATGAACTGATGGATTCGGAGTGGGCTGTTATTGGACCTGGTGGAAAAGTTCGTTTTAAACGTTGGCAACTTCCAGTATGACGCTTCTTCAGTGGGACCTGAACGGCTTCTGTAGTCACCGTGAGGAATTTTCACAACTAATATTTTACCACTCGCCGCCCACCGCCGGTTCTCATCTGTTTGCAGGAAACGCATTTTAAACCTACCCAGTCTTCTTCTTTCTGGTACACTATGTATCGGTGTGATAAGCCAGATGGTTACCTCGCTGCTGGCGGCGTGGCAGTCTGTGTTTCCGATTCTTGTCATTCTCGGGAGATTCACATTTTCTCCCATCTGGAAGCAGTTGCAGTGCGAGTATATTTCCCTCGCCCGCTTACAGCTTGCCCATTGTACGTTCCTCACTCAGAAGTCTTTAACACCGCCGATCTGCTTCAACTCTTCCATCAGCTCGAGCCGGCAATCTTGCTTCTAGGAGACCTTAATGCCTAACATCGCTTGTGGGGCTCTGTCCGCACTGACGGTCGCACAGTGGAGTATTTAATAACTCAAATGGCATAGACGGTGCAATGCACATTATTTGTATCTTAGCGTCAAATACTATGATCATGGTATAATGTATTTCGAATGAATGAAGGATCAAAGCTATAAGAAATAAAAAAAATTAACTTTTTCTAAAGACTTCACTTCGAAAACGTGCTGACATATCACGTCTCATCATGTAGATGCTTTCAAAAGACTTAAGTGATCACAATGTCATTTACAACAATTGTTATTTCAAACCGTTTCAGAGATACCAAACACATGGATAGTGATTGTTGTACTGCTTAAAATAACGTATTTTTGTTAAATTTTTATAATGATTGTTGCTTTAGTTTGCTTCTATAACATTACAACAATAGTTTTTAGTGGTTTTAATTACAAGTCGCAGTTACATTATTTTAAGTAGTGCTACCAACTTAAATAAATTGCTAAATATTATTCTAAATATAGTGCAAATAACGTAGCTAAACTGCAAAATATTTTAAAATTACTCGTAATTTGTTTTATGGTGCAAGAATGTTTTCAAAAGACGATGTTTTTCGTAGTCTTTATAATAATGTTAATGTCAAAGTTTTGGTTCCGGCAATACATGTAAATGCAAATTGTAACTGAAATTAAATGTAACTCATAACTTTTCAGTAACCCTATTTGTCCCCCTAAGCCTTAATTGTGATGTACACAAAACCATGGTTAATTAAAAGTTCTAATTACACCCTAGTTACATTTCACTTGTTTTAATTTGACCACCGACCACCTCAAACTCGATCCATACCATAGCTGTATGCAGTTATTCAAGGATTTACAGTTAGTAATAAACATTGTGTTGATTTTTCGTTTGGTTTGTTTTAATTTAGTGTCCCACGATTATACTAGGGCGTCTAAAGGAGATGTGGAACTAATGATTATAATGGAATCCGAACCACTTCGGTCGTTCAATTGTATACCCACCGGAAATCGAATTCGGGACCACGCGAACCGAAGTCAAGCGTGCTATCCGCTAGACCAAATGGAGTCCTCGCATTGTGTTGATTTAAATCATTGAGTTAATGTTGTCAGATTTGAAGATCAAAAACTAGCGTGTCTGTGCTCCAAAAGTAGCGGATTTGAACTATTTGTAGGACAAATATATACAGTAGAAATGAATTATTTGGCAACTAATGACTGGTACTAATGAAATGATTTTTAATATGGACTGGAAAATGTTGTGGACATATTGCAAAAAATTATGACCGATGAACAAAAACAATTCTAGATAGGATACCACGAGATAAAAACAGCCTAGAAAACGTTCTTGTACAAGAAGGTTTGACTAAATCAAGAACAACTGAGGAGTAACCTGAGAAAGAATTGCTCAAGATAAATAGTTGTACAGAAGACTTGGAAAGACCTTCATTCAGCAGTGGGTTGATAATTGTTGATTATGATTATGGTTATGATTTTATTATATCTGGACCTCAGAGATAAACCAAACCAAGTTATAATTTCGTAATTTAACAGGGCAAGGGAAAAACCGGTTCCTTAAGTAGGACTTATAGTACTGTTTTTCAAACTATACTAAGTAGTTACAAAGTAGTAGGATGCTTTTAGACTTATATTATTACACCACTAGAAAGAACATAGTCTATTAAAAAAGTATTGTTAAATCAATTTCGACCAAAAAGTGACCAAGAGATAGCATTGTCTACCTCTAAAGTTCATATATATATATAGTGAGGGATCCAAGGGGGCTACAGGGGTATAGCCCCCCTTGACGCTTAGATATACACTAGATAAAATGGCCTTCAATCCTGCTTTACACTGCGTAAAACGGCAAAATATGGTTCAGCCCCTCTCTTGATCATATCCTGGATCCGCCCCTATATATATATATATATATATATATATATATATATATATATATATATATATATATATATATATATATATATATATAACTTTTACTGGGTAAGGTAGGGTAAAAACGGATCCAAAATTTAACGAATTTCGTACAGGGAAATTTTTTTTTTCACTTCATATTACAGCATAACTACAAAAATTAATAGAAAAAAAAACTAGAAAGTTAAGAATCACTAATATTGCCGAGACAGAGAAAATAGATACATATAGCTCGAATTACCTATGTTACATATAGCTCAGGAATAAGCTTAATCTATGTTACGGCAATGGATATATGCTTATGTAATACATTACGACCTTATGAACTTGTATAAGAAACAGAATGTACTTAAAGTGAGACGCGAATTATACGAAAAATCGGACTTTGAATCTAACTTGTTTGGTGATCCAACCCGAGACCACAGATAGCAAAGATGAGTGCCGTAGCTCCCATCATAAGGTTAAGGAAGTGCCTGTTTAATAAGTTACTCTATTTGTTAAGATAATGAATATTATATTCTGTTTTTAAATTGACAGTTAAAGCAGAATGTAATTGGATAATAACTGAGAAATAGTAAAATTTCAATTTCGGTACGATTAAATACATTCGTGCTGCTATCTGTTGCGTTATCCGTTAGGAGGTGTTGAACAATTCTGATTCAAAGGAAGGAAATAAACTACTGTATAATACTGGGGTTAATTTGATAGAATTTAATTGTGAAGGTATTTGAGACAAAGTCTATTGCTGAAAGTGAAATATGAGTTACTATTAGGATTTTATCCCAGATATGATATACCCACTGATTATTGAACCTGGAACACACGCATGGAAAGCATTAGCGCTAGCAAATTAGCTACGAGGCGGTACACATGCCATAATTCTAAGTCAATAATGAAGGCAAAAAATATGAAGCTGAAACGACAGACTGTACGATAATAATACTTTCACAATTTCACACTATATATTTCGAGACATTCGAGACGAGACCGAGACCTGACCTTCGAGACCGAGACCGAGATCGAGAAAGGCATCTGTTGACAGAGACGAGACAGAGACCGAGACGGCGATTTTTAACTCGAGACGAGACCGAGACCGCTACTTATCAACCGAGACGAGACCGAGACTGTATAAAGTCTCGTCTCGTCTCGTGTCGATACCATCCCTACTATATGCAGTGCTGGTATCTTGAACTCATTGACATGGCGAGTGCATCCTGATCTTTGTGGCAGTTATCATTTTCCCATGTTTCTTAATTGTATCCCTGTTGCTCCTCCTCTACCTCTCCGCCGCTTCAATCTGAAGCGAGCTGACTGCCGCAACTTTCTCGAGCTCAGTGAGTTTCTTTGTCGTAATGATCTCCCTGTAGCTGCTGTTGCTAAGGCTTTTGAGCAGACTGTTCTTGATGATGGTCATGGTTTCATCCCAGAATGTGGTGGCGCCGTTTCCCGCCGGCGTGTTCTTTGGTGGTCTGCGGACATTCGTTAGGCTATCTTGGTTTGTCGACGCGCTCTTGCCATTTTTAATCGTCATCTCACTGACGAAAATCTGACTTCAGTACAATAGTTATGATGTTCTTCCCTTGTTGGTTCATCAAACACCTTTTGATAAAAGAATAAATCGTTGCCATTTTGCCAGTTATCTCCAAAATGCTTCTTTAGCAATATGTCTAGCTTATTTCTGTTTACTGGCAGTAAAGAATTATTTAGTATGTTCTCATCTCGGTTTTGGCCTTTTAGTATGATTCTCGTCTCGTCTTGGTTAACCACTAGAGACGAGACTCAGATTTAAAAGAACAAACCGAGACAAGATATTCCCATTTCTAATCTCAAGTGAAACACTATTCCAGTTCATCTTATCACGATCAAACGAACAGTAACATTATAATGTTCTTAATAAACCACTAGGCATTGTCGCAGTTTACAAGATTACACAAGTTCTGATTTTCCAATATTTTCAACAGAAATAAGCCGCATTCACACCAGACAGCGACATTCAATACAGAAGTCTTTACGATTCATGTATTTTGAATCTCGCTGAGTCGGTATCGCTAAGTCATTGCATAGGATAATAGAAACAAGTTTTGTTCGTTTCCAAGTTTCCTTATTTTGTAGTTTTACTCTGAACGAGGAAGTTATGCTTTGTCTTGTTACATCAATGCTTTTAGCACCGATTTTGTGCACAGACTGCCTGCATTTTTGCCAATCCCAAACGTTTCAGTATTCGAGCGCTACCCTATATTATTTTCGAGCGCTACCCTTGCCAGTTGTTTTAAGTTCGTCATGCAAAGTGTACAGAAAAATTTGAGCAAGTCTTTAATTTGCCTATTTGATGTCGAGAAGAGAACCAAACCAATCCGTGCGGGGTTCCTAACTAGTTCCTACCACTACTACTATTACTATTGTTACTACTACTACTACCACTACTACTACTACTACTACTACTACTTTTACTATGGATCCGTATAGTAAAAGTGCAATCTTATTTTAATGGAAAAATTATGAAAATTTAAAAAATAAAATTAGAAACTTTCCTTGCCGGGTTTGAACCCTCCCCAAAAACGATTTTTACTACCAGCATGTTCCGTTAGCCCACTTGACTATGAGAGCCGACAGCATTTAGTGTTTACTTTCTGTTATATGTAGTTCATGACTCTTGATGCCCTATCTATATCGGCCAATAAGATCAGAAGATACCTGAAACGTTGGGATCCGTAAATATGCAGACTGCATCAATATTGTCAGTGCACGGAAAATTTGACGTACGAAAAACTTGGTGTAGGAAATGCTAAGTGTAAAGAAAAAATTCGTTGTAGTAGACCGTAGGATCTATTAGAAATTTAACTTTCAGGATAAAGGAGCGTATTACTCTTTAGAAACTTAACTTCGAGGATAAAGGAGCGTATTAGCTTTAAGTTCAGACTTTGTGTAGGACGTACTTTTACTGCCTGCTATAAGGAATAAAAAATGTGATCGTGAAATATTTTGAATTTGAGATTTCGACGGGAACGACAATTCATTTCATGACTTTTGCATGACGAGAAATTAGTTTTTCGATGTCCGTCCGTGCGATTTAGTGAAGTGACCATCACTACCAATGAACAATTTCAAACTTAAGATTTTATGCTGTTTTACAGGGTGTCTTCCAGAATTTTCTACTTCCATATATAGCGACCTTCCAAATTGAACGGTTACATGCAGGTCACTCTCACAATAATAAGAAGAAATACAAATGTACCATTTCCAAATTGTAGTCACTTGCAACCACTTTTGAAAATGGGAATATTGTTCAATATTTGAGAGAATTTGCCTACAATTTGTCATTTTGACCAATAATTTTCAATCTCACACCTTTTATGTACATACCAGTATTATCCATTGTGTATATTGTAGGTGTTTTAGGTACTGAACTTCTTAATTTTATTTGTTATTTTTACTTTTATTTCTATTATTCTCTCAGTACTATTTCTATAACTATTATATGATAAAACCATCCCACTTTATATTGTCCATCCCATTAAGACTTTTCTGATCAATATATATTGCATCTTACATTGTATATCCGTTCTATAATGTACTATATGGTAGGTGTTTTTAGTCGTTTCTGTACATTCTGTTTCTATAACTATTCCCTGAACTTATAGTTATGATTGTTTTATTTTTGACAAGAAGTGTCGGAAGTGTGATGGAAACAAAGTACAGTAATCCTCCATAAAAGATATGAGATATCGGACCCAATGCGAAAAATAAATTTTCTTTTCTTGGAATATGTAACAACATTTTATTCGGTGTATTTTATGGCGTTTTCGCTTTCACAATATGAAGTTTTATAAGTTATAGAAATCGGTAATATGCAATATGTATTACACCTAATCCAACTTATACGTAACTTTCCCTACACCGAGTTTTCCGTACACGGATTTTTTTTTACATAAAATTTTCCTATACCGAGTTTTCTTACACCGAATCTTTCTAGACCCATAGTGTTTGTTTAACCTGCACCGAGCCAGGCAAGGACTCACTCAGTGAAGTAATGCTCCTGGGAATAGAAACTAAATACACGATTTTGATTGGCGTTATCAGTTTCTTGGCACGTAGCTTACATATAGCAGAAATCAAAGGCTTGTCTCACTCACTCTTCGTGGCTGAGCGTGCTAATGTAACGAGCTAGTGATGGAAATCTCTTTTGGCATGGGTTCAAACCCTGCCCAAACAAAGGTTTTTCTTTTCATTTTCATAACACTTTTTCATTAAAATAAGATGAAAATAATATTTAAAAAGTGATTTATTTACTTTTTTTCAGATGAGCAACAGCAGTAGTAGTAGTAGTACTAGTTGTTGTTATAGGAACGGGTTAGAAATCCCGCAGGGATCGTTTTGTTCCACCTTGACCCCCATGATATAAATTTTGTGACCAATTTGAAACAGCTGGCTAAGGTAGCACGTAAAACAGCTATCTATTATAGCGCGCGAAAAAAGTTACTTTCGGGAATATTACTCTCCCGAGCGGGTCGTGTTCCAACCTGCATCGAGGCAGGCATAGTGAACAAACCCCATTCAGAAGCGAAACATGATCAATCCATTCATTGTGATTGATTGATGGATATAGTATTCTTTGCTTTAAAATAAGAAAAAAATTGTGCACGTATATTGCAGATGTTGCTTCCGAAGATCAACTTCACCAATAAATGTCAATGGAAATTATTAAGATTTGACAATCAACATGTTGAGATTTAGTTCACCTCGCAACGAGAAACAAACTGCAATAAAAAAAACCTATTTGTTGAAATTTAGACTTAGAAGGTTTTGCTTGTATACCTCTGGTTTATTACGCTACCCACAGCAACAACAGGGACTTTTTGTTGCACATATATACAGGGTGTTAATGGACTATACCGACAAACAGTAAGAGGTGATTGCTGACATCAAAATAAGACAAAAAGTTCATAGGGACTTATGGCGAAAAGTGCATAGTTTCAGAGCTAGGCTGTCCAAAATCGCGAAAAAGCTAAATTTCAATAGGACCTATTTTAAATTTCAGAAGTTGTGGATGATGGTTCTTAGCAGCGTAAAGGAAGCCACGCATACAAAATCCAAAAGAACATATTTCGTCAATTGTCAATAGGTGCACAGAGTATTCCCTACAGAGTGTAATTCTCAGATATGCTCCTAATAGAGTTTTCACATATACCCTGATTTCAAAAAGGATCCACAGCAGGCAAAAGGAAGGCCTTGACAAGAAAGGACATTCAATGTTTCGGAGGGAAGTCGGAAGCGTTAGGAATCGGCAGCTCCATGTCTTTTTGTGTTTCATAATAATGTGTGATGCAATGTATTTCGTCACGGTATATTTCACGTTTCCTTCACTTATAAGCGTGAAAGAAAGCATTGCAACATGCGTTCTCCCGAGTACGAGAAACCATACTGCTGACGATCCTTAAACTTCCAACATTGCGCCAAAGGATTCTGTGTTAACTACTATCAAGGCTTATCGTTTTCCTACTTTGGACCAATCATAAATTTAGAGCATATCTCAAAATTCGTTTGATGGCTTGTCTGGTAATTTCACCCTGTATGGGATAGTCTGTAAACCCACTGAAAATTAATGAAATATGCAATTTTGGATTGCGTATGCGCGACTTCCTTTACGCTGGTAAGGACCACCATCTACAGTTTCTGGAATTCAAAATGCGTCTGTTGAAATTTGACTTTTTCGCGATTTTGGACAGCTCTAGCTCTGAAACTGCGCACTTTTCCCCACCGGTCCATATGAACTTTTCCTCTTATTTTGATGTAAAGAATCACCTCTTACAGTTTGTCGGTATAGTTCATTAACACCTGTGTGTGTTTGTATGTGTGTGTGTTAAGCGCTATTAAGGAGCTAAATGACTGAAAAACTAAAACAGTATCCCCATGCTTTTTCGCTCCTATGGCTGACATTTTATGAAATTTATGGCACTGCTTACCTTTCTATCCTCTACAACAATTAAAATGGGTAGTTTTACCACAACTCTTCAATCATTAAAATAATAATTAATATAATTTTCTTTCATTAATGCCAATATAAAATTATCGGAATTTTAATTAGTGATATTTTAAAAAGAAATGTATTTTATTAATATGCGTTCAAACCACACACGCACATTCTAATGCACACATTAATACACAATATTAGTCATATTAGTCAATATAGTGGAGTTATCAGATGAGGTGATGGAATGGGGTTAGGACCCTCCATTCAATATCCAAACGTGAATGCCACAGAATGTTTTAATGATTTCTTAGTTATAATTCTGAAAACCAGGACCATATCACCTCCGAACAGATTTTAAATAATCCATATTACATTTTTTAGACATATTGTCAGAAACTATAAATAACATGTTCCAGTGACAGTAGTAAACTAACAAAACATAAGTTCGTTAAATCGGTAGTTGCGTGATTTTATGAGTAAATGGCGGTTTCATTGTGTAAATAATAGATACTTTCTTTATTTATATTCTAGTATTAGACAGAATATGTTGTTGCAGTGATAGGGATTATACAATATATAGTGATTTCAGTCCTACTGTTTTGTCATTACTGTGCTCAGAAATATATGATAACGTTACAAATCGTTTGCTCGTAGTTGTGCATTTTTCAACTTGCGCCAAATCAATCTGGTCAAGTTTAATTGATTAAACTGTCTGTCATCTGCATGCTTGGGCGCTATAATAGAAACTCTACACACTCAATTATGCTATTCACTATGGCGCAGTTAGTATTTTCATGCAAATTACTAGCCAAACATTTCGTTAAAAAAACTATATGACACGTGATTACACATATTGATGTGAAACCAAAATCTTATGACGAATAATAAGAAGTAAATTTAATGGCAAGGCTTATTTCCGTAAGTTTACAAAAAAAATCAAACAAGTTAATAATTTCAATTACAGGCTCATACTTGTAATCATGGTGTAGCTAGGCTTGGTACGGCAAATAATTACTATTATTTTGGCTTGCACGTTAGTCATTATACATTAGAAGGAAAACAGGAAATTCTTGATCAAACACTTTAAAAGAATGAGAAAGGGGGCGAAATATTTCAATTCAATAATAAACAGTCTACTTACTAATCGAATATGAATTAAGGAGAAAGATATAAAAGGTTTTATTCAGTCTGGACAGTTATGGTTGCTGTTTCAGAATGGGGAAGATTACTGCTACTAATATGCATTCTATTTGTCGAAAGCAAGATTATTTGTCTCCGCTACGATCAATGCGCCTACTTATATACTGATTGCCCTTAAAAAATTACGAAAGCGAACATAGAAAATATAACAAATATGAAAACTGCTATAAAATAAAAATGTAAATCACAAAGAAGAGCTAAAAGTGTATGTATAAGATAAAACATTTAGCAATAACATGAAATAGCAAAAAATGTGAGAATAAAAGATGAAGTATTAGCAGCATAAAAAGAAGCAACAAATGGCTCGGAGTGCGAAGTACAAAAGCTTAAGCCTACCATTGAGATTTCTACACCGATTCCAATGGACTTATTATACCTTATGCAGAGTCGTTCTGACGCGTGATTAGTGTCATATTAAAGAGTTCGACTAACACATGTTTCCTGCAGTATTCAGGTCTTTAGCATGACGCTAATCATGCCTAAAAACACCCTTGCATAAGGCCCACTTTGTTTAAGATCTTTAAATGACGTGCAAACTTTGCCACAACACGTATATACTACGGCCATTACTATCAGTGACCTAGTGTATAAATATTAATTAAAAACACCAAAGTTTCGGCATCCCCTCCTTTGAGGGAAATGATGTACTATATTATACTGATCCTACTTGAGATAGAGGACGAACTGTTGATCGCTTCTACCCTTAACCTTATATTTATATATAATACGTCCATTACTATCAGTGACCTAGTGTCTAAATATTAATTGAAAAAGCCAAAGCTTCGGCATCCTCTCCTCTAAGGGAAATGATGCACTATATTACACTGATCCTACTTGAGATAGAGGACGAACTGTTGATCGCTTCTACCCTTAATATTATATTTATATATAATACGTCCATTATTATCAGTGACCTAGTGTCTAAATATTAATTGAAAATGCCAAAGCTTCGACATCCTCTCCTTTGAGGGAAATGATGTACTATATTATACTGATCCTGCTTGGGATAGAGGACAAACTGTTGATCGCTTCTTCTCTCAACCTTATATTTATATGCAATACGCCATTACTATCAGTGGCCTAGTGAACAAATAATAATTGAATACGCCAACGCTTCGGCATCCTCTCCTTTGAGGGAAATGATGTACTATATTATACTGATCCTGCTTGGGATAGAGGACAAACTGTTGACCGCTTCTACCCTCAACCTTATATTTATATACAGTACGCCATTACTATCAGTGACCTAGTGAAAAAATAATAATTGAATACGCCAACGCTTCGGCATCCTCTCCTCTGAGGGAAATGATCTACTGCATTATACTGATCCTGCTTAGGATAGAGGACAAACTGTTGATCGCTTCTACCCTTAACCTTATATTTATATATAATACGTCCATTACTATCAGTGACCTAGTGTCTAAATATTAATTGAAAAAGCCAAAGCTTCGGCATCCTCTCCTTTAAGGGAAATGATGTACTATATTATACTGATCCTCCTTAGGATAGAGGACAAACTGTTGATCGCTTCTACCGTCAACCTTATATTTATATACAGTACGCCATTACTATCAGTGACCTAGTGAACAAATAATAATTGAATACGCCAACGCTTCGGCATCCTCTCCTCTGAGGGAAATGATCTACTTCATTATACTGATCCTACTTAGGATAGAGGAAAAACTGTTGACCACTTCTACTCTCAACTTCATTTTTTGGTGAAACTCTTGTATCCAATGTTGCGTAAGTGACCAGTGCTGTTTTATTTCTTGTGCTCAGTGTTCTAGTGCTTGTTTCCAATTTACACCGCAACCGATCTGCAATTTTCAACCAACTAATAATGCAGTGGCCTAGCATTTACTCATTTCTTGGCGGTGCAAGTTTCTATATGTGTTTCCAACAGTACGTGCTTGCTGTAAACAGTTTCAGGCGACAGCCACAAAGAAGACGTCGTCAACGATCGTCAAGTAATGACAATTTGGTTTGGGTACAAAACCTCGCGGCCAGAACCTCGTGGCGACAACCTCGCGGACCAAAACCTCGCCTGGCCAAAACCTCGCCTCCCAAAACCTCGCGGCCCAAAATCTCGCCGGCCCGAAACCTCGCCTGGCCAAAACCCCGCCTGGCAAAAACCTCGTCTTCCAAAACATCGCGCCCCAAAATATCGCCATACCCAAAATCTCGCCTGACCAAAACCTCGTTGTAATGATCTCGCGACACAGAATCTCGCCTGGTCTAAATTAAGCGAGACGTAGTGTCGCCTGGAAGAAATGTCGTCAGGATAAAACCTCTTCACGACGATTTCTTCAATGTAGAATGTTCTATATATTACTATATGTATATATTTAGTAATAACACATATTTACATTAAAATAATGACAAGAAAAATTCTAATGCATGCTTTGGAAATCTATATATATAAAAATTAAATGACTATGTTTGTTACATTATACCTCTTGAGCCATCCTACCGATCTCAATTAAATTTTCAACATAGATGAGGTTCGAGCCTAGGATGTCTTTTATAATTTCACTTTGTCGGCACAACAAAAGGGAGGGGGAGTGCGATATATATATATATATATATATATATATATATATAGCCGTAGCTAGAGATTTCGGCGCCCAGGGCGAAGTAGAATTCGGCGCCCCTACTCCTCACCACACCAAGCTCTTCCTTCCTTTTTTCTTTTTACTTATAAGAAAAGCAGCAGATATTGTTATACTACACTGAATTTTTATTAAGCTGTAGGCGAGGTTTTGGCCACGCGATGTTTTGGGTGGCGAGGTTTTGGGCAGCGAGGTTTTGGGCGGCGATGTTTCGGCCGAGAGATTTTGTCCGTATCCCATTATTATTATTATTATTATTATTATTATTATTTGTGAACAATAAGCAGATTGGGGTTCGTAGGGTTGCTAACTGACCTATATTTTACGACCTACTTGATTGGTATTTTTGTCTGTATCAATTTTATTTTTCAAGGTTTAAAATACAAGTATTCTTTATGTGTTGTAAAGATAAAGAGCGGGTACCACTAATTCTATTTGTCAGCATTGTCAACTCTTGTGGTTAGAGTTTTCAAGTTTTGAAGTAGTTGTAAGCTGTAATCATTACCCAGCGCTTGATGGTATCGATGCAGAAACAACTATCAAGCATCATATCTAGTTGATGAATATTCCAATAGATGCCTAATATTTACTGCAAAACATTCAATATATTGCTTATTCATCATTTTGTCTTTATTTCATCAAAAACTAAAGTTATTTACATCATTTGACTTAAGTTGCTTCTTTTACTTCGTCAAAATCTTTCGCTCCAATCATTTTTACTAGTCAAATATTACTGTATGTTTTCATTGAATGTCAGTTGTTTTAAATTTTACAATAACTTCTTCACCGATTTCTAGTTCCTATTTATTCTAAGTTTACCCAAAACATACATAAACAAATATCTTTTATATATACTACATACTCCAGATAAATCATCCAGTGCTTTATTTATAAATCAAAAGTGGTTTGAAGTAAAAGCATAAAAGAGTAAGTAAAATAGGAAAACGCCAGAGAACTAGTCGAATGGAATATTTTGCTTGTAACACAGGGCTCTCTATTATGGGACTCCGAGGAATCTCCCGAAAATTTTAAATAACAAGGTATGACAAGGTATGTAGTTTTATTTAATTGAAAAGATCATCGAAAAACAAACAGCTTTTGTTGGAAAACATTTTCGTGGGAGCACTGTTTACAAAGTAATCACCAGTTAATTGTGAATTACTTCACAACCAAATAAAATATCGAAGATTTATACCAACACTCACAGCTGGAGATAAAAGGATAAAACAAAAAAGAAAAAAGATAGGAAAATGTCAGAAGACGCATCGAACTAACAGTGAGTGTTCTGCTTGCCTCATAGGGCCTTTTATCATGGGGACCCTCGGACCCACACAAAAAATTATAAATTGTAAAGATATTTACGTACCGTATTTCATTGAAAGGATCACGGAGAAACAATCAAATCTTATAGGAAGAAGTTTCTCGTGTAAATCTTTGTTTACGAAATAGTCACCATTTAACTGTGAGCTTTATCTGACTATTAAAGAATTCAGAATTCAAAATTCAATAATGGTAACGTCGTAAACAATGTTCCAGACGACAAACTATTTCGTACAAAAATTCTTCGGTTTTCCAAAATAATATCGAAAATGTATCAAATTACATACCGTGCAATTTAAATACTTTTTGGATGGTACTTGCGTCCCATGACAGGAGACCTGTGGTACAAACATAATACTCTATTCGCTGTGCCTTCCGAAATATTATTATCTGATTTTTAAGTATTGTGTGAGTTGTAGATCTCGGTCACTTAGAATTTTTAAGAGAACTAATATAAATATTTACATTATTTATATAAAGGATGTAGATTTGATTTATTTGTGCATTACAACTTAACGAATATGAAGTTTTGCTTACTACCAATCTTAGAGATGTTGCTTTTGATTGATATTTTACTACTAATATAATTTAACTATTATTGCTGTCTCTAAAGTTTGTCTATGACACCTTTCTTCCTTGTCGTTGACTTGTTTCTCATCTATTTGGAGGTTTCTATTTTTGATTATGACGGAAAGACATTAACATTTTTCCGGCTGGGCCATGTCTTTTTCATACAACAGATGTTTTTCTGTTTAAAAAATCTATTGTGTATGAAAACATATGTATGTTTGTGTTTGTTGGCAAAGGCTTGTGTAAATAATTTGCAACACGAGTAAATAACAGCGATTTATTATAAAATCGAAAATTAAAATATTATCCAATTTACTTTAAATGTAAAAATCACTAAATATTAACCTATGGCTAATTTTTTAACATGTTACAATATTAAATTATACTACATTGCATGTAGATTTGTTTTCCTGTAGGATGTAAAAGTAAACTGAGAATTAATATGTTACGAATATATCTGCTATTACTCAGAATTTCACGAGTAAATTATATGCAAAACTAATAGAAAATTCTGTTTCTATAATTAGAAATAAATTTGGAGGTAGTTATTTAGCACCAATACAACATTAGAACATACAGCTTAAAACAGATTTCTGATATACAGTGAAACCTCTACTAACGGACACCTCTATAAAGCGGACACCTCCCGTAACGAACATATTTTGTAATCCCCAAACACTGTAATAGGAAAAAACACATTGGCAAACCTCTCTAGTACGGACACGGACAGTCTTTTCTGTCTAGTATAGGTATTATTTACCTCCGTATTACGGACACTTTCTCTAGAAATAAGTTGAAAAGTACCGTAAACGCACCGTTTAGTACCAACACGGACACCATACATGTGTCACCAAGAAAGCATTGTGACATTTTGCCTTCTCAACTGTCTGCTCAGCAACCCAGATGTCCTTTGCCTGTAATCGACTCCCATCCAACCTGTTTTACACGCAAAAGCGATTGACAGTTGGCCGCCGTTTGGGATAACACTTCATTCTACTGTCCCGCTGGAATCTCTAACCAAGCAGAATACAAGTTTGGTATTTTTCCACGCGTGTGCGCATATTGTCTCAAAAAGACACTACTAGATTGCATTTAATCCACAAATTAACTAACATACCGAAAATGTAGTAAGTAGTGATAAGTGTAAAGTGCAGAAACCGGTAGCATCTTATCTCGATGTTATGCCTCGAACATAGAATATTGGATGGCGGAGGATAATGCAAGTACAATAACATTTTTGTAATATTCGTAAATACATGATTCATACAAAAATATTTTTTGTAATTGCACATTACCTTGTTTACTAATTTATGTAAGGAAAATATTAAAACCTCTCTAAGGCGGACACCTCTCTATAGCGGACAATTTTTAATTCCCCACGGCTGTCCGCTTTAGAGAGGTTTCACTGTAATAAACTTTCACTAATATATATTATATGACAGTGTCGGGTTAAAATATTCAAATTAAAATATATATTGTGTTTCTGAAAATAAAGAGGAAAAATGGAAATAAAAGAATTAATGGACGAGACTATTCTAGAAGGAATTTCATGTGTAACACCACAAAAGTGAAGGAGAGAGATAAAGAGAATGACAACTAAAGAGTTGGAGGAGATTACAATGAGGGTTGGAAAAGGGGAAGTAAGAAGGTGATTCAAACATTATTATAATAAAGTCTTCTAACAAGTTCTTGCAATTTTTAGAGGTAACGGGCCATGGTCACCCGACCAAAATCTCTTTGTTACGTCAACGTTCACAGATATTATTCTCTTATCATCAACAGTCAAAGTTGAGTTGAAATGGCAAGATAGATGAAGTTATTCGATGTTGTCAGGTATCAAATCATTTGAGAAAACAATAACTTTCTTGTATCATTTTTAATTATTACTTTATGTGTGCTGAAGTACAAGTTAAGAGGTAGGCAAATAATGATAGTGAAAGAAATTATACAATAAAGGTACTTATATCCAAAGTGAAGCGGAATCCGAATCGTAAGGACTCAAAGAACGTCAAGCTTATGAATTCATGTTTCATGACTTGCTTTCACAGCCGCGTTAGAATGGACACATCACACGTAGCGATCCAATGCATATTTAATGCAAAATGGTACTGTTGCAGTATAGTTCGTCATAAAAAATATTAGTTACGGTTTAAATAAGGCTGTTTCCAGTTGGCCTATGTCTGTCAACGTAACTATTATAATATTGGTTTTGTGTACTGGCAATCCTACTTTTTTCTAATGTCTGCTAGAGTCTATCTATCCCACCTGTGCGCATTTTCGCCGATCCCAAGAGGTTCAACCAAAACATGACTGAAGTAGCATTCTTATTGGCTACGTACCGATGACGTCACCTACTATTATTATTACTACTACTACAACTGCTTTTACTATGGATTTGTATAGCACAAGGGTAAACTTATTTTAATGAAAGAAGTTTAATGAAAATTTTAAAATATAATCGTTAAATCACTTTGAATTTATATAGCACAAGGGCAAACTTATTTTAATGAAAGAAGTTTAATGAATGTTTTTTAAAAAATCGTTAAATCACTTTCTGAATATTATATTAACAAAAGAAGTGTTATAAAAAATTTAAAAATAATAAGAAAAATTCCTTAGGCAGGAGGCTGGGTTTGAACCCACGCCAAGAAAAAGTTTCCTTAGTAGCATGTTGCGCTAGCCCACTCGACCATCATGGCCGATAGCAATTGTGCTATATGTATGTCATGACTCGTGTTGTCGTATTTGTATCAGCCAATCAGATCAGAGGATATTTGAAGCTTTTGGGATCCGCGAAAATGCCACCTGTGCCCTCGAAAACTATGCGAACTAAACTTCGGCCCCACCCCGCCAGCCTCTGGCGGAGGAAACCCTCCCACTGCTTAGGGAAAAGAAGTGAATGACAGCTGTGTTGCCAGTTTGTCATACAGTCGTTTGGTCTTGACAAGTGAAGATCGTAGGTTACTTAAAGTGACTAACATGACGAAGCACAGCGGAGTCCATGAAATAATTCATTGTGGCAACGCTTCCGCATCCAACAATTGAAAGATCACGGCCGCAGCAACCTGTCCCTCCTCGTTGGAGGGAGGTACGGGAAATCACATATCGATAGCAGCGCCAGCAAGGGCACAGTTGAACTAGACAGGCTCTAGCATATGTCTGCCAAGGTAACTGGGGTAGATTGTGTAAGGAGTTATTGCATAATGGTATTGGCGAAATGTTTCTCACAACAACGGAACGAACATCAACAAAGAGCCAATATAATTGCTATGCCTAATTTCGCAAACTAAGACTGCTATACGCTATGAGATAAATCCTAGGAAATATCTGAGGATTTATCTTAGGAAATATGTTACGACATATCTCGTAGAAAATCCTACACTTTTGTGCCATACACGTGATTTTTCCTGTTTCACTTCCTCCAAAGAGGTGCCAGGTCTCTACATACTTCGACAGCAATGTTTTTCCAGTGCCTTCTGCCTTGTATGTCTGTTGTAATAAAGCGTTGACATAAGTGCGCAAATAGCATATTTGCTGGCGGGAAGAAACAAATTTGTTTTCGATGACCTTGAAGTTTTGCTGGCGTCTACTATTAATCCAATGTTCTTGGGATTGCTGCCAGAGCGAATGTTGCTGTGCTAAGCTATCGTTACCATATAGCGGTAACATCTTCAGAGCTATAGGTTGAATTTATGTTCATTTTCTTTCACCTGATGTCACTTAAATCGAAATTTGACTGATTTCCTTTCCGAAATAAAGCATGATCTAAACAAGAGAAATCCCATAAAGTCGTTCAGAAAATAGGAAATGACATGCGATCTGATGCCATACACGTTGAGATTTTGACTCTAGAAAAAATTTTAAGAGATTTCTAGGAGAAAGCCTAGGAGAAAGAGAAGACTACCGGCCAGTGTAAAGTAGGATCTTTGAACGATGCTTGCGAGTACATTGACTTTTAGCAGGTTAAAATCAATGGAAAAGTTTGTTTCTGATACGATGAGCCTTTGAGCTCTTTAAGCCAAAGCGTTCGTTATTTTTATATAATTCAACGAACTCGTGTTTGTCGTTACTTTTTCTTTCTTATACAACTAAGCAACTCTTGCTACAATATTAGACTATCCTCCACGCCATAACCGTCTTTCTCTTGCAAGTTAATTACTGGAAATGATTATTCCTATTAATGGAGGCCAATGATCTTATTTTTCCTCTCTTCTGTAAGAGAGGCTCAGCAAACAAACATTATTATTGGGACACTATTATGAGCGTATTTATATATTTCTTTTTCTTGTTCTTTTAATGTGATTTATAAAAGAGGAAACGAGAAGTGTTTTTTATTATTTCAGGTTCTACTGTTATCGTCTTAACGCTCTGATAATTTACCTACACATATTGTATTGGGTTTTCGATTTTGTTTTAGTATGGACTAATCGTATCAATATGTAAATACCCGTTCAATTACCAACCATGCCATCCCTTGCCATTCCAACATTATGTCACAACCCCGACTGCGAAAAAGAAGGAAAATAAACAATACAGCTGTTCAATAAAATTTCCATTATAATAACACATGTGTTACTTACCTCAATATATTAAATATATTAAAATATAAATACTAGCAACTACAAAAGGTTCTCATAGATCTTAATATTATTTGATTCTGGTCAGCGCATGCCCAGGCCCGTATCCAAGGGGGTATAGGGGGTCACCTCGCTCTTAAATTTTTGGTCCCCCCTAAAATATTCACGGTAGGCTTGCAAATGAACTATAATATGGTGATAAACTATAATATTGTTGGATCGCCCCCCTAACTTCTACATGCCCCCCTTTTGTTTTCGGGCTGGCTATCGGTCTGCGCACACCTAGAAGTTTTTGTTGCTAGGGGTCCAAAATTTGGCGGGGTTCATTACTAGAAGACACAACGTCTATGTACTGGTGTTATTTTACATTTGAGAAGACACCAGATAATTGTTAGGTACACACATCTATATCCTAAAGAAAGGTTGTTTTTAAGGAAAGAAAGAACAGGCTTACATATGAAATGGAAGATAGAATATTCAGGCTAATGACCAGGCTAATGAATTGGTTTTTTGCTAAACAAGTACATTTCATTAAGAATATGTACAAAGATATGTTGAGTTATTAAGTTTGGGGGGGTCCGGACCCTCCTGGATGCCCCGCATAGGTGCATCCCTGATACTTAGTTTCTGTTGCTTATATTTTCTAGTTTTTTCTGCCAAAAAATGCAGGACTAAGATTTCCAGGTTTTCTTGTCAGTATAAATATTGCTGTTTCTTTGAAAATCATTCTTAATTGCTACGTAAAGTTTGATCGTTTACAGAGTGCAGGGCTTGACAGGCTGGACTATACAGATTCTAGTGTTTTGTTGCCTCTAAAACAAAGGCATTTTGGTGCGAAGGTAGAAATTTTCCCACTGTCAATACACTTCCAGGCATAAGATATAAAATTTTTAAAACAAGGTTTTTGGGACTTTTAAGAGTCTGAAAGACAAATCCTTTAAAAATTTAATTTTGTACATAGCATCACAAGAGATATTGAAATATTGGAACCCACAACAATACACTCATTCAAGTTCATTTCTCTTGTAACAGTACTTCTAGATACTCTATATTGACACCCAAAGGGGTGCACACTCAATTTTTTGTTGCGGAGTGTCTAAAGTGAAAAGATTGGACGGGGAGGCGAAAGAAGTGGATCTGACATGAAGGTATTTCTGGTGCAAAAGAACACACGCACAAGTATATTACTACCTACCGTCTCCCTTGGGTACTGGCTCCTAGAATAGTCTCTAAAGAAACAGTTGATAACATCCTGGTTCAGAGCTCATCTTCTGTACAAGCGCAAATTAGCAATGATAGAATAAGTGATATGACATAGGTATCCTTAGTTGTTCGAAAATTCAGGTTTAATTGTATTTTACTTTTGTACACACGCATGTGTATATATTACGACTAGCAAGCTGATGATTCCATAAGTATTCGCACACACACAAACAAAAAAAGAAAATTACCTATATGCATTTTATTAGCTTGAAACACTGTAGATCCAGATGGATGACGATCAGCTGATTCAAAATTTTATGAATGATTCCTGAAAATTCCATATCCGGATGTCTTCTTTCTTCTCCATGAGAGTTCCAGATGGTGTAAAATCCACATGAAAGACAAGAATGTCAAGGAATACTAATCTTGCATACTTCTAAGAAAGTTCCTAAAGTCTGGCTTCTGATGCCTCTGATAGTATAAGAAAATTCTGTTAATACAAAATCAACAATACATGGCAATAATATACAGGCATATTCATAATGAAAGCGTCTCTTATGACGCAAAATTCCATCGTAGACAAACGCCTAGCTTTGGTATATAAGATACTCATTGGTACATCCTTAATGTCCGCAACATCTACAATAATATTCATCAAATTGTTCGTTGAACAATACATGTACATTTAACATAACATTCACATATTGGCCATTTCAGACTATGACTTAACGTGCGCCTAAGAAAAAGTCCTATTAGCAATTCAATGCGATGATCACACATAGAAACATGATGACAAGGAATTCTTTTAAAATAACAATATGAAGACACATGATGTAAATATTCCTGAAATACTCATTATCAGTGGAAATAAGACGTCCTGAATTAAAAGTTTTAAAATAGAATAAAGACTTCAGTAATATCTTTCGAATGAGCTCGAAAACGTTTCAGCTGTAAATCCAAGTAAATGATTGTTGACATAGTCTTCAGCTAAAATAAGAATATTAACATTAATATTATTTCACGTTGATAAATTTTAAGGTCGTAGCATCGACAGAAATTAATGAAAATTAACTGGCATGGTATGAAACAGTTAAATGCATTCTTGTTTCCCTAAACAAACAAAGGTTACAGTAGTTAATTATACAAAAAAAACATTATTTAAAATATAACGCATGGAAACATAATCTTAAAATATATAAAGTAAAATATTGATAATTTTTTTTTTAGAAAATTAAAATACGAGTTACACAGAAATATTTCAGATTTCGATTGAAACCTGTTAAAATATGGAAATGTCATTAATACGGATCTTAAAATTCACAAATGTTGAAATATTCGCAAGTGCATGAAACACAATATAATATTAATACAATGAAAATTATTAAATTTTAATATCAGCGTAAATAAGAAATTTAAAATTTGAAATACGCTAAATCATATCCGGGTATTTCAAGAGTCAAAACTCAATAAGAAGTCTGTTGAATCTGGCTTTCTTAAAAACAAGCCTCTTCTTAACAAAATTCCTCCAGTTAAATTTGGAACAAAAAGTTTGGCAAATGAAGATTGCCAATAAGACATCTTGAAATAATATTTCAACAAAGGATCACCTATATATGGAAATAACGAAGTTGTTGGTTTGAACTTGGTTTACCTGGGAATCACCTTTTGGATTATTGTTTGTTCTATCCTCTTCTGTTTCCACATCAGGTTTTGATAAGCGAAATTTCCCACCAGGAGTAAGAAAAGTAAGATTATTTGGGGTGTCAGTTGTTACTAAATTCAAATCTCGTAAGAGGTGTTCTGGGAGTTGCGTCTGAACCACACTTAACCAAATTTTCCGGGTTTCAGGTGTCGGATTCCAAAGTTTGCTCTTGTGCATAGAATGTAATCCTACATATTCGCCTGTCATGGGATCAATAAGTTCAACAACACGGTTATCAAAGGCTTTTACGCAAAGAAAAGGACTTCGGTAAATGTCGAAAAACTTCGATATTTCTTTTCTTAGTAAATTACTAACATTACACTGTCTTGCAAAGGCAAAGTCACCTTGGGCTACCAGACGTCGTTGCTGTTGGGTGTGACTCCAACGCTTGTATCTTTTCCGAATAATCGCTTTTCATCTTTAATCTGCCGAAACCTGTAACCAAGAAGTTTAAAAGTGGGACGAGAAAAATGAATATTAAGATATATACTCACAGGAGGAAACTCCTATACTTTCAGTAATAGAATAATTATGTAATAAATATGCCTGGGTTAAGCTCTCAGCTCATTGCTGGTGTGATTGACTGATGATAAGGTCCAATAAAATCTGAAACTATTACTGCTCTAGGATGCGAATAAGCAATAGTAGACAACAAACGATCGGTTGGATGTTGATCCGGTTTGAACGGCATGCACTTAATGCAATCCCTAATATGCTTCTTTACATCAGATCTCATGTTGCTCCAAAAAGAACTTCGAAATAATTATTACTGTTTTGTCAGTACCTGGGTGATGAAACTGGTCATGATAAGCAACTATAACCTTTTCGCTAAAGACCTAGGGATACAAAATTGCATGAGTCGGGAAAATGAAAATCTCTATACAATAAAATGCCATTATCTAACTTAAAGAATTCTGAACAGTTCCTGGAATTTCGGGGTAAATTTTCGATTATTTCACCTTCTAGAAACGGCGAAATTCTTTCGTCGATATATTAAGGATTTCATCTTGAATGACCCGCAAAAGATGAACACATTTAGTATGTATATCTGTAGATGGAAATAAACGTCAGAGTGCGTCGGCACAAATTGTCGGAACATTTCTGTTAACGAATTTCATAATCCAGCTGTTGTAATTCAATAATCCATCGTAAAAGACGGGTGTTACAAGGTTTATCTTTGTCCAATCAGCTGAGATTTTTGTGGTCTTTAAAGAAGATTACATGATGACCGATCAATAATTGGCACCATTTTCGTACAGCGAAAATGATTACTAGGTATTCTAATTTACTTACACTATACCAGGATTCTGGTGACGTCAGAGTCCTACTAATAAATTGACTTACCGTTTTCTGGACGCCTATACACTGATAAAGGAATGCAATAATTCCAAGTTGAGAGGCAGTTGACTCAATATAAGATAAATTAAGGTCCGGTTGTGACAAACCGACGTCTTCACATATGTCGGATTTTATTTGCTGTAATGCATGTTCGTGGATAGTTTCCCAACGCCATTTCTTGCCCTCTTAAGAAGTTCGAAAATTCGTTTTATTTTCTCTGAGAAATGAGGAAGAAAAGAACGAGACCAATATGAAAAGTCCTATACCGGATTGTAAAGATTTTATATTAGAGGTCATGGAAAATTGCGTACTGCTTCTACACTTTTGTTTTTTTATGCCTTCAGAGGCGATGAGAAAACCTAAGAAAGGAATAGAGTCTATACAAAATATTTTTTTAATATTAAGAGTAAGGTTGAATTATCTAAATTTCTGAAAAAGATTTTAACAAGTGAAAATGTTCTTCAAAGGTAACAGTAAAACAAGCGTGATCATCGATATATATCTCAATATTTTGCGTGTAGTTTAGGCCTCAATACTTTCTGCATCATACTATTTAATACACTCCTACCATTTTTATATCCAAAGCACGTCATATGATACTGATATTGTTGGCTATCAAAATTAAGTGCTGTGTACTCCTGCGATTTAAGAGTAAGTAATGCTTGATTATAACTGTTTACTAAATCTATTGAGCTTAGAGTTAGTTTACACCTTACTTAAAGTAATGGGTCTTGTATACCCTCTGATTTGGTTTGTCCTATCTCAATATACTTGTTCGGCAATCGCAGATCGACACATACCATTTTGCCTTACCATTTTTCTTTGGTACAACTAAGATAGGGTAACTATGGGTAGAATTTGAGTGGCAAATTAACCCTAACTCTAATAGATTTGAATTTCTTCTCGGACGACAGATAAATATTTATGTGGAATGGAGTACTATTTTCGGACCTGCGATTTGTCACTCTTGACTTCCATCTCATAAACAAAGTCTTTACAAAGACAGGACAATTAGTAAAGATATCCCTCTATTCAGATAAAAAAATATAATTGTTTCTTTTACTGTGATGTAAGGTTATGGGTTCGATGGGTTTAAATCACCTCGAAATTATTCATCCGTAGCGCGTTGCCTCACAAGTTGGACGTAGAAATCGATTTTTTTATCCGCTAGGCAACCTTCTTGATCCTCTGAAATCTCCTCTAATTCTTGCTGGTCAGGTAAAAGGTCAGCAAGAGTTTTTAAATTGATATACTCTATCGAGATAGTACCCTAACATAGATCTCTTTTTACTACTTAAAGCTGTAAGAGCATCTAATTTCAAAATGAGATCTTGGTTGAGTGATTTTGTGACATACTTTTAAGTAAATGGAAATGTTATCAATCTGTACTGTGATTAACGTATAGCCTCTTAGTTTTCTTTTAACAGACCCACTGAAATCAACTAGAAAAAATGTCATCGGCTGGAGTTAGTTTTGGTGCAGTGATGTCAGCACTGATACGTTTCCAGAGAGCTAGAGATAAAAGAGAAAGATCTGAGCTTGGGTCACATAGGCATTCTACATCTGTGTTAGAAACTGTTACTTTAATTTTCGAATAAATCTGAGTTGGTTTAGCATTGACGTAGTTGTCTACACAAGCAGTGTCCGATTCACAGTCACTTCTAGCTAAATCTAGGTCTTTACAACTAGGTATGTCCGTATGAATTTCATAAAAATATTTATTTAGGCCTTCGAAAAAGTGACTTACGTGGCTGATACTGTAGTACAGCCTTTTAACGGTTTTCCTGAGACTCGGAGCCCCGTTCGTTACGATGGTTTCATCTTTTGTAATTATGTTCATCGTTCCTATTCTTATTGTCATTACTAGGAGCATGGAATTGTCTATTGCCTGTGCCTTTGATATTTTGGTGGTCATTCCTCCTATCCTTAAAATTAGCGTTACGTTGTTTTGGTCGTTTATCGTAATTATGGAGGTTACGATTCCCATCTTGCTCACAATTAGTGTACTGATTGCGAGAACGTGATTGTCGATCGTTGTTGGCACGATCGTTTCTATGTCTTTGGTTCAAGTTACCGTCTCTTTTGGCCATAGTGTTATTGGTCTTTTGATTATAATACCTGTTTTGATTATTATTACTATAGTTGAAAGTTCTCTGATAGTTTTGAGAAGTTTGATATTGTCTGTTGTTAGAATTGTTACCCTGGAAACGTTTTTCCTCTCTATTTTGTTACAAATACGTTTCTAATTTCTGAAGAGACGCTAAACATTCCCTGATATTAGTACAAGAATCTAAATACAGCTCCATGCGAAATCTCTGAGGTAACATTTGTATGATGTCAGTTTAATATCAAGTTCTCCAGTATCTGTGGTGTCAATTCTGCAAAACTGATATAAAGCAAAAGTATGTATTGAGTCATGGGTCTTCAGATCGAACCGGGTTGCTTTACAAGCCGACAAGCCTATGCTGTATCGTTGTATCTCCATCAAAAGATTCAATTAACGCCTTTTTAGCTTCTTCTAAAGTCTTAAATTTCTCATTGCGTGTGTAATAAAAGCTTAAGGCTACTCTCTCCAATAATTGAGGTATGCAGGGCCGGATTTAGCAGGGTGCAAAGGTGCACGTGCACCCCTTTCATTGTAAATATATACTACCTAAAATGAGAAGCTAGTTGTGAGTTTTGCGAAATGAATAGTTTCAGTCATACGATACGTGTACTGACTCAGTAGCAGAATCACCTTTAAACTTAGGCAAATATGCATTAATTCTATGTGTAAGATGGTTTTTCAGTTTAGCTGTTTATCCTTTTCTGTGTCTATCCTTCCTATTATTCTGTCTAAGATTTCTATTTTCAATAACTTTAACACCAGTCTCGTCGCTATTGCTAACTTCACTATGTTCAGTATAAGCTGAGTCACTCTTAGTTTTGTATGTAGTTATAACGTGAAAGTCATTGTCAATCTTGAGTTCTGATTCCCGTATTTTATTTTTGATACTTTCTACTTTTTGGTATACTAATGCCAAATCGTGCCTAATTTCTCCTATTTCCTGCTAAGCTACTTTGATTTCAGCGTTGTTTTCGAAAGCCTGTTCGTTTTTAAATTTAACGTTGTAATCTAATTGTCTAATCTCTTCATATCACACCTGGTATGACCCTTCATTCTTTTGGATCTGTTCTTTTAAGTCTACAAATTCCTCGTGCATTTCCTCTAAATGGCCTTCAGTTTCCCATGCAATACAAGACATCGTTCTTTATTAGCGTTACAAATGTCATGGTTAGCTTCTATCTATCCCTGGGTCAATTCTAATCTTTCGAAATACCCGCTAAGTGATTCGTACTTTTTATCTACTTTCATTGCCATTCAGTGTACATCATGGGCTATCAACTCTATGCTATCTCTATTCTGTTAAATAGCTTTTGTATTATGTTCAATTCCCCTCTGAACTTTTTCAATGTTTTGATCTACTTTACTTTCTAACGCTTGTATTCTATCAGCTACTTTTGTAGTCCCTTCCTCGCATTTGATTTCAACTGCTTCTATTTTTGCCTGTAATTTTGCAAGCTTCTCCTTGTTCTCATTCTGTGCTTATTCCTGTCTACATAATTTCTCTTCCTATCTATCTAATTTTTGATTAATTTCTGCAAAATTTCCCCCCTTTTCTTTCTGTGCCTCTTCAGTTTTCTTAAGATGTTCTTTATTTTCAGCTTGCATTTGTTCAAGTATCTTAAATATGTCAACTTGATGGTAAGCCATAATGAAAATAAAATTACTAATCACAAGTAGTAAATGTGAATAAAATTCAAGCAAAATACATATAATAAATAACACTATGGGCGTACGAATATATTAAATTTTATTGTTGTCCCCCTTGGAACAACCTGTAGGGAGAATATCAGTAGCACTTATTCACATGGCTATTATCTTCATGTTCAAATCACTGACGATATAGATCCGTAGTTCGGGTGCCATTAAATTGCTACCTACCGTCTCCCTTGGGTACTGGCTCCTAGAATAGTCCCTGAAGTAACAGTTGATAACAACCTGGTTCAGAGCTCATGTCCTGTTCAAGCGCAAATTAGAAACAGTGAAAAAATAAGTGATACGACATAAGCAGCCTCAGGGGTTCGGAAATTTAGGTTTAATTCCCTTTTACTTTTATACACACGTAGGCGTATATATGACTAGCAAGCTGATGATTCCATAAGTATTCGCACACACATAAATAAAAAGGAAAATTACCATAGACGAATTCCTATTTATTGAATATATGAGCATATATATGCACTAAAACAAAGGATACTGATAACACACAAATTTTCACTTGACACATCATGAATGCTTGAGCGAACAACACTGTGGACACACTTCAGAAAGATGAAACACTTAGTATGGCAAAAAAGAAAGGATATAGGCCCTATGCATGGCAAACGAAAGCACTGAGAATATAGGTCCGCACTTATGGTTATTCATTTTATCACATTCACTAAAACATTATTTACGTCGAAGTTGGGCTTTCACTACGAAACAAGGGCAACGCGTATGGGGATTGGGTAGAACACCAGTTTCCAGCGAGGTCCTGTAGTTCCAAGAATGAAGCACTTAAAATTATATAAGAAACATTTTGTTCATTTTTCCTACTGAGGCTGTGGTTGTAATCACACAAAAAATTAATACTTAGTCGTAGTCATCTTCATACTAGAAGATAAGTAAGTTCGTCCAACGTAGTCTTTAATTGGCTTACTCTATTAACACCAAGCGATAACTCTCCGCTTCTGCCAACACTGGGGCAAATCCCGGCACAATGTCTCTGGTTGGCAGTGTTCTTTAAGATTCCTGTGAAAAATGCACAAGCTTATATATTCATATTTAATGCAAATGTAGTTATGATATCTTGAGTAGGACTGGCAACACGTCTTTTAGTTTCGTGAGAACGGAGAATTCAAAATTGCAATTAAATAAGTGTTACAGACTAAGTTTAGGAATTGAGATTATAACTGATGGATTCTTCACATAATAGTTCAATACAAAGCAGTTTAATAAAAAAGAATATAGATTGGAAATTGTGGAGATTGTCCATTCTGTCTGCAAATCACACAGCTTACAAGCACAGTTCCCACGGTAGTTGAGATAACAAAACGTCGGTGTGTCTGACTGCAATGGTCGGTGTGCACCTGTCTCCAATGTATCAATTTCGTATCTAAAATAATTTCCAAGTGTTGATAGTCATTCATATGAAAAATGTATACAAAATAGTTTTCGTAGAAAAAATCATGAGTTGGTAACTTCACTCAAGAAAAAAAAAAGTTTGCTGTTTCGAAGCACTTTGCTAATGCGATAAGCGTTCAGTTTAATAAAGAATGGTTGCTTTGCATCATCGACGGTGCCAGTCTGTCTAGAGAATACCTCCGTGCAAAGAAAGAAGGTAGTTTCTCACCAGCTCGAAAGCGTTCAGAACAAAGCAAGAAAACCACTTTTCCGTTCACATGAATAAAATTTCACGGAAACGCATTTTTTGAAAGTGGTTTCACAATAAATAAAATTCTCATTGTTGACAACTTACAAGAAGAATCTCAATGGATCATATATGATTCTGTGATGAGAATTGGTGGATCATCAGGATTAATAATTACAAGAGATATGATAAATTCAGTGAGAAGTTCAAAGAGACAATATCAGGTGTATTTGGAAAAGAAAAGAGAAATAAATGCTGGAGACGAGAAGAGGAGAGAGAAACGGAAGATTCAGCAACAACTAAAGAAGCTGGAGAAAGAAGAGAAGAAAATTAAACTGCGGAGACAACAAGAAGGATATTCAGATCAATGAGAAGAAAACTATGCGAGAAAGGATGAAAAAAAATTCTAAATGGGTTGCTTTTAACAACTGCACTAGCAAAGGTATGTGTTACATTATATATATATATATATATATATATATATATATATATATATATATATATATATATATATGTGTGTGTGTGTGTGTGTGTGTGTGTTTAAATAATCAGTAAAATCATATATGAACTTTATTACTATAGGCAATATTATAATGCTGTGTAATTGGTATCATAATGTGTATTTTTTTCATGTCTTAAGTACTCTGTATACTGCACAGTGGCGGCGTAAGAGTGGGGCGAGCAGTGCCACCGCCCCGGGCCCCCGGACGGTAGGTAAAAAATAATTACTAAAGAAACTTGTTAGCATGAGCCTTACAAGGGCCACACCTTTCCTAAAACTAAACCCAATTAATTGTCAATCAATATTACATCAAATAACAGATGAAATAGCAGAAGTACCTGCCGAATAAAACTAATCAGTGCCGGATTTCCATATAAACTAAACAAGCTATAGCTTAAGGCTTCACTCTCTTGCCCCCCCCCCCCCAAAAAAAAATTAAAGGAAAAAACGTATGTGAATATGAATTTTACAATATGAATAAAATAAAAGTTTCACTCTGTTCAACAACCTCAGAGAAATTTAAAGGAAAAAGCTGAGCATAGATTAAAATATGATAAAAGAAAAATCGAAGTATATTGTGCTGTTTTCATTCTAAGGTCTTATGATGCAAGTAATGGGCCCCGTTTGCTAGCCTGCTTCTAAAATATCACTGTTTATATACGAGTATTTATTTATTTATCAGTTCAAGGGAAGGGCACAAAGAAGTGATCAATGTACATAATGCTTTATTAGGGTGACCCTATAGTCCTGATTAACTTGTTTTACTTCTGTCTTGTTTCTTTTGTCCTTCACAAGTCTAATTTTCAGCGAGCGAAATCCTTTTCCTTAGCTGGTTTCCCCTTCTTTGCTTTTGCTTTTGGCGTATGAATTTACACTTCAGCCCACAAATTTAGTGAAAAAGTGTTCAATAACAAAACAAATGTTCAAATATTCAAAAGAAAAAATAATTTACGTGAATTATATATTATACTACTATATTTAGATGAATATAAAATAGAACTTTGCCTATTCTTTAACTTTGCCAATTTTGTGCAGCAGCTACATGTTGAGAGCGAGAAAAGGCTAAAAGCATATTGTTTCTATTTGGCTTTCTTCTACCCAAATGATCTGGATGCCGTAAAATTATTTCAGGATTGTAAGGATAACAACTTAACTTTTCCCCACAAGGCATACTGAAATATGCCTTCAATGGGGCTGGAAGCTTACAAAAGTTTGGCAACCGCTCTTCAGATGTCCTCTTGATCACACTGCCCGTATCTGTCGCATCACGTGAACGGTCTTCCAGCAAAATGAAGCTGATACAATCATACTTGCTCTTCAAAATGAATCAAGAAAGACTCACTAATCTGGGCATTCTTCTATCAAAAATGAATTAGCATCTACTTTGGATTTTTACAATATAGTTGAAACTTTCACAGCTATCAAAGCATGAAAGGTAGTATTCTGCATGCTGGTGGAATAGGCTAATAAGGTAGTGGAACTATCGTCGAAAGTAGTTTCATGTTTCAACTTAAGACAATAAAATTACAAAAGTGTCAAAAGAACAATAAAAAGCCGTCAAAATCTGTCAATTGACTGGTAATGGTGGTAATGAAAAGTACGTAGTAGATTCTACCTGTAGTAGAATTCTACCTGTAGTAGAATTCTAAGATCACATATTTAATCTATGATATATCCACAATTATTCAATATATTCATGTGTTCTTGTTATAATATTTTCTAATATTAAGTGTGTTAGTAAGTGGTAATGGAAACAGTCATAAATGACAGAATATAAATATGATTGAATTATTAAATACAAAGTAATGTAATCATAAATCAAGTGTGAAATCTGGAAACAATAGTAAACAAGAATTTTACGAATGCTCCAAAAAATGCATCAAAAGATTGAGATCTTGGCCAATAATTACTTTTAGATCAGGGGCCACAAAATATTTGAACGGTATCTAAATTGAGTTTTTTTTTCGGAACAAGCACAACATACTGAGTTTAAGTATAGTTTGGGTTAGGATACACTATATGTAGTTTGCCAGATATAAGTTGTACAAGAAAATTTTTGATTGAAATATATCGAATCTTTTGATCCAAAAAGACAAGCTGGAGAGGAACATTCTAGTGCTTAACTGTTCATTGATATTTCGGCTAAAGCAGTGGGACTAAATAGATCGTATATTATCACTACAGAGAAACCTAGTAAAAGATAAATTAAAAAGACATGCAAGAGAGAAATGTATTCTAGCCACTATTTACTAATAGTTCGAAGAAAAAGTATGTTCATTGGAGAGAAACCGAATGTTAAAGGGAATGGGGTAATTGTACGAGAAAAATCTAATCAAATAAAACCCATTTGGCGTAAGCTCAGACAGATGAGAAACCATGAATAAAACTTAACCATATGAGAAATTGAACAGAAAAAACACCACAGACGAGAACCGAACAAGAAAATTCTAGAAAACTTAGAGCTTTCATTTAGAAATCGCATCGATTAAATTATTTGCAATGTTTTCAGTATCAGCTCATTGTTACATTTTGTGCGTAAACTTGTCTCTAAATGTATAATTAGGAGATTACTTCCACTATTCCATCTAATTACATTACACGTTTAAACTAGGATAGTACAGGATAGGTGTAGGATAAATTCTGGATTCTTTGTTGTTACGTTTTGTTTGTTCTTAGGATTATGTTATTTCTGGCGTGGGTTGTAGTTTTCATTACAATAGTATCTCTAATCTTTTTTCTATTGTGTCCTTTGTTTAAAAATTAAGTGTGGTTTTATTTTTAGACACCACCCTAAAGACTATTCTGAACATTATAAAAATATACAGGAATGCTGAATTTCACCCCCATTTATTTAAAATATCCAAAATTAAGATGGTTTAAACACACACGCCAATGGGAAAGGGGGGAGGGGGAGTTAACAGGAAGAATGATTATGCAAATCAATGTCAAAAATAACAGTATATAAATCATGATTGTTCGATAAGGAGCCCCGATCTACTTTGCTGGCCCCGGGCCCCAGTTTGCCTTACGCCGCCACTGATACTGCACACTTCCGTTTGTAACTTTACATTTTGTGTAATATTTAAATATGTTGGCCTAATCAATATCGGCCTAATGCACGTTTGTAAATTTACATTCCTTTGGAAAGAAATTGAAAAATGAAAGAAACAGAAGCGGAAGAGAACAAGGCCAACTACTGTATTATGGGGAGTGTGGAAACTGGGGTTTCTTTCTTTTTTCTATATTTTAAAGTTATTCAGGGGTCAGGGAAATTTGGAATTTTCGTCATGGAAAGTCAGGGAAAAGTAAGAGATTTTTTCTCTAAATTGTGTGGACACCCTGTTTACATTTCCAAATGAAACTATATAAATTAGTGCCTCACTTCAAAAAGTGGGTGGAACCTGCCCCCTCTTGCCCCCCAATTGCCCCCAATTGCCATATACATACGAATGGAAGAAAGTGAATTACCGAACGATAAACAGCAGTTTCCGAAAGATCCTATACGAAACAGCACGAGAATAAAGTTTGCCTAATTTTACTATATTTAGTAGAAAATTATGGCACAAAAGCGTGATGGAAATACCAAATTCATGTAACAAAATCTACTTTGTTTTCATAAACAATTTCAATAGTCTGTTTTCATTAAGGAAAATATTTATTAGGAGTTTAGAAGATAGTAATTTACGAATAATTACTCAGATATTGAAGAAAGTAAGTTATGTGCATTAGTTTCAATTTTCATATCTTATAAATTTTGAAAAATTTTGTAATTTGTATAGCTCGTTTAAATTTAAGACGAAAATGGGAATTTCTGTCGTTCGAGATAGGATTTTATAAGGTTCTTGTTTGGCAGCACTGGTTACTCTCGTCATTTGGAATGTATTACAGGTAGCACATTTTCTGCTATCGAGAGAAAAAATTACCCAGAGTTCCTGCGCGATGTGACGTCACGTGAAAAAGAGCGCGAAATAAATACATTATAATGCAATAGTGCGAGGTATTGATGCATCAATTTTTTAAAGTGTAGTTTATTGTTCAGACAAAAATGAATAAAAATAATAATAACTGTGCTGTTGCCCAATGTCCCAATTGGGGAAAGAAGACTCTAGATATAATGTATCACCGTTTTCCAAAGAAATTGTCGGTACAACGAGAATGGGTTTCTCGGTGTAAACGTGCGGACAGAATCAATGTAAACAATGCACGTGTATGTTCTATTCATTTCTTACCCGAAGATTATGAGAGAGACTTACAACATGAGCTTCTTGGGCTACCTGTAAGAAAAAAACTCCGACCTGACGCAATTCCTTCTTTGCATATCCCAAATTGGCATGGAGATGAATATGTTGTTGAGAGCACTAGTACAACGAACAAAAGTAAACAGGTAAGAGAAAATAATTTATTTTTAAATGTACATAATTTAAAAGATATCTAAATACCTAGAGCCTGGACGCCGATTCTGGGAACGGAAGATAAAGTATGGGCCCCAAGTTTGCTTGTTCCTTCCGAAACTGGATATATTTGCTTGCATTTAACATATCTCCTTGAAAATCCTCCGCTCCCCAACAACCAAATCCGGGCTCGATTCCCGGCGGAAGCTCGTGTGGTTCAGATTCCACGTTAATCAATAGGTTCTGTCTCATATAGCCTTGCTGCTGAAAGGGACGTTAAAATCAAAATCAACTCAACAACAATAATTTTACAGAATTCGGCGCCCTTGGCTAGGGCTTCATTCCGTATCAGTCTGAATCAACGCAATGCAAAATTCACTTTTTAATTTGCGATATTTGATATCAGATCTGATTTTGCGCTATGAGTCACTGGTGCATATTTTGAGTTCGCGATCATTTTGGCTATATTGAACTGATACACAAATTGCCGTTTGCGACCTGTAGCAGTAGCTCGGCATTATTTTAATTTTATTTATTTTTACAAAACAGACTCACCACCAAAAGTTCTTAACACATATTTTGCGTTGCGTTGTGGTCAGAAATTTTTGCGAAGACTTCGAATTGGTGAAAACAGTCCAGATAGGGGTTTCTCAAACTTTTCCACAGGCGTACCGCCAAAACATAATTATTATACTACCATAAGCCATATGTGGCACCGAAAGCTGCTCACGTACCAAATGTTGTACGCGCACCAGAGTTTGAGAAACCTTTATGTAGACTAAAGTTTTGACACATACGTAATTAGGAGGCGCGTAAAGTCGAAAAGATATTCCACTCTTTATTAAGGTGTGTCTTAGTACTGTGTTCTAATAGGCCTATAATAAATCAGTAATATATTTAATATAGAGATTATAAGTAATACAAATGAAATTATGTCATTATATTGTACAGAAAGCATTACCAAAGTTGCATATTAAAAAAGCAATAACTGTGTGATATTTCTAATTCCGGGGGGCGCGGTGGCTCAGTAGTACAGCGTTCGCCTCTGGTGCTTGGGGTCCCGGGTTTGATCCCAGCCCCCGCCAAGTGAACTTTGTGGTGAACAAACACCGTGTGCGTGGGTTTCTTCGGAGTTCTCTCGTTTCCTCCCACTTTCTTCACTCTACCATTTTATTCATTACTGATCATCACCGTCTCCTTTAGCCTCCGTGATCATAACCGTGAAACGTAAAACTCAATGATTTAATTTCATTTCATTTTTCTAATTCCGAACGCTGGATATAGAAAATACGTATTTCCCTGTTCTTTTTTAAAATTTTATTTTAATGTTACTCTTGATCGTGAATAAATGGGAATCTAGAGTTGTCCTGGACGAGATCTACACGAAATCTGGATTGAACAGCTATCGCACGCATCACGACTCACGAGTTTTTTTTTTTAAATTTATTTATGGTGGGGGGGGGGATATAGGCTATATGTAATTAGCCAAAGCAAACATTGCGTGAATGTGATTAAAAAGTCTGGAGTGAGGACTCGACTGTCCACAGATCGATGCTGTCTGTATACATAGGCCATACGAAAAAAATCGAGCTTGAATGAAAAATTGAGGAATCAGACCTTTTTTTTTTTTTTCGCTAGTTGTAATTTTAAAAGCACGGAGTGTAAAGCATATAGACCTCCAAGTAAATTAAGGACGTCATGAATGCATACTGGTATTTTGTGAGCCCGGTATCCTGCTATGGTAATATTGTATTTTAACTGCAATGGCGTAAATTGCAACTTTTCCTGCGGCGTGAACATTCCCCCGCCGAAGAAAATTTGAAGTTGGTCCCCTAGGAAAATATAAAATTTGGGCCTACCTAGATTTTAAAAGCTCAATAAACATTGTAATTAGTTATAAGTGTCCAAGTTCGTATTTTACTGAAGTAGAGCCCATATTGCATTTATGCTTTACTTAGAAACGTATATTGGGGTAGCAGCAGCATCCTAAATTATTTTCAGTTCTTTTGGAAATAGCATGATAGGCGCATCCCAACTTTTACTAGTTCATTTCACGAAACAATATTTGACACAAATATACATTATTTCTGGGGGACCCTAATGGTAACCAATTTACTGAAATTGACCCAAAACATGTTTTCTTTACCTTTTTTCCTTCGTTTCGAAAGATTTTTTTTTTTTTTTACTTGGATGTGATAAATGTATTCCATGCTTCATTTGCACCTTAATGTTCGTATTCTATCATATGGAGTAAGAAAGTTTAATAATGAAGTGAACCCCTCGAACGAAAGGAAGCTTAAAAGGGTCAATTAGGAGGCACCCCCCCCACACACACACATAAGTTATGACACTGTTCCACTGTATAATTATTAATGCACAACCTGAAATGCAAATCTTAAATCACATTATTTTCTTTTTTAGGGCTCGAATGATCGTGGACAGAGAAATGAAGTAAGGAACATAAGGAAAAGAGCAATTTCTAATCTTGAGACACTATCCCCGAAGAAGAGAAGACTTGAGAAGACAACAAATACAGAAACTTCAATGGATGTAGAGAAAGATCTAGAAATCCAGCGTTTGAAAGACAAAATTGAAATGCTACAGAGGGAAAATGCAGCTAAAGAAGATGCTCTGAAGAAATGTAACATTGCGTTAAAGCAGGCCAGAGCCACAGCAAATAGAATGCGTTTAAAGCGTAGGACTATCCCATCATGTTCCAAGAGCATAGTTTTTAGAGAAGTTGAGAAGATTCTGTCGAAATGTTTTACTCCTGGGCAGATAAAATGTTTAGTAACAGGGAAGAAGAGTGTACGATGGAGCGCAGAAGATATTGCCACAGCTTTGGCTTTAAGAGCTCTGTCACCAAAAGCTTACGCTTACCTCCGGAGAAAGAAAACTCCTCTGCCATGTCGTGCTACACTTCAGAAGTGGATCAAAAGTTTTAAATGCAGTCCAGGTGTTCTTGAGGAAGTTTTATGTTTATTAAAGGCCAAGGCAGCTACATTCACTTCCCTGGAGAAATTAACAGTTTTGTCATTTGATGAAATGCATTTAGATGAACGGATTTGCTATGATTCCACCGACGATAGAATTCTTGGTCCTTATAGTAATGCACAAGTAGTTATGATCCGTGGTTTATGCAGCAAATGGAAGCAACCAATATTCTTTGACTTCGACACATCAATGACTAGCAGTTTGTTACAAAGAATTATATGCAAAGTGGAAAACGCAGGATTGAAGGTGGCTGCTGTAACATGTGACATGGGAGGAAAAAACTCAAAAGTTTTGAAAGAATTGGGAATTAGTACTTCAAAAACCTTTTTCACGAACCCAACAGACGAGACTAGGAAGGTCTTCTTCTTCTGTGATGTCCCTCATCTTCTCAAACTTCTCAGAAACTATTTACTCGATGCGGGAGTAACTCTTTCAGATGGGACTAAAATATCACGAAAGATGATTGAAGATCTAATAATTAACCAGCAAGGTGATCTCTCGATTTCCCATCATATATCTGAAGCCCACTTAAATGTACAAGGACGAGCACGTCAAAATGTAAGGATGACTGCACAATTATTTTCGCATCGCACGGCTCAGTTACTAAAGTACCTCTTGCACAAGGATAAGTAAAGTCAGTTTGTTGAATTGGTAAATGATGTATTTGATGTTTTAAATTCAAGGATCCCAAAGGATGAAAAATCGCCTTTGCGGAGTGGATTCGGTATAAATTTAAAGAGTCAAGAAAATACTTTGCGGAGATTTTTGGATGTTTGTTCCAACATGAGGATCGGAAACAGAAAGAGTTTGTTACCTTTCCAGAAAGGATTCATAATTTCAATCAAATCGCTTTTAGGGCTTTTTGAAGAAATGCAAAGTGAGAAACTGACATATATTTTAACGTCAAAATTAAATCAAGATTGTTTGGAGAATTTTTTTCACGAATTAGAGGACTTGGAATCTTTTATAATAATCCTACTGCTTTTGAATTCCGGAATAGGCTCAGACTTTTAATTTTAACACGAAATTCCAGTGATATACCACTATCAACAAGAACTTCAGTGTGCGAAGATGTTCCTGCCTCTAGTAATGTTTCTGGACTAGAAGAAGACTCGGAAGAAAACTTTTTAAATTTCGTTACAAGTGAACTATGCATTGACGTAGTAGACGAAGCTTCATCTGAACAAGTGCAGAAGGATATAGAAGTTGAATTGCTGAGTGAGGAAAACTGCGCAGATCACATCAACAACAATGAGGATGTCCCATCAGATGCTGTAAAATACCTTGCTGGATATATTGCTTTTAAGTGTCGTAGCATTGACAATTCGTTGGGTACGCCGGGAGAAATCTCGATAAACGAACATAGAGACTGGATAAGTATTATCTCCCGGAAGGGACTTACAGTTCCATCAACGAAGTGGCTTCAAAAGATCTTAGATTTTGAGATAATATTCGCTGCGTTTCACCGCTCTAACATTTCGATGTGTAAAAATGTTATGAAAACCTTATGTTCAGAGATAGGTTCAAAATATCCCGAACTAAACCCAAAAATAATAGAAACATATGTAAGAACAAGGACATTTATCCGTGTGCGGCATCTCAACCAAAAACATAAAGCCCAAGTAATGAAGAATTCCAATACGAAGAAAAACAAACAATGGGTTTCGGCTTCTGTTTTTCCGGAGACTACAATTAGAACCACCACTAACACTCCCTATCAGTACTCAAAATACAATAAAGGTAAGTGTATCATAATATTAATATATATTGTATTTATTATATGTATAACAATTTAACTTGCTTATTTGTAGTGTTAGAATTAATTTTTTCTCTCTATGTTGTTTGAAAAAAAAGCATACGAAATTATTAATATAACACGCTCTGAGCATACGAAAAGTATATGCTAAAAACAGACGACGCGACTTCCTCTCTTCCACGTGACGTCACACTCCCAGCGACCAATCCAGTTCGAATCGCATATCTAGCAGCCCCTGCGTCATTTGCACTTGTAATTTATGGAGAGGGAGTCGAAGAGGGAGGACCAATGTTGGGAGATCTTAAGTTGACAAAACCAGAGCACCACACAATATGACGTCACTATAATTGATAGTAAGTTGAGCAGTGTTTGCAACTGATTTGGTGTCAACTTATTAATTTTATACTAGAGTAACAGACCGGTAAAGAAAATATGTTTAAAAATGATTATCTGTTAATGAAGTAATATACTTAAAGAGATATTTGTATATTTATATGAAAACATAGCATTTCCACACGCGATATTTGATGATGTGCTCCGCGAAAGAATTGTTGTCACAAAAAATTTGGAAATCCACAATATATAATTGACATAAAAATTAATGATAGGCCTACATGATATTAATATGTGACAGGCCCTTATCCATGGGGTCTAGGGGCGGGCCCCTCTAAATTTTTACGGTACTGGTCTCCTAAAATTTTCACAGTACGCTTGCAAATGAACTATAACAGAGTGCAAAATTTCAAAGTCAGACGCACTCGCCAATCCAAAAATATTGGTCGCCAGTATCTCTCACGTACAAATTGAGATGTCCCCCCTCCCCAAACGGCTTTTGGTTTGACAAAGAAAGACTTCACATTCCGTGTTTTCTCTCACTCGATGACAATTATTTTCTTACGATACAGAAAATGCGCTGCCCTCTGAGTTCAGGCAGAAACCATTCCTACTGAACACTGGTCGCCAGCTCTAAATTTCCAGTCGCCAATTTCTAGTCGAAAATTTGTACGCTGAGCTATAATATAATGATTAACTATAATACGTTTGGATCGGGACTCCCTCACAAACTTCGACAGGGCTTCCCCTAGATTTTTGGGCTGGCTGCCAGCCTAGTATGTGATAAGTGACAGGGCCGTAACTTGAGGAGGGAGAGGGCAAATGCTTCCCCAAGGAAGCTTCCCACCGTTTGAGGAGACCCATTTTAAGACAACATTTTCTTACTCCGTATACGATACGAACATGAAATTATAAATGAAGCATCGAATATGTCCACTATATTACATAAACAAAACAACACATAAAAGGTAAATAAAACAAAAATGAGTCGTTGGCCCATTTCAATAAAAAAAGTTTCTATTAGGGGCCCTAGAAGTAATGTTTATTCGTATGGCTTTGATATTTGTCAATATTCCCCCTTAATTAATTTGTCGTGAATGGAACGGGATCAAAGGTGTAACGATCACGGGCAGTAGCCAATGCTATGCGATATTCCGCGCGGTGTTGCCGCATTTCGGACTCCCCTTTCCCTTCTCGCTCTTCCTCTAGTTGAGATTATTACACATACATTGGCAACATTATTCACAATGTAAATATACTATTCCAGCAAACTCAAAGATTTTGGCTGTGTATCCTAAAAGTATATATAGCAACTGAATAACCTACCTATTAACTTATTCCAGTGGAACTGCTAAACGTTCGTCTTCAACACTACTTTCACTATCGTCTATGTCAATTAATATTTCGCCATTGTCTGAATCTGACTCTTGTAAAATTTTTATTATGAGTTCCAAAAATTGTAAACACAAAAAATAATTCTTCGAGCTTCACTTCGTAGCACCTTTATTTATTTTATTTTATTTTATTTTTTTTAAAGAAAATTCCGCACTTGTACTCGGTTTCCTTAAAGACATTGTCAACTATAATTTTGGAGAACAAATGAACTACCACGAAAGAAAGCAACCTAGACACTGATGAATTCTGTTTATGCTAGAAGAAGAGAAGTTGCGTTCCTACACACACAATCAGCTCCTTTGCTTCCATGTCTGTTCCTATAATAACATACTCTTATACTTGATGTAGGTCTCACAACAAATATCCATCTGATTCGTAAGCAACACGATATGGTCGAGTTTGTTTTGGGTTACAATAATTTATAACAGCACTCAGACGCCTGGTGCTTTTGCATCCCTGCTAGAGGAGTAAAGAAGGAGTACGTAATTGGCCACACATACGTAAGGTATTGAAACGAAGAAAAAAAATCATATTGCTTTTCTTCTGTCGAATAAGGAAGAATCTTGCATGAAGGCAATTTCAAAACAATATTACGAATGTCCCATACCTTCTGTTCTTCCACATGAGCTCCCGCCGGGAATCGAATATATATATATATATATATATATATATATATATATATATATATATATATATATATATATATATATATATGAATCAAATTGCAGAGGCTTGTTATTTAATTCGATCGCTTACTATTCTCAAGGGTGTAGAAACGGGGGAAAAGAGGGCCTTGACCTTCCAAACTATTTCCAGTCCCGAAATGAGGTTCATCTAGTATATGTTTAGTAAACTTATTTAATAGTTAATGCAAATTAGGAACGTTTATAATAAAATAAGATTTTTAAAAAAAGAAAAAAGAAAACATCATCAATACAGTTTCTGTACCTAATTACAAGGACGCTGATTTCTCTGTAAATTGGGGGGGGGGTGCATTCAGATGCAGAAAGCATATATGATGATTTTAAGACAAATTGCATTCAAATTATGCCTAATATTGCACATTTACAAATAAAATGAGGGGCCCTGGCTCCCTCAGTCCCCCCAGGATCTCTCACTACTATATTATTGCATAATAATATCTGAGTTGATATTTTTTCTAGTTTTTTCCTTTTAGTATTTTAACCTACATAAACACAAAGTCGGATAAACACTGCTAGAAACAGCATTTGTTTTCTTATGAATAGCTTATTGATTTATCTCTTACAATCCGCTTTTCAACTTCAGTACTGTCAAGATCCGTCTTTTGTTAAGGTAGCATCGAGAAAACATAATATGTGTATAGTATACATGGTGAGTTAAAATGCTTTCATATTCTGAAAGAGGTCATTTGTTCTGTTTTTAATGTGTGAAAAGCTTTCCTCCCCCTGAAAGTAATGTTCCCCTAGAACAACCTGTTGGTTACACCCCTGATTATCCTTTAATAAAAGTTGAGTTCCATTTCCAAATCGAAGAAAAATCCACTGGAAATTAGACGGGACTCAACGCTCGTTTTACTAATTGTTTTATATGGAAACCTTTCAAAGCGTGTATCATGACAACCAGTTGTCATAAAAAGATGTAGTTTTCACGTATGTATTCGTAATTCTTTTCTCTACTTCGTAAAGTGAGCAGTTAATGTGCTAATACAATATTTCTAACAAGCGCCTCTGCTATTGTCAAGATTCGCAGTAGCGCGAGAAGTCAGCGTGCAGAACTGCTTGTCGCGAATTGTCAACACCGCTCAAAGCCAATTGGACGCCGCGTAAAGCCAACTCAAGGCCATGCCGCTTCTCATCTGAAATCTGTTTTAGAGTACATAAACATAAAAACAGTAATTCATGATTAAAATAATGACTGCGTGTGAAAGAAGACTGTACTACTAATTTTTTAAAAATTATATAACGTTTACTGTACGTAGAAAACGATGGCGCTGTCCTATTTTATGAGTTTGAATTTGCAAAATTTACGAAAGAAGTATGTAATATATTTCTCGGGTTCTGTAGGATAACGTGGGACCAAAACTACGTAAAAACACAATGTTTATAGGTGGAATGAGTTCATGTTGCGGAAAGATAATTGATATTGCTATGTGAGTAATTTGTGAACTGAGTAGACTGGAAATGCCGTATGCTGAATGGAAAATGTTGCAATTACTATTTGCTATTAATTAGAATGGACAAATATAACGCGCATTGCGGCGTTCTAACCCGACTTCGCTTGCTAGCGCTCGCTCGTCAATATTTATTTATTTATTTATTGATACAAGTCATGGCCATTACCGGCATCTATGGCCTTAAGCACGTCAGGTTGAAGTGATGATATCCTCGGCGAGCACACGATCACGGTACGGGGAGGGATATAAGGAACGGATAAGGAAAGAAGCGGCCTGAGGCCTGTAAATTAGATACCATCCCGGCATTTACCTGGTGTGAATGAGGAAATCCCAGGAAAAACCTCATTTAGGATAGCTAGCCTGAAAAAGCTGATACACCTTTTCGACCGACTGACCCTGCCGGAAATCGATCCCAGGACCAAAGGCGAGAGTATTAGCGACTACTCATGCTCAGCAATACTGTCGGAAACTCTTTAGTTAGTGGTATGTTTGGCTTTAGGTAGATTAACCTCAATAACATTTAAGAAAACAGCAATGATTTTTAACAAAAAATGCATTCTCCCAGTAATCCGACATATCGCTAGTTTTCAAAGCACATACTGAGAAGAAAAAAATGTAGGTAGCGTACTCAAAACGGTAGGTTACATGCGTAGTAGTATAGTGTCCTTTTTTCACGAGAATTGGAGAAAAGTGCAAATTTCTCACGAGAATTGGTATAATTTCGCCTTATTTCTTACGAAAATTGATACAAATTTCCTTTATTTTCACGAGAATTAATGTATAGTGCAAAATTCTCACGAAAACTGGTACAAATTTCCTTCATTCTCACAACAATTGGTCAACAGTGCAAATTTCTCACGAAAATGGGTGTAAATTTCCTCTGATCTATTTTATCATATATTTTAATACAATTTATGTTGATTTATACAATTTATGCTGATTACTTACCGTTTTTCCTCAATTCTTTAAGAAACTTGTTTCCTCCTTTCTTATTTTGCCCTCAAGTGGTGAAGAATAGCTGAAGGAACTTCACATCATGTCCACACAGGTCTTTTTTGTTAATCTTGAACACAGTTGGTCTTGCTATTCAAGAAACTAATTCTATAGAAAGAATGGGATGTCGTAAGGTGAGATAACTAAAGGGGGAAGAGCACAGGAGGAGGGAAAATGTAGTAGTCGTATTGGAAAATGTAACCATCGTGTGTGGTATTAGAACAATGGATTGCAGACAAACATCCTTTGTAATCGTAAGAGATGCTTCTTATGGAGCTGTCACGTATTTTCATCATTCTGTCAATTAAAGAAATAAGAAACTGTCAGTTGAAAGTGACATATGGATGTTGCACAATGCTTTAACCCTAGGAGGCGAGAAAAACAAGTGAAATGACTTTTAGAAACATTGGAAACATAAAAGAAAAGGATAGAATTTGAAATTGACAAGCTTTTTGTAACACTGTTACAATTTGAACCTTGTGTCATTAAAAGAAAGAATATATTGTTACTTAAACGTGACATATGGGTGTCTGAGAATACTTTAACTGTTGGAAGCCAGAAAAGAGTGTTTTAAACGTGTCAAATAATTTAGTTTAATGTATTTAGAAAACATGGGAAACTCTCGATAAAGAACAATTGTTAAAAGACATTGACTGTCTAAGATGGAAGGCGTAGGAGTGAGAGAGCCCTTTGATGCCTACTAAAGAAAGAAACATAGACACCTGCTTGTATGTGTGTGGCCCAGGTTTTTTGGACGGGCGAAGTGTACTGTCCTGGGGGAGTAAAAGACGTTGTTTAATTGATGCTGTGACTTGCAACCTAGGGAAAGATACCGCTCATTATTTTGAGGACAAAAATTTTAAGAAAGAGATAGTTAAATGTGACATGTTACTTTTAAAAGTTAATGTATTGCTCCCCATACTGAGAGACCGCACGTAGGATTGCATAAGGGAACTGTGTTGTTATTTTGAGCAAAGGACCAGTTTAAATTAACGTTTGACTTGTTACGCATTTTGTTAAGACCTTGCCACATACGTAGAGGGGAGAGAAAGAGTGGCCCTTCCTACCTGAGTTCCAAAGAGGAAAAAGACTGAATGAATTGTATACGTAAGGGAACTTTCACTTTTGTGCTTTTTGGAAGAAGTCTTCAAACAAGATTTTTTAAAGGTATTTCCGCATAAATGATTTTCATCCTTTTAAAAACTAGATTATTGAATTAATTATTTATGAATATTAATGAAATGATAATGAATATTAATGAGATGGTAATGAATATTAATGAGGGGGTATTTTATGTATTGATATTGTATTTTCAGTAGCTGATATGTGATTTTAACATAGAATATCATCTTTTGGATACTGTATGGGTCTAATGGTGTACGAAGCTTAGACGAATGACAAATTGCATGTATTTGTGATTAGTTTGTAAGTGGGTACATGTATGTGTAGCTGATATGTGATTTTAACATAGAATATCATCTTTTGGATACTGTATGGGTCTAATGGTGTACGAAGCTTAGACGAATGACAAATTGCATGTATTTGTGATTAGTTTGTAAGTGGGTACATGTATGTGTAACTGATATGTGATTTTAACATAGAATATCATCTTTTGTATACTGTATGGGTCTAATGGTGTACGAAGCTTAGACGAATGACAAATTGCATGTATATATGAATAGTTTGTAAGTGGGTACATGTATGTGTAGCTGATATGTGATTTTAACATACAATATCATCTTTTGGATACTGTATGGGTCTAATGGTGTACGAAGCTTAGACGAATGACAAATTGCATGTATTTGTGATTAGTTTGTAAGTGGGTACATGTATGTCTAGCTGATATGTGATTTTAACATAGAATATCATCTTTTGGATACTGTATGGGTCTAATGGTGTACGAAGCTTAGACGAATGACAAATTGCATGTATATATGAATAGTTTGTAAGTGGGTTCATGTATGTGTAGCTGATATGTGATTTTAACATAGAATATCATCTTTTGGATACTGTATGGGTCTAATGGTGTACGAAGCTTAGACGAATGACAAATTACATGTATATGTGATTAGTTTGTAAGTGGGTACATGTATGTGTAGCTGATATGTGATTTTAACATAGAATATTATCTTTTGGATACTGTATGGGTCTAATGGTGTACGAAGCTTAGACGAATGACAAATTGCATGCATATATGAATAGTTTGTAAGTGGGTTCATGTATGTATGTATGTATATTGGTTTTCATATTGGGACAGGAATATATGTATCATATTGTAGACATATTATCTTTCGTTTGCATGTAAGTGTTTTAAGCATGTGTTGTTGGTTGCGTAGCTTTAGGGGCTATACTAGGCTGGATGCAAACACCTAAAGTGTTTCTATTGTATTAATATTGGATTGTAGCCTTATTTTATCGTATTGTAGAGTTGTATATGTTGTTGTGGTGATATGCTATGTGAATGCAAACACATGAACTGATTATATTGTAGGATTATATTCTGAATCCGTATGTATATAAGTGTTTTAGATTACCTTGAATACCATGTTAGAATGTATATATTGTGATTTTTTACGTATTTATCCTCTCGTAATAAATTACTCGAACATTTTGTGTGAGCATACCATAGATGATTACTGATATTTTAACTATAAAGAAAATCAGTGTGCTATAACCCATTTACTTATAGATATCTTTTCACTACAGTATTCTAATGCCATATATTCGTACCTTTACCGACTTCTAAGATGTTTGTTCACCTTGTAGAAGACATTATGCCATCATTATGGTTTTCAACTTGGGATAATTTATTGTAGGAACATAAAATACGTATAAATAACCTTATATGAAGCATACGTATTCTTCCTTTATCTTATATAGAATACATATACTTCGTATTATATGAATATTTGTTTGGAGAAATAAAACATATTATTATAAATTGTAACGCTTTATTGTATTTATATAGTCTACAATATTGTATTTTCCAATATTGGCATATTGATATACATATATAGATATATTTAAATAAGATATTTACATTATATATACGTAGAAGTACCAACTGATAGGAAAACTTATGGACATATTTGATGATACTATGACCATGTTATAACATGATGCTACCTTTAGACAGTCTACTATTTACATATATACAGAATACCAATCATTTCACGCACTTAATACTTTGATAACCATATGGCAATGTTCTATAGTCAGTAATACTGTTATGATTTAATCGTCGTCTTTTATTTTGAACTTTCTGATGTGTTTTAGTTTCAGACTTGGATACGATGACAAACCCAGGCTTACGAACAATTCTTCCTGGATTGTGTAACTGTTTTTTCTCAGCTTTATCTCGAACTAGTTGATAAAAATGATCAAAGTTAATTTCTTGTCGTGTACGATGATTTAAAGTTATTCCTCTAATTTTAAATACATAATCTACTTTCCCTGTTTGAACTTCTTTCATTCTATAGGCATAATTTTTTGGCCCTAAGCCTATAAAGGCATCAATTTCCCAGCCATCAGGAACTTCATTAGTTAACTGACCTAAATAAGAACCCAAAGAAAGTGGAGGCTTTTCATTACGTTGCTGCACAAACATAATACTCAGTGTCGCAGTACAATACACGCTCAGGATCTATAGCTGTTAGTAACTCGTAAAGTTTTAGACGCGCCCAAGAGGTGATGAAGGCTGCAAGGACAACATTGGAAAATTTCCATGGTTTGTTTTTGTTCTCATTGTTTTTATATGATAGAATGAGATGCTGCTCTCCAATAGGCAATACATGTACCTCATATTGTGGTGCCCATAGATAACTTAAAAATTTTTCTGGAGTATCTACAATTACAGATTGAGATAAATCTGTTCACTGTCCCCATTTTCCATACAACGAATTGAGAAATATTTTGGAAATATATCTTAGACCAGGATTTGATTGAATGTTATTTTCCGTTAACTGAATGCATTCATGTTCATAATAGTCTGCAATATATTTTTCTTGATCTTGTTTAGTTTTGCACCAGCTAGGAAATCCTGAAGACTCCTGTTTCATTTTTAAGAAGGAATTGACATAATCTTTAAACAGATTATCTTCTGATCCAGATAATTTGAATTCCCAAATCTCAATAATTTGTAGAATTTTGTATCCGAGATCTAAAGCCACATGAAGTTCAGGAGTACAGTATGTACCAGTAAGGACACGCTCAGTATCATTGTGCATGCAATTGTTGTTACTTTGTTCCATACACGTACGACATAACCCAAACAAAAGGCGCTCATTACATGTATATGGTAAAATTGGAAAATATAAGTCTTTGGGAGGTAAGATACTACATTTGACTAATCCATGAATACTTTGCACTTGTGGAAAGTCAGGCCCCTTGTATATTATAGGTTTACCTATAGGCAATGGCTTACGTGCCATTACCCAGGGGTAAAGACTGGTAACATCATAATATGACACAAACTCTTCGCTGGTACATTCGTACAAGGCATTAAAACATTCTGTACGTCCACCATGAAAACTATCTTTAGGTACAAGATGATCAACAAGATCATGACACTGTGTTTGAATAAACTGCTGTAATTTTTTGTTATTTTTTACCATATGATCCCATTCACACTCCCACATTTCAATGACATTAAGATTTAATTTTTTAAGAAATGCTATTTTTATGGTAGTGTTTTCATACCGATCTTGTAGTGATGTACCTTGCTTAGAGGTAGAATCTAGGGACACGTGTCGTAGTGTAGGATAACAGTTTAAACACCCGTGATAGTAACATCCATGAAATTCGTAAACTGTATTTGTTTTAGTTTCAAATCCATCAACCTTATACCTCCCAAATCGTTTTTCCAAACCATTTCCAGAATGAAGAATTTTATTACCAGTAGTACGTTCTAAGTATCGCAGCCAGTACATTGCCTTCAGACTTTGACGATCACGATGGTCAAACCCATAAGGTGGAATAATTGGAATAATTTCTTTGGGTAAATATAAGGTACGATATGTTAGTATTGCCAAACTAGCAATAGTTGGTGCAGCGATAAAACATTGGATACCATTTGTTTTGTCTTCAATTAAGTTTGAAAATTTAATGACAGCCTCTGCTAAAATTTTAACATCATTCCGACAATATTCAATCATTTCCTTTTGGAGATTATACTCCTCATTACTTGCAACACGTTCTTTGTGCCATATGATAAGTTGCTCTCGATCTTCAGTGCTCCTTGAATCAGGATCAAAATATTTTAGATCAGGAATTTTGCCTATATAATTTTGGTTTTCTAATGTATTAAACAAGTACGGAAAATCTCCCTTTCGTAAATTTGCAGAAAGACCTAACGTCTTAGGTAATTTAGATAATTTAACTCCCATATACAAATATGTGTCACGAAAGTAAATCTTTTGTCCTAAACGCATTTCAATAATTTTTTGCCCTGACATTATTACTTCAGGTGTAAAATGATGGTGTAACTTTAAGATATACTTCAAAGTTTATTAGTAGATGTAACTTTGTAACAAAATTGGTATTTTAAAATAAATGATTTAACAACACAGAGTATAACGATAATTGACTTTACTTTAAGAGTAGTAATTTTATAGTGCGCGGCGCGGCTTGCTGTGCTGGATTTATACTTTCAAAATTTAATCTCGTACCCAAAGGCATTTTGTTTTGTAATCTCGTACCCAAAAGCAAATAGTTTGTAGTCTCGTACGCAGGTGCTTTAGCATATTTTAAACTAGTAACAGTAATATTACACAATGTGATGTAATTTGTAAAAGCCCTATTAAAGTTTGCAACACTTGAAACAATTTTAGGTGCTTATCTTTTTAATAGAACACTCATAGAGTGTGATCGTATTTAAATTGCGGTGCAAACTCCTTATTTATTTAACATCTCGTAATAAATTACTCGAACACTACGTGTGAGCATACAAAAGATAATTTAAAAATATTAAAAATTGCTGTTCATTATGTTACTGGATTAAAAATTCCTTTGTTAGTAACGCTACGAATTTGTTTTGTTTGCCTTGCTGTAGGTGCTTAAACCGGTTTAAACTAGTTTTATTGTTTTTCTTTGTGAAACACCCATTTGCTGTGCAAACTCTGAAGATAAATTGCGTTTCGAAAATATTAAAAGTTGTGTCAACCTACAAATAATTCCAATAGAAACTAAAAGTAACATAGTTGCAATTATTTTATTCGTTCGCTTCATTACAAGCTCAGAGGAATTACATTCCGAAAATATTAAAATTATCAAAACATAAACTTAAACATAACAAAATTATTTTAACACAACACAAGACGATTAAACTTAAAATTTATTACATGAAACTCATTGATTGTTAAATGGAGAAGTAAAATTTAAGTCAGTGTTGCAATTCAATACACGAACTAAAAGTAAAAGAACAAGTTAAGAAATAAAAGTGCAGAAACATAACTTAAAACACAATGTTGCAATCTAAATTGCAAAAGAAAATTAAAAGTATAAGTTCCGAAAGAAAAAACGTAAACTGGAATAAAAAGGGCACAAACAAAATTAAAAACAATGTTTAATCTAACATACAAAACGGAAAATAAAAAAAATATAGAAGCAAAACTTAAAACACAATGTTGCAATTGAAAATGCAAAGGTAAAAAATAAAGAACCAGAACTTAAAACAGTGTTTTCATCAAAAATACAGGAGCAAAAGTTTAAAATACAATGTTGCAATCCAAATTGCAAAAGAAAAAATTAAAAATACAAGTTTAAAAAATTGAAACATTCAAAACTAAAAATACAGAATCAAAATACAATGTTGCAATCCAAATTGCAAAAGAATATTAAAAGTACAACTTTAAAACACAATGTTACATTACAAATTCGAAACAAAATAAAAATTACAAGTTAAGAAATAAAAATGCAAACTGAAAACTAAAAATGCAGAAGCATAAAATTTTAAAGAACACAATATTGCAATCCCAAATACAAAAGGAAAATAAAAGTACAACTTTAAAACACAATATTACATTACATTACAAAATCCGAAACAAAATTAAAATTACAAGTTTAGAAATAGAATTGGAAACTGAAAAAATACAGAAACAAAAAATTTTAAAGAACACAATGTTGCAATCCAAATTGCAAAAAAAAGAAAAATTAAAAGTACAAGTTAAAATTTGAAAAATGTAAAGTTAAAATAAAAATACATAAGCAAAATTAAAAACAATGCTGCAACCAAAAATACAAAAAGGAAAAAATACAATCATGAGACATACGAACATTAACTAGTAGTATACGGACCTTATTTTCCCAAAATGTGTTGCAAACTCATGTCATTAAAATAATGACGGTAAAAGTGCAGGTCCGTATACTACTAGTTAATGTTCGTATGTCATGATTGTATTTTTTCCTTTTTGTATTTTTGGTTGCAGCATTGTTTTTAATTTTGCTTATGTATTTTTATTTTATTCCATTTATTAATGTTGATAATAAACAATTAATAAAAAGTAAACACACTTCCTCTTTGTACTCTGCGTGCTGTAATTAGTCTAAACAATTTCATTACGGCAATTTCTAAATTACAATTATCGGAAAGTACTAAAGGATTAACCGATAAAGTTAGAAGTATATCTTCGGTGAACTAAAAATATAGTTAGTGAGTGGCAAGTGGTAGTGCATCAATACTAAACTGAAAAAGTTACGGGAAGTTTTATGATTGTAGTTAACGGCAAGTGTTAGTGCAATTGCCGACAAGCTTTTAAGTGTAGTGTCGGTGAACTTACAACTAAATCTGTTGTGAACTGAAACAAGTTCGGAAAGTTTTATTATTATACTTACTGCTAAGTAAAATTCTTAAAAAGTGTATCTTTGGTCAACACATTGTGAATCATATCATAAAAGTCAACTTACGAAACCCTATCATTTAAAAGAAACTGTGAAAACAATTATCAAAGTTCTGTGTACATCATTGTGTAAAATATTTACTGTATAAAACACAATAATTCAAATTGCAATTACATATTTGGTGTGTCAATAATACAATGGAAGGACAGTCTGTCATCTGTACCATGTTGTCAGCACAAGAAGCACGTGGATATGAAAATCCAGACGAAGTTTTATTTACATGGGAAGTGATAACACCATGTCATGCTACGGGTGCAAGGGTAAGCAATGAAGCTTATTCCAAGTTATTGCAAGCGTTGTTTATACATTTTGGTTCTGATCCTCATGTTGTTTTGAAAAAATGTAAGTCTGCAAAAGATATTATTGATTTATATCATGTAGGCTTCTTTCGTCAAGATAATATAAAGAATTTAGCTCGTGAAAAGTTTATGGAACTTGTGTCTGAAGGAAAAGCTAATAGTTTAACTACACATGACTTTAGCGTGTTCATGGAAAATTTTATAAACTTTCCAAGTCCTAATACTAATACTGTATCACAACCTAGCATGTATGGGAGTGGTAAAACAAATGAATATTTTCGTATTGTTAATAGTAGAATCAAACAATATACTTATTTTGGACTTACAGGAAAGGAAGTTACAATTGAACGTATGCAAACTAGCGGAATAGATAATCCTGAAAAATATATTCAGTTGTTATTTGAATTTGTAAAGGATCACGTTTTAAATGACGTCGATGATGATATGTATGTTGGTATAACAATAGAAAGTTCTGCTTCTACGATTAATAAACCAATATACATTTCGTGGCGTCAAAAGTCGGATTTAAGCTCCGACATTCTATTTCGTAAAATTGAAAATGTTTTAAATAGTAATGAAAATTATTTATTAGGTGATAAAGTAAATTTCAAAATTCATATTGTTGATTCACGTAAAGGTAGGGGACGAACAAGGGGTTCATCAAAATTTGTTGATCTTGTAACACACCTGGAACAATGTACTATTCCTGTAGAAAAGGATGTATATTGTCTTCCCAAGAGTATTATTCTTGGAATGGGTAAGGCTGATCATCGTTATAATTACGTATATGAATTGAAAAATCATTCTGAACGATTGATGAAACAAGCAAAGCAATTGTGTGTCAATGCTAAAGTTGACATTGAAATCCGTAATGGGTGTACTATTAATGATGTAAAAAAGTTTCAAAATAAGCTAGCGCCTCATTATCAAATTGTTGTTTACGAAAAGAACGGATTAACTCGAAACTATAATGTAATTTATCCTGGAATACATGCATCAAAGAAAATTTTGATTTTGTACAGTGAAGGACACTACGAATTATTTACCAACATTACAACACTATTAAACAAACGGAAATATTGTCAGTATTGTTTGAAAGGTTATCATCATACAAAAAATCATAAGTGTAACTTCAAATGTCCAATGTGCGAAAAGTATCATAATGTTTCTAATAATGATAATAATATTAAAGTTGAATGCCTTGATTGTCATAGACTGTTTTCTTCAGAACAATGTTTTGCTAATCATAAAGCGATAAATGTTTGCGGAAAAAGTTTATGCGAAACAAAGAAAATTTGTGTTCGTTGTGGTACTATGAATGATATGCGTTCACGCAAGTCTGAACATGAATGTGGTGAACGTTATTGTAAAACATGTTACACATATGTAAGCGACGACCATATTTGTTTTGTTCAAACGGCTATGATGCAACATGTAGATACCTTTTTGTACATTATCTTTGATGTAGAAACAATGTTGCTTCCTAAAAATGAACAGGGAGAACAAGAACATCACGTAAATTTTGTAAATTGTATTCATGCTTGTTACAAGTGTAAGGACATGAAACTTGATGATACATGCTTTGTATGCGGTGATAAAAATGGGTTCCGTTCGTTTGATTTTTACAACATTGAAGAATTTGTTAATCATGTATTAATAACTCGACCAATGTTTAAAAAAATCGTTGTGCTTTCCCATAATGGCAGTAATTATGATATGCAATTCTGTGCTAAAACTTTGATCATAAACCATCATTTTACACCTGAAGTAATAATGTCAGGGCAAAAAATTATTGAAATGCGTTTAGGACAAAAGATTTACTTTCGTGACACATATTTGTATATGGGAGTTAAATTATCTAAATTACCTAAGACGTTAGGTCTTTCTGCAAATTTACGAAAGGGAGATTTTCCGTACTTGTTTAATACATTAGAAAACCAAAATTATATAGGCAAAATTCCTGATCTAAAATATTTTGATCCTGATTCAAGGAGCACTGAAGATCGAGAGCAACTTATCATATGGCACAAAGAACGTGTTGCAAGTAATGAGGAGTATAATCTCCAAAAGGAAATGATTGAATATTGTCGGAATGATGTTAAAATTTTAGCAGAGGCTGTCATTAAATTTTCAAACTTAATTGAAGACAAAACAAATGGTATCCAATGTTTTATCGCTGCACCAACTATTGCTAGTTTGGCAATACTAACATATCGTACCTTATATTTACCCAAAGAAATTATTCCAATTATTCCACCTTATGGGTTTGACCATCGTGATCGTCAAAGTCTGAAGGCAATGTACTGGCTGCGATACTTAGAACGTACTACTGGTAATAAAATTCTTCATTCTGGAAATGGTTTGGAAAAACGATTTGGGAGGTATAAGGTTGATGGATTTGAAACTAAAACAAATACAGTTTACGAATTTCATGGATGTTACTATCACGGGTGTTTAAACTGTTATCCTACACTACGACACGTGTCCCTAGATTCTACCTCTAAGCAAGGTACATCACTACAAGATCGGTATGAAAACACTACCATAAAAATAGCATTTCTTAAAAAATTAAATCTTAATGTCATTGAAATGTGGGAGTGTGAATGGGATCATATGGTAAAAAATAACAAAAAATTACAGCAGTTTATTCAAACACAGTGTCATGATCTTGTTGATCATCTTGTACCTAAAGATAGTTTTCATGGTGGACGTACAGAATGTTTTAATGCCTTGTACGAATGTACCAGCGAAGAGTTTGTGTCATATTATGATGTTACCAGTCTTTACCCCTGGGTAATGGCACGTAAGCCATTGCCTATAGGTAAACCTATAATATACAAGGGGCCTGACTTTCCACAAGTGCAAAGTATTCATGGATTAGTCAAATGTAGTATCTTACCTCCCAAAGACTTATATTTTCCAATTTTACCATATACATGTAATGAGCGCCTTTTGTTTGGGTTATGTCGTACGTGTATGGAACAAAGTAACAACAATTGCATGCACAATGATACTGAGCGTGTCCTTACTGGTACATACTGTACTCCTGAACTTCATGTGGCTTTAGATCTCGGATACAAAATTCTACAAATTATTGAGATTTGGGAATTCAAATTATCTGGATCAGAAGATAATCTGTTTAAAGATTATGTCAATTCCTTCTTAAAAATGAAACAGGAGTCTTCAGGATTTCCTAGCTGGTGCAAAACTAAACAAGATCAAGAAAAATATATTGCAGACTATTATGAACATGAATGCATTCAGTTAACGGAAAATAACATTCAATCAAATCCTGGTCTAAGATATATTTCCAAAATATTTCTCAATTCGTTGTATGGAAAATGGGGACAGTGAACAGATTTATCTCAATCTGTAATTGTAGATACTCCAGAAAAATTTTTAAGTTATCTATGGGCACCACAATATGAGGTACATGTATTGCCTATTGGAGAGCAGCATCTCATTCTATCATATAAAAACAATGAGAACAAAAACAAACCATGGAAATTTTCCAATGTTGTCCTTGCAGCCTTCATCACCTCTTGGGCGCGTCTAAAACTTTACGAGTTACTAACAGCTATAGATCCTGAGCGTGTATTGTACTGCGACACTGAGTATTATGTTTGTGCAGCAACGTAATGAAAAGCCTCCACTTTCTTTGGGTTCTTATTTAGGTCAGTTAACTAATGAAGTTCCTGATGGCTGGGAAATTGATGCCTTTATAGGCTTAGGGCCAAAAAATTATGCCTATAGAATGAAAGAAGTTCAAACAGGGAAAGTAGATTATGTATTTAAAATTAGAGGAATAACTTTAAATCATCGTACACGACAAGAAATTAACTTTGATCATTTTTATCAACTAGTTCGAGATAAAGCTGAGAAAAAACAGTTACACAATCCAGGAAGAATTGTTCGTAAGCCTGGGTTTGTCATCGTATCCAAGTCTGAAACTAAAACACATCAGAAAGTTCAAAATAAAAGACGACGATTAAATCATAACAGTATTACTGACTATAGAACATTGCCATATGGTTATCAAAGTATTAAGTGCGTGAAATGATTGGTATTCTGTATATATGTAAATAGTAGACTGTCTAAAGGTAGCATCATGTTATAACATGGTCATAATATCATCAAATATGTCCATAAGTTTTCCTATCAGTTGGTACTTCTACGTATATATAATGTAAATATCTTATTTAAATATATCTATATATGTATATCAATATGCCAATATTGGAAAATACAATATTGTAGACTATATAAATACAATAAAGCGTTACAATTTATAATAATATGTTTTATTTCTCCAAACAAATATTCATATAATACGAAGTATATGTATTCTATATAAGATAAAGGAAGAATACGTATGCTTCATATAAGGTTATTTATACGTATTTTATGTTCCTACAATAAATTATCCCAAGTTGAAAACCATAATGATGGCATAATGTCTTCTACAAGGTGAACAAACATCTTAGAAGTCGGTAAAGGTACGAATATATGGCATTAGAATACTGTAGTGAAAAGATATCTATAAGTAAATGGGTTATAGCACACTGATTTTCTTTATGGTTAAAATATCAGTAATCATCTATGGTATGCTCACACAAAATGTTCGAGTAATTTATTACGAGAGGATAAATACGTAAAAAATCACAATATATACATTCTAACATGGTATTCAAGGTAATCTAAAACACTTATATACATACGGATTCAGAATATAATCCTACAATATAATCAGTTCATGTGTTTGCATTCACATAGCATATCACCACAACAACATATACAACTCTACAATACGATAAAATAAGGCTACAATCCAATATTAATACAATAGAAACACTTTAGGTGTTTGCATCCAGCCTAGTATAGCCCCTAAAGCTACGCAACCAACAACACATGCTTAAAACACTTACATGCAAACGAAAGATAATATGTCTACAATATGATACATATATTCCTGTCCCAATATGAAAACCAATATACATACATACATACATGAACCCACTTACAAACTATTCATATATACATGCAATTTGTCATTCGTCTAAGCTTCGTACACCATTAGACCCATACAGTATCCAAAAGATAATATTCTATGTTAAAATCACATATCAGCTACACATACATGTACCCACTTACAAACTAATCACATATACATGTAATTTGTCATTCGTCTAAGCTTCGTACACCATTAGACCCATACAGTATCCAAAAGATGATATTCTATGTTAAAATCACATATCAGCTACACATACATGAACCCACTTACAAACTATTCATATATACATGCAATTTGTCATTCGTCTAAGCTTCGTACACCATTAGACCCATACAGTATCCAAAAGATGATATTCTATGTTAAAATCACATATCAGCTACACATACATGTACCCACTTACAAACTAATCACAAATACATGCAATTTGTCATTCGTCTAAGCTTCGTACACCATTAGACCCATACAGTATCCAAAAGATGATATTCTATGTTAAAATCACATATCAGCTACACATACATGTACCCACTTACAAACTATTCATATATACATGCAATTTGTCATTCGTCTAAGCTTCGTACACCATTAGACCCATACAGTATCCAAAAGATGATATTCTATGTTAAAATCACATATCAGTTACACATACATGTACCCACTTACAAACTAATCACAAATACATGCAATTTGTCATTCGTCTAAGCTTCGTACACCATTAGACCCATACAGTATCCAAAAGATGATATTCTATGTTAAAATCACATATCAGCTACACATACATGTACCCACTTACAAACTAATCACAAATACATGCAATTTGTCATTCGTCTAAGCTTCGTACACCATTAGACCCATACAGTATCCAAAAGATGATATTCTATGTTAAAATCACATATCAGCTACTGAAAATACAATATCAATACATAAAATACCCCCTCATTAATATTCATTACCATCTCATTAATATTCATTATCAATTCATTAATATTCATAAATAATTAATTCAATAATCTAGTTTTTAAAAGGATGAAAATCATTTATGCGGAAATACCTTTAAAAAATCTTGTTTGAAGACTTCTTCCAAAAAGCACAAAAGTGAAAGTTCCCTTACGTATACAATTCATTCAGTCTTTTTCCTCTTTGGAACTCAGGTAGGAAGGGCCACTCTTTCTCTCCCCTCTACGTATGTGGCAAGGTCTTAACAAAATGCGTAACAAGTCAAACGTTAATTTAAACTGGTCCTTTGCTCAAAATAACAACACAGTTCCCTTATGCAATCCTACGTGCGGTCTCTCAGTATGGGGAGCAATACATTAACTTTTAAAAGTAACATGTCACATTTAACTATCTCTTTCTTAAAATTTTTGTCCTCAAAATAATGAGCGGTATCTTTCCCTAGGTTGCAAGTCACAGCATCAATTAAACAACGTCTTTTACTCCCCCAGGACAGTACACTTCGCCCGTCCAAAAAACCTGGGCCACACACATACAAGCAGGTGTCTATGTTTCTTTCTTTAGTAGGCATCAAAGGGCTCTCTCACTCCTACGCCTTCCATCTTAGACAGTCAATGTCTTTTAACAATTGTTCTTTATCGAGAGTTTCCCATGTTTTCTAAATACATTAAACTAAATTATTTGACACGTTTAAAACACTCTTTTCTGGCTTCCAACAGTTAAAGTATTCTCAGACACCCATATGTCACGTTTAAGTAACAATATATTCTTTCTTTTAATGACACAAGGTTCAAATTGTAACAGTGTTACAAAAAGCTTGTCAATTTCAAATTCTATCCTTTTCTTTTATGTTTCCAATGTTTCTAAAAGTCATTTCACTTGTTTTTCTCGCCTCCTAGGGTTAAAGCATTGTGCAACATCCATATGTCACTTTCAACTGACAGTTTCTTATTTCTTTAATTGACAGAATGATGAAAATACGTGACAGCTCCATAAGAAGCATCTCTTACGATTACAAAGGATGTTTGTCTGCAATCCATTGTTCTAATACCACACACGATGGTTACATTTTCCAATACGACTACTACATTTTCCCTCCTCCTGTGCTCTTCCCCCTTTAGTTATCTCACCTTACGACATCCCATTCTTTCTATAGAATTAGTTTCTTGAATAGCAAGACCAACTGTGTTCAAGATTAACAAAAAAGACCTGTGTGGACATGATGTGAAGTTCCTTCAGCTATTCTTCACCACTTGAGGGCAAAATAAGAAAGGAGGAAACAAGTTTCTTAAAGAATTGAGGAAAAACGGTAAGTAATCAGCATAAATTGTATAAATCAACATAAATTGTATTAAAATATATGATAAAATAGATCAGAGGAAATTTACACCCATTTTCGTGAGAAATTTGCACTGTTGACCAATTGTTGTGAGAATGAAGGAAATTTGTACCAGTTTTCGTGAGAATTTTGCACTATACATTAATTCTCGTGAAAATAAAGGAAATTTGTATCAATTTTCGTAAGAAATAAGGCGAAATTATACCAATTCTCGTGAGAAATTAGCACTTTTCTCCAATTCTCGTGAAAAAAGGACACTATACTACTATGCGTAATTCCTGTAGTTTTTGGATTTAACGTACAGTAGACGTATAACTGAAAACGCATGTTTTATAATACTTTCCGCATAAATGTTCAATGTATACGTGCCTTCCGTATGAAACAATATAGGCGTTCAGGATTTCACATACAAATCGACGCAGAATGTCCACAGCAGGATAGAATATAGCTGCAGAATGTAACATAGGTGATATATGGAAAGCTGTTAGATGTCAGACATCCTGCAATGGCATGATGTAACATCTAAGGGCAGTGCGTATGTAGCATATGCTCCATACTGATTTCTGTAGTAAGCAAGAGGATTTTGTATATTTGTACAATATACCGCTATCCGGAGAACGGATTTTTCTTAGTGTGCAGTTCATAAGCAAGGGCGCCCATGTTGTGGTTTCCAAGGGGGGCAAGTAGAAATATAAGCGACGTTTCAAATATAGTTTCAAACTTTGCTGTAAGTAATGTAAAAATTCTATTGGGTTTTCAGTATTCCCAAATACAATTTCCTCTTAGGGGGCGATCGCCCCACCTTACCCCCCTTGATGGGCTTCCTTGTTCGTAAGTAGTGCAATTATGTGGGTGCTCAACCTGTGGGTTCAGTATTTCTTGATAAATCCATTAAATGTTGTGCGTGTAATCCACAACACACGCGGATATAGGCGGGAATTCATGTCACTTAAGGACCTCCACATTTTAAGGCAGTAATAAATGCGAAAATTGACGATAAGTGATTCGCCTACTTTGATTTTGCGAATAGTTCGAACTATGTGCGACTTTGTCCATGCGGCGTCTAGGGTATGGTCGACGTCGATAAGCTAATAAAACGAAATACTTCAAAAGTTGGAACGGTGGGTGCGTAGACGTAAACCTCGTGTAGCTTAGGTATAGGCTGCATAATTACTTTATTACATCAGTGTTAATGTGCATCCTTAAATTGGGATAGAGCAGTTTCCGCAGTCCAGATCAATAATACGTGGACAAATTCATATTAGTTGAAACCCACATTTCTCGATTAAAATAATGTCATCACGCCTTCTAGACTGCACATGTGTTGGCGCATGCCAGTGATCCACCAGGAACAGGTAAAATTCAGGGGCGCTACAAGGGATAATTGTTCAAATATTACATTAAAAAAATATGGGTGCACACTTAGTAGTACTAATAGTAGTAATGATAGTATAGTAGTAGTAAGGCAGTAGTAGTAGAGTAGTAGTTTAGTAGTAGCCAGGCCCGCAACCAGAGGGGGGCCAGGCCCCTCTATACTTTTTGTGGCCCCTCTAGACTTCAATTCAAAATTTTATTATTAATACAAAAAACCCAATTTAGATAGTTATAAGATAAGTTTAAAGACTTGGCCCCCCCGTAACATATTCACGATCCTCCCAAACCTTTGTAGCTGGTTTCGGCCCTGGTAGTAGCAATGATAGTATAATAATAGGCTAGTAGCAGTAATAGTAGTAGTATAGTAAGGCAGTAATGGTAGTAGTAATAATAATAGTATACTACTAGTAGTAGAGTAGCAGTAATTCGGGTTAGGTTAGGGTAGATTCAGGCAGCGAAATAGTCATATTTAAAGTCCCTTGTACATTAGTTTGCAGCCCTGGAATAACGCCCTTATGGAGAGTTTCATAGAATTAAAGCAACATCTTATTGCTGTATCTATGTTCACAGATGACTTACATATTCTGCGCCTTCATAAATAAATTCCCTAAACATTTGTCTTTTGTTCTGAATTAACACCTTTTACCTGTAAATTGTAATTTTAAAAATGTCCATGTATTCTTAATCCCGTTTCTGCCACTCCAAAATACTTATTAAACCTACAAGAGTTCATTTGGTGCTAAAATAAATTGATATATCATGAACGTCAGTACACTTTCCCGGCGTTCTCCACTCCCTTGATGGGACAAGCCGCAATTATTTACGCATTATTCAGTGCATTGTTTGTGTATAATCTTCTTTGTTTGTTTTTTGAATGTAAAATGCAACTCACACAACCGCTGTAACAACATAATGTGTTTTTTATTGTCCACCAGTACACGAACAATCCAGGTATGTCTTAAATTATAATCCACCTTGGCATATTATCTCAGCAGTAATAGGCCTACTGTCAACATAGCTCCTTTGCTTATGGATACACTTCGCATTAAGTGCTCCAGGGTAGTGACGACATTAAGTGACGTCATGTCCTGTTGCTGTGGTTATGTCAACTTAAGAACTCCCGACCAGTGATGCCAGTTGGCGGGAAATTTCCCGTAAAACGGGAAATTCTGAGCACTGCCGGGAATGCGGGAATTTTTCTTTAAAATAGGCTGAAAACGGGAAATTCTGACATTCTCAAGTTTTCTGGTGTGTTTTATCATTCCTTCATTTTTCCTTCTTTTGCTCATTCTCTCTCACATGAACAATTCCTTCACTGACTTATCTCAATGTTGACCATCTAAACAGGCATATAGCCAGCAACCACATGACAGAAGAAAGCGACTAGCTAAAGACAAAATAAAAAAAAGTCTAGTACTATGGTCTGCTGCGAACTGACCGTGAGTAAATAGCTGATCTTTTCGATGTGCTACCTATCCCCTCGCGCACGTGAGATTGGTTAATTGTTTCCAAAAGAAATGGAGGTACAGTTGTCTGGTGGTTCTGTGTTTTGGCACGCACACTGGTGTCACTGCTATGTTTCGAAAATGAAAAAAATATCAAACCCATCCGATACGTATGATAGGAAACAGCGAACAGAGGAGACAAAAATTGTAGCAAGCAAACTCTTCCGCGTGGGGCCATTGTGAAGAGTATATCTTTTGATAATATGACGTAGATGCGTTTAGACTTTTCCTACCTGTTCTTATCACTTTTCAGCAGGAGAATATGCAGGCTGTCTCAAATGATGAGTACACTCTTAACAACATTAACTGAAATCAATAAACAATAAAGAAAACAATATTTCACAGTGCTATCATTTGTTGTAGGCCTACATTTTATGAAGTTGTTTTCCATAAAAGCATAGCCCTCTTTTCGAAATAGCTCCTTCGTGTCACAGATGTCTCTACTTTAATCTTGTTTCGTGCTATGATGAAAGAGAGATATGCGACATTTATTTCCCCGGTTTTTTTTTTTTTTGTAAAGATGAGTGAGAGAGAGAAGCGAGATAAAATTAAGAGATTTAACAAGGAGTGGCTTTCGGATCCACAAGTTAATAGGGGTTACAATCCGTCGGGAATCGATACCAAAGCTAGGTATAGACCTGTAACATCGAGCTCTTTTGTAGTAAAAGTGAACTTCAGTATCACCCAAAAAAAATTCAAGCATCTAGTTAATGTAATGCAACAGCAAAATACCTTGTCTATTGCTACAGTTCTTTTTTGTGGCAAGGAACTAGTAATGTGCAGCAACACAGAAATCTTGTTAAGACCAGAAAATTGTATTGTGTTCCTTTGCCGAACATACCGTCTCCTTCCAAACCATAAAGAAAACCACGGTGTTCGTTATATATATATATAAATAGATAGATAGATAGATAAAGTTCACAGTGGTTTTGAATTTTTTTTTTAATATTGTGCCAGCATCTCTGTGATATTATCATGCATAACTGTAAATAGTGAATTGTATATTACGAGAATGAGTTTAACTATCCGTTATAGGCCCTCTAAAGTGACATTTTTCAAAATTACTTATCATTAGGTATTGTAATTTTTTTTTTTTAGTTGCCGGGAAGTTTTGCGTCTAATCGGGAAATTCCATGGCTTCAGACGGGATATTCGCTGTTACAAAACTGGCATCACTGCTCCCGACCAACGTTAGGGTATCTTCATCTGTGCAGGGGGTTTGAACATGGCGGATAAATAAAGGATCTGCGTTTGATATGTGTGAACAATAATTGGTGTTGCCAGTAAAATGTTTTGAGTTGTGATCTAATGTTTTGATTTTTGGAAAGTGAATAATCCAAGAAAGATTCGTCTTCTCAATAAAACACAAACAATTATTTACTTACGGGTTAAAAGGCTAGATTAGTGTTACAGTGAAAACAAACACTTAAGAAAAAGTGAATTCACGAACTCCAGTTTGTGGTGAGATCTAAGCTTTTTAATCTATTCTTATTTTTGCAGTTCTCAGTGTTTATGTGTGTGTTAACCAATTGAGTTTCTTACTTTTTAGTGCATTAATTTTGTGGTTTAGTTATAAGTTGTAAATATCTTGATTTGTCCTATAACATGCTTGTATATACCTAACAATCAAAAAATGGCGGAAGGTAATGATATGGAAATCTCCATACCGGTAAAAGATATAGAACATAATGAAGAGAATATAGAAAAAGGTATCCAATTGGATACTACTTGTTATCAAAACAAAAACACGAAAATAGATACGGTTACATGTTCAATTGAAGAGCAGTCAAAACAATATTCAGTTTCCTTAAGAGAAAATCAGAAGGAAAATAATGACCTTATCAATAGGTATACTTTACTACATACAGGTCCTTTTTTTGTTTTTCTAAAATCAAACAAAGATGATTTAGGTCGAAAACATCTAATGTCCATCAGTAGGAAACTCTATCTGGCAGGCATAGAAGGCATTACTAATTTTCAAACAATAGGGAAAAATCTAGTTAAAATTTACTTCAACAATGGCATGAAAGCTAATAATTTCCTGTTACATCCCATCCTCAAAGAACAAGATTGGATTGCATTTATACCTAACCACGCCATTTATACTATGGGTGTAGTTAAAGATGTGGACCCAACAGTAGAAGCAGATGAACTACTTCAGGAAATCAAATGTGATGTACCTATAATTTCAATAAGAAGAATTTATAGATTTAATGAAGAACGTAAAAAAATAACAACCCCTACTATAATAATCACATTTAATTCCCAAAATTTACCACTTGAAGTAAAAGTATTTTATCTTAAACTGAGAGTTGATCCATACATACCGGCAATAAGACAGTGTAAACTGTGTCTACGATATGGCCACACTGATCGCACATGTAAAGCTAAAAGACACTTTTGTCACAAATGTGCTCAAGATCACCAATCCCAAACATGTACAAACACGGTCAATTGTATCCATTGTGGTGAAGAGCATGATGCCTTTTTTGCCGACTGTCCAGAAAGACATAGGCAAAAGAAAATCATGCTGATTATGGCACAGCAGCATATATCCTTCAACGAAGCTAGTGCTCAAATTGGTAAAATCTCACATAATAAAGGGATATCACTTTACAGCAAGGTAGTCAAGGACTCACCAATGAATCGCACGGAAATCTCAAATAAATTTAGTATTACAAATCCTGAAATGCAAACAATGAAGTCTCCTGTAATAACCAGCTCTCAGATAGTACAAAGGGATCACTCCCCTCCTCCATGGAAGCGACGTAGAAATGCTGATAACTCAGTGACTGCAACAAGTCATAGATTTTCAAATGATAGAGTATTAAAAGGTTATAACTCTAATGTCAGCAACAAAAAAGAGCAACCATCGCCTGCTCAAACAAGTAAAAACTTCAATAATAAAACTACATTACAAAATTGGGATACTAATTACAAGTTTGGTTCCACACAGGGACACTTCTCGAAAGATAACACGTACTCCTCTAAGGATCAGCGAGTAATCTCTAAGCAGATAGGAGAGACAAAAGGTCTCAAAGGGAACACTAATATGGATTATTCCAAAAGATTATGGTCATATTCGCAGAATCAAACTTCTCAAGAATCCACAGAGTTATCATATGAGTCAAATGAAAAAACAAATTTTCACATAACAAAAACAAAGATAGCTATAAAACAAATTTTAGGAAATATACTTACCTCAATCAATGGTGACATCAATAGTGAAACAATTGAAAAACTAGCACAACCTCTCTATGATCTTCTCATCTCCATACATGAATAAAAAAAAAAAGTTCAAATCTAGACATAGATCATAGTTATCCTTCCGATTTGTATATATAATTTAAAAGAAAAAAAAATTGTGTTTACTACTTGGTAATGGATAGTATTTTTAGGAAGAGTTTGGTAATAATTCAATGGAATTGTCAGAGTTATTTTACTAAACAATATGTTATAAGACACCTTATTCAAACGTATGAACCAGATATTTTGTTTATCCAAGAGACATGGGGAAAACCCAATATACCAATTCATATTAAAAATTATGTAGTATTAGAACATTTGAGATCAGATGGTTATGGAGGTTTGGCAACCATCATCCATAAGAATATTTCGTTTAAACAGGTAAATTCACAATTTGCTCATACATATCAGAATGTTCAAATGCATGGTATCGAAATAGCGAACACAACATTTTTAAACTTATATGTACCACCTGATGTTATACCTAATAGTAAATTCTGGTCTGATATTTTTCAACATCAGAATAAGTTTGATTATATCTTAGGAGACACTAATACGCAATCTTCTCTAACCGGTAGCACAAAAATAAATAAAGCTGGAAAAAATTTTAATCAAGCATTACTAACTTCTCCGTACTTATTGTTAAACGATGGAACACCCACTAGAATAACCTTAGAGGGTGTGAGTGTTCCAGATATTTCTTTATGTAAAATTCCTCTATATATTCAAGCTTCATGGAAAGTACATTACGATTCATTTGGCAGTGATCATCTTCCTATAATCATTTATACGCATCCTATATCTGTAAAAAGACATGATCAATTTCTTCAGGATAAGATACACTATTCTATGGTAAACAGAATTGAAACTAAATTAAACTGGTCAATTTATAATAACATGATATCTAGAAATTTAAATCAGGACAATATAAGAAAGGATAACTTGAATGATCTGAATAACGTAATAATAAAGTCGGTTGCAAATACAAAATCGGAATATCTTACAGACAGGGCTCAGGCTGTTCATAAAAAATATCATAAAAAACAAAATAGCAAACCCATTTGGTGGAACATTGAGGCACAAAAAGCAATCAACATGAGACAAAAAGCTTTTCGGAATTTCTATCAAAATAGAAGCAAGGAAGACTTCCTTCAGTACATAAAAATAAAAGCAAAAACCACTAGAATTCTAAATCAAATTAAAAGGAGTTGTTGGATAAATTTTTGTAATTCACTCACGTACCAAACACCTAAATCTACAATATGGAAATTTTTCAGAAATCAGTTCAATAGATTTAATAAACAACCGAATTCTAATACAATGCTTGAACAACAATGGATAGAAGACTTCCACAGAAATCTTACCCCAGATACGTCTCATACGGATAGATCATTTTTACAAGCATACTTCAATTTATCAACACCATCGGAACTTGAAGAATCTTTTACAAAATTAGAATTACAAATAGCATTAAATAAACAAAAAAAGAATTCTGCCCCGGGCATTGAAGGGATTCATTACTGGCATTATAAAAATTTAACAGAAGAAGGGAAACAAGTATTACTTAATGCATTTAACCTAATTTGGGACACTGGAAACATTCCTAAATTATGGAAAAAATCTTTAGTAATTCCTATCCTAAAATCTAACACACAATGTAACATAGCTAAAAACTATAGACCCATAGCATTATTACCATGCAGTCTTAAAATCTTTGAACAACTTATATTGAATAGACTACAGTGGTTTGTGGAACATAATCAACTGCTGCCAGAAAATATGTCGGGATTTAGAAAAAACAGCTCAACTTATGACGCAATAGCTCCATTAATCTTAGACATTTGGTGTTCCTTTCAACAACAAAAATTTCTAATAGCTATCAGTATTGATTTCAAGAAAGCCTACGACTCTGTTAACTTAGATATATTAATACAAAAACTAGTACGACTAAAAATACCAATAAAATTTACTAGAACAATTCATAACATCCTCTTTGATAGAAAAGTTCATATAAAAATTAATAAATTCATGACTAAGGCAAGAACTACGTCCTTAGGACTTTTACAAGGAAGCAAATTAAGCCCATTATTATTTAATTTATTTATAAGAGACCTAATATATCAATTAAAACAAATAACCAATGTACAAGCATATGCTGATGACGTAATAATTTGGGAAGCGTCTTCAACAGTTGATACGGCGGCAGAAAAATTGAACAAAGCATTGGAGATCCTTCAACAATGGAGCTTCCTAAATGGTTTAGATATCAACTGGTCCAAATCTTCATACATCATTTTTACGAAGAAAAAAATAAAAACAGTTCCAAAATTCAAAATTAAGGACTCTTATCTAAATTACACGAAGCAATTGAAATATTTAGGTCTCAATTTAGATCAACAATTAACATGGAAAGGTCATTTAAAATATTTATTCAATGAATCGCAACTTTATATGAATATAATGAAAAGCTTAAGTGCAAGAAAATGGGGCATAAATCCTGTGATTCTCAATAAAATAATAAATAACACCATAATGGCAAAAATATTATATGGAAGTATATTTTACTCTCAACAATTATCACAATTCTACGACAAAATTCAGCAATTACAATATGATACAGCGAAGATAATTTACTCACAACCGTCATATTGTCCAAAGAATGCACTTTTAGAAATTTCTAATAATATTCCTATTGAAATTCAAATATATAAACTTACTGCGAATTATCTACTTTCAAGAATGGGCAAAAACTCGACTCTATTATTCAAATACTTGGACAAATTAATAATAATAAATACAAAGAAAAACACGCCATATCAAAAAAGACTCCCTTGGATATTTCATGTATATATTGAATACAACCAATATAAGTCAAGTATCTCTAAAGTTCCTTCAATAACTCCATTTATATTTCAGTATAAAGTAAACTTAATTAAAATACCATCAATAATACCGAACTACATACAATTTCACTCAAAAGAGAAATTGCCAAACATACATAAAAACATTTGGAATTATTATAAAGATCAGTTGTCAGATGATTGTACATTCATCTTCACCGATGGATCAAAACAGCAAAATAACCCAGTTGGTGCGGCGGTTATCATTCCTAAGTACAAAATTGAAAAACAATACAAATTACCAAAAAGTACGTCAATATTTGAAGCAGAAGCGTTTGGAATCCGTCAAGCTTTCTTATTAATCAATAAGCTACAGATAAAGAATGCATGCATATGCACCGATGCTTTAAGTGTTATAACAGCCATAAATCATCCTAAATGGTCAACTTGTACATCATGGAATATCATGTTAATTAAATCTAGCTACTTCGCTCTAAAAAACAAGAATTTTCAAATCCATCTATTTTATACCAAGGGTCATGTAGGCATAAAATTTAATGAATTAGTGGATGAACTATCAAGAAAAGCGACTACAACTGGCATTAGATACAACATAAAACTTCCATTTCACAATTTCAAGTATATAGTTAAACAACAACAAAAAAGGAAACTAGACTTATGGAAAAACAAAATTAGACTTGGTCCTGGAAAACACTATTGGGAATTAATGGAGATCAACGATAAACCGTTATACATTATCATAGAAAAATGGACAAGATACAAAACGATACTACTCATCCGAATGTTTCTTCATACAATATTAACTCCTATAAAACTACATCAATCTCCCAAGAGACCGAAATCTACTCCAGTTCGCAAGCCACCTGGAGTTTCTTTGAAATCTGACATGGTGGAAGATGAACTGATGGACACGGAGTGGACTGTAATGGGCCCTCGTGGGAAAGTTCGCCTCAAACGTTAATCTCATCTACTATGGCGCTTCTTCAGTGGAACCTGAATGGCTTCTCTACTCACCGTGAGGAATTGACCCAACTGGTCACTGACCACTCGCCTGTACTTATATGCTTGCAGGAAACCCATTTTAAGCCTACCCAGTCCTTCCTTCTTTCTGGGTTTACTATGTACCGATGTGATAAGCCAGATGCTGCCCACGCTGCTGGCGGCGTGGCAGTATGTGTTTCCGATTCTCTTCATTCTCGGCAGATTCACCTTGTATCGCGCCTGCAAGCTGTCGCGGTACGAGTATCCTTCTCTCGTCCGCTTACAATTTGTTCAATATACGTTCCTCACTCAGAAGCCTTTAGCACCGCCGATCTGCTTCAGCTCTTCCATCAGCTCGAGCCGCCAGTCTTGCTTGTCGGAGACCTCAATGCCTATCATCGCTTGTGGGGCTCTGTCCGCACTGACGGTCGTGGCCGTCAGGTAACAGAATTTCTTGAGGAGAGTGGCTTGCTTATCCTTAATGATGGCAGTCCTACTCATTTTTCCACTGCCCATGGCACATATTCTTGTATCGACCTCTCCATGTGCAGTGCTGGTCTCTTGACCTCATTGACCTGGAGAGTGCATCCCGACCTTTGTGGCAGTGATCACTTCCCGTTGTTTGTTGAAGGTCTCCCTGTTACTCCTCCTTTACCTCTCCGCCGCTTCAATTTGAAGCGTGCTGACTGGCGTAAATTCCGTGAGCTCAGTGAGTTTCATTGTCGTGATGATCTCCCTGTAGCTGTTGTGGCAGAGGCTTTTGAGCAGACTGTTCTTGATGCTGCTCATAGTTCCATTCCAGAATGCGGTGGCGACATTTCCCGCCGGCGTGTTCCATGGTGGTCTCCGGAAATCCGTGAGGCTATCCTGGCTCGTCGGCACGCTCTTGCCATTTTTAATCGTCATCCAACTGCAGACAATCTGCAGCGTTTCCGCATTCTACGTGCTCGAGCCAGACGTCTCATCAAGCTTTCGAAGCGCCAAAGCTGGATGAATTACGTTTCGTCCATCAATAGTCGCACAGCCATGTCCACTGTGTGGCGTCGGGTCCGCTCTCTTAATGGTAATACTCCTACTGTTGATGTTCCTGCTTTGTCTGAGAATGGTGTCTTAGTTACTCACCCTTCGGAGATAGCACACAATTTGGGCCAGTATTTTGCATCTATCTCTGAGTCTGATCATTATCCTCCAGCATTCGTTCCCATTAGGGCGCGTTTAGAGCGGCACCCGTTAAACTTCCGTACCGCCAACAGCGAAGATTACAATGCTCCTTTCAGCCTCGTTGAATTTGATTCTGCTCTTCGTGAATCATCCAATACTGCTCCAGGGCTTGATCGTATAACCTACGAGATGTTGCGCAACCTCCCCCGCGATACACAGCTTGCTCTCTTGCAACTGTATAATCGCCTCTGGGTCGAGGAGTTTTTTCCACCGGCTTGGCGTGAGGCTCTCGTTCTTCCTATCTTGAAGCCAGGCAAAGTTGCAACTAGCCCCTCGAGCTACAGACCCATTGCTCTCACGAGCTGCGTCTGTAAGCTGTTTGAACGCATGGTCAACAAGCGCCTGGTGTGGTATTTGGAATCCAATTCACTTCTGAGCAAGGCTCAAAGTGGATTCCGTCGTTTCCGATCCACTACAGACAATCTTGCTTATCTTGAGGGTCATATTCAAGACGCCTTTTTCAACGGCGAACATCTTGTCGCTATATTTTTTGACTTAGAGAAGGCGTATGACACCACGTGGCGTTACGGAATCCTAAAACAATTATATGACTGGGGTCTTCGTGGGCATATGGCCCAATTTATCACGAATTTTCTTCACGAGCGACATTTTAGAGTGCGTGTGGGATCTAGTCTTTCAGAGCGCTTTGTACAAGAAAATGGTGTTCCACAAGGTAGTGTTCTTAGTGTCACGTTGTTTGCTGTTGCAGTCAACAGCGTTCTTTCGCAGATCCAGGCTCCGGTGTCTGGTCTGCTTTATGTTGACGATCTTGTCATCTTCTGTCGCTCCCGCCACCTTCGCGGCATTACTCGACAGCTTCAACTGACTCTCAATCGTCTCGTTCGCTGGTCGAATAAGACTGGATTTCGCTTTTCCACCGAGAAATCCCAATGTGTTCACTTCTGCCGGCAGCGTACGTGCGTTGTTGACCCGGACTTGTACCTCGATGGCACCCGTTTGTCATTCGTTGATACAGTCCGTTTCTTGGGTCTGGTGTTTGACCATCGCTTGTCGTGGGCACCAGATGTACGGAATCTTAAATACTCTTGTCTTCGAGCTCTGAATCTCCTTCGTGTCCTTTCCCACCGCACGTGGGGTGCTGATCGTACCGTTCTACTTCGTTTGTACCGTAGTCTAATTCGGTCCAAGTTAGACTATGGCTGTATTGTCTATGGTTCTGCTCGTGCTTCTCTGTTACGCCAACTTGACACAGTGCATCACCTGGGTATTCGTCTTGCTACTGGCGCCTACCGCACTAGTCCCGTCACCAGCCTGTATGCTGAAGCCAATGAACCTTCATTAGTATCTCGTCGCAGTAGACTACTTCTTAATTATTCTGTGCATGTGCGTTGTATTCCAGACCACCCGTGTAGACCATGTCTCCGTGGTGGTCGGATATACGAGCGCTATGCTGCACGTCCTCGCTCTACCCGTCCATGGTACATCCGTGCGTGCGAGAGCTTTCTTGCCGACGATTTCGTGTGGCCCTCTCTTTCGTTGGTTCGCTTTTGTGCTATTCCACCATGGCTGCTTCGTCTACCTCGGCATGATTTACGTTTGTCTCTGCATTCGAGACAGCACACTAGTTCCCAGGTGTACCAGCAAGAGTTTGCTGCACTGTTAGATCAGTACCCCGATTTTAGTGTGTTTTTTACGGACGGTTCTAAGGATGGGGATTCTGTAGGCTGTGCCTTTGTCACGGACGAGGGCAGCTCAGAATTCCATTTGCATCGCCTGTGTTCCGTGTTCACTGCAGAATTGAGTGCTCTTAAGCTTGCCTTAGACCACGCTCTCACGCTTTCGTTACGTCGTGTGCTTGTTTGCACCGACTCTCAGAGTGTGGTTCTGAGTCTACAGAATGTCTTCAGTATGAACTCTCTCGTGCAGGACATTCTTGTGAGATGCCATCACTTGCAGCAACAGGGTAGTGTCGTCGTTGTTTGCTGGGTGCCGGGTCATGTCGGCATCCGGGGAAACGAACTTGCTGATACTGCTGCCAAGAACGCCGCCTTGGCCGGGGTTGCATTGGAGCATAGCCTTCCCTGCTCCGATCTTCATTCGTATTTTTCTAACTTGATGCGCTCTCACTGGCAAATAGATTGGGACCAGGCCATTGACAATAAATTGCACGCAGTCAAGCCACTCCTCGGTGAGTGGCGTACGTCCTCGTCTGCTCGTCGTCGCGATGAAGTGCTCCTGGCGCGTTTGCGTATCGGACACTGTCATCTGACGCACAGTTACTTGCTGCGGAGGCGGAACCGTCCGTATTGTGAGGAATGTATAGTCCCCCTGAGTATTCAGCACATTCTTGTGGAATGTCCTGAATACTCAGATCTCAGAGAACGTTTCAGATTGCCTTCTGCTCTTGCCCGTGCTTTGGGGGATTCAAGTGATATGGTTCGCCGGGTACTTGAGTTTGTTCATGCTTCAGGGGTTGCTCACGTTCTCTGAGCTGTTTTAGTGTGTTTCCACTGTTTTATTGCTGCTGCATTTTTAATTTCTGTTCGCTTTTATTGTGTTTCTATATATTGTTATTGTTATATATTTTAATTTATTTATTGTTTTATTTTCTATTTTTTTATGCACTTTATCTTTTAATTTCTCTTCTTTAGCAGCAGTTTTGTTGTTCCTATTCTTTTAACCTTTTTCTTCCCATCTTTTAATTTAGAGCAACCATGTTTATCGTGACGGGGACATATAGCCTAGCTGCTGACGTCCCCATTACCCCCCTAATCATTCATTCATTCATTCAAAACTACATCAAATTAAAAAAAAAGAGAATAATCTATGCTGGTGTGAAAAAGATCATGGTTCGATCAATCATTTGATATTTCAGTGCGAACTATTTAATAAAAATAGAAATATTCTTTGTCAACAATTAGTAAAAACTATGCAAACGCTGCCAGTTAACATTAGTATGATTTTATATTCAAAAGATGTTGATATATTAAGCTATCTCATCCAATTCATGATTCAGAACAATCTAAACTTATAAAAAAAAAAAAAAGACAGATAAAATAACAATCAAGGAATTCATCAGATATCATCATACAACCCTGCGAATTTAGTCAAGAGAAAATGGATAAGAAAAAAAATCATTTAGTACTCAATTTTAAAATTAAACATCCTACTTAATACTAAATTTTATAATCTCAATTTCAGGATATAGGCAATCAAGGATGCAAGATCTGTGCCTTTAAGGAAAAAAAAAAAACCTCGTTGGAGGTAGAAGGAAAGGATCTTCATCTGTGAAGAGGAATCTTCCGGAATGAAGAAATAGAAAACGATGTAGTGATAAAGATTACACTGACAAAATATGTAAGTTCTTTTTGTGCAAGTATGGATGTAAAAATAGGAATTTCCAGGAATGTGATTTCAAGGAAAGTTATTTAAGCAGGTACCACAAGTCTTCAAGTTATAGGGTGTAAATAACATACAGAATATGAACGTTATTATGTAACTTCATATGAGAAGAAATTACTATTAGATGAATTCTCCACAATTCTAACTTTCTAAGATCGCGCATGCTTTTCCTCGAAACCTGATGCTACTCGCCTGGTTCCGATTTTAGTGTATATCGTGTGATACTTTAAATTTACTGGTGTAGATGCAGGCGGTCCGAGTTTTGTTATTTGTTAAAAACTTCAGTTTCATTGTTCTCTGGCATTACTGATTTCGTGCTCGGCTTGTGTATATCCCGCTCCCCCCAGTTCTTTTTCACCGGAACTGGAAGAGTCACAACTACAACTACTGCTACTGCTACTACTATCACTGCTAGTATTACTACTAATACTGCTGCTACTACTACTACTACTACTACTACTATTACTACTACTACTGTTACTACTAATACTAATACGTATATCAAGAACAGAACCGAACCAACCCCTGCGGGGCTTCTAACCCGTTCCTACTACTACTACTACTATTGCTACTAACTACCACTACTACAACTACTACTATTGCTACTAACTACCACTACTACAACTACTACTATTGCTACTAACTACTGCTACTACTACTACTACTACTACTACCACCGCTACTACTACTACTTATACTAAAACTTCCTTACTGCAAAATTTACATCTTAAATCTTTATAACATGCTATTCCGATTCATTATGAACTAGCATGGATCGTTAGAATCACTATGATTCGTTAAAAATCACTGGAGGGAGCGGGCTATACTCAATCCTCGTGCTCTAGAATGAAGGAATGGCATCCGTGCGACGAAAAAAAAAAAAAGTGCGGAAGTGACCCTGTTCTTTCATTCCTCAGGTTCTGCGGGCATGTGGCATTATTCTGGCAAATTTTCACAGATTTATTGCACTTTCCGGTTTCTTTTTGGAAAAAGCACTAAATGGGGAGCTACTGTATAAACCACGAACCAACTTGTGCTAGGTAGTCACAAACACGAATGTTAACTTTATAATATGACTCTTTATCACACAATTCTTTGTAATAAAACTGTATGTGTGCATTACATCTATCTCGAACGTTCATTGCGAACACTAACGGAACATTCCCGCCGTTTATTTCCACGTTCTTCATATCCTTGTATCCCTCCGCCTTCCCTTTCAGTAAATAGTTACACTTAGAATACGTTCACTACCAAAGTGTACTTCAATATGGCATTCAATGACATAAATTACTTATCACACTCCTCTTCTTTTACGAGAAGTGTATCACATCATATTTTATTTTTAAATTTTGTTTTCGGTAGAACCGTCTGCTCGAGTGAACCCGAAGAAGTTGGTTTACTTCATGTATTGTAGATTCTATGTATAGTACTGTATGCATGATGTAGTTTAAGAGGTAGTGTAGGTGATCAGTGTACAGTGCTTATTGTAAGATATTCATATTGCTAATCTGCATGAGATAAGATTCGGACGTTACTCGAGTAGACGGTTTTACGAAATTTTGGCACATTTTTTAGTTTCAGGTTAGGTTAGAGCTTTGTATTTCTTTCAGCAGAGTATTGACTAAATGAGATACAACATTGCTACTTGCAGATTGACTTCAGGACCCAGTATCAATACAGCGTGAACATATGGCGTAAAAACTACAATGCATAAAACAAATCAACTTCTGCTAGGCGACTACTAAAATCACGAATGCTGTCTAACCGAGTACGGGCAGGAGCGCAGCAGGGGCCCGAGCGTGAGTGAGGGTGCGTCTGTAGGGAGCAGGCGCGTCAGCGACGGCGTGTGTACCAGGGTTTGCGCAAGTGGGCCCAGCCCGAAAAAACCCACCGGGTTTTTGCGGGTTGGACCCACCTGAAAAAACCCACTTTAAAACCCACCTGGGTTTTTGACCTATTTGTTAGTATATTATTGGTACAACTAAGGTGATCACATTGTAAGTGATTTTCATCAGATTTTAGACTTTCCTTGGGCGAATTAGAGGCTTTCACGTTAAGGTATACAACAACATTCAACATACGACCTTTGTAAAGTTCTAAATACACTAAATGAATTTAAAAAAATAGCTTAGCTTGAGATGGTTATAGAACAAATTAATGTATGGATTATGCTGATAGCCCATTTGAAGTAAAATAAACAATTTGTACTTTAGAAAATATTTTCCGTGAATAGTATGCTCGTAGACTGGGTGACACCGAGGGACCTTATCACTTATACGTTTGATGGGTTTAAGGTAATAGGTGCAGGTACTAATAGTACATATGTAAATACATTAGTAAAACTATTAGTATTATTTCTTACCTTTGATGTAAAACACAAGTTTCTTCAACTAAAATTTGGTTCTCCAACAATAACAGTTTAGTTCAGTCATTTGTTGCTACTCTTCAAATAATTATTCTGTAGAATCAACACCAGCAATAGCGTAAAAATTCTTGTCAAATTTAAGAAGCTTAATGCTCGGGGTTCCGAAGACTATGTACCGCTTACTATTTCAAGTGCTGAGTTCAAGTTTCAGTACTAGTGGAAGTTTTGATGTACATGCCGTGAAAGAAGTGCTCGGGAAATTAAATGCAGACGGATCGGAAATGAATACTTCAACAATAAAACTATTTATTTTACGCTTAAGCCTGCCATACATTCGGTAAAAAAAAACGGGACAGTCCCGTTTTTGGGCCCGAGTGTCCCGCGTCCCCGTAAATTTAGTCGGGACAGGGAAATGTCCCGTATTTTAACTCCGTTCCATTTCTGCTATCAATATCAGCTTATTCGAAAAGTAAAAAACAGAAAATTCTGACATTGGCTGGGAATCCTGTAATTAGTGAATGAACAGTACGCTGTTGCATGTAACGGTTTCGAGGAAGTTATAACACCACCCTGTTTGATTTGCAATGCTACTTTTTTCATTGCACTTTATAGAAACACGGATACTTTCCGGAATATTAAAAAAAAAAAAAAAATGATGGCTTTGAGTGTTTCTACATTTACAAACACAGGGAAGGTGACTGACCTTTTATCCAGCAACACATTAGATAAGTTAACAAGAATGATAATCTTTTTCAGAGGCTAGGGCACAGAATTGTTCTTTGGTCCAGGTCTTAGTAAAATGTAAATCTGGTCCTGACAATTACACGCGACATAACGAGAAAAATCAGCTTTTCATCACATTAAACTGACGAACGTAATTTTGGCGCGAAGAATATTGAAGGTAGATTGTACCACTGATTGAAATAATTTGCATATTGTTTTCCTTTAAAGCATTTTTATAGCACATCTTAAGTTTTTAGGCATCTTCAGTCTGTACAATTAATTGCAGGGTACGAAGAGAGAAAAGCAGCTGCTGCTTAGTGAACTTTCACCTATTATATTCTTGAAAAAAAAAAAAAAATGAAATCTTTTAGTTTTAGTCTCACGGTTATGCCTGCTATGCTCAAGGTGACGGTGATGATGAGAAATGAATGAAATGACGGAATGAAGAAAGTGAGAGGAAACGTAAGATTCCCAGAAAACCTACGCACAAGGTGTTTCTCCACCACAAAGCTCACTTGGCGCGAGCTGGGATCGAACTAGGGACCCCATGCACCAGAGGTGAACGCTCTACCACTGAGCCACCGCGGCCTATTATACTTTTGTTCATGACCAGACTACAGTTCATTGCATTGTGTTGGAAAGTTGAGGGGGAAACTGAGGTGTCCATATTCTCATGGAGAAAATATGGGCAGTTTATTTACGCTGGAAGATGTTAATTTCATATAAGACATTTTGAAACATTTATTTATTTCATATAACATGAACTGTATCTTCGTTTTAAATTAATAGACCCCTTTTGGTATTCATATTTGGCGAACGTCAGTCAGGCTTCTGAATAACTTGATCTACATTTGTTCGTTTGTCTGCCGAGCTCCTTCATGGCTAAGCGGTTAGTGTTCGCGTCTTCGGCTTGGGAGACCTAGGTTTGCTTCCCGGAGGGAGCTCATGTGGTTCGGATTCCATGTTAATCAGTAGGTCCCGTCTCATATAGCCTCGCTGCTGAAGGGGAAGTTAAACACAAAACCAACTCAACTCGTTTGTCTGCCTCTACCACACACACTACAGGGTACAACTTCCGGCCTTTTAAGTTAAAATTTTCAAAGTACAAGCACGAGACACACTAAATTTCCTGTATAGATTTTGGCGGCATATCAACGAAAAATATCAAAATGGTGGCCACTTTTTCAAAACCGCGAGTATCCACGCTACGAAGCGCAATTTTCAGTCTTTTAAGTTGAAATTTTGACGGTAAAAGCACGAGTTACGCTAAGTTTGCCGTACAGATTTTCTCGGCAATCGAATGTAAAATTTCAAAATGACAGCAATTCTTTTAAAAGAGCAGTGAGTAGAAAATTGTTGCAAGTTGTAACAATGACAATCTTGAAATATAAACCACATTTTAACCCTTTTAGCCCAAAGACATTGAAATATTTCGAAAAAACCCAATTACACCCGAAAAAACCCATATGGGCCCAGGTGGGTTGGGCTTTTTCAAAAAAGCCCGGGTTTTTTCAAACCCTGGTGTGTACGCATAAACGAGGATAGTAGAAGAGCATACTTACACTTACAATACTTCCAGTTTAACTCAAAATGCATTTCAGTGATATGCTCTGTGCTGTACAGTGATAGCAATTGCTTATATTGACAATGTCATTCATAACAAATGTTTCACATCGTATTTTACCTTTAAATTTCCTATTTTGTAGTACCGTCTGCTCGAGTGAACCCAAGTTTCGAAATACGTTGATAGAAAAATTCTTGGACACTGTGGGGAAACTTGTTTTAAAAGGGTTAACTGCAGGGTTTGAAAAGAGCCCAACCCACCTTGGCCCATATGGGTTTTTTCGGGTTTAACCGTTTCTTTTTAAATATTTCAATGTCTTGGGAGTAAAAGTGTTAAAATATGGTTTATATTTCCAAATTGTCATTGTCTCAACTTGCAACAATTTTCTATTCACTGCTGTTTTGGAAAAATGGCCGCCATTTTGAAATTTTACATTGGAACGCCGAGAAAATCTATAGAGCAACTTTAGCATATCGTGCTTCCACCGTTAAAATTTCAACTTAAAAGACTGAAAATTGCGCTTTGTAGCGTGGATACTTGCTATTTTGAAAACATTGCCGCCAAAATTATACAGGAAATTTAGTGTGTCTTGTGCTTGTACTCTGAAAATTTTGACTTAAAAGACCGATAGTTCCACCCTGCAGTGTGTGTAGCATAGGCAGACAAACGAGTTGAGTTGATTTTGTGTTTAATGTCCTTTTGAGCAGCGAGGGTATATGAGATGGGGCCTACTGAATAACGTGTAATTCAAACCACATGAGCTCCCGCCGGGAATCGAACCCGGGTCGCCCACGCCGAAAACGCGTACGCTAACTGCTTACCCATGAAGGAGCTTGGCAGACAAACGAAAAATAGATAAAGTCATCCAGAAGCCTGACTGACGTTCTACAAATATGAATACCAAAAGGGATCTATTAATTTTAAACAAGGACACAATTCATGGTATACAAAATGAATGAAATAAACATCTTCCAGCGCAAAATAAATGGATTTACTGTTGAAGTTCACTTCCGATAATTTGAGCGTTCAATCACGGGAATTTGCCGAGCACTTGTTGCAAGATGGTTCTTCCCTGAAATTTAATTTAAAACAATTAACAAAGATATAATTCATATTTTATAAGGTAATTGTTCCAAAATGTCTTAAATGAAATTAAATATCTTCCAGCGTAAAGCAAATAGTTTTATTGTTGAAGTATTCATTCCGATGCTTCTGCGTTCAATTGCGGGAATTTCCCGAGGGCTTCTTTCACCAGGCAGATTTTTTATTTCCCTCGAAAATATGGGTTTCTTTAGTGAACATTGAAACTTCCACTAGTACGGAAATTTGAATTTAGCACTTGAAATCGTAAGCGTTGCATAGTGTTCGAAACTCCGAGCATTAAGCTTCTTAATTTGAGAAGAATATTTACACTATTGCTTGTGTTGACTCTACAGAATGCTTATTTAGAGAGTAGCAACAATGACTGAACTAAACTGTTGTTATTGGAAAATCAAATTTTACTGAAGAATACTTGTGTTTTACATCAAACGTAAGAAATAATACTAATAGTTTTACTAATGTATTTATATATTTACTATTAGTACCGGCACCTATGGCCTTAAACCCGTCAAACGTATAAGTGATAACTTCCCTCGGTGTCGCCGAGACCACGAGAACACTATTTGCGGAAAGTATTTTCTAAAGTACAAAATCGCATATTTTACTTCGAATAGGCTATAAGCATAATGCATACATTAATTTGTTTTATAACTATTTCAGGCTAAGCTTTTCTCTCTCTCTTTCTTTCTTTTCTTTTCTTTTCTTTTCTTTTTTTTTTTTTTTTTTTAATTCATTCAGTGCATTCAGAACTTCATAAAGGTCTCATGTTGAATGTTGTTGTTGTATACCTTAACGTGAAAGCACCTGATTCTCCCAAGGAAAGTCTGAAATTTGATAAAAATCACTTTCAATGAGCCCACTTGGGCAAAATCTATTTAATCGACCGCATAGTTTTAGTTATTACTGAGTAATGTGTACTTTACAACACTTTATAGTTCCAAGGTACTAATTTTGTGCAGTAATATGATACTGATGTATACGGGTGTAGGAAAGAGCAAAAAGAAGCGTGAAAATAAGAAATATTTGTGATTAATAGTGAATAGTGAAGGCTATAAATGAAACAGGAGTAATTGTAGGTAAGATAGATGAAAGTAAGATAAGTTGTAATACAACGTTGAAAGCAGATTTATGTGTTTTTTATCCGGGGCCACCATCTGCAGCAGTTTGGCTTTCTAAAAAATATATATAGGATTTATAAAAGTACTTTACCACCCTTTTAAAATTGCACACGGACGTAGTTCCATTGAATGTGAGACGGGCGATACATACGAGGGAAGGGGGACATTTCTTGAAGTTTGTTACACGGTGGGCCGTCATCTTGGATTTTTAATTTTGGGGAAAGTTTATAATACACGCTACAGTTCTTTATTCACATCGAAAAGTTGTTCTTGTTTCTTCCTTTTTTTCTTTTGTAAAAGTGTTAAGTGTAAACTGATGCCGCTGTTGTCAGTTTCTTTATGTGATTAAGTATCGTTGGATTACGTAAATGACGTGTAGTGTGAGTGCATTATGTGTAGTCCGTCTCTTGTTAGGTCGGTTTGTTAAGGTGGTGAATCAAAACAAGACGTTGACATTCTTGAAATGCTGGTTTAATAAAATTGAAAATAGATTGACGTAAAATCATTACATGTGCTTTACCACTGATAAAGTAAGCGAATGCATACTCTATTGGATGCTATTTCCAGCTGGTGGCATATTTCTGCACAGTGTGCTGAGCCTGTATTTTATGTTTACAAGTGCGGCGTTACTAGTGTGAAACCGTGACAAGTGCTGTTGAGTCGTATCATTGCCAAAACCTATTTCTTTCCGCTACCATCGTTGACGCGCAACCGTGGCCACCATAGTTTTTTTTTTTTTTTTTTTGGGCAGTGTATTTTTTAATCTACACTTCAAGAAGCCGTACTTATACGCAAATCGTAAAAGAACTGTAAATTTACTCCTGGTTGCCCCGTTGAATTTTATCTATGCCAAGCGAGATGTTTTCATTTCGCCCAGTGGGGACCTTTTAGGGTACAATAAGGAAACTAACGAAAGAATTGTATTTTTTGTCAACAATTATTTCTAGTGATGCGCCATAAGTAAACCTGCACTAGACAGCATTATATTTTCCTTTAAAATCGGCGAGTTATTCAGACAGAATGGCTTTTGCATGGTAATTTTACTGAAAAATCGAAGTTTCATTTACAGGAGATTGCCGCTGATTTATATGCTATAATGCATTTTGAAATTGCCTCAAATAGTATTCTATATTTTGTAATGAATTGGGGGTTAAAGAGATTGCTCGGCAGGTCACTCAACTGACCCACATTGACCAATCGATGTCAGTGAGTTGTTTTTCCAAGTAGTGATAGACGGCATGAAAATGGCGGGAAGGGGGGGGGACTCCATGATGTTCAAATAGCGGGAGAAATGTATCATTTTTGGACATTGCAGCTGGCAATATCTGTTTCTGTAACGAAGTGTTCCGGAGTGAAAATTCCTGGAATGAAATATGACCAGTTATTCAGGTTTCTCATGTGTCTGCCCACACCGTAATTTCTGGACCGGTCATTTTTGCAGGATTGTGTCCACGCTGCGTTGCCAGGTCACCAATAGCTCGTGTTCTGCTTGAGATTATTACGCAGAAGTGAGTTTCATCTGAACGAAATATTTGCATAGCAAAGTTGAGGTTTGGTCGTAATTGCGCTCGGTGATCAGAATCGTCTTCGGAAGGGGATGCTGCATTTGCACTTTTTGCAGCACCCTGTGCACTAAACTGTGACTCACCTCGTATTATCCGTGCGGTGTTGTCTCTTTTCCCCCCTTATATGTGGTTGCTATTTCAGTTATTTTCGTGGTACGTATTTTATATTTAGCTTTCCTTTTAGAGCCTTTGGCTTAGGTGAGCCACCTTCGATTCCCGCCGGGAGCACATGTGGTGCCGATTCCACGTTAAGTTGTAGGTCCACGTCTCATATAGACTTGCTGCTGAAAGGGACTTTGTAAACTGAAAATCAAATCAGATCATATTCTTATAGCCTCTTAGATTTTTCTTTCTTTTGAAAGTTTTTGACAAGTTTATTTTTGAACTTTTGACGTAGAGCATATGTCAAGCATTGACCTTATCGTGATAAGGAAATTCAGCTGACGGCTCCATTTTTGTTTCTTTCCAATCATGGTTGGCTGGTTTAAACAAAAACAACCGGTTAAAAAAAAAAAAAAACTGGTAAAGAACGAAAAATGTTTTAAATCGTGTGAACTTTCCACATATCAAACCATCTGCATTAGTTTTATCTCCTTTTCGCCTTTTATCAAGGTGTCCCATGTTCAATTCTCGGTCGAACCACAACCCTTCTTTCATGTGTAAACCAAGTAGCGGTTTGGTTGTCACTTTAAAGCGAGTCTTCTTGATAACCTCGGTATTACATAAAGATGTTAAGTCTAAACATACGAAACGAAGCCAAATTGTATATTTTTGCTTGCCTGAATGCTTGTTGTTTTATAAAGAAGCAAAAGGTACCTAAATATGTTGATAAACATTGGCAAAATTTATCGACTGCCTACGTAGTTTCCAACATTAGCTTGTATTGGACTTCGTTTTAATTTTATTGAATGATATCTACATACTAAATTTGGAATTCCACCATGAATTAATATTTGCGAAACTACATAATCTTAATTACATTAATTGTCGTAACTCCAGAACGGGTTGAAGTATCGAGTTGTTGTAAACCGCATTAATATCTTTACATCTATAGAAAGCCATCCATCCTAGAGGATAAAGTGCTTATCTAAGCCATTTTGTCAAGTTCTCAATCCTTTTATATCTTAATTTGTATTCGTAAAAAATACGTTATGATATGATTCGAAAATACGTACCGCGGAAATACGTAGGAACAAACCATGGTTTGACCAGGAATACATAAAGCTAGCAGAGAAGAGAAAACAGGCAAAATTACGCTGGCTACAAAATCCGAATGAAACAATTACACAAAATTTCTCAGATATCAGGCGGGAAGCTTCCAAAACTTTTAGAACAAAGAAACGCGATTTTCTGAAAGCTAAAATTAAGGAACTCGAAGATAATAGTAAAAATAAAAACATCTGGGACATTTATAAGGGAATGAACGAATTTAAGAAAGGCTATCAACCTCGTGCTTATATATTAAAGAAATCTGACGGTACAGTGCTCACTGATACGGATAGCATCTTAAATAGATGGAAAGATTTCTTTGACGATTTGCTTAACACGCAACCAAAAACTAGTGTGCGTGGAGAAAAGGAGATACACACCGCAGAACCGTATATTCCAGAACCCAATCGAACAGAAGTAGAAACCGCTATAAAGAAATTAAAGAAACACAAATCTCTTGGTGTAGATGAAATTCCGGTTCAGTTAATTTTAGCTGGAGACGAAAAATTGTGGAAAAAGATACACAAACTCATTCTTATCTGGAACAAGGAAGAATTGCCACAAGAGTGGAAAGAATCAATCATTGTTCCAATTAACAAGAAAGGCGACAAAACTGACTGTGATAATTATCGAGGTATTTCTCTTCTGTCAACATCCTATAAAATCCTTTCAAATATTCTATTAGCAAGACTGACCCCATACGCAGATGAAATTATTGGAGATTATCAGTGCGGATTTAGACGAAATCGATCAACTATCGACAAAATATTTACCATTCGCCAAATACTCGAAAAAAAAAGTGGGAATACAATACCCCGGTACATCAACTATTTATTGATTTTAGGAAGGCGTACGACTCGATTAGGAGAGAAACATTGTACAACGTTCTTACAGAACTTGGAATACCGAGAAAGCTAATTAATTAATTATGTTTAAATGAATCCCAAAGTAAAGTCCGGGTAGGAAAATTTTTGTCCACGAGCTTTCACGTCGAAAATGGCCTGAAACAAGGAGATGCGTTGTCGCCATTATTATTTAACTTCGTTCTGGAATACGCTATAAGGAAAATCAAAGATACCAACCAGGGCCTACAGTTGAACGGTATTAACGAAGTTATGGCATATGCTGATGATGTAAATTTAATAGGGGATGATAAGAGAACAATAGAAAGAAATGCAGAGATCTTATTAAACGCTTGCAGGGACATGGGTTTAGAAGTAAATGCAGAGAAAACTAAATAGATGGAAGTGAGTCGGGATCGGAATACAGCAAATTCTGGATGCGTTAAAATATTAAATAATACTTTTCATAAAGTGGATAGTTTCAAATATCTAGGATCAATATTAACAGAGGAAAACCATATTCACGAAGAAATTAAATGTCGACTAAAAGCAGGGGATTCGTGTTACTATTCGGATCAAAATCTCTTGTCGTCGCGAATTCTGTCGAGGGATTTGAAGCTTAAAATATACAAAACGATAATCATGCCTGTTCTGTATGGTTGCGAAACATGGTCTCTTACTCTCAGCGAAAAACATAGACTGAAAGTATTTGAGAACAAGATCCTAAGACGAATATTCGGACTCAAGAGGAACCGGAATGGGGAATGGCGGAAACTTCATAACGAGGAATTACAAAATTTATATGCTTTACCCAACATTGTTAGGGTCGTCAAGTCTAGGAGGCTTAGGTGGGCGGGTCATGTAGCTAGAATGGAAGAAAGTAGAAACGCCTTCAAAGTCTTGACTGGGAGACCAATCGGAAAACGACCATTAGGAAGACCTAGGCGCAGATGGGAGGACAATATTAAGATGGATCTCGCAGAGATTGGAATACAAAGTAAAATTGGATGCAGTTAGCTAAGGATAGAAGTCAGTGGAGAGCTTTTGTGAACGCGGCATTGAACCTCCTGTTCCATAGGCCATAGAGTTAGTTAGTTAGTTGTGATTTGAAAACCAACTTGTGCTAGGTGGCCAATAAAGAAAAGCATGAATGCTACATAACTGAGTCAGGGCAGCGAAGCTGGTGCGCCAGCATGATAGCGCGGGTGGCGTTTGAACAGGCGCGTCACCGATGGTGGATATGCGCGCAAGCGAAGGTAGTGGAAAGAAGTGGGTTTTGGCATTGATACGAGTTTCGATAGCTCTTCATACTAGTAATGTTTGATTTGTGACCATTAAATACAGGTTGCGCATACTGTGCAGAAATATGCTGCCGGTGGGAAATTGTGTCTAAAAGAGCAGTCTTTTATTTGGTCTAGGAATTAATTCGTGCGGTTGGTACGCACACATTGATGCTGTAGTACAAACACAAAATACATAAATACCTTAAGAAAAATATTGTCCATCGCTAGCCACCACTTTCGCCCATCTGTCAGGCAATGTACGGATTCCGTGGCGAAAGAAGTCCTCATCCTTGGAAGCGATCCAGTCAGAGACCCATATGAATGAATGATTGGGGGGTTAATGGGGACGTCAGCAACGAGGCTATATGTCCCCGTCACGACTGACACGGTTGCTCTGGACTAAAAACGTAAACAGAAAAAGCTTAAAATACTAAAGCACAATAAACAAGTGCTGCTAAATAATAAGAGAAAATAAAAGAATAAATAAGCTAAAACAGATAACAATAACAATATATAGAAAACAATAAAAGCGAGTAAAAAGTAAAAATTTAGCAGCAATAAAAAACGAAAACACTAAAACAGCTCAGAGAACGTGAGCAACCCCACAAGCTTTAACAAAGTCAAGTACCCGGCAAACTATATCTCTTGAATCCCCCAAAGCGCGGGTAAGAACAGAAGGCAATCGGAAACGTTCTCTGAGAGCTGAGTATGCAGGACACTCAACAAGAATGTGCCGAATACTCAGCGGGACTATACACTCCTCACAGTACGGACGGTTCAGTCTTTGCAGCAAGTAGCCATGCGTCAGATGAGAGTGTCCGATACGCAGACGCGCCAGGAGCACTTCATCTCGACGACGATGGCACGAGGACGTACGCCACTCACCTAGGAGTGGTTTGACTGCATGCAATTTATTTTCAATGGCCTGGTCCCAATCGGCTTGCCAGTGAGAGCGCATCAAGATGTGAAAATAGGAACGAAGATCGGAGCAAGGAAGGCTATGCTCCAGTGCAACCCCGGCCAAGGCGGCGTTCTTGGCGGCTGTATCAGCAAGTTCGTTTCCCCGGATGCCGACATGACCCGGCACCCAGCAGACAACGACGACACAACCCTGTTGCTGCAATTGATGACATCTCAGAAGAATGTCATGCACGAGAGAGTGCATACTAAAGGCATTCTGTATACTCAGAACCACGCTCTTAGAATCGGTGCAAACAAGCACACGACGTAATGAAAGCGTGAGAGCATGGTCCAAGGCAAGCTTAAGTGCAGTCAATTCGGCAGTGTACACGGAACACAGGCGATGCAAATTGAATTCTGAGCTGCCCTCGTCGGTGACAAAGGCACAGCCTACAGAATCCCCATCCTTAGAACCGTCCGTATAGAACACACTAAAATCGGAGTACTGATCTAACAGTGCGGCAAACTCTTGCTGGTACACCTGGGAACTAGTTTGCTGTTTCGAATGCAGAGACAAACGTAAATCATGCCGAGGTAGACGAAGCAGCCATGGTGGAATAGCACAAAAGCGAACCAACGAAATCGTCGGCAAGAAGGCTCTCGCACGCATGGATGTACCATGGACGTGTAGAGCGAGGACGTGCAGCATAGCGCTCGTATATCCGACCACCACGGAGACATGGTCTACACGGGTGGTCTGGAATACAACGCACATGCGCAGAATAATTAAGGAGTAGTCTACTGCGACGATATACTAACGAAGGTTCATTGGCTTCAGCATACAGGCTGGTGACGGGACTTGTTCGGTAGGCGCCAGTAGCAAGACGAATACCCAGGTGATGCACTGTGTCAAGTTGTCGTAACAGAGAAGCACGAGCAGAACCATAGACAATACAGCCATAGTCTAACTTGGACCGAATTAGACTACGGTACAAACGAAGTAGAACAGTACGATCAGCACCCCACGTGCGGTGGGAAAGGACACGAAGGAGATTCAGAGCTCGAAGACAAGAATATTTAAGATTCTGTACATGTGGTGCCCACGACAAGCGACGGTCAAACACCAGACCTAAGTAACGGACTGTATCAACGAATGACAAACGGGTGCCATCGAGGTACAAGTCCGGGTCAACAACGCACGTACGCTGCCGGCAGAAGTGAACACATTGGGATTTCTCGGTGGAAAAGCGAAATCCAGTCTCATTCGACCAGCGAACGAGACGATTGAGAGTCAGTTGAAGCTGTCGAGTAACGCCGCGAAGGTGGCGGGAGCGACAGAAAATGACAAGATCGTCTACATAAAGCAGACCAGACACAGGAGGCTGGATCTGCGAAAGAACGCTGTTGACTGCGACAGTAAACAACGTGACACTAAGAACACTGCCTTGTGGAACACCATTTTCTTGTACAAAGCGCTCTGAAAGACTAGATCCCACACGCACTCGAAAATGTCGCTCGTGAAGAAAATTCGCGATAAATTAGGCCATATGCCCACGAAGACCCCAGTCATATAATTGTTTTAGGATTCCGTAACGCCATGTGGTGTCATACGCCTTCTCTAAGTCGAAAATGATAGCTACAAGATGTTCGCCGTGGAGAAAGGCGTCTTGAATTTCACCCTCAAGATAAGCGAGATTGTCTGTAGTGGATCGGAAACGACGAAATCCACTTTGATGCTTGCTCAGAAGTGAATTGGATTCCAAATAACACACCAGGCGCTTGTTGACCATGCGTTCAAACAGCTTACAGACGCAGCTCGTGAGAGCAATGGGCTGTAGCTCGTGGGGCTAGTTGCGACTTTGCCTGGCTTCAAGATAGGAAGAACGAGAGCCTCACGCCAAGCCGGTGGAAAAAACTCCTCGACCCAGAGGCGATTATACAGTTGCAAGAGAGCAACCTGTGTATCGCGGGGGAGGTTGCGCAACATTTCGTAGGGTATACGATCAAGACCTGGAGCAGTATTGGATGATTCACGAAGAGCAGAATCGAATTCAACGAGGGTGAAAGGAGCATTGTAATCTTCGTTGTTCGCGGTACGAAAGTTTAACGGGTTCCGCTCTAAACGCGCCCTAATGGCAGCGAATGCTGGAGGATAATGTTCAGACTCAGAGATAGATGCAAAGTACTGGGCCAAAGAGTGAGCTATCTCCGAAGTGTGAGTAACTAAGACACCATTCACAGACAAAGCTGGAACGTCAACAGTAGGAGAATTGCCATTAATAGAGCGGACTCGACGCCACACAGTGGACATCGCTGTGCGACTATTGACGGACGAAACGTAATGCATCCAGCTTTGGCGCTTCGAGAGCTTGATAAGACGTCGAGCTCGAGCACGTAGAATGCGGAAACGCTGCAGATTGTCGTCTGTTGGATGACGATTAAAAGTGGCAAGAGCGTGCCGACGTGCTAGGATAGCCTCACGGATTTCCGCAGACCACCATGGAACACGCCGGCGGGAAACATCGCCACCGCATTCTGGAATGGAACCATGAGCAGCATCAAGAACAGTCTGCTCAAAAGCCTCAGCCACAACAGCTACAGGGAGATCATCAGGACACAGAAACACACGGAACTCACGGAATTTACGCCAGTCAGCACGCTTCAAATTGAAGCGGCGGAGAGGTAAAGGAGGAGTAACAGGGAGACCTTCAACAAACAACGGGAAGTGATCACTGCCACAAAGATCGGGATGCAGTCGCCATGTCAATGAGGTCAAGAGACCAGCACTACACATGGAGAGGTCTATACAAGAATAGGTGCCATGGGCAGTGGAAAAATGAGTAGGACTGCCATCATTAAGGATAAGCAAGCCACTCTCCTCAAGAAATTCCGTTACCTGACGGCCAGGACCGTCAGTGCGGACCGAGCCCCACAAGCGATGATAGGCATTAAGGTCTCCTACAAGCAAGACTGGCGGCTCGAGCTGATGGAAGAGCTGAAGCAGATCGGCGGTGCTAAAGGCTTCTGAGTGAGGAATGTACAATGAACAAACTGTAAGCGGGCGAGAGAAGTATACTCGCACCGCAACTGCTTGCAGGCGGGAGACTAGGTGAATCTCCCGAGAATGAAAAGAATCAGAGACGCATACGGCCACGCCGCCAGCAGCGTGACCAGCATCTGACTTATCACATCTGTACATAGTGTACCCAGCAAGAAGGAAGGACTGGGTAGGCTTAAAATGGGTTTCTTGCAAGCAAACTACAACTGGCGAGTGGTCGGAGACCAGTTGTAGCAATTCCTCACGGTGACTACAGAAACCATTCAGGTTCCACTGAAGAAGCGCCATACTGGAAGAAATCAACGTTTAAGGCGAACTTTACCACGCGGTCCAATCACAGCCCACTCAGTATCCATCAGTTCGTCCTCCACCATGTCAGACTTCAGAGAAGCTGCAGGTGGCTTACGAACTGGAGTAGATTTCGGTCTCTTCGGAGAGAGAACCGTGTCGTTTAACCTGCGGATATGCTGACTAAGTTTCAGGCCATCCATGTAAGGTGATCGGCGATGGGCGGGAGTGCGCCGAAGACCACCACTAACAGTAACACGAGGAGGTTTCGGACGTTCACTCGGCGTTACAGCTGGAGGCTTGGGATGTTCGCTCGTTGTTGCAACGGGGGTCTTGAGAAGTTCGCTCATCTTTGCAACTGGGGTCTTCGATTCACAACTACGCTTTGGGACCAAGTCCGTTTGGGTGGAAACGTCGACGGTCTGTGTAGCTACAGATTTCCGAGAACTAGCAGCGACAGTAGCGAAGGGAACAGAAAGCGAGGAAGGAAGGCTTTCTTTCAATCGACGCTTCGCATCTGTAGCAGAAATCTTCTCGACTACCATGAGTTCTCGGATACGCTTCTCGCGCTGATAAGCTGGACAATCCCGAGACCAAGCAGAATGCTCTCCCTTGCAGTTAACACAGAAGGGTTTGGTCGCTTTGCAGGGTTCCGCACCATGACTACCCTGGCCACAATTCGCACGAAGAGCAGCACTCGCATTACACGAGGTGCTGGTGTGCCCAAAATGTTGACATTTAAAGCAGCGCAGAGGACTGGGTATGTAGGGCCGAACTTTTAAACGATAGTAACCAGCTTTCACAGACTCCGGAAGCGTGGGCAGACTAAAAGTAAGAATCAGTGACTGAGTAGCGACAAGTTCACCTGACTTCTTACTTTTGATTCGAGCTACCTCTATAACGTGTTGGTCCGCTAATTCCGACTTGATCTCCTCTTCGGTGGCATTGAGGAGATCCCAACACGATATCACCCCTCTTGAAACGTTCAGCATACGATGAGGTTCGACTGACACCTTCACCGGTCCAATGGCAGTTAACTTAATTAACTTCGCCGTTTGCTTCTCGTCTGTCGTTTCCACCAATAAAGTGCCATTCCGCAGTTTCTTTATGTCTTTAACCTGCCCGGCTTGATGAGTAATGACTTTATTGATTACAAAAGGGGATAAGCCCTTAATAGCACTCGGACGGGTTTCCTCAGTACTGGCACTTTCAACGTCTTTCTCTTTAATTACAAGATATCGGACAACAGGGGTCGCGATACTTGTCTGTTCCTCAATTTCACTATCATTTTGTTTGGGCTTCTTCCGTGAGGGAGAGCCCGGATCTGTTTTTTGTGTTTTGGTACCCATAAGAAAAAGATTTTTTGAAACATTTATAAAGGAAAAAAAGGGTGTGAGGTCACACCGGGGCGTTAATGGGGAGAACTAACGCTACCCCCTGGCAATCCTTTCGCCACGCCCTCAAACTTAGGATCAGCGTGGGGCCGACGCGGTCAAGGGGAATGGGCGTGCAACAAAACCATTCCCGTCGACAAAAACGCGTGGCCCCGGAAAAAGGAAGAGGTAGAACTAAAGAAAAGAGACCTGGCCAACGAAAAGATAGACCCCCACCAGCCCAAAAGGAACAAAACGAAACAATAGGTGCGGATTTTTTTGTACTTTTATTTGTTTTTAAATTTTTTTTGGCTTTTTTTGTTTCACGATTTTTTTTTTGTTTTTAATTTTCTCAAAGACTCAACACGCCGGACAACACAAACACTGGACTGACACAACAGCAGGCCGGGTGGGTGCACGTCTTCCCCAAGTGGAGGAAGACGTCCACTAGACCTTCCTCTTCCCGACTCCCACCAACCACCCGCAAGTCCGGTAGCGGTATTCGCGGCTGAGAGGGCATGCAATGATATGATATAAAGATGAGGGGTGAGAAATGAATGACGTATGAAACCGCCCTCTCAGCTCCACCCCCTCCCCGACGATGACGGTCCGCTACATGGAGGGGGTCAGAGACCCATGTTTCGATATCTTCTGAAGAAGTAAACCGCTGTCCAATCAAATCGTTGTTCATGCAATCGAACAAGTAGTAGTCCGAAGGAGCAACGTCTGGTGAATACGGCGGGTGGGGTAAAACTTCCCATCCGACATTTTCTAAATAGGTTTTGACCGGTTTTGCGACATGTGGGCGAGCGTTATCATGTTGAACAATAAGTTTATCATGTCTGTTCTCCCATTCTGGTCGTGTTCTGGCCAGAGCTTGCTTCATACGCATTAATTGTCGTCGATAACGTTCTCCATTCATAGTTTCACCCGGTTGCAGCAGCTCATAGTACACCACACCTTTCATATCCCACCATATGCACAGCATAACCTTTGCACAGTGAATATCTCGTTTTGGTTGTGATGGACCTGGTTCACCTGGTTTCACCCAGGCCTTTTTTCGTTTAGGGTTCTCGTAATGGATCCACTTCTCATCACCCGTAATAATTCGATGCAGTAACCCCTTTCTGCTCTGTCGTTGAAGCAGCAATTCGCAAATGGTTTTCGTCTTTCAACGTCTCTGTCTTTCAATTCATGTGGAACCCAATGTGACATCTTTTGAATCATTCCCATGGCTTTCAAGCGTTTGGAGACTGTTGTTTGATCAACGCCTAATGCTGCTGCAAGTTGTTCCTGCGTTTGACACGAATCCTGCTCGAGCAATGCTGTCAATTCTTCGTCTTGAAATTTTTTTTTTTTTGCTGTCCAGCTCGCTCTTGGTCTGCCAAGCCGAAATCACCACTTCTAAACCGTGCAAACCACTTCTGACACGTTCGCTCAGCTAGAGCATGGTCACCATACACTTCCACCAAAATACGATGACTTTCAGTCGCACTTTTCTGCATGTTAAAGTAATGCAGCAGGACATCCCGCAAAAACACTTTATCAGGCACAAATTGCGCCATGTTCACTTAACTACAAACTGGTGTTGTTGACGCTTTAATCCACTGCCCTATACTACGAACGATACGCGATGACAGGGGTTTGCAACACATGTGTGGATACACGGAACTGTGGGACGCTCCGTTCGTTGCGCCATCTCTTGTCCACCCGCACGAATTAATTCCTAGACCAAATATATACACTAGCTTATTTTATCGGTAGTAAAGCATTTGTAATGATTTTACACTATCAACCCTTCACTTGTAAACTTAAAATATAGCTGTTTTATTTTGTATTTAATTCTGTCCGCTGCAGAAAGTTGATTTTTATAAACATGTCTTTTCATGCAAAGACTTGAATTTTACCTGTAAATCTTCCAAAATGTATCCGGACAAGCTATGAATGTCGCATTGGTAACAGTTGGGCTGGAGCACCGTGCCAACCGTCCGTATTGTGAAGACTAGCTTTCTGTTAAGTATTCTGCATTCTTGTAGATTATCCGGAATATTCAAACCTCAGAGAGCGTTTAGCTCTGCCAGAAAATGTACAGGTTTTTGATAACTGTATTCTCAGCCTTATTCGTGCGATTGGGACAGTTAACGTATTGTCTTTTTTCTGTGTTATTGCTATTTTAGTTACCTTCATGTTATGTATTTTTATATTTAATTTTCCTTCTTGTAGAGCCTTTGGCTTCGTAAAGCCGGATTCGATTCCCGGCTGGAGGTCATGTGATTCGGATTCCACGTTAATCTATAGGTCCATGTCTCATATAGCATCGCTACTGAGAGGAATGCTAAACTGAAAATTAAAGGTAATCATATCATTCGTGACCTCTTTCTAACAGTTTTTCTTTTGATGTCTGTAGAAAGTTTTCGACAATTTTATTTTCGAATTTTTAATGTAGAGCGTGTGTCGGCTATTAGCCTTTCTGTGACTGGGACTTTCAGCTGACGACTCTATTATACTCCAACCAGCCAACCTTAATTATTGTGGTCTAATTCGATATTTCATATGTCTTTCTATTCAAATATGTACGAGTGAAGGAGTCTCTCACTTCTGTAGTGTCTACGCATACTAAATATATCTAGCATCCAGGGTTAAGAGAAAAAGTCAGAGTACTTCTGGAGGTTTTTCCTTTCAAATTTCTTTGGTTCAGAATGATTAAATGTTATTTATATAACATCATCGCCATTATTGTCAATTGTTATCTATTCACTGGCGGATAAACACTTCAAGCTTTTGCATTTTCTGTTCTAATGATCAAAGTCGTGCTTCTCTGGTGTTCAGCATTTATTTATTTAACATCCTTTTTCAGCACCTAGGATGTATGGAACATGCATTTACAGTTTGAGGTACAATCGGAATACCGTCATGAATTCCAATTTCAGTGCACTCACACCGCGAATTGAACCCACTACCATGTGTGTTAAATGCGCGCAACCCATTGCGTCATCGAGGAGCCCTGTTCAGCGTCTGATCGTATATAGGGTAATCAGCCTATTGGTTTGTAAGAAAAGTAAGTTTATTCTTCACCTTGTCATACTGCGCCAAACTTAGTAAATTTAAACTTCCCACGGCTGAGGATCGAACTGTTCAAGAAGTTTTTTTGGTCCTTGGTTCGGTCCCAGTTCGCGTCATGTGAGCTTTGTTGTGGATAAGCACCGTGTGCGTGAGTTTTGTCGGGGTTCTTCCGTTTCCTCCCACTTCGTTCATTCCACCATTCCATTCATTTCTCATCATCGCATAAGCGTGGGACGTAAAACTTAAAAGATTTCGTGTCATTTCCGAAAATTCTTTTCGTTTGTTAATGTTCGCCACATAATTTCCGTTGAAAAGTGGTGAACTTTTTCATAAAGTACATATCGAAGCAATAACTGTGATAGAAGTTGATGTACGTGGTGCACCCACAAAATCTCTCATTCTAATTAACATTTCTAATGGAGTAACTACTATTATCTTGTAAGTATAAGTTTGTATCGTACAATATCTATAATAGCTGTTTTGTGTCAGTATGGTTTGTTTACGCGACTTGGGCGTGAGAGACACGCGTTCATTTACCTGTGAGAGCTCATTTTAACCTATTTACACATCAAGTTGTAGACACCAAGGTTTGAGATTTTTTTAAATTGTTTTTTTTTTTTTTTTTTAACTAGTAACCCATCTGGATCCATGTGGATTTAATCTGCTCTTCCGTGTTTTTCTAAGTCTCTTCGAAGCAAAAACGTTTAAATGTGGTTTATATATATAAAATAACGTCATTATCCTAATTTACAACAATTTTCTTGTACATCCAAACTTAGGTTCATGTTTCCATTCTAATACAGGGTGGCCCAAAAGTAGGTATACAGACTAGCATCAATCAAGTATGACATTTTAATTGATTAAGATAATGAATTTGCTTTTGTTTGTTCCGAGCTTAAGGTATAAGTGAAAATAAATTACGAACAGATAAGGAAGAAACTGTCATTACCTGTACGGATAAGAATAAGTAAATGATACAAAATGTCATGACCGATCAGTACGGGACTGTATACCTACTTTTGGGCCACTCTGTAGTTGAATTCCATTGATCTTCAGCGTTTGTATATTGAAATTTTAAAATCCCTTTCAGCACCGAAGTTATGTATGACGTGGATTTATTTGTAGCTTCAAGTGGAATTCTAGTCATCGTTTTGATATCTGTTTGCTCCCATCGAGAATAGAGTCAGAGGCAGCGTGCACGAAAGGAGCAACCTAGTCACGACATCAGAGTGGGAGTTGTTGAGTATTTCGTACCTTATGAGCCTGCGCGACTTTGCACACTTATACTTTCCATGGCTGAATAGCAAATTGTATTCAAAAATTATAAAAGTTTGAAAATATAGTAAAATCCATTTATATTAGCCACTATCAGTTTCATTGAAAAGTGGCTAACTTCTAGAAAACAAATATTCTTGAACAGTAACTATTAGAGATAACATACATATTTCAAATGTAATATCCACTTACTACATACGGATGATTTCATATCTTATATAGGATAATTATAGATGATTATCGGGTTTCGAGGGCTGTATTTAAAAAAGAATAATACGATAAGGAATGATACAGAAACTGCCAAAGTTTCATGGCTTTCTTTCGTTATACAACACATCTATGCGGTACTGTTTACGCCCTAAATCGCTCCACTGTTAATCAGAAACACTTGAACTTCCTGTGCTTTTATCCTTCCATAGGTAGCCAGTGTTCCTAAACTGTCGATACTATTCAGAATACTTTGATAATCTAGCTGTACAGTTAAATACTGTGTACGAAATGCACTCTGTACGGTAATATCGGAAGAACACTTGCACATATTTTAAATTACATAATGCTTTCTGCAACATAGGAGTCTTTTCTTAAAATTAGGCTTGTACTGCTACTTGTGGCCACAATCCATAGTCATGAAACTCCGATTACAAACTGCAGGTATGAAACAATTACGAAATTAAACTTTCTAATATGTTCTTTCGTTTTATCATTAGCACAATCTTAGCATTAATAGTTTTGACATCACATGCATCCAAACTTGTTTATCGCGCCAAAGTAAAGATGCAGCTTGCTGCGTTCAGATCTTCGTATTTCAGTTAGTTACTGTGAAAGAAGTGGAATGAATCAATCAGAAATAAATTTTTCGTGCTTATTGGGTTTTGACCACTAAGTTAGAATTATTTTTTTTTTCCCACAATACTTTTTTTTCCTACACTGCAACGAGAATCCGTTTGTCATTTATTGCGAATTTCTTGCCAGGTTTCCGAGAGAGGCTTCGAACACGTGGGGAACAAAACGTCAATCAGGTTTATTTACGCTGGAAGATGTTAATTTCTTGTAAGATATTTTAAAGCGTAACGTTTATTTATTTCATACAACATGAATTGTATCTTTGTTTTAAATTAATAGACCCCTTTTGGTATTCATATTTAGCGAACGTCAGTCAGGCTTCTGGATGACTTCATCTACATTTGTTCGTTTGTCTGCCGAGCTCCTTCATGGCTATGCGGTTAGTGTACGCGTCTTCAGCCTGAGACCCGGGTTTGCTTCCCGGAGGGAGCTCATGTGGTTCGGATTCCACGTTAATCAGTAGGTCCCGTCTCATATAGCCTCGCTACTGAAAAAAACGTTAAACACAAAATCAACTCAACTAATTTGTTTGCCTCTATCACACACACTACAGGGTACAACTTTCGGTCTTTTAAGTTCACCATTCACTAGCTACTGTCCGTCAGCCTTTGCCTGAAATACCTTTGGACATTTTATTTCTCCTTATAAAATTTTCAGAGTACAAGCGCGAGACACTCTAAATTACCTGTATAGATTTTGGCGGCATACCAACGTAAATACCAAATGGTGGCCATTTTTTCAAAACAGCTAGTATCCACGCTACGAAGCGCAATTTTCAGTCTTTTAAGTTGAAATTTTGACGGTGGAAGCACGAGGTAAAATTTGCTGTATAGATTTTCTCGGCGATCGAATGTTAAATTTCAAAATGGCGGCCATTTTTTTCAAAACAGCAGTGAGTAGAAAATTGTTGCAAGATGTGACAATGACAATCTTGAAATATAAATCACATTTTAACACTATTACTCCAAAGACATTGAAATATTTCGAAAAAAAAGATTAAACCCGAAAAAACCCAATTAAACCCGAAAATACCCGAAAAACCCATATGGGGCCAGATGGGTTGAGCTTTTTAAAAAAAGCCCGGGTTTTTTCAAACCCTGCCAGTATATCACGAGGAATTCAAACTGCGATATGAGTGGGACGATGTTGACAAATGAAGGGTAAGATGCTAAAAATCAAATTATCCTTGACCAAGAAGTTCGTTTGCCGTTTAGATAATAGGTAAAAACCAGGGTTGGCAAAAACCATGGTTTTTATTTAAAAAACCAAATAAACCGTTTTTTTTGGTTTAAACCAGGTTTTTATGGTTTAAATAATTTGCTCTATATATTCATATCATATATGGACAGAAATAAGTTTGTTTCGCCTTGATGTTATTATGCAACAACCGGGTTATGCTGGAAGGGGTCACATAAGCTTAAAGCGGAATAAAAACCGCTTCTCGAGTTACATCCGAGAGAAATTGTTCTCCATTTGAACTCGGAACCAGGACTAATTGGCCACAAATGCGATACGTCTGCCGACTCACTCATGAAGGAATCCTGATAAAAAAAAAAAAAAAAAAAAAATACGTTGTACTGATCTTTACATGCTTCTTAATATAACTGTCAAGAGTCATTTCAGGACAAAAAGATAAACACTTGCACAAGTGAAACCATTACACAGAATTACATATGAACAATTTCAAAGTACTACGGAGTACAGAAGAACTAATTTAGTTCAAGTTAGTTAACAACGACTTTTATTGGTCCAAATTAAAGAAATACACCGACTTAATCTGCATATCAATTAGAAAAGTGAGTAAAGATACGAATTATTATTTGAGAATTATTTGGCTTAAACTCATTTATACATAAATAGATACCAAAGATACTTATTTCACTAAATGCCTCTCGTGGGGTCTGTATGACCCTCCCCCCCACACAAAAAGTACGGCATTTTCGATTTTCTTTAAATCAATAGTAAACATTGAAACGCAACAATATTTAGAATTTTTCTTCGATTGCAATTACATAACAATAATAACAACTACAAAAAATCACAAAATAAACATTTATAAACTTATAAAAAAAGTTGCTTTTGTAGTATAATCTTTTGGAGTAATGAATGGGGAATTTAGGTCTGAATATAATACGAATAATATACGGGAGTGAAACGTGATAACCCACAAATGTGTGTTCATCAAGATTTTACAAACACACTTTTACGAACATTTTTTGTTGTTTGGTTTAAACCAATTGGTTTTTTTGAAAAAACCAGCTGGTTTAAACCAGCCAACCCTGGTAAAAACTAATTCTGTTGCATTTTCTCTCCGAATATTATTATAAATTAAATCTGTCAGTTCTGTTAACAGTACGTGAGAAATCGGTTCCTCTGTTGTTTTTTTTAAATCGCACTAACAAAATTGGTTATAAAAACATTTTTTAAAAAAGTGCAATATGTTTTGTTTTATTTACGAGGGCTAGTAAAAGGATTGTTTACTTATGGAATATACTATTGTAGGCTTGGTCCAGATTGGTGTAGTCTTTTTCGAAGTAGTCTGCGTTGAGTTGAGTGCACTTTGCCCAACGCGTCTGCCAGGCCTGGAAACGATCCTTTGTTATGTTCAAAACAGCTACAGCCATCTTCGCGACGGCCTCGGAAGAACAAACCCTCCCCAAGTTTTTTTTTTTTTTTTTTTTTTTTTTCAGACAGGAAAATAAAAATGACAAGGACCTAAATCTAGGGAGTATCCTTAATGGGGAATACATTCAGTGTTTCTGCGGGTCAAATGTTGCATGACGTAGCACACTCGAAGGCATGCATTGTCTGTGAAGTCGTTAACTAGAATGATGCAATTCCGGTTTTCTCGTCGAATGTGTTCAGCAAGAACGAACCAAACAAACTTGTAATACCCGTACCCTTCGTATGTGGAGGAGCTTCACGTTTGTACACCATTCCACGCCAATCAAGAACGAAATATTCATCACTTTTCGTTTCGACCGAACAAACTCCACCTTGAACGTCAGACAATCGGCTGATTTCCCTACTGGGCTGACCAGTTTGCTTTCCGGTGAAGCCAGATCTCATCATTTATAATAATTGAATTTCATTGCCTATCCTTCACTACCAGATGTTGGGAGTTTCCTATACACTTCCACTCACACCATCTCTTATTCAGGGTACAGTTATCTTGGGACCCATATTGCAGAAATGCGTCTTATGGTCAACTGATCACGCAGAATCAAAAACTTAATGCCATGAGAATAGTACAACATGTCTGAAAGTTTTCAGTTATTCGTTTCACGAAGAAAGACTGCAGCTGTGTTAATAATCATGGCTTCGCAAAATGCTTTTGCTGGACCACATGTGCCGCCGTGCTTTGCTGTTGACACACGACCCTCCTTAAACTATTGAAGTGCTATGGATTGTAACAAAACTTCACCATATTCCTGCTGTAACAATCTGTACAATTCCATGACGGATTTCTGTAAATTAACCTTCAAAACAGCATGTTGCTCTTTATGAATCGACTCCCTTTCGTAGGTAGGCGACTGATGAACTGGTATGCTTGCTCGTACCTGTGCACAGACGCATGCGCGATTGAATTTCGATTTTTGTCCAACAATGACTGCGGATTCATTTTCATAATGCAACGTTACTTCTTTGCTATCTGCGATAAAAAAAAAAAAATTGTTGGGGCCTTCGACTTTAACAAAAAAAAAAAAAAAAGATTAATGTGCCAGAAAAAAAAACTTAAAGAGCGGGCAACCATGTTTAAGCTGTAGGTCCCATCCTTCATAACCCCGTTCTTGCATAAGGACCTTAATGTCAAACCAATGTATTTCTATCCAATGTGTGTTCGAACAGGATTTCTTCGAATTCTTGCGGCGACTGCTTTCTGGACCTGCGGGGTTCGTACCGTTCGTGGTCTGCCACTTCTTGCGCGGTCAGCTGCCGTTCCAGTCTCGGTGTGTCGCTGTATGGCGCGATACGCGAACCTCTTGCTGATTTGTAGATGTTTCAGGAGGTTGACAATCTCACCTGCTGTTTTCCCGACCTTGTGTAGTACAATTACTGCTACATGATTTTCGTAATCGCCCCACTCCATCAGAACAGAGTACAATATCAACGTATGTCATGAACAGTCAGACACACACTACATGCATCTTCCGCTTTATCCATAGATGGCAGCACTGTGCCACTCCGGATGCCTACAGCGCCACTCCAAACTTTGTGACAGTATTTATGATATAACTAGGTGGACGTTTACATGTTTATTTACAATTGTATTGTGAATGCAAAGATATTGAAAGTTACCGCTAGTCTGTACTAGTTTGATAGTGGTGTTGATTGTATTCCAAATACAGGAAGTTTAAACTGATAATAAATATTCACGGTAAGAAAGTAAGTTTTGCTGTTGTATTTAGAAATCAGCAGAGGGAGCTTTGAATGAGGATGAGAATGATTGATTCCGATTAAGAATTTTTTTCTCTTCGAAACAAACATAAACGGTTGTGTTTGCGGTGTTGTAGATCAGAGAAAATTTCTTTAGTCATGGAAATTGAGGGAAAATGAACTTCAATATGAATCGTTATATAACCCATCGCTCGCACTGAAATAAGGTATGTTGCAAAATGATACGAACGATCCAAATATGTAACATAACTTTAGTAAACGCATATCACGGATGGAATGCATGATATGTAAAGATGCACAAGGAGGATATGTATGCAGACCATGGATAGTTCACTCACTTCCACGGCTAACCAAATTAAAAACAAAAAACAACCAAAACAACACGATAATAAATGTTGCAAAATGATACGAACGCAATGCAAAAGCCAGTTCTAATAGCCAATAAATGAGCCGTTTTGTAACACCAACTTGAACACTCGATCAAACACGCTGTGTAGCAGCGTTTGCAGCAGAGTCACATCAATTTGATTCCATGCAGCGATGATGGCATCCTGCAACTCACGAATATTCTTGTACTGTGTATCGTTGGCGTACACTGAGCGACACAATATTCCCCATAGATTTTCCATCGGGTTTATGTCTGGGGAACTGGAAGGCCAATCAAGAACAATCACATCTTTCCAGCAACATGGATAGTGGCATTGTCCTGTTGGAAAATCCATTCGGGACCGGCAATTCTCGCGGCAAATGGCAACAAATTGTCTGCAAGTGTAGTTTGGTACGTGGTTGATGTCATACGGGATGTAGGAAATGCAAGGTTTGTTGTACCATAATAACCAAAGCCCCCCACACCATTACTGACTGCCTTCCTTGCTGTTGCTTAGAGAACATCTGTTCCTCCTTCCGCAAATCGTGCCAATAGTATCGCCAGCCATCGGGACCATCCAAATTAAATTTCTTTTCATCACTGAAGATGACACGACGCCAGTGCTGCTTCCAGGTCACATGTGTTTTGGCCCAATTCACCCGTCGCTCTTTGTGCTGAGCGGTGAGTCGTGGCTGTCGCTTGCACTTCTTATATCGGAGATCATTGCAGCGTTTCACAGCTCGTGATAAGGTAGATTTATGTACACGAATATTATGGTCTCGTGCCAACTGTGTAAGGGATATTCCACCACAACTTAGCTTTCGAACAACCTGTCGTTCCTGTTGTGGCGTTAGTTTATGCGGCCTACCTGATGATTTCTTTACTCCATACCACATCCCAAGTTTAAGAAAATTGTTCACGACACAAGCACTCCGCCCAATTCGACGTGCAATTTCATTAACAGATACACCTTCTTCTTTATATGCCACTATTTGCCCCTTTTCGCACTCAGACAATACTTTGCCACGGCCCATTATGCTTCTCTTACTCGCCACCTCACCCAGACGTCCTCACTGTAGTACACTACCTTACACTTCTATCACTAGTCTGTTATACATCTCGCCTTCACGTCCAGCGCAATCTATGTTCGTAGCAGCGCCCTAGCTATGTGTTGTTACGCTAAACTTGTCTACGTTCGTATCATTTTGCAACACTTCTCTTGGGCTGTTTTTTATTTTCGTTTCGCCATGTCATTGTGTCACTGTGTCATTCATCCGCACTTCCATTTTCCGTTTCCTTTCCGATCATATAATATGACGATATCTTGTACCGTTCTTATCATTTTGCAACGCACCTTAAATTCACGTAAAATTTCCGAGATTCAAGGGTTAATCTTACGACAAGAATGCTTTACATTGGTTGCTATGTTCGAATTTCCGCCCTCTGTCGCGTATCCTCCTTAGGATCTTCATCGCCTATACACGTATAAATGAATATTTCTAGGCTAGTTTGCTAGGAAGAATATTTTAAATCAATAATATATTCCAGGCCGCCATGTTTTATTATTGCCTTTTTCTATTTTTTTTTTTAAGTGTGAAATTGGGTTCGCGTCTCTAAGTTTAGCAGGGTTGGCTGGTTTAAACCAGCTGTGTGTGTGTGTTTTTTTTTTTTTTTTTTTAAACAACTGGTTTAAACCAAAAAACGAAAAATGTTCGTAAAAGTGAACACACATTTGTGGGTTATCACGTTTCACTCCCGTATATTATTCGTATTTTATTCAGACCTAAATTCCCCATTCATTACTCAAAAAGATTATACTACAAAAGCAACTTTTTTTTATATGTTTATAAATGTTTGTTTTGTTATTTTTTTGTAGTTGTTATTATTGTTATATAATAACAAAGAAAAATTCTAAATATTGTTTCGTTTCAATGTTCACTATTGATAAAATACATCGAAAATGCCGTACTTTTTTTGTGTGTGTGAAGGGGGGGGGGGTTCATACAGACCCCGCGAGAGGCATTTAGTGAAATGAGAAATATCTTTGGTATGTATAAATGAGTCTGAGCCAAAGTAGACTCAAATAATTGGTATCTTTAATCACTTTTCTTACTGATATGCAAATTAAGTCGTCGTATTTCTTTAATTTGGACCAATAAAAGTCGTTGTTAACTAACTTGAACTAAATTAGTTCTTCTGTACTCCGTAGTACTTTGAAATTTATCCATCTGTAATTCTGTATAATGGTTTCACTTGTGCAACTGTTTATCTTTTTGTCCTTCTGAAATGCCTCTTGACAGTTATATTAAGAAGCATGTAAAAATAAGTACAACGTATTTTTATCATGATTCCTTCGTGAGTGAGTCGGCAGACGTATCGCATTTGTGGCCAATTAGTCCTGGTTCCGTGTTCAAATGGAGGACAGTTTCTCTCGGATGTAACTCGAGAAGCGGTTTTTATTCCGCTTTAAGCTTATGTGACCCCTCCCAACATAACCCGGTTGTTGCATAATATCATCAAGGCGAAACAAACTTATTTCTGTCCATATATGATATGAATATATGGAGCAAATTATTTAAACCAAAAAAACCTGGTTTAAACAAAAAAAAAACGTTTTTTTTTGTTTTTTTTCAATAAAAACCATGGTTTTTGCCAACCCTGAAGTTTAGTATTCTTTTCAGTAAGGAGGCTAAATGAGACTTAGACCTACGGTTGAGATGGAAGCCGAACTATCGTAATCCTTTGGATATTCTTTCCCACTAGAAAAAAATGAACTCAGGAACAAAAATGCCCGCGCTAAACACTAAACTAGCGGGGAGAGCTAACATAAAGTTGCGTGTTGTTCGAAATATAAACTTAATCCATACATTACTTTGTTCTTTGTCTCAAACTAAGGAAGAACATTTTTCGTTCATTCAGTGTATTTACAATTTCTTGAGGGTCTTAGAATAGTCTTGGTGTACGTAGTAGTGCCTACCTTAATAGTATATAGATGTGGGGCCGGGCAAAACCTGTAGTTTTCAATATTTGTATTTACAGGTTTTCCCAATTACACGCTTTTAACTAGAATTGCCTTTAGCTTTGCTTGTCGTGTCTGAAACGCTTTGAGATATCAAACTGATGTAATTCCGCCATTATGACATGTACACTCATGTCCAAAATGATTGTCGCATATTTATAACTGTCTTCTTGTGAGAATATAATTTGATAATGATTTTGCGGGGTACTTGTAATATTGATACTGTGTGTATAATCGAGAAATGTATATTTGTGGTAAATTTCACAGGAAAAGAATTATAAATACAAAAATTAGAATGAGTAAAACAAAATGTTGCTAAATGGACAATAAAGTTTTATTTTCGTTTTATTGTTCTTATTTACTGCTCGTTTAACATGAAATTTGCCACATACATGTATTTGCCGATTATTCACATATTAACATTATAAGAATTTCCGGGTGAATTTATCAAATTATATTGCTACAACATATTTATAGACATGCGACAATAATTTTGGATATGAGTGTACGTCCACTTAAGCAGTTCTTTGAAATAAAGCTCTTTGCAAAAAGTAATTTTCAATCCCTTTTCACTTTTTCCTGTTCCAAATAGGTTATTTATGGTCGCAGCATTTAACACAAATATGGTGGCGTCAAACCTGAGAAACTGGAAATGTCACGAAATTTCGATGTCCTAAGCATGGGATTTTAAAAATCATTTAAAAAATGAAATTTTTAAACCATTTCAACTACGATTGAGTGATTGTTTTCTAATTGGCAACTACAAACTTGGAAGTTGATCTGTATTGCTAGTAACAGAGTGTAAGAAACTTATGTTCTGTAGCTGTGCGCATTATATTTTGTTTGTTCCTTGTAGAGTGGAGTATCATTGATGTATCAACCACAACAAAATGCAGTTTCGATAGAAGAAAATGTATCTAGAAAAAGTAAGAAGCATGGATGAGTATCTTGGTACTGATGTTACTGTGAAATTTCTCGCGCTGTCTAGAGCTGTAGTATTCTTTATTACTATTGTTGTTTTAAGTTGTTTTAAACTCATTTCCTGTGTTTATTTTCTGTAGTTGGTTGCGAAATGGGGTGTAAGCGGTGCTCCCTTGTGAGCACTGAAATGCCAACCTCACTTCCTCGTAGTGCACCCTGGAAACTGCATTCGTTGCAATGCAGGCTAACGAGGCTCTGGCGACTGGTCACTCCAGGATAATCCGTGGCTGATAAAAACAATTTTGCAAGATAATTACTTTTTGCTGCAACGAATATGTTGCGGGGACAGTTGGGCTTTCATTGTTGTTTCTGGGATATTTATTTCACAGCGTCATGAGAAGGATAGCACTTAAATGGAACTTACATTCTCCATTGTTGTTAATACTAGTTCAAGCTCCGTCCTTTTTTTCTAAAGAAAAAAGGAACGTCCAAGTAGTTAATATCATATTATTCGTCTATTGTGATCTACGCGTTGTTATTGCCATAATTGCGTTTCCTTATACAATAGATTACCTCGGTTTCTGTGTCATCCAGTTTATTATAGATTTCATCTTAAATTTTCGTATGGTTTCTTCTCTCTCGATTAAAAGAAAAAAAAAAAAAAACTCGAACATGTAATTGCAACGCCAGTGTTACTGTGCTGTATTTCATCTACTGCCATTGCTTACTGAAATATTTCAACTGGTCTTTTAGCAGGACGACTAACATCAGTTAGTTACCCATGGTTATTGTTATTGTCGTAAACTAAGCGTTTTACACCTTTAGAAATTCCATTGTATTTTAAGAATCTTAATCTGCCACGAAATATAGTCCAGTAAAACTAGTGAAAAATAGGGCGTAACCTAGGACTAATTGCAAAAGAAACGAAGCCAAAGTCAGTTGTATTGTTTTATGATCTGATTGAACATACAAAAAGTATAGAAGAATCTAAGTAGGGGAACACCCTCAAAATGGCCACTTCCAATATGGCGGCCAGCACACTGAAATAAATTACATTATATAGCTATTTCATTTTATTTCGGGAAAGCTTTTAACTTTAGAGTGGAAGTTCTCTCCTAATTTTTTATTCGTCTTTCTCTAGCCTTTATTTTGATACTTATATCATTAAAATTGGGCTAATACTTCCAAAGTTACTGAAAATTATCTGTTGGTAAATGTTCTTTATATACGCTATTAACAATAACTGAACAGTATTTGGTAAAACAGTTTGTTTATAAAATATGAAGTTACGGGTAATAATTATTTTCACTTAACCACTGTACACACACAATCACATATGATTATTGTTTTCAACACAGCTAATAAAATATAAAATAACGGGGAATAATTCTTTTCACATATCCACCATACACATAATCATACATAATTATTGTTCTCAATTTACGGCAACTGAATGTTATATTCTAGCATCAACTCAGCACAAAGAAATAAAAAAAGGTGCAAGTAGGAAACTAGTCTGGATATTCGTCTTCAAAGTAAGATTTAGGAGAGTTCAGACAACTTGTACAGCGAGGGACACTTCTGGATGGTACAGCCATATGGAGGTTTACGGCTAAAGTGCTCCACCAGTTGAGTCCGAAGCATTTGCCGGGAAGTATTGCAACCGAATTAATTTTAAAAGGAGGCGGGTGGCTTAATCGCCAGGCACTGAAAATTCCCGTACACTTGGGCGAAACTCCCACTATCGTCTACAGCATCATTTCTCCCAATGAAATGAATCTTAGACGGATACTTCTTATGGAAAACATATTACTTGATATTTGTCCTATTTGTGGAGATAAATTGAAACAAAAAATTAGTCCAATCCTGTTGCTGTTGGAATGAACACTCTTTCTGTCGTTTGATCTGAAATGACTTTGCAGAGTCTGAATAAATATTCTGTCACTTCAGGAGGGTAGGAAGAGCGGATACCCCCCCCCTCTTTCATTGTGCAAACACATACATTTAATTAAATGCTTAGTGAGAGTGAGCCCATTGGTACGGCACTTTTATGATTTCAAGTTTTGCTCCCAAGCCATCTGATGCCATAGCTGATGACACTGGAGAACGAGAGATGCAAATATGATGAAAGAGAGATAGTCACATGCGCAAATTTAGAATTTGAGACAAAGTGATGGGATAGCATCCATATTTTGTCAAAAATTTTGATTTGGTAAGTAGACATGTAAAAAGCTCACCCAAACCTGAGAGCATCCCACTACCAATTGTTGAATTTAAGTGAAGAACTCAGTTGAGAGCACCAGATGATTACGGAGGGGGAGAAACATCTTCCGATATGGGAAACAAATAATGAAAAAATTGGACTGGCCTGAGCAGGACTCGAACCATGGAACTTATTATTACTAAGCAACGACTATACTCACTCATCCACGGAGCCACAGTGAACTCTAGGCAGTCATACGTCAGACACAGAACGTTTGTTACTTACAAAACGTTTTTGTAAGGGGGAAAGCTAAGGAAATTCCCCGTCTCTAGTTTTTCTTTCCCTGGCACTAACTTAATTACTGTTGTCCCAGCCTGGGAAGAATATTTTCCACCCTCTAGAAACTTTCCTAACAATTTTCATACATTTATATATAGCAGCACAAAACATTTATCCATGGCTGTTCTGCACAATTATACATACACAAAACAATTACTTCCAATTTTATTAATTCCAGTACCAAGTAAACAGAAATACTGGATATGAAATTCTATATTTTAGCAATAGTCTTGCAGAAAATATAGAAAAAAAATCAATTTTTCTATTTGGAACAGGGGGACCATACACGCAAGTTGCGCCCATGAGATTTGTTTTGTGGAGGAGGGGACATAAATTTACATTGAAAATGGCAAAATCGCACGTTTAATTATAACATAATTTTATTTATAAGAATGCCAAATGCGAAGGAGAACGAATGAATTCTCTTTGGCTTGAAAGAATAAAATTATAGCTGAAGGTAGAAGTGAACAGAGAAATGCATGCTACCAATCAGTGGCGGAGCCAGAAGGTCTGGAACCTCCGGACATTTGCACAAGTTGTTAAAATAAGGCCCAAGGATAGAAAGATACTGAAGAGACCTCGCGATCGAGGTCGAGGTGTCACTCTCGATACTGGCACAAACACATGGATTCAAATCGGTATGCACATGCGGGTACGCTACATTGCGACCTAGAGTTCGACCGCGAGGGTGAATCAGTGGTCGCGATGATATTGTTTTTACATCGATGTTCAGCGGAAGAACCGCTGTGGCTCATGTTCTCTTCGGTTCTCCTTGAAGCGCTGCAAAGAATAGTCTCCATTTGTTTAAAATTTCGTCTGCAGAGGATTCTGTATGTCTATACTCGAGAGGTTTTGCTGCATTGTTAAATGTGATTATGAAAGACATATTAATAGAACTAGTGAGGAATGTTCCAGCAATATGGGATAAGAAAAACAAAAACATCATAATAGACAACTTTTAAATAGAGAATGGAAGAAAGTAGCAACTGAAATGTGAATGTCGGGTAAGTTATCCATATTTATTTGAGAATTACACTAGCTTATTAGAAAAAAAAACAAGCTACTGTTAATTATATATATGCTTAGAAACTCCACTCCTTCCCCCCAATTCCGAGATTAATAAAGAAGGGTTTCTTGTAAATTCGTTACTGATATAAGGTAAAGAAATGCCTGTAAAGACAGGCACATATCCATAGGGAGAAAATGTCGTATAATGGAGTGACGAAACTTCATTTGCTACAGTTAATACCGCCTCCAATCCGAAACCTGAAGACATATCTGTTTTTTTCAAGCACCTGGAGGAATGACGTCCATTTAGACAGCCCCCCCACCTTTTCAGATTCAATCAGAAATGGTCTCAATCGTTTGTACATCCTTTGTACAGAAATGTGCAGGCGAAATTTTCGTTTGTACACAATTAGGGGCGCCGCCAGAACGAAAACAAAGTGGGGGGCTGTCTAAATGGTAGCCCCCCCACCTTTTCAGATTCAATCGGAAATTGTCTCAATCGTTTGAACATCGTTTGTACAGAAATGTGCAAGTGAAATTTTCGTTTGTACACAATTAGGGGCGCCGCCAGAACGAAAACAAAGTGGGGGAGCTGTCTAAATGGTAGCCCCGCCACCTTTGCAGATTCAATCGGAAATGATCTCAATCGTTTGTACATCGTTTGTACAGAAATGTGCAGGCGAAATTTTCGTTTGTACACAATTAGGGGCGCCGACAGAACGAAAAAAAGTAGGTGGCTGTCTAAATGGTAGCCCCCCACCTTTTCAGATTCAATCGGAGATTGTCTCAATCGTTTGAACATCGTTTGTACAGAAATGTGCAGGCGAAATTTTCGTTTGTACACAATTAGGGGCGCCTACAGAACGAAAACAAAGTGGGGGGATGTCTAAATGGTAGCCCCCCCAGCTTTTCAGATTCAATCGGAAATGGTCTCAATAGTTTGTACATCGTTTGTACAGAAATATGCAGGCGAAATTTTCGTTTGTACACAATTAGGGGCGCCGCCAGAACGAAAAAAAAGTAGGTGGCTGTCTAAATGGTAGCCCGCCCACCTTTTCAGATTCAATCGGAGATTGTCTCTATCGTTTGAACATCGTTTGTACAGAAATGTGCAGGCCAAATTTTCGTTTGTACACAATTAGGGGCGCCGCCAGAACGAAAACAAAGTGGGGGCTACTATTTAGACAGTCCCCCCACCTTTTCAGATTCAATCGGAAATGGTCTCAATCGTTTGTACAGAAATGTGAAGGCGAAATTTTCGTTTGCACACAAATGGGGCGCCGCCAAAACGATAATAAAGTATATGCTGCCTAATTGGTAGCCCCTCCCCACGTCCTATTCAAAAGAAAATTATCTCAATTTTTTGTACATCATTTGTACAGTAATGCGCAGGCGAAAGTTTTGTTTCTACGCTATCAGGGGCGTCGACAGAACGAACACACATGGGAGCTGTCTAAGTGGTAGTCCCACCATGTTCGATTGAACCACAAATTGTCGCGATCGTTTATACATCGTTTGTGCAAAAATGTGCAGGTAAAATTTTCGTTTGTACTAAATAATATACGGATGTGAGTATTTTTAATATTTGACCTAGAATTGAAGAAAAGGGTTGGGGATTGCAATTACTATAATTATGTATATATCTCGGTATTGCTCAAATTTAGAGATATGAAAGTTGTTATTTCGACTTCACATTTCAAATGTTAAACCAGTGTATCCTGGTTTAACGTTTTCTGATACTTAACCTAAAATGTAAGAAAGGGGGTTCACTAAAATGCTCACGAAATTCGCGATTTTAGATTTTGGATTAATTCTATATTAAAGACTCAGGATGAAGACAAAATATTGCGCACAGTTGCACGTTGGACCATCTGCTAATCCTAAGATAATAATAATAATAATAATAATAGTAATATTATAGTAGAAGCAATTAACTTTGAAAGTACTGGTTAGTGGAACATTAAAAATGTGTCATATACTATAAAGTATTTACTAACAAGACATGGGATGCAAATACAGGGATATACAAAAAGAGTGGAAACACCTGGTATAAAAGATTGAGCCATTTCAAACACGATTTGAGTCTGAACATGATGGTGTCGCTGTGGTCACCGGCACATCGCTTGCGGTAAACAGCCTGGCCAATCGAACAGAAGGGCCAATTACAGTTCAACGACCAGTCCGTGCACGTTATCGTGAATCATGTCTGAACTGATAGAGTTTCAAAGAGGGGAAATTATTTGTGTACGTATTGTGGGAGTTTCCGTAACGAAAGTAGCGGAAATTTTTAGTGTATCAAGAGGTACAGTCTCGAAGATCATGTTTGCCTACGAATGTTTCGGAAAAACCGTTTCAGCGAAGCACCAGCGTGGGCGCAAGTGTGCGTTGCGTGATAGAGACACGCACATTGGGTAGGATTGTGACGAAGCAGATCACCATGGCGCGAAAAGTCAATGCTGAGCTGAATACTGTGCTTACAAAGCCTGTTAGTGTTAAAACAGTCAGAAGAGAACTCCACAAGTAAGGAATTTATGGCAGATTTTGCATTTCCAAACCGCTCGTTACTATTGACTATGCTGCTATACGGAGACAGTGGTGCAACGCCCATAAAAACTGGACAATGAAGAGGTGGAAGACTGGCATCTGGTCGGATGAGTCTTCCTTTACATTGTTTCCAAGTGCTGGTCGAGTTTACGTGTGGAAAACGCCGGCACAAGCGTACAATACAGACTTGTTACCAATAGTGATGATTTCGGCAGTTTTTGTGGTCCAGTGATGATTTGGGCAGCCATATGCTGGTATTCTGCCAGACTCATTATCACCTTGCATGAACATGTCACTGCCAAGGACCAAGTAACCATTTTGAGTAACCAGCTGCATTCCACGATGCAAATCTTATTTCCAGATGGTAATGCCATGTTCCAAGATGACAGAGTCCCTGCTCATACAGCTCACATCGTCCAGAACTGGTTCGATGAGCACAAATATGAAGTGTCACAACTTCCATGGCCCCCAGAATCGCCACACCTCAATATCATCGGGTCCTTGTGGTCAGTTTTGGGTACCCGCTACCCATCACCGTCCTCTCTATAACAACGTTCCGCTACTTTGGCGGAAGAATGGTATAACGTCTCTTTGACAACCATACGCGACCTGTATTTCTCCATTCCCCATCGACTACAGGACGTTCTGCACACGGTCCTACTTGCTCTTAGTGAAGGTAATGTGCATGAAGGGAATCCATATTTTTGTCTATCCCCTGTAACTTTTATTCTTGAATTTAAAATTTAGTAAAAATGATAACAAGGTATAATGTGAAGGAAAATATACGGAACTGTAGGAAAATATATGGAAATAATATTCAATTGAATAATTGTTGCTTCAAATTTATTGTAACTTAAAAGAATGTCTTAGTGAATTTTTGCTCCATGTTCGATTAAATGAATGTACTACATTCATAGATGTACAATATGAACACAATTTAATAAATAGATAGAAATTGATATGGATAAGCAATGACGTAAATATTAAGAGTAATTTTTAGCTCCCGCCGTATGAATATGGGAGCTTATAGATTCCTACCAGATGTTTTGTAGGTTTGTCTATCTCTCTCTTTCTCTCTGTGTGAATGTGATGTTTTATTTCTCCGTAAATACTGATCGGATCTGAACTAAATTTCGTGAGCAAGTCAATAGAATATAGCTATATTTGGTACTTCCTCTGACCCTTCTATGGGTGCTGATATGTGTGTATGCGATACTCTATACTCAGATCTAAATCAAATTTGGTGATTAGGTAACCTATCGTCTAATTAATAAAGATCGCTATATTCTGCGAACCCTCTCTGACCTCCGAGGAGTGATGGGGGTTACATATAAAAGTAATGTGTCGGATCCATAGTTCAGAGGGTCTGAAAAGAATAGTGATACTTCTGATGGCATTTAAATACCATTTTAGCCCCCACCGTCATGGGGTTCAGAGGGAGGAATAATCGAAAACATACGATATTAGTGTCGAAGGAACAGTTTCCAGGATGACTGAGATGAATAGTGACAGATTCAATGCCGTTTTAAGTTCAAGTTCAGCCGTTATCGACATAGAGTGGCATACAGAAATAATCAAATTAATGTTTAAATGGGAATAATAAGGACCAACACGGTTTGTGTTTCACGCTTTGCAAATCGAGAGCTTCCGAGTTCGGTTCACAGACTGTCCCTCAGCTTGTACTCTTTCCAACTACGGTATTTTTAAAGTTCGTACGTGTTTCACCCACTCCACTTAATACATTTACAGTATATTGACGATTATCGGAATAGGAGATAGCGAGAACTGGTGTTCTGCAATCTAGCGTTCTAATAATAGGTACCATTTTCAATCTCAGCAATCGTTATTCAACCTGTTAACGTTGATCGCTAAACTGCAAAAACAGTAATACACAGCTGTAGCCCAATCCCCTTTCTTACTTTCTAGACTAAATATCAAAAAACGTTAAAACACGATACACTGGTTTAACATTTGAAATGAGAAGTCGAAATAACAACTTTCATATCTCTAACTTTGAGCAAATCCTGAGATATATACATAATTATAATAATTGCAATCCCCATTCCTTTCCTTCCATTCTAGGTCAAACATTAAAAATACTCACATCCGTATATTATTTAGTACAAACGAAAATTTTACCTGCACATTTTTGCACAAATGATGTATAAACGATCGCGACAATTTGTGGTTCAATCGAACATGGTGGGGCTACCACTTAGACAGCTCCCATGTGTGTTCGTTTTGTCGACGCCCCTGATAGCGTAGAAACAAAACTTTCGATTTTGCATTACTGTACAAAGGATGAACAAAAAATTGAGATAATTTTCTTTTGAATCGGACGTGGGGAGGGGTTACCAATTAGGCAGCATATACTTTGTTATCGTTTTGGCGGCACCCCTAATTGTGTGCAAAAGAAAAGTACGCCTGCACATTTCTGTACAAAGACGTACAAACAAGTGCGACAGTTTGTCATTGAATTCGACATGGTGGGAGGTCTACCATTTAGGCAGCCCCCGGTTTGTTTTCGTTCTGGCGGCGCCCCTAACTGTGAAAAACGAAACTTTTGCCTGCACATTTCTGTACAAACGATGTACAAACGATTGAGACCATTTCCGATTGAATCTGAAAAGGTGGGGGCTACCATTTAGACAGCCCCCCACTTTGTTTTCGTTCTGGCGGCGCCCCTAATTGTTTACAAACAAAAATTTCGCCTGCACATTTCTGTACAAACGATGTACAAACGATTGAGACAATTTCCGATTCAATCTGAAAAGGTGGGGGCTGTCTAAATGGTAGCCCCCCACTTTGTTTTCGTCCTGGCGGCGGCCCTAATTGTGTACAAACGAAAATTTCGCCTGTACATTTTTATACAAACGATGTACAAACGACTGAGACCATTTCCGATTGAATCTGAAAAGCTGGGGGCTGTCTAAATGGTAGCTCCCCACTTTGTTTTCGTTCCGGCGGCGCCCCTAATTGTGTACAAACGAAAATTTGGCCTGCACATTTCTGTACAAACGATGTACAAACGATTGAGGTAATCTCCGATTGAATCTGCAAAGGTGGGGGGCTACCATTTAGACAGCTCCCCCACTTTGTTTTCGTTCTGGCGGCGCCCCTAATTGTGTACAAACGAAAATTTCACCTGCACATTTCTGTACAAACGATGTTCAAACGATTGAGACAATCTCCGATTGAATCTGAAAAGGTGGGGGCTACCATTTAGACACCCGCCACTTTGTTTTTGTTCTGGCGGCGCCCCTAATTGTGTACAAACGAAAATTTCGCCTGCACATTTCTGTACAAACGATGTACAAACAATTGAGACCATTTCCGATTGAATCTGAAAAGGTGGGGGGGCTACCATTTAGACAGCCCCCCACTTTGTTTTCGTTCTGGCGGCGCCCCTAATTGTGTACAAACGAAAATTTCGCCTGCACATTTCTGTACAAACGATGTACAAACGATTGAGACAATTTCCGATTGAATCTGCAAAGGTGGGGGGCTACCATTTAGACAGCCCCCCACTTTGTTTTTGTTCTGGCGGCGCCCCTAATTGTGTACTAACAAAAATTTCGCCTGCACATTTCTGTACAAACGATGTACAAACGATTGAGACCATTTCCGATTAAATCTGAAAAGGTGGGGGGGCTGTCTAAATGGACGTGGAGGAATGGCCACCCCTGGCCCAGGAGGGGAGCCGCAATTTTTAAGTTGCCAAAAGCTAGCCAAGAGTCTAAGTTCTTTCCCCTCCAGAAAATCAGTAAACAAAACATTGGTTACTACTGTGTTAGATAAAATTTATTTGGAAGAACCGTCTGCTAAAATTTACTACCAAATAATCAGACATAAAACATAGCTAATATTCAAAAATGCCCGAAACATGTAATATTTGTGAAATATAAGAGAGAATTAGTCCTGCACATAATAGTGCCCTTCGGTTATAATTTTAAACAAAGGAACACTTTCCATCTCATCTTCCCGCTCTTCCAAAAACAGCAAGTGGCACTACGAACCTATCTGTTTCTCTGTGTGTTTGTGACTGTCGGTCACTGACATACGCAGTTCATGCTCGATTGTTTCATTCTGAGAAATTCACTTAAAGGAAAGAAACATTTGTTTCCAAACGCGAAAAAAGTAACGCAAACTAGGTACGTTACTTCAAAATTTGTAACGCGTTACCCTTACAGTTACTTTGGAAAAATGTAAACCGTTACTTGCGTTACGTTACTTCCCAAGACTGGTCTCAAGCTTACTTGCCTTGGGAACGAACCAGGCAACCCACCCATCAGATAGTTCAGTAGGCGGGGTCTCAGTTTCGATTCTCGGTGGAAGAGCCTTTGAAATATTAAATGTCCTCGATGTATCTGTGTTCGTGTCTCTGTCGTTCAAGGTTACTGGAAATAACTCTACACACGTGTTCACAAAAAGCTTCTATAGACACTATATAGACACTAGCTACAAATCGTACTGTCATCCGAGCAATGTGAAAATGTAAAAACAATATCAAACTACTTTTCTTTTAGATTAATATTCATTGCACACCTTATAAACAGTTCCAATATGCAAAATCAATCATTATCTTAAGCAGAAATTGCTGAAAACGACAGAAAATGGATATTTAAACATCCAAGTAGAAGCCTGTGCTGGAGCGATTCTCTTATCAATATTATAATACAAGCTCTTGTAAGTTGCGTCTGTGGTCAAGCGGGTTTAGTACTGCTACTGACATTTCTGAAACGAAGAGTGACGGTTCGAGCCTCCGTGTTGAAAGTTAGTTTTTCTTCCTTTTTTTAAATATATGAGAACTTTTTTATAAATATACAAGTTTTTTTCCTTTTTTAAATATATGAGAACTTTTTTATAAATATAAATTTCTACTGTGAAGTGATGGGGAAGACATTATCCGACAAACTGTCACTTTTCAAATCCCTGTCCCATTTACTAACCTGCCATGTCCATAATTCATATACGAAAACGCTAAATATGAGAAATGTGAACACAGTTGAATACCTAAAACCACACGTCTAAAATGAAAATTACTCATATATATTTCGGGGGGCTTTGCTAACTTCATTCTTGGAAATGTGAACATTCTACAAGATATTTCATTCACTTTACAATATTTTATTTGAATAAACAAAATTTTGGGGGGATCAAGCCCGGAAGTCCCCTAAAATACACCTATATAATATGCATGTATTTTTTGCATTACAAAACCTTAGGGTACCTCATAATCTAAATTTTTATAAAGCAATTTGAACAATTATTTAGAAAATATGTACTGCTTAAAATCGGATTAAATCGCAATGCCAGTAATCTGTAACATCTTACATTTTTATTTATTTACATTGAATTTGTTCTTGTTTTATGCTGTATAGCATGAATATTAGCTGCTAGATAAGAAACAATTATCTATAATTGAATTTAAGTAGGAAATCGATATAGTTATAAGAAGAAGCTTGTGAAAATGAAGTGTATAATAATGGTTGTATCTGAAATAGATGTTGCGTAATGGTGTATTGGTTACACCACCAGCTTTGGAATACTGGGCTCTTCAAATTGTCCATCCTTAGCGATGCGCAGAGTCGAGTCGAGGCAGAATTTTCCTCACAAAATTCAAGTCGAGACACAGCTCTTCCAATAGAAAAATATACATTTTTCGAGTCGAGACATCACTTTTACAGCATATTGTCGAGACGAGACAACCTCAAATCTTGTCTCGCGCATCCCTATCCATCCTACCTACATAAAATCAATTTTGGATACGAATATTCAATTTCTTTTAACGACAATCGTAATCTACGATACAGATTGAAGTAAGATATTGGCTTGAACTGCTTTATTACCCACTTAGCCCTTGTATACTGCAATTATATCTAAGTTTGGAATAAATATTTATTATTATTAGAATGTAAACACTGAAGAATGTATATTAACACACAATGAGGAAGAACTCAATGCTCGTAGTAATTAACAAATTGGTTGCATGTTTATTTAAAATTAACTCTCTTGAAATCTAAATAATCATTATTAAAAAGAAAGCAAGAGAACCGTTTTGTTAATTTGGACATATTAAAAGAGATTGAGGAATGTGTATGTAATCGAACAGAATATATGAAACTAAATGGAATGGCATGTGGAACTGAACTTGAAAGAGGATAGGATGTGTAAATGAAAAAAATAAAGAAAGCAATGGTTAAGAGCAGTAGTCACTACTTACTGCAGATGAGTGAATCTCCCCCCCCCAAAAAGTTCAACAATTCTGAAACATAAAGGCGTCACATTTTCTTCGTTTCCTGACAAAATTGAAAAATGGATTTTGCATATTGTTCGTCTATACCCCTTCAATATAGTTAGCTAACAAACCAAGTACGATCGACTGACTAGACGTCACGTGAGTGAAATTTATGTAGGAAGTTTCGATACAGCGTTCACCGAAGTGACGCAAACGTGTTGTTGAAGCTTCTGGTAGGTCCTATTTTGTAATGGGTTTTAGGTCAGTGAGATTTCTTTATACGTATCAGAAAGCTCTTTAACTCCATACTAAAGGCGTGTCGTATGATTTATTCAAACTGTCAGGTATTCGGACAACCATGAGCCCAATTCGTTTTGCTTCACTGCTCACAAGTTTAACTTGAAATAAATTCTTACTTTTCCACGGAAACACAAACTGTTTAAATGCTCATTTTATTATGGGTGAAATGTATAATTCTGCAAGTAATAAAAATTTTCATGTCCTCCGAGATTCGATCCCTCGTCCTTTGGCTCAGCAGTTCAACACGTAGATAACTAGACTAATTGTCGTTGTGTAACAGCTTGGAGGAAAATCGGTTTCAACTACATGGAGGCAAATACCAAGTGCTCCCAAGTTCGTAGTGCCACTTGCTGTTTTTGGAAGATGAAGACAGCCTTAGGGAAATCACGTGTACTGATTGCAAGCACCTGGAAGATTTTGTCGTAGATTTGGTAGCTCCAAGTCAATACATGCAGTGAGTGAACTAGGAGTGCAATGATACCGGTACTCTATTTTATTTTGATTGGTGTTGTTTTTATAAAGATGGAGAACGAAAATATGTTACCGTTCGAACATTTGAAAGAATACTTTTTTCTTAAGAGCTGAGGATGATGGTGGACAAAATTTAAAAGTAAACAGTCTGAACTGCCCCGGCGGAAAATATTTATCAACAACTAGGGTGCCATAATTAACGATTTATAGTAAGAGGTTAATATGAATATACTGTGTTCTGATGAGCAGGCCTACTTTATTACTACAAAATAGTTTGCTGATGGTATGTAATATTGGAGTTCTTTCAGATCAGTTTGCTTATCCTAGAGTCCCGTTGATTATAGAGTTTCAAACTAGCTTTAAAAAGCATGTATCGATTTTCGAGTTACTGGCAAGTTTTAATTCACTCCCAGTTCATGTATTCTCATTTTATTAGTTGTAGTGTAATGTTTCTCTATATTCTGTATTTTTAATTTTACATGACATTGTTATTATTATATAATTAGTTTAGCAGAATAATAATAAGCAGCATTTTTTTCTAACGCATAGGGATGAGCACGAGTCAAGCTAAAACTCTACTCGACTCGAATTCAAATTGAGTTTCGAGTCAAGTCAAAGATAATAACCTCGAGTCGAGTTCCGAGCGGATTCAGTTTTTCGCGTCGAGTTTGATAAATGGTTCGCTCGTCTTGAAATCATGGCATGATTACACTGGAAAACGAAAGCCATGAGAAATGTATGCTAAACAGTAATATGGAATACTTTTAGTGTTGCACACGAGAGGGGACACTGCTCGCATCTAGTCTCGTCTTGATAGCGAAACCACAAGATTTTTCGTAACAAGCAATGCTCAGCTCGGCTCGGCTCAACTAAGCGAGGGCTCTAGCCGAATCGTTGGTTGAGCTGTTGGCTCGGCTCACTTCTCGGTTCGGGTCGATAGTGAATGAGCTGTGCCAATCAACTAGTTTTTTAGTATTCAGATACAAACCGCCTATTTTTCATGTTTATATACAGCGTTGTTATAAATAATAATAATAATAATAAAGGTTGTAGTAGTTTCATTGATGATAATTATACTGTCTATGTAATATACTTGAAGAATATACCAAATTTCACGATAGTAAATCCCCACGTTAAGCGGGTTTCCATATCCAGGCTTCTAACTATGAAAATATTTACGATCACTCCCCCAAACATTTCACAGATTCAACCTGTTGCATATAAGTTATTAGTACGTAAAATTGAATATAGTTTATACGAAAAAGACCTTTATGCATTGCAAGACCTGTAACGCCCAAATATTCACCACAAACTTATAGTGGTATCGACATAAAGAAAAGTGTGGAGCAGGAAACTACTTGACACAAAAGTCTAAAGAAACTCAATGAAGACGTACGAACTGGTCGAGCGGTTTGGGTCAATAGTCTATCAATCATAAGTTTATGTGTTCAAATCCTGTAGGAAGTATTCGTTTTGTTTTTTTTTTTTCCTTAAAAGTGTGTTCCTTATTTTCATCAGAGGACTGAAAACATTTCTTTGAATAAATCTTTGGCAACTACTTTTCTCTCAAATTCGATTAGAAGGGAACATTGTATGAATTGCAAATTTAAAATCCAAAACTGAAAACAAAATATTAAGTATGTTCAATATTTCATTATTATCTTTTGATTTGTAATGAAAAACTAATTATAAGCATTGATGATTTCAGAAGATTATCCCTGTGTAATGGTCAATATATGAATGAGAGGAAATTGATAAAACATTATTAGTCCACTTTGAGCATGATCGAAGATATGGCCACGAATTTATGTCGACAGGGTCTCAAATTCTCCCACAGGTCATGCCCTGAAATCATCACTGTTTCAAAGGTTTCCTTAACAAATACCTAGGAAGAATATTACATTTATTTCTCGTTCTACGTTTTGAAATGACAAAATCATAATTTTAAAGATAATTATAATACGATAAGCATAAAGGTTTATAGAACTAATGAAGTAAATAGTATTGTGTAAGTTATCGGTTTCTAATCGGATTAAAACTAGAATATTCATTTGCATCGCATTTTAAAGTAAATCCTCTCTCTATATAATTCTTACTGGAAAGCATGTTTAACTCCAATTACTTAATGAATGTATTTTTATTATAATATTTTTACTATTCAATGTCGTATACATTTCATTTCCCAAAGTAAAACCTCACAAATGTATAGTGGGCTAGTGAATATTATCAAATAAATTATCATTTAGTTTACGTAAATACTGTATCGCCTGATTTGAAGCTTCGTACTTCAACTAAATAATAATAATAATAATAATAATAATAATAATAATATGTTTATTAGAAGCAAACAGCGATACAGCCACAAGTGCCCCTTACAAGAAAGAAAAAAAATTACATAGCGCGCATGCAAATAGAATAACATTATACAACTGATTGTACAAAAATGAATAAAAAAGAAAATATTTATTGAAAAAAAAAACATAAAACATGCAGTATCTGTTACAAACTGGAAAAAAATACAAAGTAAAAATACAAAATATACAAAGTAAAATTCAAGATTGGATTATTATTAACAATGTAGTTGTAGCTGTTTACAAAATAATAAGAGAAAAAAATTAAAATACACTTAAGCATATAGCATGTAAACTCATGACCAAGATGATAATAATAATAAAAAGAAGTGTAGTATCCAAAAAAAAGCAAAGATAAAAGAAAAAAGATGATAGGAAAAGAGAAAGAAAGTTAAAAGAGAACAAGAAAACAACCTAAAAAAATTTTAAATTTCAAATTTAAAAAAAAATTAAAAAAATTTAGATGGCACCTTACAAAAAAAATTATTTGTCCTTTAGAATTTTAATTAATTGTGAACGAATTTTAATAAAATTACTTTGAAAGATATCTATAGCATAGTAATACTTATTGGCTGTATTTATAGTTTTATAAATTGAACACTTCAGGGTAGGAACATTCGAAATAAAGGGTACAAAATTTCTAACATTGCGATATGGAATTCTTATGGACCAGAGACCATCAATAGAAAAGACACCTTGAAGAATATTATGAAAAAAACTTAAATAAAAAATACACCGCCTATCAGTTAGAGGTAACAAATAAAGGTCTTTAGATATGCAAGACAAACTCTTATCTTTGAAGTTTTTAAACTTCCAACGTAACCAAGCCAAAAAATTATTTTGAACAGATTCTATAGCATTTACAAAATTCTTAGTTTCACAGTTCCAAATAACAGTGCAGTACTCCTGATGGGATCGCACATTGCAAATGTACAAAGTCTTACAGGTATTGACATTCGAAAAATTACGGCATAGACATTTTAACATAGCTAAGTTCTTCCTAGCCTTAGAAGTTATTACCTGTAAATGCTTATTGAATAATAACTTGTTATCCAAAATTATTCCTAAATCCTTGACGTAGGCTCCAACATCGATTCTCTGTTTACCGACTGTATAATTATACAAAAGAAGATTAGTTTTCCTTGAGAAAATTATGCCTTTAGTTTTGGTAATATTCAAAGGCAAAAAATTGGTTTCAGACCACTTGACCACTAATTCAATATTATCTTGTAAAGTTACTTGATCTTGAAAGGTTTTAATTTCTTTAAAAATTTTTATGTCATCGGCATACATCAAATATCTACAATTTAATTTCTCAGGTAGATCATTTACATACAACAAAAACAACAACGGACCAAGATTAGAGCCTTGAGGCACTCCAGATGTTATATTATGAATAGAAGACATATAGCCATTATACCTTACTTTGAATTTCCTATTATCTAAGTACGAAACTAGCCATTTTATTATTTGATTCAATAATTTATACTTATACAACTTATTAATTAATAAGTGATGAGGTAATTTGTCAAAAGCTTTGGCAAAATCAAAGTAAATAACATCTGTCTGACCACCCGATCGAATAACAGAAAACAAACTATGTACAAAGCATGCCAAATTTGTAGTAACTGATTTACCATTTATAAATCCATGTTGATTTACATCCAACTGATCACGTACGGCATTATACAAGTAGTTGTACATTATTTTTTCAAAAATTTTGGGAATAACATTCATTATAGATATTGGTCTATAATCGTTAATTTTGTCACCTTTAGTCTTAGGTATTGGTGTTACGGCTACAATTTTCCACGCTTCAGGATAAATATTTTCATTTAAACTCCAATTAAACAAAGATGCTAACACTGGTGAGATTACTTCAGCTACACCTTTTATAATAAAAACAGGTATTCCATCTATACCTGACGCAGATTTAGTCTTTAAGGATTTAATAGCATCTCTTACATTTCTAGTTGTAATAGGATGTATTTTCGTTTCACAAAAAGTTTCTGATGATGCTGAACAATTATTTGTATTGCTAATATTTGAAAATGTCTGGTAGACTGATGCGAAGTACTCTGCAAACAAATTTGCCAACAACTCGCAGTCGGTAACCAAAGAATCGTTTACTACTACTCCAGTTGCAGTCTTGTTATTACCCTTAGATACATATCTCCAAAATTTCTCAGGATTACTTTTTAATTGATTTTCCATTTTAATATAGTGAATACGTTTATCATCTTTTAACTGAGTCTTAAAAGCCTTGCGGTAGTTAGCAAATAATAAATAGTCTTCATGTTTTAATGTATTTTTATACTTTTTATGAGCCAAATTCTTTGCTTTTAATAAAGAAACAGATTTTTTGGAGTACCAACACGGATATTTAGATATTCTTGGCCTAGATTTCGGAATATTTGTTTCCATAGCTAATACAATTGCTTTTTCAAAATCGACAACAGCTTCATTTATATCTGGTTTTAACAAGATATTATACCAATCTATATTAGCCAGTTGTTGATATAATGCATAATAATCACCTCTAACAAATTGAAAACATTCAGAAAACTTATTTATTTTACAACCTTTAGGTAGAAACACAATGATTTCAATCGGATAATGAAAAATGTCAGGATAGACCATGCACTGATTGGTTTTTCTTGACATAGAAGTAGCATTTGTGATAACAAGATCAAGAGCAGAAACTGAAGGTTCAACACACAGGTTAGTATTTTCCAAAAAAACAGACAATTGCTGAAACTTCAATTTGGAGTAATAATGTATTCCTGGAAGCTGTTCATTATTTAACCAATCAACTTTGGATATGTTAAAATTTCCAAGAATCAGTATATCATTATCCAAAGGATTTAACCTACTAGAAATATGGTTCAAATAATTTTCAAAATTCACAGGGGAAAAAGTTGGTTGAAAATAAACACACGATATTAAGAGATTCTTTCCAGTATTACATTTTAATTCAATCCACACACATTCACTTATAAGTTCGAGATCAGGCCTGCGATTCACCATAAAGTTTTTCTGTATTGCTATCAAAGATCCACCACCTCTTCGACATGATTCTTCACTATATAATCTGTCGGCTCTAAAGCATGTATAGGTATCTGGGAAATAATCGTAGTCTCTATGAATATCGGATAACCATGTTTCTGTTACTGCAATTATATCATATTCACAGTCAGAAATTGAAGAGAAAAAATCACTACTTTTAGTTCTAAGTCCACGAACATTTTGATACCAAATTTTAAGGTTTAGGTTCATCATGCTTAGTAGGAGAATTTTGATTAGAAACTTCGCCATAATTCCGCAATCTACCATAGAAAGGACCTATGAGAATACCTGTAGGCCACACTAGGATCATTAATTCGGGAAAAATCTGATTCATTCACCTCTATATGAAAGGAGGAATAGGAATTATGTTTAGTCTTCAATCTGGTAGAAACTACTTCTTTCACATTGAGTTCCTTAACAATTCCTTCAAATTCTTCACTAGTAACTAACGGGTTGAGTCTTGTTACAAACAGTGCTTTTCTTCTTGATTTGGATACCAGGTTTGAATTACCTGAGCCACAGCCAACGGTGAGTTTCCTTGGTTCTCTCCGAGAATCTGAAATCGGCAAATTGTTAGCTCTCAGAGCTTGAAATGGTTTATTATTTTTGGATATTACTTGAGACCAGAGGGAAGGTGTAGATTTAGAGGATATTTGCTCATCTTTTCCAGTTTCACTATTATCCGTTAAATGTGGGAAATGATTTTGATCATTGATATTTGGAGTCGGTGTAAAGTCTTGTTCAAATTCCTGATTAGAAGTTGAGATCTTACGGGTGTAGACTTGTTCTCCAATTAACAAACTTCTCAACAAAGAGTTTTCTTTCCTCAAACTTACAATTTCATGTTTAAGTTCAAAAAGTTCATGTAAAAGTTCACTCTTGATCTTGTTTACACTAAATTCAAGTAATTTTGATATCATTTCAAAGTCCATAGAAGAACCCTTACAACAAGATAACTGGTCATCTTGTCTCTTTTCATTTTCAGAGATGCGTAGTTGCCTACCACTAGTTGAACTACCACAAACAAAAAAATTATCTTTTTGAACACAAGCACTACATTTAAATTCACTTAATTGGATATGTTCCTTTTTACTAATTTGTTCAAAGCAAGCTGAGTGACATTTTCTCTGACAAGTATTACATTTGACAGTTTTCTGCTTTCCATATATACATTGATTACATTGTGGACAATCATCTGCTAGAGGTGCCATTTAATATAAACATAATAATACTAAAAAAAAGGAAAAAGAAAAAAAAAATAAATACAATAAACGCACACACAGACGTATAAAGACTCCAAACGGCCAAAAAGGAATCTGTTCACAAATTTAAAAAAAAATGAAATCAGCTTCTCGACCTGCCAGAGGATCTAAAATCACTGAAGACCTCACGACCCAACCTATTATTGTGAAGCTTAGGAACAGAGAAGATGGAAAAGTCCCTGCTTAGCCACCATAGAGCCCTGCTGCGAGACACTAATGCATCTCGACTTACTGCTCACGGTGTTTCCAGCCCCACCTCGTGGAGGAAGGGACAGTTGCTCATTGATGATAATTGGCCAGAAAAAAGGAAAAGACCTTAAAAGAAATGAGCAACCACGGGGCCAAAGGCCGAGAAGCGATAATAATAATAATAATAATAATAATAATAATAATAATAAAATCATAGCCATATCTTATAAGAATTTCAAGGTTACTCAATAAATGAATTCAACGTGGTCCCTATTCGAAGTTCTATGTATTCGAATCCGATAGAAATACAAAGAGAAACTTCGAGAACAGGTAAAAGAAAAATGTTACTTTGGTGGGACTGGAACTAACCTTTAAGAGTTCCTTTCAAGTTACAAATGCCTTAGAGACTTTGTTTCTTGCTCCCCCTCCATGTAGCGGACCGTCATCGTCGGGGAGGGGGTGGAGCTGAGAGGGCGGCTTCATCATTCATTCATGTATCACCCCTCATCTTCATATCATTGCACGCCCTCTCAGCCGCTAATACCGCTACCGGACTCGCGGGTGGTTGGTGGGAGTCGGGAAGAGGCAGGTCTAGTGGACGTCTTCCTCCCCTTGGGGAGGACGTGCACCCACCCGGCCTAATGTTGTGTACGTCCAGTGTTGGTGTTGTCCGGGGTGTTGAGTCTTTGAACATAAACAAAAAACCAAAAAAAAAAAAATCGCAAAATATACAATAACCTAAAAAAAAACAAAAAATTAAAAAAATACAAAAAAATCCGCACCTTTTTGTTTTGTTTTGTTTTTCCTGGGCTGGAGGGGGGTCTCTCTTTTTGTTGAACAGGTCTCTTTTGTTTTGTTCTAATTCTTCCTTTTCCGGGGCCACGCGTTTTTGTCGACGGGAATGGTTTTGTTGCACTCCCATTCCCCTTGACCGCGTTGGCCCCACGCTGATCCTAAGGTGTCGGGCGTGCTGAAGGGATTGCCAGGGGGTAGCGTTAGTTCCCCTGTTTACGCCCTGGTGTGACCTCACACCCCTTTTTTCTATATAAATGTTTAATTATAATCTCACTTATATGGGTAAAAAAAACTCTTCCAACTGAACCGGGCTCTCCCTCACGGAAGAAGCCCAAACAAACTGATAGTGAAATTGTGGAACAGACAAGTATCGCGACCCCTGTTGTCCGATATCTTGTAATTAAAGAGACAGATGTTGATAGTGCCAGTTCTGAGGAAAACCGTCCGAGTGCTATTAAGGGCTTATCCCCTTTTGTAATCAATAAAGTCATTACTCATCAAGCCGGACAGGTTAAGGAGATAAAGAAACTAAAGAATGGCACTTTATTGGTGGAAACGGTAGACGAGAAGCAAACGGCGAAGTTACTTAAGTTAACTGCCATTGGACCGGTGAAGGTTACAGTCGACCCGCATCGTATGTTGAACGTTTCAAGAGGGGTGATATCGTGTTGGGATCTTCTCAATGCCACCGAAGAGGAGATCAAGTCGGAATTAGCGGACCAACACGTTATAGATGTAGCTCGAATCAAAAGTAAGAAGTCAGGTGAACTTGTCGCTACTCAGTCACTGATTCTTACTTTTAGTCTGCCCACGCTTCCGGAGTCTGTGAAAGCTGGTTACTATCGTTTAAAAGTTCGACCCTACATACCAAGTCCTCTGCGCTGCTTTAAATGTCAACATTTTGGGCACACCAGCACCTCGTGTAATGCGAGTGCTGCTCTTTGTGCGAATTGTGGCCAGGGTAGTCATGGTGCGGAACCCTGTAAAGCGACCAAACCCTTCTGTGTTAACTGCAAGGGTGAGCATTCTGCTTGGTCTCGGGATTGTCCAGCTTATCAGCGCGAGAAGCGTATCCGAGAACTCATAGTAATCGAAAAGATTTCTGCTACCGATGCGAAGCGTCGATTGAAAGAAAGCCTTCCTTCCTCGCTTTCTGTTCCCTTCGCTACTGTCGCTGCTAGTTCTCGGAAATCTGTAGCTACACAGACCGTAGACGTTTCCACCCAAACAGACTTGACCCCAAAGCGTAGTTCTGACTCAAAGACCCCAGTTGCAAAGATGAGCGAACTTCTCAAGACCCCCGTTGCAACAACGAGCGAACATCCCAAGCCTCCAGCTGTAACGCCGAGTGAACGTCCGAAACCTCCTCGTGTTACTGTTAGTGGTGGTCTTCGGCGCATTCCAGCCCCTCGCCGATTACCTTATATGGCTGGCCTGAAACTTAGTCAGCATATCCGCAGGTTGAACGACACGGTTCTCTCTCCGAAGAGACCGAAATCTACTCCAGTTCGTAAGCCACCTGCAGCTTCTCTGAAGTCTGACATGGTGGAGGACGAACTGATGGATGCTGAGTGGGCTGTGATTGGACCGTGGTAAAGTTCGCCTTAAACGTTGATATCTTCCAGTATGGCGCTTCTTCAGTGGAACCTGAATGGCTTCTGTAGTCACCGTGAGGAATTGCTACAACTGGTCTCCGACCACTCGCCACTTGTCGTCTGCTTGCAAGAAACCCATTTTAAGCCAACCCAGTCCTTCTTTCTGGGTACACTATGTACAGATGTGATAAGTCAGATGCTGGTCACGCTGCTGGCGGCGTGGCCGTATGCGTCTCTGATTCGGTTTATTCTCGGCAGATTCACCTAGTCTCCCGCCTGTAAGCAGTTGCGGTGCGAGTATACTTTTCTCGCCCGCTTACAGTTTGTTCATTGTACATTCCTCATTCAGAAGCCTTTAGCACCGCCGATCTGCTTCAGCTCTTCCATCAGCTCGAGCCGCCAGTCTTGCTTGTAGGAGACCTTAATGCCTACCACCGTCTGTGGGGTTCTGTCCGTACTGACGGTCGTGGCCGACAGTTCACCGAATTTCTTGAGGAGAGTGGCTTGCTTATCCTTAATGATGGCACTCCTACTCATTTTTCCACTGCCCATGGCACATATTCTTGTATCGACCTCTCCATGTGCAGTGCTGGTCTCTTCACCTCATTGACATGGAGGGTGCATCCCGATCTTTGTGGCAGTGATCACTTCCCGTTGTTTCTTGAAGGTCTCCCTGTTACTCCTCCTTTTCCTCTCCGCCGCTTCAATTTGAAGCGTGCTGACTGGCGTAAATTCCGTGAGTTCAGTGAGTTTCATTGTCGTGATGATCTCCCTGTAGCTGTTGTGGCTGAGGCTTTTCAGCAGACTGTTCTTGATGCTGCTCATGGTTCCATTCCAGAATGCGGTGGCGACGTTTCCCGCCGGCGTGTTCCATGGTGGTCTGCGGAAATCCGTGAGGCTATCCTGGCTCGTCGGCACGCTCTTGCCACATTTAATGGTCATCCAACTGACGACAATCTGCAGCGTTTCCGCATTCTACGTGCTCGAGCTAGACGTCTTATCAAGCTCTCGAAGCGCCAAAGCTGGATAAATTACGTTTCGTCGATCACTAATCGAACAACGATGTCCACGGTGTGGCGTCGGGTCCGCTCTCTTACTGGCACTACTGCTCCTGTTGATGTTCCTGCCTTGAATGTGAATGGTGTCTTAGTTACTCACCCTTCGGAGATAGCTAACATTTTGGGCCAGCATTTTGCTTCTATCTCTGAGTCTGCACATTATCCTCCTGCCTTCATTCCCCTTAGGGCCCGTTTAGAGCGGACACCGTTAAACTTCCGTACCGCCAACAGCGAAGATTACAATGCTCCTTTCACCCTCGTTGAATTTGATTCTGCTCTTCGTGAATCATCCAATACTGCTCCGGGGCTTGATCGTATACCCTACGAAATGTTGCGCAACCTTCCCCGCGATACACAGCTTGCTTTCCTACAACTGTATAATCGCCTGTGGGTCGAGGAGTTTTTTCCATCGGCATGGCGTGAGGCTCTCGTTCTTCCTATCTTGAAGCCAGGCAAAGTCGCAACTAGCCCCACGAGCTACAGACCCATTGCTCTCACGAGCTGCGTCTGTAAGCTGTTAGAACGCATGGTCAACAAGCGCCTGGTGTGGTATTTGGAATCCAATTCACTTCTGAGCAAGCTTCAAAGTGGATTTCGTCGTTTCCGATCGACTACAGACAATCTCACTTATCTTGAGGGTCAAATTCAAGACGCCTTTCTCAACGGCGAACATCTTGTAGCTATATTTTTTGACTTAGAGAAGGCGTATGACACCACATGGCGTTACGGAATCCTAAAACAATTATATGACTGGGGTCTTCGTGGGCATATGGCCCACTTTATCTCGAATTTTCTTCACGAGCGACACTTTAGAGTGCGTGTGGGCTCTACTTTGTCAGAGCGCTTTGTACAAGAAAATGGTGTTCCACAAGGCAGTGTTCTTAGTGTCACGTTGTTTGCTGTCGCCGTCAACAGCGTTCTTTCGGAGATCCAGGCTCCTGTGTCTGGTTTGCTATATGTTGACGACCTTGTAATTTTCTGTCGCTCACGTCACCTTCGCGGCGTTACTCGACAGCTTCAACTGACTCTCAATCGTCTTGTTCGCTGGTCGAATGAGACTGGCTTTCGCTTTTCTACCGAGAAATCGCAATGTGTTCACTTCTGCCGGCAGCGTACGTGCGTTGTTGACCCGGACTTGTACCTCGATGGCACCCGTTTGTCATTCGTTGATACAGTCCGTTTCTTGGGTCTGGTCTTTGACCGTCGCTTGTCGTGGGCACCACATATACGGAATCTTAAATACTCTTGTCTTCGTGCTCTGAATCTTCTTCGTGTCCTTTCCCACCGCACATGGGGTGCTGATCGTACTGTTTTGCTTCGTTTGTACCGTAGTCTAATTCGGTCCAAGTTAGACTATGGCTGTATTGTCTATGGTTCTGCTCGTGCTTCTCTGTTACGACAACTTGACACAGTGCATCACCTGGGTATTCGTATTGCTACTGGCGCCTACCGAACCAGTCCCGTCGCCAGCTTGTATGCTGAGGCCAATGAACCTTCGTTATCATATCGTCGCAGTAGACTACTTCTTAATTATTCTGCGCATGTGCGTTGTATTCCAGACCACCCGTGTAGACCATGTCTCCGTGGTGGTCGGATATACGAGCGCTATGCTGCACGTCCTCGCTCTACACGTCCATGGTACATCCGTGCGTGTGAGAGTTTCCTTGGCGACGATTTCGTGTGGCCCTCTCTTTCATTGGTTCACTTTTGCGCTGTTCCCCCATGGCTGCTTCGTCTACCTCGCCATGATTTACGTTTGTCTATGCATTCGAAACAGCAAACTAGTTCCCAGGTGTACCAGCAAGAGTTTGCCGCACTGTTAGATCAGTACCCCGATTTTAGTGTGTTTTTTACGGACGGTTCTAAGAATGAGGATTCTGTAGGCTGTGCCTTTGTCACCGACGGGGCCAGCTCCGAATTTCTCTTACATCGCCTGTGTTCCGTGTTCACTGCTGAATTGACTGCAGTTAAGCTTGCCTTAGACCACGCTCTCACGCTTTCCCTCCGTCGTGTGCTTATTTGCACCGATTCTCAGAGTGTGATTTTGAGTCTACAGAATGTCTTTAGTATGCACTCTGTCGTGCAGGACATTCTTGTGAGATGCCATGAATTGCAGCAACAGGGTTGTGTTGTCGTTGTCTGCTGGGTGCCGGGTCATGTGGGCATTCGGGGAAACGAACGTGCTGACACAGCTGCCAAGAACGCCGCCTTGGCCGGGGTTGCACTGGAGCATAGCCTTCCCTGCTCCGATCTTCAGTGTCATTTCTATTCTTTGTTGCGCTCTCACTGGCAAGCAGATTGGGACCAGGCTCTTGTGAATAAGTTACATGTAGTGAAGCCATTTCTAGGAGAATGGCGTACGTCGTCGTGCCATCGTCGTCGAGATGAAGTGCTCCTGGCGCGTCTGCGTATCGGACACTCTCGTCTGACGCATGGCTACTTGCTGCAAAGATTGAACCGTCCGTACTGTGAGGAGGGTATAGTCCCGCTGAGTATTCAGCACATTCTTGTTGAATGTCCTGAATACTCAGCTGTCAGAGAACGTTTCGGATTCGCATGATATAGTTAGCCGGGTACTGGACTTTGTTCAAGCTTGTGGGGTTGCTCACGTTCTCTGAGCGTTTTTAATGTGTTGTCGATTTTTATTGCTGCTAAACTTTTAATTTCTGTTTTCTTTTATTGTTTTCTATATATTGTTTTTGTTATCTGTTTTAGACTATTTATTCTTTTATTTTCTTTTTCATTTTATGTTTTTATTTAGCAGCACTTTCGTTTATTGCAATCTAGTATTTTAACATTTTTCTTTACATGTTTTAGTCCAGAGCAACCATGAATGAATGAATGGATGAATGGGGGTTAATGGGGACGTCAGCAACGAGGCTATATGTCCCCGTCACGATGAACAACGTTGCTCAGGACTGCAAGATTAAAAATGAATTACACGTTAAAACGAAGACAGTGCAAAGGAACGAGAGTGCTGCTAAAAGAATAAGAAATGGAAAAAAAGCAAAAGTGTAAGATAAAAGAATAAATAAGATAAAAAGATAACAATAACAATATACAAAAATAAACTTAAAAGAAGTGACAAAATATATAAATTTAGCAGCAATAAAACAAGGACAACAGACTAAAAACAGCTCAGAGAACGTGAGCAACGCCAATAACATGAACAAACTCAAGGACCCGGCAAACAACATTACTATCATCCCCCAAAGCACGGGTAAGACCAGAAGGCAGTCCATAACGTTCTCTGAGATCTGAGTATTCAGGACATTCCACAAGAATGTGCTGAATACTCAGGGGAACTATACACTCTTCACAATACGGACGGTTCAACCTCCGTAGCAAGTAACTATGCGTCAGATGAGAGTGTCCGATACGCAAACGCGCCAGGAGCACTTCATCTCGACGACGAGCGGACGAGGACGAACGCCACTCACCTAGGAGTGGTTTGACTGCATGCAATTTATTCTCAATGGCCTGGTCCCAATCGGCTTGCCAGTGAGAGCGCATCAAGATGTGAAAATAGGAACGAAGATCGGAGCGAGGAAGGCTATCCTCCAGTGCAACCCCGGCCAAGGCGGCGTTCTTGGCGGCTGTATCAGCAAGTTCGTTTCCCCGGATGCCGACATGGCCCGGCACCCAGCAGACAACGACGACACAACCCTGTTGCTGCAACTGATGGCATCTCACAAGAATGTCCTGCACGAGAGAGTGCATACTAAAGGCATTCTGTATACTCAGAACCACGCTCTGAGAATCGGTGCAAACAAGCACACGACGTAATGAAAGCGTAAGAGCATGGTCCAAGGCAAGCTTAAGTGCAGTCAATTCGGCAGTGAACACGGAACACAGGCGATGCAAATTGAATTCTGAGCTGCCCTCGTCGGTGACAAAGGCACAGCCTACAGAATCCCCATCCTTAGAACCGTCCGTATAGAACACACTAAAATCGGGGTACTGATCTAACAGTGCTGCAAACTCTTGCTGGTACACCTGGGAACTAGTTTGCTGTTTCGAATGCAGAGACAAACGTAAACCATGCCGAGGTAGACGGAGCAGCCATGGTGGAATAGCACAAAAGCGAACCAACGAAAGAGAGGGCCACACGAAATCGTCGGCAAGAAGGCTCTCGGACGCACGGATGTACCATGGACGTGTAGAGCGAGGACGTGCAGCATAGCGCTCGTATATCCGACCACCACGGAGACATGGTCTACACGGGTGGTCTGGAACACAACGCACATGCGCAGAATAATTAAGGAGTAGTCTACTGCGACGATATACTAACGAAGGTTCATTGGCTTCAGCATACAGGCTGGTGACGGGACTTGTGCGGTAGGCGCCAGTAGCAATACGAATACCCAGGTGATGCACTGTGTCAAGTTGTCGTAACAGAGAAGCACGAGCAGAACCATAGACAATACAGCCATAGTCTAACTTGGACCGAATTAGACTACGGTACAAACGAAGTAGAACAGTACGATCAGCACCCCACGTGCGGTGGGAAAGGACACGAAGGAGATTCAGAGCTCGAAGACAAGAATATTTAAGATTCCGTACATGTGGTGCCCACGACAAGCGACGGTCAAACACCAGACCCAAGAAGCGGACTGTATCAACGAATGACAAACGGGTGCCATCGAGGTACAAGTCCGGGTCAACAACGCACGTACGCTGCCGGCAGAAGTGAATACATTGGGATTTCTCGGTGGAAAAGCGAAATCCAGTCTCATTCGACCAGCGAACGAGACGATTGAGAGTCAGTTGAAGCTGTCGAGTAATGCCGCGAAGGTGGCGGGAGCGACAGAAAATTACAAGATCGTCAACATAAAGCAGACCAGACGCAGGAGCCTGGATCTGCGAAAAAACGCTGTTGACTGCGACAGCAAACAACGTGACACTAAGAACACTGCCTTGTGGAACACCATTTTCTTGTACAAAGCGCTCTGAGAGAGTAGAGCCCACACGCACTCTAAAGTGTCGCTCGTGAAGAAAATTCGAAATAAAGTGGGCCATATGCCCACGAAGACCCCAGTCATATAATTGTTTTAGGATTCCGTAACGCCAGGTGGTGTCATACGCCTTCTCTAAGTCGAAAAATATAGCAACAAGATGTTCGCCGTGGAGAAAGGCGTCTTGAATTTCACCCTCAAGATAAGCAAGATTGTCGGTAGTTGAGCGGAAACGACGAAATCCACTTTGAAATTTGCTCAAAAGGGAATGCGATTCCAAATACCACACCAGGCGCTTGTTGACCATTCGCTCTAGCAGCTTACAGACACAGCTCGTGAGAGCAATGGGTCTGTAGCTCGTGGGACTAGTTGCGGCTTTCCCTGGTTTTAAGATGGGAAGAACCAGTGCCTCACACCAAGCAGGTGGAAAAAACTCCTCAACCCAGAGGCGATTATACAGGTGCAATAATGCAAGCTGAGAATCGCGGGAGAGGTTGCGCAACATATCATAGGAAACACGGTCAAGCCCGGGAGCAGTATTGGACGATTCGCGGAGAGCAGAATCGAACTCAACGAGCGTGAAAGGAGCGCTATAGTCCTCACTGTTAGCAGTACGGAAATTTAACGGGTTTCGCTCCAGCTGACGACGGGAACGAGCAAAGGCTGGTGGGTAGTGGTCTGACTCAGAGATAGTGGCAAAATGGTGGCCCAAGATATTGACGATCTCTGAGGGATTGGTCTCTAGAACACCATTCACCGTTAAGGCTGGGACAACAAGTAAAGAAGCGGATCCGTTTAGGGAGCGAACCCGACGCCACACAGTTGACATAGGTGTGCGACTACTGATGGACGAAACGTAATTCTTCGAGCTTTGGCGCTTCGAGAGCTTTACCAGACGTCGAGCACGAGCACGTAGAATGCGGAATTGCTGAAGATTGTCTTCTGTGGGATGATGATTAAAAGTGGCAAGAGCGCGCCGACGAGCCTGGAGAGCCTCACGGAGTTCCGCAGACCACCATGGAACACGCCGGCGAGAAACGTCGCCACCGCATTCTGGAATGGAACCATGAGCAGCATCAATAACAGTCTGCTCAAAAGCCTCAGCCACAACAGCTACAGGGAGATCATCACGACAATGAAACTCACTGAGCGCACGGAATTTACGCCAGTCAGCACGCTTCAGATTGAAGCGGCGGGGAGGAAAAGGAGGAGTAACTGGGAGACCTTCAACAAACAACGGGAAGTGATCACTGCCACAAAGATCAGGCTGCACTCTCCATGTCAATGAGGTCAAGAGACCAGCACTGCACATGGAGAGGTCGATACAAGAATATGCGCCATGGGCAGTGGAGAAATGAGTAGGACTGCCATCGTTAAGGATGAGCAAGCCACTCTCCTCAAGAAAGTCGGTGACCTCGCGGCCACGACCGTCAGTACGGACAGAACCCCACAGACGGTGGTAGGCATTAAGGTCTCCTACAAGTAAGACTGGCGGCTCAAGTTGATGGAAGAGCTGAAGCAGATCGGCGGTTGTAAAGGCTTCTGAGTGAGGAACGTACAATGAGCAAACTGTAAGCGGGCGAGAAAAGTGTACTCGCACCGCAACGGCTTGCAGTCGGGATACAATGTGAACTGGCTGAGAATACACAGAATCGGAGGCACAGACTGCCACGCCGCCAGCAGCGTGGTTAGCGTCTGGCTTATCACATCGATACATAGTATACCCAGAAAGAAGAAAGGACTGGGTAGGCTTAAAATGGGTTTCCTGCAAGCAGAGAAGTACAGGCGAGTGGTCAGTGATCAGTTGGGTCAATTCCTCACGGTGACCACAGAAGCCATTGAGGTTCCACTGAAGAAGCGCCATACTGGAAAGGATTAACGTTTGAGGCGAACTTTCCCACGGGGTCCAATAACAGCCCACTCGGAATCCATGAGTTCGTCCTCCACCATGTCAGATTTCAGAGAAACGGTAGGAGGCTTACGAACTGGCGTAGATTTTGTTCTCTTGGGAGTGAGAACAGTCTCGTTCAGCCGACGAATATGTTGGCTAAGTTTCAGTCCGGCGATATAAGGTGATCGGCGATGGGCTGGAGTACGCCGAAGAGCACCACTAACAGAAACACGTGGGGTTCTGGGAAGTTCGCTTGTCGTTGCAACTGGGGTCTTCGTGTCACTACTATTCTCTCGGACCGAGTCTGTCTGGGTGGAAACGTCGGAAGTCTGGGTGGCTACAGATTTTCGGGAACTTGCTGCAACAGTAGCGAAGGGAACAGAAAGCGAAGAAGGGACGCTTTCTTTCAGACGACGCTTAGCATCAGCAGCAGAGATCTTCTCAACAACCATGAGTTCCCGAATACGCTTCTCGCGCTGAAAGGCTGGACAGTCCCGAGACCAAGCTGAATGCTCACCCTTGCAGTTGACACAGAAGGGCTTGGCCGCTTTGCAGGGTTCCGCACCATGACTACCCTGGCCACAAATCGCACAAAGAGCAGCACTCGCATTACACGAGGTGCTGGTGTGCCCAAAATGTTGACATTTAAAGCAGCGCAAGGGACTAGGGATATAGGGCCGAACTTTCAAACGATAGTATCCAGCCTTGACGTACTCCGGAAGCGTGGGCAAACTGAAAGTAAGAATCAGGGACTGGGTGGCGACAAGTTCACCTGACTTCTTACTTTTGATTCGAGCTACGTCGATAACGTGTTGGTCCTCTAACTCCGATTTGATTTCCTCCTCGGTTGCATTGAGGAGATCCCAACACGATATTACCCCTTTAGAAACGTTCAGCATACGATGTGGTTCGACTGACACGTTCACCGGTCCAATAGATGTTAACTTGAGTAGCTTCGCCGTTTGCCTCTCGTCTGTCGTTTCCACCAATAAAGTGCCATTACGCAACTTCTTCATATCTTTAACCTGTCCGGCATGATAAGTGATAACTTTGTGAATAACAAAAGGGGACAAGCCCTTAATAGCACTCGGACGGTTGGCATCAGAATTGGCACTATCTACGTCTTTATCTTTTATTACAAGATATCGGACAACAGGGGTCGCGATACTTGTCTTTTCCACTACATCAGTTTCATTTTGTTTGGGCTTCTTCCGTGAGGGAGAGCCCGGATTCGATTGTAATGTTTTTGTACCCATAAAAGTTTTGTTTGAATGAACATTGAAAAAGGAAAAAAGGGTGTGAGGTCACACCGGGGCGTTAATAGGGGAACTAACGCTACCCCCTGGCCATCCCTTCAGCACGCCCGACACCTTAGGATCAGCGTGGGGCCGACGCGGTCAAGGGGAATGGGAGTGCAACAAGACCATTCCCGTCGACAAAAACGCGTGGCCCCGGAAAAGGAAGAAGTAGAACAAAAGAAAAGAGACCTGACCAACAAAAAGATAGACCCCACCAGCCCAGAAAAAAGAAAACAAAACAAAAGTGCGGATTTTTTTGTATTTTTAATTTTTTTTTGTTGTTTTTTTTAACTATTTTATATTTTGCGATTTTTTTTGTTTTTTGTTTATGTTCAAAGACTCAACACCTCGGACAACACAAACACTGGACGTACACAACATTAGGCCGGGTGGGTGCACGTCCTCCCCAAGGGGAGGAAGACGTCCACTAGACCTGCCTCTTCCCGACTCCCACCAACCACCCGCGTGTCCGGTAGCGGTATTCGCGGCTGAGAGGGCATGCAAGGAGATGATGATGAGGGGTGATAAATGAATGACTTATGAAGCCGCCCTCTCAGCTCCACCCCCTCCCCGACGATGACGGTCCGCTACATGGAGGGGGCAGAGCAACCATGTAAATCGTGACGGGGACATATAGCCTTGATGCTGACGTCTCCATTAAACCCCCTATTCATTCATTCATTTGTTTCTTGCTTTAAGTTAACTGATTCACTGAACGTGTCTGAGTAAGTTGTCTTTATTTTCTACTCGGTTATACACGTTTTAGAAACATTTCCTTTAAGCCTGAATGACAGGAACACGAATGCAAAAACATTCACGTCAATTAAAATTCCCCCACCGGGAATGGAACCGGGGACCCCGTACACCAAAGGCACACCTGCTAGCCACTAGACGAGCGGTAAGAACGAATGAAACCTGTTTAAAAGTGTCTGACATTTATGCCTATTTCGCCCTTTATGTCTATTGATGTTTTTATGTTTGGCATATTCGTTACTTTGAGGAACGATATGTTATTTATATAGGTTCTATTACGTATTCGTACATAAATACTATATAAATTATCAGAATTATTCATTTCATGGAAATTCGCTCGTGCATGCACAGTAGACGGACAGTGTAATTGGAAGGTGAGTTCAACAGAGATTATGTATTTCGCCGACATTAGTTAATAGCTATATAGAAGAGATAGCGCAAACGAGTCTTCCTAATGAAGATGGAATTTCGGTAGGAGATGAAATGATGAGGTGTATACGGTTTGGGGTTGATATAGTTGTTGTTGCAGAATCTAGAAAGAGAATAAGATGTAGAAAACTTGAGAAAGGCTTCTGAAGAATATGGGATGAAAATACTCTCTAGCCCTACTATAACCTTAATAATGTCATGTAACGCCTGATGTTTCATTGTATTCACTGGTATAATGTGTGCTACTTCTTCGAACGAAGACATAACACTTGCTACCATAAATGCATACACACTTGTAGCTGCACAATTGGAATCGTAAGCCATGCCTACAATATTACCACTTTTGAAATCGAAGAAAAGTTTAACATGTATTTCATCCGCTTGCAATATTACCACACACTCATGTGCCTGGATGAAATTGTATCTGTAACTAATATATCTAAGGAAACATTCATGACTTTGTTCTAAGATTGGATCTGTAGGTAAACGTAGACAAATATTCTGTAAAGTTGATTCATGTGGCAGGATGAAATTTCTACTGGCTTTTATGAAACGATATGCATGGGGTGATATTGAATGCAGTAGGCAAGCAAATACCAATGTCGGAGGTGAATATCTCCGTCTTTGTTTCGATAAGCACCGAAAGTTGTAACTGCTCTAATACGAAATTTACTATGTTCTCGTTTTCATCATTTTTAAGTTCGTCCAGTAGTGATAAAACAAGATCTGCCTTGCACTTAACACTGGTTTTATCACCAATCTGTAACTTGGTTACGTTAGATAAAATAGTTTCCAAAGATGTGAATGTTTCTAACTTGGAAGGGAACTGAAAATCACGAAGTTTCTCCACTGAAACACCTCTAACGGATGCATAAAAGTCAAGAGATTCTGTTACTCTGACTGCATACGCAATGACAGGTTCTGGTTCATATATCACATGTAGGAAACTTGCAGATTCATTAATTCTGACATAAGTCCATGTATTGGGAATTTTTATGTCACATACACATTTCTCAATATCATTCAAAGAAGATAATTTTCTTCGTTGATCGTACATTCGCTTATCTTCTACGCTTGCCGCTAAAGCATTTTGGATGTGATTCTTCTCTATGTTTCATTTTGGAATTAGAAGTTCGTATTTTGGTTTCCTTAGAATAAACAGAGGCATATCCGGGGAAAACTGACTAAACAGCAGTCTCTTTTTTAATCTAGGAACCTTTAGCGGAACTGATATTGTTTTCCCTGACTTCTCGTTAAAAGCAGAAGTTTCATATTCGAAGTCCGTTGGTTTAAAATGCCTCTCGCAAACCTGAACAATACGTATTAAATACATTATATAATGAAAGAAATAATCAATTCAAATGTAAATAAATCAGCAATAAATTACAATCGAAATAGTTAATAATAAAGCGATAAGTGCAAATTTGTACGGCCCCTTGCATACATACCGAGGACTTCTGTCTGTAACTTGGCAAAAATTAATTATTTTATTTTAATTTTTCACAATAACTGCAATATCATGTAATGAATGCCTACACTACAATTACAAAGCGACGTTCATAGCTTTGAAAGTTATGGAATCAAGAAGACCATCTCACATGCCAGTAGCAGGAAATTTAACTCTTTTCCAACTGTAGGGACTTTGAAGTCCCATTTTCTTGACTCAAATATTATTTCGACTGTGTGAATTGAGTCGAACCCAACTGCCTGACGGGACTTCAGAGTACTTTCTACGCTAAACATTGTTGAACTATAGAGAACAAAAAGTCCCTTTTTTCATATAATTAAAATACATTCCATTTACCTAAATTCAATATTTCAACAACTTATTACCTTAAAATATTTCAGTCGGAAATTGTTACTTTTTTTAAATGAGAATCCCAATGCAACACACACCATTCAATAACATTTTACGTAAGGATTTTTCATCATTCCACTGACAAGACATACCTTCGAAGTGTGTAGGAAATTTCCAAACCCCTATGATATGTAAATATGAAAACGAAAGGATATTCTAGTACCGATGCTTATCATTTTAATGAAAGCGCCTTGAATTGGAAAAACGCCAGATATCTAAGTTACAACTGTCAAGCGTCGACCGTAGCGCCAAGCTCTTAGTTCTGGTGTTACTGCAAACTCTGTATTACATGGAGAGCATTAGAACGGCACTGTGCAATGAAGTAAGCACACAATGAAGTGTAAAATAGGCAACCTCTGTTTCGAAAGAGAGTATATAGTTAGTGCTCGGTTAAGTGGTCGAAATGTGACGAAATTTACAAATGTTGGCTAACGCGAAAGGAAGTGTCGAAGCTAATGGCGGACAATAAAGTCAAGACAGAACCACATCGTCAAAGAGGAACCATGGTGGAAACAAAATTCTCAGTGACATGTCTCGCACCGCATGAAAGCGCAATGTTACAAAGAAATGTTGTGCGACTGTTCAAGTGACGGAGGATATCAAGCAGCACCTCTTACAGCCTGACACAATCTTAGTTCGTCGTAATTTACATAACAATACACGTCTAGTTGCATGAGTAAAACCAGTCATAAGGGACAACACTAGTACAACGCCAATCGTTCACTTCAATACAACATGGACCGCTACTAACTAGAAACAAGTGTTATAATCGGATAAGTAATCGTTCACATTTTTTAAATACCACAAGCCTTAATTGTGACGCACGCTCAAAAAAGCACATGATCCGCAGTGTCTACGCCCAACTGTGAAACACGACGGCGGCTTTGTATTGCTGAGTGACGCAATATTTGGTTTTCAATGGATCGTGTGCTGGTTTTTACCGGTTGCGCCACTGACTGTGATTATGTCTCCATTTTAGGAGACCATGAACATTCTATGGCCCAGATACCTTTTCCGAGCAGTGACGCTAGATTGGAAAGTGATAATGTGCCCATTTACACAGCTGGAGCAGTTACGGCGTGGTATGAGGAATAATAGGATGAAGTTGAATACTTCCCCTGACTTTCTAATTTCCGACCCTGTACATAACTGAATACCTGAAGTTCATTTAGGATACTCGAATCAAGTGCAATTTCAGTTTCCATTCTCTGTCAGGAAGTGACTGATGTCCCGGTAGCAAAGTGGTGTAATATTCCGCTTGTTAGCATTTACAATCTCTATGATTCAATTTTACGTTGCATTAAAGCTATTCTGAGGGAGAAATGTTGCCCAACATCATATTAATCTTATTAGTTGTACTTTGAGTTGATTTTGAGTTTAATGTCCCTTTGAGCAGCGAGGCTGTATGAGACGGACCTACTGATTAACGTGGAATCCGAACATGGCCTCCCGCCAGGAACCGAACCCGGTCCACACTCCAAAGGCGCGCACGCCAACCGCTTAGCTACGAAGGAGCTCTTGTTGTATTTTATCTAGATATTTTTATTAAATAGATAACCTTGTATAACGATTTCGCCAATATAACATCACCTTCATGAGACATGTTTTGAAGAAAAAAAAGGTAACAACTTAAATATGAACAGTAATTGAAAGGTCACGTCCAATGTCACAAGCCAATGAAGTTTTCCCTTCATTTTTTTTTTAGATAAATAGATAAAAGGAGAAAAAATTGCAAAGAGAAATGGTCATGTGAGCAGGTATTCAAAATTATGAGTAGATGTGTTTAAAATTCGGCAAGTAAATCACAAGCACGTGATTTCAGAAGTTATCATTTGTACATGTGCATGTAAAAAATGCAATGAAAACTTTATTTACTCTGGTATAGTTTTTTCACTGACACCTCTCTCTTTATATTTATTTTGGATTGTATTTTTTCAGAACATGCCTGATGGAGGTGATATTACACTGCCAAAACTGTTATCCATGATTATTAATATAGGATGTCCTTTGATCATATTTTTTTATTACATAATGATTTCATATAATATGTATATACAAGATAAAAATACCTTGTTGTTCTGTGAGGGTGTGAATTCTTTTCGTTGAATTAGAGATAACCATTTCCCTTTAGATTCTTCGTCAGGTGGAAATGAATAAACGCTCACTTTTGGACCACCTGGGAAGTTCCCTTTGCAAAGGGGTACGCAACATCTTTTTGGCATAGTTAACACCTAAAAAAAGTAATAACGAACACTTTATAAACATTAAAGATGCATCATGCTTTTTGCACATAGTTTGATCTGATAATATAATAACTTAAAAGTGGATACTCTTTAAATTTAAAGTATTCATATGTTTACTGCCAGGGAAATATCCACTCGTCCTTCCATCTTTTCCAAAGACACGCACGTAAACAAACGCTTAGAATTGCTATTAAATTCTGGATAACAGAAACAATGGTGGGAACATCTAATCGTGCGGAAGATTGGAAATCTTTAATAACCAAACTTTCACTGAGCATGGGAAAAAAGCTAAATCATTTGTGTGTTGATGTTGACTATTAGCATTTCTTTTCAACACGGAAACTATTTGAAACGCGAGACTACAATTTCAGGTAGACCCCGAATCACTGTGATGTGTTCCAATACCATAGCTCTCCCACCGGGAATCCAACCCACGACTGAGGCGCGCGTATGTGCACCGGGACCAGCCGGGTGGGCTACTTAATATATGGAATATACTCCACCAATAAATATAGTATAACCCTAAAGATTCACTTGGTATCCAAATTGGCAAAAAGTATAACGAAAGCTAAAGACTAAGGGGCACCGATACTAGCGTCAAATTATACGAGTGAGGGTTAATTTATAGTAACACTATACAGAAACAACCACATGCATTACATATACAAAGGAGAGCCCATTTTACCTTCAAACAGCAACAGCCATTATTAATGTAATGCTCAAGAATGAAATTAAGGATTCTGAGACTACGCTAGAACATCAAATCTGAATTTCCGTTATATATTTAAAAATGACAATAACCTAGTAATTTGTTTCATTAAGTATAGGGTATCATATAGGGTATCGTGAAAAAAAGGTGTTGCGACACTTCAACACAAAAAAAAAAAAATTACTCAACAAAACACAAATATTTCTCTTGTCCGAAATAGTGGACACTTACGGGAAAAAAATAAACTTCGCAAACTCTTCTTCTTCTTTTTTTTTAAAAAAAAAAAACTTGACTTATTTAACACAAGGTGGAATTTGACTTCAAACACCAAAGACAGATAAACTAAAACGTCAATAATCTGACAAATCAATCTGTCTCAACACAAACAAAACTAAGGTCCTGTAAAACTAAAACAAAAATCATCCCGGGAACACTTTGATAAAACAGGAGCCAAACAACAGAAGCAAATTCCGACTCAAACAACTATGAGTCATAAATCCAAACGAACATTAACACAAAATGATGCATATAACGATTCTGCTTACACATAAAGAGAAATAAAAAAAACTTATGATTCGGTGGGTTGTGCAGAACGGACTTGACGTCTCAAATTACATATCAAGAAACATTGAATGAACGTTGCCAAACTCAAAATTACCACTAGTATTGGGATCACAATAAAATAAGTAGTATGCAAATTATTATATCGTTAACAACAAACTCTGTGTGGTCAATTTTCAATTTCTGTAATTCCATATCTAACTCAGTAAGAGTTTTGATAGATGGAGAAAAATTTAGATGAGGGAGAGAAAAATTTAAATCAATGTTCATATATTCATGTTCCATGTTTATCGTTTTCCCAGTGGGTAAAACCATATTTTGAATAAACACTGTTTCGAAATTGTCATTACTATAAATTGAGTCAGATTAATACCAAATTTAATAGTGGTAGTTGTAAATTATTATGAGAAGTTCTTGAATTTATGTGACCTAGTACTAATGAAGAAAAAAGCAAGCCTGCAGGCGTATATAAATGGACAAATTTTGCATCTGAAGGAACGATTTCTACGTTGCATAATGTTAAATTACGATTAAATTACATGTCCGTAAGACATTTTGATCGGTTATTCGCGTTCAAACCTGAGGTTTCGCAAAAGTATAAGAAATACTTCCAAACGCACTGTTGAGTATCTATTTCTGCAAAATGATCATCTGGTAAGTAGGCCTCTTTAGGCAACGAATACCTGACAATCTTATTTGTCATCAAAATACCTAGGTTATGAATTATAAAACGATAGGAATTTTTGTCAGGAGTAACTACAGGTGTCTTAATATTAGATCAATGTTCCAAGAATCAAAATTGAAGTTTATAAGAAAAACTGAAGATGCTGTATAAAATAAACCAATATCGTGCAGGAAAAGAGAATCTTTAAGAATAGCATGGCTCTTAACTAGAGAAACTATCTGGACAGAATTTAAAATGCGATAGGTTAATTGATTTTGTAAAATATCAGTTAGCTTCTCAGCAACCTTACATCAGGATACATAATAATTTTGCATAATCATAAGCATCTTTCATTCGTAATCACATCACAGAAATGGTTCGAAGTCTCATTTTGAATCTGAAGTATGCTTAACTACCAAAACTACACCACGTATTATTTTCACTTCACGATTAAATGCTTTCTTAATGTTCTGAAGTTCAGATTTCAAATAATCATCGTGTTCTTGTAAAATATTGAGAGATTGCTTTATGCGTTGAGTTTCAACAAAATTATAGGAAGAAAATCCAAAAAAGTATGTTCCTAAGAGCCATGATACTATTGAACGAGCAGGACGATGTTGGTGCATACAATGTAAAGAATTGTTCGAATACTGAAATGCACATGGTATAACAGCCTGTAATTTAGCATAAAATTCTCGTTCCATGGTAACTACATCATTAACAGGGTTTACATTATTCTGACATGAGGTGATGTTTAAATTTGAAAGATGTAGGTCCAAATATATGCTTAAAATAGTATAAACAGTGTCTGTTGTATGCACAGCATATCCTGCATGCGAAATGGCGATTCCTAATTTTTCCAAAGTAGCTTGCTTGCGATGATCTATATCCCACTCAGAGGTAATACATATAACTTGCAGAGGAAAGTAAACTAATACCCAATACATCTTAAATGAGAAAAAAAAAACTCATTTCAGCACCACTCTATTGTATAAATTATATTTATTATTATTATTATTATTATTATTATTAACCAATTATAAACTTTTGCTATAAGTCTAAACTTCTCTACTTCCAGGTACGTCATCTCAAATTATTGTCAGTGAGTAAATAACAAAACACAAGGGAGAAAAAAAGGAAAGAAAATTCTAGCGGGATTTCTTCGGTTGCACGAATGGTGGTGGTAACTTGCATGTTATTTTTTTCTTCTTCGCTTCTGACACATACAGCAGGACGACTATTCATAGTCCGTCCATAACATACACGTACTAATCTAGATTATAGTTCCCTGGCAGGCCAGTAACAAGCTAATCAAATATAGTTAAAATGTGTGTTCTCTTTTAGGACTATTTCGGAAAATAAAAACATGCATCAATCGCTCATAGATCCGTTGATTTTCTGTGTCAAATTGACAATACAACCACGTCCACCAAATCCAAATTTTCTTCCAAAAACTTCGTATGAAATCTAAAGCAATACGGCACGCTTCTTCCTTAGGGAGAAAGAAAATCCCAGTCACAATGTTCGGAAAAGCTATGGATCTAAAGCCATTTTTCAACACTAGACTTAAGGCTTTTTCATAGCAAGCTTGTAATTTCTTTGGATTCTTGTATGGTGGAGCACTAACGTGTATGACCTAGGATGCAGGGAGGTTATAGGCATCGGTGATACAAACATCTCCAACTGTTAGATGACTAATCTTCTCGCAGTTCTGAAGTAAATCTGGTCCAGCAACCTGATGGATCGCTAGGTCAACACCTCCACGTGGCTGCAGTGACGTGTTCGTAGTGTTTACTATAGTCTCCGGAGAGCGATGTAATACTTCTAAAATATAGGGCTATTTTCTTATTGATCTCGTGGTTGGCTGAAAACTTTGGGCACATTCTATCTTTTAAGGTTGAGGTGGGGGAGCCATATCGTTCCAAGTCGGTAGGTCCACCATAGAAACCATATCCCTGATAAACATACAATCAGGAACAGCATGATCTCTGTCAAAATTCGGTTCTTCAACAAGGAACTGAGCCAAATCACCATTAAGAGCTGGTAACTCGGGATCATTGGCACCTTCTCCTAAGACGGTAGCGGAAGAGGCGTCTAGCTTCTGACATCCTTTTCAGCATCTTTTTCTGGGAGGTAATACTTCTTTAAACGGTCAATAGCAAAAGAATCCATCTTAATTTGTCCATGTCCAGTCCGAAACTTCACATAATAACTGTTGTCGTGTTTGCTTCCTTGGATTATACCTGGACCAAAGTATTTCCCTGAAAAAGCTTTACAATTACCTTTTTTACTTGATGAATCAAAAATCCAGACCAGATCACCTGTCTTGAATGTTTGCTGTTTCTTCTTTTTGTTGTATGATTTAGCGGAAGTCAAAAATCTCTTATACAAATTATCATGGGCTCTTTCCCTTATATATGTTAAACACCCTAGTCGATCTTGATTCTCCAAGGATTGACACTGTGTGTCCAACATGGCTGAATGTAACAGTTTAGGAGAAAATCCATAAAGGCACTCAAATGGCGAAATCTGCATACTCAAATTACATATGACGTTATACGAGAAAACAATCTGGGGTAAGTTCCAACAGGATTCCTTTGAAGCGCTGAAGACCGCCATCTTGGAAGTTCCTACCTTATTGGCTTAGAAACTCGAGCGTGACGCACATATACACAGATGCTTCGATCCGAGGTTTAGCTGCCGCCGGAAAACAACCTATATCTGATGATCCCGAATCTGAACTTGTACCTGTTGCATTTACATCCTTGCAGTGGGGCCTGCAGAGAAGAATCTTTCTGTTTACCATCTAGAACTCCTAGCTTTGCTGTACGCCTTGCGTTCCTTCCGCTTTTTTTGTTTTTGGAAAGACGTTTTTTCCTTCACACGGACTCCAAAGCCATAACATATTTAAAGAATAGCAAGAACTGGAAAACTAGCCCGTTGGCTCACTGAAATTGAGGGTTATCATTTTACTATATCGCACGTCGCCGCAGCCAGCAACGTAGAGGCTGATGCATTTAGCCGTTTTGTTAATCACAAGCGTGATATTACTGATGACGCAAGTGCGGCGGATCCCCGGATGTTTTTCATTGAAGATGACGACGCTATTGATATCAGAAAAGCCCAACGGGAAGATCAGTACTTTAGCAAGATCATCGCCTACTTGGAGGATGCTCCTGACAAGGATCCTGCTTTCGAACGAAGAGCATCACACTTTACCCTTAGGAATTCTCTCCTGTCCAAGGTTAACTCCACGTCTCTTGGGAAAGTTTAGTTAGTAGCTGTGCCATTGTCCTTGAGAGACCGAGTTTTTGACGTCATGCCAAAAAACTCGCAGCAAACCACGCTGGATTTTCGAAAACTTTGAATTTGTTATTGAAGTCCGTATACTTCTTGAACATAAAAAAATTTGTCTATCAGAAGTGCAAGGAATGTATAGTTTGTCAAGTGCTGAAGAAGAGGAGTGGCAAGCCTCTTGAAAATCTCCTGACGCATCCACCCTTCTATAGAGTATATATAGATTTTTCTGAGAAATACCAGAGCAACAACATTCTTAAACATAGTTATTTGGTTGTTTGTGTCAACGAGGGAACTCGGTTCTATATAGCTGGTTCTTTGCCTGATACATCAGCTGCTTCAGTGTCTCAATTTTTGTATGAGCAAGTTATTTTGAAATATGGCCTTTTTTAGTATTGGCATGTGACTGTGGCTAAGCTTTTACGAGTCAAGTCTTAAAGGAACTGTGTAATATTTTCGATATCCAGTTACACTTTGCGGATGTAGCAGGACATTATTCTTTAGGCCTAGTGGAAGGTGCCATAAGACACATAGAGCAACGACTGAAACTTGCACTGGACAAAGATAACCAGTCCAGTTGGATTGAACTTTTATCCAGCATCTCCACCATGTAAAGGGTGTGATGGAAGGGGAAAAATGAAAAGAAATGCCACCTACACACAAGCCGTCAGAAGAATGAGAATGGGGAATTCAGCTCGTAAGACAGGTACTGGGCTCGGACGGCTGGCCTTTGAAGTATAAGATCATTGGCGATATAAGAAATTTACGATGAATTTCTATAAAAAGAAGAGAGGCAAGGTTTGGGATAGTAATATTGGGTTAGGAAAGGAATACCTTCATTATGACGTCCGGGCGTGCGTCAGGTTCTCGGTGTCCTGGTCTCCGGCGTCTCGCTCTCTCTCTCTCCGATCAGATTCTGGTCTACTGGCAAGATGCAACGGCCATCTGCCGATTCGAAGTAGGAGTCCAAAGCAACTCCAATTCTCGATCACAACTCCTCACATTCCAGCTCGCAATCCAATCCCCCGAGGCGGAAGTATCATGGGCTACTTAAGGAAAGCCCCCCGGGCTCTGCAGCTATTCTAGTTGACCTCAGAAGCGAGTCCCAGACGTCATGAAACGTGTGGTTAAGGTGTTGGAAGGAGACAGGATGATGTCTCTCGTAACCTTATTACAAAACAGTGAAGACAATTACATAAAACACATTACATCCACAAAATGCTGATACAGCAAAACATCAATCAGTAGATTACTGGCTCTTCAGAGCGCAACTTCGTAACACACTTATTTCTCGTTTGTAATTGTTATCGTATAATAGAAGGTCTCTGTCTTTTTCAGAAACACACCGAAACTTCACATAACACAATTAAAATAAAAAAAACAGGTAGCCCACATCATTGTCCGATGATAAGACATACGCATAAAATCAATAAATCAATAATAACAGTCTTCGATGTGAGCCCTGACACAAACACACTGATTCCTTTACAGTATATCTTAAAGTAGTTGTTGAGTTCATAATATGGCTATATTTATATTAGAAATTCAGGGCGCCGATTTCTCTGTAACTTTGTAGGGGCCAATTCAGATGTGTGTTTGGTTGCAGACAAGTATCTAAAAAGGCATATATAAGGATTTTGAGATAAAGTGAATTCAAATTATGCCAAATAGTCTTTATTTATAAAAAATACATATAACAGTATGCGTATAGTCATTATGGAGTCAGGCTCTGCAATTACAGAATTAACTACGTTGGTATAACCTTAAAAGAAGCTCACAAAAGTATATTATGTTCTAATAAGAATAAACTTTTTCTGTAACTAAAACGTAAACTTAGGGAAGAACAGAAACAAATATTAACCTTCGCAGAGGTCTTTCTCTGGTTTTCCAAACGTGGTTCCTCTTTTGTCCGAATTTTCGATAAAAATGTTTGTCTTCCACATTGATTCGATCCAATATATCCTTATGCACATGACACAATGCTGTAGCGTTCAAGCGCTTTTGAGAAATGCTGCTACGTGTGCCGGTGCTGTGCCATCAGTCGTAGCTCAAAATACTTATTAAATGAACAAACAAAATGGGGATGAAACTGATGCACAACACGGTACTTGACTCTAAAATTATGGTTGAATTTAAACGAAATTCAAATGGATTAATTTTGAAAAAATGACTAGTTGTGGGAAAGGTAAGAAAAAGAGAAAGGTTTTAATCAAGATAAAGGAATGAGCACTAACCTGATATTCCAACGTGGCTGGCGTAAGCCTGGTCATCTGGAAGGATGATTGTCTTTCTCTGGAGAAGCCTGGATAAACTGGAGTCAGTCAACATCTGGATCTATATCCTGTTGATCTGCAAGGAGCGTTGAGTTCTCTCTTGAGAATGCGTCTTTACGATGATGTTCTCCTACACCTTCATTCCAGTAGTTTCAACTTAAGCTCGATGTATCTGCGGTGATAAACCAACAGAATGGTACTCTTGAGTTATGGAGCTGGTTGTTGTCCAATGGTGCGATCCGCTTCTCTCGTCGATCCTGCACCTATCCTAACCGTGTGTCGAATACCCTCTGTCGATGTGTCCTCTGTGGTTTTGTTTGGTTGCAAAATGACGACTGGCGTTCAATGAACGGGGAAGTATCAGGCAGTGCATAAAGGTATGGGGAAGGGCAATAAGGAAACTAGTCCTGTTTATTGACAATTTCAAAAGTGACAATTAACAAATACATGCTTATTCAAAGTGTCTGGCAATGCACAACATCAATAAAAGTTTTGTTCCGATGAATTTTAAAGAGCTCATAGTTCTGTCGTTTATAAATGCAATTTAGTAAAATGATTGAATTTAGCGAATTAAGTTAAGAGTTTACACAATTATCGCATGCTCACTTCCACATCTAATACACAGTTACTTCACACACCCTCCTCGAAACTGCAAATACACGAAAATTTCAATTTTCCGTAGTACAAAAACTATATATATTGAAGAAATTCCAAAAAAAAAAAAAAATGTTTGTTGAAGATAAAGAGTTCTTTACATAACTTATTGTTTGTTTTAAATAAAGCTACTATTACAAAGTGCTGAGTATGTATTTCGAAGACAGTTCATATAGTGCACTGGGTAACCTTGAGCGTGTGACGACAGCGTCTCTGGGAAGATGGAAAGTAAGAAAAGTAAAAATAAACATTAGTACTTGCATATCATTGTGAGTGACATGTGATTTTAGGTGTTATTGTGGATTGCCATTAGTGCTCAGGGATGGGACTTGAAAGGTAGGGATAATAATAAATTCAGTTATCACTAATACAGATGATCATAAACTTAGATACGTATAATAAAAAAATCATAATCAAATAAATAACTATTTCATAGATGTAGTAAAATCTAATATAGAGCTCTCTCTCTCTCTATAGTATATGTTTTTCTAATACAGAAAATAACTTCAATATCAAACGTGGCTAATACACGAGAAGAAAAAAACCGTAATACTATCTAGCTAACCAAAGATAGTAAAGTTAGACTGCACAAGAAGGGTACTGATTTCAGTTTGAGAAAAATGAGCTTCAAGTGATTTAGGCTTAAAGCGTCCGTTGATCGGAAAAGAATTTCAAAGTATGGTTACAGCCCCATATACTGGCTGTAATCAAACTATATGAAATCAGCACGATAGAACTATTCATCACATACAACCTACAACCCTAACATATAAATTCTTCTTATCTTCATCTTTCTTAAGTCTTCACCTCTTCAGGCATCGAATCCTGGACATAGATAACGGCATCAAATCCTGGGCATCTAAAAGGATGGAGCATAGTTCTTGCAGTCTTGACATCGATCTTCTTGCATCTTCTTGATATAACGTCAAAACATCTATTCATATACATGACGTTAATTTTCTTTATTCTTCACATACTCACATTTCCAAAAAAAAAGGTAAGAAACTTTTGTAGTCATACGTTGTCCAAGCAAAAGGAATATTACAAATCTTGAAGATACCAACGTCTTCCAAATTTCGAAGTATTCCAAGTTTCAAACTGTTCTACCGGTAGATTTGGATGCTCAATTCAAAACCAAGATAAACTAACTTCTAAGCGTGGCCAGTGCTAAAAAAACATCCATCCACAAGGTGTTCCTATCCACAATCCTGTCTTCAAGAAACGTAATCTATATCGATGTTACGTGCGGACAGACGGACTAACAGGTTCTTCATCAATGGGAAAATATATTGGGAGTAATTGCTGATAGATGTCCTAATTTTCTCTATCATAAACACAAAATACAACACGGTCTACGTAATCTAAATGTTCCTCTAAAGTATTCTTGTTGTAGCCAAGGGAATTTTGGCAGCTTTTAACTTCGGAAATTTAAATGCTCCAGTGGAAATGTTATGTAGTACAATTGTAGAAAGATCATTCTCCAACATTACTTTAAAACAATTTTTGTACGTCTCTCGTAAAATCTTCTTGTCTGAATTCCATGGTCCACATGCCATAATTACATAATTAGCTGGTAGCTGGTACACTTTCCCTAGCAAGTCTAAAGACTCGCGCACGTGACGTTGGCTCTGGTGACCTGGCGCTAATATTTGGCTGTCGAGCCAGAACACTGTACAACCACTTACTACCAGCTTCTTTCCTGTCGCTATTAAATCTGCGTTCAATGCCATTACGTTCAGCCAGTTGAAACGCTTCTTTTTTGAGGTCGGAACACGTAATACCAAACATCAGTATATCCATGGTAAGGATGTAATCACACAATTCATTCTCAAAACGTTCATCAAACGTGTTGACAACCCAACCAAGATGTATCTTACCAACAAACTGCTATTTTCTTTCCTAAAAGTCTTCTGCTTAAGGTAGATTTTCGCATATTGTTCTTGTTGGTTGCTTCTGTGACAGACTTTTTTCTTTTTTTGTCGCGCACGTCAGATGTGGCCTGATTCATATCATCTTCCAACAAGTTTTCATTATCAGTTTTCCGTTTGTAATGTTAAGTAGGTGCCATTCTGAAAGTAGAAGAGTAAGAACGTTCTAAACAATCGAATTTAGAAATATCAGTATCAATAAGCTACAAGAGGCTATTCTAGACCTATACTATAGTGCTTCTGTGTAGCGTAGTGACTAGCACGCTTGCCTTTGGTTCGCATGGCCCCAGGTTCCATTCCCGATAGGGACAGAACTTGAGATTCTATTCAGTTTCAAATGTTGACCCCATCACAAATAGCTACAATCCTGACAAAACACGTAAAAGTGGAATAAAAAAAGAATAGACTTAGGCTGTGAGATTTTTATAAAAATCAGAACTACCAGGTAGGCTAATTATCTATGCATTTACTAACTATACTTGGGTCACCAAGAGTTGATTTCGACGTGCTGCGCATAAGCTAATATTCTCGCTAAGTTGTTCCAAAAATGAAATGAAATCTTTAAGTTTAATGCCCCACGGTTATGCTGGTTAGGCTAAAGGAGACGGTAATGATGAGAAATGAACGAAATGGTGGAATAAAGAAAGTGAGAGGAAACGGGACAACCCCGAGAAAACCCACGAGCACGGTGTTTGTCAACCACACGCCGTGAGCTGGGATCGAACCAGGAACCTTAAGCACCGGAGGTGAATGCTCTACCACTGAGCCACCGCGCCCCGTAAGTTGCTCCAATTCAGAATAAACTTAGTGGCGTGGAAATGTTACATAGTAAGACATTTGAAAATTTGGGCAGAGGTAAGTGTTTTACCAACACCTTTTAGGCCTACTCTTATTTCTTTATTACAACCGGATCTGTCAGGAAACATCATTTGCAAAAGCTGTGTAGCATCATTTAGGAACTCATGAAGGTAAAAGCAATTTTTAAATCTCAAAACTAGCTATTTTAATTTCTGAATAGAAGTGAAGAACTAAAAATAATGACTGTAACGGTTCAGAGCCCCTCTCTCTGTCTCTCTCTCTCTTAGACACACACACACACACACACACACACACATTACACACACACACACATATATATATATATATATATATATATATATATATATATATATATATATATATATACCCGGATTTTCATTAGTGTCAAGATCATATTGAGAATAACGATGTTATTATGCGAATCTTGAGAAGAAACACCAATCGCTTAGGCTCAATCCAATTAGGCCTACAGGCTTCCATTAAATATTGTTGTTTTAGTATTTATTTTTATACAAGATAGCCTACATTCTCATTCACTGAAACCATATGGCCACAAATATGTTCATGATACCTATTCATAAATAATTATTATTCTGTAACGTAGAACATTTTAATCCATTTCAGTTTATGTTAGTATTAGCCTATATATTGAAAAACTCTTTTCTCCTAAGACAGGACATTGTCCCATCTTTGGAATTTCGCGCTGGTCCCGTCTTAGGAAATACACTTCCGTTACAGTTCTCATCGCGTTTTACAAATTACCTTGGCCAACGTGTCACTACAATACTTTGCCAATTATCTTAAAAAAACATCACACATGTCTGTGCAAACGTTTTTTAAAAAGTGTACCTGAGTAGTAGAAAACAGATTTTGGTGGTTTGATATTTTTAGAAAATATGGTATATACTAACATGTTGCTTCTCTTTCTTTCGTTTTTTCCAGCTGCTGGTCCTTTGTCACAGTATGTGTTTCCTTCTTGAGCACTCATCAAACTGACGCCACAATCACGTGATCCCATGTTGTCTCTGAAGGAGTGTTGCCACTGTCCCGTCTTACGATCTGTCCCATCTTATGGAAAACCCGCCTATACAGTTCTACAAGGAACGTAATGAAAAGAAAGCATGAAGACGATGACAAGAGGTCATTGGAAAGTTAATGGAAATTATCCTACATTTGGATGCTTTACTCAGTATAATTTAAAGAATTAATATTCACCTATTACGTCGTGAAGTAACAAGAAACACACTTGTGAAAATGTTTTGTCAGCGACATACTGAATTTTATTTTGTTCATAAAACATACGCAAATATTCACTAGGCATTTTCATGTCCTTAGTTTTATTAATACATTAAGGAAATAGTAATTAAGGTAGATGTAACCTCGTCGGAACGAATAATTATGAAGCATAAAATAGAGCAAGGTCTTTTTCAGTAGATTACGTTAGCAAAGAAAAAAAAGTTAAGAGTTACAGAGACGTTTTAAAAATTAATTCTGAAGAAAAGTACTAAGTTGTGGACTTATTTCCTTATTCCAAATGACGATTAAATTTGTTCAAAGATGTTATTCACCGTTTCACTATTAGTATTAATAGGCAAGGATGATACTTTAAATAAACCTACATTCATAAAGAAGAACATGAAGGCATACTACCCTCTTCTTGAATTGGTATGTAAGCAAATTACTGAAGTATTATTATTGATTTTAACTTCCAGTATTGCCCTAAAATTCATATTGTACTTGTGCTGCGTACTGGAGTAACTATCTTGAACCATTATTTCCGATTTACAACTGCACTGTACATTCCACAATAATAATTACAAAATACAAATACCAAAAGTCTCTTCGGACGACTTTTATTTTGAACGGAATATAGTTAGAGCATTTTATATTTTGTTACCCTAAAGGTGAAAATTACTAATGAAAGTACAAATAAGGATGAATTTAATTAAATTTAAAAAAATGAGAGGAAAAACGAAGAAAAAGTATGCAGAACTCGTATCTTATGTAGATTACTTCATTAAAAAAACATGGTTTTTGCGAACCCTGTGAACTCATGAATTGGAATTGCATATGTTTCTTTTCGAGCAATCTTCATATACTTTCGAGGACAGTAGTGACGCAGACAATGCTGAAGTAATTGTGAAAGCAACAGAGGAAGAAGCAACTTCACGTGAATCAATCGAAGTTAGAATTCACCTGAGTCGAATGAGGTGTCACTTACATATGAAAAGAAAGAATCAAGGAATGGAGATCAGACAGGACTCACTGCTTTTCTAAAAACCCATGATCCTTTGGATTGCTCTACATCCGGTAGTAACAAACTTTTCGACAAAATTTACGTAAGTTGAAGTTGAGATTATACTGAGTTGAGCACTCAAATGTACGAAAAATAGACGCTACGCTTTAGTGACCCCTTTTTATCTTCATGCTTATTTAAAAATAATTATGCTGTTCACAGAACTACATATTTGATCAGTTTATTCCACTGTAGAAATATTAAAAGTCCCTTGAACTATAAAACCCACGACAGTGTTTGTGTGGATGAACAGTTATTATCTACTAAGATGAGATGCAAATTCATGTAATGTATGCCTAACAAGCCCGAAAAATTTGGATTCAAAATTGGTTGCTTGCAGTTGTAAAGTTACGGTATGAACTAAAAGTCTCCGTACCTGGGAAACGACTAAGAACGACGTCGGGATTTACAGTTGGGCGAATATATTGTTCTGAAAACGATGGATCCTTTTCTCAACAGGGGACTGAATGTTACTTGCGGTAACTTTTCTTACAGGTTAAAAATGAGCCGGATCTTTGAAAAAGAAACAGATGACCTTGATTGGTAGTCTGCGTCCAAATAGAAAACTTCCCAAAATGTGCTTGAAACAGAAAAAAAGTATATGTTCACTACAAACGTTTATGAATATCAATAAGGAAATCCACTAACAGTACACACGTGTAAGAGCGACAAAAGTGTTGCTGTCTTCAGTTTAGTGCATACAAGTTGAAAGAAAAATGTATTGAAAATGTAAATTCACTTCTATGTAATAAAAAGTTCGATAGAAAGCTAATTATTTTGGTGCATTATACACAGGGTCTGTGCTAAAGAAAAGTAGCCCAGCCAATGTCTACAGGACAGGTAGGGTGATCAAGTAACTAGTATAAAAAGGATTTCATACGTAGGAATGTAAGTATTATTCCTTTATTTTAATATTTCATGTCACTGGCCTGTAGGCGAACTTCCGATATTATTGTATTTAATATATTGACGGGGTTTAGTGGATCACCCTGTATTATATCACGAGAAAAACTTAAGCTAGTCGATTAAACAGATTAAATTCAATCTAAAATAAGAAAAATGATATACATCTCTCGGAATTAAATAGCCGTCAAAACAACGGCTCGGTTCTTCTAGGAAGGTAAAAGTGTTGGTCCTTCTAGTGATAAGTCCCACTATTTGATTATAATAATTACTTTCTCCGTGTTCTTACAAATATGGTGGTCATTTATTAGGAGGAAATGGATTGTAGATTTTAGGTTTGTATTTATATTCTAACATTGGGTAGACCACAACTGAAAGACAATTACTTTAAAAAGCCGAAATGATATATAAATGCGTTTCAGAACTCTAGGGACAAACTTCGGTATGTGATTTTGAAAGTAAAAGCAATATAGATCGTCCCTATGAACCCATGAATAGTTCATTGAGTTATACGCGTCCGAAACCATGGGATCACAAACTTTCTAGTTGAGTAATGCCAAAATATGTGTCTATATGGGTATTAAGTGTTGGTGCTCCGCTTCACTTTCGTGTGGCACAACGCTATTTCGAGCGTAAATTCTCAGGAAGGCAGACTGCACGAAGGGGCCCTGTAGCATTGCCTACGGGCCACAGTCCACTGATATATATCTTCTGCGATTTATATGGGTGTGGTGTATGATATCGGTATAAGTAACGTGCATATTTTGGAGTAATGTCTGCACAGCCACGAAAGAGGCATTACCTAGTCACACTTTCCAATAGTTATTGGTTCAAAATATATACTTCTATAAGTTGATACCCTGTCTAAGTTGAATACTTTCCAATGGTCCATGTCTGACAGCGGTGTCTTTCCACTACTGGTATATTTCACAGATGGTTTTCAACACAAACTGTGTATGCTCACACATTTTAGTGGTCCTCAATGTTCCAACAATACTTGGTACTTTCGCTAAAGACATTCGCAGTGTTGCAAATTTTTCCGTAAGCGTTTTCCCCTAACAAGCTTCAACATTTCCCTTTTGAGACAAATTTCTCCTCACCCACCATGAAGTGTATATACAGGGTGTCCGGGAGGAAATAGTGTCCCTTGCGGTAGTGATAGGGGATTTCATTCTACTCAAAAAGTTTATGTGACAATGTGTCGCAAACCTATGATGTATTCGCACCGGGTTGCGAACTACAGATTGTCAATCTTTTTGACGTTACCACCAAAAAAAATGTATATATTGCAACTCTGTTTTTATTTATTATTCATTTATTTATACCTATAAATGGACATTGCCGGCATCTACGACCTTAAGCTCGTCAAGTTGGAGGGATGATATCCCTCGGCTATCACACAATCCAGGGAAGGGGAAGGAAGAAAGAATGGGGAGAAGAGGAAGCGGCCTGGGACCTTAAGTTTTTTTTACCTTCCCGGCATTTGCCTGGCATGGGAGTGAGGACAACCCAAGCAGGCTAAAGTCTCACTCGGGATTGCTGACCTGAAGAAGCTGTTACACCTTCTCGACCGAGTGATTCCACCAGGAATCGAACCCGGGACCGCTCGTACCAAAGGCGAAAGCGTTAGCGACTATGCCACTGCACCCCGTTTTTATCCAACAGAGGTTGGAGATAGCGCGTTTGAATCGTAATGGAATGCCTTTTCCGATAGTATGCAGCACATGACTGTAGTGTCTTTCAGAGAGAAGCTATTGAGGGAAATTTACAAAATTTCCTTTTTCAAGATTATTTAAGGGATTTGATGCCAACACTTCGTCATCCAATTGCCCTACTCAGAAGTTTACATTATTTTGCCCAATGTTACTATTTACATCTTTAAGGTCAGTTTCAAGAAACGATTAATTTGTTTCCTGCCAGTGGCATAACCAGAATTTCATTTCGGAAAAGATCCGGGGATTTTCGGAGATCCGGGGTCCTTTTTCGGAAAATTTTGGACAAAAAACTGATTTTCAGCATTAATGTAACAACTTTTAAAATTTCAGTGGGGGAGGCACAGTCTGCCCAGACACATCCCATGGATACGCCACTGTCTCCTAGCGATAAAATACTACTTGTGCGTTTCCAGAAAGAAGGATGAAATCCTACTTTCTTTAGTAAGGTTGAATGGAAGCTTTTTGTCAGGTTTTTAGTTCTACATGGTGATCCAAATACAGAAAACCCTTCGGGTGTGATTCTTCGAAGCCAATGATCTCGGAAATACTGCTGGAATCTTGTAAATTCAGCTTCTAAGTAACTCTGAACAATAAAAGTTCTTATGCGCATGACACTGTCTTTGATAGTTGGCGCTGGTAAGAGAGGTAAGCATAGATATATTTTCATTGCTGTTTGGCCATTTTTATTTACTTTTAGCATTTCTCCCATTCCAAGTTTCCCCTCCATGTAGCGGACCGTCATCGTCGGGGAGGGGGTGGAGCTCAGAGGGGGCTTCAATTATTCATTCATTTATCACCCATTATCTGCGTATCATTTCATGCCCTCATAGCCGCGAATACCGCTACTGGACTCGCGGGTGGTTGGTGGGAGTCGGGAAGAGGAAGGTCTAGTGGACGTCTTCCTCCACTTGAGGAGGACATGCACCCACCCGGCCTACTGTTGTGTTCGTCCAGTGTTTGTGTTGTCCGGAGCGTTTAGTCTTTGCAAATATTAAAAACAAACAAAAAATCGAAAAACTAAAAATGCTAAAAAAAACGAGTAAAATTAAAAATACAAAAAAATCCGCACCTTTTTGTTTTGTTCTTCCTGGGCTGGTGGGGGTCTATCTTTTGGTTGGCCGGGTTTTTTTCTTTTGTTTCACCTTTTCCTTTTCCGGGGCCACGACTTTTTGTCGACGGGAATGGTTTTATTGCACTCCCATTCCCCTTGACCGATTCGGCCGCACGGTGATCCTAAGTTTGAGGGCGTGGCGAAAGGATTGCCAGGGGGTAGCGTTAGTTCTCCCCGTTAATGCCCCGGTGTGACCTCACACCCTTTTTTCCCTTCCAAATGTTTCAATACAATCTTTTTTTTATATGGGTACCAAAACAAAAAAACAGATCCGGGCTCTCCCTCGCGGAAGAAGCCCAAACCAAGTGAAACTGAGGTAGTGGAAAAGATAACTATCATTCCCTGTTGTCCGATATCTTGTAATTAAAGATAAAAACGTTGATGGTGCCAAATCTGATGCAAACCGTCCGAGTGCTATTAAGGGCTTGTCCCCTTTTGTTGTTCATAAAGTTATCACTTATCATGCCGGACAGGTTAAAGACATGAAGAAGTTGCGTAATTGCACTTTATTGGTGGAAACGACAGACGAGAGGCAAACGGCGAGGCTACTTAAGTTAACTTCTATTGGACCGGTGAACGTGTCAGTCGAACCGCATCGTATGACGAACGTTTCAAGAGGAGTAATATCGTGTTGGGACCTCCTCAATGCCACCGAAGGGGAAATTAAGTCGGAGTTAGCGGACCAACACGTTACAGACGTAGCTCGAATCAAAAGTAAGAAGTCAGGTGAACTCGTCGCTACCCAGTTACTGATTCTTACTTTTAGTTTGTTCACGCTCCCGGAGTACGTCAAGGCTGGAAACTATGGTTTTAAAGTCCGGAACCCTGCCAAGCGACCAAACCCTTCTGTGTCAATTGTAAGGATGAGCATTCTGGTTGGTCTCGGGAATGTCCAGCCTTTCAGCGCTATTAGCGTATCTAAGAACTCATGATTGTTGAGAAGACTTCTGTTGCTGATGCGAAGCGTCGTTTAAAGGAAAGCTTTCTTTCCCTCGAAAGTTTCTAAGTTGGTAGGAACCCTGATGTTCCTGCATACACTTCTGAAAGGCCCTGTCAGGGTCTGCATTTTCAACCTCGAAGTCAAACAATTTTCTCATTACCAAACAGCCGTTCAGTAGACATTACTAAGCAGCAGGGTGCGCAATTGGAATACATACAAAAGTATCCCTTTGTACTGTTGCGCTGCTAAGGCGAGTAGTGTAACGAATTGGAACACATTTACGTGCACCCTCGACAATAAAGAATAGTAATTTAGAAATATATTTTACTTTAAGCATTCCGAAACATGAAGACATGCATGGGTACTTAAAAAATTATCAAACTCCGAAAATATTTGATCTATTACATGAATTCTGTTGTTTATGTAAACAAGGTTTCTTGCAACAACCACAGATTTCGAAGGTAGATAACAACGCTATCTTTAAATTTGCAATATTCAGTGTGTAATTCCTTAGTTTCAGGCTTGAAAAGTATTCGTCGTGAACGCGTATTGATTTTTCTATGCTACTCAATAACTGCTGCAAAGAGTGGTGTGGTACCCTAATGTACGCCTTAATTTTCGAAGGTAATTCTCGAAAGGAAATGCGCTAAAGTTATTCAGAGATCCGTACCATCGTGCATAATTTGGAATGTATCAAGGAGTGGACGTTGTACAGAACCATTTCTTAGTCGTACAATTGTGAGCAATTTCTTGCGAAAGTTTTCATCAAAATTTGTGAGTAGTTGCACATGTTTTCTTCTACATTTATTTAAAGTAACACATAGGTAGCAACAAATAAAGTTAAGAAACGTTCGTAGAATTCTATGCCTAATACAAAAGACAAAAGTACTGCACCTAGGTGTAACAAAAATAGGCGGAGGCTTTCTGTCGATCGAAATACTTCAAGTTGCATGCTCATCTTTTAAATTATACCGGAATAAAATGGACTGATGATAATAATGTAACACTACCTCCGGACATTCTGCCTTTCAAAAGGTTTCTCAACCATGCTCTTATGTACCTTCGAACAACTCCCAGGAGAATCATTTGCATGTTATCCAAACGAATTTGTGTTACAAGATCTAGTGGTTAATCTGTTAAGAATAATTCACCGGTATGGTTCTTCCTGCAGCTCTCGTCTTAAGCTATTTCATTTCGAAGAGGAGCATTTGTACTTTCAAAAATCATATAGGAACTATAATCGCCATCATCGGTACATTTTTCACAACCAAACTTTGCGTTGTTCGATTTTATGCATTTTAGGAGTGCACGTGCAGGTGCATCACAAGCAAAAAGACAGTTTTTAACATTAAGATAAAAGGTAACCGAATCTAATACTAAAACATTGCTTATAAAATATTTAATTCCTGAATTAAGTCAAGGAGCTAAGTTACTACGTCGGTTGATTTACCCTCACTACAAAAAGCTGCTACAACGAAAGATAATGGTTCTGTAGCCTGACTTACAACATACAATACAGACCACAGTTGCTTGGGCTGTGCTTTTTCCTAATCGTGATCTGTCCGAATTTTTCCAAAGAAAATATATATTTATAAATGTTTCTGAGACGATACTGAATAGTATGCTTGATCCCTTCACTCAATCCTACAACAAAAGTTACTCCCCGCCTGGTATTTGTTTAATAACTGTTGACGTTAACACGTTAATAGCCTTTACTTTTCTTAAATCTTTAGGCAGTTCACCATGACAATGTTTTCTTAATATGGAAACTAACTTATCAACACAAGAATACGGTACATTATATTTAATACTCCATTCCATTAATTCATTTCGTAGTGAACCCATAAGAGTATCAGTAGTAATTGTTTCTACAGTTTCAGAAGGTAAATCATTGTCACCTGCTCTAAGCATTAAATTCGAAAGATCGTTTCTGAAATTATTGTTAGTTTAAGCTAAATGGCGCTTATAATAACTGCTGGTGACATTTATTATCTAAACACTTGAAAATTTTAATATTGACATGAAAGTTCCTCAAGTGTTTCCAAAGATTTCTAGAAGTACCAAGTTTTCGATTATAATACCGACACATCATCTTAGGTAATCAATAAGCTATAGCAACTGTCAAAATATACGATCCATTTTTTCTGAATTTTTCCCATCTTGTGTCAATATATTTCTATCTTCCTTGCTACATATTTGGTCGCTTAATACTTCTCTCTTGAATGGTTAGAAACAATCTGTTTCAACACCTGAAGGAATTATTCCTTCTCCACACTTGTAGAATGCATCATCCAAAAATATCCATACGTTTTTGCAGTATGGTGAAAATTCTAAATGGAAAATGTTCGTAAGTTTGGAAACTAAGTCTACAGCTTTCAACACAGAAATTGTTGAAATGATATGGTCCTCAATGATTGCTAACACTTGCTGTGAACGTACAAGGAACTTCGTCAGAAAGCTGTATTCTATACGGCTCAACCTTCACAACTCTTGGATTCTCTGTGCAGAGACAACGAAACCTAAGTAATAGAGAAAATAATCCATTGCGGGAATCTGAGTCCAGATCTGTTCTCTGTGAGACGAAATTCTGAATTTCTTCCTTAGTGACAGATGACTGATGTAAAGAGTCTTCCTCTTTATCCGCTGACAACTCTATAACAGTGACGTGGCAACAATGCTGCTGTTCCATGTTAATGGAGATGATCTGTCCCGAATCAGTCTCAACAGAAATTTCTCTAGATTTGCAATTTAGAAATACATTGTACCTAATGAAGAAAGGAAAACCTAAAGTACAATCCGTTTTTAACTTTGGAACTACAACACTGGAACTTCGGAAACATGACCTTGAATGATGAAATTTAGAATTTGGAAACCTTTTACCTGAAATATTAGACTTTGGACGAAGCTAAGCAGATGGATAAATTTCCTTAACCCTTCTCCAAACGTCTCCTGATAACAAATTCGTATCCGCTCCAGAATCTAAGATACAGATTAATGTTAAACTCCCAACTGAACAAGTCAATGTAGGTGAAGGATAAGACAAAAGAAGACCTTTTTCCGCACTGGAGTCACTACTCCCTCTCGTCTATCACGAAACGAATCGAGAACAGAGGCGTGCCCAATTTATTCTCCCGATTTTCGGAATTTGCCGAAACAATAACAATGAATTTAAATTTCGAGGATTTATATGAAAATCTGACGAGGTTCTAACCAAACTGGAATTTTGATTTTCCGCTAACTTACTTTGTTCTTTCTGGGGAGTTGAGGAATCCATCTCGCAGTCCACACTCTCCTCTAATCAGGACTGCGATATGCATTTCCCAACTATTCCCGTTCGATTCCGGTGGCTGAGCCATCGTAGGTACAAACGTCGGATATTGCGGAGGCCAACCAGTGGACAGACCCATGTTCACCGCTGGTGAAGGAGTGGACGTGGGAGTCGCCACTCCCCGTCCAGGAGGCAAATTCGGCGCATACCCTGGACAAGCTTGCGCTTCTGCTAAGTTCGTCGAATTTGGCGCGCATGACTGAGATGTACCCCGATGATACCCGAAACTCATCCCTGCCGGTTGGTAAGATTGGTTATAACCATACGGAGCATTCCGATTTCCACGGTCTTCAATTCTGTCTTCCGTTATTGGGCCAAGGTCTTCGTGATTGGAAGTTTCGTCTTCGACCTCTATTTCTTGAAAATCGGTCATATCTCTCTTTTTTTCATTGGAGCCTCCATCATTACTTTTCCCTTCGTCTTCCTCCGTTTCAGACGAAGTATCCCTGGTTTGCTGTTTTCCTGTTTTGTCAGACTTCTTTCCTATTTTTGCCTGGCGCACCTGGAAACGTCTGAACTTACCAGTGACCGGTTCAATCGGTTCCGGATGTCATTCGATCTCTGCAATTTTTACCATGAGATGTTGGATATTCTTCGGCTCAACAGCCCGCAGTAACTTTGCATCACCCGCTGGTAAACAATCCAGAACGATTTCAATCAGCTCGGTTTCATCCGGATGCTGCGCCACCGCATAGTATTCAGCGATGTTTTTCCAGGCAGATCCGTCAACCTATTATATTTTGCTCCGTCATATTTCATACCTTGTATGAATTTCTTTTGTAATCTTTCCATTCTGGCCGAGAAATAATACTCCCTAAATAAGCGTACAAAATCTGCATAACTTTTGATTTCTTTGCTAACAGTCTCATACCAGGTCTTAGCACCAGATGTTAGACAACAAGGTACTAAGATCAAACCTTCTTGTTCTGAAGCCGAAATCACTCTAAAGGTTTGCTCTAAGTTTTCTAAAAAGGATCTAGCCAAACCATATTCTCCTGAAAAGGTAGGTAAATGATTTAATTCCTATAATCTTAAATTTAATGATGGCTTACCAAAACATTCCTCGTTCCTGTTGGGATTCAGGGGAGAATTGCAGCCAGTCACGGGGCTCTTTGCACCCGAAAAATTTTGTCCGAAAGTTGGATAAGGTTGATAATTTTGACCAGAAATTATATTGCTTGGCATTGATACCACCGTGTGCCAACACTTTCCCTCCTGAACTCCAGCAAACGAAGTCATGTCTGCTACATTACTTGAGGACACCACATGATTCAACCGACACATGCTAGTTGAAGAGCTTGAAACCTGAGGTAATACCAACAAAGAATTCGAAATCCTAGACAAAGCATGACAACCTATTGTCTCCGCACAGAATAAATTTGGATTACGTGTGTTCGACGAATGTGAGGGAAATTCAAAAGGGAGGACATTGGCGCCGTGAATACTGGTCGCCTGAAAGACACAGACAGTCACCGTGGAGACAGCAGGAGTCTCCCCAACGGAAGAGACTGGTACATCCACTTGGATGTCTGACTCGGTCCCATCAGATTCGATCCCATCACAAGCAGCAAAGTCATGCGATCGTTTTCGCCCACATAGACTGTCTTTGCTTTTGACTTTCCTCTAAAGTTTGAATCTTTGCTTCAAGTGCGTTATACGACCTCTTCGCACTTGACTTGAGATGTGATAACTCTTTAACTAGTTCATCACATCGTCGATTCTGCGCTTCGACCGACAACCGGAGACTTTCCTCAACAGCGTCCACTTGAGCGTCTACTTTATTCTGGTACCTCCCTGCTGACGCATATAAATCGCGAACTTCAGTCCTGATAGCATCTACATCCTTGTTCACATGAGCTACTTTATCATTAATTATCTACAACATTTCAAACTTTACACTTTCAAATTTCTGATTCATAGCCTGAAAGTTATTGTCTACCTTTTCAAATTTCTGATTCATAGCCTGAAAGTTATTACCTACGTTATCAGATTTCTCGTTTAATGTCAAAGTTAATGCTTGACTGAAATGTTTCATCATTGCGGCAAAGTCCGTCAGCTGTACGTTAGAACCGGAAGTTGCATTCCCTCGGTTTCCTTCATCCTTGTCTGTTTCGTCCGGGCTACACTGTGTGTCATTGTTACCTTCTTCAGTTTAATTTTCCGGCGATTTCGGAAGTGGTAACACTGTCGTTTGTTTTGTCATACAAGGCTTACAAAACCACGGTTCGTCACACTTATTTAATTCATGCACCTGCTCATCCGAAAGATTATAACACTGAGCATGCACCCATTTAAGATAAGTCACAATATATACTGTAACCCGCTAATTCGTCATTGCAACCTACGTACTCGTTTGGGTTACGAGACTAGTTACTAGACCTGCTACCAGCAGACATCTTGACTTTCATAGAATTGTTTTTCCCAACATTACACACATACAGATCCAAAAGTGACCATGCATCACTTAATGAGTCGATTGTCATAATGATCTCCATTACATACTATGCTGTGATTGTTTGGCTTCCTTACCACTCGCGTAAAATTGAAACAACAGAGATCCTGGCTGTGGAAAGCTAATTTTACAATATATATAATAATAATAATAAATAAATAAATAAATAATGAATAATATAACTGTGTTTTATGATGTTCCCTTTCCTTAAGACTATGGACTGTGCAAATGTATCACCGACTGGTGGTAACGAACCTACGGGGCTCGTGTGGCCTTGCCATCAACAGTCACGGACACATTTACCAAGCCAATCATCTACGGAAAATAGAACTCAAATTTGCCCAGATTCCAGAGCCTCTTCCATCTCAACTCACAGTCCGGTATCCAGGCCTGCGGTTCATCATCCGCATTCCATCGTGAAATAGGTTGCGAATCACAAACTACCGACACAGGACATCGACCTACGAGTGGAGCTGGCAATGAAGAACATGGAGATCTTAATTTTGTCTGTAATGGCCCTACCAAAATAAACATAAAGGAAAAAAATCTCATAAGATTTTCAAACAGAATTTAGTAGCGCAACGAAAATAAAAAATCCAAACTGAGATTTTGATCAAACTTGTAGAAAAAATGAATTTCTGCAGGCTCGGCTGTCTCAATTCCCGGTCACACTAAGGAAAATTCTCTTTTCTTCGATTCACATCAATTGACTTTCAATTTACCAGTAAAAGGATTGTGTACGTACTGCTCTGTACCTTGTTCATATTTTACATACTATTAAAATATAACTGTACTCAATTTTTACTACTTAAAACTAAATGATACGTTCTTGAGCTCGAAATGAAAGATATTCCTTCACGTCTAATAAACCCTTGACAGGAAGTTCCATAAAAAAAAAAAGTCTTTCACATTTTCTTGAATTGATATACCCATCTGAACCAAAATAAACAAAAGAAATTGACATTAAATTTTACTAATTTTCAAAGTCGAAACTTCTATCCAACAGATTTTATTTACATATCTTTCAGCTTTCAAGAATTTCTCAAATCTGCATATTCATAAGCATTTTTATATTGTGTACATTTACACAAATACGACACAAGACAAAACAATGAAAATTAATAGACATAGCAAATTTAAAATATACGTCAAACAAATTTGAGGAAGATGTTTTCTTACAAGTTTACGTCTGTGGTACGCTATTTTTTTCTTTCTCTGCATTCGGTGCTAAAACATCTGTGCATCCTGGTTGTGGCCGACATAGAGGGTTTACGCATTTATTTGCTAGCTCACCTTTCAAGCTCGGACCTTTTGACAATACAACTCTCACGGGAAAACACCCACAAGAAAATACATATACAATACTTAAACCTAATATCCCTAACCTATCCTAACTAACTAAACTACCTGAACCTAAAGAAACACATATATGAAGCACTTTCATTAGATTCAAAATACTCTTTTTAGCTTCCACAGATTTTACAAGGACGTATCTATTATCAGTTACTGTATCGCTTGAAAGTTTTCATTTTCTCGAATTAAATACTGAAATTTCACGCATATTTCTATTTATACTGTATTTTGACTGACTTCGATGAGTATCAGAATAAAGTTGCCGAGATCAATACTAGACGTGATTTTGACCACATTTGCTTCAAGATTCTAAATCTTTGGAAAATAAAGCATAATGCAAAATTTTTAAATTTGAGCAGTACTTCGATTTTCCAAAATAAATAATTTAGAGGTTAACAAGGAATCTAAAATTTCTTTTATCTTTGGGGAAATGTATGTGCCAGAGGTACACCCATTTCTTGTTATTATGGCAATCGTCTTCGTAATGTTGAATCTAACAAAATGTGCAATGGTGCTGTGAGTCTATGCAAATATTTAGGATGCGGTAACCTTAGAAGTTTGTTTGCTTTTAAAGTTCATAACACTTTGTAGATGGTGTGTAAATCATGAAAGCCGTGAGAATCATGCTGAGGGACTACATTTTCTTCGAAGTGAAAAGCAAGGAAATTTGTTCCGATAAAAATTGCAATCGTTCGGCTGGTTCCATCTTCTTTCAATAAAGTGTTTTTTTAATTTCGAATCTTGGACTTTAAACCATTTTCTACTAATTCTATAATTCTATTCATTTACCACTATTATAATTCCACTAAGAAAATTCATTCTTGTGAAGGAAATTTTTCATTATTTGTTCAAAGACCTCCATTTCTTAAGAATCCGTCTACCAGAGAAAACTTTTCAATTTTCTGATGTTTCCGTCAATAGATCGCTCTGAATGTTGACTTTACTCACTCATATGTTTTGTAAGAAAAAGAAAAGAACCTTTTTTTTTCATCCGTTTCCGACACTTTCCCTCCCTCACTTTACATTAGGGCATATGCCTATAAAAAGGGTGAGGTTGTTCGTGTGTTTATAAACTTTTTGGATTTCTCATGTTCAACTAATTTATTCTTCGTCACGGGATGGATCTGAATTTTTACTTTTCTTCTGAACCATCTGGTTAGCAAGGGAATAAGAACAAGAAACCAAACTATTTAATGCCATTCGTTCACGTTCGCAGCAAGAGGATTATGTGGTGTCATGAGTAGGAATCGTTTGGGTCACTTCTTATTCTATGCACTAGTTTGGTGGTAAGTTTAGCACGAAGAAAAGCAACTCACACGGAATATACACGGTTCTGAACATGGAATATGAGGTCAACATATATAGGTTCACAAAGTACGCGTCATGTGATGGAACAATCCGCTTTCAAAGGTTCCGTCGCGATTAACCCACCCCTCCCCAAAATATGGGATCAGGCAAAACCATTGAGCTACCCTGTTGTCCTATAGAGCAAATTGCTTGTAGCGACCTCTAGAATGTTTTGCAGGTGGGTTTGGCGCGATTCTCACGGAACGACACAATAATTAGTGTACATATTTCAGCCATTTTTTTCCTATATGCCGAGACCTACTGGGAAACCAATCATGATACAGTGACCTACCTTTCAAGACGAGTAGTGTGATGTTGCATGCTATACCCTGAGAAACACCTCTATGACATGCCATTAGCTCACTTAAAGTATACCACCATTTATTCAAATTGTATACCTTGTCTCATAAAGGTTGGCCGGACTCTTTATTGCTATTTTGAGGCAAAAATTTTCTAAGTCCGACTTCGGGTATCTTCGGGGAAAAAAGGGAACCAGGATCGTACCTCCAAACCAGACTTCGCAATCGGAAAAAAATTGCAAAGTAATACTTGTTACCAAGTGTAGAAAAAAAGCAACATAGATTGAAATACTTAATGATACAATATTTCGAGACCTTGTATTAATGTCAGCACATGCTTGTTTGTCATTTCTCTCCCCATACGTAATGAAACATTTAGATACGTAAAGGATTTTTTCGATATGTAAAAGAATACTAAAAGTTAAGACATAGAACATGATTATGACATTCATATCCGTTGCAAGCGCTGTTTTTGTTCTACTTTGACTTTTATTTTAGTACTCAGACGATAATTATCTTGAGAGCCGTTATACATCGCTAGAAGCATGTTCCGAAGAGTGCTTGTGTTAGCTCACTGGTACGCTTTTGGATTTCAAATCATAAGATTGTGAGTTCGATTGCCATCTGGGTCAATGATTTTTTAAGAAATTCTATTGCCTGCATGAAAAATTACATAAAATAATTATATGAAAATACATCATTTGTGTATATTATATTTAACAATCATTGCAGAACTCAGTAATTATTATGTTTAAAATACAACATCTGAGATAGGTGTTCACAGTATGTCCGAATTATATATGAGAATGATAAATACAAATTAAGAAACTCGTTTAATAGCTTTAAATAAATTATATAGTGTATTTATTTGCAGTTGTTTGTCATATAGAGGTTACTTCTCAACATTCACATTACATCAAGTCATTTATGTTCTTTAAAAATTAGCTGAGGCATAAAGATAGGGTATAAACAGAAAATCCAAAGTTGGAACGCTCGCAAGAAATTCGTGAACCCCAAAGTCAGGTAAGCAGATTGGAATTGTCCTTATGAAACATGCAACAGCAGAAAGTCTTTACGTAGATTTTCAATTCAATTCCTGATATATGTTTTGCAATGTGGAAGTTGTGATGCGTTGGGTCGCTCGCTCACTCTGTATTTGTATATAATAAAAGTGGATGTATGTGTTTGTTTAACATAATTGTGATAAATCTAGAGCAATTTTATTCATATTTCTTACAGTCTGGAATAGAGTACTGTCGGGATACATATCAAAAATACTAGAAGCGGATCGATATAAATATCAAATACATAGTTTCGTGGTCGCTTAGGTAAATAGGTCTAATTTCAATTCAAGTCCAATTAAGCTCCCATTAGCACCCAGGGTGGTTACGTAGCATCATAAAAATATAGAAATCAACCGATATTAGAGTCGAATCGTAAGTTTTCAGCGCCGCTAACAGTGAAGCATTTCCCATTTGTCCAACTATGCCCGTGTTTAGAGGGCAACATATTTGCAGAGACCAAAGTTTAAAAACTAAATAATTTATTTTTTTTCGTATAAAAAGTTACAAAAATCAAGAGCGAATTTACTATTTCATGAACAATCCTCTTTTATTATTCTTACATGGTTAATGATAGCGTAAGAAATGTAAAAATAATTCAGAACATGTTTGACATTTGTTATTTTTTGTTACGTAGTTGTAGCTGTTGCATCTAGTGAGTGGTATTTAACTGTTAAATTCACTAATTAAGCATATTCGAATTAAGTTTTATTTTAAGTTAGGCATGAAGGGGCTTAGAAATATGTAGTTATTGAGGGCGCGAGAGCAAAAGTGCGTAGGGACGCCGAGCTTCTAAATGCAACACTGGTCGCTAAATAATTGGTAGAAATTTTAATGCCATTTAATACCAAACTTAGTCCTAGCGTTGGCAGTATGCGTTTGCTCTCTTATGAGGAATGAAAGTGGCTGACATCAAAATTATAAAAAAAGACCGATATTAGTTTCGAATCCATAATTTTGGGGGTCGCTTAGATAAAGAGTGGCACTCCAGGTGGCATTTAAGTTAAGCCCTCATTAGCACCCTGATGGGGTGTGTGAAATTTTCACATGTTGAAGTAATTGAAAATGATCATTGCTAGTGTCGAATCCATATCTTTGAGGGTCCCCAAGTTCATTGGGAGCACTTCTGATATATTTAAGTTCAACTTCCACTACGAGTAAGGTCCTCTAGCACATCAAATAAAGAGAGTAGAAGGGAGTAATATACAATGATTCAAAACTACCGATATTAGTGTAGAGTCCATAGTTTCGTTATCACCGAGATAAATAGCAGTACTTGTGAACGAACATGTAAGCTGGATTTTGAGTTTAGAGGGGCAGCATCCAAGAAATTGCTCGCACAACTCTAGGTATTTTAATGTTTCTCTACAAGTGTATATTCCAGCGTAACTCCGGAATATCTGGGGCAACCTTTACCAAACTTGGGGTACAAATTACTTTCAATCTAAGAAGAACACATTGTGGTAATATCAAGTTATGGAAGTGTGGAGGTGTGACATGTAAAGATAATGTAAAACTACTGATCTTCGCTTTTTATCCATAACTTTCTCGGTTATCTATCTTGAGATTGATAGTGATGCGCAGTGTGGAGTTTACATTCAAATTCATCCCCATCTTTACAGGATGATGGCCTGGGTGAGCTAAAAATAGAATCTCAAAAATTACTTACATATTTGTCGAATTCATAGTTTTCGGGGTTTGGAAAGCGTTTATAATAACTTTGCAAGGTATTTTGTACTCACTTCAAGATGGACTTTTAATCATATCAATTTCTCACCGTGAGAATAAATGACAATTTCAACTATTATATCAAGCCAAACATCGCAATCGAGGAAAAAATTGTGGATGTATATTTCGTCTTTTAAATAAAATAAGACATGTTAAAATCAAACATGAAATAGGTCAATGGGTCGGTTGATAAGTGGGTCACTGGATCATGGGTCATAGTGAGTGACCCACCGACACTAACCCACCGACCCATTTTGTTCAGTGCATTATAGACAGGATCTTTCGAACACTGGGGAGCTTGTCTACGTTTTACTTTCAAGACCTCCATTTTTCTTTTTTCATTTGTTTCTAATCAAAAACTATATAACTATATTAAAATGTACAAAACATGTCCTGGCATTTTTAAAAATTTTCTTTTATGTGCGCAGAGAGAGCATTTTCGATATGTTGAAATTGTTAGTGGATTTATTTGTAATGTAACAGTTTCATTAAATAGAAAAAAAAGGAAAAAATGATAGTCGGTTAAAAATGGTAAACAGCGCCATTGAGTTTATAACGGGAATTACGAGCATTAGAAGCTGAAGGTTGTGCGCGGGTATAGAGTAGGCTCATAATTACGACAACGATCGAGAACTGGACACAGTCAAATACTCGTAAATTCAAGTGCTATAGAAATTGATTTTAGTGGAAAATTCTCAAGATATATGCAATTTATAGTGACAATATGAAACAAAAATTATTCTTAAATTGATATAAGCTGTAACAAATATATTCTGAAAGTTGAAAAAAAAAGTTTATCGATCGATAAGTTAAAGTGTTTGGTTGCCGGAATTAGATCAAAGATTACAAAGAAGACTATTTTGGCTACTTCATTCAAATAATTAATTCATCTAGATTATTGAAACGACATCCTTTAAATTTACGAGTGTGTGTTACATTTTGTGAATGGCTTAATGATATTTGTCTCATTGAAGTTTCGAGTGGTAAAATTATACTCAAATTTTCACATTTATAGTGGTTACGGTAAACTTCAAGAATTTTAGTCCCATTCGAGTGTGTTTAGCAACCCAATTAATAGTTTTTGAAGTGGGTCTAGTGCTCCATAATTGCTTTTTGGAATGATAACGTTAAATGCATTGTACAAGAATTAAAAATTCGCTATGGAATTAATAATTTCTAGAGCCAGCAATTTTGGTAAGTGTTGAATTTCATGTTCAAAATACTTAGTCTCGTGGTTATTCCAGAAATTAGTCGTTTTGATGTAATACCTAATATTTTGTTATTTTGTTCAGTAAAAAAATCAGTCAATTTAAATTCCTTGATTTTCATTACTAATTTTGAAATTACATTATTTCATATTTGGAGTATAGTGACTCAGATTTAAATATTTTATTCATCATATTTAAAATCAATTATGTGTATGTACTCAAACAGTACATGTCCAATGGCGTTAGTCTTTGTGGGGAAAACTTAACTTCACTCAGGCTACGTTACAGTAAGAATAATGGAAGACTATTGATATTAGTTGAGAAAGAAATTGAGAAATGAAAACTAGAGTTCTTCGCATTTTATACCCACGGCTTTCCATTATAATAATTGCAGAAGCTGGTGTTAAATGTAATAAACGTTCAGAGCATAAGCCAATCAATCCATAAAGTTGTAAAAATGTGGCCATAAAATTTGTATTCCAAACTTAATTACATGGGCAAATAATTAGTTTTTCTTTTTTCACGTTGGTCTACTTTATCTTGATTTCAGACTTTCAAATTTCATCCTATTTTCTACTGAAATGTATCTGTAAGCCAACAAAGAAATAATTATGTACGATAAATCTATTTCATTTTAATTCGGAAGGTGAGAAGCACTTTACCATTGTATATCGTAAAGGTCAGCTCCACCGATATTGGAACAGAGGTGTTTGAGCGATCGAGGGTAGAAATTCTAACTTCGATAAGTGATAATTTTACAGTCTTCTTTATTACAAGTGTAAACTCTTTAGTCAATCGAATTGAATGGAATGGCATGATTAGGAGGTTAATGGGGACGTTAGCAACGAGGCTACATGTCTCGGTCACGATTAATTCGGTTGTTCAGGACTGCAAGATTAAAAAAGAAAAAGTCTAAAAAACGAAGAGGTTAAAGTAAACAAAAGTGCACCTAAATTAAAAGAGGAAAAATCTAAAGTAGAAGACGAAACAATAAATTAGATAAAATACATAACAATAACAATATATAGAAAACAACACTAACACCTGGAGAAAAGATAAAATTTTAGCAGCAATAAAACAAGCACAACAAACTAAAACAGCTCAGAGAACGTGAGCAACCCCACAATGAGAAATAAACAAATGTAACCGGCTAATAACAGCACTATCATCCCCAAGGCACGAGCAAGTAAACAAGGCAGTCCAAAACGTTCTCTGAGATCTGGGTATTGAGGACATTCAACAAAATGTTATCAGGCATTACGACGGGTTTATTGAAGAAGGTCGTGGTGGCTTGGGTTTGCTGATATACCAGGAAGTTGGAATAGGATCGAGTGGCGAGATATTTTTAAGGACTTGGCGCCTGCGGAAAATCCACTGCTGGTATTCCCAAGTCCATCCATTTTCAATAATGAGAAGGAACGATGGAGGAAAGAAGTAGTTGGGAAGGATTAGAGTGGAAGTGTGATACTGCCTGGGAAAGGTGAGAACATAAGGCAGTGTGAAGAAGTAAAGGATAATGAGATGACGTTTTCACTAATCGATTGCAAATTTTGCGTAGGGTCCAGTTCTAATTGAAAACTTAAACAACATGGCCATTAATTCTTATTTTACAATTTTACGGGTACACTGGAACTGTTGAAATTTTCAAAAATCCTACGTAGTATGCATTACAACAGAAGTGTATACATTGGTTCCATACCTTTCAGGCGTTTGTTCATGACCAAATTTTAATGAAAAACGAAGGATATCATTTCTCCAGTCTAAGTTGAATGTTTATTGTTTAAAATGTTTTGCGCAATTAATACCATATATCATTGACATTATAATTAATCGTGTGCGTAAAGTATTTGCTTATTACATACTGCATGCAAGGAGAAAGAAAACACTGATCATTCATGAATTAAAAACTCCAACCGGAAGTAAGCTCAAATCTTCCAAAAGGTGCGAGATATTGAAAAAATAACCGAAAAATATATCCTTTACGGTATTTCTTGCCTATTTTTAAGAAGACGTCTTTCACTTGTCTGTAAAGGGACATATAGAGATGTTGTGAAGAATGATAAGGAGATTCTTGCTCATATATGTGAATGATGCGCTCTGTAGAGGGCGCAGGTTCAGCTAGTTATTATATAAAAAATTGAAAGTATCTATGTCTGAATAATCACGGTCAAATTGCAAAGTCAAATGAAATGACGTTTGGTATATAATCAGACCCCAATCCCAACTGGGAAGTTATCATACGCGCATCATTTTCATTATAAGACATATCCTTAGGGGAGAGTAGGGGTCCGAATTTTTACGAAAACTTGAGTATCTCACAAGCCGTTCAATTTAGAGCTCAAATTCAGTATATAACTATATTAAAATGTACAAAACATGTCCTGGCATTTTTAAAAATTTTCTTTTATGTGCGCAGAGAGAGCATTTTCGATATGTTGAAATTGTTAGTGGATTTATTTGTAATGTAACAGTTTCATTAAATAGAAAAAAAAGGAAAAAATGATAGTCGGTTAAAAATGGTAAACAGCGCCATTGAGTTTATAACGGGAATTACGAGCATTAGAAGCTGAAGGTTGTGCGCGGGTATAGAGTAGGCTCATAATTACGACAACGATCGAGAACTGGACACAGTCAAATACTCGTAAATTCAAGTGCTATAGAAATTGATTTTAGTGGAAAATTCTCAAGATATATGCAATTTATAGTGACAATATGAAACAAAAATTATTCTTAAATTGATATAAGCTGTAACAAATATATTCTGAAAGTTGAAAAAAAAAGTTTATCGATCGATAAGTTAAAGTGTTTGGTTGCCGGAATTAGATCAAAGATTACAAAGAAGACTATTTTGGCTACTTCATTCAAATAATTAATTCATCTAGATTATTGAAACGACATCCTTTAAATTTACGAGTGTGTGTTACATTTTGTGAATGGCTTAATGATATTTGTCTCATTGAAGTTTCGAGTGGTAAAATTATACTCAAATTTTCACATTTATAGTGGTTACGGTAAACTTCAAGAATTTTAGTCCCATTCGAGTGTGTTTAGCAACCCAATTAATAGTTTTTGAAGTGGGTCTAGTGCTCCATAATTGCTTTTTGGAATGATAACGTTAAATGCATTGTACAAGAATTAAAAATTCGCTATGGAATTAATAATTTCTAGAGCCAGCAATTTTGGTAAGTGTTGAATTTCATGTTCAAAATACTTAGTCTCGTGGTTATTCCAGAAATTAGTCGTTTTGATGTAATACCTAATATTTTGTTATTTTGTTCAGTAAAAAAATCAGTCAATTTAAATTCCTTGATTTTCATTACTAATTTTGAAATTACATTATTTCATATTTGGAGTATAGTGACTCAGATTTAAATATTTTATTCATCATATTTAAAATCAATTATGTGTATGTACTCAAACAGTACATGTCCAATGGCGTTAGTCTTTGTGGGGAAAACTTAACTTCACTCAGGCTACGTTACAGTAAGAATAATGGAAGACTATTGATATTAGTTGAGAAAGAAATTGAGAAATGAAAACTAGAGTTCTTCGCATTTTATACCCACGGCTTTCCATTATAATAATTGCAGAAGCTGGTGTTAAATGTAATAAACGTTCAGAGCATAAGCCAATCAATCCATAAAGTTGTAAAAATGTGGCCATAAAATTTGTATTCCAAACTTAATTACATGGGCAAATAATTAGTTTTTCTTTTTTCACGTTGGTCTACTTTATCTTGATTTCAGACTTTCAAATTTCATCCTATTTTCTACTGAAATGTATCTGTAAGCCAACAAAGAAATAATTATGTACGATAAATCTATTTCATTTTAATTCGGAAGGTGAGAAGCACTTTACCATTGTATATCGTAAAGGTCAGCTCCACCGATATTGGAACAGAGGTGTTTGAGCGATCGAGGGTAGAAATTCTAACTTCGATAAGTGATAATTTTACAGTCTTCTTTATTACAAGTGTAAACTCTTTAGTCAATCGAATTGAATGGAATGGCATGATTAGGAGGTTAATGGGGACGTTAGCAACGAGGCTACATGTCTCGGTCACGATTAATTCGGTTGTTCAGGACTGCAAGATTAAAAAAGAAAAAGTCTAAAAAACGAAGAGGTTAAAGTAAACAAAAGTGCACCTAAATTAAAAGAGGAAAAATCTAAAGTAGAAGACGAAACAATAAATTAGATAAAATACATAACAATAACAATATATAGAAAACAACACTAACACCTGGAGAAAAGATAAAATTTTAGCAGCAATAAAACAAGCACAACAAACTAAAACAGCTCAGAGAACGTGAGCAACCCCACAATGAGAAATAAACAAATGTAACCGGCTAATAACAGCACTATCATCCCCAAGGCACGAGCAAGTAAACAAGGCAGTCCAAAACGTTCTCTGAGATCTGGGTATTGAGGACATTCAACAAAATGTTATCAGGCATTACGACGGGTTTATTGAAGAAGGTCGTGGTGGCTTGGGTTTGCTGATATACCAGGAAGTTGGAATAGGATCGAGTGGCGAGATATTTTTAAGGACTTAGCGCCTGCGGAAAATCCACTGCTGGTATTCCCAAGTCCATCCATTTTCAATAATGAGAAGGAACGATGGAGGAAAGAAGTAGTTGGGAAGGATTAGAGTGGAAGTGTGATACTGCCTGGGAAAGGTGAGAACATAAGGCAGTGTGAAGAAGTAAAGGATAATGAGCCGAGGGAGGGCTGGTAGATGGTAAAACAGGAAGAATAAACGGACCAACCAAGGTTAATAGAATATGGGCGACCTGGAGGGGATAACAAAGGAAATGGAGAAGAAGCAATATTATGTAGAATGATAGGGATCTGTTCACTGTCATGCGGGTCGGAAAAACGGCCCATGATAGGTGGCTAGAGTAAGCAAGTGAAAAATTGTAAGATCGGAAGGAGTACGGAATTCGTGGGAACAGGGAAGGTGTGTGTGAGTACCAGTATTCAAAAGAGTACAGGTTAAGGTGAGAAGTAAGAGATAAAGGGCAGAACCAGCAGGGTTGGAAAAGGGAGTCCCGCAAAAAGGGCGGTTACAATTAACGTTATCGTCTGAAATGTAGGAAGGGGAAAGGAAATTAAAAAGATAGGTGCGGAGATGATCAGGAAAATGAACGTCAGTGGAAATATAAAGGTTAACCAGATAGGGAGGGGGTGAATAACGTAAGGAAGAGATTTATGAATGGCGAGAGAGTTCCCCTCGACCATCAAGCCGAACATCATGAAGGGTGATGTTAAAGCGGTAAATATCAGTAAGCCAGATATCTTGGAGTAGGAGAAAAGACGGATGGCATAAAGATATGAGGTGATGTAAGCCATACAGTTTACTGCGAGAACTCCTCATGCTCTATTGTATAAGATTGGAAAAGAGTGAACCAGATGATCTTGTGTTGAACGTGATTGTAATAGTTTGAGATTGCTGATGTATGATTTATAGTCGGAAGGAGAAAATTGATGTTCGAGATTTTTCCAAAATGGAAAGGATAGCAGAAACAGTGGAGGAAAAGAACGTACAGGGTCTGCTGTATGTGACTGTTTCTGAAAAGCTGTGGCGGTACTTGGAAGGGAAGGAAATGCTAAAGGGGATTGTTCTGTTGGAGGAGATGAGGCCCGGGCGGAAACAGAAGGAGATGAGTGGGAACTAAGACAGCGCTTTTTCCGGCAACTGAAGGAGAGGAAGGGAAATGAGAAGTGGAAGGCAGAGAGATAGCAGCATAATAAGAGAAAGAAGGAGAAGTAGGGATAGAGGATGGGGAGGGTGATTTCCCTTTAAGGATCGTTCAACAGGGGTGGTAGTTAAATATCGTCGTTTAGCCTCAGTATAGGATAGGTGTTGAGTAGCCATGAGGGTGTTAATTTAAATTTGATTTAGTCGTTCCGGAAATAAGGGTATGTAGCGACATGGTCACCTGCACAGTGCTTGCATATGGGAGATGTGGAGCAGGAGAAAGAAGGGTGGCCTGGTTGGCCGCACGTGACACAAGATTGCTTGCTACGACAGACTTGCTTAAAATGACCGTAAAATAGGCAGTTAGTACGTTGTTTTAGACGTGGGATGAATGTTTCGACGAGAGGTGAAAATAGTAAAGAGTGGAATGGGAGGGCAGTGACATCAAAAGTAACAACGGTGGTTCCAGTGGGGATTGGAATGATGTGGAATCCGTAACAGAAGGGTTAGTGTTGGAGTTAGGGGGTAAAGAAGATTCACAGTGTTAACTTCCCTGGTTCAGTGTCTATATTTTGAGGATGAAATTAAAGGCAGGAAAGTCACCTTCCGTTCACCTTCTAGAATGAACGGGAATATTAAATTAAACATAAACTATACAAGAGGTAATGACTTGCATGAAATAACAACTCCATCTTAAGCATTAATTTGTTCATGTATTTTCTATTCGTGTGTAAATTCTTGTGTAGTGTGTTGGAAGGTAATATCAGGTGTTTCATTTCTGCCAAATCGAATACGACATTTCTAAACATTGAATCACTGACAACTGATTTAGAAAGTAACATATACCTTCAATGTTCGTTGTAGTCCTTGGAATGATGATCGGCTCGTCTACAGCTATCCCAGTTGGTTGGTGTGATAAATGGAGTTAAGTCTCCTGGCCGTCGTGGTGAATTTCTCGAACAGCGAGTCGGTCTTATTTACGTATTCACAGTAAGGACGATAAAATATAAATTCACCGAGTTCAACGTAAACTAATCATTTTCATACTTCGACTTGTAAAAGTATAAATTTGTAAACTTAGAATGCAACTACGCGACTCCGCGCTCCGAAGTTACTCCGTTTCAATCTCCGTCTCTCACAATCACTCTTCTTAATCACTCGATACCTTCCATCCTTGGGTTTTTCTTGACTCCCTCAAATCTGGAATCTGCCTTCTCAACACGACGTCAGAAGCGTGTTGTCTTTCTGCTCCAGGAAACTTTTCAGTTTCATTGTTGTTCAGCGATTGCAATCCCCAGAATGCTTGTGTCCGCGATACTTGACAATTCTGACATACCTGAAATTTTGTCTGTGTTAACAAACATTCCCAAACTTCATCACATTAGATTTCTGTAATTCTTTCCAGTAATAGATAATTTAGATTTTGTTCTCATTTTTAACAATTAGAATAATCCGCCAAATTGTAGTTTCCTTAATGCCAATGTTATATAATCGTTTCATAAATTAAATGCAATGTCAAGCTTTTATGTAATCTGTTTTGTTGTTCGTTTCTTAACTCTGTTTTGTTGAATGCCATTTAATAAATTAATATCTGAAATTTATTTGTACATGAAAAGATAAAATCAAAAATAGAAAATAAAATAAAATAAAATAAAATAAAATAATCAAATATATGCGTACTGCCACACGCCTTCCGCCTAATTAGAGGCTGCTAGGCTGACTCACTAGATCTCAAAGAGATCGATTATATACCAACACCCTGGACACAAAATTTCAATCTTCCAATAAAATATATACAATATGAAATATTACACAAACTATATTATAAACAGATAAGACATCTAATATGAAATTTAAATATCCCTATTTCCAAAATATTTTAATAAATTAATATCTGAAATTTGTTTGTACATGAAAAGATATAATCAAATATATGCGTACTGCCACAACATGAATGGCTAACAGGAGAATCATCAGAGTAAGGTCGTTTGCGAAATATGCGGCGTACATGCAAAATAGGAGCACTACAGCGCAACACAGTAAGAAGTTCATCGTCCGTAAAGGACGGGTAAATTCCACGTATAATGTCCTGACAAGAAACTGCATAGTTGGGAATGTAAGCACCCCAGTTATGTTCCGTTAATAATGGGTGTTAGAAGGAAATAATTGGCGGACTTGCCGGCACGAAAAAATACCTCTGAGAGGCCATAGTACGAATGCCTGTGACATCAGGATGGTTATTATTATATAGAAGCCTGCCAAATTTCATGGGATGTTCTGTACCCTTACATATGATAAAATTCATTCCTTTACGTACGGAGAGGGAATGTGCCTTTGCATATGGAGAGCTAAATGAGAAACAAGCATGTGCTGACATTAATACAAGGTTGCGAAATATTGTGTCATTAGGTATTTCAATCAATGTTGCTTTTCTTCTACATTTGGTCTCTTATTATATTTAAAAGAAGAAAAACATCTGCAAATTTTTTCCCGATTGCAAAGGCTGTTTGAAGCTGCTTTACTTTTTTCCGAAGATACCCGAAGGTGCACTTAAAAAATAGCAATTTTGAGGCCAAAAAAAAAAATAATAAAGAGTGTGGCCAACCTTTATGAGAGAAAGTGTACATTCCAGGAATTTCATGTTGTAGGATGTACCCGAGGATAGGCTCATGTATCCCTCATGAAGAGGAGCCTTTAGATATGCCGTACGCTGGATCGTGACCGACGTCGTTATATCTCATGAATAGCACACTCGACGATAACCAAATGTGGAAACGACCCAATTGGTTATTCTTAAACTGGATTAAGCATCTTCGAGCTGGGAAAGTTGTTTCTTGGGACATCCGTCTTCTAATTTTATCACAAGTCTCAGCCTACCTCACCTGCTAAAATTGTAACATACCTTGTGAAACATTACAGACATTAGTCGGGTTTTTATTTAATGAGTTCACAGCTAGTGAAATTGCTGTGGTTTCGTCCTCTTCGCTCGAAACATTAGAATATTTTATCATGTAAGACTCTTTTACGTAACATGCTTTGCAACTCATTACTTATTATCACTACATTGCTATTTTCTTAAATTCATGATATAATTTGTTTGCGGTTAACAAAATCGAAATAATAAGAATAGCGAAAATAATGAGAATAGCGGTAGCATTGAGGAGATCCCAACACGATATCACCCCTTTAGAAACGTTCAGTAGACAATGGGGTTCTACTGTCACGTTCACCGGTCCAATAGAGGTCTATTTCATGAGCTTCGCCGTTTGTTTGTCGTCCTTGCTTTCCACCAATAAAGTGCCAGTCCGCAATTTCTTGATATCTTTAACCTGTCCGGCTTTATAATTAATAACTTTATTAATAACGAAAGGGGATAAGCCCTTAATAGCACTCGGACGGTTGGCATCAGAATTGGTACTATCAATGCCTTTATCTTTTATTACAAGATATCGGACAACAGGGGTCACGATACTTGTCTTTTCCACTTTATCTGTTTCAGTTTGTTTGGGCTTCTTCCGTGAAGGAGAGCCCGGATCAGATTTTAAAGTGTTTTTACCCATAAAAGTGTGATTTAAAGAAACATTTACAAAGGAAAAAAGGGTGTGAGGTCACACCGGGGCGTTAACGGGAAGAACTAACGCTACAAACTGGTAATCCCATCAGCACGCTCAACACCTTAGGATCAGCGTGGGGCCGACGCGGTCAAGGGGAATGGAAGTGCAAAGAAAAACCATTCCCGTCGACAAAAACGCGTGGACCCGGAAAAAGAAATGAAACAAAACAAAAGAAACATGCAAACAAAAGGATAGACCCCCACCAGCCCAGGAAGAACAAAACAAATGGTGCGGTTTTTTGTGTTTTTTGTTTATATTTTCAAAGACGCAACACTTAGGACAACACAAACACTAGAACCACACAACATTAGGCCGGGTGGGTGCACGTCCGCCCCAAGTGGAGGAAGACGTCCACTAGACCTTCCGCTTCCCGACTCCCACCAACCACCCGAGAGTCCAGTAGCGGTATTCGCGGCTGAGAGGGCATGCAATGATATGAAGATGAAGGGTGATAAATGAATGACTTATGTAGCCGCCCTCTTAGCTCCACCCCCTCCGCGACAATGACGGTCCGCTACATTGATGGGGAAGAGATATGTTTGAATCAAATGAAATGTTACGTTCAAGTGCACCTCACAAACATCGTGTGTAAGGTTTATCTTGTTGTTGATCAGTTTTCTTACACTTTCTGTAAGCACCATTTTTCGTTATCATCACCGCTTCTCTTATTCTCGGAGCATAATAATAAGATTTAAATTAAAAGAAAATACTGTCTCGTTTTCAATAGTGAATTCTCAGGAATGTTAAGAGAAAAATGAAAAATCTATTGAGTTTTTTTCGGAATGAATATTACTTTTAGTTCCCAAAATTTTGAATAAGTAACATACTAGGGATTACTCTTTCGATATTTCCCATCAGTTTTATTTCCGTGATTTATTAGTAGTCCATCATTTTAGGCAAAACAGGATTAGGCCAAACGAAGATCCTTATTTCTTCTAAAATGGCGGGCACATATCTTATTATTTATTTGTCATAAACTCAGTTAGTTGATTAGGCGAAATAGGGGGTAGGCCAAACAATGCAATATCGGAAAATCGTACAGAAGACGAAAACTGTTAAGATCCTTATAATGTCAACTACTGAATTTGAAGCAGGAAATGTTTCTTACGACCCTTTTATGCACACCTTTTTTCTCGATTGTTGCACTGTTGAGAACGCACCATTCTTATGTGTGACGAGAAGCAGATCCAAAACTGGCTTGCTACCCTCGTTTCTCAGCCTTCCGACAAAAGAAAAAGCCTTCCTAGAGAGTTCATTGTTGTTCTTACTTTTTAAAAATCTTGTAAGAGTGATAACTTACAGCTATTTTTAGTTTGAGAAGAGAGTAACACAATCACAAACGATGGGCTACATAATTAGCACTGATGACTTAAGATTTCCTGCAAGGGAAATTTCAACGCACACAGACTGAAAGAAGTACCACAAAAATCCAAATTTGAACACGATCAGGATATGCCCTGATAGAAATTTCGTAGCTCAGGAGGTATGAGGAAGAAACAGGTCACACCATGAAATCATAACTCATCATCACCACCACTTTTAAGAAAGCGTGTCTGTAATATACTCCTCACAGTAGCTACATTGTAGGTATTGCTGGGAGGAGGTAGTAAGTCTCTCCTTCGAGTACTTTCGGGTTTTTTCAATGTTATATCTCTACTCAGGGACAAGTGCAGTAGCGTAATCTTATATTTTGCTTAGGGACTACAAGGTTTGCCTTCGAGAAGAAAATAAAACGAGTTGTTTCAGTTGAACGTCCTACGTTATGCCCTTTAGGCTATAGGTGACGGATGATAAAGGCAAGTGAATGATGAGGGAAGTATCGGTAAAATAAGAATGTGGAAGGAAACGGGAATATCCGACAAAACGCTCGGATACACTCTAGTCCACCGCAAACTTTCTTGGCCGGGAATCGAACCATATATATGATTACCTATAAACTGTGCGGCACGTACGGAATCCATATTTTTCCGAGCCAACAAATTAAAGGTTAGCAAGTGGTAATGGTACGTCACTCTCTTATAAACGGAGCAATTGTTTCTCATGTAATTAGACAACGATTATACGTCTTTTCCCGTGAGCATTTTCCAGAGTTTTTAAGTGGGTGAGGTGAGGTTTTTGAAAATTCACCACCAATTCTGCAGGAGCAACAAGCATAAAATGAATAATACATTCTCTTTAAGTTTGAGAATACGGCAGATTTTGTTGCAGAACACACACACACACTGCATAAAAAGGGTCTTAGAAACAACATGGGTGAATTTAGGGATATGTTTCATGGACGGGGGATGGACATCATTTGATATAGTATAACTAGAAATGAGCGCGAAATGAAATGAGAAGATAAATTAGAGAATACAGTGTAAGTATAAAGCTTTTAAGAGTATCTCGACGAGTTTTTCTTTGTGAAATGTTCACTATATTAATTATTAAGAAATAATTATTAATAACTATTAATAAATATTTTTTCAACTTATCTCGCATCATCTTTCCACAGCATAAAGCAAAGAATTCCAGCGTGTTTTGACGGGAGCTAACAATGTTTTCCGGCACATTTCTTTCAGTTTGTTGCACCAATGTGTGGAACGTTTGAAGAATGTTACTTACTTTTCAACGCCTTTCAATAAATTTACAGCTTTTTCGTCTTTCTTCAGAGCTATGTTGACAGCTAATTGAAGTATGTATCTTAGATAAAATTAAAACGAGGTAAATGGTCACACAATATATTTTTGAAAGCTTCTGGATGGAATATTTCGTCCTCACTTTCTTCATTGTTTTCTATACAAATCTTTTCTGGCGGTCCCAAAGCATTTTGCAAGCTAAATGCCTTGGTAATATTCGCCGCATTATCCGCCATTCCAGCGCCGATATGATTCACTCCTTTGCACTCCACCGTTTCAACTACCATTTTCCTTATATTTTCTGCTGCATGTGTCTCTGGAAAATGTCTGAAAGCAATCGTTGGGGATAATAATTTCCAATCATTGCTTATATAATGACCCTTCATCTCCAAAACTGATTCCTGAGTTCTTGTCGTCCATAAATCCAAAGAAATATGTATAAATTTATCAGGAATATTTGATATTTCTTTCTCTATGCCTGTAATTATTGTTCCGTTTACTATGTAGACTAACTTTCGAGAAATACTTCACCTCGATGGAATATTTGCATCTTGTATTAATAAACTTCTTGAATGCTATACCTTCTGTAAGATCTAATGGCAGACCATCAACAGCCACTAGATCCATAATAGCTTCATTTCTTTTGTTCTGTAGACTGTGTGAAATACTCATTCTTTTCTACTGGCTTCATTATGCTGGTTACTGTGATTTGCTTTTTATTTTCCTCATTGATCCTGTGATGTTTTGGATGTTTATTCCACATAAAAAAATAAATACATTAAATCATTAATAATTGTAAAATATCGACTTAATCATTAATTACCACATTTCCGTAACAACATAACTAATTAAATATCGGTTTCGACTTCCAGTGGAGAATAATTAGGTGAATGCTCCAAATTGTAGGTTTCATTCTACAGTGTTACTAAAAAAGATAACAGTGTCATGTGTTCAGCATGTAAAAGAATTTGGTTAGAATGGCTAGGTATTTTCTCAATTTATATTGAAACTGGAAAACTCCTACCATTTCCTATTTAAGTAGAAAAAATAAACTAAAATGGAACATATTCTTGGGTCGCTTAGTTGATTCCGAAAAGCCACATCTTAGTATATCTTATCATTATTGCTCTACGTAGATCAATATTAAAGCAGAAAATTGTAGTTTATTTGTACCACATCCGGTTTTAGTTAAGTGTTGAGGATGGAGATTAATTGTATTTTTAAGACGCTTAACCAGTTGCTAAAAGCTGGACCTTGATATTCTTGTCTTAGCGTTCTGAATCTTCTTCGAGCTCTGTCCCGCCGCACGTAGGGTGCTGTTCGTACTGTTTTCTCCGTTGATACCGTAATCTAATCCGGTCAAGTTAGACTACGGCTGTCTTGCTTATGGCTCTGCTCCCGTTTCTTTACTGCGAAAACTTGAGGCAGTGCATCACTTGGGTATTCGGCTAGCTACAGGCGCATTCCGTACTGTTAAGCCATTCTTAGGAGAGTGGCATAACTCCTCTCACTGTAGTTATCGAGATGAAGTGCTCCTGATGCGTTTGCGTACGGACACTCTGATTTGACGTATTTATTTGCTGCGTGGCTTGAACCGCCCGTATTATGAAGAACGTGGTGTGAAACTTTTTCGGTTTAGTTTATTAACACCCTATATATATGGTGTTGCAAGCCAGTGCACTAGCGTGTCATCAGTAGTAATGTGTGTCATATCGCCAAGCAAAGTCATATCCTTTTCAATCTCTTTTAGTTACATACTTTTGATATATTGACGAATTTAGCTAGTGTGTAGAAATAAGTATTAAACCTCTTTCGTTATAGTCCATTAAGAGGTATGGCCAGCCAGAATAACTCGTTAAGTAGTGTGATGCATGATCAACGTATCGCGTTGTAGATGCCACCATTTCTGGCTTTTTGGACTGGTATTCGATCAACATACTCAGTTACCTTATGATGATGTATTAACACCAGAAAATATTAATCTCCCGAACGAAAGTAGAACCGGGGACCACGCACATCGAAGTCGCGCGCATTTGTCGTTTTATATCGAAAAATTGAAATGTCGTTATCGAGATCTAAAGCCTCGCTTTCAATGTGAAGTTTTGTAAAATTATTTCCTGAAAATGAAATAAAATTTTTGAGTGTAACCACCCACGATATGCCCTTTAAGCTGAGGGAAACGATGATTAAAGCAAGTGAATGATTATGAAAGAATTGGTGGAGAGAGCAAACAGGAATAACAATGGAAAACTTCACCACAAACTTGGCCGGGGATCGAACCAGGTAAGGGCTCTACTACTGGCCACCGTGTGCTCGCAAATTTAATTTCTGATAGGATTGGAAAGACTCGAATAAATAATTGGGTAATGGTTTAGATGAAACTTTGAATTGTAAATCGTGTCACAAAATGTATTTTGATGTTTCAATTTTGTTCGAGAGCCAGTTTCGATTTCCGATAGAATCATATCTGATTCTAATACCACGCTAAGCTTTGGATTTCATCTCATATAGTCCCTTTGTTTACAGCTGACAAATTAAACAAAAGATTAATTTCCTGACAACCAACTACTTTCTTACAGACCCCGACGTAATCACTGGGATAAACATTTATGTAACTTATATCATTTCGTGAAAGGCACTGATACTAGGTCTATAAAATACTATAAATGACCCTTCTTGCCGCTCGTCTACTGTGAAAGTTATTATCATGTAGACGTCTTCTGATGGTTGTGTTGCTTCACGCTATTCGTAATTCTCTATGGATAGATGCATGTGTTCTGAACAGATTTTGTGTGCTCAGTTCCACTATGGCTCTATTTTCTTCCTCTGTGGTACACTTAGGTCTGCCAGATTCTCTTCTCGTATTAGGTTTCGGTTACCACCCTCTTCATATCGGTTAATCCACAGTGCAACTGTCACTCTTGAAACACATACTATTCTGGATATATCTGTCTGACTTTTCCCAGCTGGTACAGACCAATTATTCGCCCAAGGTCCGCAATACTAATGTTCCGTGATGCCATAATTGTGATAACTAACGCTAGATATGTAATACTTTACTCAATATTTCACACATAGCGCTGGTGTTCCCATAAATCTAAACCAGTGACAATCAGATGTAGGCAATTTGTTGTCAATTTTAACCCAGCCGTACGTAGAACCCGAGATAGCAGAACCTAGCCTACGAACAGCAATAGCAATGAACACCGATGTTAGGTTAACTTACCATGAAGTTTATAGTCCCTTTTCAGCAGCGAGGCTATATGACTTCTTCCGCCGCAAACGAATTTCAAAGTCGTTCCCTTCACACCGTTTAGTGCGTGTTTTATGCGGTTTCCTGCGTCACCGGAAGTGGGTCAAAATGAGCCTCCAAGGAGGGACGAAAATGACCCACTGTTAGGCCACTCGAATTTCCAGGTCGTTTCTTTCGTATCGTTTAGTGCCTATTCTTTCGTATCGTGCGCCTATTTCTACGTTTTGTTCATCACCTGAAGTGTGTCAAAATGGGCGTCCAAGGTAGGATGAAAATGCCACTTTGTTCCACCATTATTGAACTACGAGATCGTTCCTTTCGCATCGTTTTGTGCGCCTATTTTCATGTTTTGTGTCTCACTGGAAGTGCGTCAAAATGTATCCATAAATTGGCAGAACAAGTTAATGCTGCTCCGCCACGAACGAATTTCGAGGTCGTTCCATTCACATTGTTTTGTGCCATTTTGTGCGCCTTTTTAGACGTTTTGAGCGTCACCGAAAATGGTTCAAAATAAGCCTCCAAGTTGGGATGAATATGACCTACTGTTCCGCCAATATCGAATTTCGAAGTCGTCTCTTTCGCATCATTTAGATTCTCTTTTGTGCAGGTATTTCCACGTTTTGTGCGTCCCCGGAACTGGGTTAGAATGGGCTTCCAAAGTGGGACGAAAGTGACCCACCGTTCTACCACTATCCAATTTCGAGGTTGTTCCTTTCACAAAGTTTAGTGCCTGTTCTGTGCAGTTTTGTGCACCTATTTCTACATTTGGTGCTTCACCGGAAATGGGTCAAAACGGGCTGTCAATGTGGGACGAAAATGACCCACTGTTCCACCACTATCGAATTTTGAGGCCGTTTACTTCACATCGTTTTGTTCGTGTTTCGAATGATAATTTTTTGAAGTAAGAATGATAAAGACGTCATTTTGTGACAAATGTCAGCGTTCGCTATGGAGATATTTTAAGAATAAAACGAATGCGACAAACGGTAACGATGAATTTTAGTAATTGTTTAACTGGTCAGAAGTGTAATTCAAAAAATTATTGAAAATTGCTTATAATCAATTGCGAGGAATATAAAAAAGAATTAATCACAGTAGTTCTTAATGTAAATGTTTAGTTCACATCATTATTTACAGGATGGGACAAAAAATGTCTGTTTGGCAGCGTTGCCGGTTCTAAAAGCTATTTTTTACATGTTAAGAAAAAAATACTTTAAAATAGCGCATTCTGGTAAGAATATTCCAGCAAAAATACTACCAGAGGTGTAACTTATTCTCGCAAATGTTGGGCAAAGTGATTTATCAATAAAATTATAAATTTATTTAAAAATACAATAAAAATTATTATTCGTTTGCACCTGACAACCCATAATAGTTTGAAAGGAAGAAAACTTTTTACAGTAAGTGTTCAAAATGGCTCCCATGTTCTTGCAGACACAATTTTACGCGTCTTACCATGTTCCGTGAAACTTTCCGAAGAAAGCCTATGGTAATTGCTTCCACTTTTGTTTCGTTCTTATTTTTCAATTGTTCTGTCGTTTTGAGGTTGTTTTCCTGCAATTTTCTTTCAAGAAATCGCACAGAACAAGCCAGGGAATGCTAAGTCTGGAGAGCGGACAGGCCATCACTTTATGAAATTATGCGATCATCAGAGAACTCATGTAACATTTCTAAAGTTGCATTACAGTAATGACACGTGACCCTGTCTTAATGGTACCAACAGCCTCGCTCGTCTTCTTTTAATACGAGCTTGTCTGTTTTCATCACTGTAATCATGCCACTTACCTTCCTGTCCCTACCAAATCGTTCCGTGTCCCGCAAGTAGATCCTCTTTCGCTAACTGCTTCACCACTGGATCCGATGACTCATGTAAAATAATATTCATTATGGTCTGGAGCCTTGGTAACAAACATTGCAACCACTGGAAACAGTCTGCCATGCCGCCGTCCAGGGTTTGTGTTGTCCGGAGTGTTTAGTCTTTGCAAATATAAAAAAATCGAAAAACTAAAAATACAAAAAAAAAACAAGTAAAATTAAAAATACAAAAAAAAAAAAATCAGCACCTTTTGGTTTTTTGTTCTTCCTGGCCTGGTGGAGGTCTATCTTTTGATTCGCCACGTTTCTTTTCTTTTGTTTCACCTCTTTTTCCGGGGCCACGCGTTTTTGTCGACGGGAATGGTTTTCTTGCACTCCCATTCACCTTGACCGTGTCGGCCGCACGCTGATCCTAAGTTTGAGGGCGTGGCGAAAGGATTCCCAGGAGGTAGCGTTAGTTCTGCCCGTTGACGCCCCGGTGTGACCTCACATCCTTTTTTCGCTTCCCAATGTTTAAATACAATCTTTTTTATATAGGAACCAAAACACAAAAAAACATATCCGGGTTCTCCCTCGCGGAAGAAGCCCAAACCAAGTGAAACTGATTCAGTGGAAAAGAAAAGTATCGCGACCCCAGTTGTCCGATATCTTATAAATTAAAGATAAAGACGTTGATAGTGCAAATTCTGACGTAAACCGTCCAAGTGCTATTAAGGGGTTGTCCCCTTTTGTTATTCATAAAGTTATCACTTATCATGCAGGACAGGTTAAAGACTTGAAGAAGTTGCGTAATGGCACTTTATTGGTGGAAACGACAGACAAGATGCAAACGGCGAAGCTACTTAAGTTAAATTCTATTAGACCGGTGAACGTGCCAGTCGAACCGCATCGTATGCTGAACGTTTCAACAGGAGTAATATGTGTAGGGGTCTCCTCAATGCAATGGAAGAGAAAATTAAGTCGAAGTTAGCGGATCAACACGTTACAGACATAGCTCGAATTAAAAGTAGGAAGTCAAGTGAACTCGTCGCTACGCAGTCCCTGATTTTTTTTTTCAGTTTGCCCACGTTTCCGGAGTACGTCAAGGCCGGTTACTATCGTTTGAAAGTTCGCCCCTATATGCCTAGTCCCTGGCGCTGCTTTAAATGTCAACATTTTGGGCACACCAGCACCTCGTGTAATGCGAGTGCTACTTTTTCCGCCATTTTTGTGGCCAGGGTAGTCATGGTGCGGAACCCTGCAAAGCGACGAAGCCCTTAGTGCCAACTGTAAGGTGAGCATCAGATGGTCTCGGGACTGTCCAGCCTTTCAGCGCGAGAAGCGTATTCGAGAACTCATGGTTGTTGAGATTTCTGCTGCTGATGCTAAGCGTCGTTTGAAAGAAAGCCTCTCTTCCCGTCTTTCTGTTCCATTTGCTACTGTTGGAGCTACTTCTCGAAAACCTGTGGCTATCCAGACATCCGACGTTTCCACCCAGACAGACTCGGTCCCAGAGCATAGTTATGACCGCAAGACCCCAGTTGCAATGACAAGCGAACTTCAGAGAATTTCACGTGTTTCTGTTAATGGTGGTCTTTGGCGTACTCCCGCCCATCGCCGATCACCTTATATCGCCGGACTGAAACTTAGTAAACATATTCGCCGGCTGAACGAGACTGTTCTCACTCCCAAGAGAACAAAATCTACGCCAGTTCGTAAGCCACCAGCAGTTTCGCTCAAGTCTGACATGGTGGAGGACGCACTTATGGACCCCGAGTGGGCTGTTATTGGGTCGAGTGGGAAAGTTCGCCTCAAATGTTGATCTTTTCCAGTTTGGCGTGGCTTCTGTGGTCGTGAGGAATTGGCCCAACTGATCACTGACCACTTGCCCATACTTATCTGCTTGCAGGAATCCGATTTTAAGCATACCCAGTCCTTCCTTCTTTCTAGGTATACAATGTATCGATGTGATAAGCTAGACGCTGATCAGCTGCTGGCGGCGTGGCAGTCTGTGCCTCCGATTCTGTTCATTCTCAGCAAATTCACATTGTATCCAGACTGCAAGCCGTTGCAGTGCGAGTATACTTTTCCCGCCCGCTTACAGTTTGTTGATTATACGTTCGTCACTCAGAAACCTTTACAACCGCCGATCTGCTTCAGCTCTTCCATCAGCTTGAGCCACCAGTTTTGCTTGTAGGAGACCTTAATGCCTGTCACCGGCTGTGGGGTTTTGTCCATACTGACGGTCGTGGCCGGCAGGTCGCCGAATTCTTTGAGGCTTGTTTATCCTTAATGATGGCAGTCCTACTCATTTCTCCACTGCCCATGGCACATATTCTGGTACTGACCTCTCCATGTGCAGTGCTGGTCTCTTGACGTCACTGACATGAAGAGTGCATCCCGATAGTTGTGGCAGTGATCACTTCCCATTGTTAGTTGAAGATCTCCCTGTTGCTTCTCCTTTTACTCTCCGCCGCTTCAATCTGAAGGGTGCTGACTGGCGTAAATTCCGTGAGCGCAGTGAGTTTTAATGTCGTGATGATCTCCCTGTAGCTGTTGTGGCTGAAGCTTTTGAGCAGACTGTTCTTTATGCTGCTCATGGTTCCATTCCAGAATGCAGTGGCGACGTTTCCCGCCGGCGTGTTCCTTGGTGGTCTACTAAACTCAATGAGGCTATCCGGGCTCCTCGGCTTGCTCTTGCCACTTTTAATCGTCATCCAACAGACGAAAATCTTCAGCAGTTCCGCATTCTCGGTGCTCATGTTCGACGTCTTTTAAAGCTCTCGAAGCGCCAAAGCTGCAAGAATTACGTTTCGTCACTCTGTAGTCGGACGCCTATGTCCACTGTGTGGCGTCGGGTTCGCTCCCTAAACGGCTCTGCTTCTTTACTTCTTGTCCCAGCATTAAACGTGGATGGTGTTCTACAGACCCATTCCTCACAGATCGCTAACATATGGGGCTCACTACCCAGCAGCCGTTGCTCGCTCACGTCCTCAGCTTGAGTGAACCCCGTTAAATTTCCGTATCGCCAACAGTGGGGACTATAACGCTCCTTTCACGCTCGTTGAGTTCGATTCTGCTCTCCGCGGATCGTCTAGTACTGCTCCCGTGCTTGACCGTGTTTCCTATGATATGTTGCGCACCTCTCCCGCGATTCTCAGCGTCCATTACTGCAGCTGTATAATCGCCTCTGGGTTGAGGAGTTTTTTCCACCTGCTTGGTGTGATGTCCTGGTTCTTCCCATCTTAAAGGCAGGGAAAGCCGCAAGTAGCCCCACGAGATACAGACCCATTGCTCTCACGAGCTGGGTCTGTAAGCTGCTAGAACGAATGGTCAACAATCGCCTGGTGTGGTATTTGGAATCGCATTCCCTTTTGAGCAAGTTTCAAAGTGGCTTTCGTCGCTTCCGTTCAGCTATTGCTTATCATGAGAGTCAAATTCAAGATGCCTTTCTAAACAGAGAACATCTTGTGGCTATATTTTTTGACTTAGAGAAGGCGTATGACACCACATGTCGTTACGGTATCTTAAAACAATTATATGACTGGGATCTTCATCGGCATATGGCCAAATTTGTCACTAGATCCCACACGCACTCTACAGTTTCAATCGTGAAGAAAATTAGTCTCTCAAACGGATCTGTCTTTGTACAAGAAAATGGTGTTCCACAAGGCAGTGTCCTTAGTGTCACGTTGTTTGCTGTCGCCGTCAACAGCGTTCTTTCGGAGATCCAGGCTCCTGTGTCTGGTTTGCTTTATGTTGACGACCTTGTAATTTTCTGTCGCTCCCGTCACCTTCGCGGCGTTACTCGACAGCTTCAACTGACTCTCAATCGTCTTGTTCGCTGTTCGAATGAGGCTGGATTTCGTTTCTCCACCGAGAAATCCCAATGTGTTCATTTCTGCCGGCAGCGTACTTGCCTTGTTGACCCGGACTTGTATCTCGGTGGCACCCGTCTGTCATTCGTTGATACAGTACGTTTCTTGGGTCTGGTGTTTGTAACGTTCCTATTTAGATAGGAGCTCGTTACTCGTTACGGGTCTCCCACCGGTGAAGTCCCGCCACATTTGAGAAACAATATATATATTTTCTAATGAAGAATTGTTACTACAAATCCTAAGCACCTCCGTATGTTCAGCTTAAATATAAATACCTTTTAACCTTCCTAAAAATTAGGCTAATCGCAGAACCATAAATAGGTCAAGGATTTTAATATTAGGTTCGTTAAGTAATAAGTCAATGATTTAAGAAGCTCTTCTTTATAACAAAATCAATCGACATTACAAATTTCTTTACAAGTCATTAAACTCGCTGGTACTGATTGGACACATTAAATCAAATGCAAGTAAAATTAATATGAGTCCCAATAAATCTCAACTTAATCGTGTTCTACGGCAACCTAAAAAGATTTGGATAATTGTACCGAGTTTTCAAATATATATACATATATAGAATACAGGAAGTTATAAGTATGGTTAACACACTACTGTCTATATCCCATTTAATCAAACTGTTAAGTTTTCATTAGAACATATATGAATTTGATTTAAATTTAAGAAAATTAATATACAACTCACCAGAATATTAAGTAAATAACAATCCACACTATAGAATGTCGAAGTGAATTCACTTGTAATATACACACAACTCAAATAGAATAATTTATTATTTTCGATAAATAGAGCTTAATATTTCAAGGTTTTACCGAGTACATTTCCAGCACACATCTAATGAGGATAACTCAAGTGCTGGGTGAAGTAACAACAATCGCCACTAGAGGTGCTATATTCAAAATTTGACAAACGGTTTTTTTTTTGGTAACTAACAAAGTGACATGTTTGACCGTCGCTTGTCGTGGGCACCACATATTCGGAATCTTAAGTACTCTTGTCTTCGAGCTCTGAATCTCCTTTGTGTCCTTTCCCACCGCACGTGGGGTGCTGATCGTACTGTTCTACTTCGTTTGTACCGTAGTCTAATTCGGTCCAAGTTAGACTATGGCTGTCTTGTCTATGGTTCTGCTCGTGCTTCTCTGTTACGACAACTTGACACAGTGCATCACCTGGGTATTCGTATTGCTACTGGCGCCTATCGAACTAGTCCCGTCGCCAGCCTGTATGCTGAAGCCAATGAACTTTTGTTAGCGTATCGTCACAGCAGACTCCTTTTTAATTATTCTACGCATGTGTGTTGTATTCCAGACCACCAGTGTAGACCATGTTTCCGTGGTGGTCGGATATACGAGCGCTATGCTGCACGTCCTCGATCTACACGTCCATGGTACATTCGTGCGTGTGAGAGTTTCCTTGCCGACGATTTCATGTTTCCCTCTCTTTCGTTGGTTCATTTTTGTGCTATTCCACCGTGGCTACTTCGTCCCCCTCGCCGTGATTTACGTTTGTCTCAACATTCGAAAGAGGCTACTAGTTCCCAGGTGTACCAGCAAGAGTTTGCCCCACTGTTAGATCAGTACCCCGATTTTCGTGTGTTCTTTACGGACGGTTCTAAGCATGAGGATTCTGTAGGCTGTGCCTTTGTCACCGACGGGGGCAGCTCCGAATTCCATTTGCATCGCCTGTGTTCCGTGTTCACTGCTGGATTGACTACAGTTAAGCTTGCCTTAGAACACGCTCTCACGCTTTCCCTCCGTCCTGTGCTTATTTGCACCGATTCTCAGAGTGTGGTTTTGAGTATACAGAATGTATTCAGTATGCACTCTGTCGTGCAGGACATTCTTGTGAGATGCCATGAATTGCAGCAACAGGTTTGTGTCGTCGTTGTCTGCTTGGTGCCGGGTCATGTCGGCATCCAGGGAAACGAACGTGCTGACACAGCTGCCAAGAACGCCGCCTTGGCCGGGGTTGCACTGAAGCATAGCCTTCCATGCTCCGGTCTTCAGCGTCATTTCTATTCTTTGTTGCGCTCTCACTGGCAATCAGATTGGGACCAAGATCTTAAGAATAAGTTACATGCAGTCAAGCCACTCCTAGGAGAATAGCGTCCTCGTGCCATCGTCGTCGAGATGAAGTGCTCCTGGCGCGTCTGCGTGTCGGACACTCTCATCTGACGCATGGGTACTTGCTGCGGAGATTGAACCGTCCATACTGTGAGGAGTGTATCGTCCCGCTGAGCATTCAGCACATTCTTGTTGAATGTCCTGAATACTCAGCTCTCAAGACCTTTTCGGATTGCCTTCTGTTCTTACCTGCGCTTTGGGGGATTCAAGTGATATAGTTCGCCGGGTACTTGACTTTGTTAAAGCTTGTGGGGTTGCTCACGCTCTGTGAGCTGTTTTAGTGTGTTGTCGCTTTTTATTGCTGCTCAATTTTTAATTTCTGTTAACTTCTATTGTTTTCTATATATTGTTATTGTTATCTGTTTTAGATTATTTATTGTTTTATTTTCTTTTTTATTTTCTCCTTTTAATTAGAAGCACTTTTGTTTATTGCGTTCTAGTATTTTAACCTTTTTCTGTTTACATCTTTTAGTCCAGAGCAATCTTGTTAATCGTGACGGGGACATATAGCCTCGTTTCTGACGTCCCCATTAATCCCCATTCCTTCCTTCCTTCCTTCTTTTAACCTGTTTCTCTTTACATCTTTTAGTCCAGAGCAACCGTGTTAATCGTGACGGGGACATATAGCCTTGATGCTGACGTCCCCATTAAACCCTCTATTTAATTCAATAATGTAAAATGTAATACACTCAGATATCTCACAAGCGGCAAGTGGTTTACAGTTGCTAACGAAATTATTTCCCACACTCACGAGAATTTACTCTTCAATTACTACGAATAATGGAAACGTCTCTGGAACTAATATCTAAATTATTCCAAGCAATCAATTGAGGTGAATCCATGACTAACAATTTTTAAATCTAAGTGGGGGCTATCGCCCCCTCCCAAACCACCGCTCAGAAATAGTGAAAAGAAATAAACAATCTAAACCAACAATAAATAATAAAGCAACTACAATAAATCAAACGTCAAAATAAAAAAGATTCCTACTTAAAAGTGACATTCACCGCAAATTATAAATTAATGCAGCACAATGAATAAACATGATATATATATATATCTCATCAATCGAGCAACCAGCAAGAGACCTTTTCCACAAGTAATAACAGAAATGAAGTATCAAAGTACAGGAAATACAGAACGGAGTCAAATTTAAATTTCTTTTAAAATGTGACCACATAGACTACATATGTGCACCACTTCAGGGTCGACGAAATTATGCGAATCATTCACAGTCTCTGTGGCTTATCCAAACCCACGTACCTCTTCCAACAATCCGTGGTAGTAACGGAATCAGGATGTACATGCTTAGAAATAATTTCTAAAAGGGAATCACCACTGAAAGAGTTCTCGCTACACTCATTAAAAAAAATCAGTTTCACGGCAAATACCACCAACTATTCATTTATGAGTTCGGCGAATTCGGTTAACATTGAATTTGCGTCTGCCGAACAAACTTTCGTCCTCCTCAACTGATAAGTTAGTCCACGACCTCCGATGAGGCCACTAGTATTTTTAACGATTCTTTCAAGACACACCTCTCTGCAGAAACACAATTGATCCAAAACAGTGTGACTACTAACTTTGGAAGAAGTTCAGAACACTCGTTGATAATGAAATCATAATTAGCAACATTACAAATATGGCGAGAGAAAAGTTTGAGATAAATAATGAATGAATTCAAGAATAGGGGGGTTAATGGGGACGTCAGCAACGAGTCTATGTATGTCCCCGTTACGATTAACAACGTTGCTCAGGACTACAAGATTAAAAGGATTAAAGGCTAAAACGAATACAGTTCAAATGAACAAAAGTGCTGCTAAATGAAAAGGAAAAAGGGAGCAAAAGCAAAAGTGGAAGATAAAATATATAACAATAACAATAAGAAAAAACCTAAAGGTGAGAAAAAATAGCAGTAATAAAACAATTACAATAGACTAAAAACAGCTCAGAGAACGTGAGCAATGCCCCAATCGCACATGAACTCAAGCACCCGGCCAACAACATCACTATCATCCCCCAAAGCACGGGTAAGTAGACAAGGCAGTCCGTAACGTTCCCTGAGATCTGAGTATTCAGCACATTCGACAACAATGTGCTGAATACTCATGGGCACTTAACACTTCACGCTATACGGACGGTTTAATCCACGCAAAACATACCCATGCGTCAGATGTGAGTGTGCAACACGCAGGCGCGCCAGGAGCACTTCATCTCGACGGCGGGAACAAGAAGATGTACACCACTCTCCTAGGAGCGGCTTAACTACGTGTAATTTATTCGCAACTACCTGGTCCCAATGCGCTTGCCAGTGAGAGTGCATCAAAAAATGAAATGAAGCCTTTGAGTTTTACGTCCCACGATATGCCAGTTAAACCAGATGAGACGGTGATGATGAGTATAGAATGAAGAAAGTGGGAGGAAACGGGAGAATCCCGGGACCCCAAGCACCAGAGGTGAGCGCTCTACCGCTGAGCCACCGCGGCCTTCGAGAGCTCATCAAAGTATATATATGGTTTTGAAGATCCAGGCAAGGAAGACTATGCTCCAGTGGAAACCTGGCTTTCTTGGCAGCTTTGTCAGCACGTTCGTTTCCCCGGATGCCTACACGACCGGGCACCCAGCAGACAACGACACAACCCTGTTGCTGCAATTGATAGCATCTCGTAAGAATTTCTTGAACAAGGACGTGCTTACTGATACACATTCTGTACACCCAGAACTACGCTCTGGGAATCGGTGCAAAAACGCACAAATAAAGCGCCAGAGCATGGTCCAAGGCAAGCCTAAGTCCAATTAACTCAGCAGAAAACACGGAACACAGGCGATGCAAATGGAATTCTGAGCGATGTCCCGTTGCCTCATCGGTGACAAAGGCAAAGTCTGCTGAGTCCCTATCCTTCGTCCGTAAAGAACACACTAAAATCGGGGTATTGAATTAATAGTGCGGCAAGCTTCTGCTGGTACACCTGGGAATTAGTCTGCTGTTTCGAATGTACAGACAAACGTAAATAATGGCGAGCTAGACAAAGCAGCCAGAGCGGAATCTCACAAAAGTGAACCAACGAAAGAGGGGCCCACACAGTATCGTCAGCGAGGAAACTCTCACGGCCGCATGTACCATGTACGTGTCGACCGAGGACTTGCAGCATAGAGCTCGTAAATCCGACCACCACGGAGACATGGTCTATACGGATGTCTGGAAGACAGCGCACATGCGCTGAATAATGAAGAAGTATTCTGTTGCGACGATGCGCTAACGAAGGTTCATTGGCTTCAACATACAGACTGGCAACGGGACTGGTTCGGTAGTAGGATTCCGAATACCAAGGTGATGCACTGTATCAAGTTGGCGCAACAGAGAATCACGAGCAGAGCCATAGGCTAACTTGGACCGAATTAGACTCCAGTACTAACGAAGCAGAACCGTTCGATCAGCACCCCATGTTTGGTGGGAGAAAACACGAAGGAGATTCAGAGCACGAAACAAGAGTACTTAAGATTTCGAATATGTGGTGCCCACGACAAGCGACGGTCACAGATCAGACCCAAGAAACGGACTGTATCAACGAATGACAAAGGGGTGCCATGGAGGTACAAGTCCTGGTGAACAAGGCAAGTACGCTGCTGACAGAATTGAACACATTGGGATTTTTAGCTGGAAAATCCCGTCTCATTCGACCAGTGAACAAGAGCATTGAGGGTCAGTTGAAGCTGTCGAGTAATGCCGCGAAGGTAGAAAAACATAGTAAGGTCGGTGCTACTAATGGCACCGTTTTCGCACTAGCCGTCATTGAATTTCCAACAACATTGCACAACGCTCCACCCTCTTAAACAGGCTTTGGCAACAACCGTGACACGACTACATTTCGTCAATCCCAACGGGATTCAAGAACCTACCTCATCTATGAACAGAAAGCTGTAAAACCACCAAGGTAAGAATTGTGGCCATTTTCAGAGCCATCGCTACCACGCGACGAAACAATAGTTTTGAAAGAATCATCCAACGAAGGTTCTCCAGAACTAAAACCATAGTCTTCGAAACTAATCTGAATAGTCCTAAAACAATATGTATAAGAATTTCTGGATCATAAACAACGGCTCTTTTCAGGGTAATGAACTCTCGTAAAGATTTTTGGGTTTCAAGACGGTTCTGATACTTAAGCAGAATAAGATCAACTTAAAATGATGGTTTGTTGGTTATTGTTTTAAGATGCGGACGAAAAACAAATGAACAGACAACTCATTACGAAAGAGTCTGCTAATAGCAGCAAACTCACCAACACTGAAAAGAACAGGAAGTGGTGAAAATTGTGAAGCATCCACTGTAATCACCACGTCAAAAGGTACAAGCGAAAGCAAACCGTAGCAAAGGAACAGAAACTCACCCTAAAGGTAAAACCTTGAGGAAAACCTCCCTGTAAAGATGTCATTTAAGTTAAAGGAAAGAAAGTATATATTACAGGAAAACAAGTAAAACAATATCCTTAGTCGAAACGAATCACTACTTTTAGAAGACAACACCATTTGGCAGTATTGAAACGGCTTACTACCCGTCCTCCAGTAAAGAACAAGTCACGGATACCAGTGGTGAATACATCACTATCAACAAAATCTGGAAAGAGCTCATATGGCAGATCTTATATTTATGAAGCTTAAAATAACTCTATGGCTTTAACATAGTCTAGAATAAGTGCAAATCAATGTAATTATGGCACCACAGATAGCACAGAAGATCCAGGAAAGTGCATCAAGAGGGAAAATCTATGGTTCCCGAACAATATCACAAAGAAACAACAGCACGTTTCTTCACCAAAGCAGTACTACAAAAGAATAGCGTAGCCGGATAAGCATCTATTGGACCGAATTACATTATAAATTCAACATTAAAAACACAGCAGTTTATCTGATAATAGTTCTGAAGAAACTTATCGATTATCAAGAAAACCAACAGCAACAACCCCAGTTAGACTTACCGAACAATTCTACAAACAGAGAAAGCAGTCTACATTAAGCGAAGAGAGAAGAACTGTGGATTGAATCAACACCCTTCCGTTCACAAATACTTTCATTAATTAACACTTTGAAGCGTGTGAGGAAGATGATGAAAATGAAACAATTTCTTCTTGAGCACATAATACCTGGATCACTGTGTAGTAATCTTACGTCATATACATTTTCAGGCGATAAACTGTAAGGCAAAGGATTAAGTATATAGCACAAGGAAGGGAATAAGCGCTCCACGTTGACTTAGGTGGCCCGAATTGTAAGTAACACTATTGCTGATTTGTCCAATTTAGGCTGAAGTATACGCTGACTTTCCCAATATTCCAACACGTTAAACTTCATTTGTAACAGTTGTGTTGATTGAAAGTAGTCATGTAAAATTCGTATAATATGCTTGTTTCTACCGATGTCCGTCTTTTGTCTAATTTCGCTGGGTTATCCTTCAACTCAAGAAGTACGCTCAATGTCTCCGTAAAATGACTTGTGGTATAAGAATCTTAAGACATTTTCATTTTCGCTCTTGATACTTCAAGACGAGGCCCGATAATTTTTCAAGATTTGTCCAGATATGCAGCAAATATTTCTTGTCATTTTAACCGGGTTATACTTACAGAGAACAAAGTAACTTGGGTCAAGAAAGAAAGTAGCACTGAAGTCTGGATACTCGCAACAAGGGAGTAAAACGTTCTTCGCCATTTTTATAGATTTCTTCTAGCTCCCTCTTTTCCATCCAGGCAATCCGTTGCAGATTAACTACAAGTGAGGATAGGTCAAGTAATATAGAATGAAAAACCAAAAACGATAAAATGTGTTATTGAGATGTCTTAAATCAATCTTCGTTAGAAATAATGTTGTTTTGATCAGTTGGTGCAAAATTATGAAAAAAAAAAACGAATTTTCGAATTATTCCATAATTTCTATTTAGGCTGCTCAGGTCTTATCCTCTTCCACTCCATTATTCTGGAAAGAGTTATGTCGCCAGTAAGGTTTTTAGAACTTCTTTCATTCTTGGGTTAATCATATAATTCAACAAGTGTGATCGGAATTTGTGGTAATTACCTTGCTCTGCCTCTAAACTGTTTGAGACATCTCTAAAAACAGTTACCATCCCCAATCATTTTTCTCTAACTGATCTTGTTTACCAATCTCTATATTTCCACTTCCTGATATAGATTTGCTTCTATACATTAAATAAAAGATCTGTACTTTTCCTTTTGCCAAATTGTAGTTACTGACTTAAAACCAAATTGCCGTTTACATTCACCAACGATTTTGAAATTATTACCGGATTTATAACTTGTATCCACTCTTTTATTTCGTCTTCGTTTGAATACATTTTGTACACTTTCCAACCTTTCAACACACGCTTTTAAATTACGTAAGTTAACTTCCATACGTATGCTTTTCAAATTTTTTCCTTTTAGATTCCTCAATTTCCATATATTCTTGCTAAATATTGTTTACATTGTATGGCCCTAGCCACGGTGACTCCGACCAGCCGTCTTTTCTTTTTCTTCTTCTCATGTTTCTCATGAGAAATTTATCGTCAACGTGCATTGGAACGTTAATTTCATTTCTTTGGGGACACTGCTTTTTGTCTACCCTGTACATTTTATAATATTATTCATTACTCGCTTTAACACAGTGTTCTTTATTTTAGTGTAGTATGCGAACTCTTCTCAGAATCGTCTGTCAGATGGACTTTCAATTCTCAAGTTAGTTTTCACATTGAACTCTCCTCATATAAATCTGTTGACCATACTGGCTCACGAGGATATAACAAGAAAAATTCGAGTGTTCTCTTGATAAATGGTTTGTGGTCCTGTGTGCGAAAAGTGCACAATCTAAAGCATTAACTCTCTTTCTCAAACTTTTGACAACATTTGTTTTATTGCTTAACTGTCTCTCAACTAAAACATTTGATTGAAGATAATAGGCACTGATGATACGTTGCTGAACACCTATCATTTGGTGTAACTCACTTGAAAATTTATTTTAAAATTCGCGGCCTTCATCATTTATTTGAATTTTTATGCATCTATGTCTACACATAATTTCATCGAGGAACAACGAGACTTTAACAGCGCTTTTGTTTTTTTAACGCTTTGGCCTTTAAAAAATATTCGACGGCCACAACAACATATCTGTAATGCGACTGGATTTCGCTTTTCCACCGAGAAATCCCAATGTGTTCACTTCTGCCGGCAGCGTACGTGCGTTGTTGACCCGGACTTGTACCTCGATGGCACCCGTTTGTCATTCGTTGATAGAGTCCGTTTCTTGGGTCTGGTGTTTGACCGTCGCTTGTCGTGGGCACCACATGTACGGAATCTTAAATACTCTTGTCTTCGAGCTCTGAATCTCCTTCGTGTCCTTTCCCACCGCACGTGGGGTGTGTATCGTACTGTTCTACTTCGTTTGTACCGTAGTCTAATTCGGTCCAAGTTAGACTATGGCTGTATTGCCTATGGGTCTGCTCGTGCTTCTCTGTTACGACAACTTGACACAGTGCATCACCTGGGTATTCGTATTGCTACTGGCGCCTACCGCACTAGTCCTGTCGCCACCCTGTATGCTGAGGCCAATGAACCTTCCCTAGCGTATCGTCGCAGGAAACTCCTTCTTAATTATTCTGCACATGTGCGTTGTATTCCAGACCACCCTTGTAGACCACGTGTCCGTTGTGGTCGGAATTACGAGCGCTATGCTGCACGTCCTCGTTCTACACGTACATGGTACATCCGGGCGTGTGAGAGTTTCCTTGCTGATGATTTCGTGTGGCCCTCTCTATCTTTGGTTCAGTTTTGTGCTATTCCACCATGGCTGCTTCGTATACCTCGCTATGATACCAGTTTGTCTCTGCATTCGAAACAAGCTACTAGTTCCCAGGTGTACCAGCAGATGTTCGCCGCACTGTTAGATCAGTACCCCGATTTTAGTGTGTTCTATACGGACGGTTCTAAGGATGGTGATTCCGTAGGCTGTGCCTTTGTCACTGACGAGGGCAGCTCTGAATTCCATTTGCATCGCCTGTGTTCCGTGTTTACAGCTGAACTATTTGCACTTAAGCTTGTCTTGGACCATGCTCTTTCACTTTCTTTACGTCGTGTGCTCGTTTGCACCGATTCTCAGAGCGTGGTTCTGAGTCTACAGAATGTCTTCAGTATGCACTCTCTCACTCAGGACATTCTTGTGAGATGCCATCAGTTGCAGCAGCAGAGTTGTGTCGTCGTTGTCTGCTGGGTGCCTGGTCATGTTGGCATCCGGGGAAACGAACGTGCTGACGCAGCTGCTAAGAATGCCGCCTTAGTTGGGTTGCACTGGAGCACAGCCTTCCTTGCTCCGACCTTCAGAATCATTTCCATTCGTTGATGCGCTCTCACTGGCAAGCTGATTGGGACCAGGCCGTTGAGAATAAATTACACGCGGTTAAGCCTGTACTTGGAGAGTGTCGTACGTCATTTTGGTCCTGTCGTCGAAATGAAGTGCTCCTGGCGCGTCTGCGTATCGGACACTCTCATCTCACACATAGCTATTTATTACGTCACGTGAACCGTCCGTATTGTGAAGAGTGTATTGTCCCTCTGAGTATTGAATGAATGAATGATTGGGGGGTTATTGGGGACGTCAGCAACGAGGCTATGTGTCCCCGTCACGACTGACACGGTTGCTCTGGACTAAAAACGTAAACAGAAAAAGCTTAAAATAACAAAACACAATAAACAAGTGCTGCTAAATAATAAGAGAAAACGAAAAAGAGAAAATAAAAGAATAAATAAGCTAAAACAGATAACAATAACAATATATAGAAAACAATAAAAGCTAGCAAAAAGTAAAAATTTAGCAGCAATAAAAAGCGAAAACACACTAAAACAGCTCAGAGAACGTGAGCAACCCCACAAGCTTTAACAAAGTCAAGTACCCGGCAAACTATATCTCTTGAATCCCCCAAAGCGCGGGTAAGAACAGAAGGCAATCCGAAACGTTCTCTGAGAGCTGAGTATTCAGGACACTCAACAAGAATGTGCCGAATACTCAGCGGGACTATACACTCCTCACAGTACGGACGGTGCAGTCTTTGCAGCAAGTAGCCATGCGTCAGATGAGAGTGTCCGATACGCAGACGCGCCAGGAACACTTCATCTCGACGACGATGGCACGAGGACGTACGCCACTCACCTAGGAGTGGTTTGACTGCATGCAATTTATTTTCAATGGCCTGGTCCCAATCGGCTTGCCAGTGAGAGCGCATCAAGATGTGAAAATAGGAACGAAGATCGGAGCAAGGAAGGCTATGCTCCAGTGCAACCCCGGCCAAGGCGGCGTTCTTGGCGGCTGTATCAGCAAGTTCGTTTCCCCGGATGCCGATATGACCCGGCACCCAGCAGACAACGACGACACAACCCTGTTGCTGCAATTGATGGCATCTCACAAGAATGTCCTGCACGAGAGAGTGCATACTAAAGGCATTCTGTATACTCAGAACCACGCTCTGAGAATCGGTGCAAACAAGCACACGACGTAATGAAAGTGTGAGAGCATGGTCCAAGGCAAGCTTAAGTGCAGTCAATTCGGCAGTGTACACGGAACACAGGCGATGCAAATTGAATTCTGAGCTGCCCTCGTCGGTGACAAAGGCACAGCCTACAGAATCCCCATCCTTAGAACCGTCCGTATAGAACACACTAAAATCGGGGTACTGATCTAACAGTGCGGCAAACACTTGCTGGTACACCTGGGAACTAGTTTGCTGTTTCGAATGCAGAGACAAACGTAAATCATGCCGAGGTAGACGAAGCAGCCATGGTGGAATAGCACAAAAGCGAACCAACGAAAGAGAGGGCCACACGAAATCGTCGGCAAGAAGGCTCTCGCACGCACGGATGTACCATGGACGTGTAGAGCGAGGACGTGCAGCATAGCGCTCGTATATCCGACCACCACGGAGACACGGTCTACACGGGTGGTATGGAAGACAACGCACATGCGCAGAATAATTAAGGAGTAGTCTACTGCGACGATATACTAACGAAGGTTCATTGGCTTCAGCATACAGGCTGGTGACGGGACTAGTTCGGTAGGCGCCAGTAGCAAGACGAATACCCAGGTGATGCACTGTGTCAAGTTGTCGTAACAGAGAAGCACGAGCAGAACCATAGACAATACAGCCATAGTCTAACTTGGACCGAATTAGACTACGGTACAAACGAAGTAGAACAGTACGATCAGCACCCCACGTGCGGTGGGAAAAGACAAGAAGGAGATTCAGAGCTCGAAGACAAGAATATTTAAGATTCCGTACATGTGGTCCCCACGACAAGCGACGGTCAAACACCAGACCTAAGAAACGGACTGTATCAACGAATGACAAACGGGTGCCATCGAGGTACAAGTCCGGGTCAACAACGCACGTACGCTGCCGGCAGAAGTGAACACATTGGGATTTCTCGGTGGAAAAGCGAAATCCAGTCTCATTCGACCAGCGAACGAGACGATTGAGAGTCAGTTGAAGCTGTCGAGTAATGCCGCGAAGGTGGCGGGAGCGACAGAAAATGACAAGATCATCAACATAAAGCAGACCAGACACAGGAGGCTGGATCTGCGAAAGAACGCTGTTGACTGCGACAGCAAACAACGTGACACTAAGAACACTGCCTTGTGGAACACCATTTTCTTGTACAAAGCGCTCTGAAAGACTAGATCCCACACGCACTCGAAAATGTCGCTCGTGAAGAAAATTCGCGATAAATTGGGCCATATGCCCACGAAGACCCCAGTCATATAATTGTTTTAGGATTCCGTAACGCCATGTGGTGTCATACGCCTTCTCTAAGTCGAAGAATATAGCTACAAGATGTTCGCCGTGGAGAAAGGCGTCTTGAATTTCACCCTCAAGATAAGCGAGATTGTCTGTAGTGGATCGGAAACGACGAAGTCCACTTTGATGCTTGCTCAGAAGTGAATTGGATTCCAAATACCACACCAGGCGCTTGTTGACCATGCGTTCAAACAGCTTACAGACGCAGCTCGTGAGAGCAATGGGTCTGTAGCTCGTGGGGCTAGTTGCGACTTTGCCTGGCTTTAAGATAGGAAGAACGAGAGCCTCACCCCAAGCCGGTGGAAAAAACTCCTCGACCCAGAGGCGATTATACAGTTGCAAGAGAGCAAGCTGTGTATCGCGGGGGAGGTTGCGCAACATTTCGTAGGGTATACGATCAAGACCTGGAGCAGTATTGGATGATTCACGAAGAGCAGAATCGAATTCAACGAGGGTGAAAGGAGCATTGTAATCTTCGTTGTTCGCGGTACGGAAGTTTAACGGGTTCCGCTCTAAACGCGCCCTAATGGGAACGAATGCTGGAGGATAATCTTCAGACTCAGAGATAGATGCAAAGTACTGGGCCAAAGTGTGAGCTATCTCCGAAGTGTGAGTAACTAGGACACCATTCACAGACAAAGCAGGAACGTCAACAGTAGGAGAATTGCCATTAAGAGAGCGGACCCGACGCCACACAGTGGACATCGCTGTGCGACTATTGACGGACGAAACGTAATGCATCCAGCTTTGGCGCTTCGAGAGTTTGATAAGACGTCGAGCTCGAGCACGTAGAATGCGGAAACGCTGCAGATTGTCGTCAGTTGGATGACGATTAAAAGTGGCAAGAGCGTGCCGACGAGCTAGGATAGCCTCACGGATTTCCGCAGACCACCATGGAACACGCCGGCGGGAAACGTCGCCACCGCATTCTGGAATGGAACCATGACCAGCATCAAGAACAGTCTGCTCAAAAGCCTCAGCCACAACAGCTACAGGGAGATCATCAGGACAGTGAAACACACTGAGCTCACGGAATTTACGCCAGTCAGCACGCTTCAAATTGAAGCGGCGGAGAGGTAAAGGAGGGGTAACAGGGAGACCTTCAACAAACAACGGGAAGTGATCACTGCCACAAAGATCGGGATGCACTCGCCATGTCAATGAGGTCAAGAGACCAGCACTACACATGGAGAGGTCTATACAAGAATAGGTGCCATGGGCAGTGGAAAAATGAGTAGGACTGCCGTCATTGAGGAGAAGCAAGCCACTCTCCTCAAGAAATTCCGTTACCTGACGGCCACGACCGTCAGTGCGGACTGAGCCCCACAAGCGATGATAGGCATTCAGGTCTCCTACAAGCAAGACTGGCGGCTCGAGCTGATGGAAGAGCTGAAGCAGATCGGCGGTGCTAAAGGCTTCTGATTGAGGAATGTACAATGAACAAACTGTAAGCGGGCGAGAGAAGTATACTCGCACCGCAACTGCTTGCAAGCGGGAGACTAGGTGAATCTCCCGAGAATGAAAAGAATCAGACACGTATACGGCCACGCCGCCAGCAGCGTGACCAGCATCTGACTTATCACATCTGTACATAGTGTACCCAGAAAGAAGGAAGGACTGGGTAGGCTTAAAATGGGTTTCTTGCAAGCAAACGACAACTGGCGAGTGGTCGGAGACCAGTTGTAGCAATTCCTCACGGTGACTACAGAAACCATTCAGGTTCCACTGAAGAAGCGCCATACTGGAAGAAATCAACGTTTAAGGCGAACTTTACCAAGCGGTCCAATCACAGCCCACTCAGTATCCATCAGTTCGTCCTCCACCATGTCAGACTTCAGAGAAGCTGCAGGTGGCTTACGAACTGGAGTAGATTTCGGTCTCTTCGGAGAGAGAACCGTGTCATTTAACCTGCGGATATGCTGACTGAGTTTCAGGCCAGCCATGTAAGGTGATCGGCGATGGGCGGCAGTGCGCCGAAGACCACCACTAACAGTAACACGAGGAGGGTTCGGACGTTCACTCGGCGTTACAGCTGGAGGCTTGGCATGTTCGCTCGTTGTTGCAACGTGGGTCTTAAGAAGTTCGCTCAGCTTTGCAACTGGGGTCTTCGAGTCAGAACTACGCTTTGGGACCAAGTCCGTTTGGGTGGAAACGTCTACGGTCTGTGTAGCTACAGATTTCCGAGAAATAGCAGCGACAGTAGCGAAGGGAACAGAAAGCGAGGAAGGAAGGCTTTCTTTCAATCGACGCTTCGCATCTGTAGCAGAAATCTTCTCGACTACCATGAGTTCTCGGATACGCTTCTCGCGCTGATAAGCTGGACAATCCCGAGACCAAGCAGAATGCTCTCCCTTGCAGTTCACACAGAAGGGCTTGGTCGCTTTGCAGGGTTCCGCACCATGACTACCCTGGCCACAATTCGCACAAAGAGCAGCACTCGCATTACACGAGGTGCTGGTGTGCCCAAAATGTTGACATTTAAAGCAGCGCAGAGGACTGGGTATGTAGGGCCGAACTTTTAAACGATAGTAACCAGCTTTCACAGACTCCGGAAGCGTGGGCAGACTAAAAGTAAGAATCAGTGACTGAGTAGGACAAGTTCACCTGACTTCTTACTTTTGATTCGAGCTACCTCTATAACGTGTTGGTCCGCTAATTCCGACTTGATCTCCTCTTCGGTGGCATTGAGGAGATCCCAACACGATATCACCCCTCTTGAAACGTTCAGCATACGATGAGGTTCGACTGACACCTTCACCGGTCCAATGGCAGTTAACTTAATTAACTTCGCCGTTTGCTTCTCGTCTGTCGCTTCCACCAATAAAGTGCCATTCCGCAGTTTCTTTATGTCTTTAACCTGCCCGGCTTGATGAGTAATGACTTTATTGATTACAAAAGGGGATAAGCCCTTAATAGCACTCGGACGGTTTTCCTCAGTACTGCCACTTTCAACGTCTTTCTCTTTAATTACAAGATATCGGACAGCAGGGGTCGCGATACTTGTCTGTTCCTCAATTTCACTATTATTTTGTTTGGGCTTCTTCCGTGAGGGAGAGCCCGGATCTGTTTTTTGTGTTTTGGTACCCATAAGAAAAAGATTTTTTGAAACATTTATAAAGGAAAAAAAAGGGTGTGAGGTCACACCGGGGCGTTAATGGGGAGAACTAACGCTACCCCCTGGCAATCCTTTCGCCACGCCCTCAAACTTAGGATCAGCGTGGGGCCGACGCGGTCAAGGGGAATGGGCGTGCAACAAAACCATTCCCGTCGACAAAAACGCGTGGCCCCGGAAAAAGGAAGAGGTAGAACTAACGAAAAGAGACCTGGCCAACGAAAAGATAGACCCCCACCAGCCCAAAAGGAACAAAACAAAACAATAGGTGCGGATTTTTTTGTACTTTTATTTGGTTTTAATTTTTTTTGGCTTTTTTGTTTTACGATTTTTTTTTTGTTTTTAATTTTCTCAAAGACTCAACACGCCGGACAACACAAACACTGGACTGACACAACAGCAGGCCGGGTGGGTGCACGTCTTCCCCAAGTGGAGGAAGACGTCCACTAGACCTTCCTCTTCCCGACTCCCACCAACCACCCGCAAGTCCGGTAGCGGTATTCGCGGCTGAGAGGGCATGCAATGATATGATATGAAGATGAGGGGTGATAAATGAATGACGTATGAAGCCGCCCTCTCAGCTCCACCCCCTCCCCGACGATGACGGTCCGCTACATGGAGGGGGTCCCTCTGAGTATTCAGCACATTCTTGTTGAATGTCCTGAATACTCGGATCTCAGAGAACGATTTGGACTGCCTTGTTTACTTGCCCGTGCTTTGGGGGATAATAGTGATATTGTTAGCCGGGCACTTAAGTTCGTATCGGCCATTAATGTTGCTCACGTTCTCTGAGCAGTTTTAGCTTGTGTTTTTGTTTTATTGCTGCTAGATTTTTATCTTTTCTCCCGTTTTTAGTGTTGTTTTTCTATATATTGTTATTGTTATCTTTTTATTATTTTATCTTATCTAGCTTTGGTTTGTTTTTATTATTTTTCAGCAGCACTTTTGTCTTTGTAAACACTGTTGGTTTTAATTATTTTTATTTTTAATAGTGCAGTCCTGAGCAACATAATTAATCGTGACTGGGACATATAGCCTCGTTGCTGACGTCCCCAACAACCCCCTACTCTATCTATCTATCTATCTATCTATCTATCTATCGAATTTGGGACATAACCTGCATTGGAACGTCTGCCGGATGAAGCTGTGGTGTAAGTTCAATTTTTGAAGGATTCTTGGTGCATGCATCGCAAGTTTTAATTTATTCTTGACTATCGATGCTAAGTCGAGGCCAGTTGTATCGTTTACTTATTATATTTAGGGTTGATGTTTGCCCGAATGTCCTGACAGCGAAACCAACTAAACACTTGTTGAACCTTCATGAACGAGTTTTATTATTTCCTTTCTTTCACTAATATTTATTACGACTTTCAGCAATGTCATAACTTTCTCTCTTGTGGGGTTTCTTTGGTTCTTTTCATAATATAAGTCTTGTAAAATGTAAGGAACGCATTTTCAACGAATGTTACGTTTATCTCTAGTAGATGCTGCACATGAAGAATATTTTCCACTTGCAAAATAACAGTATTCATTCCCCCATTTAACTTTCAGTAATGTTATTTCCCCCCAGTTATACTGAGATCGTTGTCTAAAACTAAAAACAGTAAAATGGCTTTTTTATATTAACGTCACAAACTAATTCAATACATTAACGGACATCAGAAAAATTTCTTGCATATTTGTAAGGCAATAAAATATTTCATTACATATATACAGAAAACTAAATCTAGTAAGTGCTACAACAAGAAATATCTATTCTGTAAATTTAATTTATTATCAAACTAGGTTACTATATAAGGAAAGGTCTCATGTAATTGCAATAATAATAATAATAATAATTTAACGTATTTATATTGTACTTGTAATAAAATATATCCTCCTTCTATGGAGTTTATATTAAGGTAAGTTTAGTCCCTACGAAAAGCACGCATGTAAAATAAACAAGCCAACTTTTCGTCAGGACTCTATTTAATTATGTAAAAAACTGTAATGTAGAAATTATGCCAAGTTCCTTGCGTACGCATTGTTAGCAGTGTGTTGATAATCACAGGAAAATATTGAAGGCTTTGATAAATTTCCAGACCGAAGTTGGCAAGTTTTCAAAGCAAGGTCTCAATATTGCTAAATTCTTTAATGGTAACTTGACAAGTTTTGTCTGGAAATTTATAATTTTCCTCAATATTTTCTCTGATTATTAAAACACTGCTAACAACGTGTGGGCAAGATTCTTGGCATAATTTCTAGGTTTCAGTTTTTTTTTTTAGATAAAGAAAAATCCTGACAAGAAGTTGGCTTTTTTGTTTTACATGTATGTTTTGCTGGGATATCATAACTTTTTTGTTCAGATAAACAGATAAGTAAGTAATGGCATTAGTATATTCACCAACTAGTTCTACTCTGTAACTTTTCAAACCGAGCCAAGTCATATATAAACTGTCGAAGCTGATGTCTATTAGTAAACTATAGAAAAAAGTCGCTTACACTTGACCCCTGGAAACTACATGGGTGCCCGCGTTGAAAACAAATAAATAAATAAATGAAAATAAAAATAAAAAAATAATGGAACCAGACTCTAATTAGTGCATCTACCTGATTAAATAAATTCTTTAGAAATGAATAAAAATTATCACAAGGCTTCACATGCCGCGCCACACACACAAAAAAAATACAACTGAAAACCTGCGAGCGTAAATAAGAAAGATGTACCAACATTTGAAAATAGTCAATAACTCGTTATGGGAGACTAGTGAGATATGAGACAAAATTCATCTAAGATTTTTTTGTTTGTGCCCATGAAGCATACTTACATGAATTTTTGCTATACGTTAGCTTCAAGTTACAGCTATATATGTAAATTTGGTTGAGTTCCGTTTTACGTTACGGAGAAAATTATGCTCATTTATCTGACACTGTTCGAAATGTCTTTAAAGTCCGTAAGTTAGGGAGTTCTGAGACATACGCAAGGGAGGGTTGAGAGAGCTTAGCAAGTTTAGATATGTTGACAAGCAGACTTGTTTACATAAAACATGTATTTTAGATCGATAATACAATGAAGAGAATTCTTTGTACTAGGCCTACAATGTGCTTTAGAGACCAATATAGTTTAGGCCTATATACGTACACGCAAAATTAACTATGTGACAATTTTCAGTGAGAATGTAGATGGTGAAACAGAGGAAGAGCAAACTTAAAACGTTCGTATGATTATAAACTGTAGAAAAACAACGAAAAAAAGTAATTAAATCCTATAGTCTATATGTGAAGCATAAATGAGGCTCCCACTTTCAATCACGTTCTTGCCATTTTAAGAAATCGTCGAAAACTAGCAAAACACTATAGGATCTGTATGAATTCCACAAGTGAAACCACCTGTGCGTGTTCACGTGATTCACAAAAACAAAAGCAAATATTCTCAATTCTACAAAAGAAACGGCCCCTTACATGCTGTACAAAGACCTACTTATAAACAGACGTCTTTAATGTTCATTATCGTCGAAAATTAAGGTTTGCGAAAGAAATTAAGAAAATAACGTATCTCTTCATACTCTTAGTTCCTCCAGAATGCAAAGGAACTGGCAGCTTATACAAAAGTCATACATTGGTGCATTTGCCAAATTCGGCACATCAGGTTAACAGAATTTGCTTGTGCTCTTATGGCGTAAAAAAAAACTTATTTCACATTCTTAATAGCCACTGCAAACATATTGCACATGTAAAACAATAAACGCACGTGTTCTTAGTTGGAAATTTTACGAGAAGGAAGTAATCAAATTCAATAGCATCCATACAGTTCACTTCCGTTCTAATGTTGTCTTCATCACTGCCTTCAAATTCTATTTTGTCACTTGAATTATCAAACTAAAGATTTTCACTAGATGAAGTATGATCGTTCCGAGTAAATCTACTAAATTTTCTTTTCTTTCCTGCTGGAAACTACCCTTTTCTTTGAGACTTAGATTTTTCTTTCTGGATTCCGGAAGGAGTACATTTGCTTCTACTTGTTGCTTCATTGGAGAGCCGGTTAGAATTGTGGAACCTATTTTCTTTGTCATGTTAGAATATTTTATCTTGGAGTAACCTTTGGAAGGAGTATAAATGGGGTTTAGAAATTATCACACTTTCAGTACGCTTACCGGGATTTTTGCTTGGGGAAAATAATTCCTTGTGGCTATTGTCACGACTTGTAGAGGGTTCTACGGCATTAAATGTAATTAGTAAACTGACAAGTAAACCTTACGTTTGGGTGAATCGAGTTGCTGACTGAGACACATATGAGAAAGTAGTACTAAATGTGGTCAGTATTTCAGTGAAGTTTTAGGTGCGAAGCTCCAGGGGTTTAGGAGATACAGCTACCAGAACATCACATGGAAGTACAGAATAGTCTTCATACAGTTGGAGGTAAAAGCTCTGTAAGACCTCTTGTAACGACAAAAGGTTAATAACAAATATATGGGTACATATTAGGACTAGGGGGAAGTCATATAGTAAGGGTATACCTGACGGCGGCCATCTTGAAATCCGCCATTTTGAATTAAGGTTCAGTTTTTAAAATAGGAATACGGTCATGTGATACATGATTTAAGGCACAAATTTAACCAGAAGAACAATGGTGACGTTAATTTTGCTTTACGCGCAATTGGTAAAAAGTTACAGGGAAATTAAATATTGTTGCTGCATATGTATTAGTCCTTCACCCCACCTTGTAAATTTTGTGCTAATGATAATAATTAAATAAAAAGCAGATGGATAAATATTAGGTCTATGGTAAGAGTTACCTTGATGGCGGCCATGTTCAAATCCGCCATTTTGAATCAGACAAAAATTTTAAACAAAACGCATAACAGTGACACCTTATTAATAGCAAATTTTACCATAACTCCAACGGTATAACCATTTTTGCTTTATCATTAACCAGCAGAAAATTAAATGGATCGCTCCTTACGACTACTGCTTTGACGGAATTGTTAACGACAAATGTGAGAAATCTAACTCGATTGCCTTTGTCAGGTGTGCTCACTGTGAGCAGAGCATTTGTGCGAGTCATGCACTCTTTTCTGAACTACATATTGATTGTACTAATTGAGGACCTTTCTGGAAGAAAGGCCCAAGTTCAATTATGACTCAATTCCACTTTGGTCATTTTTCCTTAAATTAGCAACGTGTTTATGCGATAACAAATGCTGGTTACTGATAAAGCAAAAATGGTTATACCGCTGGAGTTATGGTAAAATTTGCTATTAATAAGGTGTCACTGTTATGCGTTTTGTTTAAAACTTTTGTCTGATTCAAATGGCGGATTTGAACATGGCCGCCATCAAGGCAACTCTTACCATAGACCTAATATTTATCCATCTGCTTTTTATTTAATTATTATCATTAGCACAAAATTCACAAGGTGGGGTGAAGGACTAATACATATGCAGCAACAATATTTAATTTCCCTGTAACTTTTTACCAATTGCGCGTAAAGCAAAATTAACGTCACCATTGTTCTTCTGATTAAATTTGTGCCTTAAATCATGTATCACATGACCGTATTCCTATTTTAAAAACTGAACCTTAATTCAAAATGGCGGATTTCAAGATGGCCGCCGTCAGGTATACCCTTACTATATGACTTCCCCCTAGTCCTAATATGTACCCATATATTTGTTATTAACCTTTTGTCGTTACAAGAGGTCTTACAGAGCTTTTACCTCCAACTGTATGAAGACTATTCTGTACTTCCATGTGATGTTCTGGTAGCTGTATCTCCTAAACCCCTGGAGGTTCGCACCTAAAACTTCACTGTAATACTGACCACATTTAGTACTACTTTCTCATATGTGTCTCAGTCAGCAACTCGATTCACCCAAACGTAAGGTTTACTTGTGAGAGACTGAAGAGTCTTTGGCTGCGATAGCCGAATCACTAGACTCATTGAAAACAAGATTTTCATTCACAGTTGTACTGGAAGATGCTATTTGCTCACTAGGATCTACTTGAATCGCATTGGAAGCAGATGTGCTTGGTTGTTCTAGACAGTTTTCCATAATTTTCAGTAACGAGAGGCGGTTCAGGGCAATCTGTTGCAGTCCAAGGAAGAAAATCGGATTCATCGAACACGTCTCTACTGAAAGGAAATATTCGTTTTATTATAGCCATTAACAATATTCTTTGGTGTGGAGCTTAGAGGAAATGCAGCTGTCACTAAATTAGAAATCCGGTAGGTTGAAGTCGTACTTCCAGAGTGACACATTAGCCATTCATGTGCCTTTTTGTTGTAGAATGATTTGAAGAAAAAGAACACTAATACATCCAATGGTTGGAGTCTGTGACTTGTGTGTGGAGGAATCGTTAGCAATATTATTTCATTATCCTTGGTGGAAGCTATAGATATATGGCTCTCGTGGTTATCTAACAGTAGCAGAACTTTCCTGAGAACAGCCTGAATGTTTGACGAAATGGTCCAAAAAATCGGTAAACGTTTCCTTCGTCATCCAACCAGATACGGGAGCGGCACCTGAACTGCCAGCTGGAAAACTAGACATATGCTGTTACAGGTGAACGCGAGTGAAAAAAAAAAAAAAAACGGAAGAATGCTCTTTCCTGTTTCTTTCACTGCGCAACACATTGTAACTAGTGAACCTCCTTCAGTAGATGTTGATTTACCAACTTGTTTAGCTGTTTTTTAAAATTATTTTTGGAGGTTCGTGGCATGTTGTACCCGCAGCTTGATCAATATTACATATTTGATGAGTCTTAATCATTTCTTTCATCAACATTTGCTCTAGTTTAGTAAAATAGGATGAAATATTACCTTTATTGAAGATAGTAGCTCGAGATAAGCTTCTGGCATGAGGCTTTCTACGCGATAGATTAGGATGTCTATTCATATATTCATACAAACCAAACAATTTCTCTTGCTTTCTTCCAATACCGAGATAAAGTTTGCTTATATATCGCATATGTTCTTAAGGTTGATCATCGTAGTCCTCTGCCATTAATTAGTTTACGCACAGCAGTTTCCATGAACTGTTGACGCAATGAGTTTGTTTCTTCGATTGAAAAGGGATTGTAGTAGGTTCCTTAGACTCTTATCTATAATGAAAAAAAATGCAAATTTGCGTCAAAATCATTGACTTAGGCTAAAGGACTAATTCAAATTTTAAACAATTGTTTTAGCCTATATAGAGAACGATTTTTAAATCTATTGTTTTAACCTATCTGGAGAACGATTTATGGGTAAGGTGAATAAAATATCGTATCAGTTCCCCTGTAGACTTGTGATAATAAAAAAAAAATTATTTTCTAGATGATCCCACATAGCTTGTAGATTGGAATAATACTATTAGAAACTTGATACTTTAATTTAATATTCCAATAATATGAATAACTATGTGCTGGGCTCAGCATAATATCTTGATTTTCAATCTTTATCACTCAGTTTCCCTGCATCGAATCAAAAATCGCAAGTTGTTTTTACTTGTATGCTAGTTATGACCTGTAAATAAACTTGTCATTTTTTATTAGTCTACAAACATTAACACAAAAGTTTGACTAAAACTCCACCTTCTATAAATAAAGGAAATATCTACAACCAAAAATGTGATATGACTACAACCTTCATGTTTTTTTTTTAGATTTTTTAAAAAAACTTCAGCCCCATTTTGTGGGATTCAATCTAGCATGTTTATCCTTTACATCCACTCCCTTAATGGGATAAAATTTGATGCACATCCCTACGGATATCTTATACCGGATCTTCACCTCCAGAAGGATGGACAAATCCATTTCTGTGATTTACGGTTCCATGCCCACAGAAAGCCTGATTACATCTCGTATACGCTCGTCATTAATCACTGCATATAAAGCTTTTAGAATCCATATATTAGGAACAATGACTAGCAGGGCGCAGCTTTGTTACCCTACTAGTTCCACCGAATAACCACATATCAGTGCCACATTCCCTTTCTTTTAATGTTAGTTTTTCTTCGAAATAAGTGTGTCTCAACTTCAACTATGTATTATCTCCAATACGAATACAATCATACGATGCTATTTTTGTAACGATAGTTCTAAAGTAGCTATACTATCCTATACATTTCTCAGATGCCACAGAAATATAGTTAGCAACGTGTATGACACGTACGTTTGTTATCTAGAACTATGCAGCCTTTATGCCAGAATATGTTCCAACCATGTTCAAATGCATTCTCTCGAGGAAAGTATTCTTCGTACTCACAATGTTATGGTTATTAGCACATCGAAAACGCCAACCGGCACCTCTGTTACGATTGTAACTGTGTGCATGTTGAGGTTGCACTGAGAACATGCAATAACTTTTTTTGACAGGCAAATCATTATGTGTTAAATAAACGAAGGCCTTGTATATGCGCTTCGTCCCTATGATTTCTGTCATAATTAACACCCAAACTAAAGAAATAATAAACACTTCTGACCAGAGTATATACACTTGTTTATTAAAAACTAAATTCCAGTGTAACAGTTTCAACAACGTAACGTTGTCTTCATGAGACACTAACTGAAAGAGATATCTTAGAGCGCAGTTATTTGTACTAAAAGTGAAAGTCCTTGTGTGCATGGGAAGCCACCTTTGTCGGACTTCCCCGGGCGTCATCTTTCGGCCACCTGCCCTGACTTAATTACCCTCCCACCTGTGTTTATCTTTTCCAGACACACCTGTTGTTTATACTTGACCAATTGCCTTAAAACATTTTCTCTTAATCTACCTCTGATGCCTATTAGAAATAAATAACAGACTATACTACATACAACTTATTATAAATACAGCAATACAAATATATATATATATATATATATATATATATATACATAAAATAAACTATAAAATATAACAATATATAAAACTCTATATAACTATATACAATATTAAACTATAAAAATATTAGATAAGAAAAGAAGGACCAAAGAAAGTAAAGAGAGTGACAATGTGACCAAGAGAATGTGGTCCGAGATAGTGGATAGACTATCAGTGTTTGTAAGAGAGAGTGTAGTAAAGAATTTGGAAGAATGGGAAAATAGTTTTAGGGAAAAGGAGAGACTAGGATTAAGGAGGAAAGGAGAAATATTAGGATGGGAGAAAGAGGATAAGACAATTGGTGAAGAGAACAGAGTGGTAGTTATAGGAAATGTGGATCTAACGGAGGAAGAAAGAAAGTTCCTAAAACTGGGACACAAATTTAAAGTGAAAGACGAAAAAGTGGATATCAAAGAAGTAGTGTTTTCAGTAGAAGAAGCTATCATGGATGTGGAAGACGAAGAAGAGCGGTGGCGATAGTGAGACAGAATGCTTACGTTAGAAAGGGGAATCTTAGGAAAGAAGAAAGGGAGGGCTTAAAAAGACTGAGGAAGAGGAAAGACGTGGTTATTGAACAAGCGGACAAAGGAGGTGCAGTGGTAGTGATGCAGAAAGAATGGTATGAAAGAAAATTGGATGAACTTTGTGGTGAAACGTATGAAGTCATAGGAGAGAAGAAGATTAAGGATGAGGTACTCAAGGAAGTGGTTGAGAACGGAAGAAGAAAAGGGTTTAAAAAGTGGGTGAAAGAAGAAGGAAGGATTCCAAAGATGAAAGGATTCCCAAAGATTCACAAGGAAGAGATTAAGCTAAGGCCAGTGTTGGACTGTAGAGGAAACTGTCTAGAACCATTAGAAGAAGAGTTAAGAAAAATAGCAGAAGAGATACGAATAAGTCAAGAGAGTCATCGAGTAAAGAATACGGAGGAAGTGAAAAGAATGTTAGAATGTATAGGAAATAAGAAGGAGAAAACAATTATGTTTAGTATTGACGTTAAAACAATGTTTCCGAGTATAAAGAGGGATTACATACTGAAAGTCATAGAAGAAGAGATGAAAGGGAAAGAAATAAGAAACTGGAAGAAAGAGAAGATAGTGAAAGCCTTGAGAGTAATATGGGACAATAGTTTTTGTACGATGGGGAACAAACTAGTCAAGATCAAGGAAGGACTGAGTATAGGTTCAAGATTAAGTCCAGTGTTGTCAGAACTGGTGATGAACAGATGGGAGCAGAAAGTGATAGAAGATGGACACAACCTAATATTGCTTTGCAGATACGTGGATGACTGTTTGGGAGTATGGAGAGGAACAAAGAGACAACTGGAAAAATTCGTAAAGAAGGTTGAAGATGAAGAAAAAGGGATAAGACTGGAAATGGAAGTGGAGAACAACAACATTATAAACTTCCTGGACATGACTATAGAGAGAAAAGATGGACGATTTACAACAAGATGGTATAGGAAAGAATGTGCGGCAGGAGTTTACTGCCACGAAAGAAGTGATGTGGATTACAGCACCAAAAGAAACTTCATAAGGAATATGGAGAGGATAGAAGAAATAGACACTGAAGAGGAGAAAAAGAAGGAGGACATAGAGAAGTTCCACAGTTTACTAGAGCAGAACGGGTACAACAGACAGAAGTTAAGGAAGAACAGAATTGAAGAGGAAAGAAGGAAAGGAAGGAGAAAGGAAGAGGAGGAGAACAAATGGCACGGGATAGAGAGCATTGGGGAGAAGACAGAAGTACTAAAGAACTTACTTAGAAGAGGTGGTGTGAAGACGTACAGAAAAGGAGGAAGAAGAATTTTGGAAATGATTAAGAAAGCGAAAAGTAGAACGAAGGAAATATGAGAGAAAGATGAAGGTGTAGTGTATAAAGTGACATGTAAGGATTGTGATACGATATACATAGGGGAAACAGGGAAAAAACTTAGGGAGAGAATTAAACAACATAGGGATGATGTGAGACTTAAGAGAGAAAATAATGCCATATATAAACATGTTAAAGAAACGGGGCATGATATAGATTGGGAAGGTGTAAAGGGGCTAGAAAGGGAGAATAGACCAATTATAAGGAAATGGAAGGAAGCACGAAGGATAAAGAAAGAGAAAAGTGACAAATTAATGAACTGGACAAGTGGACTGTTAATACATGATCTATGGGATAAATTATTAGAACAAATTGAAGTGAAAAAACAAGATTGAACATATTTATATGTAATTTATATTCATATATTTAATATTATATATAGTTATATAGAGTTCTATATATATTGTTATATTTTATAGTTTATGTCTATATATATATATATATATATATATATATATATATATATATATATATATATATATTTGTATTGCTGTATTTATAATCAGTTGTATATAGTATAGTCTGTTATTTATTTCTAATAGGCATCAGAGGTAGATTAAGAGAAAATGTTTTAAGGCAATTGGTCAAGTATAAACAACAGGTGGGAGGGTAATTAAGTCAGGGCAGGTGGCCGAAAGATGACGCCCGGGGAAGTCCGACCCAGGTGGCTTCCCATGCACACAAGGACTTTCACTTTTAGTATAAATAACTGCGCTCTAAGATATCTCCTTCAGTTAGTGTCTGATAAAGACAACGTTACGTTGTTGAAACTGTTACACTGGAATTTAGTTTTTAATAAACAAGTGTATATACTCTGTTCAGAAGTGTTTATTATTTCTTTAGTGAGTTCCAGAGTCGTGATGGATAGAGTTGCACCCAAACTAAATGAATTCAGTCTCACATGCGCGAATCCCTCTTCTATGCTCCTAGTTGTCCCGGCAGCGGCAGTTACAGAGAAGTGTGGTCCTCAGCAGTTTGCACAAGAGTTTCATACACGAGCCTTATTCCTGCATGAAGAAATTCAGTAATGTAAGGTCAGAGAACGCGGAGCTACGAGTGAGGTCCAGTCCTGCCACGTATTATTTGGTAACTTTCAAATTTAAGGACTACCGCAACAAATTTTGAAGATGAGCATTAAAGGAAATGAATAACTGTACACTACTATATATTCATATGCCTCATCAAGGTCAGCAACACCCACGCGGTACAACGTATTGGTTACCTTTATATTTTGACCCATAGGAAGGAATAATCAAGAACAATGAAATGTATATAACGTAATTTCATTTTGACAATTCAAGGGCTTGGAGCAACAAGTGAACAAGCCACAATATACAAATTTTACAGTACAGTGATTTTTAAGTTTTAAAAAATTCCATAATTGTTGTTATTGATTCTATATGTGCCACTATTTGTTACTTCCTGCATCAATATATCATGAATACGTTACTGCAAGGTAAGGTCTGACTTACCAGTGAATTATAGTAAAAATCGTTATTTTGGTGCAAAAAATATTAAAATTTATGGCTTGTCACCTTCTTGCTTAGAGATAACACATGAAATGAAAATTTTGGGGTAACACTATGACATGCTTCATGAAATAAATGTTCAAAACCATTTTTTCTGGACGGAAAATATTTATTTGGGCAGTTTTGTAACACTAAAACCAAATATTGAAGTAACTATATACATTCAAAACAAACTATTACACAATGTTTTTTCTTGTTACACTTACAGTTTAATTTACTTCTTTTTTCATGTTTGTATAACATTAGAGACAAACCCAATTTTGCCTGCCTGTATAGATACTAAATAAGTTCCACCTTGCTCTCATCATCATAATCATTTGGCATAAACGTTTGGAAGTAGGTGCTATAGATGGGAGAAATGAATGATAAGAGATTTGTTATATTTTCAAGTTTCTTCTTATTTATCCTTAGTGGCGCATTGTATTTTGGTTTCAGTTTATCCAATGAAATTGAAAGTGGCCGGCCAACTCTGAGGAATTGCACCTCTCTGTACTCTTCGTTAACTGCATGCTTGATGAAAAAGCTGCAAGGATAATCAGCATTAAATTTGAATGAAACTGCTGCTGAGAAATCAGCTGGGTGTCCACACTTCGTATTCTTTGTGTTCATCACTTTTTGTAATAATGCTTCAAGATTTAATTTTTCCTGTTGAGCCATTCGTGTTAGGCGAAAAGGATTCTTTTTTAGCTTTGGAAATGATGTTCATCCACATAATATGATTATAAATTTGCTAGTGTTTCTGCTGAAAGTTCTCAATAACAGCAAAGTCTCTATCAGATGGTAGAATGGTGTGTCCTGATATTAGAAAGTAATGAGTTATTTGGTTGAACTGTCTCTCCCGAATAAGATGGAACCAAAGAGCCGTCATAGTCCAGTTCTTATTCTGGCCAGGACAATTATCACTGAAAACAACAAGCTCCACCACTTCATGCTTCGTGGCTATAAATTTTATAAGAGCACTGCACACCTCATCATAACCTCTACAGCCCGTTTCTTCGCTCCACGCGAACATGTAACGTTTCCGGTTCGTACAATCATGAATATTGAAATTGAATAGCCAAAGTTTCCGACAGTAAAAGGCAGTACTGATAGTGAGTTTTGGGACTGGTAAGGCCTGTTGCACGTCCATACTAGTCACGAGTTTCTTGTTATGTTTGCTCAGAGTTTCCCTTTTTAGAAGGTCCTGCATGCTTGCAGCTCGCCTCTGGTGCACCTTCAGATCATTTTCGATAGTTTTTACTTTATCTTCTTTGCCTTCTGATCTTCAACCAGCAATTTTGATCTTCGATATATAACATACTTTGCAAGTATCTGAGTTAGGCAATTTAAAACTAATATTCGGTGCAAAAAATTCTACGATATGCATCTTCACTGACTGGATTCTGAATGCCTTTTTCCGTGCACCATGGTAAGTAGAAATCTTCGTAAAACCGGGAAATTGATAAATCACAGACAAAAATTTTTTTTGCTGATTATCCGATCTGTTGTAATGGCTCTGGTACTTTGGTCTGCTGTTTGTGTGACTAACAGACTGAAGTCGATTTTCGTTTATTCTGTTTGGCCTCTTCTTATGCTTGTTTCTGCTATCCGCTTCGCCTGAAATAATCCATTATTACAATTCAACGAAACTTGGTGTACACGCACTTGATCATTGTGTGAAATTCTACACTTACCGAAGAGGAACACGTCGATGGCCTATAGCTTTTTTGTGTAACCTAATTAACATATCAGCTTACAACTCTTACATAAGCTTTCGAGAATCTAACGAAGAATTTGCTCAAGTATATTCACGTAAAGCATCAGGTAGAAAATATTTTCTCAAAGAACTTGCACGTCAGTTATGTAGATTCAACATTGAAAAGCGTGCAGAAAATGCCAGCGGTCTTCACAAGAAGTACACTATTGATATTGAAAGCTTTTTGTACAGTTGTAATCAAGGAGAAGGATCCGTATCCATAGGTACTGTGCTTACTGAGCCACGTGGAAAAGTAACTCGGTTAAATTTTTAAAAGTTGTCATCCAAAGGTCGTTGCTATCTGTGTACTCATAAAAAGGTCAGAAAATGTATGAAGGCATGCACAGAATGTAACGAATAATGTCCTTCTCACACAGCACATGAGGAGAAAGTTACAAAGAGGGTCTGTGCTGTATGTATGAGGTAATTCAATTCCCGTTTGAAAACAAAGATATTTGTACATTTTGGTTATGTAATTCAGTGTTCAAATTATAAAAATATTCGTAAAGAAAATTATTTTTATGTAATGTAATGCAAATAGTTATACGGTATATTTCCTCCATATACTTATAAATAATACTTCAATTATGATTTAGCATTAAAAATAATTGGTATTATTGTTTGAAAAATTTACCTCATACCTAATCTAACCTCATACAAAATACAACGTATGAATTCAAATAAATGGTAAGATCATCACCTTCAATGAAACAAAGATTTCATTCATTCGTCACTGAGAAAGGCTAAAATTCACAAGACGCTTTGTTCTCTGTGGCGTGTTCATTCTATTATTTTGCTATTAGTCGGTGTTTCGTCTTGCTTTTGTTTTTGATGAACATTCTGGTAAGTAGAGCTACGCATTATCTTGTACGTATGTAAAGGGAAGGGATTCTTGTAGACATTTCAAGTATATTATATTACATTGTATCTGATTATCTTCTCAGGATAGGACAATGAGTGACACATTCGCAGAGTTAAATATGGCAACCTTGATTTCTGTTTCAATGCGCTTGACACTTCCACCCTCATAGAAAGTGTCAATTTCCGTCTTCCCTCCCCTTTGGAAACTACCTCCCTTGACCAAAGACCAGAATTTGCCGAAGGGAACTTCAACACTATTCATTTCAACGCGCAAAGCCTTCTTTCAAATTTCGTGGAAATTGAAAACATTGTATCCTCTTTTAAACATGTGCATACAGTACTTATTTCTGAGTCTTGGCTACAGGAATCCCTCTCAAAAACCTTGTTCATTTATCAGGTTACCACCTCTTTACAAACAATAAAAAGGGTAAACGCGGCGTGAGGGTGGCAGTATACTTTCAAGACAACTTCCAGGTTAAACTTCTGTCTCAGTCAGCTGGTGTATATAACAGTAGTTCAGAATATATTATACTCGAAGTCACTATAGGCCACCAGACTTTGCTTTTGAGTGTTGTGTATCGTTCCCCCGTACATCTTTCCCAAACTTTGTTAACGATATTGCAAAACATTTACCCCATTACCAGCATTCCATAGTACTGAGTGATAAAAATTGGGATCTTTTAACAACGAAAGACGAAGTCTTGCAATATTGGGATACGATCTCGGGCTTTAACCTTGCTTTGTGTCCTCTGGGTTCAACTCATCACATAAGGGACTCAGAATCATGGATAGATGTGATACTGGTATTCAAAGGAAAAAAGGAAAAATGAAATCTTCGAGTTTTACGTCCCACAGTTATGCCGGTTAGGCTAAAGGAGACGGTAAACATGAGAAATGAATGAAATGGTGGAATGAAGAAAGTGGGAGGAAACGGGAGAACCCCGAGAAAACCCACGCACACGGTGTTTGTCCACCACAAAGTTCACTTGGCAATTGCTGGGATCGAACCCGGGACCCCAAGTACCAGAGGTGAACGCTCTACCACTGAGCCACCGCGGCCCCGAAAGGAAAAAAGGAATTAGCCATATCCACACAGCTGGCATCTCCTATAATGATATGTTATTCATATCTTACGAACTTCGAGTTTCGTTATGAAAAACATATTCACATCATACAGAGATTTTAGGTACATGAATAAAGCAAACCTGAAAATCACCGCTGCTTACTTTCCGTGGCACTCAATGAACTGCCTCCCTACAGTTAACGAGCAGATAAATACTCCAAATTCTTTAATAATAAATTTGTATGATAGACACGTCTCTGTAGTTAAGAAACACATTTTGCGGCCTCCATCACAATGGTTAACCGATGAATTACGTTCGTTAATGGCGTGGAGAGATAAAGCTTATAGAGCATACAGAAGACATGTTAAAAATAGTGATCCTTCTAGTGATAGCACAATAAATACGAATACAAAATTCGAAAATTATGGAATATTAAGAAACCGTTGTACTCGAGAAGTGAAGAAGGCAAAGCGACGCTTTGCCTATGAAATACTTGAATTTGAAAATAATGGAGCAGTCCTTTGGAAACGGTTCAAGTATTAGGTGTTTGGAGAAGCATAGTCAGGAACGCAGTTAACTGTACACCACATGAATTGAACAACTTTTTCTGTCAAAGCCATATTATACCAGCCTTCATGAAACTGTAAACAATGAATAATATTGTAGCTTAAGAAATTAACTCTCTGTTCTCGTTTTCTCACGTATAGCCTGCACATGTATTTCTCTTTCCACAGGTACTTTTCCCACAGTATGGAAACTCGCTAAGGTCTGTGCACTTCCAAAAAACAACAAAGCTGAAAATATCGCAAACAAACGTTCTATCGGTGTCCTTCCCGTGCTTTCAAAAGTTTTTGAATATATTGTAAATGATCAAATTCGGGAATACTTAACAACAAATAATTTATTGGATACATTTCAATCTGGTTCTCGAAGTAATCATAGCACATGCACTACGCTACTAAACGTAACGGATGATGTAAGATCGGCTATTGATAACAGAAAACTGACGCTCGTTACTATACTTGACTATAGTAAGGTATTTCAAATGATTGATTTTGACATATTACTTCAGAAATTATCATTATTGTTTAATTTTTCTGAATCAGTGGTTAAATGGTTTAATTCTTACTTCAACAACGTAAACAAAGTGTAGCGATCAATCAGGATCCAATATCGACATGGCATTGTACCAAGAGTGGAGTGTCGCAAGGTAGCGTACTAGGTGCCCTAGTCTTTGACCTTTACATTAACGATCTCCCTAAAATTCTCACATATTGTAAGTACCATATTAACACTGATGATTTTCAGTTATATGCTTCTCTTCCCCAACAAGATAATAATGTGATTGAGAAAATAAATATCGAGTTAAACAAAACCAGCGACTGCTCTACGGCTCACGGGTTAAAATTAAATGCAACAAAATCGCAGTTCATCTTAATTGGCTCCCCAAGAATTCTCTCTTGTAATAATATCTCCCAAATATAAAATTGTCGAATATTGTTATTCCATTCTGTACAACTGTGAAAAATTTGCGAGTCATACTAAATCAGAATCTCTCCTGGTCATATAACCGCCACTAGGTTATAGAGTTATTTTTTGTGGACGCTCTGTATATTTCGTAAAGACAGTGATAATTTTTTCGATTTATACTATATTCTACGACGCAAATAAGTTCTTTCTTCGGTGGGAATTGCTTCCTTCCCACGCAACTGGACAAAGAAATTTCTCATTGTTATATATATATATATATATATATATATATATATATATATATATATATATATATATATATATATATATATATATATATTTAAACATATCTTTTTGGTGAGAACATTTCAGTGAATGACGAATCTTCTCAGTGTTTCTCCCTGACTTATTATATGCACAGTATGTATTCTGCAGTTATTTGGAACTGAATTAAGTGCTTTCTTTAATCATTTATGGAGATACTAGCTGACCAGATTTTCAAGTGACCAGAGTGACGCCAGTCACATTGGTTTTGCTGTTTCTTATCTGTACTTTCTCACGCCCAAGTTATCACAATGTCTCATGCATCGTGACTAGGGACTAAAATTAACATAAATCCTTTTCCGTATTTTGTTTGCATGTGCATGCAGATGATTTAACTGAGTAGTTTGTAGAATGAACTGCAAACACTCTTCAGCCGACCACTGCAGCTCGTATCTAGAACTTTTGAGCACGGGGAGTTTGACTCCAAGTTTAGAAGCCGTAACCATTAGGGATGCACGTGGGACGAGACGAGACGAGAAATGGAAAAGTCTCGTCTCGTTTCGTCTCGCAGCCTCAAATGTTGGTCTCGTCTCGTATCTCGCATAAAATTTTGAGTCTCATGTCGCGTCTCGCGCGGTCTCGCATATATTCTGTGTCAAATTTTTGCAATGTGTTATTCTAAGGCTGTTAATGGATGATGATGTGATATTCTGTCCGAAGGCAGGTATTTTACCTACAAGTTCCTAGGCAAGGTGAATCCATGGTGGTTTGTCATTGCTTTTCATGGGATGAATGTTCATAACATCCTAAGGAGACGGAACCTAGAGTTCAACATGGTATCTGAACTTGTGTCCCCTCCGCTCCAAATTAAAAGAAAAGTTATGCTGGAATTTGATTGCTGGACCATTAATTTTCGTCAAATTAATAGCATAATTTACAGCAAAACCAGCATAATTTACAGCAAAACCAGCATAAATTGTTGTTGGATCCAACATTGTTTTCCAGCTTAGAAATCTCCAGCAATATTTTCCAGTATGCCATGCGGGCACATTTTTGCCCCGAAAAAAGTCGCCAATGTAATTACGATATAAAGAATATAATGTTTCCGTATGTTTTTTTGAACTCATTGAACCAAACCCGGATCCTTTTACTATATCTATATGTAAATTTCTTCGTCTTTATTTAACCTGATTTCAACCTTGTCTTTGCCTGCTTCTAGTCCGAGGAATGCTCTAACCTCAGAATATCCAAAATTGACATGGATTGTTCCCTTAGAATAGGTTTGAACTTTCTTTTCAGAAAGTTTAAACTCTCTAGCATTAAATTTGTGGAAGCAGCAGAGAAATTATAAAAATACGTTACTTGTGTAGCAGAAGAGTGCTGCCATCTATTGTCGCCTATCTCTCTTTACACCAACCACCAAAGCATAACATTACTTGTGTCAATGAACTTGTGGATAACGCAATATGTTAACAATTGCGAGAATCAAAATATCCAGCAAACTATACTTGATACAAAAGAAGCTATCTGGAACAATTTCCAGATCATACAGTTGAACTAACTGCAGTGTTGCCAGGATATGAAAACCAGAAAAGTTTTTTTTTTTTTTTTAACCCGACAGCACTTGTGTCAAGCAACACAGACCACATGTCTCTTGATCCTGAGCTAAGTAAAATGCTGACCTTACAAGAACGCGGTTTCGTGTAACTTCCTACTTCAACACGTCAGTTGTAGATCGCATTTTATCGCTTGCTGAGAGGCATTTTATCCGGAGAAAATGAAATGTTGGGTCTGACAGACTAGGCGCCAGTGCTCGTGTTACTCAAATGAGAGGTTATTATTATTTTTTTTTAAAAGTAAGTGTACTTGAGCCGTTAGTGGTGAAGAATAATAGTGTCATTTGTATTTGTGCGGTTTACTGCTCAGGCCTATAATGCTTTTCTGCTTGGTCAAGTTATACGTACTATTTCTTATCATGTTGTTTACACTTACTTATTACAATGGTTACGTGAATGTAAACAAATTGGAATGCTTCTAACAGAAAGCTTATACAATGATGGTTGTAATGACTTCTCGGATTTCGATCAATCTGACTCAGGACATAAGGATTTTTTTAAGAATAAGCAACAAAAACTATACTTTAGGTGTTGTAAAAACTGCCTTTTCTTATTTATGATGAATTTTTATCCTCAACTTACCCAATTAAATTACAAATTTTCTATGATGAATGTGTTTGTAAAATTTCGTTGTTGTAAACTGGAAAATAATCGGGGTTCGGTTCGAAATGCATAATTGATTTTCATTAGACATATTTAAACTTGATTTATTACCTTGCGTCAATGTCCAGATATAATAATAAAAATTCTACCATAATTTGGGTATTTTTGCATTTTGTATATATAAAAAGCCACTAAAATGAACGTTTGTACTTCATTTTACAATTTTGCTCTTAAACATAACAGAACAGGGAATTAATAACAAAAATGTTAGGCAATCATTTTTGACAAACACACAAAATCTACTCTGTGACAAGCACGCCATGTTGGAAAATCATTTTTGACAAACACGCGAAGTCTACCCTGTATTGGTAACTGACATTCCTGATGATACCCAAGAATTTATATATATCAGACTTTTGGCTGAAACGGTTTCTTTGTTTTCGCAGTACAATTTGAGCTTTAAAGAACAACCTGTCCGCAGGGACTGAAGTTGCAGTTACACTAAACAAATCTCTTGCCATTGACCTTAGTATAGGAATTTGCTGTTCTTGCAAGTGCCACCATTCCAGTATAATTTGCTGGGCATCACACCAGGGAATTGAAAGGTAGTTCTCCAACTCATCATCAGCTTGATCCATTGGGTTTTCTCGTTTACGTTTATCATATAGATTGTTAAGGTCAAATTCTTCATCACTCTCTGATGACGAAACCGTTGGCAGCAAATCAATTCTTCTTTCGTTATTTTGGTACTTGTTTAGCAATTCTGTGAAAACCGAAAGTGAGTTGGTTTTCAATTCGCGGCCCCAAGGCGTAAAGTTCGAAAGTTTCTAATTTATGTCTTGGATCTAGTATCAACACGGCACAATACAACCAATTAGTCAGTCGATAATATTTGACCAGCTTGTCCCTCGCCCTTTGAAGTGCAAGCAAGATTAATTCATCCGTCTCTGACTTTCCCACTTTCGTATCTAATGTTTTCATCATGTCCTCTATTTTGTCTAGAAGTAAATTCACACTCACAACAACAGATGGCAAAGTACCGTATTTGCTTCCACCTAATTGATCACTTAGATATCTGAGGTCTATAACGCTGTCGCACAAGCAATTTATGCCCTTTTTCAACTTTATGGCAATATCCAGCATTTCGTGGGTGGAATTCCATCTATTAGGAACGTCAACTATAGGAGAAATGTTCATTGCTGCTCCTGCTATTTCACAAGCAATTGTAAGCCGGTGGTTCAACTGTTCAGACCTTTTGATTTTCTTGCAAAGTTCCCTAACTTTTCCCACACAATTCCGTTCCCCTTCGTCTTTGCCTTCTATCTCATCACTGTCATCTGTACCACTGTCACTATCACTTTCGTCCTCCGAGTCCCCTAGTATTTCATCTTCCGTCTTGTTTCCCACCTTTAAAACTTTCAACAAATCTTGCGCCGCAAGGTTGAGTACGTGAGCCATACATCTAAAATGTTGATTCTCACTGTCAAAATCGGGCAAGAGAAGTTGCAATTCTTGCATAAAAGTGGAATTGGCAGTAGCATTGTCCACTGTAATCCCTTGAATCTTGGATTCTATCCCGTAGGTCTTAAGAGTATTAAGAAACAATTTAGCTATGTCCTTCCCAATATGTTTATCAAGTGATGGAACAAAGTCAATCACAAGAGACTGAAGATTCCAGTTATCATCTATAAAATGAGTAATTATTCCGTAATAAGATCCACCATTGATAGCTGTTCAGCCATCAATAGTGAAAGACACCTTAGATCTATTATTTTGCAGTACTTTCATAACTTTTTTCTGTATAGTATGAAATTGTAGCAATACGATGTTCTTCAAGGACTTTCGTCCTGGCATTTTTATTGATGGAGTTATATGATGAAAAAAAAATTGATTGTAGCCTCATCCTGAAAAAAGGACAATGGAAGATAATTCTTTGCTACCCAGTCCACAAGCAGTTAATTCAATTCTTCCTTCCTCTCAATGTTTTTCGCCCGGAATAAAATAAATCCTATTCTTAGAACTAAAAAGTTTAAAACAGCAATAACAAGAAGCTACTCTACTACTACACGAGGACTCGGTCGCCTTAGAAGTTTCTGGAAAGTGAAATGTGTCTTACAAACAAGGTTTGCCAAGTACCACACCCGGATTTGCTTAAAACTTCTGCAGTGGACAAAAGATCGAAAAGTAAGAGACCCATATTTTTTATATTAGCCAACGTGGGGGATTAAGGAGAGAACGCTCTCCGAAATTTCGAACAGACAGAAGTGAGAAAACGCTGATGAAGGGGCGGTCCTTCCTAAGCCAGGCAAAGTCGCAACTAGCCCCACGAGCTACAGACCCATTGCTCTCACGAGCTGCGTCTGTAAGCTGCTTGAACGCATGGTCAACAAGCGCTTGGTGTGGTATTTGGAATCCAGTTCCCTTCTGAGCAAGCTTCATAGTGGATTTCGTCGCTTCCGATCCACTATAGACAATCTCGCTTATCTTGAGGGTCAAATTCAAGACGTCTTTCTCAACGGCGAACATATTGTAGCTATATTTTTTTGACTTAGAGAAGGCTCATGACACCACATGGCGTTACGGAATCCTAAAACAATTATATGACTCGGGTCTCCGTGGGCATATGGCCCACTTTATGTTGAATTTTCATCACGAGCGACACTTCAGAGTGCGTGTGGGATCTAATCTCTCAGAGCGCTTTGTACAAGAAAATGGTGTTCCACAAGGCAGTGTCCTTAGTATCACGTTGTTTGCTGTAGCCGTCAACAGCGTTCTTTTGGGAGATCCAGGCTCCTGTGTCTGGTTTGCTTTATGTTGACGACCTTGTAATTTCCTGTCACTCTCACCACATTCGCGGCATTATTCGACACTTTCAACTCACTCTCAATCGTCTTATTCGCTGGTCGAATGAGACTGGATTTCGCTATTCCACCGAGAAATCCCAATGTGTTCACTTCTGCCGGCAGCGTACCTGCATTGTTGACCCGGACTTGTACCTCGATGGCACCTGTTTGTCATTCGTTGATACAGTCCGTTTCTTGGGTCTGGTCTTTGACCGTCGCTTGTCGTGTGCACCACATATACGGAATCTTAAATACTCTTGTCTTCGAGCTCTGAATCTCCTTCATGTCCTTTCCCTCCGCACATGGGGTGCTGATCGTACTGTTCTGCTTCGTTTGTACCGTAGTCTAATTCGGTCCAAGTTAGACTATGGCTGTATTGCCTATGGTTCTGCTCGTGCTTCTCTGTTACGACAACTTGACACAGTGCATCACCTGGGTATTCTTATTTCTACTGTCGCCTACCGCACTAGTCCCGTTGCCAGTCTGTATGTTGAAGCCAATGAACCTTCGTTAGCGCATCGTCGCATCAGACTACTTTTTTATTATTCTGCGCGTGTGCGTTGTGTTCCCGACCACCCGTGTCGACCATGTCTCCGTGGTGGTCGGATTTGCGAGTGCTATGCTGCACGTCCACGCACTACACGTCCCTGGTACATCCCTGTGTGTGAGAGTTTCCTTGGCGACGATTTCGTGTGGTCCTCTCTTTCATTGGTTCACTTTTGTGCTATTCCACCGTGGCTTCTTCGTCTACCTCGCTATGGTTTACGTTTGACTCTGCATTCCAAACAGCACACTAGCTCCCAGTTGTATCAGCAGGAGTTTGCCGCACTGTTAGATCAGTATCATGATTTTTGTGTGTTATTTACGGACGGTTCTAAGAATGGGGATTCTGTAGGCTGTGCCTTTGTCACCGACGAGGGCAGCTCAGAATTCAATTTGCATCGCCTGTGTTCCGTGTTTACTGCAGAATTGACTGCAATTTAACTTGCCTTGGACCATGCCTTAACGCTTTCATTACATCGTGTGCTTATCTGCACCGACTCACAGTCCGTCGTTCTTAGCTTACAGAATGTCTTCACTACGCACTCTCTCGTTCAGGACATTCTCGTGAGGTGCCATCAATTACAGCTACAGGGTTGTGACGTCGTTGTCTGTTGGGTGCCAGGTCATGTCGGCATTCGGGGAAACGAACGTGCTGACACAGCTGCCAAGCACGCCGCCTTGTCTGGGGTTGCTTTGGAGCATAGCCTTCCGTGCTCTGATATTTGTTGTCATTTTTCCAGCTTGATGCGCACTCACTGGCAAGTAGTTTGGGACCAGGCAAATGAAAATAAACTTCACGCCGTTAAGCCCCTTCTAGGTAATTGGCAAACGTCTTGTCGCTTGAATCGTAGAGATGAAGTGCTCCTGGCGCGTTTGCGTATCGGACACTCTCATCTAACGCATGTTTATCTGCTGCGTGGCATGGACTGTCCGTACTGTGAAGAGTGTATTGTCCCCCTGAGTATTCAGCATATTCTCGTTGAATGTCCTGAATACTCAGATATCACAGAACGTTATCGACTGCCTTGTCTTCTTGCCCGTGCGTTGGGGGATGAGAATAATATAGTTAGCCGGGTACTTGCGTTTATTCGTGCTTCTGGGGTTGCTCACGTTCTCTGAGCTCTTTTAGTGTGTTCGTACTCTTTTTTTGCTGCTAAATTTTTAAATTTCTGTCACATTTTATTGTTTTCTATATATTGTTATTGTTATCTATTTTATCTTATGTATCCTTTTATTCTCTGTTTTAGTTTTGACTTTTCGTTTTCTCATTTAGCAGCGCTTTGGTTTCTCGACCACTATTATTTTTAGCATGTTCTTATGTTTTCATCGTGACGGAGACATATAGCCTCGTTGCTGACGTCCCCATTAACTCCTCTATTCTATCTATCTATCTATGTTTGGAGTAGCAACTAGGATACTACGTGGCATTACCACGGCGATCCTTTCCCCAGTGCGTCAATGGTGTGAGAAAAGTATTTATAGTGTAATTTCAGACAATCACACACACACACACACACACACACACATATATATATATATATATATATATATATATATATATATATATATATAAAGGGCTACAGTGCATTAAAAAGGCAAAGTGTTACTTTAGTGACAAAGATTATTATACATATTCTGTGTTAAGTGTTGTGTTCATTCCTCTTCGCTATTTTTATATAATAATATTCTAATAAATATGTATAGTATATAATCCAGTGTGTTTTCGTTGTTTGTGTGCGTTATGGTCTGGATGATCGTCTGATCATCCGTGAGGTCTTCGGGACGAGACATCGGAACCTCTCGGCGCTTAATGCTCATCTCATCATTGACACGGACAAGCGATTTGGAAACAATTTGTAACCCCTTCTTGGAGAGGTCCTTCATCGTCCTATCCAGGTAAGTTCTAGTCTCAGGAGAATACTTATTGGCAGGACCACGGAGGACAGAACCACGAGCACCGAACTTGAGTTGGTTATAAATAAATGACGCCCGAACTACCGACCCGAATCGAGACCGTTGGTGCCCGAATATACTTGTAAGATCAATATTTTAATATATTATTTCTCTTTCAGCTTAGTACCAGGTAGTAAAAAAAAACTTTTCTTTCAGGTGACTTTAATCATATTGTTTTGTGATAGTATATATTATTCTAATCATACGTTTTAAGTTTATTCTTGTCCAAGATGGCACACCAGGAAGCAGATATGATTAGTAGAATGAATTCACTTTTCGAAGAGTTAATGAGAGACTATAAAGAGAATCGCGCTAAAAACGATGAGAATTTTGCTCACCTTAAAGAGAATTTCGCTAGGTTAGAGCAAAAAAGTAGATAAAAACGAAGAGAATTCTGCTAGATTAAAACAGGGAAATAAAGAGAATATTGACAGATTAGAGAAAGAGCTAAAAAGTGAGTTAGGACAGAAGTTAGACGCTGTACAAAAGGAATGTTGCGGAAACAACCAAAGATTAGAACAAAGTATTAGGACTGTAGAGACTGAAAGTAAACGTAGGAACGAAATTCTCGAACAAAAAAACGATGGCATAACACTTAAGATTCATGATCAGCTTTACGAAGTCAGTCAGCCATAGTACCAAAAGAAGCAATCGAACTCGCCACACAGACCATCGACGAAGTGAAGCAACAAACTGAAGAAACATGCCATCGTGTAGAACAAATAGAAACAAAATTTGTAAAATCCAGGATCATTTAGGAGGTTTACCCGAATACACACAATCCCTCCAAGGCCAGTTGGAATCAGCCCGAGATGTGGCAGGCTAATAAGGAGCGCTGTGTTAGTTTACATATAGATACAGTCGATAAATTAGATGAGATGTATGACCATATTGAGGAAATTTCCGAACGCGTAGAAAGGCAAGTAAAAGATATTAAGATGGTGTACGAAGAAGCGAAACTCATAGATTATAATGTGAAGGTAAAAAATGAGTCTAATGCAGAATGTCCCGCTGAAATATGGGCAGTAGATAAGAAGATAAAAGAAATTAGGCGCGATATGATAGAGCTCGCTCAGAGAATAGAAAATACTGAAAATAGAGCGCTAGATTTCGAACCCCGAGTAGAAACAGATGCCACTACAACGGTACGTTGTATATTTTTATATTATTTTGGGCAATAAGCATTTTTTTATATGTACTAACCCATTTTATATGTACTAACCCAGGTTATGAAGAAGAAGTTAGTTACAAATATATAATTGTCAAGTACAAAAAAAGATATTCATATGTTAAATAATGAGTTTGACAGGTGATGAAATATTGTGCCTCTATATTTATCCTATAATGGATCTATATTTATCCTTTACACAATAGTCTGGCCTGCAATGTTTTCCGTTTCTTCCGTAATTATATTGCGTTATGTTACCGGTACAATTAGGTTCGGTTGTACAATCACTACCACTGTTACTGTCACAACTACGTTTAGGTTTAGTTACCTGATTACTATTACGGTTGCTACTACGGTTAGGTTCGATTACCTTACCGGTAAAATTAGTTTTTGTTTTCATTCCTTTTACTACTGTCGAAGTATCAGGTCTCTTAACATATCTGTACCTCTTCTTTCCACAATGTTCCCGGTACTTTGTCCTTCCTCGGGTATTGTTTTTTCTGTGATTAAGTTCAGTTGTATCACCGGTACACATGAACTTAACATCTTCTTGCTTATTGGGGCCACACTTCAACCTCACATGAATACTTTGAACTTGATTTCCAAGGTTAGTTTGATTTAAGTTAGTACTGTGTCGCTCCATTATTGGATCTTCAAAACTAAGCAATATCACATTTAGATGATGCAAACCAACGCACTGCATTACGTTCTGCGAAGACACCATCAGACCGTTCACCAAGATCATTCTGGTCCCTTCGTTGAATGAACAATTCAACAGATTTAATTCACTCGAACTATCCACTAATAGGAACACATGTTTTCTTTCTGCGTTTCACGAATATTGGAATGAACTTATCTTCTGCTAGATGAACCATAGGATTGATATCATGTTGAATATATTGTGAATTCAAGCAATCAATAGCGTTCTCAAGAAGAGGATGATCGTAACATGTAGCATACTGATACCTACCAGAATCTTCGTTATACGCTACGTCCATAAAACAATCAATGTTATTCGCCTGAAAGGAAAAGTCAGGGTAATCTGTTCCAATCAATACGGCAGTATACTTCTGTGAAGACTTAACAAATTCTACCAATACAGATTGAAAGTTTACTTTCTCCTTGTTTTCTAGAGTGTCTACAGAGTCCTGTACTTCGATGTCTCTCTGTATTACCTTGCCGTCAATTTGTTGATGGATCTGTTGTAGTTGATGTTGTAAGTCGTCATTAAGCTGTTGTAATTTCTCTAGTTGCTCATCATGATGTTGGGCCTGCTGATCTGCCTTTTGGTTCAACTTTTCCAATTGTTGGTTCACTTTGGTGAACTGTTCAGCTTGGTCCTTGAGTAGACGTGATACTTCCTTCAAAACTTCGGTAACATTCATCTCAAAAAGAATACAATTACTGTATGGCTCAATCACGATCGCTTTCTACTAATGCTTCAAAAACGATATTTTTCTCTTCTTCCCATCCCGGGTTTCTTGCACCATTTCTGTCGGTATGAAGTTGTAGTTCTGTGTTCGGGGTCATGGGCTGGCGCCTCGGTTTGCAGCCTGATCGCGTAATCCTCTTTGGGCTCCTAACCTTTTCAACGCCGTGTACTGGCGAGATCTGCTCTGGGGCCATGGGCTGGCGTCTCGGCTTGCAGCCTGATCGCGTAGTCCTCTTTGGGCTCCTAACCTTTTCAACCACGTGTATTGGCCAGATCTGCTCTGGGGCCATGGGCTGGCGCCTCGGCTTGCAGCCTGATCGCGTAGTCCTCTTCAAAGCTAGGCACCTCTTGAAAGCTTGGCATCTCCTCTTCAAGACCGATAGTCCTATTCTTACGGGTAACATACGATTTCCAGGTATGCGCACTCGATTCATATCCCAGCACGTCTTCAAGATCGGACTCCTCTTCAAGGCTAGGCACCTCTTGAAGGCTGGCCAGCGCTATCGGGCTCCTCTTGTAGGGTGGGCTCCTGTTGTAGGGTGGGCTCCACTTGTAGGGCGGGCTCCTCATGGCTGCGCTGCACTCTTTTTTGTTTCCGGCGTCGACCTAAATCAGAAATATGGTTCTCCTTACCCTTACCCCAAGAGGGCATGATCTTCTCCGGGTCCAGGGGCTCTTTGCTTGGTTGGCACCCCCTTCTCTCTTGGTTGTACCACATATGATACTTGGCTCTCTTCTTCTTTATTTCTTCTTTATTTTTCGCATAAAAGACTTTATCGTATTCTTTTTCTTTTCAGGATCTTTAAACGGCATAATTAACACACAATTTTTAACATTCAAACAAGTTGCCAAAATAAAAAACTTTTGAATGCTAGACATTCTACTAGCCATTAGTACTAGAAAACTAGACAAGTTAGTAATAGGCACTATAGTGATTCGGCTTATTTGGAACGTAAGGACACCAGTAGTAGTGACTATGCAAGTGATGATACAGAAATCAAGGTTGTACGTGACCAAAGGCGCAAGCGCGACAAAAATGTTACTTTCACAAATCGCCAGAGAAAAAATACGAAAATAAAAGACGATATCATGGTTAAGGAAATTCAGTGTTTTCCTAAATTTCATGGTGTTCTTTCCAGTGAATCAATTCACAATTATTTGCAAAAGCTAGAGCTTACTGCTCAATTAGCTAACCTTTCTGATAAAACTCATCCCACATTTATTGCAAGGAGTTTCATCAAGTTGGTATAATATCAGGAAGGACGAATTCGCCAACTATGAGCAAATCAAGCAAGCACTCATTCAGGCTTTCGCGGGGAAAGCTACAGTACTTCGTGAATTGACACCGCAGTAGCCAGAATTTCTCATACTTACAGACGTAATACAGACATAGATTAATAGATTCAAAACTGAGCTTTTCCTTCATTCATGTAACAAAATCAGGAAATTTTTGGCCGCAATTCAAAAATTAGAAAATTTACATGCTCAGCAAAGTCGTAGAGGAAAGATACAAGCAGGGTAATAATTATAATGGTAATCAAAATTCCAGTTTCCAAAGTAAACAACGAAATTTTTCGTATAATAAGAGTAATAATCAAAGGTACCAGGATCAGCGTGTAAATAATATGAGAATTGATAGAAATCAGAACCGAGGTCGTACGCGACATGACAGTAGTAGAAATGGTAGGAACCGACCCTCGAGATCACGTGATTAGAGAAATAGTGAGAAACGAAACAGGAATCCCAACTTGCGCGATAAGTCTAACACTAGACCTGAACGAAAGAACAATAATTCTAGGAATCGGCGAAACAATAGTACCAAAAGTTAAAGGAGGAATAATAATAGTAGAAATAACAATAGGCAAAATCATAACAATAGGAACAACTCAAACCGAAGTAATAAATTGAATTCTGGCCAATCGGAAAACAATTAGCAGGCGGTACTGTGGAACGGATACCGGTCAACACATACTATCATACTGTATGTCCAACTAAACATTTTCTGGTATCTCATACTCACGTTTGTAGTGCAAAAACCCCGATTTGGCTAGAAGTGACTGAATCGGACACCGACTCTCTAGACCGTTATATCCAACCCTATCTCCATTAGAGCCAACCCTATCTCTGCTAAACATAAAGTTTTAGTTTGTAATAATAAAGTTGAATGTTTAGCGGACACAGGTTCCGATACGTGCCTCATGTCTTTAGTACTTTGGAAACGAGTGATTGAATTGATTGAATGAATAGGGGGTTTAATGGGGATGTCAGCATCAAGGGTATATGTCCCCGTCACGATTTAAACGGTTGCTCTCGATTAAAAGATGTAAAGAGAAACAGGTTAAAAGATTAGAGCGAAATAAACAAAAGTGCTCCTAAATAAAAGGAGAAAATGAAAAAGAAAATAAAAGAATAAATAAAAAAGATAACAATAACAATATATAGAAAAACAATAAAAGCTAACAGAAATTAAAAATTTAGTAGCAATAAAAGAGCGACAACACACTAAGACAGCTGAGAGAACGTGAGCAACCCCAGAAGCTTTAACAAAGTCAAGTACCCGGCTAACTATATCACTGGAATCCCCCAAAACGAGGGCAAGAACAGAAGGCAATTTCTAAACGTTCTCTGAGAGCTGAGTATTCAGGACATTAAACAAGAATGTGCTGAATACTCAGCGGGACAATACACTCCTCACAGTACGGACGGTTCAATCTCCGCAGCAAGTAGCCATGCGTCAGATGAGAGTGTCTGATACACAGACGCGCCAGGACCACTTCATCTCGACGACGATGGCACGAGGACGTACGCCATTCTCCTAGGAGTGGCTTGACTGCACGTAACTTATTCTCAAGAGCCTGGTCCCAATCTGCTTGCCAGTCAGAGCGCAACGAAGAATAGAAATGATGCTGAAGATCGGAGCAGGGAAAGCTATGGTCCAGTGCAACCCCGGCCAAGGCGGCGTTCTGGCAGCTGTGTCAGCACGTTCGTTTCCCCGGATGCCGACCTGACCAGGCACCCAGCAGACAACGACGACACAACCCTGTTGCTGCAATTCATGGTATCTCACAAGAATGTCCTGCACGAGAGAGTTCATACGGAAGACATTCTGAATACTCAGAACCACGCTCTGGGAATCGATGCAAACAAGTACAAGACGTAAGGAAAGGGTGAGAGCATGGTTCAAGGCAAGCTTAACTGCAGTCATTTCAGCAGTGAACACGGAACACAGGCGATGGAAATTGAATTCTGAGCTGCCCTCGTCGGTGACAAAGCCACAGCCTACAGAATCCCCATCCTTAGAACTGTCCGTAAAAAACACATTAAAATCGGGGTACTGATCTAACAGTGCGGCAAACTCTTGCTGATACACCTGGGGACTAGTCTGCTGTTTCGAATGTATAGACAGACGTAAATCATGGAGAGGTAGACGAAGTAGCCATGGTGGAATAGCACGAAAGTGAACCAACGAAAGAGAGGGCCACAGGAAATCGTCGCCAAGGAAAGTCTCACACACACGGATGAACCATGGACGTGTAGAGCGAGGACGTGCAGCATAGCGCTCGTATATCCGACCACCACGGAGACATGGTCTACACGGGTGGTCTGGAATACAACTCATGTGCAGAATAAGTTAGAAGTTCTCTACTGCGACGATATGATAACGAAGGTTCATTGGCTCAGCATACAGGCTGGCGACGGGACTAGTTCGGTAGGCACCAGTAGCAATACGAATACCCAGGTGATGCACTGTGTCAAGTTGTCGTAACAGAGAAGCACGAGCAGAACCATAGACAATACAGCCATTGTCTAACTTGGACCGAATTAAACTACGGTACAAACGAAGCAGAACAGTACGATCAGCACCCCACGTGCGGTGGGAAAGGACACGAAAGTGATTCAGAGCACGAAGACAAGAGTACTTAATTCCAAATATGTGGTTCCCACGACAAGCGACGGTCAAACACTAGACCCAAGAAACGGACTGTATCAACGAAGGACAAACGGGTGCCATCGAGATACAAGTCCGGGTCAACAAGGCAAGTACGCTGCCGGCAGAAGTGAAGACATTGGGATTTCTCGATGGAAAAGCGGAATCCAGTCTCATTGGACCAGCGAACAAGACGATTGAGAGTCAGTTGAAGCTGTCGAGTAATGCCGCAAAGGTGGCGGGAGCGACAGAAAATGACAAGGTTGTCAACATAAAGCAGACCAGACACAGGAGCCTGGATCGGCGAAAGAACACTGTTGACAGCGACCGCAAACAACGTGACACTAAGGACAATGCCCCCTCCATGTAGCGGACCGTCATCGTCGGGGAGGGGGTGGAGCTGAAAGGGCGGCTTCATCATTCATCCATCTATCACCCCTCATCTTCATATCATTGCACGCCCTCTAAGCCGCTAATACCGCTACCGGACTCGCGGGTGGTTGGTGGGAGTCGGGAAGAGGCGGGTCTAGTGGACGTCTTCTTCCACTTGTGGGGGACGTGCACCCACCCGGCCTCATGTTGTGTCTGTGCAGTGTTTGTGTTGTCCGGAGTGTTGAGTCTTTGAAAATATAAAAAAAGAAAAAAAATCGCAAAATATAAAATAATCAAGAACAACATAAAATTTAAAAAAATACAAAAAATACGCACCTTTTTGTTTGGTTTTGTTCTTCCTGGGCTGGTGGGGGTCTATCTTTTTGTTGGACAGGTTTCCTTCTTTTTGTTTCACGTCTTCTTTTTCCGAGACCACGCGTTTTTCTCGACGGGAATAGTTTTATTGCACTTCCATTCCCCTTGACCGCGTTGGCCCCACGCTGATCCTAAGGTGTTGGGCGTGCTGAAGGGATTGCCAGGGGGTATCGTTAGTTCCCCTCTTAACGCCCCGGTGTGACCTCACAACCTTTTTTTTTCTAAATGTTAAAATCAAATCCTTTTTATATAGGTACAAATACATTAAAAACTGATCCGGACTCTCCCTCACGGAAGAAGCCCAAACCGAGTGAAAGCGAAAGTGTGGAAAAGACAAGTATCGCCGCGCCCGTCGTACGATATCTTGTAATTAAAGATAAAGATGCTGATAGTGCCACATCTGATGCAACCCGTCTGAGTGCTATTAAGGGCTTAATCCCTTTTGTTATTAATAAAGTTATTACTTACCAAGCCGGACAGGTTAAAGTCATCAAGAAATTGTGGAACGGCACTTTATTGGTGGAAACGACCGATGAAACGCAAACAGCAAAGCTCCTGAAATTAACTTCGATTGGACCTGTGAACCTGTTAGTAGAAGCTCATCGTCTCCTGAACGTCTCTCGAGGGGTGATATCATGTTCGGATCTCCTGAATGCCACTGAGGAGGAGATTAAGTCGGAGTTAGCGGACCAACATGTTATAGATGTAGCTCGCATAAAAAGTAAGAAGTCAGGTGAACTCGTCGCTACCCAGTCACTGATTCTTACTTTTAGTTTGCCAATGCTTCCAGAATATCTAAAGGCTGGTTACTATCGATTGAAAGTTCGGCCCTATATACCTAGTCCTTTACGCTGCTATAAATGTCAACATTTTGGACACACCAGCACCTCGTGCAATGCGAGTGCTGCTCTTTGTGCCAATTGTGGCCTGGCTAATCATGGTGCGTATCCCTGTAAAGCAACCAAGCCCTTTTGTGTCAACTGCAAGGGTGATCATTCTGCTTGGTCTCGGGATTGTCCAGCTTTCCAGCGCGAGAAACGTATAACGGAGCTCATGGTCGTTGAAAAAATTTCTGCTGCTGATGCTAAGCGTCGTTTGAAGGAAAACATTCCTTCCTCGCTTTCTGTTCCATTCGCTACTGTTGCAGCTAGTTCTAAGAAACCTGTATCAATCCAGACGTCCGACGTTTCCACCCAAACCGACTTTGTCACAGAGCCTAGTAGGACTCCAAGACCCCAGTTGCAACAACAAGCGAACTTCCCCGAACACCACGGGTTTCCGTTAGTGGTGGTCTTCGGCGAACTCCAGCCCATCGCCGATCACCTTATATCGCTGGCCTGAAATTGAGTCAACATATTCGCCGGCTGAGCGAGACTGTTCTCACTCCCAAGAGAGCAAAATCTACGCCAGTTCGTAAGCCACCTGCAGTTTCTCTGAAATCTGACATGGTGGAGGACGAACTGATGGATTCCGAGTGGGCTGTTATTGGACCTCGTGGGAAAGTTCGCCTTAAATGGGGGAAGACGTCCACTAGACTTTCCTCTTCCCGACTCCCACCAACCACCCGCGAGTCCGGTAGCGGTATTCGCGTCTGAAAGGGCATGCAATGATATGAGGATGGACCCGCCCTCTCAGCCCCACTCCTCCCCGACGATGACGGTCCGCTACATGGAGGGAGCGCTTTGGAAACGAATTAGTGCAGACGTGGCGCCATCCATATTCACTCCAGCTGATATACTTTTAGTGGGTCAACCAGAAGAAAAGTAAGACGTTACACATTAGTCACTATTCACATTGATTGCTTTTCTGTTTATGTAAAAGTTTATGTTACAGGATCTCTTAATCAAGATCTCGTTTTAGGACTCGATGCACTTACCACCTTGAGAAACCAAATTAATCTTTCAGATGGCAGGATTTTTATAGAATATAATAATTTGAAAACCATTATTAATCTTTTAACAGAAAATTTTGACTTTCAGGAAATCTCCGAAGACGAAGAGAGGTACAATAGATAACAATTTTTCTGTTTCTGTAACAATTTTGTAAAACAATGTGCTACAGACGAACAGATTAGAGATGCTGTTAGCCGCACTTAATTTAACCAACCAACAGAAAAAGCAATTATACTCTTTTGTCACAATATAGGGATAATTTTACAAATTATCAAGGCCTCCTTAAAGACTTTTTTTATAAGATGGAGGTGAAAACTAACAAGCCAGTGGTACGTAAACAATATCCCATTCCTCGTAAGTATCTCACAGATGTACGAGATGAGAGTCATAAATTATTAGAATTAGGATTAATTTGTCATTCGAATTCTGTTCACAGCAATTCTATCCTTGTAGTTCCCAAGAAAAACGGGAAACCAAGGGTATTTGTTGATCTTCGTTTGCCGATCTTCGCCAAACAAAATCTGAGGCCATACAGGACTTATTATTAAAAGTAAAATGTAAACCTTTCCTTACAAGTAAGGGACCATATGGTTGTCGCGCAAATGAAATGCAGACATACGCCATCTGATTGAGCATGAAAAGATATGGAGAACACAGAAATTTAAGGTGCTAAGGGCCATAGGGAGCGGAGCGAGGAAAGAGAAAACATTGAATGTTGGCAAAATTGAAGAAAGTCAGGAATTACGGGAAATGTTAATTTCTTGCAAACAGGGAAAGAAAGTCAACCAAAACAAAACTAAACAAAACAAGGGCATCAAGGACGAAGAAAGATCATAGTCAGTGTTGCCAACCCAATCTTTGGTGCCGTAGGTTCAGTTACCGCAACGACGCATTCTTATATGATTATGCCTGTGATTGGGATGGACGGTACATTGCTTCCATACATGTATGTTCTTGTTTCGTAACCCTTTCCAGCGCGCATGGTCGCTGAATTCCCCAATGTGAAAGCATATGCAAGCTGATCAGCGAATATGACCAAACGGGATTTGCAAATCTTCCTGGAAGAAGTTTTGTGGCCCGATTTTCAGGCTAAGGATCGTGCTTTGCTTTTGGTTGACTCTTGGACTCCAAACAAGGATGACATTCTTTACAACATGACAGTTCCTTACGGTTCTACAAAAAGCTGATTCCTCCGAAATGTACAGGTCTTATACAACCTGCTGATGTGTTCTTCTTTCGTCTATTCAAAAACATGGTGAAGTTCATTACAGATACGTTAGTGTTCTCCAGTATTAATGTGTGGCAACGTGAGAACTTTCTCCGCCTCCAGTCATTTGTTCATTACCAGTTTTCCTCTAGGCGATTCCAAAAGGTGATACGCTTTGCGTTTTTCAAATGCGGTTACTCCAATGAATATCCTGGACAGTTTGAAACACCTTTCGCTTTTGCTTTGAAAAAGGACTCACAGAAAAATGCTGCAGAGACGAGTGTGACCAGCTTGCTTTAATCCGCTGTGCTTACTACGAGAAATGTTTGCGTTGACCACGCATTCATTCGTGATCTTCACATCAACTGCAATTACACTACAAATGGTGCGTACTGTTCTCTATTTTCCCCCATTTGTATTCACGCGGGTGTAATATTCACTCACGACTACGTTAAACCTTTTTACGCACGTGTACAGAGTCTTTTCAATTGTCTTTTGTGTTACTAATATTTTTCCTTGTGCATGAATTGCTATACTGTGCTATATCTTCCATATCAATGTTATGCAGCGCTGGCAACACTGCGGTCCAGATGGCAACCCTGATTATGATCTTTCTTCGTCCTTGATGCCCTTGTTATGTTTAGTTTCTTTCTTTTGGTTGACTTTCTTCTGTTTGCTCGAAATTAACATTTCCCGTTATTCCTGACTTTCTCCAATTTTGCCGACATTCAATGTTTCCTCTTTCCTCGCTCCGCTCCCTATGGCCCTTAGCACCTTATATTTCTGTGTTCTCCATATCTTTTCATGCTCAATCAGATGGCGTATGTCTGCATCTGATTTGCGCGACAACCATATGGTCCCTTACTTGTTAGCTCTCTGGATCTTGTAAGTACTTATAATCAAGCCTTGCTTACTCCTAAGTCCCAGGAATATACAGCATTCAATTTCGAAGGCCAGCATTACCAATATCGGGGCACATGCTTTGGTTACAAAAATGGTAGCAGTGTATTAAACAGTATGCTCCAAAAAGTTTTGGAACCAGAGTTGCAAGCTAAGATCTTACGATATATTGACGATTTGGCTAGCTTTACAAATTGCTTCGTGGAGCACCTTGCATTGCTGAGACAAATCGTTGAAAAGTTCAGACAACATAACCTTAATCTTAACATTGAAAAATGTTTGTTTTGTACAAATTCAATATCTTTTCTAGGTTTCTTGATTACTCGCGAAGGCATCAAAAAAGATCCAAAAACCATAGAAGCGGTTCGTAACTTACCCAGACCCACCAATATTAAATCTTTACAATCTGTAATTGGTCACGAAATTTTATTCCTGATTTCTCAGAAAAAATGGAACCTATTTTCGAGCTTCTCAAAAAAGGAAAACGGTGGCAATGCCTTGAAGAACACGAACAATCTTTTCGACAAATTAAAGACGATATTTGTAAACATGTTCTCTTGTCTTACCCTGATTTGAATTTACCTTATTATTTAGAATGAGATGCATCCCGCATAGGAGTCAGTGGAGTCTGATATCAGTACAGTGATGGCCAGAAAAAAGAAATCCAGTTCGCTAGTCGGACTTTTTAACACCTGCTGAGTCTCGCTATAATGTCAGTGAGCTGGAATGTCTTTCAATTGTATTTGCTTTCCGAAAATGGCGCCAATTACTAATTGGTCACCATGTTATTTTTATTACAGATCATAAAAATTTTAGTTGGTTGGATAAGGCCAAACCTTGGAACACTCGTCTTTTGAGATTGTCTCTGGAATTACAACAGCTTTACTATGAAATATATTTCCAGAAAGGTTCGGAGAATCTTTGTACAAATGCGCTTTCACGTATATTCCCTTCCAAAGAATTGGTAACTAAACGTGTTCATCTTTTACAGGCTATTCAAGCAAAACCAAAAATATTTCAGTTGAAGAGTAACCGAACGCACAAAAGGAAGATCCTGATTATTTTCCCATTGTTTCTTTTTTGAGAGGCAAGGAAATAGAAGAGCTTCCAAGAAATTCACGCAATTGGGAAAAATTTTTCAAACTCGAGAACGGTATTCTTTTGTATGGAGAGTTTCAGTTCCCAGACTCATATAAAACTTGCTCTACCAGGTCATTGGTGAATAACGTTCTCACAGCTTACCATGACGATTCCCCAGTAGTAGATGAAACGCTTCGCATCATTTCAAAATCATTTTATTGGAGTAAAATGAGACCAGATGTGAAGAATCATTTAAAGGATTGTGTGAAATGTATGCAATTTATATCCGATCACCACCCACCAGCTCGTTTCTTGTCCACTAATCCTTATTCACCGCCTAGAGCTTTATTAGCCCTTGAGTTTTTAGGTCCATACCCATGAGGCAAAAATGGTGCGCGCTTCGCACTGGTTACTGTTGATGTGTTTACTCAATACTGTACAGCTTACCCCTTGAAGAACGCCACTGCTACTTTAGTCATCAAGTGTTTATTTGATATATACATGCTACATTTAGGTATCGTGGAAGCAGTGCTGAGAGATAATGCTGCAGTATTTCATACCAAAAAGTTTCTATCTAAAATGCAGGAGTACAATATTAAAGTCCATCATACAAAACCGTTTTAACCCATGAATAACATCACAGAACACACTAATAAAAATTCTTGTATCTCGCCTTAGGTTATTATGTTGCCAGTTACATAACAAATGGGCCGAAAACCAGACGCAAGCAGTTCTGTTACATAACTACTGCATCGTTGAAAATCTTGGTGTTTCACCAGCAAGTTTATATCTCAATATTCATTTTTCCCGTTTTTAAGCATTTTGGTTTACAGGTATCTGAAGATTTTGATAGGGAAGACGGGATTAGTTGGTCGAATAAACTATTAATGGCGGATCACCGACGAAAAGCCATCATTGAAAAAAGGCACGCAAGATGGAACGACAGACAACAACAACGACGACGTATAAAACAAGGAAGTTTAATTTTTCTAAAGCTGTGTAACATTAGTAGTCTATTAAAAGGTGAAATCTCAAAATTTTTTGATTTGTACCGAGGACCCCTTTTATGTGTTAAGTTTACTAATGACCGTGTTGTTGAACTTCTTGACCCTTCCACAAGTGAATATTTAGGACTTCATTCAATAGACAGGACCGAACTATGGGAACCTACCCCTGAAACCCGTGAAATTTGGATGGTCTTGGTACGTCGCCAACTACCAGAAGATCTTTTGCATGACCTTAATTTGTCATCTGTTAATGAAACTCAAGAACCAATCTCCTTTGCCCCTAGTGTAGAAGTCAACTTAACTAGGTCCGAAAACAACAAGTGTGATAAAAATAATTCAAATATTTTACAGGTCAACAGCTGGTCAACCACCCGTTTGTTATCTATTTAGGAGATCCTTGGTTACATTATTACTTCAATTCACCATTTTGGGAGCCTACATGTTTTGTTCCCTTGATCACACCCAACCTTACCAGTGGACTACAATTGCGAAGAAGTCAGGCAGAGAGACGAAATTAAAACAGATGTTAAGTGAGGTTCACTCCATTAAAAAAGTAACAGATACTTCCTACACTGACAGAAATTTTTCTTCCAAGAAAGCGACGTATTTCTTTTAATCTCTGTTTTGCTTTTAGCTTTTGATCAGAATACATGTATGCGAAAAGTAGAACTACGCATTTCTTTTAAAACTCCTTTTTGCTTCGTTTTTAACTGTTCAGCGAAGAGCAGCTATTTTGTTTTTCTTGTTTTGATAAGATATCCGCTGCATTTTCGACCACTTGCTTATGTCGATGAATAGCGGGTGACACACAGCTGATTGATTCTTTTTTCCTGTCTTTGCTCATCGTCGTATTTCATACATTTAAATATATATCAATGTTGCAGACCTTAATCATATTTTTTTAGATGTTTGAATTTAAGATTTTAGTAAATAATTAACGTATCATCATAGATAGAGGAACCATATTTAGCCAGAAACGGTTTGAAATTTTGGCAAAAGTTTCGTACCTCAGCCAGTGGAAAAATATTTTAGCGTTATATTTTTATTGTGTTTTAATTTTTTAAAATTCTTTCCAGAATCCCTTTTCACTTTCGAAATTCTTAATTACGTTACATACGTAGGGCAATTGCATTTTCAAAAGCAATTTGAACTAGTATCGCAGTTCCGTACCTCAGCCAGTGGGAAGATATTTTGGCGTTATAAGATATTTTTATTGTGTTTTAATTTTTTTTAAATTCTTTTCAGACTCCCTTCCCATTTTCCAAATTCTTAAAGATGTTATCACACGTATGACTCACAATATGTTTGTTACTGTTACATAACTGCTGCATCGTTGAAAATCTTGGTGTTTCACCAGCAACTTTATATCTCAATATTCATTTTTCCCGTTTTTAAGCATTTTGGTTTACAGGTATCTGAAGATTTTGATAGGGAAGACGGGATTAGTTGCTCGAATTTCATTTCAGAATTTTTTTTAAGAAAAGGAGAATGTATCGAGATGCCCAGGATAAGAAAATTTTTAGTTGTTAATTATATATATATTTATATATTGGTAATTGAAATTCAATATGTAATTTCATGTCTAGAATATAAAATTTTACATTTATAATCAATGTTAAATTTCTTTTTTTAGTGTTGATCTTAGATTCCCGTTTTCATTTTGAAGAGTTTACTGTAATTTTGTTGAATCTCATTTATATCATTTACCCGATTTTGACACTTGAATTGCCAGAATGTGACATGATATATTTCGTTCGAAGAGAAAAGTTTAGAAAGGAAAGTAAGGTAAGCCTTAAACGATCGAAACAGGCATTTCCTTTTTGGTTAATAGTATGTGCAGGAATGTCATGTGAATAGCATATTCTCCGAACTAAAGTAGTAATCTTTCTATTTCAGAAGGAACTATATGAACAGAAACTATGATGGTGAACAGTCGTTTTTCTCCCATATTGATAGGCCTATGTATGCGGAAATATGTTTAACTTCTATATTTTCTTGTAATTTCCGATGATCGTTCTTTTCGTCTTCTCTAGACCACTGAGCGACCCTAGAGAAACTTCTTCGGGTAGGATATTTCATGGGGATAAATATATTTTTTAGCGAGGCAATATTTCCTGGAATTGCACATCTCTTGCAAAATGAATGTGGCTAATCCATTGGATATTCCATAGCTAACTGTATTTTCGCCATCAATCGCAAAACATAGTTTTTCATTTCTTTTCTTCCTTTATAGTAACCCACAACTAAGAATGTGTATTCTTAGGTTAGATTTTTTCAACATATGTTAGTGTCTAGTAACATTTCAGTGAATATTTTAATATTTATGAACCGTAATTCTTTTATGTGGATTTGTATGCTAATGTGTTGTAATGTTTTTTAATTAATTTTGAGAAAGTTATTAGTTACAGTATGTCCCAGAAATTGTTTGAATTCGATATAGATCCCGAAAAATAAACAGCATGAAGTCATAACGATTTATCAACATTACTTTGTCAATTATTTCATATGCTCGACGACTGAATTTTAATGTGTTAATAAGACCATTTTGAATATTTTGTAGCGAAGATGCATAAGAAAGTTTAACTGTCGTGGAATGACACAGGTGTTTTGTAGGGAATTTAATCTTTTTGTTTCAGGCAGACCAGAAAATTGTAATGTCGTTGACTACATTTTCATGTTTGTATCCCATGTTTTTCTTTTAATAAGTCTCATGTATTTTGTCTTATACAGACATATCTTTACGATGCTACGAAGGCATTTGTATTTTGTTGTCTACACATCTTTTTCTAGGTAGAAGACGTATGTTATGTTCCAGGAACATGCGTGTGTTTTACCGAATATGAAAGTGTTTATATTTCAGTTACGTATACAAACATTTTTGTAAGTGACTATGGTTGCAGGCCTTTTTAAGTTTCTAGTTTTGCATCGCAGGTGTCGATGGCATATTTTGCGTGTAATTGCATGTAGTATTACTCATGTTTTCCCACCTATGGTTTTGGTCAATTTATGATGTAATGACCATTTATTTTCAGGAATGTTTGGACTAGTGAGTCAACTACCTTGATTCAGACCTTCGAAAAACTTGGATCTACACCGTATAGTTTTCAGAGCTTTGTTAATAAGTTCTTTATCAGACAATACCCACATATTCTGGTAACCCTACAATGTTTACGTTTTTGGAAGCGAATAACAATTATTTTTCTAGGCCTAAGCTAATAATAACTGTTTCAGAATATTATCTGTTCTATTGAGCATTATTGAATTAAAGTCTTGATTTTCTCATGGCGAGCAGATGACATTTTGATCTTGTGGCGTGCCGAATTTTCTTCATACATGTCAACGAAATCACGATTTTTTCCTTTATATAGAATCATGCTTGTTTCTTGGAATTACAATGAACGTTAATTTTGACACTCAAGTTTTCTTTTTTTATTTTGGAAAAACGATTTTTGTTCTTTTCTACCAAACAACACAAGGCTCGATTAAAAAAGGACATACAGGTGAAAAAGTTATTTTGATTGCATATTGTCAGTTTATCATGTGTGTACATTTTCATTCATTTTACGTTTTCAATGATTTATATATTTTTCAAATATATTATAGTAATATCGAAACTTTAACAATTATTTTAATATTTTAATACCTTTAACATGTTTGCTATTTGCATATTCATTCATATTCTAATATTTTAAATACAGAAGTCAGTATATTTTTAAAAAATACTAACTTTTATTGCAGTGTTTGATAATTTTTTGAAGTCAATATTTTTATGAATAGTAATTGAGTGTATATATTTCCTTCATATAACATCAAATAAAGTGATCAAAACGAAACACTTAAAACATTTTACAAAAAGTATTTTTTAAAAAAAGGAAAAATAATAACCTATTAGCCGGTGGAGGACGTTTTCTTACGGCCAACCCCAACTACTGAAGTCCCAAGTTCATAAACTTTGTGCGTCAAGAAGTTATATGCGAGCCCTCCAACATCAGCATTTCACTTCGGAAATTATTTCGAATGAATGAATGAATGGGGATTAATGGGGACGTCAGCAACGAGGCTATATGTCCGATAAAAAACGTTGCTCAGGACTGCAAGATTAAAAAGGAATTACAGGCTAAAACGAAGACAGTGCAAAGGAACGAGAGTGCTGCTAAATGAATAGGAAAAAGAAAATTAAAGTGGAAGATAAAAGAATAAATAAGATAAAAAGATAACATTAACAATATACAAAAATAGACTTACAACATGTGAGAAAATATAAAAATGTAGCAGCAATAAAACTATGACAACAGACTAAAAAACAGCTCAGAGAACGTGAGCAACGCCAATATCACGAACGAATACAAGCACCCGGCCAACAAAAGCACTATCATCCCCCAAAGCACGGGTCAGAACAGAAGGCAGTCCGTAACGTTATCTGAGACCTGAGTATTCAGGACATTCAACAAGAATGTGCTGAATACTCAGGGGGATTATACATTCCTCACAATAAGGACGGTCTAAGCCACGCAACAAATAACTATGCGTCAGATGAGAGTGTCCGATACGCAGACGCGCCAGGAGCACCTCATCCCGACGACAAGAGGAAGATGTATGCCACATTTCTAGGATCGGCTTAATTACGTGAAGTTTATTCCCATTTGCCTGGTCCCAATCCGCTTGCCAGTGAGAGCGCATCAAGCTGGAAAAATGACGACAAAGATCCGAGCAGGGAATCGTATGCTCCAGTGCAACTCCGGCTAAGGCGGCGGTCTTGGCAGCTGTGTCAGCAAGGTCGTTTCCCCGGATGCCGACATGACTCGGCACCCAGCAGACAACGACGACACAACCGTGTTGCTGCAATTGATGGCACTCACAAGAATGTCCTGCACTAGAGACTTCATACTGAAGACATTCTGTAGACTCTGAACCACGCTCCGAGAATCAATGCAAACAAGCACACGACGAAATGAAAGTGTGAGAGCATGGTCCAAGGCAAGCTTAAGTGCAGTTAATTCAGCAGTGAGCACGGAACACACGCGATGCGAATGGAATTCTGAGCTGCCCTCGTCGGTGACAAAGCCACAGCCTACAGAATCCCTATCCTTAGAACGGTCCGTAAAGAACACATTAAAATCGTGGTACTGATCTAACTAACAGTGCGGCAAACTCTTGCTGATACACCTGGGAACTAGTCTGCTGTTTCGAATGTATAGACAGACGTAAATTATGGCGAGGTAGATGAAGTTTCCAGGGTGAAATAGCACAAAAGTGAACCAACGAAAGAGATGGCCACATGAAAACGTCGCCAAGGAAAGTCTCACACTCACGGATGTACCAGGGACGTGTAGAGCGAGGACGTGCAGCACAGCGGTCGTATATCCGACCACCGCGGAGACATGGTCTACACGGGTGGTCTGGAATACAACGCAATGCGCAGAATAATTAAGAAGTAGTCTGCTGCGAGGGCATGATAACGAATGTTTATTGGCCTCAGCATACAGGCTGGCAACGGGACTAGTTCGGTAGGCGCCAGTAGCAGTACGAATACCCAGGTGATGCACTGTATCAAGTTGTCGTAACAGAGCAGCACGAGCAGAAACATAGACAATACAGCCATAGTCTAACTTGAACCGAATTAGGCTACGGTACAAACGAAGCAGAACACTACGGTCAGCACTCCACGTGCGGTGGGAAAGGACACGAAAGAGATTCAGAGCTCGAAGACAACAGTACTTAAGATTCTGAATATGTGGTGCCCACGACAAGCGAGGGTCAAACTCTGGACCCAAGAAACGGACTGTATCAACGAAGGACAAACGTGTGCCATCGAGGTACAAGTCCGGGCCAAGAACGCAGGTACGCTGCCGGCAGAAGTGAACACATTGGGATTTCTCGGTAGAAAAGCGAAATCCAGTCTCATTCGACTAGCGAACAAGACGATTGAGAGTCAGTTGAAGCTGTCGAGTAATGCCGCGAAGCTGGCGGGAGTGACAGAAAATGACAAGGTCGTCAACATAAAGCAGACCAGACACAGGAGCCTGGATCTGCGAAGGAACACTGTTGACAGCAACAGCAAACAACGTGACACTAAGGACACTGCTTTGTGGAACACCATTTTCTTCTACAAAGCGCTCTGAGAGACTAGATCCCACACGCACTCTAAAGTGTCGCTCGTGAGGAAAATTCGAAATAAAGTGGGCCATATGCCCACGAAGACCCCAGTCATATAATTGTTTTAGGATTCCGTAACGCCATGTGGTGTCATACGCCTTCTCTAAGTCAAAAAATATACCCACAAGATGTTCTTCGTTGAGAAAGGCTTCTTGAATGTGACCCTCAAGATAAGCAAGATTGTCAATAGTTGAACGGAAGGGACGAAACCACCCTAAAAATTGCTCAAAAGGGAATGCGATTCCAAATACAACACCAGGGACTTCTTGACCATTCGCTCTAGCAGCTTACAGACACAGCTCGTGAGAGCAATGGGTCTGTAGCTCGTGGGGCTAGTTGCGGCTTTCCCTGGCTTTAAGATAGGAAGCACCATGGCCTCACACCAAGCAGGTGGAATAAACTCTTCAACCCAGATGCGATTATACAGCTGCAATAATTCAAGTTGAGTGTCGTGGGAGAGGTTGCGCAACATATACGAAACACGGTCATGCCCGGGAGCAGTATTGGATGATTCGCGGAGAGCAGATTCGAACTAAACGAGCGCGAAAGGAGCGTTATTGGCCTCACTGTTGGCGCTACGTAAATTTGACGGGGTTCGCTCTAACTGAGGACATGAACGAGCAAAGGCTGGTGGGTAGTGATCCGACTTAGAGATAGTGGCAAAATGGTCTCCCAATATATAAGCGATCTCTGACGAATTGGTCTCTGGATCACCATTCACGTTTAAAGTAGGCATAGTAAGTAAGGGAGAATAGCTGTTTAGAATGAATGAATGAATGATTAGGGGGGGGTAATGGGGACGTCAGCAGCTAGGCTATATGTCCCCGTCAGGATAAACATGGTTGCTCTGAATTAAAAGATGGAAAGAAAAAGGTTAAAAGAATAGGAACAACAAAACTGCAGCTAAATAAGAGAAATTAAAAGATAAAGTGCATAAAAAAATAGAAAATAAAACAATAAATAAATTAAAACATATAACAATAACAATATATAGAAACACAATAAAAGCGAACGGAAATTAAAAATGCAGCAGCAATAAAACAGTGGAAACACCCTAAAACAGCTCAGAGAACGTGAGCAACCCCTGAAGCATGAACAAACTCAAGTACCAGTCGAACCATATCACTTGAATCCCCCAAAGCACGGGCAAGAGCAGAAGGCAATCTGAAACGTTCTCTGAGATCTGAGTATTCAGGACATTCCACAAGAATGTGCTGAATACTCAGGGGGACTATACATTCCTCACAATACGGACGGTTCCGCCTCCGCAGCAAGTAACTGTGCGTCAGATGATAGTGTCCGATACCCAAACGCGCCAGGAGCACTTCATCGCGACGACGAGCAGACGAGGACGTACGCCACTCTCCTAGGAGTGGCTTGACTGCGTGCAATTTATTGTCAATGGCCTGGTCCCAATCGGCTTCCCAGTGAGAGCGCATCAAATTAGAAAAATACGAATGAAGATCGGAGCAGGGAAGGCTATGCTCCAGTGCAACCCCGGCCAAGGCGGCGTTCTTGGCAGCAGTATCAGCAAGTTCGTTTTCCCGAATGCCGACATGACCCGGCACCCAGCAGACAACGACGACACTACCCTGTTGCTGCAAGTGATGGCATCTCACAAGAATGTCCTGCACGAGAGAGTGCATACTGAAGACATTCTGTAGACTCAGAACCACACTCCGAGAGTCGGTGCAAACAAGCACACGACGTAACGAAAGCGTGAGAGCGTGGTCTAAGGCAAGCTTAAGAGCAGTCAATTCTGCAGTGAACACGGAACACAGGCGATCCAAATGGAATTCTGAGCTGCCCTCGTCCGTGACAAAGGCACAGCCTACAGAATCCCCATCCTTAGAACCGTCCGTAAAAAACACACTAAAATCGGGGTACTGATCTAACAGTGCGGCAAACTCTTGCTGGTACACCTGGGAACTAGTTTGCTGTTTCGAATGCAGAGACAAACTTAAATCATTTCGAGGTAGACGAAGCAGCCATGGTGGAATAGCACAAAAGCGAACCAACGAAAGAGAGGGCCACACGAAATCGTCGGCAAGAAAGCTCTCGCACGCACGGATGTACCATGGACGTGTAGAGCGAGGACGTGCAGCATAGCGCTCGTATATCCGACCACCGCGGAGACATGGTCTACAAGGGTGATCTGGAATACAACGCACATGCGCAGAATAATTAAGGAGTAGTCTACTGCGACGATATACTAACGAAGGTTCATTGGCTTCAGCATACAGGCTGGTGACGGGACTTGTTCGGTAGGCACCAGTAGCAAGACGAATACCCAGGTGATGCACTGTGTCAAGTTGTCGTAACAGAGAAGCACGAGCAGAACCATAGACAATACAGCCATAGTCTAACTTGGACCGAATTAGACTACGGTATAAACGAAGTAGAACAGTACGATCAGCACCCCACGTGCGGTGGGAAAGGACACGAAGGAGATTCAGAGCTCGAAGACAAGAATATTTAAGATTCCGTACATGTGGTGCCCACGACAAACGACGGTCAAACACCAGACACAAGAAACGGACTGTATCAACGAATGACAAACGGGTGCCATCGATGTACAAATCCGGGTCAACAACGCACGTACGCTGCCGGCAGAAGTGAACACATTGGGATTTCTCGGTGGAAAAGCGAAATTCAGTCTCATTCGACCAGCGAACGAGACGATTGAGAGTCAGTTGAAGCTGTCGAGTAATGCCGCGAAGGTGGCGGGAGCGACAGAAAATGACAAGATCGTCAACATAAAGCAGACCAGACACAGGAGCCTGGATCTGCGAAAAAACACTGTTGACTGCGACAGCAAACAACGTGACACTAAGAACACTGCCTTGTGGAACACCATTTTCTTGTACAAAGCGCTCTGAGAGAGTAGAGCCCACACGCACTCTAAAGTGTCGCTCGTGAAGAAAATTCGAAATAAAGTGGGCCATATGCCCACGAAGACCCCAGTCGTATAATTGTTTTAGGATTCCGTAACGCCATGTGGTGTCATGCGCCTTCTCTAAGTCGAAAAATATAGCAACAAGATGTTCGCCGTCGAGAAAGGCGTCTTGAATTTCACCCTCAAGATAAGCAAGATTGTCGGTAGTGGAGCGGAAACGACGAAACCCACTTTGAAATTTGCTGAAAAGGGAATGCGATTCCAAATACCACACCAGGCGCTTGTTGACCATTCGCTCCAGCAGCTTACAGACACAGCTCGTGAGAGCAATGGGTCTGTAGCTCGTGGGGCTAGTTGCGGCTTTCCCTGGCTTTAAGATGGGAAGAACCAGGGCCTCACACCAAGCAGGTGGAAAAAACTCCTCAACCCAGAGGCGATTATACAGCTGCAATAATGCAAGCTGAGAATCGCGGGAGAGGTTGCGCAACATATAGGAAACACGGTCAAGCCCGGGAGCAGTATTGGACGATTCGCGGAGAGCAGAATCGAACTCAACGAGCGTGAAAGGAGCGTTATAGTCCTCACTGTTGGCGGTACGGAAATTTAACGGGTTTCGCTCCAGGTGAGGACGTGAACGAGCAAAGGCTGGTGGGTAGTGATCTGACTCAGAGATAGTGGCAAAATGGTGGCCCAAGATATTGGCGATCTCTGAGGGATTGGTCTCTAGAACACCATTCACCGTTAAGGCTGGGACAAGAAGTAAAGATGCGGATCCGTTTAGGGAACGAACCCGACGCCACACAGTGGACATAGGTGTGCGACTACTGATGGACGAAACGTAATTCATCCAGCTTTGGCGCTTCGAAAGCTTGATAAGACGTCTAGCGCGAGCACGTAAAATGCGGAAACGCTGCAGATTGTCGTCAGTTGGATGACGATTAAAAGTGGCAAGAGCGTGCCGACGAGCCAGGATAGCCTCACGGATTGCCGCAGACCACCATGGAACACGCCGGCGTGAAACGTCGCCACCGCATTCTGGAATGGAACCATGAGCAGCATCAAGAACAGTCTGCTCAAAAGCCGCAGCCACAACAGCTACAGGGAGATCATCACGACAATGAAACTCACTGAGCTCACGGAATTTACGCCAGTCAGCACGCTTCAGATTGAAGCGGCGGAGAGGAAAAGGAGGAGTAACTGGGAGACCTTCAACAAAGAACGGGAAGTGATCACTGCCACAAAGATCAGGATGCACTCTCCAGGTCAATGAGGTCAAGAGACCAGCACTGCACACGGAGAGGTCGATACAAGAATATGTGCCATGGGCAGTGGAGAAATGAGTAGGACTGCCATCGTTAAGGATAAGCAAGCCACTCTCCTCAAGAAATTCGGTGACCTCGCGGCCACGACCGTCAGTACGGACAGAACCCCACAGACGGTGATAAGCATTAAGGTCTCCTACAAGCAAGACTGGCGGCTCAAGTTGATGGAAGAGCTGAAGCAGATCGGCGGTTGTAAAGGCTTCTGAGTGAGGAACGTACAATGAGCATACTGTAAGCGGGCGAGAAAAGTGTACTCGCACCGCAACGGCTTGCAGTCGGGATACAATGTGAATTTGCTGAGAATACAAAGAATCGGAGGCACAGACTGCCACGCCGCCAGCAGCGTGGGCAGCATCTGGCTTGTCACATCGATACATAGTATACCCAGAAAGAACAAATGACTGGGTAGGCTTAAAATGGGTTTCCTACAAGCAGAGAAGTACAGGCGAGTGGTCAGTTAGCAGTTGGATCAATTCCTCACGGTGACCACAGAAGCCATTGAGGTTCCACTGAAGAAGCGCCATACTGGGAAGGATTAACGTTTCAAGCGAACTTTCCCACGGGGTCCAATAACAGCCCACTCGGAATCCATAAGTTCGTCCTCCACCATGTCAGATTTCAGAGAAACGGCAGGAGGCTTACGAACTGGCGTAGATTTTGTTCTCTTGGGAGTGAGAACAGTCTCGTTCAGCCGGCGAATATGTTGGCTAAGTTTAAGTCCGGCTATATAAGGTGATCGGCGCTGGGCTGGAGTACGCCGAAGAGCACCACTAACAGAAACACGTAGGGTTCTGGGAAGCTCGCTTGTCGTTGCAACCGGGGTCTTCGTGGCACAACTATTCTGTGGGACCGAGTCTGTCTGGGTGGAAACGTCTGAAGTCTGGGTGGCTACAGATTTTCGGGAACTAGCTGCAACAGTAGCGAAGGGAACAGAAAGCGAAGAAGGGACGCTTTCTTTCAGACGACGCTTAGCATCAGCAGCAGAAATCTTCTCAACAACCATGAGTTCCCGAATACGCTTCTCGCGCTGAAAGGCTGGACAGTCCCGTGACCAAGCTGAATGCTCACCCTTGCAGTTGACACAGAAGGGCTTGGCCGCTTTGCAGGGTTCCGCACCATGACTACCCTGGCCACAAATCGCACAAAGAGCAGCACTCGCATTACACGAGGTGCTGGTGTGCCCATAATGTTGACATTTAAAGCACCGCAAAGGACTAGGGATATACGGCCGAACTTTCAAACGATAGTATCCAGCCTTGACGTACTCCGGAAGCGTGGGCAAACTGAAAGTAAGAATCAGGGACTGGGTGGCGACAAGTTCACCCGACTTCTTACTTTTGATTCGAGCTACTTCGATAACGTGTTGGTCCGCTAACTCCGACTTAATTTCCTCTTCGGTTGCATTGAGGAGATCCCAACACGATATTACCCCTTTGGAAACGTTCAGTATACGATGTGGTTCGACTGACACGTTCACCGGTCCAATAGATGTTAACTTAAGTAGCTTCGCAGTTTGCCTCTCGTCTGTCGTTTCCACCAATAAAGTGCCATTACGCAACTTCTTCATATCTTTAACCTGTCCGGCATGGTAAGTGATAACTTTATGAATAACAAAAGGGGACAAGCCCTTAATAGCACTCGGACGGTGTGCATCAGAATTGGCACTATCAACGTCTTTATCTTTTATTACAAGATACCGGACAACAGGTGTCGCGATACTTGTCTTTTCCACTATCTCAGTTTCAGTTTGTTTGGGCTTCTTCCGTGAGGGAGAGCCCGGATCAGAGTTTAAAGTGTTTTTACCCATAAAAGTGTGAAATTTAATGAACATTTTTGAAAAGAAAAAGGGTGTGAGGTCACACCGGGGCGTTAATAGGGGAACTAACGCTACCCCCTGGCCATCCCTTCAGCACGCCCAACACCTTAGGATCAGCGTGGGGCCGACGCGGTCAAGGGGAATGAAAGTGCAAAAACCATTCCCGTCGACAAAAACGCGTGGCCCCGGAAAAAGAAGAAGATAAACAAAACAAAAGAACCTGGCAAACAAAAAGATAGACCCCCACCAGCCCAGGAAGAACAGAACAAAACTAATGGTGCGGATTTTTTTGTATTTTTAATATTTTTTTTGTTTTTTATAGGATTTTTTTAGTTTTTTCATTTTTTTGTTTTTTATCTATATTTTTAAAGACTCAACACTCCGGACAACACATACACTGGACGCAGACAACAGTAGGCCGGGTGGGTGCACGTCCTCCCCAAGTGGAGGAAGACGTCCACTAGACCTGCCTCTTCCCGACTCCCACCAACCACCCGCGAGTCCGGTAGCGGTATTAGCGGCTGAGAGGGCGAGCAATGATATGAAGATGAGGGATGATAGATGAATGAATGATGAAGCCGCCCTCTCAGCTCCACCCCCTCCCCGACGATGACGGTCCGCTACTTGGAGGGGGAATAGCTGTTTAGAGAGCGAACCCGACGCCACAGAGTAGACATAGGCGTGCGACTACTGAATGTTGAAACGTAATTCATCCAGCTTTGGCGCTTCGAGATCTTTACCAGACGGAGAGCACGAGCACGCAGAATCCTGAACTGCTGAAGATTTTCGTCTGTTGGATGACGATTAAAAGTGGCAAGAGCGTGCCGACGAGCCAGGATAGCCTCACGGATTTCCGGAGACCACCATGGAACACGCTGGCGGGAAACGTTGCCACCGCATTCTGGAATTGAACCATGAGCAGCATCAATAATAGTCTGCTCAAAAGCCTCAGCCACAACAACGACAGTGAGATCATCACGACAATGAAAGTCACTGAGCTCACGGAATTTACGCCAGTCAGCACGCTTCAGATTGAAGCGGTGGAGAGGAAAAGGAGATGTAACAGGGAGTCTTTCAACAAATAACGGGAAGTGGTCACTGCCACAAAGATCGATATGCACTCTCCATGTCAATGAGGTCAATAAACCAGCACTGCACATGGAGAGGTCAATACAAGAATATGTACCATGGGCAGTGGAACAGTGAGTGGGACTCCCAGCATTAAGGAGGAGCAGTCTACTCTCCTGAAGAAAGTCCGTTACTTGACGGCCACGACAGTCAGTTCGGACAGAGCCCCATAGACTGTGATAAGCATTAAGGTCTCCTACAAGCAAGACTGGCGGTTCGAGCTGGTAGAAGAGCTGAAGCAGATCGGCGGTTGTAAAGATTTCTGAGTGAGGAACGTATATTGAACAAATGGTAAGCGGATGAGAGAAGAGTATTTTTCCCGTCGCCCGCATACAATTTGTTCTTTATACGTTCCTCACTCACAAGCCTTTACCACCGCCGCCCTGCTTCAGCTCTACCATCAGCTCTCACCGTCATTCTTGCTTGTAGGAGACCTCAATGCCTATCACCGTTTGTGGGGCTTTGTCCGTACTGATGGTCGTGGCCGTCTGTTAACGGAATTTCTTGAGGAGAGTGGCTTCCTAACCATGAAAGAAGCCCAAACAAAGTGAACCTGAAGTAGTGGAAAAGACAAGTATCGTGACCCCTGTTGTCCGATATCTTGTAATCAAAGATAAAGATGTTGACAGTGCCACTTCTGAGGAAAACCATCCGAGGGCTATTAAGGGCTTATCCCCTTTTGTTATTAATAAAGTTATTAATTATCAAGCCTGACAGGTTAAAGATATCAAGAAATTGCGGAATGGCACTTTATTGGTGGAAACCATGGACAAGAAACAAACGGCAAAGTTAATGAAATTGACTTCTATTTGACCGGTGAACGTGTCAGTAGAACCCCATCATCTACTGAACGTTTCTAAAGGGGTGATATCGTGTTAGGATCTCCTCAATGCTACCGAGGAGATTAAATCTGAGTTAGCGGACCGACATGTTATGGATATCGCTCGCATCAAAATTAAGAAGTCAGGTGAACTCGTCGCTACACAGTCACTGATTCTTACTTTCAGTTTGCCCACACTCCGGATTACGTCAAGGCTGGCTTCTATCGTTTAACAGTTTGGCTATATATTCCTAGTAGCTTGCGTTGTTTCAAATGTCAACATTTTGGGCACACCAGCACGTGGTGTGATGCGAGTGCTGCTCTTTGTGCAATTTGTTGCCAGGGTAGTCATGTTGCGGAACGCTGTACAGCGACCAAGCCCTTCTGCGTCAACTGCAAAAGTGAGCATTCAGCTTGCTCTCGCGACTGTCCAGCCTTTCAACGCGAGAAACGTATTCGCGAGCTCATGGTCGTTGAGAAGATTTCAGCTGCTGACGCTAAGCGTCGCTTAAAGGACAACATTCCTCCCTCGCTTTCTGTTCCATTTGCTCGAGTTGCAGCCGCTTCTCACAAATCTGTATCGACACAAACATCCAACGTTTCCACCCAGACGGATACTGTCCCTGAGAACCGTAGTGACCCCAAGAACCCAGTCGCATCCACAAGTAAACTTGCTATAACCCCACGTGTTTCTGTTAGCGCTGATTTTCGGCGTACTCCCGCCCATCGTCGATTGCCTTATCTCGCTGGCCTCAAGCCTAGCCAGCATATACGTAGGCTCAATGAGACGGCTCTCTCTCCTAAGAGACCGAAATTTGCTCCAGTTCGTAAGCCACCTGCCGTTTCTCTGAAATCTGACATGGTGGAGAACGAACTAATGGATTCCGAGTGGGCTGTTATTCGACCTCGTGGGAAAGTTCGCCTTAAACGTTGACAGCTTCCAGTATGGCGCTTCTTCAGTGGAACTTGAGTAGCTTCTGTAGTCACCGTGAGGAACTAACACAACTAATATTTTACCACTCGCCAGTTCTCATCTGTGCGCAGGAAACGCATTTCAAACATACCCAGTCTTTCCTTCTTTCTGGGTACACTAGGTATCGGTGTGATAAGCCAGATGCTGCCCACGCTGCTGGCGGCGTGACAGTCTGTGTCTCTGATTCCTTTTATTCTCGGGAGATTCAACTTGTCTCCCGCCAGCAAGCAGTTGCGGTACGAGTATACTTCCCAAGCCCGCTTACAGTTTGTTCATTGAACATTCCTCACTTAGAAGTCTTTATCTCCGCCGATCTGCTTCAGCTCTCCCATCACCTCGAGCCGCCAGTCTTGCTTGTAGGAGACCTTAATGCCTATCATCGCTTCTGGGGCTCTGTCCGCACTGACGGTCGTGGCCGTCAGGTAACAGAATTTCTTGAGGAGAGTGGCTTGCTCATCCTAAACGATGGCAGTCCTACTTATTTCTCCACGGCCTGTGGTACATATTGCTGCATTGACCTCTCCATGTGCAGTGGTTGTCTCTTGACATCATTGACATGGCGAGTTCACCCTGATCTTTTTGGCAGTGATCCTTTTCCCTTGTTTCTTCATGGTCTCCCTGTTGCTCCTCCTGTACCCCTCCGCCGCTTCAATCTGAAGCGTGCTGACTGGCGGAATTTTCGAGCGCTCAGTGAGTTTCATTGTCGTAATGATCTCCCTGTAGCTGCTGTTGCAGAAGATTTTGAGTGAGCTGTTCTTGATGCTGCCCATGGTTCAATTCCAGAGTGTGGAGGCGACGTCTCCCGCCGGCGTGTTCCCTGGTGGTCTGGGGATATTCGTGAGGGTATACTGGCTCCTCGGCGCGCTCTTGCCATTTTTAATCGTCATCCAACTGACGACAATCTGCAGCGTTTCCGAATTGTACGTGCTCAAGCAAGACGACTTATCAAGCTTTCGAAGCGCCAAAGCTGGAAGAATTACGTTTCGTCCCTCAGTAGTCGCACACCTATGTCAACTGTGTGACGTCGCGTCCGCACTCCTACTGGCTATACTCCTCCTGTTGATGTTCCTGCCTTGCCTCTCAGTTGTGTCTTAGTTGCTTACCTTTCAGGAATAGCACACAATTTGGGCCAGTATTCTGCATCTTATCTCTGAGTCTGAACATTATCCTCCAGCATTCGTTCCCATTAGGGCGCGTTTATAGCGGAACCCGTTAAACTTCCATTCCACCAACAGCGAAGAATACAATGCTCCTTTCACCCTTGTTAAATTCAATTCTGCTCTTCGTGAATCGTCCATTACTGCTCCCGGGCTTGATCGTATACCCTACGAAATGTTGCGCAACCTCTCCCGCGATACCCAGCATGCTTTTACAACTCTATAATCGGATCTGTTAGAGGATGTTTTCCATCGGCTTGGCGTGAGGTTCTCGTTCTTCCTATCTTGAAGCCAGGCCAAGTCGCAACTAGCCTCACGAGCTATAGACCATTGCTTTCACGAGCTTCGTCTGTATGCTGCTTGAGCGCATGATCAAAAAGTGCCTGGTGCAGTATTTGGAATGCAATTCACTTTTGAGCAAGTTTCAAAGTGGATTTCGTCGTTTCAGTTCCACTATAGACAATCTCCCTTACATTGAGGGTGAAATTCAAGACGCCTTTCTCCACGGCGAACATATTTTTCGACTTAGAGAAGGCGTATGCCACCACATGGCGTTACGGAATCCTAAAACAATTATATCACTGCGAACTTCGTGGGCATATCCTTCTTACTTGGCCCAATTTATCTCGAATTTTCTTCACGAGCGACGCTTTAGAGTGGGTGTGGGCTCTACTCTCTCAGAGCGTTTGTACAAGAAAATGGTGTTCCACAAGGAGTGTCCTTAGTGTCCCGTTGTTTGCCATCGCAGTAAACATCGTTCTTTCGCAGATCCAAGCTCCAGTGTCTGGTCTGCTTTATGTTGACGAACTTATCATTTTTTTGTCGCTCCCGTTACCTTCGCGGCATTACCCGACAGTTTCAACTGACTCTCAATCGTCTTGTTCGTTGATCGAATGAGACTGGATTTCGACTTTCCACCGAGAAATCACAATGTGTTTACTTATGCCGGCTGCGTACTTGCCTTGTTGACCCGGAGTTGTACCTCGATGGAACTCGTTTGTTCTTCGTTGATAGAGTCCGTTTCTTGGGTCTGGTCTTTGACCGTCGCTTGTCGTAAGAAGCGCATATTCGAAATCTTAAATACACTTGTGTTCGAGCTCTGAATCATCTTCGTGTCCTTTCCCACCGCACATGGGTTGCTGATCGTACTGTTCTGCTTCGTTTGTACCGTAGTCTAATTCGGTCTAAGTTAGACTATGGCTGTATTGCCTATGGGTCTGCTCGTGAGTCTTTGTTTCATCAACTTGATACAGTGCATCACCTGGCTACTGTACCAGTCCCGTTACTAGCCTGTAAGTTGCAGCCAGTGAACCTTCTTCAGCGTACCGTCGCAGGCGACTTCTTCTTACTTATTCTGCGCATGTGCGTTGCATTCCCGACCACCCGTGTAAACCACGTCTCCATGGAGGTCGGATATACGAGCGCTATGCAGCACATCCTCGTTCTACACGTCCATGGTACATCCTCGTTCTACAAGTCGCTTCCTTGGCGACGATTTCATGTGGTCCTCTCTTTCGTTGGTTCACTTTTGTGCTATTCCCCCATGGCTGCTTCGTCTACCTCGCCATGATTTACGTCTGTCTATACATTCGAAACAGCAGAATAGTTCCCAGGTGTATCAGCAAGAGCTTGCCGCGCTGTTAGATCAGTACCCCGATGTTAATGTGTTCTTTACGGACGGTTCTAAGGATGGGGATTCTGTAGGGTGTGCTTTTATCACTGACGAGCGCAGGTCAGAATTCCATTTCCATCGCCTGTGTTCCTTGTTCACTGCTGAATTGACTGCACTTAAGCTTGCCTTGGACCATGCTCCCACACTTTCATTACGTCGTGTGCTTGTTTGCTCCGATTCTCAGAGCGTGGTTGTGAGTCTACAGAATGTTTTAAGTATGAACTCTCTCGTGCAGTACATTCTTGTGAGATGCCATCAATTGCAGCAACAGGGTTGTATCGTCGTTGTCTGCTGGATGCCAAGTCATGTGGGCATCCGGGGAAACGAACTTGCTGACAGCTGCCAAGACCGCAGCCTTGGCCGTAGTTGCAGTGGAGCATACCATTCCCTGCTCTGATCTTTGTCGTTATTTTTCCAGCTTGATGCGTAGGAACGTGGCATACATAATCTTCCTCTTGTCGTCGTGATTAAGTGCTCCTGGCGGTAGATAGATAGATAGAGTAGGGGGGTTAATGGGGACGTCAGCAACGAGGCTATATGTCCCCGTCACGATTAATTATGTTGCTCAGGACTGCACTATGAAAAATAAAAATAATTAAAACCAACAGTGTTTACAAAGACAAAAGTGCTGCTAAAAAATAATAAAAACAAACCAAAGCTAGATAAGATAAAATAATAAATAAGATAAAAAGATAACAATAACAATATATAGAAAAACAACACTAAAAACGGGAGAAAAGTTAAAAAACCTAGCAGCAATAAAACAATTACACAAGCTAATACTGCTCAGAGAACGTGAGCAACATTAATGGCCGAAACGAACTTAAGTGCCCGGCTAACAATATCACTATTATCCCCCAAGGCACGGGCAAGTAAACAAGGCAGTCCAAATCGTTCTCTGAGATCCGAGTATTCAGGACATTCAACAAGAATGTGCTGAATACTCAGAGGGACAATACACTCTTCACAATACGGACGGTTCACGTTACATAATAAATAGCTATGTGTGAGATGAGAGTGTCCGATACGCAGACGCGCCAGGAGCACTTCATCTCGACGACTGGACCAAAATGACGTACGCCACTCTCCAAGTACAGGCTTAACCGCGTGTAATTTATTCTCAACGGCCTGGTCCCAGTCAGCTTGCCAGTGAGAGCGCATCAAAGAATGGAAATGATTCTGAAGGTCGGAGCAAGGAAGGCTATGCTCCAGTGCAACCCCAACTAAGGCGGCATTCTTAGCAGCTGCGTCAGCACGTTCGTTTCCCCGGATGCCAACATGACCAAGCACCCAGCAGACAATGACAACACAACCCTGCTGCTGCAACTGATGGCATCTCAGAGGAATGTCCTGAGTGAGAGAGTGCATACTGAAGACATTCTGTAGACTCAGAACCACGCTCTGAGAATCGGTGCAAACGAGCACACGACGTAAAGAAAGTGAAAGAGCATGGTCCAGGGCAAGCTTAAGTGCAATAAGTTCAGCTGTAAACACGGAACACAGGCGATGCAAATGGAATTCAGAGCTGCCCTCGTCAGTGACAAAGGCACAGCCTACAGAATCACCATCCTTAGAACCGTCCGTATAGAACACACTAAAATCGGGGTACTGATCTAACAGTGCGGCGAATATCTGATGGTACACCTGGGAACTAGTAGCTTGTTTCGAATGCAGAGACAAACTGGTATCATAGCGAGGTATACGAAGCAGCCATGGTGGAATAGCACAAAACTGAACCAAAGAAAGAGAGGGCCACACGAAATCATCAGCAAGGAAACTCTCACACGCCCGGATGTACCATGGACGTGTAGAACGAGGACATGCAGCATAGCGCTCGTAATTCCGACCACCACGGAGACATGGTCTACAAGGGTGGTCTGGAATACAGCGCACATGTGCAGAATAATTAAGAAGGAGCCTCCTGCGACGATACGCTAGGGAAGGTTCATTGACTTCAACGTACAGGCTTGCAACAGGACTAGTACGGTAGGCGCCAGTAGCAATCCGAATACCCAGGTGATGCACTGTATCAAGTTGGCGCAACAAGGAATCACGAGCAGAGCCATAGGCAATACAGCCATAGTCTAACTTGGACCGAATTAGACTACGGTACAAACGAAGTAGAACAGTACGATCAGCACCCCACGTGCGGTGGGAAAGGACACGAAGGAGATTCAGAGCTCGAAGACAAGAGTACTTAAGATTCCGTACATGTGGTGCCCACGACAAGCGACGGTCAAAGACCAGACCCAAGAAACGGACTGTATCAACGAAGGACAAACGGGTGCCATCGAGGTACAAGTCCGGGTCAACAATGCAGGCACGCTGTCGGCAGAAGTGAACACATTGGGATTTCTCAGTAGAAAAGCGAAATCCAGTCTCATTCGACCAGCGAACAAGACGATTGAGAGTCAGTTGAAGCTGTCGAGTAATGCCGCGAAGGTGGCGGGAGCGACAGAAGATGACAAGATCGTCAACATAAAGCAGACCAGACACAGGAGCCTGGATCTGCGAAAGAACACTGTTGACTGCGACAACAAACAACGTGACACTAAGAACACTGCCTTGTGGAACATCATTTTCTTGTACAAAGCGCTCTGAAAGAGTAGAGCCCACACGCACTTTAAAGTGTCGCTCGTGAAGAAAATTCGAAATAAAGTGGGCCATATGCCCACGAAGACCCCAGTCATATAATCGTTTTAGGATTCCGTAACGCCATGTGGTGTCATACGCCTTCTCTAAGTCGAAAAATATAGCAACAAGATGTTCGCCGTGGAGAAAGGCGTCTTGAATTTCACCCTCAAGATAAGCAAGATTGAATGAATGAGTGGGGGTGAATGGGGACGTCAGCAACGAGGCTATATGTCCCCGTCACGATGAACAACGTTGCTCAGGACTGCAAGATTAAAAATGAATTACACGTTAAAACGAAGAGAGTGCAAAGGAACGAGAGTGCTGCTAAATGAATAATAAATGGAAAAAACCAAAAGTGTAAGATAAAAGAATAAATAAGATAAAAAGATAACAATAACAATATACAAAAATAAACTTAAAACAAGTGACAAAATATAAAAATTTAGCAGCAATAAAACAAGGACAACAGCCTAAAAACAGCTCAGAGAACGTGAGCAACGCCAATAAGATGCAGAAACTCAAGTACCCGGCAAACAACAGCACTATCATCCCCCAAAGCACGGGTGAGAACAGAAGGCAGTCCATAACGTTCTCTGAGATCTGAGTATTCAGGACATTCCACAAGAATGTGCTGAATACTCAGGGGAACTATACACTCTTCACAATACGGACGGTTCAACCTCCGTAACAAGTAACTATGCGTCAGATGAGAGTGTCCGATACGCAAACGCGCCAGGAGCACTTCATCTCGACGACGAGCGGACGAAGACGTACGCCACTCATCTAGGAGTGGTTTGACTGCATGCAATTTATTCACAATGGCCTGGTCCCAATCGGCTTGCCAGTGAGAGCGCATCAAGGTGTGAAAATAGGAACGAAGATCGGAGCAAGGAAGGCTATGCTCCAGTGCAACCCCGGCCAAGGCGGCGTTCTTGGCGGCTGTATCAGCAAGTTCGTTTCCCCGGATGCCGACATGACCCGGCACCCAGCAGACAACGACGACACAACCCTGTTGCTGCAATTGATGGCATCTCAGAAGAATGTCCTGCACGAGAGAGTGCATACTAAAGGCATTCTGTATACTCAGAACCACGCTCTGAGAATCGGTGCAAACAAGCACACGACGTAATGAAAGCGTGAGAGCATGGTCCAAGGCAAGCTTAAGTGCAGTCAATTCGGCAGTGAACACGGAACACAGGCGATGCAAATTGAATTCTGAGCTGCCCTCGTCGGTGACAAAGGCACAGCCTACAGAATCCCCATCCTTAGAACCATCCGTATAGAACACACTAAAATCGGGGTACTGATCTAACAGTGCGGCAAACTCTTGCTGGTACACCTGGGAACTAGTTTGCTGTTTCGAATGCAGAGACAAACGTAAATCATGCCGAGGTAGACGAAGCAGCCATGGTGGAATAGCACAAAAGCGAACCAACGAAAGAGAGGGCCACACGAAATCGTCGGCAAGAAAGCTCTCGCACGCACGGATGTGCGGTGGGAAAGGACACGAAGGAGATTCAGAGCTCGAAGACAAGAGTACTTAAGATTCCGTACATGTGGTGCCCACGACAAGCGACGGTCAAAGACCAGACCCAAGAAACGGACTGTATCAACGAATGACAAACGGGTGCCATCGAGGTACAAGTCCGGGTCAACAATGCAGGCACGCTGTCGGCAGAAGTGAACACATTGGGATTTCTCAGTAGAAAAGCGAAATCCAGTCTCATTCGACCAGCGAACAAGACGATTGAGAGTCAGTTGAAGCTGTCGAGTAACGCCGCGAAGATGACGGGAGCGACAGAAAATTACAAGGTCGTCAACATAAAGCAAACCAGACACAGGAGCCTGGATCTCCGAAAGAACGCTGTTGACGGCAACAGCAAACAACGTGACACTAAGTACACTGCCTTGTGGAACACCATTTTCTTGTACAAAACGCTCTGAGATATTAGATCCCACACGCACTTTAAAGTGTCGCTCGTGAAGAAAATTCGAGATAAATTGGGCCATATGTCCACGGAGACCCCAGTCATATAATTGTTTTAGGATTCCGTAACGCCACGTGGTGTCATACGCCTTCTCTAAGTCAAAAAATATAGCAACAAGATGTTCGCCGTTGAGAAAGGCGTCTTGAATATGACCCTCAAGATAAGCAAGATTGTCTGTAGTGGATCGGAAACGACGGAATCCACTTTGATGCTTGCTCAGAAGTGAATTGGATTCCAAATACCACACCAGGCGCTTGTTGACCATGCGTTCAAACAGCTTACAGACGCAGCTCGTGAGAGCAATAGGTCTGTAGCTCGTGGGGCTAGTTGCGACTTTGCCTGGCTTCAAGATAGGAAGAACGAGAGCCTCACGCCAAGCCGGTGGGAAAAACTCCTCGACCCAGAGGCGATTATAGAGTTGCAAGAGAGCAACCTGTGTATCGCGGGGGAGGTTGCGCAACAATTCGTAGGGTATACGATCAAGCCCTGGAGCAGTATTGGATGATTCACGAAGAGCAGAATCAAATTCAACGAGGGTGAAAGGTGCATTGTAATCTTCGCTGTTGGCGGTACGGAAGTTTAACGGTGTCCGCTCTAAACGGCCCCTAAGGGGAATGAAGGCAGGAGGATAATGTCCAGACTCAGAGATAGAAGCAAAATGCTGGCCCAAAATGTTAGCTATCTCCGAAGGGTGAGTAACTAAGACACCATTCACATTCAAGGCAGGAACATTAACAGGAGCAGTAGTGCCAGTAAGAGAGCGGACCCGACGCCACACCGTGGACATCGTTCTTCGATTATTCATCGACGAAACGTAATTTATCCAGCTTTGGCGCTTCGAGAGCTTGATAAGACGTCTAGCTCGAGCACGTAGAATGCGGAAACGCTGCAGATTGTCGTCAGTTGGATGACGATTAAAAGTGGCAAGAGCGTGCCGACGAGACAGGATAGCCTCACGGATTTCCGCAGACCACCATGGAACACGCCGGCGGGAAACGTCGCCACCGCATTCTGGAATGGAACAATGAGCAGCATCAACAACAGTCTGCTGAAAAGCCTCAGCCACAACAGCTACAGGGAGATCATCACGACAATGAAACTCACTGAGCTCACGGAATTTACGCCAGTCAGCACGCTTCAAATTGAAGCGGCGCAGAGGAAAGGGAGGAGAAACAGGGAGACCTTCAAGAAACAACGGGAAGTGATCACTGCCACAAAGATCGGGATGCACCCTCCATGTCAATGAGGTGAAGAGACCAGCACTGCACATGGAGAGGTCGATACAAGAATATGTGCCATGGGCAGTGGAAAAATGAGTAGGACTGCCATCATTAAGGATAAGCAAGCTACTCTCCTCAAGAAATTCGGTGACCTGTCGGCCACGACCGTCAGTACGGACAGAACCCCACAGACGGTGGTAGGCATTGAGGTCTCCTACAAGCAAGACTGGCGGCTCGAGCTGATGGAAGAGCTGAAGCAGATCGGCGGTGCTAAAGGCTTCTGAATGAGGAATGTACAATGAACAAACTGTAAGCGGGCGAGAAAAGTATACTCGCACCGCAACTGCTTGCAGGCGGGAGACTAGGTGAATCTCCCGAGAATAAACTGAATCAGAGACGCATACGGCTACGCCGCCAGCAGCGTGACCAGCATCTGACTTATCACATCTGTACATAGTGTACCCAGAAAGAAGGAAGGACTGGGTTGGCTTAAAATGGGTTTCTTGCAAGCAGACGACAACTGGCGAGTGGTCGGAGACCAGTTGTAGCAATTCCTCACGGTGACTACAGAAGCCATTCAGGTTCCACTGAAGAAGCGCCATACTGGAAGATATCAACGTTTAAGGCGAACTTTACCACGCGGTCCAATCACAGCCCACTCAGTATCCATCAGTTCGTCCTCCACCATGTCAGACTTCAGAGAAGCTGCAGGTGGCTTACGAACTGGAGTAGATTTCGGTCTCTTCGGAGAGAGAACCGTGTCGTTCAACCTGCGGATATGCTGACTAAGTTTCAGGCCAGCCATATAAGGTGATCGGCGAGGGGCTGGAGTGCGCCGAAGACCACCACTAACAGTAATACGAGGAGGTTTCGGACGTTCACTCGGCGTTACAACTGGAGGCTTGGGATGTTCGCTCGTTGTTGCAACGGGGGTCTTGAGAAGTTCGCTCATCGTTGCAACTGGGGTCTTTGAGTCAGAACTACGCTTTGGGGTCAAGTCTGTTTGGGTGGAAACGTCTACGGTCTGTGTAGCTACAGATTTCCGAGAAATAGCAGCGACAGTAGCGAAGGGAACAGAAAGCGAGGAAGGAAGGCTTTCTTTCAATCGACGCTTCGCATCGGTAGCAGAAATCTTTTCGATTACCATGAGTTCTCGGATACGCTTCTCGCGCTGATAAGCTGGACAATCCCGAGACCAAGCAGAATGCTCACCCTTGCAGTTAACACAGAAGGGCTTGGTCGCTTTACAGGGTTCCGCACCATGACTACCCTGGCCACAATTCGCACAAAGAGCAGCACTCGCATTACACGAGGTGCTGGTGTGCCCAAAATGTTGACATTTAAAGCAGCGCAGAGGACTTGGTATGTAGGGTCGAACTTTTAAACGATAGTAACCAGCTTTCACAGACTCCGGAAGCGTGGGCAGACTAAAAGTAAGAAGCAGTGACTGAGTAGCGACAAGTTCACCTGACTTCTTACTTTTGATTCGAGCTACATCTATAACGTGTTGGTCCGCTAATTCCGACTTGATCTCCTCTTCGGTGGCATTGAGAAGATCCCAACACGATATCACCCCTCTTGAAACGTTCAACATACGATGCGGGTCGACTGTAACCTTCACCGGTCCAATGGCAGTTAACTTAAGTAACTTCGCCGTTTGCTTCTCGTCTACCGTTTCCACCAATAAAGTGCCATTCCTTAGTTTCTTTATCTCCTTAACCTGTCCGGCTTGATAATTTATGACTTTATTGATTACAAAAGGGGATAAGCCCTTAATAGCACTCGGACGGTTTTCCTCAGAACTGGCACTATCAACATCTTTCTCTTTAATTACAAGATATCGGACAACAGGGGTCGCGATACTTGTCTGTTCCTCAATTTCACTATCAGTTTGTTTGGGCTTCTTCCGTGAGGGAGAGCCCGGTTCAGTGTGAAAAGTTTTTTTTACCCATAAATGTATGATTTGATTGAAACATTTATAAAGAAAAAAGGGGTGTGAGGTCACACCAGGGCGTTAACAGGGGAACTAACGCTACCCCCTGGCAATCCCTTCAGCACGCCCGACACCTTAGGATCAGCGTGGGGCCGACGCGGTCAAGGGGAATGGGAGTGCAACAAAACCATTCCCGTCGACAAAAACGCGTGGCCCCGGAAAAGGAAGAATTAGAACAAAACAAAAGAGACCTGTTCAACAAAAAGAGAGACCCCCTCCAGCCCAGGAAAAACAAAACAAAACAAAAAGGTGCGGATTTTTTTGTATTTTTTATTTTTTTGTTTTTTTTTAAGTTATTGTATATTTTGCGATTTTTTTTGGTTTTTTGTTTATGTTCAAAGACTCAACACCCCGGACAACACCAACACTGGACGTACACAACATTAGACCGGGTGGGTGCACGTCCTCCCCAAGCGGAGGAAGACGTCCACTAGACCTGCCTCTTCCCGACTCCCACCAACCACCCGCGAGTCCGGTAGCGGTATTAGCGGCTGAGAGGGCGTGCAATGATATGAAGATGAGGAGTGATACATGAATGAATGATGAAGCCGCCCTCTCAGCTCCACCCCCTCCCCGACGATGACGGTCCGCTACATGGAGGGGGATAAGCAAGATTGTCGGTAGTGGAGCGGAAACGACGAAATCCACTTTGAAATTTGCTGAAAAGGGAATGCGATTCCAAATACCACACCAGGCGCTTGTTGACCATTCTCTCTAGCAGCTTGCAGATACAGCTCGTGAGAGCAATGGGTCTGTAGCTTGTGGGGCTAGTTGCGGCTTTCCCTGGCTTTAGGATGGGAAGAACCAGAGCCTGACGCCAAGCAGGCGGAAAAAAACTCCTCAACCCAAAGGCGGTTATACAGCTGTAATAAAGCAAGATGAGGATCGCGGGAGAGGTGGCGCATTAATTCGTAGCAAATACGGTTAAGGCCTGGGGAAGTATTGGACGATTCACAAAGAGCTGAATCGAACTCAACAAGCGTGAAAGGGGCATTGTAATCCTCGCTGTTGGCGCTACAGAAGTTTAACGGGTTCCGCTCTAACCGAGGCTTAATACGTGCGAACGCGGGAGGGTAGTGTCCCGACTCAGAGATAGATGCAAAATACTGGCCTAAAGCGTCGCATATCTCTGAAGGGTTAGTCTCAAGGACATCATTCACAGATAAAGCAGGGACATTGATACAAGAATAAGTGCCAGTAAGGGAGCGGACCCGCCGCCACACAGTAGACATGGATGTGCGACTAGTTATGGACGAAACATAAGTCTTCCAGGTTAGGCGCTTCGAGAGCTTGATTAGACGTCTAGCCCGAGCGCGCAGAATGCGGAACTGCTGAAGGTTTTCGTCAGTGGGATGACGATTGAAAGTTACAAGAGCATGTCGACGAGCCAGCATAGCCTCACGGATCTCCGCAGACCACCATGGAACACGTCGGCAGGACACTTCGCCACCACATTCCGGAATGGAACCATGAGCAGCATCAAGAACAGTCTGCTCAAAATTCTCTGCAACAGCAGCTACAGGGAGATCATCACGGCAATGAAACTCACTGAGCTCGCTAAATTTATGCCAGTCAGCACGCTTCGGATTAAAGCGGCGGAAAGGTAAGCTAGCTGCTACAGGGAGACCGTCAAGGAACAAAGGAAAGTGATCACTGCCACAAAGATCAGGGTGCACTCTCCATGTCAATGAGGTCAAGAGACCAGCACTGCACATGGAGAGGTCGATACAAGAATACGTGCCATGGGCAGTGGAGAAATGAGTAGGACTGCCATCATTAAGGAGAAGCAAGCCACTCTCCTCAAGAAATTCCGTTACCTGACGGCCACGACCGTCAGTGCGGACAGAGCCCCACAGGCGATGATAGGCATTAAGGTCTCCTACAAACAAGACTGGCGGCTCGAGCTGATGGAAGAGCTGAAGCAGATCGGCGGTGCTAAAGGCTTCTGAATGAGGAATGTACAATGAACAAACTGTAAGCGGGCGAGAAAAGTATACTCGCACCGCAACTGCTTCCAGGCGGGAGACGAGGTGAATCTCCCGAGAATGAAAAGATTCAGAGACACAGACTGCCACGCCGCCAGCAGCGTGGTCACTATCGGGCTTATCACACCGATACATAGTGTACCCAGAAAGAAGGAAAGACTGGGTAGGTTTGAAATGCGTTTCCTGCAAACAGATTAGAAACGGCGAGTGGTAAAATATTAGTTGTGTTAATTCCTCACGATGACTACAAAAGCCATTCAAGTTCCACTGAAGAAGCGCCATACTGGAAGGTGTCAACGTTTAAGGCGAACTTTCCCACGAGGTCAAATAACAGCCCACTCGGAATCCATCAGTTCGTCCTCCACCATGTCAGATTTCAGAGAAACTGCAGGTGGCTTACGAACGGGAGTAGATTTTGTTCTCTTGGGAGTAAGAACAGTCTCGTTCAGCCGGCGAATATGTTGACTTAATTTCAGGCCAGCGATATAAGGTGATCGGCGATGGGCTGGAGTACGCCGAAAACCACCACTAACGGAAACCCGTGGGGTTCGGGGAAGTTCGCTTGTTGTTGCAACTGGGGTCTTGGGGTCATTACTAGGCTCTGGGACAAAGTCGGTTTGGGTGGAAACGTCGGACGTCTGGGTTGATACAGATTTCTTACAACTTGCTGCAACAGTAGCGAATGGAACAGAAAGCGAGGAAGGAATGCTTTCTTTCAAACGACGCTTAGCATCAGCAGCAGAAATTTTTTCAACAACCATGAGCTCCCTTATACACTTCTCGCGCTGGAAGGCTGGACAATCCCGAGACCACGCAGAATGCTCACCCTTGCAGTTGACACAAAAGGGCTTGGTTGCTTTACAGGGATCCGCACCATGACTAGCCTGGCCACAATTGGCACAAAGAGCAGCACTCGCATTGCACGAGGTGCTGGTGTGCCCAAAATGTTGACATTTATAGCAGAGCAAAGGACTAGGTATATAGGGCCGAACTTTCAATCGATAGTAACCAGCCTTTACATATTCTGGAAGCATTGGCAAACTAAAAGTAAGAATCAGTGACTGGGTAGTGACGAGTTCACCTGACTTCTTACTTTTTATGCGAACTACATCGATAACATGTTGGTCTGCTAACTCCGACTTAATCTCCTCCTCACTTGCATTCAGGAGATCCCAACACGATATCACCCCTCGAGAGACGTTCAGGAGACGATGAGCTTCGACTAACACGTTCACAGGTCCAATCGAAGTTAATTTCAGGAGCTTCGCTCTTTGCTTTTCATCGACCGTTTCCACCAATAGAGTGCCGTTACGCAATTTTTGGATGTCTTTAACCTGTCCGGCTTGGTAACTAATAACTTTATTAATAAGAAAAGGTGATAAGCCCTTAATAGCACTCGGACGGTTTGCATCAGATGTGGCACTATCAGCATCTTTATCTTTAATTACAAGATATCGTACGACGGGCGCGGCGATACTTGTCTTTTCCACACTTTCGCTTTCACTCTGTTTGGGCTTCTTCCGTGAGGGAGAGCCCGGATCAGATTTTAAAGATTTTGTACCCATAAAAATATGATTTTGAATAAACATTTGTAAAGAAAAAAGGGGGTGTGAGGTCACACCAGGGCGTTAACAGGGGAACTAACGCTACCCCCTGGCAATCCCTTCAGCACGCCCGACACCTTAGGATCAGCGTGGGGCCGACGCGGTCAAGGGGAATGGGAGTGCAACAAAACCATTCCCGTCGACAAAAACACGTGGCCCCGGAAAGGGAAGAAGTAGAACAAAACAAAAGAGACCTGTCCAACAAAAAGATAGACCCCCACCAGCCCAGGAAGAACAAAACAAAACAACAAGGTGCGGATTTTTTTGTATATTTAATTTTTTGTTGTTTTTTTTAAGTATTTTATATTTTGCGCTTTTTTGGTTTTTTTGTATAGGTTCAAAGACTTAACACTCCAGACAACACAAACACTGGACGGACAGAACATTAGGCCGGGTGGGTGCACGTCCCCCCCAAGGGGAGGAAGACGTCCACTAGACCTGCCTCTTCCCGACTCCCACCAACCACCCGCGAGTCCGGTAGCGGTATTAGCGGCTGAGAGGGCGTGCAATAATATGAAGATGAGGGATGATAGATGAATGATGAAGCCGCCCTCTCAGCTCCACCCCCTCCCCGACGATGACGGTCCGCTACATGGAGGGGGTGTGCTCCTGGCGGGTCTGCGTATCCGACACTCTCATCTGACTCATAGTTATTTGTTGCGTGGCTTAGACCGTCCGTATTGTTAGGAGTGTATAGTCCCCCTGAGTATTCAGAACATTCTTATTGAATGTCGTGAATACTCAGATCTGAGAGAACGTTACGGACTGCCTTTTTTCCTTACCCGTGCGTTGGGGGATGATAATGCTGTTGTTGGCCGGGTGCTTGCGTTCGTTGGTGATATTGGCGTTGCTAACGTTGAGTTGTTTTAGTTTGTTGTACTTGTTTTATTGCTGCTATATTTTATATTGTCTCACATGTTTTAATTTTTTGTCGATTGTTATTTCTTTTATCTTATTTATCCTTTTATTTTCCACTTTAGCGTTTGTTTCCCTTTAGTATTCATTTAGCAGCACTTTCGTTCTATTACTGTATTCTTTTTAGCCTGTAATTCTTTTTCAATCTTGCAGTCCTTAGCAACGTGGTTAATCGTGGCGCGGACATTTAGCCTCGTTGCTGACGTCCTCATTAATCCCCATATTAATATCCATATATCGCTCTACACCTCCATGGTATATCCGTGCGTGTAATAATGTCCTTGGCGACGATTTCTTGTGGCCTTCTCTTTCGGTGGTTCATTTTTGTGCTCTTCCCCCATGGTTATTTCGTCTCCCTCGCCTCGATTTAAGTTTGTCTATGTATTCGAAACAGCAGACTAGTTTCCAGGTGTACCAACAGGAGTTTGCCGCACTGTTGGATCAGTACCCCGATTTTAATGTGTTCTTTACGGACGGTTCTAAGGATGGGGATTCTGTAGGCTGTGCCTTTGTCACTTCCGAGGGCAGCTCAGAATTCCATTTGCATCGCCAGCGTTCCGTGTTCAATGCAGAATTGACTGCAGTTAAGCTTCCATTAGACCACGCTCTCACGCTTTCGTAACGTCGTGTGATTGTTTGCATCGATTCTCAGAGTGTGGTTCTGAGTCTACGGAATGTCTTCTGTATGAACTCTCTCGTGCAGGACATTCTTGTGAGATGCCATGAATTGCAACAACAGGGTTGTGTCGTCCTTGTCTGCTGGGTGCCGGGTCATGTCGGCATCCGGGGATACGAACTTGTTGACACAGCTGCCAAGAACGCCGCCTTGGGCGAAGTTGCACTGAAGCACAGCCTTCCTTGCTCCGATCTTCATTCGTATTTTTATATCTTGATGCGCTCTCACTGGTAAGCAGATCGGGACCAGGCCATTGAAAATAAATTTCACGCAGTCAAACCACTCCTAGGAGAGTGGCGTACGTCCTCGTACTATCGTCTTCGAGATGAAGTGCTCCTGCCGCGTTTGCGTATCGGACACTCTCATCTGAGGCATGGCTATTTGCTGCGGAGGCTGAACCGTCCGTATTGTGAGGACTGTATAGTCCCGTTGAGTATTCATCACATTCTTGTTGAATGTCCTGTATACTCACCTCTCAGAGAGAGCTCATCCGTGGCTAAGCGGTTAGCGTACGCGCCTTTGGCGTGGGAGACCCGGGTTCGATTCCCGGCGGGAGCTCATGTGGTTCGGATTCCACGTTAATCAGTAGGTCCACGTCTCATATAGCCTCGCTGCTGAAAGGGACGCTAAACTAAAATCAACTCAACTCACCTCTCAGAGAACGTTTCAGATTGCCTTCTGCTCTTACACGTGCTTTGGGTGATTCAAGTGTTATGGTTCGCCGGGTACTTGAGTTTGTTAATGCTTATGGGGTTGCTGTTTTAGTGTGTTGCCACTGTTTTATTGCTGCTGAATTCTTAATTTGTTAGCTTTTAGTGTGGTTCTATATATTTTAATTTATTTATTCTTTTATTTTGTATTTTTCTATTCTATTTATCTTTTATTTTCTCTTATTTAGCAGCAGTTTTGTTTGTCCTATTGTTTTAGCCTTTTTCTTCCCATCTTTTAGTTCAGAGGAACCGCGTTCATCGTGACGGGGACATATAGCCTTGCTGCTGACGTCCCCATTGCCCCCCGTAATCACTCACTCACTCACTCACTCATTAACATGGCGAGTGCACCCTGATCTTTGTGGCAGTGATCATTTTCCCTTGTTTGTTGATTGTCTCCCTGTTCCTCCTCCTGTACCCCTCCGGCGCTTCAACCTGAAGCGCCCTGACTAGCGTAACTTTCGTGAGCTCAGTGAGTTTCATTGTCGTAATGATCTCCCTGTAGCTGCTTTTCCAGAAGCTTTTGAGCGGGCTGTTCTTGATGCTGCTCATTGTTCAATCCCAGAATGTGGAGGTGACGTCTCCCGCCGGCGTGTTCCCTGGTGGTCTGCGGACATTCGTGAGGCTATCCTGGCTCGTTGGCGCGATCTTGCCACATTTAATCGTCATCCTACTTACGAAAATCTACAGCGCTTTGGCATTTTACGTGCTCGAGCTAGACGTCTTATCAAGCTTTCGAAGCGCCAAAGCTGGAAGAATTACGTTTCGTTCATCAATAGCCGAATACGATACTAGGTAGTATGCAGCAGTGCCAGTCCAAAGGTCATGTTGTGGGAGAGAGGGTCAAAGGTCAATATGATAGCAGATCATGGGTATAGTCTGAGGTTGTAGTTAGTTGACGTATGCATTTTGTGCAATTGGGGTCAAAGGTCAATATCATAGATCATGGGTTAGATCATGTATGCAGCACTGCCAGTTGTGATAAAAGATCATATTCTAGGATGAGTGCATTGTCTACGTATTGTTGAGGTGACGCTGCTGATATATTTGTATGAGAGCCGATGCGTCATGGTGGATGTTGCGTCTTATCGTATGTAACTTTTTTTGATATGAATGACGAGAGTAAGTGTATTTGTTAGGGGATGACTTCACGATACAAGAGAACAAGCAAATTTTAGTGATTGTACGCGTGTGTCATTGTTTACGATACTTGCACATAAATAAGTTTGAATCATATGATTATACAAGTCACGTTATGAAATTTGACTAATTGTTTGTATGAGTTGAACTTGAAGGGATGACTTCATGCTATAAGAGAACAAAGCTTGAAAGCTTGAAAGTAAACATCACAGAAATTGTAAACAGTTTTTTCAGAATATAATGTATTCTTTGAGAAGGAACTGAAAATATTAAAATATTTGTAAAAACTGAGTTCATTGAAGAAGAAAATATCCTACAGGAATTTTGTAGTTTTCTTTAAGATTTTTAAGGGGGGAGTGAAGATAAATTTACGTTTTCTGTTGTAATGTCATCACTTTATTTTGAAAAGTATCTAAGAAAAATTGAAAATAATTTACTTTTAACAGTAATAATAAAACTTAAACTCAGTTTATTCAAGAAAGTATGGTCACATTATGGTGAAATAGAACTAGAAATTTTCCGTTATTATATGTTAAGCATTGTCCCTCTTTTGTCTATTGATAGGTCCTTCGAGGAAGCATTGAAGAAAGGTCCACAAGCTTCTACGTCTGCTTCGTGGGAGTTCTCGTTAACTCAGGCATTTGGGAAGGAGAACGAATCACAAACGCAAACTGATGATAATGATGATGATGATGAAAGAGGAAATTTTTTGGAAGCAGAAAGCTTGTAAGTAAACGTCATAGAAATTGAGGTGCGGTAATAAGCTATATTGTTAGAAAGTGAAATGAGTACATTGAAGCAGAAAAATTTTATAGGAATTGTAAAGTATTATTTCTGTAAGACTTTTAATGCAGACGAAGGGGAAATAAACTTTACGTTTTTTTCTCATAATGTAATCACTTTTTTTAAAAAAATAAGTAAAATTGAAAAGCGTCTACTTTTAAAGTAATACAAAACAATTAATCTCAGGTTATTGAAAAAGTATTAAGGATTTTAGTTTATTCCTTACTAGATGTTAAGCATTGTATCTCTTTTTCTGTATAGGTACTTAGACGGATGAGTATACAAGTATATGAGTATAGGTACTTACAAGGATGACCAGAGCTGAGCATATTAGTTATCATTAGCGTTACTTTTATTTTCATTTTTATACTTTGTCTGATTTTTTGCGTTTTACAGTTGCTTCTTACGTCATACTTTTTGAATTTTATTATTACTAATAATAATATTTATTGTTGTTGTTTATCTTATTACTAAAAAATGAATTTTCTTGTAGGAATTTGTTACATGTAGATGAGGAAGTATTTTTTTCGAGTGAAGTGGAGGATAACTTACAAGGACGTCAGGCAGAAAACGAGGACGAAAGGCGTGAACATGAGGCAGGTAACGCATTGGATGCAATATTACAGGGTTTTATGTTGGGTGTTTATCACATTCCCCTGTTACTCATTACAATTTATTAGCGATTTGTGGAGCTATTTCTTGGGGGAGTTCGACCAACGCTTCCATATGGTGCATTTATAAATGACGTTAAACATCATTGGAGACAAATCTTAGATCGCTGTACAAGAGTGGGGGATCTTTTAGTGAACTTTGAGTTGGGGCTTTACGACACTGACACTGCACGACTTGCAGCATATTAAAAGTTTACTGAAGTGTTTCGTCAAGATGATGCAGTTAGGAATGATAGAAATTTTCAACGGAGGCTAGCAGCATTTCTTGACGAAACACTACCGTTTCATGAGCAACCCGTACATCACAATCGTCAGGGTGGGCAGGGTCAAGGAAATGCAGATCCATTTGAAGTAATATTCGAAGAGGAGAGAAGATTTAATCGATATCAGTACCTTGAGACTGAACCCTGAATTTCAGGTTAATGGCCCCGAACGAATGGTACGAAACCTTGTAGATTATGTATTGAATAATGTTTTAAATAATGTAGATCTTGATGCAAGGGTAGGAATAATGGTTTATAACAATCTTCCTGATTCTACCCCAATCTACGTTCCCTTTCGCCAGAAGCGAAATGTTAATTCAGATGTTGTTTTTCAACATATTCAAAATGTGTTGAACAGTAATGAGCAGTTTTTTTTTGGCCCTGACATTACATTCAAAATTTATGTAGTTAGTCCACGTAGGAACTGGGAGACGTGTCGCACGTACTGATTGACTGGTAGAAGGGAAGGAAAGGGACATTAATCGTAAGAATAATAAACTAGTTTGTAAGATTAGAAATAAGGATACTCTGTGTCTTGCACGTGCAATAATTGTGGCCCAAACTATTGTAAGTGCAAGTACATGTGAAGAGAAGAGAAAGATGATACGAAACGTAGAATATCAGCGAGCTGCAGCTGAAAAATTGTGTGAGGACGCTGATGTTGATTTGTCAGTGAACGCAGGAACACTGGACGATGCTGAAAATTTTCAAGAGCATTTTGGCACATCATATGAGATAGTCGTGTACGAAGAAGATGAAGAAACGAACGGAGTGATGAACGTTGCTTATAAAGGAAATCAGTATTCTCCTCAGAAACTGTTTCTCTTTTACAACGATTATCACTACGACGTGATTCGTAACATGAAGGGGTTTCTTCAAAAAAGTTATTTTTGTTGGTATTGCGTTATGGGATATAATTATATTTAAAATCACACATGTAAAGGCCAGTGTTCTTCTTGTGAGAAATCACATCTTGTAGACAACGATGTGGATGTAGTGTTTAAATTTTGTAATGAATGTCACAGGCATTTTTAGAATCAAGGTTGTTTTGGTAGACACAAACAAAGTTCTTCTCGCTTCAAATCCATTTGTGAACAGGTTAAGCAGTTTAAACATTGCTTGAAAATAATTGACCATAGACGTCGAAAACCTGTTCACACGTGCTCCGAAAAGTTTTGCACACTCTGTAATAAGTTTGTAGAGGAAAATCACCAATGCTACATCCAAAAAGAAAAAAGCAGCTAAAGTAAAGAAATATCTGTACATTGTCTATGATGTTGAAACCATGTTAAAAGATACAGACGACCCTAACATTAAAGAACATGAAGTAAACCTTTGTATAGCCATGCAGCGGTGACATGCATGCATAGGCAATGCGGATTTGGAGCAATGTAAAACCTATGGCGTTCGAGCTCACATTTTTCGCTCTATTACAGAGTTTGTGAGATATGCGCTAAAGCCACGCCCTGCGTTCGCAAAGGAGATCTTTTTAAGTCATAACGGAGCACGATATGATAACCTCTTCGTTTTACGTCATCTTCTCATAGAATGTAAGATAACACCAAAGGTAATAAGCTCATTGAAATGAACATCGGGGGTACGAAAATTTTGAGGGACACGTTTAATTACATGCCCCTAAAATTGGCAGATTTGCCGAAATCTTTGGGCTTGAATACAGAATTATTACGGAAGGGTGATTTCCCATATTTAATGAATACCAGTGATCATCAAAATTACGTTGGGGAAATGCCTCCTTTACATTTCTATGACCCTGATAGTAGAATGGAGAAGGATCGGGAAGAATTGTTGAAATGGCATGCACAGTGCGTACAAGATGAAGTAATTTTTGATTTTCAAAAAGAACTTTTAGAATATTGTAAAAATGATGTGTTAATTCTTATTTCGGCCATTGAAAAATTTTGAAAACTAATTGAAAACGTAAGCAATGTGCAGCCATTTCTTTCGTGTCCTACGCTTGCATCATTAGCGAGTAAGATATTTCGAAGCGAATATTTGCACGAAAATCAGTTGGGAATTATCCCACCCTGTGGTTTTCGACATCAAGATAAACAAAGTGTAGTTGCTCTTCAGTGGTTGCTTTGGTAAGAAAAAACCACTGGAAAGCAAATGCTACATGCTGGTAACGGAAATGTAAGAAAAATTGCTGGTATTAAAGTGGATGGTTTTCAGCCTTCTACAAAAGCAGTGTTTTCCTTTCATGGCTGTTACTAGCATGGTCACGTCAGTTGTATTAATAAAGAAAAAATGGAGTTTAAAATAAAGACACAGGGGAAACATTAGCGCAAAGATATGAGCGCACGATAGGAGTAACAAGACGCCTACAAAGTTTAGGTTATACTGTTGTGGAGAAATGTAAATGTGAATTTCGTAATGATGTACGAAGAAACTCGTCATTGGCTGCGTTCATTCGCAGTGATTGTTCGAGTTTAGTGGATCCTCTTATTCCTAGGGATGCATATCGAGGTGGACGTGTAGAAGGATTCAGTCTATTCTACGATGTGAATACTAATGGAAACGAGGATACACACGTATGTTATTACGATTTTACATCATTGTATCCCCACCAGATGAAAAGCAAACCACTACCTATCGGTCATCCAAAAATATACCTAAGAGATTTTCCACCCGTTGATAAAATAAACGGTCTTATCAAATGTTCCGTGCTGCCGCCGCGTCGATTATACCTGCCGGTCTTGCCTTGCAGCGCTAACGAAAAACTCATGTTTGGTTTGTGTCGAACATGCATGGAGGAACAAAGTCAAGAAGAGTGTTCCCACACAAAAGACGAAAGACTCCTGCATGGAACATGGGTGAGTGAATAGCTTAAGTTAGCGTTGGGAAAGGGGTATCTTATAGAAAAAATATATGAAGTGTGGGATTTCCAAATGGACAAGTATGTGCCTAATGAGTCACATGGTGTATTTGAAAACTATGTGAACAGCTTTTTAACAATAAAACAGGAAAGCAGCGGGTACCCCTTAGACTGTGTCACTGAGATTGATAAAGAAAGATATAGAGCTGCTTATACGGACCATGAAAATATCGAATTAGATGCGAGCAAGATAGAATATAATCCGGGTTTAAGGTTCATATGTAAACTGCTCGTTAACAGTCTGTATGGCAAGTTTGTTTAAAGAAAAGATATGCTAGAGACTGTCTTTGTGCAAAAGGTTGAAGAGTATAATAAATACATGTTCCGGCCGCAGTATGAAATTCACTCTCTTTTTCCTCTAGGAGACATTATGTGCATGACTTATCGTAATTTGGAAAATTACGATAAACCAAATCGCACGTCAAATGTTGTCCTGGCAGCGTTCATTACGGCACATGCGAGAATTGACTTGTACAAGGCCATGGAACAAGTTGGAGAAGGCCGTTTACTTTATTGTGATACAGATAGTGTTCATTTTGTGTGTAAAAATGGTGAAAGTCCGTTTATCTACAGGTGCGTACCTCGGGGACTTGACTAATGAAATCCCTCAAGGTTGGGTAATCAACTCGTTTATTTGTCTCCCCCTCCATGTAGCGGACCGTCATCGTCGGGGAGGGGAGTGGAGCTGAGAGGGCGGCTTCATCACTCATTCATTTATCACCTCTCATCTTCATATCATTGCATGCCCTCTCAGCCGCGGATACCACTACCGGACTCGCGGATGATTGGTGAGAGTCGGGAAGAGGCAGGTCTAGTGGACGTCTTCCTCCACTTGGGGAGGACGTACACCCACCCGGCCTACTGTTCTTTGCGTCCAGTGTTTGTGTTGTCCAGAGTGTTGAGTCTTTGAAAATATAGACAAAAAACAAAAAATGCAAAACTAAAAATACTATAAAAAACAAAAAAACATTAAAAATACCAAAACAATCCGCACCATTTGTTTTGTTCTTCCTGGGCTGGTGGGGGTTATCATTTTGTTTGCCAGGTTTCTTTTGTTTTGTTTCACTTCTTCTTTTTCCGGGGCCACGCGTTTTCGTCGACGGGAATGGTTTTTGCACTTCCATTCCCCTTGACCGCGTCGGCCCCACGGTGATCCTAAGGTGTTGGGCGTGCTGAAGCGATTGCCAGGGGTAGCGTTAGTTCCCCTATTAACGCCCCGGTGTGACCTCACACACGCTTTTTTCCTTTGAAAAATGTTCATTAAAATTCACACTTTTATGGGTAAAAACACTTTAAACTCTGATCCGGGCTCTCCCTCACGGAAGAAGCCCAAACAAACTGAAATTGAGATAGTGGAAAAGACAAGTATCGCGACACCTGTTGTCCGACATCTTGGAATTAAAGATAAAGACGTTGATAGTGCCAATTCTGATGCAAACCGTCCGAGTGCTATTAAGGGCTTGTCCCCCTTTGTTATTCATAAAGTTATCACCTACCATGCCGGACAGGTTAAAGATATGAAGGAGTTGTGTAATGGCACTTTATTGGTGGAAACGACAGACGAGAGGCAAACGGCGAAGCTACTTAACATCTATTGGACCAATGAACGTGTCAGTCGAACCACGTCGTATGCTGAACGTCTCAAGAGGGGTAATATCGTGTTGGGATCACCTCAATGGCACCGAGGAAGAAATTAAGTCGGAGTTAGCGGACCAACACGTTATCGACGTGGCTCCAATCAAAAGTAAGAAGTCAGGTGAATTCGTCGTTACACAGTCACTGATTCTTACTTTCAGTTTGCTCACGCTTCCGGAGTACGTCAAGGGTGGATACTATCGTTTGAAAGTTCGGCCCTATATTCCTAGTCCCTTGCGCTGCTTTAAATGTCAACATTTTGGGCATACCAGGATCTCGTGTAATGCGAGTGCTTCTCTTTGTGCGATTTGTGGGCAGGGTAGTCATGGTGCGGAACCCTGAAAGCGGCCAAGCCCTTCTGTATCAACTGCAAGGGTGAGCATTCAGGTTGGTCTCGGGACTGTCCAGCCTTTCAGCGCGAAAAGCGTATTCGAGAACACATGGGTGTTAAGAAGATTTCTGCTGCTGATGCTAAGCGTCGTCTGAAATAAAGCGTCCCTTCTTCGCTTTCTGTTCCTTTCGCTACTGTTGCAGCTAGTTCCCGAAAATCTGTAGCAACCCAGACATCCGACGTTTCCACCCAGACAGACTCGGTCCCAGAGAATAGTTGTGCCACGGAGACCCCAGTTGCAACGACAAGCGAACTTCCCAGCCCAGCGCCGATCATCTTATATCGCCGGACTGAAACTTACCCAACATATTCGACGGCTGAACGAGACTGTTCTCACTCCCAAGAGAACAAAATCTACGCCAGTTCGTAAGCCTCCTGCAGGTTCGCTCAAGTCTGACATGGTGGAGGACGAACTTATGGACTCCGAGTGGGCTGTTTTTGGACCCCGTGGGAAAGTTCGCCTCAAACGTTAATCCCTTCCAGTATGGCGCTTCTTCGGTGGGACCTCAATGGCGTCTATGGTCACCGTGAGGAATTGACCCAACTGCTCACTGACCACTCGCTTCGCCTACCCAGTCCTTTCTTCTTTCTGGGTATACAATGTATCGATGTGATAAGCCAGACGCTGCCCACGCTGCTGGCGGCGTGGCAGACTGTGCCTCCGATTCTGTTCATTCTCAGCAAATTCACATTGATCCCGACTGCAAGCCGTTGCGGTGCGAGTACACTTTTCTCGCCCGCTTACAGTTTGTTCATTGTACGTTCCTCACTCAGAAGCCTTTACAACCGCCGATCTGTTTCAGCTCTTCCATCAGCTCGAGCCGCCAGTCTTGCTTGTAGGAGACCTTAATGCCTATCGCCGTCTTTGGGGTTCCGTCCGTACTGACGGTCGTGACCGACAGGTCACCGAATCTCTTCAAAAAAGTGGCTTGCTTATTCTTAATGATGGCAGTCCTAATCATTTTTCCACAGCCCATGGCACATATTCTTGTATCGACCTCTCCATGTGCAGTGCTGGTCTCTTTACCTCATTGACATGGAGAGGGCATCCTGATCTTTGTGGCAGTGATCACTTCCCGTTGTTTGTTGAAGGTCTCCCTGTTACTCCTTTTCCTCTCCGCCGCTTCAATCTGAAGAGTGCTGACTGGCGTAAATTCCGTTAGCTCAGGGAGTTCCATTGTCGTGATGAGCTGTTGTGGCTGAGGCTTTCGAGGAGACTGTTCTTGAAGCTGCTCATGGTTCCATTCCAGAATGCGGTGGCGACCTTTCCTGCCGGTGTGTTCTGTGGTGGTCTGCGGAACTCCGTGAGGCTATCCAGGCTCGTCGGCGCGCTCTTGCCACTTTTAATCGTCATCCCACAGAAGAAAATCTTCAGTAGTTCCGCATTCTACGTGCTCGTGCTCGACGTCTCGTCAAGCTCTCGAAGCGACAAAGCTGGAAGAATTAAGTTTCGTCCCTCAGTAGTCGCCCACCTATGTCAACTGTGTGGCGTTGGGTTCGCTCCATAAACGGATCCGCTTCTTTACTTCATGTCCCAGCCTTAACCATGATTGGTGTTCTAGGAACCAATCCCTCAGAGATCGCCAATATATTGGGCCACCATTATGCCACTATCTCTGAGTCAGATCACTACCCACCAGCCTTTGCTCGTTTTCGTCCTCAGCTGGAGCGAAACCCGTTAAATTTCCGTACCGCCAACAGTTAGGACTATAACGCTCTATTCACGCTCGTCGAGTTTGATTCTGCTCTCCACGAATCGTCCAATACTGCTCCCGGGCTTGTCCGTGTTTCCTATAATGTGTTGCGCAACCTCTTTCGCGTTTCGTAGCTTGCAATATTGCAGGGGTTGAGGAGTATTTTCCACCTGCTTGGTGTGAGGCCCTGGTTCTTCCCATCTTAAAGCCAGGGAAAGCCGCAAATAACCCCACGAGCTACAGATCCATGTTCTCACGAGCTCTGTAAGCTGCTAGAGCGAATGGTCAACAAGCGCCTGGTGTGGTATTTGGAATCGCTGTCCCTTTTGAGAAAATTTCAAAGTGCATTTCGTCGTTTCCGCTCCACTACAGACAATCTCGCTTATCTTAGGGTGAAATTCAAGACGCCTTTCTCCAGGGCGAACATCTTGTAGCTATATTTTTCGACTTAGAGAAGGGGTATGACACCACATGGCGTTACGGAATCTTAAAACAATTATATGACTGGGGTCTTCGTGGGCATATGGCCCACTTTATTTCGAATTTTCTTCACGAGCGACACTTTAGAGTGCGTATGGGCTCTACTCTCTCAGAGCGCTTTTTACAAGAAAATGGTGTTCCACAAGGCAATGTTCTTAGTTTCACGTTGTTTGATGTCGCAGTCAACAGCGTTCTTTCGCAAATCCAGGCTCCTGTGTCTGGTCTGCTTTATGTCGACGATCTTGTCATTTTCTGTCGCTCACGCTACCTTCGCGGCATTACTCGACAGCTTCAACTGACTCTCAATCGTCTCGTTCGCTGGTCGAATGAGACTGGATTTCGCTTTTCCACCGAGAAATCCCAATGTGTTTACTTCTGCCGGCAGCGTACCTGCCTTGTTGACCCGGACTTTTGTACCTCGATGGCACCCGTTTGTCATTCGTTGATACAGTCCGTTTCTTGGGTCTGGTCTTTGACCGTCGCTTGTCGTGGGCACCACATATACGGAATCTTAAATACTCTTGTCTTCGAGCTCTGAACGTGGGGTGCTGATCGTACTGTTCTGCTTCGTTTGTACCGTAGTCTAATTCGGTCCAAGTTACACTATGGCTGTATTGTCTATGGTTCTGCTTGTGCTTCTCTGTTACCACAACTTGACACAGTGCATCACCTGAATATTCGTATTGCTACTGGCTCCTACCGAACAAGTCCCGTCACCAGCCTGTATGCTGAAGCGAATGAACCTTCGTTAGCATATCGTCGCAGTAGCCTACTTCTTAATTATTCTGCGCATGTGCGTTGTATTCGAGACTACTCGTATAGACCATCTCTCCGTGGTGGTCGGATATACGAGCGCTATGCTGCACGTCGTCGGTCTACACGTCCATGGTACATGCGTGCGTGCGAGAGCCTCCTTGCCGACGATTTCGTGTGGCCCTCTCTTTCGTTGGTTCGTTTTTTGCTATTCCACCATGGCTGCTTCGTCTACCTCGGCATGATTTACGTTTGTCTCTGCATTCGAAACAGCAATCTAGTTACCAGGTGTACCAGCAAGAGTTTGCCGCACTCTGGGATCAGTACCCCGATTTTAATGTGTTCTTTACGGACGGTTCTAAGGATGGGGATTCTGTAGGCTGTGCTTTTATCACTGACGAGGGCAGCTCAGAATTCAATTTGCATCGCCTGTGTACCGTGTTGACTGCTGAATTAACTGCACTTAAACTTGCCTTGGACCATGCTCTCACCCTTTCATTACGTCGTGTGCTTTTTTTGTACCGATTCTCAGAGCGTGGTTCTGAGTATACAGAATGTCTTTAGTATGAACTCTCTCGTACAGGACATTCTTGTGAGATGCCATCAATTGCAGCAACAGGGTTGTCTTCGTTGTCTGCTGGGTGCCGGGTCATGTCGGCATCCGGGGAAACGAACGTGCTGACACAGCTGCCAAGAACGCCGCCTTTGCCGGGGTTGCACTGGAGCATAGCCTTCCTTGCTCCGATCTTCATTCGTTTTTTCACATCTTGATGCGCTCTCACTGGCAAGCAGATTGGGACCAGGCCATTGAGAATAAATTACACGCTGTGAAACCACTCCTAGGAGAGTGGCGTACGTCCTCGTCCGCTCGTCGTCGAGATGAAGTGCTCCTGGCGCGTTTGCGTATCGGACACTCTCATCTGACGGATGGCCACTTGCTGCGGAGGCTGAACCGTCCGTATTGTGAGGAGTGTATAGTCCCCGTGAGTATTCAGCACATTCTTGCAGAGTGTCCCTAATACTCAGATCTCAGAGAACGTTACGGACTGCCTTGTCTACTTACCCGTGCTTTGGGGGATGACAGAGATGTTATTGACCGGGTGCTTGTGTTTGTACGTGGTATTGCCGTTGCTCACATTCTCTGAACTGTTTTTAGTATGTTGTCATTCCTTTATTGCTGCTAAATTTTTATATTTTCTCACATGTTTTAAGTTTATTTTTGTATATTGTTATTGTTATTTTTATCTTATTTATTCTTTTATTCTCTCCTTTTGCTTTTTTCTTTTTCTATTCATTTAGCAGCACTCTCGTTCCTTTGCACTGTCTTCGTTTTAGCCTGTAATTCCTTTTAATCTTGCAGTCCTGAGGAACGTTTTTTATCGTGACAGGGACATATAGCCTCGTTGCTGACATCCCCATTCATTCATTCCTTCTAGACACATCAATTCGAAGTTGGTAATACTGTAGAGGATATCAGGCTTAGCATCTATTTTGAATTCTCCCTGTATGTTGTTATTTTGTTTTTCAAACAAGAAATTGTAATTATTAAATAATAAAGAAGAGACTTCCCTATGTTGTCACCTCATCCCAATACAAATTCATGCTTACCATTTTCTTTCTAGTTTCCGTAACTTCATCAAAACAAACTCAGCCACGCCGTTTCAGCAATTAACAAACTTCCCTATTGACCAAGATAATTGTGATGAGCTAGTCACCCACGTGCGGATCCCAGGAAGAAGCGAAAGCAAGGAAGTAGAACAAAACCAGGGGACACGGGACCCTCCAGGGGAGAAGTGTGACAGAAGCCGCCAGAAACATACTTTGGACCCCTATTCACAAGAGTCGTTGTAGCAGCAATTGAGAGACGGTCGGCACGCCTGGGACCTCACCAACCATTGCATGACAGAGGTGTCATTCTGAAGAGGCCAGGACATCTGGGAGCTGTTGCCCTGAGTCGAGAGGTTCTTCACTCTCGAACGTGAGGTACGGGATCGATACCAGACGGAAACACTCAACGAATTGGAGGATAAGGCTTCACCCGATATTTGAAGAGGCTCATCATATCGGAATAGCTGAGGTACAGTAATACCCTTTCCTTTCCTAACCTTTGCGTCTGTGATTTCTTCTATTAGAAAACATGCATTTCATTTCATTCTTCCCCAAGTAATTACTTCAGCGCTGTACATCTCAGATCCTCACGTACTTTCTCTCTTGCCATGCGAAGTACTATCACCACATTCTTCCAGTAAAGAACTGATAATTGAGCAAATAACTGTGGTTGTAACCCCACAGTACAGTACAGCAAGATGGTGGAGATGTGGACCTTCACTTTGTGAAGATTTGTGAGGCCTTTGCCTAGCATTTAGGAATTTTTTCTCCTAATATAGAAATGCAGCTTCTGTGAGACATTGTAATTATAAATTCCGAACCATAAGACTTTTAAATTAACGTCAATCCATCGATTTTTATCATATAATTTTTGTTACAATTCTGTTACATCAAACCATGTCTTTCTTATTATTTATTTTTTTGAAGTGATGCAAAGATTGGGTTTTTTTTTAACTTTAAGTATGTTGAGTTGACACGGATTTCATGTGCATGTTTATTTATTTTCTGCCTGTTTCGATTATTAGCTGAAAAGTATCTACAGCGTTTTGATGATCTAAACGATATTTCCACTACGCAGTACTTCGAACCTATAATTTGTTCATCACCGATTGCCATTCCAGTTACTAGAAATTTTTATACCAATCTTAAAGACAATTTGCATTTATCTACCCCAGTTTCAACCATTTCTTATTCTTTCACACCGGACAGTTTAAACATGGCCCAGAATAAGTGAGAATGTAGAAGGTTCATTAACCTTGATTCATACAATAGTAAGGCCCAAACCATTTTATGCTAAATTAGGAGAAGATATCACGCGGTATTTGCAGAAATACGAGGCTATTGCCTCCATCAATAATTGGAGAGGCATAAGAAGAAAGCTAATTCTATGTACATTGATGAAGGGTCCGGCTGAATTTTGGATGGACAATACTTCCAAAAAAACCCGAATTTGCCACTTGGACTTACGATGAGCTCAAAGCGAAATTAATAGAAGCTTTTCGGAGCAACACCGTGCCTCAGTTGACAGAAAGTGAAATGCGTGCTCGCGAACAAGGAGAAACTGAGAGCATATCTGATTGTTTATTCTAAACTCATTTTGAGGGTAGACCCTCAAGTCCCCCAGTGAAACAAACACAATTAATCATAGAAGGGTTGCAACCTGAGTATTTTAGGGCCGTTATTCGCAAGGAATATGATTCAGTTGAAAAACTGATATCAGACTTAATAGCTGAGGAAAAAACAAAGATCTTATTAGAACGGAAAACCATCTAGAAATACATTAAGCGCATTTCGTGAATATTGCAGTCTTCATTACTTTCTAGTAATACGAATGTTGACCCGTTGAATACGCATTCTTGCTCTCAGCCTACCACACAGGCCAGAGCTGTTGAAAAAATTTCTGCTCAGAAAAATGCTGACGCGCATGTAAAGTCTCAGGTCCCTGACTCCAATGCATTGCAGCAAATACAGCAACAGTTAGAGAAACTTTCTTTAAATATTACGCCTCTCACTGCAAATCAAGGTCAATCGACAAACACAGGAAATGCAAGTTCATCTTTTCGTGGTAATAACAGAGGAAGAAGAGGCCGAGGTAGAGGTGGAAACCAAGCTCGTTACTACAATAACTATGCTCAAAATCAAGGGAGTAATGGTGACAGGGGTAACGTAATTGACAATAGCTCGGGTGACCAAGTTTCAAGCCCCGCTGCGGGGACTTCTAAATCACCACGTTCTCCTATTGTCTGTTGGCGCTGCAAGGATTAAATCATATAGCTCGAGATTGTCGCGCATTTTTAAACGAAGAAACGGAATAGTTGGTCGGGACACAACTATTCGACATTTTGTGTTACAAGTCCCTATATTCAAGGAATCAGAACTCCCATACTTTAATATTAGAGCAGGGAGCGTGTACACTCCATTGTTAATCGACTCAGGATCACAAGTTTCTTGTATCCCTGAAAATTTAGTTCCTAAAGGAGCAAAGAAAATAGCAATTACTACGAAATTAAAGGGAGTGACGGGCAACACAATTGAAGTATCTCATATTGTTTTTTTGCGTTTCTTCATAGGAAAAAAGAGCTTTACGCATCCGTTCAGAATAATTCCTCGGTTTCCATCTAAGCCTCTGCTTGGTCAGGATTTCTTAACATCGCACAATGTTTTCCTGGATTTTCAAAACAATATTTTTTCAGTTAATAGATTTGGGAAACCACCTGTAAACCAGCTTCCACGTAATAACAATGAAGGTGTAATTTCTGAAACTTTAAAAGAGAAATTAGCGTCTCTTTCTAAAGCTATTTACACACTTATAATAGTGCTTCCAGCGAAAATGCATACTCGAGTTTCTCTCACTAAACGTTACGACATAGGAGGGAAGAAGAACCTTTTAGTGCCAAATATTTCTTTGCAGAATAAATTAGAAATTTTTATTCCTTTTTGTGTGTTGTCATCATCTCAGCCTTGTGTATGGATTACGAATCCTACTATTAAAGACAACGTTAAACGAGGGTCAGGAAATAGGGTTAGCTGAAGAATTCGAAGAAATATCAGAGGAAGACTGTGCTTATCTAGTAGGTCAAATTCAGGAGGAATTGTCACCCGAAATTTTAGAAAAAAAAATTGTTTGACAGGTCACAAATTCAGGTTAACCCCGACCTTTCTGAAAGTGATAAAGAGAAATTTTATGATCTCGCTTATCGTTACAGTAGTATTTTCATGTGGCACGATCAAGATTTTTCTTTTGCTAAGGATTATGAATATCAGATCCAGCTCAAAGACCACACGCCTATTTGCAAACCAGCCCTACCTATACCGTATCATTTGCGCGCTGTAGTTAAAAATCAGCTGGACAATTTATTTCAAAGAGAGATCATTTCAAGAACTATATCCCCATGGAACTCACCCATTCTCTTAGTTAAAAAAACGAACAGGTGATTATCGTTTTGTTTCTGATTTTCGAGCTGTAAATGTCCAATGTAGGGTGGATTCCTTTCCGATTCCTAGCATGGAGGACGTGTTAAATCGTGTTTCTGGAAAGAAATTTATTACAACGGGTGATCAAAAAGATGCCTTCTTCCAAATCCGCATCACAGAAGATAGCAAACCAATCACAGCATTCTCTGTTCCGGGGGAGGGATCCTTTCATTATAATGTGGTTCCCCAGGGATTACTTTGTTCTTCTGCGGCGTTGAACCGGCTCATAAAACTGACATTAGCCGATATTCCATCGCCCCATTTAATGAATTATCTAGATGACTATTTTATAGTAGCTGACACCATACCGGAAATGTTAGAATTATGCACATTACTTTTTGATGCTTTTCGCAAGCGAGGTTTAAAATTGTCTCCAAAGAAAACCAAGTTTGCACAGACTTCTGTAGTTGTTCTTGGACATAAAGTAAATAAATATGGTATTTCTGTTTCTGACAAAGTGATTGACACTATGAAATGTTACAAACGTCCTAAAACTAAGAAACAACTCAAGTCATTTTTCGGCACTTGTGGTTTTGTGAGACGCTTTGTAAAGTATTTCAGTGAAATTTCAGCTCCTCTCTTACAGTTACTTAAGCGTTATGCTAATTATAGCTAGAAAAAGCCACAACAGGATGCTTTCGAAAAACTCAAAGAATCAATAATAAATTCACCAACCTTAATGAACTATCACCCCAACAGACCATTATTTCTGTACACGGATGGATGTAAATCTTGGGTAGGGGCGGTTGCTAAGCAACCAAGTGATGATAACACTGACAGTGAATTAGTTCCTATTGGGTATTGTTCCCGGTCTCTAAACGCCGCAGAAAAAAATATTCAATATATGAGATTGAGCTTCTTGGGGTGCTGTATGCACTACGTTCTTTTCGCTACTGGCTCATCGGAAGACATTTTTTCTGAAAACGGACTGTAGAGCGATCACGTTTCTAAAACAATCTAAAAATGTTAGTGGCAAGCTAGCTCGGTGGTTTTCTCAACTAGAACAATTTGACTTTACAATATCCCCTGTCTCAGGAACCGCCAATGTAGAAGCTGATAATATCAGTCGTTTTGCTTCCAATAAAAGACATCTCGAAGTTGAAAAGTTAAGTTCAGAGGACCCCTGTGTTTTTTTCTAGAAGATAACACCGATATTAATATTAGCGAAGCTCAGAGAAGAGATAATGTTCTTAAGCACATTATTGACTGGCTTGAGGGCAAATCTAAAGACAATCAGTATGAAAGACAAGCTTCCTCTTACGAATTGCGCAATAACATTCTTTACAGAAAAAATAAAACACCTATAGGTATGAACTACTTGCTTGCCATTCCTTTGTCATTGCGGGAAACAGTTTTTAAGAAGTGTCATGAGGAGATTTTGGGAGCCAATCACTCTGCTTTTAGTAAAACATATAAATTATTAGTTAACAGTGTATATTTTCCTGACATGAAACGCTTTGTATATAGACGCTGTAGAGAATGCCTTCACTGCCAAATGTTAAAGAAAAGAGTTGGTTTGAGTTATAGTAAGCTGCAAACTCACCCTAGTGTTATGCCCTTTTACCGACTGTATTTAGACGTAGCTGGGCCTTATTGCACTAACAATATTTTGAAACACAAATATTTTGTAGTCTCTGTGGATGAAGCCACAAGATTTTGTATAATAGCTAGTATTCCAGACACCACTTCCAATACTTTGGCATCATTCCTTTTTAATGACGTCATTTTAAAATATGGGTTATTTTATGAACTCTGCCTAGAGCAGCTGCTTTTACAAGCGCTATATTTAAGGAATTGTGCAATATTTGTGGTGTTACGTTGAAATTCGCAGACGTGAAAGAATATTTTTCTATTGGGCTTGCTGAGGTAACAATACGTAATTTGGAACAAAAATTGAAGCTCAATATTGACCCAGATAATTCAGGAAACTGGGTAGAGTTACTTCCCAAGGTTACATTTAGGCATAATATTTCTATTAACACGAGTATGGGACACTCCAGTTTTGAATTACTCCATGGTTTCAAACCAAAGTTACATCAAGCTATGTTTGACACATAGTGTCAATTTCAAGACAACGCAGTCAGGCTATCTCATCTTAATGATATTCGAGAGCAGGCTGCTGAAAAATTGTTCAAAAGCTTCCAAACTTCTGCAAAATCATATGACAAGCGTCATAAACAAGTGCAATTTCAGAAGGGACATCTTGTTTGGATATATGTAGATAATATGAAACGGGGCCAGACACGTGCTTTCACTGGGAAATACATTGGACCAGGTGAGATACAGGACAAGAATAACGAAAATAGTTACTTCGTCAAATTCACTACTGGCACATGAAGACAGAAAATAGACTCCATTACGGTTGACCGTCTTAAGAAATATTACCCTCCGTCGCCTCTGGACGAGTTAGGAGATCACGGCCATCAACGCAAGAAGCCTCCCACCAGTGACGATATTGAAGCCAGAGACTCAGCCATTCAAGGAGAGAACGTAACCCCTGAAGAGAACTGTACAGAAGATGAGGAGGAACGGAATCAGCTGTCTCCACGGAATGATGAAGACGAAACAGGCTTACCAACATTTAGGTTTATTATTGAATTCACTGGAAGGAAAGGAAGGGAAAGGAAGAAAAAGATGATCAAACTGACAATTACACGTGCCTATATATCGTTAATGCCATTTCTATGCTCCATTTACCGGCGTGGGATGTCACAGCCAGACGTATGCTACATAATGCATCTAAAGTTCCTTCAAAATTTGGTGTGAACACTGAGATCAATTCTAAAGTAGCTTTGTACCATGGAAGCATTGTAGAACTCAAGGGCGATGCCATTATAAACCCAAGCAACACGGATTTATTACTCATAGGGGGCGCAGACAGGGCAATACACTTAGCAGCAGGGCCACAATTAACTCAAGAAGGTGCACGCATTGAGAAATTAAAAGAAGATTCGTGAATAATTACAGAAGGGTTCAATCTTCCAGCTAAACATGTAATACACACTTGTGGACCTAAAGGTGAAAATAGCAAATCATTACAGTCTTGTTACGAGAAAATCTTATTTAGTGTTTTAAACAATGATTTTCGTACAGTTGCATTGCCCACCATTTCAACAGGTGCATTTTTATATCCTAAAACACCAGCATGTCACATAGCCTTAAGAACTGTGAGAAATTTCTTGGAGGAAAATTTGGATTCCATAGATAAAATTATTTTTTGTGTTTACGATGTACAGAATAAACGAATCTACGAACATTTGATGCATGAATATTTTCCTGTGGTGTAAAAAAAAAGTAAGCTTGAAAATAAAAGAGTGAATAAGCTATTACGATACATCAGTAATGTATAGTGAAGTATTGATACTCTATTTTTGATAATTTTGAAACTACTTTTTAGTTTTTGTGGGATATTTTTATAGTCCTTTCATTTGAGTATTATTTATTGTGTATGAGTAGTGGGTTGCATGACAAGTGTTCTTTGAATATGTTTCATATTATTTCTTGACCTTTTTGTTGGTCGTTTTTTTTCACTGTCAGTGAACCTTCAAGTAACATGGAAATAAATAAATAAATAAAGTGAATAAGCTAATTATTACGATACATCAGTAATGTATAGTGAAGTATTGATACTCTATTTTTGATAATTTTGAAATTACTTTTTACTTTCTGTGGGATATTTTTATAGTCCTTTCATTTGAGTATTATTTATTGTCTATGAGTAGTGGGTTGCATGACAAGTGTTCTTTGAATATGTTTCACATTCTTTCTTGACCTTTTTGTTGGTCGTTTTTTTTTTCACTGTCAGTGAACCTTCAAGTAACATGGAAATAAATAAATAAATATAAATATATATATGTACACCATGTCTCAAAAAGGTTGAGCGCATTCTTTATTGCTGTTTCGAGGCAAAAATTTTCTAAGTCCAACTTCGGGTATCTTCGGGAAAAAGTAAACCAGGTTCGAACCTCGAAGCCAACCTTTGCAATCGGGAAAAATCTTGCAGATGTGTTTTTCTTCTTTTAAATATAATAAGACTTGTTACCAATTATATATAAAAAACCAACATTGATTGAAATACTTAATGATACAATATTTCGAAACTGTATTAATGCCAGCACATGCTTGTTTGTCATTTTGCTCTCCATATTTAATGGAATATTTAGATATGTAAACGAATCTTTCCATATGTAAAAGAATGGTTAAAGTTAAGACATAGAACATTATTCTCTCCTGAGTACTAAAATAAAAGTCAAAGTAGAACAAAAACAGCGTTTGCAGTGGATATGAATGTAATTATTATCTTAAATACCGCTATATGTCGCTAGAAGTATTATTCGTGGAGCGCTTGTGATAGCTCAGTGGTACGCCGTTGGATTTCAAATCGTAAGGTCGAGGGTTCGATTCTCATCTGAGTCAATTTTTTTATGAAATTCTATTTTCCGCAATGCATGAAAAATTATATAAAATAATTACATTAAAATACGTCAGTTGTATATATATATATAACATACAATCATTGCAGAACAAAGTGATTATTATGTTTAAAATATAACAGGTGTTCACAGTACGTTGGTATTCTATGATATATGTGAATGTTAAATACAAATTAAGAAAATAATATCATCGCAATGAATAAATTATGTAGTGTATTTATTTGGAGCTATTTGTCATCGGAAGTTACTTCTGAATTTTCTCATTACAGCAAGTGATTTACGCTTTCTGAAAGGTAAAGAGACTATTCGGGTATAAACAGAAATTATTATACAAACTCCAATCTTCGTTACAGACACAAAACTCCCGATCCCCAAAACTATGTAAAGAGGAAATTTACGAACACGAAGTCATGTCTAAGAGACTTATTTATGCTCGAGAAAGAAGGCAGAATAGGATTTCTTTCCAAAGGATTTCAGTTCAATAATCTGCAAGGCTTTTGTATATGGATGTGGTCCCTTTCTCTCCGCCAATATATATAAAGTAAAAGCGATCGATATTAGTGTCGAATCCATAGTTCTCGTTGTTGCAGAAATTAATAATTACAACTCCGAAAGCGTTAAAGTCCAAATTTAACTCTCATCGTAAAGCTCCTTTGTGGTTAAGCGTATAGCGTACACGCTTTCGGCATGGGAGACCCAGATTCGGCCCCCAGCGAGAGCTCATGTAGTTCGCGTTAATTAGTAGGTCTAAGTCTCATATAGCCTCACTGCTGACGGGACGTTAAACTCAAAATCAATTCAATTGATTCAAAACCCATTATTATGGCGGGCGATAAAGGATGAAAAATAAAATGTCTCAAGTGACTGAGATTAGTGTCAAATCCATAGTTTGAGTTCGTGACACTGTTACAAACACAATGTCATTTAATGCCACGTTTTGGTATGAGCGACTATGCCTCCTGGATTTTGAATTTACAGGAGCAACATCAAAAGCATTGCTCACACAGCTCTAAATGTTTTGATGTATGTATACGTGTATATTCCAGCGAAACTCCGGAATGTCTGGAGCAAATTTTACCTACCATGGGAGACATATTACTTTCAATCTAAGGAAAAAAATATTGTGAAATTCAGATACCTCAAGGGATTGAAGTTGGAAGAGTGGCATGTAAAAATAGTGTAAAATGACTGATTGTAGAGTGTTATCCATTGTTTTCTCGGTCGTTGAGATGAGTAGTGAGGCACTCAATGGCGTTATATCCAAATTCATCCCCATCTTTAGAGGATGAGGGGCTTGGAGATATGATTAATAAAATGTAAAAACTTACTTAAATATTTGTCGAAGTAATAGTTTTCTGGGGTCGCGAAAGCGTTTCTAATAACTTTGGAATGTAGTTTGTAACCACTTCAAGATGGGCTCTTTAATCCTATCAATTTCTCACCTTAAGAAGAAATTACCATCTCAACTAGTATATGTATCAAGCTAGCCTTCGCAATCGAGAAAAAATTGTGTAGATGTATGTTTCGTCTTTTAAATGATATACTAAATGTAAAATCAGAGATTGAGTTGGTCGGTGGGTCAAATGGGTCAAGATTTATGAGTGGGTCAGTGGATCGTAGGTCAGCAAGGCGTGACCCACTGCGAAACACCATCACTGTAACTCACACTGACCCATTGAGCCACCAACCCATTCTGCTCAGTACCTTCTAGATAGCATTTTCTGAACACTGGCAACTTTGTCTACGTTTTACTTTCAAGACCTCCATTTTTCTTCTTTTTTTCATTTGGTTGTAATGAAGAAAGAAGTTCAGGCTCTTTTGGATTTTCATATTTCCAGTTGTAACAATGGCAATAGGACTTACTGCTTGGCTTTTGAGATGCAGGCTATGAGTTTTTTGAGGAGCTAACTACTGGAAAAAATTGGTTTATTACAAATATAACCTCTTAAGTCAGTAGAGAAAATGGCGTGGATAATGGATCAAACTTAATGACGATGTATTTTAGTGGGTCGGAGTTGGTCACAATGGTTCAGAGTTGTTTATAGTTGTTGGTGGGTCAGAGTGGGTCATGGTGGGTGAATGGGTCACGTTGGGTGTTGAGTCATTGTGGGTCACGATGTGTAGTGGGTCAGTATTTTGTGGATCAAGGTTCATTGACCCACACCATCTCTTGTCAACATTGCACTAAAGAGGAGAGTTTCCGAAGGTGCGCGTCGGCGATTTTCTCAAATTTTGCACATAGATAGTACCCCACCAGAAAGCAATAAATCTCGAAACGGTTCACAGTACCATCTCACAGAACTCGAGATAGAGGGATTTCTTTGATTGGCTAAATTAAGACCTTAATAATTTATCCTTCTACAAGCGAGATTTTCTTCATCGATTCCGTGGCGAAGTCAGAGGAATATGCGGCAAGTAAACTTAAGGTTGAAGGTTCGTGCCCACCTTGGGATACTTGCGTTTTTCCCCTAGTGTTTTTTACACTCACCTGAATATAAACAAATCAAGCATATGGGCGATTTAACATATTTTGGGGGAGAAATTTTGTGGTTCGTTGGCGTTTTGTTGAGTCTCTGCCGCTGGTGGTATAATTTTCAAAACCGAAGTGGGGCCACCACGGATCGTATCTGCGGGATCACCAACTTTTGGCGAAATGTCGCCAGTTGCGCATCGGTGGTCCACTGACGCTTACGACATGGGGGCTTGTATCTGAAAACTAAGAGAATAAAGAAGCATGGTATTCATGAAGCCCGTTGACACTAATAAAAGTCTGAAACGATGAAACAGATGTCAACACCGGAAAACATGTATTTTATAATTTCAAAGGTACCCCGTGTCGAGGAAAAAGATTTGCCCCAAGGTTCCCCGGTGGGTCTCAGAAGGGGTGCAACTCAAAATTTGAAAATGGTAAGGGGAATCAAGTAGTATGTCATTTAAAAGTATTACTAAAAATTTTTTAAAAAAATGGTAAGAGTCCCGAGTCTTTATGCTAACTTGTGCAAAATAGCGAGCGTTCAAGATGGTAATAAATCCTTCATTGAAAACTCCTTGACCACCTCTACAAATGTGAAACTGTGAAACTACCCAGAAGAGGTAAACACTTGTCTTACCATTGCTAAAGTATAATACACCAAGGTAAAACAAGAAGCGACCCATTATGGGTTTATTACATCACTAATATTAAATTCTACGTTCCACGATTGTGTCTTTAAGCTAAAGGACAGGGTGATTGCGAATTATGAAATTAATGGTAGAATATAGAATTGACCCACAACCAACTGTGAACCACTCTGAACCATTGTGACCAACTCCGACCCACCAACGTAATCAACTCTGACCCATGATCCACGTCCTTCTCTCCATTGACTAAAGAGGTTACACTTGAAATAAAACAAGACTGTGAAATTTTCACTTATCGGAGTTTGAATTCCTACCGTCAATCGCTCAAGCACCGCTCTGTTACAATACCGGTGGATCTGACCTTTACGATATACAATGCTAAAGTGTTTCTCATCTTCCAAATTAAGATGAATTTAAATTTATCATATATAATTATTTCTTTCTTGGCTTACATATACATTTCAGTAGAAAACAGGATGAAATTTGAAAGTATCAAATCAAGATAAAGTAGACCAACGTAAGAAGAAAAGAAAGAAAAACTAGTTTTCCATATAATTAAGCATGCCGTACTAATTTAAAATGCTCATGAAATTAAGCTTGGAATACAAATGTTATGTCTATTTTTCTCACAACTTTATGGTTTGATTTCCTTATGCTCTGAACGATCCATATATTAAACACCAGCTTCAGCAATTATATTAGAAAGCAGTGGGTATAAAATGCAAAGGACTGTAGTTTTCATTCCTCAATTAATTTCTTAACTAATATCAATCGTTTTCGATAATTTTTACAAATCAACCCACCACCATTTTCCAATATATAGAAAATCCCCCCCCCGCTAATAAAATACATTTTTAAAAATGCCAGGACACGTTCTGTTTATTTTTAGTAAAGAGTTGTATACTGAATTTAAGCTCTCTAAGTTGAACGGCTTGTAAGATACTTAGTTTTTCGCAAAAATTCGGACACCTACTCCCCACTAAGGATATGTGTTATAATGAAAGTGATATGCGTATGATAACTTCCCAGTTGGGATTGGGGCCTGATTATATACCAAATGTCATTTCATTTGACTTTGCAATTTGACGGTGGTAATCACGCAGACATAGTTACTTTCAGTTTTTTATACTAGGTATAATAATTCATATATTACAGATGATTCAAAATTTTTTTCCAGCAGTTAGCTCCTATAAAAGCTCATAAGCTGTATCTCAAAATTGAACTCCTATTGCTATTGCCACTCTTACAATTGCAAATATCAAAATCCAAAAATACCTTAGCTTTTTTCATTAGAAATGGAGATTCAGAAGAAGAAAAATGGAGATATTGAAAGTAAAACGTACACAAGCTCACCAGTGTTCAGAAGATGCTGTCTACAATGCGCAGATCAGAATGGGATGGTGGGTAGTTGGGGGTCGTTTCGTCCAAAGGATTTTAGTCCAGAGACATTTAGCCCAAACACATTTGGTCCAAAGGGCAATTTCTCCAAAGAACATTCTGTCCAAAAGACAATTTCTCCAAAGAACATTTTGTCCAAAAGACAATTTCTCCAAAGAACATTTCGTCCAAAAGCCAATTGGTCCAAAGAACATTTCGTCCAAAGGATTTTTGTCCAAAACACAATTGGTGCTAAAGACAATTGGTCCAAAGAACATTTCGTCCAAAACACAATTGGTCCAAAAGATATTTGGTCCAAAGGGCATTTCGTCCAAAAGACAATTGGTCCAAAAGATATTTGGTCCAAAGGGCATTTCGTCCAAAAGACAATTGGTCCAAGGGACACTTCGTCCAGGGATGTTTAGTTCAAAGCACATTTCGTCCAAAGAACATTTGGTCCGGTAACGTTTGGGGGTCAAGGGTTTGCTTCTATTAGAAGAGTAAAAGTGATGCATATAACATTATGACTCACAAGTAATACCTCCCAAGTGTAGCACTCCGATTTTGAAAAAATAGGCAGGTAGATACTACACACAAAATAAACGAATACGTGTTTTTCTGCGGAAAAGTGGTTTTAAGGGGGCAAAAGCCCCTACTCAAAATTTTGAAAGTTGACGCCCGAAAGGCAAGAAGAGGTGGACCGAAGTGAACGAAATTGTGCACAGATATTGCAGACGTAAAATGAGGGAATACGTGTTTCGTATTTTACTGGAAAAAATGGTTACGTGGGGCACAGACCCCTCCAAACCTTTGATCACGAAATATCAAAAGTACTAATAACAGTATGTCAGATGTGTGTAAAGAACATGAAGAATTGCAACGAAACTTTGAGTAGGGACAATACGCAAAAAAAAAAAAAAAAAAAAAAAACTTGAGGCCCGAAAGGTCACAAGAAATGAACCAAAGTGAATGAAATTGTGCAGAGATATTGTAGACATAAAATCAGGGAATACTGGTTTCGTATTTTCCTGAAGAAAAGAAAAAGGTTTGGGTGGGACACAGACCCCTACAAAACTTTGATCGTGAAACATCAAAAGTGCGAATAACAGTATGTCAGAAGTGCTTAAAGGACATGAAGAATTGGAACGACATATTGTGTAGGGACAATACGCAAAAAATAAACTAATGCGAGTTTATTTTCTGAGGAAAAACGGTTTTAAGGGACAAAATCCCTCACCAAAAATTTTGAAATTTGAGGCCTAAAAGGCAAGAAGAAGTGTACAGAATTGAATGAAACTGTGCACAGATATTGTAGACGTAAATTGAGGTAATTGGGTTTCGTATTTTCCTTTAAAAAAAACGGTTGCGTATATCACGGACCTTTTAAACTGTTGATTACGAAATGTCAAAAGTGCAAATAATTATACGTCAGAGGTTCTTAAAGAGTATGGAGAATTGCAACGAAACCTCGTATAGGGACAATTCGCAAAACAATAAACGAAACGTGTTTTAATTTGTGCGGAAAACAGTGTTGGGGCCTAGGCCTCCTCCGAAAAAAAGTAAATATACCGTAATAGCGCAGGAAGTAGTGGGCCAAAGCAAATGAAATTGTGGGTAGACATTTTAGAGACCCTATGTAAAATAAGGTCTTTCGTGTTTCTGAAGTATCCCTATCCGTTTTGCTTCAAATTTGGCACATCAACAGCAAACAGGAAATTAATCGACACGTGTTTTTGTTTATGCAGAAAAAACATTATAAGGGTTAAAGGTGCCTCCTGAAATGCTATAAAATACACTATACTGTTTGTGCTTGTTGTTGATCTGCCAAATTTGAAGAAATCAGATGGAGAAACTTGTGAAACACGAAAGGCCTTATTTTATGTATCCAATATCTACATACAATTTCATTCACTTCGGTCCACTTCTTCTTGGCTTTCGGGCTTCAACTTTCAAAACTTTGGGTGGGAGTTTTTTTGCACCCTATAACCCTTTTTTCGCAGAAAATAAAAAACCCGTGTTCATTTATTTTTTGCATATTGTCCATACACAAAGTTTCGTTGCAATTCTTCATGTAAATTTAGGCACTTCTGACATACTGTTACTAGCACTTTTGATATTTCATGAGCAAAGGTTTGGAGGGGTCCGCGCCCCACCCAATCATTCTTTCTAGAAAAACACGAAACCCGTATTTCCTCATTTTTCGTCTACAATATTTGTGCACGATTTCATTCATTTCGGTCCACTTCTTCTTGCCTTTCGGGCGACAACTTTCAAAATTTTGGGTGGGGTTTTTGCCCCCTAAAACCGTTTTTCCGCAGAAAATAAAAAAAAGTATTTACTTATTTTATGTGTAGTATCTGCCTGCCAAATTTTTTATCAAAATTGGAGTGTTACACTTGGGAAGTGTTACTTGTGTAGCTTCTTATTTCTAAAGGAAATTTTGAAATAGAGATTTATTCCGCAATTTTCTTTTCGAAAAAACAAATATATGTTGAGATATTCAGAAAAAACGTAAACGCCTGAAAACTAAATTGCCACCTTTCTTTGCTTTCATTAATAATTTTACAAAAATACAGTTTTAGCTTCGCAGAAATACAGTTGTAGCTTCGTTGGTTAAGGAATTCACTTCCCAAAATGATAAACAACCCTTTGAAGAGCATACTCCCTCTTCATTTGCGGACAACATTGCCTCCGCATGGTCATGTGAATCTTGTATTTGGTTTGAGACTTTGCAATGGATATCTTAAATGTTCTGTGCTGTACCGAGAAAATTAATATGAAAGCAAAAGTATATACTATATTTGCATAAGGAGTAACACTGAAATAAAAATACAAGACAAGTTAACAATTCTGGTTTGTCATACAACTCACTAATTATGTAGAAACGTCTGCCGAAGTTACACACTATCAATAGTCTACAAATAGAAACCAGACTTGTGGTTAACCAGGAAAGATATGTATATTCTAAACGAAATGTTCCAACTTTCAACTTATATTTGTCAATCACTTTTCACAATGTTGCAGCCAAGAATGTGACTGTTTAAGAGTATTATCTTTGGACACTAAGAATATATTTAACACATGTGTATTTTTCTATTCTCAGTATTTCTTCAAAGATACTTGACACATAATTTTTCACTTTTCTAACACAAGGGTTTGAATACCTAATATTTAACTTACTCAAATTTAAACTCCATTAATTTTAGTTACCGGTACTTATTTTAAAACTATTTCATTCACAACATGAAAATTTTAGATGTCATGTTAGCAGTTATTACAGCAACATACTTCACACTACAACCTTTCCCTCACTCCTGTTTTTCGGCCATGTTGTTTTCAGGCATTTACGTTTTTCTGAATATCTCAGCATTATTTGTTCTATCAAAATGAAAATTGCGGAATAAATCTCTATTTCAAATTTCCTTTAGAAATAAGAAGCTACTGAGTCATAATGTTATATGAATCACTTTTACTCTTCTAATAGAAACAAACCCTTGACCCCCAAGCGTTACCGGACCAAATGTTCCTTGGACGAAATGTGCTTTGAACTAAACATCCCTGGACGAAATGTCCTTTGGACCAATTCTCCTTTAGACGAAATGTCCTTTGGACCAATTGTATTTTGGACGAAATGTCATTTGGACGAATTGTCCTTTGGACCAAATGTCGTTGAATTAAATGTCTCTGGACGAAATGTTCTTTGGACGAAATATCTTTGGACTAAAAGGGTGGCCACCGGGTGGGCCAGTGTGAGTCACGGTGAATGGTGTTTCGCAGTAGGTCACGTCCTTTTGACCCACGATCCACTGATCCATTCACAAATCTTGACCCATTTCACCCACTTACCAACCGACCCACTGACCCACTTCATCTTTGATTTTAACATGTCTTGTTTCATTTAAAAGACGAAACATACATCCACATAATTTTTTCATCAATTGCGAAGGTTGGCTTAATATCATAATTTTAATGGTAATTTCTTCTTAAGGTGAGAAATTGATATGATTAAAAAGCCCATCTTGACGTGGGTACAAATTACCTTCCAAAGTTATTAGAAACGCTTTCTCACCCCGAAAACTATGAATTCGACAAATATTTACGTAATTTTTGAGATTTTATTTTTAGCTCTCCCAGGACATCATCCTGTGAAGATGGGGATGAATTTGGATGTAACCTCCATTGGGAGCATCACTATCCATCTCAACGACCGAAAAAATTATGGATAAAACACTAAGATCAGTCGTTTTACATTATTTTTACATGTCACACCTCCCAACTTCCATAACTTCATACTACTACAATATTTTCTTCTTAGATTGAAAGTAATATGTCCCCCAAGTTTGGTAAAGGTTGTCCCAGACATTCCAGAACTACGCTCTCCTTATTAGATGTGCTGGGGGATCTTACTCTTACTGGAAGTTGAACTTAAACTTAAAGGTCATCTGAACTGCTCCCAATGAACTTGGCGACCACGAAAGATATGGATTGTATACTAACATTGGTTATTTTCAATTATTTCTACATGACACAAATTTCACAAACTCATTCATTGTGTTAATGAGGGCTTAACTTACATGGCATCTGAAGTTCCAATCTTTACCTAAGAGACCCCCAAAATTACAGATTCGACACTAATGTAGGTCTTTTTTTATAATTTTGATGTCAGTCCCTTTCATTCCTCCTAGGACAGCAAACGGATACTGCCACTGCTAGGACTAAATTTGATCTTAAATTGCATTAAAATTGCTACCAATTAATTTAGCCAACAGTGCTGCATTTAGAAGCTCGGCGTCCCTACGCACTTTTGTTCTCGGCGCCCCCAATAACTGCACATTTCTCCGTCCCTTGATCCCTAACTTACAAATAAAACCTAATTCGAATATGCTTAATTAGTGAATTTATTGCAGTTAAATACCACTCACTAGATGCTACAGCTACAATTACATAACAAAAAATAAACGGGAAACATGTTCTAAATTATTTTCAGATTTCTTACGCTATCATTAAATATATTAGAATAGTAAAAGAGGACTGCTCATGAAATAGTATATTTGCTCTCGATTTTTTTAACTTTTTCATACGAAAAAAATTAAAATTTTAAACTTTGCGCTCTTCAAATATGTTGCCCTCTAGGCACGGGCCTAGTTGGACTAATGGGAAATGCGGCACTGAAAACTTACGTTTCGACTCTAATATTGGTTGATTTCGATATTTTTTGTCGCTACGTAACCACCCTGGGTGCTAATGGGAGCTTGATTGGACTTGAATTGAAAGTAGAACTGTTTACCTAAGCAACCACGAAACTATGGATTCGATACTAATATCGATCCTTTTCTAGCATTTTTGATATATATCCCGACATTACTCTTTTCCAGATTGTAAGAAATATGGTTAAAATTGCTCTAGACATATCAGAATTATGTCGAAACACACACATACATCCACTTTCATATATATAAATACAGAGTGAGCGAGCGAGAAAGTGAGAGAGAGCGACCAAAGGCATCACCACTTCCACATTGCAAAAGCACATATCAGGTATTGAATTGAAAATCTATGTAAAGACCTTCTGCTGTGGCATGCTTCATAAGAACAATTCCAGTCTGCTCACGTGACCTTTGGGGTTCATGAATTTCTTGCGAGCGTTCCGACTTTGGATTCCCTGTTTATACCCTCTTTTTATGCCTCGGATAATTTTTCAAGAATATCAATGACTAGTGTTGTAAAAAAACGGTTTTTTTTATGTGAAGTTTTTTTTTCAATAAAAAACATCGTTCTTTTTCATGTTTTTTTCAAAAGTCTGTTTTTTTTCTGGCAACCATTATTTATTGATTTATGTTGCAGATTATTGAAATAATCAATAGAACTTGAGTCGAAGCCCTCGTAACTTACAAATCGTTTGTTTCTTTGTACCTATACGAGCAAAATTGTGTGATTGTTCCTTTCGACCCCAGGTCATTTTTGGCGTTTTCCTACATTTCCAGTTAGTGACTTATTGCTCAAAAACTATTCATTCGATTGATATGGTTAAGGCCTTGTTTTTAAGAAAATGGATGTGGCTACTTTTGGTGTAAGTTGTATTGCAGTGTTTCCAACGGGTGGGAAATGTAGGGGTGAAAATTTACAAAAAATTCCCTAAACGAAATTCAAATTTTTTTCTAGCACCACTGCTCCTATATGGGTTCAAGTCACCAAAAAACATCTTTGGTGTGTTGACAAGGTACAGTGAAATCCTGAAGTCGCTGGCTTCCATTCAAAGAGGGAAAGAAAAAATTCTGTCATACCCATGAAATTTTGACACTTTTTACGCCTCAGAAGCAAAAATCAAATATGCCGGAATACAGCTTCTCTAATTATCCTATTGAAACTTTTTATGGTGCGTTCTGTAGGGCAAAGAGGAAGCTTTCAGGTAGTGGTAAGTTTGTTTCAATGTAGCCAGTAAGAGGGTAATAATAGAGGGGAAAAGGGAAATTTTCCGAATTTTTCACCTAATAGCGGGAATTAATTGTTTTGGCTGGAAACGCTGCCATCAGATAGACGAAAACTATCTGAAAATAAACCGTAGTGCTTCAAGAATATATCCTACTAGTATCATGGCGATATAGAACAAAGTAAGCATGAAATTTAAAAAAAAATCTCATTCTACCTCAGAAATTCACCATTTTCTTACCATTTCCAGAACATGGTTTATTATAAACCTCAACTGTACTTCCCCTAATTATTCTAGTAAAACTTTTTATGGTGCGCTGTGTAGGCTAAGGATGAGGCTGTTAGACACTGGTACATTTGTTCGAATGTAGCCAACAAGAAGGAAATAATAGGAATAAAAACGAGAATTATTTCCAAAATTTGCCCCTAAAATCTGGAATTAAAATTTTTTGTAGCTAGCAACACTACTATCAGACACACACAAACTATCTTAAAATAAGCTTTGGTATCCCTTTAATATATCCTACAAATATTGTGACGATATCTAATAAAGTAAGCATGTCAATAAAATATATCTCATTCTACCTTTAAAAAATCACAGTTATCTTTCCAACTAGAGAACAAGGTCCACTGTAAACCTCAACTGTACTTCCCCTAATTATCCTATTGAAACTTTCTATAGTGGGTTGTGTAGAGCAAAGATGAGACTTCCAGATACTTGTACGTTTGTTCCGATATAGCCAACAAGAGGGAAATAATAGAAACAAAACATATATTTTTTCCAAAATTTCCCCCTAAAATCTGAAATTAAAATATTCTGTAGCTGGCAACACTGCTACCAAACAGACGCAAACTATCTTAAATTAAACACTGGTACTCCACTAATATATCCTACAAGTATTATTTCGATATTTAAGGAACAAAGCTTCTAATTACCAAAAATATATTACGGTAAACAGAAAAGTAAGGGAAAATTAGAAAAATCAAGGGCTAGAACCTAAATACGAATTTTACGTGCGCCCCCTAATTACCCCATTGTAACGATCTGTACTTTCGTTTGTTAAGTGAGAACAAATGTTCGATTGGCGTAAGTTGACTTGCACTCGGACGTATAGGTACGGATTTATAAACAAAAATTCCTAATTTTTTGCCCAAATATAGGAGAATTTTAATTTCCCTAATTGGCAACACTGCGCGCAGGCCCGCCCATTTGATGTCAACAGTTAGGTATCCATCCCAGGTATCTATCTGGCAAGTCTTAAGGATGTCTTTCTACAACGAAGGAAGCTACAGGGGGGAAAAAAGTAAAGGAAATTCGAAATTAGAAAATTCTCGAATTTTTGACTGGGGTGAAATTTGAGAAGGAAATTCGACACCAGAAGAAAAAGAAATTAATATGTTAAACTATAGTCCAACCACATTTTGCAAGAATAATATCCCGATATCTTAGTGTCCACATTGGAGCGGATTAAACAAGTGACACACCTGTGTGTGCCACTTTGGCCACCTGGGCCACCGAGTATACATTTGATTACATTTTTTTGACTACTAACTCGTGTTGTTGTTGTAGTTATAGTCTCGACTAACAATAATATCGTTGTAAACAATAACTTTATAAGGAAAATTTTCTCTCCTTTTTACATCTTAGTTCCAACACTGTTGGTGAGAAATGTAGGGTGTTTCAAAATAAATTTTGGGGTTTTAAGTTTTCGTAGTACTTATTACATTTTACGTCCAATTATAAGCAATGCATCAAGTAAAAGAGCACCTCAAACAGTCTTTGCTACAAGTGTTCAATGTGAGATTCATTCGTCACACGGCACACATCTGGTCGATAGGCGTGAAAGGCCCATAAACTTTCCGCCACATGGCACAAAACACATACAATTTAGGGGAGTTTCGTTTCAATTGTACCATCTCCTGAGGATTTGCTGACGGTCAGATGCAAACATTATGAGTGTTCACATTAGCTCTTAGGTGAAAAGTCGATTTATCACTGAAGACGACACGATCCAGAAAATCTTCATTGTTATGCAGGAATATTTCACTTGCGAAATTGGCACGTAAACCGTAGTCTGTAGGCTTTAGACCTGTAGCAACTGCAAACAATAAAGACGTAGTTGCAAGCGTCTCCTTAATATTCTTCACACAGACGGTTGCACTGTAAGGTTCAGTCTTTATTAAAACACAAAAAGCTTTCTGCTCTCTAGTCTCCATCTTTGCTACTTGCTCTTTCTAACGGCAGACAGAAGAAACAATGCATGTACATGCGTGCGTACAAAACTGTTTGAGTTGCTCTTTCATTTGATATAATAGTTATAATTGTAAGTTAATTGTAATAGATACTATGAAGTTTCAAAACCCTAATATTAATTTTGAAACACCCTGCATTACTTCAAATTGAGTCATCCTATATTCAGGTCCTAGTCAATTTGTCGCCTCGTGCAATGGCATAATTTGCCGCCTCCCCCTTTTTCCAGAAAGAACAAATCTTAGAAGTCATGATTTTAAGTATGTTACTCCAGCATGAACAACAAAGGTGAGGGTAAGTGCAGTCGCACTCAGAAAGGCTTAAATACTTACTAAAAATACAATTCCGTTGTGTGTTTTTTTCTTTAAATGTTAATCTATTATGATAGTGAAAGATAAAACAAACACACCTGCAGAGGAAAGATGGTAATCCTTTTTATAGAATTCACTATCGAGCTTCAATCTCAATGTATCAGTTCGCAATTCCAGTGCAACTAGCTCTTTTATCTTTATTTCTTGATTTTTCTTCTACATCTTCTAACATTTATAAAAAAAATGTTTCTATCTTCAATGATAAGGAACTTGCTTCTGACAAAAACAAGACTACTTTCATATCAAAACTGTGATAACTTAATAAATGGAACAGAATTCACTACTATTCGAGAATTGAATTTTTGCATTTGACAACAATCAAGCAATTTGTGCTCGGATTTATTCGACCATTTGCTTTAGGATTGTCCATGTGGCCTTAAACTAATGCAACCTAAACATAATTTATGAATGTAGTATTCTAATAGGTCAGCTTAGTAAATGTAACTACCATCATCATGAAGTCTGTTTTAAACAAGAAATATTTAATTTAAATAATATACTTATGACAGATTTTGCCGGACCATCCAATCTTGCCGTTCCACGCAAATGCACGTGTTGCATATATACCAGTGGTGTCCAATTATAATGAGCCTGAGGGCCATAACCGTCTTTGCTAGCAAGGTGGAGGGCCGCAGCTAATAATAATAATAATTATTATTATTATTAATTATTATTATTATTATTATTATTATTATTATTATACTACAAAAGAAAAATATAAAAATGTATTTGAAATATTACATTCAATGGGATACATGATGGTAACTAGGAGAGTTTACAAGGGCTGGATATCTACATCCAATCCTGTTATTGCGAGGCCGCAGATGTAAAAGAGAAGAATCTCCAAGGCAGCTTCCGAAGAGATTCTTCACAATTTTCATGGTGAATTGGTATGGTTGGTTTGATTTGGTTAATTGAAGTAATCGTTCCTTTTAGCCTATAGCTACAATACCGACTCCAGTGTTGCCTTGGATGTCCGGGTCTTTTTGTTGTACAGAAGCACTAAAAGGATGCCTTATTTCGAAAGAAGAGTGGAAACATTAAAAGAATGAACATAAATGTAATCAGTAATAACAATCGTATGTCGTGAGAGCTTTGTGGGCCGCAGAAAATGGTCTGACGGGCCGCCATTTGGACAGCTCTGATATATACAGTGGCGTATTTAGGGGAGTTCCGGGCTTAAGTCCTCCCCCCGACATCTTACTTACTATAGTAAAGTATGTGAAATATCTTGCAGAATTTTCAGGCAAATCCCCCCGAAAGTTAGCAAAGCCCCTCCCGAAACAAAATTGTAAATACGCCACGGCATATATGGTAGAGCCGGTTTTGCATATCATATATATCTAGTCGACAAATTATTTATGTATGACATTTAAAAAATACTATTAGGCAAATTAGTATTAGTTTTTACCTTTAGACAAGTTATTGGAATTTTATACTGCTCGTGACATTATTTTCGTACTTATTAAAGGCCTGCATTCGCGAAAAAACAAAATTTCATTTCTACTTTTATTTCTTAGTTGATATTGATGAAAACTGCTGAAGCCCGAATTGTTAATAGGTATGGTATTCATGTAAATTGTAAAATATTTGTAGCGTATCAGTATCTAGCGGTTAATTTATGTTGCATTTTACGGTGATTACACCTACATAAAAATATTTCATACTTAAATAGACGTAAGATGCATTACAAATGACTGTTTGAAAAAAAACGAAATTTAGAAAAAAAACTAAAGCCAATGTTTTTTTTCTAAAAAAACAAACGTACATTTCTGAAAAAAACGAACGGTTTTTTTTCTATTTACAACACTATCAATGACATGCTGTAATACGAATGTTCAGAAGAAACTCCTATATGACAAATAGCTGCAAATAAATACACTACATAATTTATTTATTGCGATGATATTATTTTCTTAATTTGTATTTAACATTCACATATATCATAGAATACCAACGTACTGTGAACACCTGTTATATTTTAAACATAATAATCACTATGTTCTGCAATGATTATATGTTATATACATACAACTGACGTATTTTAATGTAATTATTTTATATAATTTTTCATGCATTGCGGAAAATAGAATTTCATAAAAAATCATTGACTCAGATGAGAATCGAACCCTCGACCTTACGATTTGAAATCCAACGGCGTACCACTGAGCTAACACAAGCACTCCTCGAATAATACTTCTAGCGATATATAACGGTATTTAAGATAATAATTACATTCATATCCACTGCAAACGCTGTTTTTGTTCTACTTTGACTTTTATTTTAGTACTCAGGAGAGAATAATTTTCTATGTCTTAACTTTAACCATTCTTTTACATATGGAAAGATTCGTTTACGTATCTAAATATTCCATTAAGTATGGAGAGCAAAATGACAAACAAGCATGTGCTGGCATTAATACAGTTTCGAAATATTGTATCATTAAGTATTTCAATCAATGCTGCTTTTTTATATATAATTGGTAACAAGTCTTATTATATTTAAAAGAAGAAAAACACATCTGCAAGATTTTTCCCGATTGGAAAGGTTGGCTTCAAGGTTCGAACCTGGTTTACTTTTTCCCGAAGATACCCGAAGTTGGACTTAGAAAATTTTTGCCTCGAAACAGCAATAAAGAATGCGCTCAACCTTTTTGAGACAAGGTGTACATATTAGACGAAATAAGGGAAAGAAGCACTCAGATGTTTCTAATGCTGTATATACTAGATAATTTTCATATTGTTTTGTTATTGCTCATAGCTCTTCACCATCAAGTTGAGAAGTAAACACAAGAATACTGCTTCAAATCTATATTTAATTGTAGAACTAGGCATGATTTCTATTCTAATGTGCCACTTTTCTCACTTTGTTGCAGGCAAAATATATATCATTCTGCTTTTTGTGACGATAACTGCTGTCACTACAGTAGCAACTTTAGAATTCAGTATTTCGTCTGGATTTTATTTTAAAAAGTTAAGTAATATGGTCATCTATCAACACTCAGTACCATTAACTTTCAACATCAGTTTTGTGTTCCCGGAAAAATTAAACTCTTCTACGTTGTATAAATTTTTACACTGCAATACACAACAGTATTATCACATGGATGTATGCAAAGCCGCAGATACGCTTAAGCAATTACACGATCACATTTTGAAAAACTTTTTGCATATACCGAAACCTATGTTTCACCAGCCGGCACCTAAGAAATCTAAGAGAGCGTTATTGGGTTTTATTGGCAATCTTCTAGGATATTGTTGTGATGTAGCTGAATCATCAACTGTAGATGCTTTGCGTCAAAAGGAAGAAAAGTTAGAAGAAACTGTATTGCAAGTTCAAAAGCAATTAATGAAAAATAACATATTTTTACAGAACTCATCTCAAGAACTTTCAAATTTTCAGGCTCAAATCAAAACAACTTCCAGATAATTAGAAATTTTTCCCAACACATTGTAGAACAAGAAAAAAGATTAGGCAAATCTCTTAACACGCTAGATATCTAAAGTGACGGCTGAATCGTATGCTTTTATCTCCGAATTTTATGAAATCACTGCACAATTTTTGAAATTTTTGGAAATTTATAAATATGATTTATTAGTAGAAAGCTGTAGAGATGACAAACTCAATGCCAATACTATACCATATGATGTTCTTGATGCACAACTATTAGCTTTAGAATCTACTCTTATTAAATTTGGGTTCGTTTTAGCCATTGATAGAAACCTATTAGAAATTTATTACACTATTTCAACTCTGTCATGCACTATAACAGAAAATTACATATATTTGCAGCTGAAAATTCCTATTCTGGAAAAAGATTCTAGCTTTGAAATTTTTTCTGTAAGAAATATACCCTTCGCAATTAGAAACCAAACATGTGTCGTCAATTTGGAACCTGTTATTGTAGCTGTTCAAAACAAAAAGACTATAATTCCCATAATAGTATCTGATATGCTTGGTTGCCAGTTTCGAACTACTCCCTTATGTAAAATTCCCAACCACGTTATTACAAATTCTCGCCAAACAGAATGCATTACGCATGGATATAGAGGACAAACTGTAAAGGATATTACTTCTACTTTCGATTTTCGATGTGAATCAGTGGCAACAGTTCAAATAATGGAATTAAATGACCACCAATACTTATTAACGCACCCTCCAAAATTTATCCTATGGAATAATAGTATCCCAACCAACCTCTCATTACCTGATCACTTGAATTTTGGTGCTCCCCCTTCATGTAGCGGACCGTCGTCGTCGGGAACGGGGTGGGGCTGAGAGGGCGGCTTCATGAGTCATTCATTTTATCACCCCTCATCCTCATATCATTGCATGCCCTCTCAGCCGCGAATACCGCTACCAGACTCGCGGGTGGTTGGTGGGAGTCGGGAAGAAGCATGTCTAGTGGACGTCTTCCTCCACTTGGGGAGGACGTGCACCCACCCGGCCTGCTGTTGTGTTTGTCCAGTGTTTGTGGTGTCCGGCGTGTTGAGTCTTTGAGAAAATAAAAAAAATAATAAAAAATCTTAAAACAAAAAAGCCAAAAAATATTAAAAAAATAAAATTTAAAAAAATCCGCACCTATTGTTTTGTTTTGTTCCTTTTGGGCTGGTGGGGGTCTATCTTTTTGTTGGCCAGGTCTCTTGTTTTGTTCTCCTTCTTCCTTTTCCGGGCCCACGCGTTTTTGTCGACGGGAATGGTTTTTTGCACGCCCATTCCCCTTGACCGCGTCGGCCCCACGCTGATCCTAAGTTTGAGGGCGTGGCGAAGGGATTGCCAGGGGGTAGCGTTAGTTCCCCTCTTAACGCCCCGGTGTGACCTTACACCATTTTCTTTTCTAAATGTTTAAAATACATCCTTTTTATATGGGTACTAAAACTTTAAAAACTGATCCGGGCTCTCCCTCACGGAAGAAGCCCAAACCGAGTGAAAGCGAAAGTGTGGAAAAGACAAGTATCGCCGCGCCCTCGTTCGATATCTTGTAATTAAAGATAAAGATGCTGATAGTACCACATCTGATGCAAAACCGTCCGAGTGCTATTAAGGGCTTATCCCCTTTTGTTATTAATAAAGTTATTACTTTCCAAGCCGGACAGGTTAAAGACATCAAGAAATTGCTAAACGGCACTTTATTGGTGGAAACGACAGATGAGAGCCAAACGGCGAAGCTACTTAAGTTAACATCTATTGGAACGGTGAACGTGTCAGTCGAACCAAATCGTATGCTGAACGTTTCTAAAGGGGTAATATCGTGTTGGGATCTCCTCAATGCAACCGAAGAGGAAATTAAGTCGGAGTTAGCGGACCAACACGTTATCGAAGTAGCTCGAATCAAAAGTAAGAAGTCAGGTGAACTCGTTGCCAACCAGTCCCTGATTCTTACTTTCAGTTTGCCCACGCTTCCAGAGTACGTCACGGGTGGATACTATCGTTTGAAAGTTCGGCCGTATATACCTAGTCCTTTGCGCTGCTATAAATATCAACATTTTGGGCACACCAGCACCTCGTGCAATGCGAGTGCTGCTCTTTGTGCCAATTGTGGCCAGGCTAGTCATGGTGCGGATCCCTGTAAAGCAACCAAGCCCTTTTGTGTCAACTGCAAGGGTGAGCATTCTGCTTGGTTTCGGGATTGTCCAGCCTTCCAGCGCGAGAAGCGGATAAGGGAGCTCATGGTTGTTGAAAAAATTTCTGCTGCTGATGCTAAGCGTCGTTTGAAAGAAAGCATTCCTTCATCGCTTTCTGTTCCCTTCGCTACTGTTGCAGCAAGTTGTAAGAAAACTGTATCAACCCAGACGTCCGACGTTTCCACCCAAAACCGACTTTGTCCCAGAGCCTAGTGGTGATCCCAAGACCCCAGTTGCAACAACAAGCCAACTTCCCCGAACCCTACGGGTTTCCGTTAGTGGTGGTCTTCGGCGTACTCCCGCCCATCGCCGGTCACCTTATATCGCTGGCCTGAAATTGAGTCAACATATTCGCCGGCTGAACGAGACTGTTCTCACTCCCAAGAGAGCAAAATCTACGCCAGTTCGTAAGCCACCTGCAGTTTCTCTGAAATCTGACATGGTGGAGGACGAACTGATGGATTCCGAGTGGGCTGTTATTGGTCCTCGTAGGAAAGTTCGCCTTAAACGTTGACATCTTCCAGTATGGCGCTCCTTCAGTGGAACTTGAATGGCTTTTGTAGTCATCGTGAGGAATTAACACAACTAATATTTTACCACTCGCCGGTTCTCATCTGCTTGCGAAAAACGCATTACAAACCTACCCAGTCTATCCTTCTTTCTGGGTACACTATGTATCGGTGTGATAAGCCCGATAGTGACCACGCTGCTGGCGGCGTGGCAGTCTGTGTCTCTGATTCTTTTCATTCCCGGGAGATTCACGTCGTATCCCGCCTGCAAGCAGTTGCGGTGCGAGTATACTTCTCTCGCCCGCTTACAGTTTGTTCCTTGTACATTCCTCATTCAGAAGCCTTTAGCACCGCCGATCTGCTTCAGCTCTTCCATCAGCTCGAGCCGCCAGTCTTGCTTGTAGGAGACCTTAATGCCTATCACCGCTTGTGGGGCTCCGTCCGCACTGACGGACATGGCCGTCAGGTAACGGAATTTCTTGATGAGCGTGGCTTGCTTCTTCTTAATGATGGCAGTCCTACTCATTCTTCCACTGCCCATGGCACATATTCTTGTATCGACCTCTCCATGTGCAGTGCTGGTCTCTTGACCTCATTGACATGGAGGGTGCATCCCGATCTTTGTGGCAGTGATCACTTCCCGTTGTTTGTTGAAGGTCTCCCTGTTACTCCTCCTTTTCCTCTCCGCCGCTTCAATTTGAAGCGTGCTGACTGGCGTAAATTTCGTGAGCTCAGTGAGTTTCATTATCGTGATGATCTCCCTGTAGCTCTTTTGGCAGAGACTTTTGAGGAGACAGTTCTTGACGCTGCTCATGGTTTCATTCCAGAATGCGGTGGCGACGTTTCCCGCCGGCGTGTTCCATGGTAGTCTGCGGAGAACCGTGAGGCTATCCTGGCTCTTCGACACGCTCTTGCCACTTTTAATCGTCATCCAACTGACGACAATCTGCAGCGTTTCCGCATTCTACGTGCTCGAGCTGGACGTCTTATTAGGCTTTCGAAGCGCCAAAGCTGGATGAATTACGTTTCGTTCATCAATAGTCGCACAGCAATGTCCACTGTGTGGTGTCGGGTCCGCTCTCTTAATGGCAATACTCCTAGTGTTGATTTTCCTGCTTTGTCTGTGAATGGTGTCTTAGTTACTCACCCTTCGGAGATAGATGCAAAATACCGGCCCAAATTGTGTGCTATCTCTGAATCTGAATATTATCCTCCAGCATTCGTCCCCTTTAGGGCGCGTTTAGAACGGAACCAGTTAAACTTTCGTACCGCCAAGTGCGAAGATTACAATGCTCCTTTCACCCTCGTTGAATTTGATTCTGCTCTTCGTGAATCATCCAATACTGCTCCAGGGCTTGATGGAATACCCTACGAAATGTTGCGAAACCTCCCCCGCGATACACAGCTTGCTCTCTTAGAACTGTATAATCGTTTCTGGGTCGAGGAGTTTTTTCCACCGGCTTGGCGTGAGGCTCTCGTTCTTCCTATCTTGAAGCCAGGCAAAGTCGCAACTAACCCCACGAGCTACAGACCCATTGCTCTCACGAGCTGCGTCTGTAAGCTGTTTGAACGCATGGTCAACAAGCGCCTGGTGTGGTATTTGGAATCCAATTCACTTCTGAGCAAGCATCAAAGTGGATTACGTCGTTTCCGATCCACTACGGATAATCTCGCTTATCTTGAAGGTGAAATTCAAGACGCCTTTCTCAACGGCGAACATCTTGTTGCTATATTTTTCGACTTAGAGAAAGCGTATGACACCACATGGCGTTATGGAATCCTAAAACAGATATATGACTGGGGTCTTCGTGGGCATATGGCCCACTTTATCTCGAATTTTCTTCACGAGCGACACTTTAGAGTGCGTGTGGGCTCTACTCTCTCAGAGCGCTTTGTACAAGAAAATGGTTTTCCACAAGGCAGTGTCCTTAGTGTCACGTTGTTTGCTGTCGCCGTCAACAGCGTTCTTTCGGAAATCCAGGCTCCTGTGTCTGGTTTGCTTTATGTTGACGATCTTGTCATTTTCTGTCGCTCCCGCCACCTTCGCGGCGTTACTCGACAGCTTCAACTGACTCTCAATCGTCTAGTTCGCTGGTCCAATGAGACTGGATTTCGCTTTTCTACCGAGAAATCCCAATGTGTTCACTTCTGCCGGCAGCGTACCTGCATTTTTGACCCGGACTTGTACCTCGATGGCACACGTTTGCCATTCGTTGATACAGTACGTTTCTTGGGTCTGGTGTTTGACCGTCGCTTGTCGTGGGCACCACATATACGGAATCTTAAATACTCTTGTCTTCGAGCTCTGAATCTCCTTCGTGTCCTTTCCCACCCCACATGGGGTGCTGATCGTACTGTTCTGCTTCGTTTGTACCGTAGTCTAATTCGGTCCAAGTTAGACTATGGCTGTATTGTCTATGGTTCTGCTTGTGCTTCTCTGTTACGACAACTTGACACAGTGCATCTCCTGGGTATTCGTCTTGCTATTGGCGCCTATGGAACTAGTCCCGTTGCCAGTCTGTATGTTGAAGCCAATGAACCTTCGTTAGCGCATCGTCGCAACAGACTACTTCATTATTCTGCGCGTGTGCGTTGTATTCCAGACCACCCGTGTTGACTATGTCTCCGTGGTGGTCGGATTTACGAGCGCTATGCTGCACGTCCACGCACTACACGTCCCTTGTACATCCGTGCATGTGAGAGTTTCCTTGACGACGATTTCGTGTGGCCCTCTCTTTCATTGGTTCACTTTTGTGCTATTCCACCGTGGCTTCTTCGTCTACCTCGTTATGATTTACGTTTGTCTCTGCATTCCAAACAGCAGACTAGTTCTCAGGTGTATCAGCAGGAGTTTGCCGCACTGTTAGATCAGTACCCCGATTTTTGTGTGTTCTTTACGGACGGTTCTAAAGATGGGGATTCTGTAGGCTGTGCCTTTGTCACCGACGAGGGCAGCTCAGAATTCCATTTGCATCGCCTGTGTTCCGTGTTTACTGCTAATTTGACTGCAATTCAACTTGGCTTGGACCATGCCTTAACGCTTTCATTACGTCGTGTGCTTATCTGCACCGACTCACAGTCCGTCGTTCTTAGCTTACAGAATGTCTTCACTACGCACTCTCGCGTTCAGGACATTCTCGTGAGGTGCCATCAATTACAGCTACAGGGTTGTGTCGTCGTTGTCTGCTGGGTGCCGGGTCATGTCGGCATTCGCGGAAACGAACGTGCTGACACAGCTGCCAAGGACGCTGCCTTAGCTGGGGTTGCTCTGGAGCATAGCCTTCCGTGCTTCGATATTTGTCGTTATTTTTCCAGCTTGATGCGCACTCACTGGCAAGTAGTTTGGGACCAGGCAAATGAGAATAAACTTCACGCCGTTAAGCCCCTTCTCGGTAATTGGCGAACGTCTTCACGCTTGAATCGTAGAGATGAAGTGTTCCTGGCGCGTTTGCGTATCGGACACTCTCATCTAACGCATGGTTATCTGCTGCGTGGCATGGACCGTCCGTACTGTGAAGAGTGTATTGTCCCCCTGAGTATTCACCATATTCTCGTTGAATGTCCTGAATACTCAGATCTCAGAGAACGTTATCGACTACCTTGTATTCTTACCCGTGCCATGGGGGATGACAGTGATGTAGTTCGCCAGGTACTTGATTTTGTTAAAGCTTGTGAGGTTGCTCACGTTCTCAGAGCTCTTTTAGTGTGTTCGTACTCTTTTATTGCTGCTAAATTTTTAAATTTCTGTCACGTTTTATTGTTTTCTATATATTGTTATTTTTATCTATTTTATCTTATTTATTCTTTTATTCTCTGTTTTAGTTTTGTCTTTTCATTTTCTCATTTAGCAGCGCTTTAGTTTCTCGGCCACTATTATTTTTAGCATGTTCTTATTTTGATTTTACAATTCTGAGCAACCCTGTTCATCGTGACGGGGACATATAGGCTTGTTGCTGACGTCCTCATTAACCCCCCTATTCTATTCTATTCTATTGAATTTTGGTGCTGTACAAACAACTCTACCGTGTAACATCAAATTGGAAGTCACTCTGCATCTCTTTGTAAAAACAAATTTTCCCTGCTTCGATAATGATTTATCAAAACCTAAACTTCTACATTTATTTACGGCAATGATTGTAAACAATGATTTATTTCTCGTTGGACAAAAATTCAAACTCAATATTTTCTTTAATGTCAATACATTAGTGAATGATTTATGGATTTCATCTGTTAGCCACATGAATGTAACGCCTTTTTCATTGGTTGAAATATCATTTGAACGTCCTATCTTTGAACATGTCTGGTTTGTTCCCGGAATCATTTTTCTTTGGCAACTAATACTCACCATTTACGTAATTTACGTTCTCAAACAATACAAAATGTTAATTCTGCCATTTTGTTCCAAGCCTGTGAGAGCAATGGAATTATCTTTGGCGTTTCAAAGCTTTTTAGGAATTACTGAGCTGCTCATCTTTATAACCCTAGTTCTCATGTTATTTTTGTTAATAAAAATCTTCCGATTACTACAAAAGAAACCATCATCTCTTCATCGTCCTCTTCCAAAATTTTGGCTGCTACTGCTAGAAACAACGCCTCGACAGAAACACGCGAGGACTTGCATCACTCCACGCTAGAACTTACTCCGAGAAATATCTCAGCATCGTATTTAAACAATTACATCTCTTATGTGTAACGTATTTTAGCTCATGGTATCCCAGTCATTTAACTAATCTGGAATAGTGCTACTCTTCATATACCGTTACCGAGTAGTCCGCGGTATATCGGACTTTTCAGGCACTTAGTAGAGGAAATGCTACTAACCAAAGTAGTTAATCTAATTGTATCCTCCCATATTCTAACACTCCCACGAATATCAATTTTAACTAACACAAAATTTTACGAATATCTAAATTTAGAGAGATTTTACTTTGAATATGTATAATATATATATTATTTAGCTTATATGTTATTTATTATTTATAATTTATCTTATTATGTTACATATATTCATATATTTATTTTATATATCACAATTAGGTTAAGGAATCATATAATTATTGTATATAAGCAAGTTACAATTAATTTTTCTTTCAAATGTAATTTTTTTCCTTCCCACTTAACCCCTTACTTGTATCTCAGCCATAATCTACATTAACAATCCCATATTAAAATTATTACACTTACCTCCCATCAAGATTGCATAACACCACACTTCCTGAAGTACTATGAACTAATTCGTTTTATTTTTCTTTCATGTAAAAAAAATCTGAATTAGCGCAAACCTTAATTCTATCCTTCTACATCTTCAGTTTCTACGTAGTAATGGGAGCGTCCGCCAAAGGGCAACCTTCGACAACATATTATAATTAATTCATACCTGACCGCCATCTTAAGGACATTGGAGAATTACTACAGCATCTTTGGGTCATCAACACTCTTCTCCAGGAGAACACCAAATTTTCCAAAATCGTCGAGAAATAGAGCAGGGAATGTAGAGGATATCAGGCTTAGCACCTATTTTGAATTCTCCCTGTATGCTGTTATTTTGTTTTTCAAACAAGAAATTGTAATTATTAAATAATAAAGAAGAGACTTCCCTATGTTGTCACCTCATCCTAATACAAATTCGTTACTTTCGTGTTAAATATGAGTAGTTAACAACTAGTTCCTGGCGTTTCAATCTTTTACTTTCTTTTTTTTTTTGTTACTGTTAGTTTTGAACATTAATGCGAGAGTAGGTTGCGGCACGTACCCAGTTCCAATCGTGTGGGTAGTGAACTATCCTTCGCGGTAAACTTTAACAGTAAAATTAGCATTTCTTTTTTTTTATTTCAATCTTTGTTATAGGATAGTTCTGACGCAACCAAACACGTTGTGACCGATCTTTCCATTTGAGTCGTTCCCAAGCTTAAGTGGAGGTCGGCAAAGCATGTATATGCTTCCGGGTGAAGGGAATGATTGGGAAGACTTTTAATTAAAAATCGATGTAAACAAAAGGTGTAAGATAAGTTTGTGTGACCTCCTTTCACCAAAGCGATAGCAACTTACCTAAAGCCATGGACATACCGAATGCAGCTCGTTGCAGAAATGAGAAGTGCAAGGGAAAAACTAGAATTATGTGTTCTAAAGGAACGGAATTGTTCCTTAGAATTTCAAACTCGTTGAAATAAAGAAGATCTGGTTCTTGAAACGCCTGAAGTTTTCTAAGAAATGTGTTACTTATTTTTTTGTTATTGGTGAAGAAGGTTATTTTGTATTGCCAATATTCATATATATTCTTTGTGAGCTGTATTTATAGAAATCACTAAATGTACGTTTTGAAATAAATGCGTAAGGTTTAAGAATTCATTGTTTTCTCAAAAGATAAATTCTTCATTTGTCCACAAGTGTGGACATCAGCATTCAAAATAATAATGACCTAATGACCACATATGTGGACATATTCCTTCAGCGCCACCTACATACTTACACTGAAAGGAACACTAAATTATTGTATCATAGGCTCCAAAGATTAATGTTATGTAGGAAAAATATAATTAATCCTGTCATGCTGCTTTCAGGACTGAAGAGAATATATGGATTAGAAAGTACTCGTGATAGTTATTCGCAAAAATTTGTATATAGTATTTCGTAGCTCGGTGTGAGAGCTTGCATTATGGAAATTTTGGTTCAAGGATAATTACAGTAAACCTTCGATATTGCGAAATTATTAGTTGGTTTGATATAGCTGCGTAAATTGTTCAGAAACTGTTTAAATAATTTTTGATAAATTGATTGGTGAGTCATAGCCAATAAATGGTGTAATTTGAATACTGTTTTTAAAATTTATTAATGGAATTCATGGTGTTGTATTACTTTGAAAATCGAAATGTTTAGCGAGTTAGCTGAATTATGGGATAGTTCCTTCTGATTGTCTGTTGAAAGTTACAGAATTGTAACTTTATTCCTTCCCTTTAATTATAATAGTTATGAATTTTGCAATCAATCGAAACTTTGACGTATTTTGATAAGTTAGGAAAATAATGTTAGATAGGGGTCCTTGAATGTCATATGTCCAAGATCATACCTGGTGGCTGAATGCAGAGAACCAGCAGCATTAGTTTGTTAAATGTTATTAATAAAATAATAAATAATACGAAATTGTTGGTGAATCATGATTATTAGATATTGTATTGCTATTGAATATTTATGAATTCTGGTGTGTTTGGATGTGTGGGTGAGTAGTTAGTAGTAGTTTTGGTTACTACTTACAGTGTGTGTTTAAACATTTTTATTGTAAACCTTTCCCTTTCCATTAAATATCCGAAAAAAATGAAGTGAACTTCCAATAATTAGTTCAAAATAGCTGATTATTCGTCATTTACACATAGTAGTATGAGTTTGAAACCAGAAACTTTCTATACTATTGACACGACAGGCAAAGTTGAATTAATGATTACTTCCGATACTTCGGGTAATTCTCCTATATCAACTTTTAGATCATTTAATATACTTGAAGCATAGAAGTCGTCTAATACTATTGCTAGTAACAAGCCCGAATTAGCTGAAGGTAGTGAGATAAATTTGTCAGTTAAAAATAATTTTGAACTTGGTACTGGAGCGCTCAGGTGCAGTGGTGGATTTGGGGCGGCAAGTCATGTACCTTATTCGGATCCAAACCGAGTGAGGGGGCGCGGTGGCTCAGTGGTAGAGCGTTCACCTCTGGTGCTTGGGGTCCCGGGTTCGATCCCAGCCTCCGCCAAGTGAACTTTGTGGTGGACAAACACCGTGCTCGTGGGTTTTCTCGGGGTTCTCCCGTTTCCTCCCACTTTCTTCATTCCACCATTTTACTCATCTCTCATCACCACCGTCTCCTTTAGCCTAACCGGCATAACCGTGGGACGTAAAACTTAAAGATTTCATTTTTTTTCCAAACCGAGTGAGCTTAATGAGTGCTTACAGACTTAATTAAACTCCTGTTAATAGAATTTCATCTGCTAATTATGAATTATTAAGGAGAAAAAAGTCCGGAACTTTGTTATCACCAAATGAACATAATCAGAAGTTTGAGAAAGTTAATTGTGGAGATGTATCTAAGATCAAAATACCTTCTCCCTTTGTTTATGAAAATTGATCGTCAGGCTTGGTTAAAAATTTATGTCCGTCATCTGCATATAATTGTGAAACACAACTAAAGGGCTATAATATTGAAAATCCAATTATAAGAAGGTTACAAAATAGTGGCCAGCCTTTAATTAATTATGGTCGAACTCAAAATAATTTGACTCAGCCTAGTATTTTGAATGTTAGTCGAACTCTTGATGGACAACCCTGTATTCCGAATGTAGAAATAGCTAGAGAGTGTAGTGTTTCTGATAAGTTAATGGATAAATTTATATTTGATAAAATAACCCAAAATTTAAATGAAAAGATCGGAAAGTTAAAGTCATTGATGGTTTGGATAGTGTTAGTTTTTGACTCTTGGTAACTCTTCATGAATTGATTGAAAATTATGAATTTCCATTAAGATTAATTTTGTTCGCAGTTACAACTAAAACGAGAGGGTTATTATTAGATGTGATTAGAACTTGTATTCGTTTACAGTTCAGATGGCTAGAAATTAGAAGTAAGATTTTTTATAGATTTGTATCCATGAACGCTAAATCGAGACTTATATCAGAGAGAGTTTATAGGGGTATGAGATTGAATGAAGATGTTAATGCATTCATTCATAGCGTGTCCCATTCTGCTCAAGTGTTAGGAGTTGGGTCATCTGAATTAGACTTTGTTTAGATTATTTTAGATGGAATATATCTAAGTTATAGATTTATATGTTTTAATAACTATTGGCCTCGAACATTAAGTTTGTTAGAACAACGGGTTGAAGCTTATAATTCGTACAAGCGTTCGAAATTAGAACTTTTGAGATAAAATAGTAGATCTAAAATTGAAAATAGGGAAAATAACTTCATGACCATGTCGACTCACGGTGGTTACGGGTTTGAGTATGGACCTAATGCTCACTTAAGTTCTACTCAAGATTGTTACAAGAGCAATGTACCTAATAATGGAAATCATAAAGAAGGTAAACGTTTAAGTAGGGATAGAAGTGAAGGAGATAGTGGAGATAACGCGTAATTACATAAAATGGATAAAATGCAATCTGCTGAGAATGAGGACCTGCTTTACTTATAGAGCATACTCCTAGAATCTCAGACTTGCCAACTGTAGAGCCATAATCTGAAGATGGATGTTGTTCCAAATGAAAGCCAGCGACTGCCTCAGCTTCAAATGCAGTAAACCTAAAAAGAAATTCAACAATTAAGCTTGTAATTAACCATGTTTTTGTAAATCCTGACAAGAAATACAGTGTTGAGCAAACTTTCGTCTGCGTCAGGGGGCATGCCAGTGGTGTCCTACAAAATATGGTAACAAAAGAGAAAATGAAACTGGAGAATTCCCAGAGGAACTGACCGCAAATTTCTACAGTTTCTATGACATAAACTATTGGGAACAAGCAATAACTGTTTTGATGTCAATAACGTCTTCGATCCGTTATCCTGGAATCAGTTTTAATTTCACTATTAAAATTAATACTTGCTGTACCAAGGCAGAGGCTTGTAGTAACAGCGAGTTGGGCCTTTACACAGATACTGGAAATGCATTCTCTGTGTACCTTGGAAATGAAAAAATATTACTTTAGGCTGTTGACTCATTCCTTAGAATCGAAAGATGTGGGGATACTCGAGAAAATAATAGATATACCGGAAAGTGTTTTAGAAGACGATGATAGCACAGTGCAACAAAACGATAGTGATACGCATCTAGATGAGTGTCGCGTTTCAAAAGACGTTTTTGCACTGTTCCAAACAGCAGCAGCTCAAGAGGAGGAATTAAAGTTTAAAATCCTCTCCAAAGACGTGAAGCTGTCTCGTCTTTTTAGTGCGTTGTTTTTGCTGACAGATATTATGGAAAGAGACTTCATTTTGTGGCAACTAAGGTGCTGGGCAGTGTTCCGTTGTACTTTTGTTCGGAGAGATCCGAGAAAACCTCTTATTGCTAAAATACCTTTTTCAAGGACACGCCGGCGAAGTGAATATGAGCCGACGTATCATTAACCCATTTTCCGCTAACGTTGCGTTTTCGCAACATTTCGTTTTTTCTGTGCATGTATTCAAAGTAAACAAGGTACTTTAATACTGTCCGCAAACTGAAAGGTATAATTGTTAATTTTTGATTGTTATTTTATATGAATTCATGTTTGATAACACAGTTTCAGTTGTCTCTAAATGTGTAATTTTAAAGCCAAAAAAAGAGGATGAGTTTATTTGTTGAACTGGCAACACTGCATTCCACGTCTTGACCTGCGCTGATGGCAGAGTTTCACAAAAGAGTTACTACAAGACAAAATGTCCACACAGTTTACTTTCCATTGTTTCTTGGGTGTTTACGTCCATTGATTGTTTAGTGTAGCGTTTCCGCAACGTCAGCGGAAAGGAAGTACTGAAGTGCATAAAAGTGACTATCACTGACATTTTTATATTTCTGGATTTCGGTTTGCCAGTGGTTATTTTCCTTCCCCCTTCATGTAGTGGACCGTCATCGTCGGGAAGAAGGTGAGGCTGGGAGGGCGGCTTCATAAGTCATTCATTTTAACACCCCTCATCCTCATATCATTGCATGCCCTCTCAGCCGCGAATACCGCTACCGGACTCGTGGGTGGTTGGTGGGAGTCGGGAAGAGGCAGGTCTAGTGGACGTCTTCCTCCACTTAGGGAGGACGTGCACCCACCCGACCTAATGTTGTCTGCGTCCAGTGTTTGTGTTGTCCGGAGTGTTGAGTCTTTGAAAATATAGACAAAAAAAAAATGAAAAACTGAAAATACTATAAAAAAATTAAAATTACAAAAAAATCCGCACCATTTGTTTTGTTCTTTCTGGGCTAGTGGGGGTCTATCTTTTTTTTGCCAGGTTTCTTTTCTTTCACTTCTTTTTTCCGAGGGCACTCGTTTTTGTCGACGGGAATGGTTTTTGCACTTCCATTCCCCTTGACCGCGTCGGCCCCACGCTGATCCTAAGGTGTTGGGCCTGCTGAAGGGATTGCCAGGGGGTAGCGTTAGTTCCCCTACTAACGCCCCGGCGTGCCCTCACACCCTTTTTTCCCTTTCTAAATGTTATTTAAAATTCAAACTTTTATAAGTACTAAAACTATAAAATCAGATCCGGCCTCTCCCTCACAGAAGAAGCCCAAACAATGTGAAACTGAAGTAGTAGAAAAGACAAGTATCGCGAGCCCTGTTCTCCGATATCTTGTAATTAAAGATAAAGACGTTGATAGTGCCGCTTCTGATGCAAACCGTCCGAGTGCTATTAAGGGCTTGTCCTCTTTCGTTATTCATAAAGTTATCACCTACCATGCCGGACAGGTTAAAGATATGAAGAAGTTGCGTAATGGCACTTTAATGGTGGAAACGACAGATGAGAGGCAAACGGCGGAGCTACTTAAGTTAACATCTATTGGAACGTTGAACGTGTCAGTCGAACCACATCGTATGCTGAACGTTTCTAAAGGGGTAATATCGTGTTGGGATCTCCTCAATGCAACCGAAGAGGAAAATAAGTCGGAGTTAGCGGACCAACACGTTATCGACGTAGCTCGAATCAAAAGTAAGAAGTCAGGTGAACTCTTCGCCACCCAGTCCCTGATTCTTACTTTCAGTTTGCCCACGCTTTCAGAGTACGTCACGGGTGGATACTATCGTTTGAAAGTTCGGCCCTATATACCCAGTCCCTTGCGCTGCTTTAAATGACAACATTTTGGGCACACCAGGACCTCGTGTAATGCGAGTGCTGCTCTTTGTGCGATTTGTGGCCAGGGTAGTCATGGTGCGGAACCCTCCAACACGGCCAAACCCTACTGTGTCAACTGCAAAGGTGAGCATTCAGCTTGGTCCCGGGACTGTCCAGCCTTTCAGCGCGAAAAGCGTATTCGAGAACTCATGGTTGTTGAGAAGATTTCTGCTGCTGATGCTAAGCGTCGTCTGAAAGAAAGCGTCCCTTCTTCGCTTTCTGTTCCATTCGCTACTGTTGCAGGTAGTTCTCGACAATCGGTAGCAACCAAGACATCCGACGTTTCCATCCAGACAGACTCGGTCCCAGAGAATAGTTGTGACATGAAGACCCCAGTTGCAACGACAAGCGAACTTCCCAGAACCCCACGTGTTTCTGTTAGTGGTGCTCTTAAAGCGTACTCCAGCCCATCGCCGAACACCTTATATCGCCGGCCTGAAAGTTAGCCATCATATTCGCTGGCTGAACGAGACTGTTCTCACTCCCAAGAGAACAAAATCTACGCCAGTTCGTAAGCCTCCTGCAGTTTCGCTCAAGTCTGACATGGTGGAGGACGAACTTATGGACTCCGAGTGGGCTGTTATTGGACCCGGTGGGAAAGTTCGCCGCAAACGTTAATCCTTTCCAGTATGGCGCTTCTTCAGTGGAACCTCAATGGCTTCTGTGGTCACCGTGAGGAATTGACCCAACTGATCACAGACCACTCGCCTGTAGTTTTCTGCTTGCAGGAAACCCATTTTAAGCCCACTCAGTCCTTTCTTCTTTCTGGGTATACTATGTATCGAAGTGATAAGCCAGACGCTGCCCACGTTGCTGGCTGCGTGGCAGTCTGTGCCTCCGATTCTGTTCATTCTCAGCAAATTCACATTGTATCCAGACTGCAAGCCGTCGCGGTGCGAGTACACTTTTCTCGCCCGCTTACAGTTTGTTCATTGTATGTTCCTCACTCAGAAGCTTTTACAACCGCCGATCTGCTTCAGCTCTTCCATCAACTTGAGCCGCCAGTCGTGCTTGTAGGAGACCTTAATGCCTATCACCGTCTGTGGGGTTCTGTCCGTACTGACGGTCGTGGCCGCGAGGTCACCGAATTTCTTGAAGAGAGTGGCTTGCTTATCCTTAATGATGGCAGTCCTAATTATTTCTCCACTGCCCACGGCACATATTCTTGTATCGACCTCTCCATGTGCGGTGCTGGTCTCTTTACCTCATTGACATGGAGAGGGCATCCTGATCTTTGTGGCAGTGATCACTTCCCCTTGTTTGTTGAAGGTCTCCCTGTTACTCTTCCTTTTCCTCTCCGCCGCTTGAATCTGAAGTGTGCTGACTGGCGTAAATTCCGGCAGCTCAATGAGTTTCATTGTCGTGATGATCTCCCTGTAGCTGTTATGGCTGAGACTTTTGAGCAGACTGTTCTTGATGCTGCTCATGGTTCCATTCCAGAATGCGGTGGCGACGTTTCCGGCGGGGGTGTTCCATGGTGGTCTGCGGAACTCCGTGAGGCTATCGAGGCTCGTCGGCGCGCTCTTTCCACTTTCAATCGTCATCCCACTGAAGAAAATCTTCAGCAGTTCCGCATTCTACGTGCTCGTGCTCGACGTCTGGTAAAGCTTTCGAAGCGCCAAAACTGGATGAACTACGTTTCGTCCCTCAGTAGTCGCACACCTATGTCAAATGTGTGGCGCCGGGTTCGCTCCATAAACGGATTCGCTTCTTTACTTCTTGTCCCAGCCTTAACGGTGAATGGTGTTCTAGAAACCAATCCCTGAGAGATCGCCAATATATTGGGCCACAATTTTGCCACTATCTCTGAGTCAGGTTACTACCCACCAGCGTTTGCTCGTTCCCGTCCTCAGCTGGAGCGAAACCCGTTAAATTTCCGTACCGCCAACAGTAAGGACTATAACACTCCTTTCACCCTCGTTGAGTTAGATACTGCTCTCCGCGAATCGCCCAATACTGCTCCCGGGCTTGACCGTGTTTCCTATGATATGTTGCCCAACCTCTCCCGCGATTCTCAACTTGAATTATTGCAGCTGTATAATCGCCTCTGGGTTGAGGAGTTTTTTCACCTGCTTGGTGTGAGGCCCTGGTTCTTCCCATCTTAAAGCCAGGGAAAGCCGCAACTAGCCCCACGAGCTACAGACCCATTGCTCTCACGAGCTGTGTCTGTAAGCTGCTAGAGCGAATGGTCAACAAGCGCCTGGTGTGGTATTTGGAATCGCATACTCTTTTGAGCAAGTTTCAAAGTGGATTTCGTCGTTTCCGCTCAACTACTGACAATCTCGCTTATCTTGAATGTGAAATTCAAGACGCCTTTCTCCACGGCGAAAATCTTGTGGCTATATTTTTCGACTTAGAGAAGGCGTATGACACCACATGGCGTTACGGAATGCTAAAACAATTATATGACTGGGGTCTTCGTGGGCATATGGCCCACTTTATTTCGAATTTTCTTCATGAGCGATACTTTAGAGTGCGTGTGGGCTCTACTCTCTTAGAGCGCTTTGTACAAGAAAATGGTGTTCCACAAGGCAGTGTTCTTAGTGTCACGTTGTTTGCTGTGGCAGTCAACAGCGTTCTTCCGCAGATCCAGGCTCCTGTGTCTGGTCTGCTTTATGTTGACGATCTTGTCATTTTCTGTCGCTCCCGCCACCTTCGCGGCATTACTCGACAGCTTCAACTGACTCTCAATCGTCTTGTTCGCTGGTCGAATGAGACTGGATTTCGCTTTTCCACCGAGAAATCCCAATGTGTTCACTTCTGCCGGCAGCGTACGTGCGTTGTTGACCCGGATTTGTACCTCGATGGCACCCGTTTGTCATTCGTTGATACAATCCGTTTCTTGGGTCTGGTGTTTGACCGTCGCTTGTCGTGAGCACCACATGTACGGAATCTTAAATACTCTTGTCTTCGAGCTCTGAATCTCCGTGTCCTTTCCCACTGCACCTGGGGTGCTGATCGTACTGTTCTACTTCGTTTGTACCGTAGTCTAATTCGGTCCAAGTTAGAATATGGCTGTATTGTCTATGGTTCTGCTCGTGCTTCTCTGTTACGACAACTTGATACAGTGCATCTCCTGGGTATTCGTACTCCTACTGGCGCCTACCGAGCAAGTCTTGTCGCCAGCCTGTATGCTGAAGCCAATGAACCTTCGTTAGCGTATCGTCGCAGTAAACTACTTCTTAATTACTCTTCGCATGTGTGTTGTGTTCCAGACCACCCGTGTAGACTATGTCTCCGTGGTGGTCGGATATATGAGCGCTATGCGTCGTCACTCTACACGTCCATGGTACATCCGTGCGTGCGAGTGCTTCCTTGCGGACGATTTTTGTGTGGTTCTCTTTTTCGTTGGTTCGCTTTTGTGCTACTCCACCATGGCTGCTTCGTCTACCTCGGCATGATTTACGTTTGTCTCAGCCAACTAGTTCGAAACAGCCAACTAGTTCCCAGGTGTACCAGCGAGAGTTTGCCGCACTGTTAGATCAGTACCCCGATTTTAGTATGTTCTTTACGGACGGTTCTAAGGATGGGGATTCTGTAGGCTGTGTCTTTGTCACCGACGAGGGCAGCTCTGAATTTCATTTGCATCGCCTGTGCCGTGTTCACGGCCGAATTGACTGCACTTAAGCATGCCTTGGACTATATTCTCACGCTTTCATTACGTCGCGTGCTTGTTCGCACCGATTCTCAGAGCGTGGTTCTGACTACACAGAATGCCTTCAGTATGCACTCTCTCGTGCAGGACATTCTTCTGAGATGCCATCAATTGCAGCAACAGGGTTGTGTCGTCGTTGTCTGCTGGGTGCCGGGTCATGTCGGCATCCGGGGAAACGAACTTGCTGACACAGCTGCCAAGAACGCCGCCTTGGCCGTTGTTGCACTGGAGCAAAACCTTCCTTGCTCCGATCTTCCTTCCTATTTTCACATCTTGATGCACTCTCACTGGCAAGCCGATTGGGACCAGGCCATTGCGAATAAATTACATGCAGGCAAACCACTCCAAGGCGAGTGGCATACGTCCTCGTCGTCGAGATGAAGTGCTCCTGGCGCGTTTGCGTATCGGACACTCTCATCTGACGCACAGTTACTTCCTGCGGAGGCTGAACCGTCCATATTGTGCAGATTGTATAGTCCCCCTGAGTATTCAGCACATTCTTGTGGAATGTCCTGAATACTCAGATCTCAGAGAACGTTACGGACTGCCTTGTAGATTTACCCGTGCTTTGGGGGATGATAGTAATGTTGTTGGCCGGGTGCTTGAGTTCGTTCGTAGTATTGGCGTTGCTCACGTTCTCTGAACTGTTTTTAGTTCGTTGTCCTTGTTTTATTGCTGTTACATTTTTATATTTTCTCACATGTTTTAAGTTTATTTTTGTATATTGTTATTGTTATTATTTTAACTGATTTATTCTTTTATCTTCCACTTTTGCTTTTATCCTTTTATTATTCATTTAGCAGCATTTTCGTTCTATTACCTGTATTCTTTTTAGCCTGTAATTCCTTTTTAATCTTGCAGTCCTGAGCAACGTTTTTATCGTGACGGGGACATATAGCCTCGTTGCTGACGTCCCCATCAATCCCTATTTATTTATTCATTCATTCATTCATGGTTATTTTCCTTATTGTGCTGATTCAAGCAAACTGTGACATTGGCTCCACGTGAAACTTTTCTAACACTCGAAGAAGCAGTGCATTATATTTTCTCAGACTCAGATAATGATGAAGAAGGGGACGATTGTGACATGAAAGATGATAATCTCCCACGTGACGTGTCAGGTAAGCTTGAGATTCACCGAGTTGCAGACGGCATGGATGATCCTCGACCTTCTACGTGAAATGATAACCCCAAACCTCGTTCATCTTGTGGTAACAAGAGGAACAAAACAACTCGTGCATCACCAGTTTTCAAGTGGGTGGAAAAGGACGCTCATTTTTCGATTCATCATGGAAATCTAGAGAAGCAGTGTGTCTTAAATGTGCAAAAAGAACTAATTGACAAGAACTGCGTCGAACTTTTCAGCCTGTATTTTGATAAAGAAATCTATTATATTTGGGGAGAACAAAGCAATTTATGTGCAACTCAAAACAATAGACATGAATTTAGAGGATCCGAGGAGATAATGAAGGGATTCATTGGTTTTTTGCTACTTACTGTATACCATTCACTTCCGCATGAAGAAATGTACTGGTCCTTGGATAATGATGTGTCAGTTCCTCTTGTGCGACAACCTATGAGTAGGAACACATATAGAAATATAAAAAAGAACCTGCACTTAGCCGACAACACTCAGATGGACAAAACGGATAGAATGTACAAAGCTCGGAAGTATCTCCAATTACTGAGTAGCAAGTTTAGTCGCTTTGGTGTATTTCGGCATAACCTATACCGTGGAAGGCACTCCGCTAAGATCTTCATGAAAGGTAAACCCATAAAGTTTGGATACAAGTGTTGATGTCTGGCTTCACATGATGGATACCTCTATGCTTTTCAAATATACGTCGGAAAGGACAATGATACAAGTCTTGAAGAAAACACAAATTTAGGGTTGGGAGGAAGTGTCGTGCTGAATTTACTCAAAGTTGTTGACGAAGCTAGTGCTCACTGTATATTTTTCGACAACTTTTTCACATCCTTGAATCTTCTAACTGAAGTGAAGAAGTTGGCTCTATACGCTACCGGCACGATCAGAGAAAACATGACTGGAACTTGCCCTTTACAGCCACCGAAAGTCTTAGTAAAGCACCCCGTCCATGTAACGGACCGTCATCGTCGGGAGGGGGTGGAGCTGAGAGGGCGGCTTCATTCATTCATATATCACCCCTCATCTGCATCGTTTGCATGTCCTCTCATCCGCGAATACCGCTACCGGACTCGCGTGTGGTTGGTAGGAGTCGGAAGGTCTAGTGGACGTCTTCCCCCAGTTGGGGAGGACGTGAACCCACCGGGCCTATTGTTGTGTGCGTCCAGTGTTTGTGTTGTCTGGAGTGTTCAGTCTTTCAAAACATACAAAAAGCTATAAAAATTCAAAAGTAAAAATCCTAAAAAAGCAAAGTTTTAAAAAATCCAAAAAATCCGCACCTTTGTCTTTTGTTTTCTTGTTTTTGGGCTGGCGGGGGTCTGTGTTTTGGTTAACCAGGTTCTCCCTTCTTTTCGTTTATCCTTCTTTTTTTCCGGGACACGTGTTTCTGTTGACGGGAATGGTTTTGCTGCACCTTCATTCCCCTTGACCGCTTCGGCCCCACGCTGATCCTACGGTTTCGGCGTGCCTATGGGATTGCCAGGGGGTAGCGTTAGTTCTCATCGCAAGCGCCCCGGTGTGCCGTCCACACCCTTTTTTCCCTGTATAAGTCTTTATTTCAATTCTTCTTTTTCTGGGTACCAAAACACTACAAACTGATCCGGGCTCTCCCTCATGGAAGAAGTCCAAACCTATTGCTAGTGAAATTGTGGAAAAGACAAGTATCGTGACCCCTGTTGTCCGATTGATTGTGTCAGTGACTTTTCCAGGTTTGGAAATTTGTGATGTTTAAAAATTAAATACAAAGTGTTGAAATAAAAATAAAAAGATAGAGACTTTTCAAATATAGTAAAATTACATATTTATATTCATATTTGAAGTATATTATGTTTATTGAAGTTTGTTGTAATTGTTACAAAACTTTTGATATATATACATATTATATATATATATATATATATATATATATATATATATATATATATATATATATATATCCAGCCTTACGTTATTGCGAAGGCTCTATATTTGTAATTTACATTTATTGCTCCAACCGGGTGTTTCTGGTTGCCGTATTCGGTAGTCCGATCATCAGCCTTGTTCTTTCCGTTCAGAGCCACCTGAAGACGTGAAAGCGTAATATGTACACAAACAGTTTATGGTTGTGAACTTGGAAAGCCTGGTACTTCTGCCTGTCAAGGTCAAAGAGTGGGAGAGAAATGCATTTGCAAAGTGTAAAGTGGGTGCAACAATGATTGACACTAATAAGAAACACATTCATTTGTAGTTCGTGCACATTACGCCTGTAGCGCTACTGTGGCACACCGCATATTGCAACTGTATAACTCTTTTAGATCTATCGCTCACTGTGACCACCGAAATTGTGTTGTCAGCACTGACTGCGATAAGACATTGCTGTGCTGCTATTGCGTTGTTTTTTGCTTTCTACACACGCTGAAGTGTCTCCTGCAGAGTGATAAAAGTGTTTCAAGAAGTTGGCTGTATATTTACGATAGATATATGGTAAGTACTTTTAATTATAATATTAAATTGGTTAACTGTTGAAAAAATATTTGGTCTAGGAATTAATTCGTGCGGGTGGACAAGAGATGGCACAACGAACGGAGCGTCCCACAGTTCCGTGTATCCACACATGTGTTGCAAACCCCTGTCATCGCGTATCGTTCGTAGTATAGGGCAGTGGATTAAAGCGTCAACAACACCAGTTTGTAGTTAAGTGAACATGGCGCAATTTGTGCCTGATAAAGTGATTTTGCGGGGTGTCCTGCTGCATTACTTTAACATGCAGAAAAGTGTGACTGAAAGTCATCGTATTTTGGTGGAAGTGTATGGTGACCATGCTCTAGCTGAGCAAACGTGTCAGAAGTGGTTTGCACGGTTTAGAAGTGGTGATTTCGGCTTGGCAGACCAAGAGCGAGCTGGACAGCCAAAAAATTTCAAGACGAAGAATTGACAGCATTGCTCGAGCAGGATTCGTGTCAAACGCAGGAACAACTTGCAGCAGCATTAGGCGTTGATCAAACAACAGTCTCCAAACGCTTGAAAGCCATGGGAATGATTCAAAAGATGTCACATTGGGTTCCACATGAATTGAAAGACAGAGACGTTGAAAGACGAAAAACCATTTGCGAATTGCTGCTTCAACGACAGAGCAGAAAGGGGTTTCTGCATCGAATTATTACGGGTGATGAGAAGTGGATCCATTACGAGAACCCTAAACGAAAAAAGGCCTGGGTGAAACCAGGTGAACCAGGTCCATCACAACCAAAACGAGATATTCACTGTGCAAAGGTTATGCTGTGCATATGGTGGGATATGAAAGGTGTGGTGTGCTATGAGCTGCTGCAACCGGGTGAAACTATGAATGGAGAACGTTATCGACGACAATTAATGCGTTTGAAGCAAGCTCTGGCCAGAACACGACCAGAATGGGAGAACAGACATGATAAACTTATTGTTCAACATGATAACGCTCGCCCACATGTCGCAAAACCGGTCAAAACCTATTTAGAAAATGTCGGATGGGAAGTTTTACCCTACCCGCCGTATTCACCAGACGTTGCTCCTTCGGACTACTACTTGTTCGATTGCATGAACAACGATTTGATTGGACAGCGGTTTACTTCTTCAGAAGATATCGAAACATGGGTCTCTGACTGGATCGCTCCCAAGGATGAGGACTTCTTTCGCCACGGAATCCGTACATTGCCTGACAGATGGGCGAAAGTGGTGGCTAGCGATGGACAATATTTTTCTTAAGGTATTTATGTATTTTGTGTTTGTACTACAGCTTCAATGTGTGCGTACCAACCGCACGAATTAATTCCTAGACCAAATACGTAATTAAAACTGTAATGTAAATGTACACTACAGTCGAGGACGTAACTACTGTTAATGTTGATTGCATATTTTCGCGTGGAGGAATTTCATTACACTAGGGGTGAAAAGCAGTGCTGCGAAAATGCTGGCAATTAACATTGAGCACGAAAGGAAGCAATGTTCATTTCCGTTTTTTTCCCGGAGCGGGGGGGGGGGGCGAATTGAATAAACGATACATGAATATAGTACTGCAAAAACTTTTGTAACCAAGATTGAGCACGCTCTGAGAAATGTCTTGGAGGAAATTTCGAAGCTCTGGGCCCAGGGGTTACCTCTATAATAATCTGACTGCCATTCCAATTCTGTTTTTTTATGGTCTTCTGTTCATGTCCCCATCCTCTCCCTTCCCTCCAATTGTACACTGAATTTTTTCTTATGCCAACGTTTTGTGGTAGTGTAGTGCCGAAACCCCTGAATTTTGTGCTCTCACCGTTTTCGATTTACTAACTATTTAAATTTAGGATACCCTTTCAGGAGCGAGGTTATATGATACGTTTACTCAAAGTTTAAAATGGAATCCGAACAAAGTAGTCGTTCAAATTTGTAAGGGACTCCCTCCAGGAATCAAACCTGGGGCCCCATGCGCGAAAAGCGCGCGTGCTAGCTACTGGACCAACAGAAAGGGTGTCATAATTTTCGAGTCTCCATGAAATTAAATTTTTGTGGCTGGGGACATGCAACCCTCACTTTAGAAATTTTAGTTTATTGCCATAATTTTGTGTTTTGATCCCTGGGTTTTATTTACTTACAGTTTTCATAATATCCGTCTGTAATTAAATAGGAACCCATATCTCCAGCTCCCCACTTTAGAAATACTGTAGGAAGTGTTTTTTGAATGCATATTTTTTTCTAGTGTCGTGCCACAAATCCCGAGTTTTGCCTTATCGTTTACCAGTTAAATAATTAATTATCAAGTATAAGGGAACCTGTGTATCCGAACTCCAATTTCGAATTTGAAAGTTATTTCTGTGCTAGTTTTCTGTCTATCAGAGCTTTGTGCTCTCACCGTTTTCGAGCTACCCCCTATTAAATACAAGAGGACCTATATCTCCAGCTACCATCACTTTAGATTAAATTTCTATGCAAAAGTTTTTTTTCCTAATTTTATTTTCTCAAAGCCCGGGATTTTCGCTGTCATCCTTTCGGAGTTATCCCCCTATCAAATGTAGGGAGACCAGTGTCTCCAGCCCCACATTAGAAATATAGTTTTCTCGCTGCCGACGTTTTGTGCGGAAAATCCCGAATTTTGTGCTCTCACTGTTTCCGAACTATCCACCTATCCATTTCAGGGGATTCACCATTCCACCTCCAATCCCACCATTTAAAAACTATAAGTATTTTTTCCTGTGCCGAGATTTTCTTTCGCATACTCCAAGTTTTATGCGATCGTAGTCTTCAAGATATCCCCCTATCAAATGTAGAGAGCTCCATGTCTGCAGTGGCATCTTACTGCTCTAAAAAATATACGACCGTTGCCTCAGTACACCTATCCCGTGATAAGTCGTTCACTAAACTCCTCGCCAGCTGTAGTGAACTTTGGGTCAATAGTGTATTAGATGACGCCATGCAATGCTTTCTGGCAAATGTTGAGTGTGGATTATGAAGATATTTTGACATTAAATTTAGGCTTGTTATTTTACAGTAATAATGAATGTACCATCGCAAACAAAACGTAAAACATTACAATATTTTTTTTTAAAAAAGAAGACAATATTGTTCCAATTTCTTTAGGTCCAAGTAAGTTTGCCTCGTTTGCCTATTCGGAAATAGGAGGCAGCATGTCTTCAGTCCCTCCACTTCAGAAATAGAGAATATTTTTATATGCCAAAGTGTTGTGTTGTTTTGTTACGCAAATGAAATGTTTAATTTTTACGTCCCACGCTAATGCCTGCTAGGCTAAAGGACACGGTGATGATGAGAAATGAATGAAATGGTGGAACGAAGAAAGTCGGAGGAAACGGGAGAACCCCGAGAAAACCCACGCACACGATAATTGTCCACCACAAAGTTCACTTGGCGCGAGCTGGGATCGAAACGAGTACTCGAGGACCCATGCATCCCAGGTAAAGGCTCTATCACTGAGGCACCACGCCCCCCTTTTGTTACGCAAATCCTGAGGTTTGAGCTGGTAGCGTTTATAAGTTATTTCACTATTTAAATATAGGCAACTTGACCTTTTCAATTGTATGACAAATTTGATCGCATACTTGGAGAGAGATTTGTTAGTCAAAAATCACAAAAATATGCTTAGAAACATTGCCAGGGGGCGAAATCCTGGGGGAATTTCCCGCACGCTAAATATTTTGGATGGAAATTTCCCCCGCTAAAAACTTTCTGGGGGAGAATAAAGTGAAGTAATGATAGATATTTGCAAAATATTTACAGTAATTCATGCGAATTAACCCGTATTTTATATCTAATTAATGACTGGACTAATGGTCAACGGTATAATTCCTAATGTTGCATAGTTTAATATTCATGAATGCCGAAGTACATTAACTTTATATATCGAAATCTTGAAGTACAATTTCGCAATTTGGCAATTTCGTACCCATGAAAGGGAACTAGGTGAACCACCGAAATTTGTAGTAATCTATATTAGGGTCCTATACTATAATACCAAATATATAAAATGGGCAATTTCCAAAATTAAAGGGATGGGCCAAGTTACCCCTCCCAAAAATTTAAAGGGGTGCACAAATATACCCATATCTTATGAAAGGGAATGGACCCCTATACATGACCATATAAGGTAATAGGACCTCATCCAAGAGGATAAATTGGGCCAAAAGACCAAGCACGTGGTACAACGTATTGCTTACCTTTATATTTTGGCAATTTTGTACCACTAGAAGGGAACGAGGTGGGCCACCCAAATTTATCATAATACGTGTTAGGTTCCAGTAATATAATGCCAAATGTTTAAATTGGGCAATTTCCCAAATTTAAGGGGTGGGCCAAGGTACCCCTTCCCAAATTTTTAAAGGGGTGCACAAATATACTCATATCTTATGAAAGGGAATGGACCCTTGTATACGCCCATATAATTATATAGGATAATAACACGTCATCACAGGGGATAAATTAGGTCAAAAACCCCCGAAATTTGAATTTTTGGCAATTTTTTACCTATGAAAGGGAACGACATAGACTCGCAATACTGATAGAGGTACATACTATGGTCCTAGGCTACCATGCCAAATTTTTAGATTTGGCAAATTTCCAAAATTTAAGGGTGGTGGTCTTAGGTACCCTGCCAAAATTTAGGGGGTGGGCCAAGGTACCCCTGCCAGACTTTAGAGGGGGTGGTCCTGGGTACCCTTAGGTCATTGGCCCCGGACCAAAGTCATTGACCTTTGACGTCACAAAGGTCGGGGTCAAAATCCAAAGTTTCCTCAGGTCAGGCCCTTACTACTACAGGTTAACCTGTGAGCCCCCCACGAAACCAAATTTGCTCGGAATTTGGACAGATCGTTTGATCGCGTTAGATCGCCCACAATTATCGTTTGATCGCCACGCGTATTATGTAACATAAGTAATTATGTAGGCGATCCAACAGGTTAAACTGTTAGCCCCCCATGAAACCAAATTTGCTCGGAATTCGGTCAGATCCTTTGATCGTCGTTTGATCGCCACGCGTATTAACCTAATATAAGGAATTATGTAGGGGGACTAACAGGTCAACCTGTTTGCCCCTCCGTGAAACCAAATTTGCTTTGAATTGGGTCAGATCGTTTGATCGCAACGCGTATTAACGTTACATAGGTAATTATGTAGGGGGCAACAGGTTAAGCTGTTAGCCCCCATGGAAGCAAATTTGATTCCAATTGAGTAAGATCGTTTGATAATCGTTTGACGCGTGCAATCGCCAACAATTATCGTTTGATCGCCACGCGTATTAACATAACATATGTAATTATGTAGGGAATCCAACAGGTTAACCTGTTAGCCCCCCATTAAAGGTAATTTGCTCGGAATTTGGTCAGATCCTTTGATCGTCGTTTGATCGCGTTTGATCGAAACCAATTATTGTTCGAACGCCTCGCGTATTACCGTAATATAAGTAATTATGTAGGGGGGCCAACAGGTTAACCTGTTACCCCCCATGTAAGCAAATTTGATTCCAATTGAGTCAAATCGTTTGATCGCGTTAGATCCCCCACAATTATCGTTTGATCGCCACGCGTATTAACGTAATATAGGTTAATACATAAGGGGGGCTAACAGGTCAACCTGTCAGCTCCCATGAAACCGAATTTGATCGGAATTGGGTCAGATCGTTTCATCGTGGTTTATTCGCGTTTGGTCGCCACCAATTATTGTTTGATCGCCACGCGTATTACGTAATGTAAAGAATTATGTATGGGGACTAACAGGTTAATCTCTTAGGCCCCCCATAAAACCAAATTTACTCGGAATTGGGTCTGCCGTTTCATCGTCGTTTGATCGCCACCAATAATAGTTTGATGGCCTCGCGTATTAACGTAATATAAGTAATTATGTAGGGGAGCCAATAGGTTAACCTGTTAGCCCCCCATGTAAGCAAATTGGATTCCAATTGAGTCAGATCGTTTGATCGCCAACAATTAGTGCTAAGTTTTATCTGAGTAGCCGTCTTCGCATCAATGTTATATACGGTTTGGGTACAAAACCTCGCGGCCAGAACCTCGCGGCGACAACCTCGCGGACCAAAACCTCGCCTCCCAAAACCTCGCGGCCCAAAATCTCGCCAGGCCGAAACCTCGCCTGACCAAAACCTCGCCGCCCAAAACCTCGCGGGACAAAATCTCGCCGGGCCAAAACCCCGCCTGGCCAAAACCTCGCCGCCCAAAACGTCGCGGGCCAAAATCTCGCGGGGCCAAAACCTCGCCTGGCCAAAACCTCGCCACCCAAAACCTCGCGGGCCAAAACCTCGCGCCCCAAAATATCGCCATACCCGAAATCTCGCCTGACCAAAATGTAAATGTTCCAACAGATGATAAGGATGACGGTATAAAAGACGCTGTTTCAGAAGAAGTATCACGGGTATTTGACCAAGTCCCGCGATACCATATGAAAATTATATTTCTGTATTAGAGGATTTCAATGTGAAGGTAGGGCGACAGGATGTTTTTAAACTGGTTATAGGGAAAGAAAGTCTGCATAAGGAAAGTAATGACAACTAACGAGGTTAGTTTCGTGAACTTTGGAACATCCAAAAACTTAAAATTTTAACAAAAATCTAATAATATTTATGAAAATATGAAACAATATATGAGTTTTTACGACGTCCCTTGATTATGTCCTATAGGTTAAAGGAGACGTAGATGACCAGGATGAAGGGAATGATCGAATAAAGAAAGTGGGAGGAAACGGGAATAACCCGAGAAAGCCCACGCACACCATGTTTTGTATCTTCTTCTTCTTCTTCTTCTTCTTCTTATTATTATTATTATTATTATTATTATTATTATTATTATTATTATTATTATTATTATTTGTAATGTGGAATTGCATATTACGAAACACATTGGGTAAATTTTAAAGAAAAGTTTCATTCGCGGCGAGGTTTTGGCCCGGCGAGATTTTGTCCCGCGAGGTTTTGGCCACGCGAGGTTTTGGGCGGCGAGGTTTTGGCCACGCGAGGTTTTGGCCCGGCGAGATTTTGTCCCGCGAGGTTTTGGGCGGCGAGGTTTTGGCCACGCGAGGTTTTGGCCCGGCGAGATTTTGTCCCGCGAGGTTTTGGTCGGCGAGGTTTTGGACACGCGAGGTTTTGGCCCGGCGAGATTTTGTCCCGCGAGGTTTTGGCCGGCGAGATTTTGGGCGGCGATGTTTCGGCCGCGAGATTTTGTCCGTATACCGTTATATACGTATATCTTAACTGGGTAAAGTGGTTTCATTTGATCATGCAGGGTTATGCAAGTTAAGACTTTAATTTGTGGGTGGGATTAACACTTTAATATGGACTTTTATAGTTATATTGGTGGAAGTTACCTTAAGAGAAATTTAAAAAAAAATAAAGATTTAAACACATAAAACAGATCTACATGTATCAATGTTTTAAAAGAAAATTTGAAGTAAATCACGGCTTTATTAAATATCGTCTAAATTCAATTCAATATACAGGTAATATACAGATATTTAATCCAATTCAGTTTAACCCATTACATTAAATTTGGACCCAGGTTACACCTCAAAATGGTAACTTTATATTTTTATACCAGAATTTATATCAGTACCTTTTGTTTATGGGAAACATTGGAAATGAGAGTTTCATCGTTATAACTTTAACCCGTCCATATATTAACCCACTCCGCAAAGTATTTTTCTCATTTTGTTACGGATTTTTAATATATTTTTTAATTGTTGTTTCTTTATGTCTTTTTATGAATTGTTATGTACAAAGTACATTAAGACAAGTGAACTTTCATCTTTAATTGTATTCTAGATTTTCCAAGTTTAATAACATTTTAAACATAATCAGTTATTATCTCCATACCACAGCAGAAAAAAGAAACTATCTTACGTCTAAATTCGTATTATTTCACACTACCTCTAATTTACGTTATTACTAAAACTGTAAGGCATATGTTTTTCTTACAAAACTTAAATGGTGAAAATAAAAAAACAATATCTACACTTTTATCAACTTCAAATGCAATGATAGAACGTGTTCTTGCTTTACAAATTTCAGAAAAGCTAACATGAGCTTGGTATTTTCTGACACTCATTGTCTGTCAACGAAATCAATACTTAGATATTAAGAACTTGTTATTAAAAGCAAATCTACCTCGCATTCCTAAAACAAAGAGCACGTCATTTTGTGTTATTAATTAATGATAGTGTTCATTTCCTAGAATAGTATTTCAATCAAATCACAGAAAAGTTCTAAATTAATGGCTTTTATAATTTAACGTAAACTATCATTTGTAATAACCCATCAATATTCTTTGGATCCACTATTTTCACTGCACACAGTAGATCGTCATATAGTAGCCACATATTGTTTTTGCTTCTGCAAAATTACACAAAGTGATGCCTGTTTCTTATGTATACTATTGCTTCACCTAATACGTATTTTACATCACACAAAGTAACTTCAATTGGAAATGATGCCAGCGGATTAGTTTTCTCACCAATGCGAAGTTCGACGAAAAGATGAACACCTGGTCGAGTAGTTATTGTTGTGCGCATTCTGCATTTTGTAGAGCAAGGTCTGGAAAGGAGTCTGCAGGGATTTTCAATTGCCTGTTTCACGTTAACTTGCAGATCGTTGTAATTAACTGGCCAAAACATCAAGTCTATTTGCTTATTATTCTCGCATTTCTTTTCAGCGCATGAAAATGTTTGCATGGCACTTGGAAAGTCTCTAAGAAACAATTCAACAGTATGTGCAATACTATCCTTTGCGTCCAAAGAATAGTTTCCACTTAGAAGTTCGTGACTTGGTACTACATTTAAAAGAAGCTCAGTTCGTCTCTTGTATGTTTCTTCAATGGGACCATGTTCCACGAAATGTATAACAAGCTTCACAAAATAATTTTCGCTGTGCTTAATACATCGCCTGTACGTTTCAAAATCTTGATAAATAGTAGCTAAAATATGAACAATTGAATCGAAAGCACAAGTGTTTTGCACTACATATACGACATCTATTACAATAGGTTTCATGAAATTTCCATTTCTTAGAATTCGGAGAGGACGATCAGTGTGTGGATTGTCAGCAACAGATGTCTCGAAATGGTCAAAAATAAAAAGACTTCTTGATTTGCTTTTCTGTTCTTCTTTTAATTCCATGTTTTCCTTCATTTAATGTATTATTCTGATCTCTCGTCTTTTCTTTTCTGTCAGGAATCTGTTTGTTTTGCCTCCCCACATTTCTTATTCCATCAATTCTTTTAAATCCTCCGACAAATCCGATCTTTCAGAAATTCTATTTTCATCAATAGACTTAGAGTTAGCGACTGCATTCACCTGCCCGCGCAATGCTTGTAGATGAAGAGAAACAAATTTGTCTAAACGCATTGGTCTACTCTCATGTTGAAGGACTGCTACTTTTAGCACACCGAAGTCACATTCCACGGACGCAGACAAAGCCCTGTGATTAGGAGATTTAAAGAAAGGGACCAATACACTAGACCATAACAAAAAATATTTTGTTAGTCTGATTTGGAGTCGAGAGAAACTTGGGCAATAATATGGATTCGGTTCTTTCCCGTCAATGTTCTTCAGCATTGCCACATCAGACAATATTTCTTTAAGCCACTTTATACCGGTATCACGCATATTGCTTTCGATGTCTTCAACAATGTCTTCCAAACCTGACGTTTCATCACAAGCATCATCACCGTAATCAACGTCAAACTGTTGAGAAGATCCAACTAAAATGCAAGCAGTTAATTCGTTTTTTGCCGTTTCCCAGCCCGATTCAACAAAATTGGTAGTTTCGCATTCAGCCCATATAATTGTATTTCGGAATAATTTCTTGAAAGATCGAAACGAAGTTCTTTCCATCATCAGTGCAACATACCGAACAAAGAATTGTTTGATCAGTTTTGATTGCTTCTCTAAACATTTCCAGCGGCATATAGTTTTGATTAGATGTACAACATCAATTCTGATGAAATACTTAGGTTTTTCATTGATAGAACCTTCAATAAGAAGTGAGCATTTACTTAGGTAACAAGAAAAGCTGCATTGGTTGAAACTTCGACAAACTGCACCGAGTAGTGCGAAAGAGAAGTCACTTACACACTCTTTAGGTATACTTTTTACGTCTTTTAGCCACTTTCCAATCCAGAAAGTTATAGACGGCGTGTCCTGACACTCACTCAGCATTTGGGCAACACTCAATACTTTGCTATAAAAATTAATAACGATTTCGTACAAAAATATGTGAGATGATGTTGAATTTGGACGCTTTAACGGCATGAATCAGCTTCCAGTCGCATCCACTTGCACTTGGAGGAAACTTTGATTTGAACAAAATTTCTTGTAAACATATACTTGTTCTTTAGTCCAATAATGAACGCAAAATTTATCATAGCTAAGTGTGTGTATGTCACCTGCATACGACTGCATATACTTCATCTTTGCGAGTGCTAAAACAGGATCTTTCGTCAATGGGGTTCCATGTTTTTTATTCAAGGCTTCCTGTATGGCATTCCTACAGACACGTAAAGAAGGTAATGTTGGAGGTTCACATTGGCCGAACTTCATATCTTTAGTGATTTTATATGCAAGTGATCTGTATAATGGTGCGCATACGCACGCATATATTTTGAGACGTTTTATATTAATTAATATAGGCCTAATAAAAGTTTATGTCCCTGTATAACAGTTTTCAATAGCTAACTGTTTCTAACCCAACAAATATTTTCAGTTATTATTGAGGTTTTCAGGTTGTCTGCAGTTAAAGATCTTTCAACACAAGAAATAGGCTACTCCCTGGATACACGTAGAGTACTTAGGTGGTACCCTCGCTCAGGTCAGATTCGTTAGTTGCTGTTTCTTTTAATTCCGTTTTTCAGTGCAATCATTTTGTCTGGTTTTCTTTTGTCTTGATTTTTTTTGTTCCTGTGTTCATTTTATACTTAAGTGGCGACCCCCTTTCTACTATTAACTCAGTACTATGGTGCTGACCGTTGAACATAGCCGTGGCTTCCCAGAGATCAGGGAGCTCTGGGGCGCTACAGCGGGTTCTTTCGTTTTTGGCGACTGCCATCCAGGATTTCACCTGGTAGCTTTTGATTTTTCTTGTGTTTTAGTAATTTTCATTTTTGCTTTTCCTATATAGAATTTTATTGGGCATCTTGTTATATTCCATGTGTGTTTCTTGTATTTCTTAAGTTCCAATGTGGATACCCTGTGTTATCTAATGTCTTCAGTTAATAAAATAAGACTAATCACTTCAGATTAGCTTTCATCACAAGTGCAAAGCCCTCTTGGTTGGATAGTGTCGAAATGGGTTGGGGACCCCCATTCTATGTCAGTGAACTAAAAGTAATTTCAAGTGGTTAACTTTATAAAAACTAAACATTTCAGTGTAATTCTTTAGCAATAGTGCATGTGTTAGACGTCAGTGCCAGAATGAATAAATCGAAGAAGAAAGTTCGTCAGTGTGGCCATTCAGGCACTTTATTAGAATGTACTTCTTGTAGTACTTGGTACTGTAGACAGTGTGCTGGGTTAAATGTAGAAGAGTTTGCCGAGAAGGGCAAGCCCAATGTTCTGTGGGATTGTAATACAATCCCACAGAATGGTACAGATTGTAATGCTTGGTACAATCTCCCAAATCAGTAGACAATACTATTGAAATTGATGACTTAAATTCTAGATCTTTAGTGGAAAATAGCCTAAAAGATAATCGTACATGTAAGCATCAGTTGGAAACTTTGTCCAATCAAGTCAAGGAAATTCATCAGGTGAGCAACTCTTGTTTAGGGTTACGAGATGAACTTGAAGCTTTAAAGGAGAAGGTGGATAGTCTCTTTGATCAAGATTACGATGAAGAAGTGGAAGAGCAAGGTAACCAGTTCAATTCTGATGCTGTTAACGTGGAGCAAAGGCACTTCACAGATTTTGAAAGATTCTTAGGGCTTTCTCATTCTAGCACTTGTGAAAACAGGAGTCATTCTGAGATTCCTGTGGTTGTTTCTATTCCATTGATAGGAACTATGTCAGTAGCCACCACTTCTTGTTGTCGCCCCCTAATGTAAATCTGTCCCAGGTGCAGCATTTCTTTAATAATGTTAGCTGTGTTTCCACCTCTTCGTCTCATGTCATGCAGCACACTCAATGCACACATTCTCAGCCTGGTTGTGTTAAAGGTTTGGATGGTCGGAAGGTTAGTGGCTTTCCTAATCCTGAACGAAACAATTTATTCAATCCCTCTAATTCTCAAAATTTCAAAGCTAGGAATGGTCTGCCTTATATTTCGTCAGTCAGTGTTGGTCGCGGTGACTCTGCTTATCCAAGAACCTCCATCTTGGAACCAGATGTTCCCTCATTTTTATCTAACGGTTGTCAATTGTCCAGTATTAATAATAACAATAATAATAGTAATTGTTCAAAGTCTTTACGTTTGTCAGACCTGAGTCACTTTCCTGAATTTACAGGGAATGTATTGGAAATTTCTCCACTCGATTTCTTGCAACAATTAGAGCAGAATTTCAAATTGTTGAATCTTCATCCTGAATATCAAGTGTTGGTAGCCATGAGAGCCATGAAAGATTCCGCTGCTTGTTGGATGTCACAGGTCTCAGATCAGATTCATTCGTACCATGACTTTAAGCGTCTTTTCTTGTCACAGTATTTAAATCCTAAGGTATGTAGAGCTCAATGGAGATATTTGTTGTCTATTAAGTACAACCCCAGCATTCAAGGAAAAGCTTCCGAGTTTGTGTGGAAACTCTCCAAAGGTTTGAGGATGCTTAAGAATAGCATGCGTAACAATAAAAGGTTTGGATTTGATAATCGTAATAATAACAACAGTAATACTAACTTTAATAATAGACAGGGTAATAATTGTTGTCAAGCCAGACAGAAAAATCGTATTGTTAGACGAGTCAATGTTAGAAATTGAAATTCTGGTAGAAATACTCAGTCAGCTATGCCAGCTCAAGGAAATTCTTGTGAACAGGTTGAATATACTACATTTTCTTGTACTTGTGCTTATTGTCCTCATCTTAGAAACAATCATGAAAATATTGGTGCAAATTCACAAACTGTCTCTGAGCCTTATGCTCAATGTAACTCAGCTTTAAATTAACAGGGCAGTTTCTGATTGGCCGCCTGGATCCCGCCAAAATCTCAGTCAGCGGCGAGAAACTATGTTATCCAATAGAGTTAATGATACATGGTTTACCCAGTCTCCTCTTCGGGTTTTCTTTATTTTAAATGAGAACTCACCTTATAATGTTAATGAACATATTGCTTTTTTAAATTCGCCCTATTTGTCAGGCCAAATAGCAGGCTTGTCCTTATCGTGTATAATAGATAGTGGGTGCGAAGCCAATCTGTTGAACTATGATAAATGGAAAAGAACAGTAGAAGTTATGCCTACTGCCAAACTAGTCCCAGCTGAACTTGTAAATTTACAAGGTTTTGTAGGTAATAACAAACACCGTGTCAAGGGTCAAAAGAATTCTGTAAGTCTGGTCATGTGCTTAAATTTCCTTTCTTTATCGTGGAAGGCATGAAGTCGGACGTTCTCCTTGGAACGCCTTTTCTGAACAAATACAATTGTGTGGTGGATTTTTCTAACCGTATTCTTAGCCTCAAAGATCTCGATGGTAAGCCAGCGACGTTAAATCTGAACTCCTTATGGATAAGTTCAGTCCAGCCTGAACCTATCGTACAAGAAGTGAACCAGGAAGAAGTTTATCTTGTACCCGTGGATGAGATTCAAGATACCATCCTTTCTAGAACTGACTTACATGATGATGTTAAGTCTAGATTAGCAGACTTACTAATTCGTTATAGAGATTTATTCTGCGAGCGGCTCAGACCAGTGAAGATAAAGCCTTTCAAGATAGAGCTTACTGACAACGAACCAGTGGTGTGCAAACCTTATCCAATAGCCTATTCGATGCGAGAACTGTTCAGGAAACTGTTGCAAAAGTGGCTTGAATGGGGAATAATAGAAGAAAGATTATCTCCTTACTTAAACCCCGTACATTGTGTGTACAAGGCCGATAAACAATCAATTAGGCCTACGTTGAATTTGAGACATCTGAATACGAAAGTCATTACTGCTATTGTACGTGTGGAGCCTATACAAGACATACTAGGTCGCCTCAAAGGTTCTGTTGTATTCTCCTCTTTTGATTGCAAGGATGAATACTACTGTCTACCCCTGGAAGAAGAATCATACGAGAAGTCAGCCTTCTTATTTGAAGGAAGACAATACTGTTCTCGATGCTTAGTGATGGGACTCAAATTACTTAGTGAACAGCATTTTTTTACCTATCTACAAAGCATTTTGTTTCATGTTATTTAGATAACCTTCTTTGTTTTTCACCTTCCATAGATCAGCACTTTAAACATATTGAATTTATCTTGTACACTTTGAATAAGTTGAACTTTTCTTTGAATTTTCGTAAATGCCGATTTTTGTTTCCTAAATTACTGTTTCTAGGATATGTAATATCTGGCAAAGAAGTTAAAGTTAACTCTCTAAGTTAAACGAAACCATCAGAAATTTTCCTGCTCCAAAGAATCGTAAGCAATTGCGGCCATTTTTCGGTATAGCCAATTGGCGTCGTAAATTTATTAGTAACTATGCCGAGTTAACTGAAGATTTAGTAAACCTCCTGCGTAAGGATGTAAAGGTTCAATTTGGCCCGAAGCAATTAGAAGCTTTTGAGTTATTAAAGCAAGAGTTAATATCTCCTTTTGCCTTAGCATTACCTGACAAGAGTAAAACCTTTCATATCTTCTCCGATTCTTCTGCAGTAGCCATTGGCGGCTATATTGGTCAATACGAGGGTGATGAATTCAAAGTAATTTCTTATGCAAGTAGGCGTATCAAACCTACTGAAATGTCACTATCTATCTTTCAAACTGAACTATTAGCTGTAGTATTTCTTTGTGAAAAATTTGCTGATTATATCCTTGGTAGAAAAGCTATTGTCCACACAGACAACAAAGCTATAACGAACTTAAAAACCATACGTAATCTAGACTCTAGAACTACTAGATTGCTTCAGGATTATAATTTGCAATTTGAACACCTATCCTCTAGTAAGAATTATATTGGTGGTGTTATTTTACGCAATCCTCCTGATGAGGATGAATCTTGTAATGCTATGTATATGGTAAATGTTGTATTTCGAATCTGACACAATCTTTCTTACAATTAATGTCAAAGGAGCAGCAAAACGATACTTTTGTTAATAAGTGTTTAGCTAAATTAGAAGAGGGTAACTCTAATTATTGTAAGCATTTAAATTTAATGTATGTTAAACAAGCTAATGTCTGCAAATTAATTATACCCAAGAGTTTAATGCATGTAGTGATTGATGAAGTTTAGAAGGAAGTACATTTTCAATCATTGTTAAATAACTCTGTATCTCTTACTACTGGATACGCTCCCTCAGAGCTTTTTCTTAATTTTTCAGCTTTAGATAACTTTAAAAAGGAATTAGATTGGCCTTCCGAGTTTGGTGAAGTAGACCCTAAGTTTAGTCATCAATCAGTATTGCTAAATACTAAGAAAAGTCTTAGAAAGAATAACTTTAAAGTCAAAACCAAAGGTGCTGAGATCAAAATTGGAGATCGTTTTCGTAAAAAAAAAAAAAAGCATAGTTCTATGGTAGATAAAAACAGTAATTTTTTCCTGAAATGTTTGGGACCTTTTCTTGTAATAGGTGTAGAAACAACGCTGTAAGTTTGGTAAATTTAGAAAATGAATGGATTGGCACTCATAAGATAGATAATGTTAAGTTATTTAATTGTTCTTTGGAAAAACGCCAGGAACTCTTGGTAAATACGTACCTATAAAAAAACTTCGCTTGCTCAAAGTTTTTTTCTTCATCCAGGGCGAAGGTTGTAACGCCCCTATTGTATTCTTGCAAGGTTTGTAAATACTTCTAATTTTTACAAGATATAACCAGTAGGTAAACAGATCTTGCAACACTGAAAAGCATCATGCTCGCGGGATCGCGAACAGAACTCTGGATACTGAAGGAAAACATGGCGTGGTCTTAATTCGTAGGGTTGCACGCACACTCTTTATCACTCTTTATAGTGAGAAAAACAACTCATCAGATTATTTCAACAGGATTTAATGTTATAATGAGCAAGAGGAAGATTTTGCATTAGATGGTTAGTTGTGTGTAGTGTTGGTTTGGAAGAAAATGAAAGAAATTCTGGGGCACGTTATTCTCCTTTGTTCGGCCATGTGACTTGTTCAGTTTAGTCAATTTTCTAAAAACCTCAGATAGTGTTTTTGCCGAAGTGTATAACTTCATTAATTGCCTATTCATCTCTGGATATTTCTCGTTATTCCTTCTAAAGTTTGCAATATGTGTCTATCTAGCAGAAGCCGAGGTTTGAACATGTACAACTAACTCTAAATCGGAGGCCCCCAACCCACAACACTTCCAACCTAGGAACGTTATCGTCATGCCATCAGACGCATCTTCATTTGATGAACTATTAATAATACCTAGATGGTCAAGGTTCTGTCAGCGCAGCTTTAATAGTATTATGAATCATTGGTTTACCAACGGTGTTGTGACAGCAAGCATGCCTTACTATTCCATTAACTTTTATACCAAGACTTATCAACCGCTATATTAAGGTTTTCTTTAGCTGTGGAATCATGGATTTGTACTTTCATAGTGAACCGTCTTGCACCCGTATGCATGTTGTGCAAGCTCTCTCACATTCCTGCAAAATAAAAGTGAAGATGAAGCCACAAACTTTAAGTGTAATTGATCAAGTCGTTTGCCTGGTGGTTTAGATTTACCATGCCCTGGGCCTATATATATATTCAACTATTATGTGTCATTATTTTGAACCTGTGTCATCACTCATATTTGAGATGAATACTGACAAGTGAGTCACAAACACTTTTATGAAGAGCTGTAATAGTAACAGGACCATACGGTATTGTCCTGCCTAATCTAGTTGTAACTCACCTGCTTTTTTCCGCCCTGCCTGTATGTACCGTAGTGGGAACAACATCTACCAGGAGATCCAGTAGGACACATCATTGAAGAAATGGAGGATCTTTCGTTCAATCCTTCTAGTTAATGGTGCTATTCAGTGAGATGAACGAATAATTTCCTTGTGTGTGTTTAATGGTTTTTGCTTTTATTCCTCTAAAGTTCCATTTGTCAGTGAAGGTTTCTATGCAGTGCATTTTTAAGTGTTTGTCTGTATCCAACGTGAAATTAAAGCCTGCAAAATATTTATTATTAATAGGCTAATATGCCAGTATAAGTAAGCCCTATCTATACGGGCCTATCTTCGTAGTAGGCGTGTCTCAGTGTTGCTCCGCTTCGCACGGATGCTGAGTCTGTTCGCTAAAAGTTTCTTTAGCGTATTGTGATATGTATTGCTAGTGGCCTATTTTAGGTTCGTCATACAAATATGAATGAACCTTTAGTGCAGGTAAGTTTCGCTGCTCAGTATAAAGTCAGCAGCATATTAATGGTACACACAAATGCAATGCCTGGTCAATGATATATGAAATTTCAAGCTCACTCGTATGTGTTTACGTCAAGCTAATATTACTGCCTCAGCGATTTAAAGTTTACAGCACGCTTCCCTCTAGCACAAGTTAGTTTTTCATTTGTCTGCTCGTCTTGTCTCCTGTCTCTTTCTTAGTGAACTAAAATTATTGTGGAAGTTCTTATTGATCTCACTCAAGTTCTTTGTTCCCTTCCCCAGGCAAGGTATCCTCACCACGCTAATTGGTCGTTTAGGTAATATATACCACGGTCTGGACTACATGGGTCTCTCTCATTTCAGCTTAGAATGTTGCTAGAAAATGCAATTTGTCAATCATCTCTTCGCTATGTCTCCGTGTCTAACCGTTACGTTTTACACATAATTTACGTAATTAGTCGTAACGCATGATGTCTTTTCAATTCTATTAAGTACAAGTTCATCGGTCCAGTTTTATTAAGTAAAAGTGTATGTAATAAATCTATTGAGTAATTTATTGAGTACATGTCTTGGTCACCCGACTAGTCGCGGTTTGTCACAAAAGCGTACGCAAATTAGTTCTTATAAGTGCACACGAAATGATGATGATTTAATTAATATGTTCGTTGTTTATCATTGCCTCATTTCTACTTTGCTTACATATTTACTTTGTCTTATCTACATATTTGTGTTTATATTAATCATGTTATGCCCGCACAGTTTACAAGTACATAGCATTAATGAGTGAATAATTTTTTTTTTGCAAGTGACTTGTATAATAGTGGTCATACGCACACATATATTTTGAGACGTTTTATATTAATCAGTATGGGCATAATAAAAGTTTATCTCCCTGTATGCCAGTCTTTAACTGATTCTAACCCAACAAATATTCTCAGAGTTATTGGAGTTTCCAGGTTATCTGCATGTAAGAATCTCTCAACACAAGAAACGGGTTGCCTCCTTGGTACTTGGGGGCGCGGTGGCTCAGTGGTAGAGCGTTCACCTCCGGTGCTTGGGGTCCCGGGTTCGATGCCAGCTCGCGCCGTGTGGACTTTGTGGTGGACAAACACCGTGCTCGTGGGTTTTCTCGGGGTTCTCCCGTTTCCTCCCACTTTCTTCATTCCACCATTTCATTCATTTCTCATCATCACCGTCTCCTTTAGCCTAACCGGCATAACCGTGGGACGTAAAACTTAAAGATTTCATTTTCCTTGGTACTCGTAGAGTATTTAGGTGGTAGCCTCGCTCAGGTCAGATACGTTAATTGCTGTTTACTTTAATTCCGTTTTTCAGTGCAATCAGTTTTCTTTTGTATTGAATTTTTTTCTTTTGGTTCCTGTGTTCGTTTTTGTACACAGGTGGCGACCCCCTCTTCACTATTAACTCAGTGCTCTGGTGCTGAGCGTTGAACTTAGCCGTGGCTTCAAAGAGATCAGGGCCCTCTGGGGCGCTACAGTGTGTCCCCTCATCACGGCCAATGGCAAAGCCGAATGAAATTTTTTTTTTATATAGAAATAGGTCCTAATCCTAGCTAGAAATTCACTATATCTTTTTGATTGTAATATGTATTATTAGTTGGGAAGCAGAGCGATCCAAATTTATGCTAAAAATTGGGTATCTCAAAAGTCGTTAAATTTAGAAAGTTTCGATTCGATATATTAACTACCCACTAACACAGTAAGAAACGTATCCTAGCGTTACTGAAAAAATTCCATTTTTAGGGAGAGAAGAGTCACTTTCTGTATATGGGGATCTGCTAATGGACTGATACGTAAAAGTAAAAAAAATAATCGATATTGTTATGGAATCCATAGTTTTTACGATCGGTGAGATGAATAGTTACATGCCATCAGTAAAAGTGCAGATAAATCTCATAGTTACCAACATCGAACTACAGTAGAATGATGTTCTAATGGACCAGAAAATATGTATCTATACTTCAAGTACCTAGCTGTGAGAACACTTTTGTGTCTGAAGAATCTTCATCAATTGAAGGCAAATAGTTGTCGGATGAATCCCCAAATACTGAATTCATCCGAACTGCTGTTAGTGTCTTCGTATTTGCTCATTACGCACTGAAACGCTAAAAAATTAAAGACACTTGAACACCAACACACAGTGGTGCAGCCATGAAGAGGGTCTGGTGGTCTCGATGTCCCCGAAATTCTTAAAAGTTCTTAAAATAAAGCCTAAAATTACGTTTCCAGTCTCCACCTTGCCAAAAATATTTTCGGAGGAGGAGCCCCGGACCCCCTAACAGAACTCCTGACTACGCCACTGTCAACATGCCCTTAACAACGTTCCAACAATTGTACATGAGCAGCAGCAGAAGTACAAGAGAACGAAAATCCATTATTGTACATGCAGTTAGAACCTAGTCATTCGAACAATCTACATTATTTTTGTTTGCAGTTAGAACCTTGTCACTTTGCAATTTCCGTCATGTGACAGCAGATAGCTCTCGAATTTACAGGAAAGCAAGTTTAGATTTTTATAATCCTATTGATATTGTCTCAATTAAAAAAAAAAATTGCGATTTAGAACCTTGTCAAAACATGCCTGCGAGTTACTGTTTCATCTACGTCTATTTTTCTGGTTCTTTCACTTTCAATGGTAAACAATCTTAATCCTAAAGGTCTTTCCTGAGACACTGACCTTATCTAATAGTTTATTATTATTATTATTATTATTAGGCAAAGTTTTGAAATGATCTCTTAACTTTGAAATTATGAGAAAATAAATCAGTGGGGTTCTTTTTACTTTAGCTTAAAATAATGGCTTTAATAATAATAATGATAATAAAAATAAAACTGATACTGTTACAACGAATCTGGGCAACTTAAAACCACTTTGTAGAATGATAACTTAGAAAATGTTACAGGTATTGAAGCTACAGATGTATACCACCAAATTCTCGAACAAAAGAAAAACAAGTGATATTGATGTTCGTTGGTTCTGTTACATGTCCTACTGATTTTGCACTTGACAAGAATTATCAGAAGATCCATTAATATGACTATAAATAACCGTTATGCCCATCAATAGATGGGCCCCCACAAGCTACGGGCCTCCCGCACCGCGCGGGCTGTGGGGTTGTCCGTTACGGCCCTGACCACATTCACAGGGGAAGGGTAGAGCATATTTAGCAACTTCGTTATAGCAACCATGTACAATGCAGCATCTGTATAGGCAAGAACCACTTTCTTTTATTTTTATTCATACAATTTATAGGAATTATCGCCATTTACAGTCTTAAGCTGGTCTTAAGCTTATGAGGGATGATGTCCCTTGGTGAGCACACTATCCGGGAAAAGGGGAAGGAAAAAAGGAATTGTGGAAGGAAGGAAGTGGTCTGGGTCCTGTAAGTTAAGTACCATCCCGGCATTTGCCTGGTGTGAATAAGGGAAATCTCACTCAGGATGGCTGGTCTAAAAAGCTGTTACACCTTTCAAGCGAGTCAACTCACTGGGTTATCAAGATTATAGAAGCACAATTCTTTCAGTCTATTGTTCATAAACTGTGTTCTTATTTCCTAATTGCTTACTTAAATTGCTTAACGCAAGTAAAATAAGCTCTGGATGATGCCTTAGGATTTAGTTTCCCGACAAATTTGCAAAAGGATCGTCCTAGGCCGTCAATGGTTTCATCAATATATAGCAAAATGTTGCAAAGCATACTGCATCGTCACATGTAGATTACACACAGTTGTTACATATAATACAAATATGGCCATGTTTAAATGCTGTACTTCCGACAATTTCCTCATTTCTAATTTGCGCAAAATAGGCAAATAAAAAAACTAACTTTGAACTGCGCATTTTTACGCGCAGAAAACTTGGTGTTACTGCTTTTTCACGAAATCTGCATATAGGACTTTGTTTTTCATTATGAGCTAAGGAAAAAATAAAAATAAGTTTCTAACTGAAGATCCGATCTCTAGTAATCTGATATACGTTTGCTTGACATACTTCAAACTAATTTTACAGAGACATCATAGTTTGGAGGACGGCATATTCTATTTTAAATTTTTTAATGCGTGCCCTAAGGGGGAGGACGGAGATTCAAGGAAGAGAAAGTGTGTAAAAGCCTGTGCAAATGTAGAGTACTTCACGAGTTCTTATATTTTAGGAAGATGGAAACCGATATAAAAGCCCGTTTCAAGTAACTATCACAAAGGTCATAGTCTGCACAAGACCATAGGCTACTTTGAAGTTTTTGGTGCATATCCCAAAGGGGGAGGGAATTCAAACAGAAAAAAATAGTTTAAAATTATACCAAAATAGAATATTTCACGAGGTGAGATGATATAGAGTTTAGCGTCCATTTTAGGAGCGAGTCTGTATGAGACGTGGATCTACAAATTAACGTGGAATCTGAACCGCACGAGTCGCGCCGGGAATCGAATCCCGTATCATTTATTAATAAACATCAAATGGATATTGTCTTGAAATTGGAATAAATAATTGAAATTTGGTATGATTGCAGGTTTTTGAAATGGGATATCGTAGGCTTAGAAAACGTGGGGGTGTGGAGGTGAAGCCTCCAATAATAGGAAAATTTCCTATAAAACAGTGGCGGATCTAAGCCCCCAGTTTTCTGAGTGACAAAAACAATTTCAGATATTATTTATATTTTTTGAAAATTTTAATAAACATGATGTAGGTATCATAGTTTGGGTTCTGATTCCCCCTACCCCTGTTTTGAAATTCTAGATCTGCCTCTCTTCACGTGCAACGCCAGGCGCTTCAGCTAGTAATATATATAGCACGCTCCAATCATTTTTGGGTAATCTCGAATTTCGAGAAGAGACAAAGATATATTGTGAATCGACACAGGTTTAAATCTCTTCTCATGATCATCCCTAAACATGATAAATGGACCGAAACTAAGTGTACGACATTACAAACTCCAGACTACTTTTGGTAAGGAATGAAATCATTGAATGAGCGATGGCATAAATGTGTACCATAGCCGGAGACTACTTTGACTAACAAAGTTTGGTGTTCTTCCTAGGATCACGCAGTGAGACTTACAATATTATACTGTTAGTAATTCCATCTGTTAATCCGCACACTAACAAGCACAAATGCACATTTTTCAGTTTTTTTCAATCGATAGATGGAGTAAATATCTCGGAAGAGTTCGGTATGATATATAAACCGGAAGTGGTAGAAATCAATCATTTTCGGTTTTAACGTTTATCACTATAGAGCTAGCAAGAATCGGTATAGTGCAATGGATTAAACATCCTAAGAATACGTTTTACCTCCATCCCGAACACTGCTAAAACCAGAAGTGGTAGTAATTCACTACAGCGCAAGGTTTAAATTTAATCTGTATTAAGCAAAAACTATTAGAGATAGGAAAAAGCAGTCTTTTACAATAAATTTAGCATTCTAAGAATGGTTCCATCTTCACTTTGAACCCTTTAGTCAAACCGGAAATGGCACAAATCAACTACAGGTTTCAGCGTCGTTTGCTATAGAGTAGAAATGACAACAAATAATGAGAAGCTGTGTTCTGCAATCAATTAAGCGTCCTAACAATACACTCCGTGTGCATTCCTTAGCTTAGTATCAAAGTCGGAAATGGTAGAAATACACTCGAACTAGCGATTTTAATACTGATCTACATGGAGCAACAACTTTAAAACGAACTGAGAATTCTTTTTTTTTTTTTGTAGTTGTTTTTTCTAAACCGTGTTAGTGTTTTAAGAATAAGTACCATCTCCTGTTTTAACCTTCTAATTAAACCACAAGCACTAGCAATTAATCGCTTCCGGCTTTAACGTGGATCAAAGTAGAGTCAAATGGTAGGTTTTCTGTAATCGATTAAGCGTTCTTAGCGTTTATATATACTTCAACTTCCAGTTTAATTATTAATTGAAAAAGTATTTTATTATCCTCATTACTCCCTTTAACTGTGTTTATTTTATATATATTTCCGATATTTAAAGTGTTGTACAGCACAATAATATCAATCACGTTATTTGAAGTTAGCAAAGTTACAAGCAATGAACATTTTTTTCTATTTAGTATCTACCGGTATATATTTGTTATGTGTGATAATCACAGGTTTTATTTTGGGGTAGGGTGTAATTTGTCCCTTTCTACGTTTGAAAAAGACATACATTTTAATCAATTGACTACTCATTTACTAATAAAAAACTTGCAACTTTTATGATGATGAGATTTTGCCCCCCCCCCCCCCCCAGTAAATTCCTAATGATGCTTCTGTTGAAAATATACATGATGTTAATGAACTAGACCGACAAACTGAAGGTGGTAATTCCTCGCATCATGTTTTTAAAAGTTAATACGGATATATGGAGGAAAGTGTTAAGTTTAGGATTAGAGCCGGAAAAAGTACGGAAATCACCATTGGAACACGCGTTATTTCTAACATGAGCAACCTGGAGTGGTGGTCCCTATCAGCATGATGGAAGTCATACATACGATATCTAAATATGCATGTTCTATCAATGTGTAATGAGTGTATAGGAAATTCTCCAAGGACAGAATTTCAGATGTATTTCTAATATAATATTCCCCCTCCATGTAGCGGACCGTCATCGTCGGGGAGGGGTGGAGCTGAGAGGGCGGCTTCATAATTCATTCATGTATCACCCCTCATCTTCATATCATTGCACGCCCTCTCAGCCGCTAATACCGCTACCGGACTCGCGGGTGGTTGGTGGGAGTCGGGAAGAGGCAGGTCTAGTGGACGTCTTCCTCCACTTGGGGAGGACGTGCACCCACCCGGCCTGCTGTTGTGTTTGTCCAGTGTTTGTGTTGTCCGGGGTGTTGAGTCTTTGAACATAAACAAAAAAACCCCCAAAAAAATCGCAAAATATAAAATAATTAAAAGAAACACAAAATTATAAAATACAAAAAAATCCGCACCTTTTTGTTTAGTTCGGTTCTTCCTGGGCTGGTGAGGGTCTATCTTTTTGTTGGACAGGTCTCTTTTGTTTTGTTCTATTTCTTCCTTTTCCGGGGCCACGCGTTTTCGTCGACGGGAATGGTTTTGTTGCACTCCCATTCCCCTTGACCGCGTCGGCCCCACGCTGATCCTAAGGTGTCGGGCATGCTGAAGGGATTAACAGGGGGTAGCGTTAGTTCCCCTGTTAACGCCCTGGTGTGACCTCACACCCCTTTTTTCTTTATAAACGTTTAAAAAAAATCATACTTTTATGGGTAAAAAAACATTTCAAACTGAACCGGGCTCTTCCTCACGGAAGAAGCCCAAACAACTGATAGTGAAATTGAGGAACAGACAAGTATCGCGACCCCTGTTGTCCGATATCTTGTAATTAAAGAGAAAGATGTTGATAGTGCCAGTTCTGAGGAAAACCGTCCGAGTGCTATTAAGGACTTATCCCCTTTTGTAATCAATAAAGTCATTACTTATCAAGCCGAACAGGTTAAGGACATAAAGAAACTAGGGAATGGCACTTTATTGGTGGAAACGACACACGAGAAGCAAACGGCGAAGTTACTTAAGTTAACTTCCATTGGACCGGTGAAGGTTACAGTCGAACCGCATCGTATGCTGAACGTTTAAAGAGGGGTGATATCGTGTTGGGATCTTCTCAATGCCACCGAAGAGGAGATCAAGTCGGAATTAGCGGACCAACACGTTATAGAGGTAGCTCGAATCAAAAGTAAGAAGCCAGGTGAACTTGTCGCTACTCTGTCACTGATTCTTACTTTTAGTCTGCCCACGCTTCCGGAGTCTGTGAAAGCTGGTTACTATCGTTTAAAAGTTCGACCCTACATACCAAGTCCTCTGCGCTGCTTTAAATGTCAACATTTTGGGCACACTAGCACGTCGTGTAATGCGAGTGCTGCTCTTTGTGCGAATTGTGGCCAGGGTAGTCATGGTGCGGAACCCTGCAAAGCGACCAAGCCCTTCTGTGTTAACTGCAAGGGAGAGCATTCTGCTTGGTCTCGGGATTGCCCAGCTTATCAGCGCGAGAAGCGTATCCGAGAACTCATGGTACTCGAAAAGATTTCTGCTAGAGATGCGAAGCGTCGATTGAAAGAAAGCCTTCCTTCCTCGCTTTCTGTTCCCTTCGCTACTGTCGCTGCTATTTCTCGGAAATCTGTAGCTACACAGACCGTCGACGTTTCCACCCAAACGGACTTGCTCCCAAAGCGTAGTTCTGACTCGAAGACCCCAGTTGCAAAGATGAGCAAACTTCTAAAGACCCCCGTTGCAACAACGAGCGAACATCCCAAGCCTCCAGCTGTAACGACAAGTGAACGTGCGAAAACTCATCGTGTTACTGTTAGTAGTGGTCTTCGGCGCACTCCAGCCCATCGCCGATCACCTTATATGGCTGGCCTGAAACTTAGTCAGCATATCCGCAGGTTAAACGATACGGTTCTCTCTCCGAAGAGACCAAAATCTACTCCAGTTCGTAAGCCACCTGCAGCTTCTCTGAAGTCTGACATGGTGGAGGACGAACTCATGGATACTGAGTGGGCTGTGATTGGACCGCGTGGGAAAGTTCGCCTTAAACGTTGAATTCTTCCAGTATGGCGCTTCTTCAGTGGAACCTGAATGGCTTCTGTACTCACCGTGAGGAATTGCTACAACTGGTCTCCGACCACTCGCCAGTTCTCGTCTGCTTGCAAGAAACCCATTTTAAGCCTACCCAGTCCTTCTTTCTTTCTGGGTATACTATGTACAGATGTGATAAGCAGACACTGACCACGCTGCTGGCGGCGTGGCAGTCTGTGCTTCCGATTCTCTTCATTCTCAACAAATTCACATTATATCCCGCATGCAAGCCGTTGCGGTGCGAGTATACATTTCTCGCCCGCTTACAGTTTGTTCATTGTACGTTCCTCAATCTGAAGCCTTTACAATCGCCGATCTGCTTCAGCTCTTCCATCAGCTTCAGCCGCCAGTCTTGCTTGTAAGAGACCTTAATGCCTATCACCGTCTGTGGGGTTCTGTCCGTACTGACGGTCGTGGCCGACAGGTCACCGAATTTCTTGAGGAGAGTGGCTTGCTTATCCTTAATGATGGCAGTCCTACTCATTTTTCCACTGCCCATGGCACATATTCTTGTATCGACCTCTCCATGTGCAGTGCTAGTCTCTTGACCTCATTGACATGGAGGTTGCATCCCGATCTTTGTGGCAGTGATCACTTCCCGTTGTTTGTCGAAGGTCTCCCTGTTACTCCTCGTTTTCCTCTGCGCCGCTTCAATTTGAAGCGTGCTGACTCGCGTAAATTCCGTGAGCTCAGTGAGTTTCATCGTCGTGATGATCTCCCTGGAGCTGCTGTGGCAGAGGCTTTTCAGCAGACTGTTCTTGATGCTGCTCATGGTTCCATTCCAGAATGCGGTGGCGACGTTTCCCGCCGGCATGTCCCATGGTGGTCTGCGGAAATCCGTGAGGCTATCCTGGCTCGTCGACACGCTCTTGCCACTTTCAATCGTCATCCAACTGACGACAATCAGCAGCGTTTACGCATTCTACGTGCTCGAGCTAGACGTGTTATCAAACTTTTGAAGCGCCAAAGCTGGATGAATTACGTTTCGTCCATCAATAATCGAACAGCGATGTCCACGGTGTGGCGTCGGGTCCGCTCTCTTACTGGCAATACTACTCCTGTTCATGTTCCTGCCTTGACTGTGAACGGTGTTTTAGTTACTCACCCTTCGGAGATAGCTAACATTTTGGGCCAGTACTTTGCTTCTATCTCTGAGTCTGATCATTATCCTCCTACGTTCATTCCCCTTAGGGCCCGTTTAGAGCGGACACCGCTAAACTTCCGTACTGCCAACAGCGAAGATTACAATGCTCCTTTCACCCTCGTTGAATTTGATTCTGCTCTTCGTGAATCATCCAATACTGCTCCAGGGCTTGATCGTATACCCTACGAAATGTTGCGCAACCTCCCCCGCGATACACAGCTTGCTCTCTTGCAACTGTATAATCGCCTCTGGGTTGAGGAGTTTTTTCCACCGGCTTGGCGTGAGGCTCTCGTTCTTCCTATTTTGAAGCCAGGCAAAGTCGCAACTAGCCAAACGAGCTACAGACCCATTGCTCTCACGAGCTGCGTCTGTAAGCTGTTTGAACGCATGGTCAACAAGCGCCTGGTGTGGTATTTGGAATCCAATTCACTTCTGAGCAAGCTTCAAAGTGGATTTCGTCGTTTCCGATCCACTACAGACAATCTCGCTTATCTTGAGGGTCATATTCAAGACGCCTTTCTCAACGGCGAACATCTTGTCGCTATATTTTTTGATTTAGAGAAGGCGTATAACACCACGTGGCGTTACGGAATCCTAAAACAATTATATGACTGGGGTCTCCGTGGGCATATGGCCCACTTTATCTCAAATTTTCTTCATGAGCGACACTTTTGTGTTCGTGTGGGATCTAATCTCTCAGAGCGCTTTGTACAAAAAAATGGTGTTCTACAAGGCAGTGTCCTTAGTGTCACGTTGTTTGCTGTCGCCGTCAACAGCGTTCTTTCGGAGATCCAGGCTACTGTGTCTGGTTTGCTTTATGTTGACGACCTTGTAATTTTCTGTCGCTCCCCCCACCTTCGCGGCGTTACTCGACAGCTTCAACTGACTCTCAATCGTCTTGTTCGCTGGTCGAATGAGTCTGGGTTTCTCTTTTCCACCGAGAAATCTCAATGTGTTCACTTCTGCCGGCAGCGTACCTGCATTGTTGGCCCCGACTTGTACCTCGATGGCACCCGTTTTTCATTCGTTGATACAGTTCGTTTCTTGGGTCTGGTGTTTGACCGTCGCTTGTCGTGGGCACCAGATATTCGGAACCTTAAATACTCTTGTCTTCGTGCTCTGAACCTCCTTCGTGTTCTTTCCCACCACACATGGGGTGCTGATCGTACTGTTCTGCTTCGTTTGTACCGTAGTCTAATTCGGTCCAAGTTAGACTATGTCTGTATTGCCTATGGCTCTGCTCGTGATTCTTTGTTGCGCCAACTTGATACAGTGCATCACCTGGGTATTCGTATTGCTACTGGTGCCTACCGTACTAGTCCCGTTGCCTACCGTACTAGTTTAGTGTGTTCTTTACGGACGGTTCTAAGGATGGGGATTCTGTGGGCTGTGCCTTTGTCACCGACGAGGGCAGCTCAGAATTCCATTTGCATCGCCTGTGTTCCGTGTTCACTGCTGAATTGACTGCAATTCAACTTGTCTTGGACCATTCTCTCACGCTTTCATTACGTCGTGTGCTTATTTGCACCGACTCATAGTCCGTCGTTCTGGGTTTACAGAATGTCTTCTCTACGCATTCTCTCGTTCAAGACATTCTCGTGAGGTGCCACCAATTACTGCTACAGGGTTGTGTCGTCGTTGTCTGCTGGGTGCCGGGTCAAGTCGGCATTCGGGGAAACGAACGTGTTGACACAGCTGCCAAGCACGCTGCCTTGGCTGGGGTTGCTTTGGAGCATAGTCTTCCGTGCTCTGATATTTGTCGTAATTTTTCCAGCTTGATGCGATGGTTTTGGACCAGGCAAATGAGAATAAACTTCACGCCGTTAAGCCCCTTCTCGGTAATTGGCGAACGTCTTCACGCTTGCATCGTAGAGGTGAAGTGCTCCTGGCGCGTTTGCGTATCGGACACTCTCATCTAACGCATGGTTATCTGCTGCGTGGCACGGACCGTCCGTACTGTGAAGAGTGCATTGTCCCCTTGAGTATTCAGCATATTCTCGTTGAATGTCCTGAATACTCAGATCTCAGAGAACGTTATCGACTGCCTTGTATTCTTACCCGTGCTTTGGGGAATCACAGTGATATAGTTAGCCGGGTACTTGCGTTTATTCGTGCTTCTGGGGTTGCTCACGTTCTCTGAGCTGTTTTAGTGTGTTGCTACTATTTTATTGCTGCTAAATTTTTATATTTCTGTCACGTTTTATTGTTTTCTATATATTGTTATTGTTATCTATTTTATCTTATTTATTCTTTTATTCTCGTTTTTTGTTTTTGTTTTTCGTTTTCTTATTTAGCAGCGTTTTTGGTTCTTTGAACACTATTAATTTTAGCCTGTTCTTATTTTTTATAATTCTGAGCAACCCTGTTTATCGTGACGGGGACATGTAGCCTCGTTGCTGACGTCCCCATTAACCCCCCTTATCTATATATCTAATATAATATTCAAATATGCTTTGATTTTAAAGTTGCTTCAAAGTAGGTAAAAGGTAGATTCTGACAGCAGTTAACGCGGGATGCATCGGTGGGAAGTTGGAAGTATTGGGTGCCGTAAATTCTACAGGTCTTCATGTTTGGAATAGCACGTACGGGAAGGTTTTTCCATGCTTTTCAGACAGTTCTAGCTCTGAAACTGTATTTTTCCCCTAAAGAAGCATCCAACTTAGAAATGCATTTTTTTACAAATTATTTCCATTTGTAGAGTTGAAAATTCTAAAAGGAACGGTGTTTGTTTGAACGCCATACATTCAGTCGTTAGCAAGTAACAGAGGAAGAGATATTTTTTGATGACGTCATGCGTGGTCAAGGAGTGAGAGCAGGCTTCCATACACAGTGCCAAGCATTTTGTTTATTAGAGGTGCGGTGGCACGTTCTAAAGTGCGATTTCCTTGACCAGAATTGATTGCAAAGACTTAAAAATATCAGCTGCATGTAGAAAATGATATCTGACGATATGGTAGGCTTCACAAAAGTTTTTATATTATAAAACGTAGCATACAAAGCATAAGTTCAGCGTTTCAAAAATGGAACTAAAACTTCGAAACCAATGCCATGTAAATAGATGGTGGACGAGATTGTTACAACACCTAAGTACCATTTCTTTAATCATTCTTCCGATTTCCAAACGTAAGTATGTTCATTTTCACGTTTTGTTGCAATTTTTAACACTGACGCTAACGGAGCGCGACATATGTGGCAAAAATGAAATAACATCTGTAAAGTTTGCCAGAATACAAAAAACTCTTTACCGGTTAAATTTCTTTTATTCGCATCGCTCTCCCCGGAACAACTCTCATCATCCGTTTCATCTTCATTGTCACTTGATACAGAAAAAATAAACGATGAATCAATGTCTTGAGAAGGAGTCATCGTCACTGATTCCTTCTAGAAGCCGATATATTTCACTCCCCAAATCACATTGTATAGCTTATTTTTAAAGCAGTATCGTCAGAATCATGAGTGACATCGTGGCTATTACCCTTTAATGCCTCGTCTTGACTAAAACTGTCAATTGCGTCTTTACGATATTTTTACTTTGGTAACTGGACATAGATCGGCGCCTGTTCAAAGGCTCATATTCTAAACCTTTCAATAATATACTTGGAACAGCATTCTTTCTCAGTTTGCGTGTAAATAATTCTCCTGTCATTAGCCATAAGTGGATCTAGACGGTAAAAACTCAGGGGAGGGGGCAGTCAGAACCCAGACTATGATATGTATATCATGTTTACTAAAAACTTTCAAAAATATCTAGATAATAGCTTAAATCAATTTCGTCATTCAAAAAACTGGGGACCTAGCCCCTTGGCCCAGCCTATATCCGCCACTAGCGTCAGCTTTTCTTTCAGTAAACCTGACCCCTCGAAGGCAGGATCTTCAAGATGTTTGGAACACGAGTGTTTCTATTTAGTACATTTTTCATTCATTTTCTTGAGCCATAATTTATATCGACCTGGTGATTTCTCACGACTTGGAAACGTAAAAAGAAATATGCTTTATGTCCTCAGCTTTAATCGCACGAGAATTACAACCGAAAGCACAGCAGGCGTTAGCCATTTCTACTTCACTTCACAGACACAGCACGCGCTGTACTAAAACGCGTTTTGTACTTCACACTAGTGTTTCTTTCAGAAAAAATCCGGGGGGAACACTTAGTATTCGGAGAGGCACATTATTTTTACACAATACTATCATATTTATTATATTATAGACGTATTATTTTGGTCTCCTCCGGGGGAGCACTCTCAGAGCTCCGGGAGACAGTACCCCCTAAAAACATGTCTGGAAGAAACACTGCTTTGTACAACACTATGTAATTACTGCTCTCTTTCTCTACTCTTTTTTTATACTAATGCTGTAGGGAAAACGCACAAACTTTACTATTCTAACAAAAATGTCCCTCAAGAATTCAACACAAAGCAAGACTGCTAACAAACCCAAAACACAATCTATTAAATCCACTGCACTGTTAAAGGTTTACCAGCTGCGTACAAAGGAGTGGTCACATTGAGTACCTCGCGTATCTCACGCGTGACGTCAGCATTTACGATTCATCAAAAACAAATGCTTATAGAAGCTAAACGAGACGGCCTATCAAGATATAAAAAAATACGGGTCTCTTTTTTTTTTGTTACTCTTTCCATAGCACAAAACTTGTTTTTAGCTCTAACTGCTCCTTTAAGTCCACACGAGAGTATTATTATTATTACTATTTTGTATATTGGTTGTTCTGTTCAAAATGTTTGACAATATATATCCTTTTATCTATTTTACAGTTTATAAAATACTTGAGTTCAACGATGACTGTCTTACTGAAGAAAACAATGGATGTATAAATCAATTGCAAAGAAACGGAAACTGTGCAGAGGGTTTTCAAACACCATCTCAGACAAGAAATATGGAAAGTGCAAGATGTTTCAAACTAGAGAATCCTGGAAAAGCTGAAGATAATCTGAATTTGGTGGAAGAAGATACAAAAAAAAAAACACTATATCATCAAGAACACAAGACTATACGACAAAGTCTGTAGAAAGATCTGCAGGTATTTTTGAAGAAGAAGGAAGATTGAAATGTGAGTAAATTATTCCACCTTCACCTTGTTCAACCATATACGGATATGAAACCACACATATTTTATCTGCGGAAAAGACACAGACAATTACTTTTCAACCAAGATGGAAGATTTGCATCCAAATGATGAACGTTTGGAAATGGAACGATCAAATAATGCACCTGAAAATCCGAACCCAAAACAAAAGAATGCAGTTGTTGAGGATAGTCAGACATCACACACTCAGAATTATATAACGAAATATCTTAACATATATATAGCTCGGATTGAAAAGGATATCGGCTTGAAAGATAAACCAAATGCTCTTTTATCTTGTACAACCAAATACTATAGTCAAGATAGGCTTATTTTACAGGAACTAAATGATACAAAAAGCAACGACAAAATTATTGAAGGTGTAGATTCATTTGAAAATAGTTTTGAAATGGATAAACGTAATAATGTAGAAGGGAACCTAAATTTAAAGAAAAGGAATGAAACGTCACAAATAAAGAATACAATAAAGTGTTTGGAAATGAACTCTGATTTTAACGCCAAAGAGGATAATGAGGCGAACATACTTTCACCTTGCCCGACAACTGATCATGATGATGGAGACCCGGTTTACGTGCCAGAATCAAGTGATACTAATCCATTGGATTCATTTCAGACAGAACATGAAAATATTCTTAAAATACGCGAAGGAAAATTGAAAGAGAAACACCTTAAACCTGAGAATTAGAATGAAGTGGAAAACTTTGAGAATCCTTCGTCTTGGGCTGAGCCGTTAATAAAATCTCATGATCAAGATTCATCTCAAATGAGCAAGTTTGTTACCGGGAAGAGAACAACCCACAAGAGAGAGAAAGACTTTTGTTTCTATTGTGAAACGTTTTTATCACAATTCGCAAGACACATTACAAGAAATCACAAATATGAAATAGAAGTTCCACCGATTTAAAGGATTCGTTCCACCGATTCGTTACAGGATTTTAACGAAACCAGTGAAAAGTAAAGACAGACAGGACTTGATTGCGGTTTTACGGAAGAAAGTTAACTAGTTAGGCAGTAATCTCGGGAAATTGAAACCAGTGAGAAAATCAGCAATTCAAATCAACAGCGAGGTATTGCCGTGCATTTATTGTCTTGGCTTCTACGCAAAACGACAACTACGGAGACACCGTAAACGATGTTCTCAAAAACCTTAGAATGCTGGTAAATCTTTCTCTCATGGAGAAGCACAAAATCTTATGAGGTTCAAGCATGTTGACTTGGATCTTAGAGATACGGTTTTCCCAAGAATGCGTGCAGACACAATCTCACTCGTTGCTAAGAAAGATGTCTTAATTTGCGGTTTTGGTGTTCGTTATCTTCAGACGCATAGACAAAGGCACCAAATAATAATAACCTCACGTAAAATGAGGGAGCAAGCAAGGCTGCTACTATAAATTAAGAAAAGAGATCCATCTATAAAGGATTTATTGCAAGCTTTAAAGCCGCATAATTTTGACTTACTTGTTGAGTCTGTAAAATCTGCTGCAAGCTTTGATGCAGCCGAAAACAAATTTAACGTCCCAATACACGCTATGAACTTAAGTACTACTTTAAAAGATTGTTGCGAAATAGCAATTTCTCAGTTATATAGAAGGGTGAATAACTTCGATGCTGAAACAAAAACTGAAGTGGAAGCTGATCTACGTACGACGATCCTACTCTTGAAATCCAACTGGAAGTATGAAGAATCGCATCAAGCAGCTAATGATCTTCACGTGAAAAAGATGAATGCAATAACCATAGTACCTTTAGCAAGTGATATTAAGAAATTTAGCGAGTTTTTTATAAAGCCAGAAAAGCATGCTGCTTTGCGCTTAGAAGAGGACAACACTGACGAAGAAGCTTACAAAAATTTAATTGAAACTGTGTACTGCAGAGTTTTGCTGCTGTGCCGGAAATGAGGAGGTGAGCTTACACGGCTTACCATTGATGCCGCAAAATCTACTGAAAGAATCTTGATTAAAAAGTTTAAGAGAGTAGTAATTCAAGGGAAACGTAAAGTAACGCCTGTTCTTTTCAGTTTTGATGTACAAGAACATATAGAACGTTTACTAAAATTAAGAAGCAACTTTGCATGTCCAGATAATCCGTATCTATTTTGCAATATAAAAAGTACTGGGCCGCTTGTTGGATACAAAGTGCTAGCTAAGCATGTGAAGAGAGCGAAGTTACAAAACCCACATGCCTTAACAACTAGAAGACTGAGAAAGCATCTTGCTACAATAAGCCAGTTGTTGGCTATGTCTGATCAAGACACAGAACAATTAGCATCGTTTATGGGGCACATCGGTGGAATTCATCGAAGTGAATACAGGCTACCTGATCACATATTCCAAACGGCTAAAATTAGTAAATTATTACTGATGATGGAGAGTGGCTTAGCTTCAAGTTACAGAGGAAAAAGCATGGATGAAATAGATATAAATTTGGAAGAAGGTTTATTATCAATAAGTGAAGAAACAGGTAGATGTGTACTTTGTAGTTCAGATGAAGAGGAAAACCTAAATTATCATGACATTCACGAGGCAATGGATAGGTCGATCGTCTCCTTAAGAAGCAATCATCAACCTGAAAGTTATTCCAGCATCCTAGGAAAGCAATATAAAAGAGCCGAAAATGTGGAAATGAAAAGACGTGATTATGTTTTGTAGACTGACGAGCAAAAGAAAGTAGTGTATGATTTCTTCAAAGACCACATTATGAAGAAAAAGCCTCCAAGAAGACATGAATGCGAAATACTTATTTCTACCAACAAAGAATTATTAAGCAACAAGAACTGGCTTAAAATAAAGGTATTTGTTCAAAATTGTTATACGATAAAACTCTCCACCCGGTGCTTAAAAGAGAATTGAACCTGTGAAATGAAACAGTAAATATATTTTTAAAAATGGGAACGTGAGATGTTTTAGATGCAAATTTTAGTTTTTACAGTGCTTTGAAGTTCGGCAATAATAGCATGCTAAGGTATTAGTTAATGCAGTATAACTAATTGTAATAGATACTTGTTTTGAATTTGTTACTGACAGACTTTCTTTTATTACTCTTAAGGCACGGTGGTGTGATATTATTGTTTTAAATGTACATGCTCCAACTGAAGATAAGGGTGACGATATAAAAGATAGTTTTTACGAAGAAGTGGAACGGATATTTGACCAACTCCCGTGATACCATATGAAGATTCTATTAGGGGATTTCAATGCGAAGGTAGGACGAGAGGATATTTTCAAACCGATTATAGGGAACGAAAGTTTGCATAAGGAAAGTAATGACAACGGTGTTAGACTCGTGAACTTTGCAACATCCAAAAACCTAATCGTGAAGAGTACAAAATTCCCACATCGCGACGTTCATAAATACACTTGGACATCACCAGACGGAAAAACACATAATCAAATTGATCACGTTTTAGTAGATAGAAGAAGGCAATCTAGCATAATTGATGTCCGGTCGTTTAGAGGGGCTGATTGTGACACTGACCACTACCTGGTAGCAGCGATAATACGAGAGAGGTTGTCGTTGAATAAACGTAATATTCAATGTCCGAAAACGGAGAGATTTAATTTAAAGAAATTAGAAGAGAGCCAGGTAAGAGAGGAATACCAGATTGAAGTTTCGAATAGATTCGCGGTTTTAGAAGACTCGGAGTGCACTAGTGTTGAGGATACTTGGATTGAAATTAGAGATAGCATTAAAAGTTCAGCAATAGAAAAATTGGGACACGCGGAAATACGTAGGAACAAACCATGGTTCGACCAAGAATGCATTAAACTAGCAGAGAAGAGAAAACAGGCAAAATTACGCTGGCTACAAAATCCGACTGAAATAACTACACAAAATCTCACAGATATCAGGCGGGAAACTTCCAAAACTTTTAGAACAAAGAAAAGGGATTTTTTGAAAGCTAAAATTAAGAAACTTCAAGATAATAGTAAAAATAAAAATATTAGGGACATGTATAAGGGGATCAGCGAATTTAAGAAAGGCTATCAACCTCGTGCTTATATATTAAAGAAATCTGACGGAACAGTTGTCACCGATACGGACAGCCTCTTAAATAGATGGAAAGATTTCTTTGACGATTTGCTGAACACGCAACCAAAAACAAATGTGCGTGGAGAAAAGGAGATACACACCGCAGAACCGTATATTCCAGAACCCAATCGAATAGAAGTGGAAGCCGCTATAAAGAAATTGAAGAAACATAAATCTCCGGGTGTAGATGAAATTCCGGCTGAGTTAATTTTAGCTGGAGGCGAAAAATTGTGGAACAAGATACACAAACTCATTCTCCTTATCTGGAACAAGGAAGAATTGCCACAAGAGTGGAAAGAATCAATCATTGTTCCAATTCACAAGAAAGGCGACAAAACTGACTGTAATAATTGTCGAGGCATTTCTCTTCTGTCAACATCCTATAAAATACTTTCAAATATTCTGTTAGCAAGATTGACCCCATACGCAGATGAAATTATTGGAGATTATCAGTGCGGATTTAGACGAAATCGATCAACTATCGACCAAATATTTACCATTCGCCAAATACTCGAAAAGAAGTGGGAATACAATACCCCGGTACATCAACTATTTATTGATTTTAGAAAGGCTTACGACTCGGTTAGGAAACATTATACAACGTTCTTACAGAACTTGGAATACCGAGAAAGCTAATTAGATTAATTAAGATATGTTTAAGTGAATCCCAAAGTAAAGTCCGGGTAGGAAAATTTTTGTCCACGAGCTTCCACGTCGAAAATGGCCTGAAACAAGAAGATGCGTTGTCGCCATTATTATTTAACTTTGTGCTGGAATACGCCATAAGGAAAATCAAAGATAGCAACCAGAGCCTAGAGTTGAACGGCATTCACCAGGTTATGGCATATGCTGATGATGTAAATTTAATAGGGGATGATAGGAGAACAGTAGAAATAAATGCAGAGCTCTTATTAAATTCTTGCAGGGACATGGGTTTAGAAGTAAATGCAGAGAAAACTAAATACATGGAAGTGCGTCGGGACCGTAATACGGCAAATTATGGGGGCGTTAAAATATTAAATAATACTTTTGATAAAGTGGATACTTTCAAATATTTAGGATCAATATTAACAGATGAAAATCATATTCACGAAGAAATTAAATGTCGACTAAAAGCAGGGAATTCGTGTTACTATTCGGTTCAAAATCTCTTGTTGTCGCGAATTCTGTCGAAGAATTTGAAGCTTAAAATATATAAAACGATAATCATGCCTGCTGTTCTGTATGGTTGTGAAACATGGTCGCTTACTCTGAGGGAAGAACATAGACGTATTTGAGAACAGGATCCTGAGAAGAATATTCGGACCCAAGAGGAACGAGAATGGGGAATGGCGGAAACTTCATAACGAGGAACTACATAGTTTATACGGTTTACCCAACATTGTTAGGGTCGTCAAGTCTAGGAGTCTTAGGTGGGCAGGTCATGTAGCTAGAATGGAAGAAAGTAGAAACGCTTTCAAAGTCTTGACTGGTAGACCCATAGGAAAACGACCATTAGGAAGACCTAGTTGCAGATGGGAGGACAATATTAAGATGGATCTCGCAGAGATAGGAATACAAAGTAGAAACTGGATGCAATTAGCTAAGGATAGAAGTCAGTGGAGAGCTTTTGTGAACGCGGCACTGAACCTCCGGGTTCCATAGGCCATAGAGTTAGTTAGTTAGTTAATAGATACTTGTACAGTAACGTAAGTGCATAGCTAAAAGTGACGAGGTGATTGCGAACATCCAAATAAGAAAAAATGTTCCTATAGACATTGGTTTTATGCCGCCTCGTTTCCGAGATACAACGTGTTCAAACCGATACACCGTGTGTCAAGAACCAATCAACACTTGAGGTTATTGGGTTATCAGTGTTGCCAACCTGGTACAAAGGGTTATGTTTTCAAATAGCTTTGTCTTTCGGAAATGAAGCGAAATCTGCTCCATGTTTAGGAACGTTTTGATAGCAGCAATCATATGCTAACGTGTGAACGTTTAGTGCTATTTGAAAACATAATACTTTGAACCAACACTTACAACCCAGTAGCCTCAAATGTTCATTAGTTTCATTTTCTATGTTACTGTGAATGTATTTGCACATGCTTAATTCCACTTGATTGTATTATTCGTGTAATATTAAACATTTCCACTGACTTTCCCATAGTGGGCCTTTAGAGGGACTCGATATTTGAACACCCTGTATCTCAGAAACGGAGCGGCATCGGACCCATGTTTATAGAAACATTTTTACTTATTTAGATGTCCATAATCAGCTCGTCACTTTTGGCCACGCATTTGTTATCCCCTGTATAATTTACTAGTCAAATAAAACTTTTGACTAGAGCGAAATAATATATTCAGATAAAATATGTAAAGATAATGAGCAAAACAATCTGGTATGTTATGCTTTGGTCAAAAGCAGTTTACTTCAATAGTAAGTGTTATATCCAAAGAGTGAAAAAGAAAACTGGAGATAGTGTATCATGGTTTGTGACAGGTTGTATAATGAATGGTTAGTAACATACACTATAGCAGACATTATCACAGAAAACTTGAATTGTCAGCTTTTTTTTTCTGTAGTGCACCTTGTAATATAGCTTTTTTTTTGCCCAAACTATCCTCCATTTTCTTGAAATACAAATGTATGCTATGTGAATTAATCATTGATGAATTTTAGCTAAGTAATGCTGTACGTACTTATATTTTGTCAAAAGCTTCAATTACTATAGGGACAATATATTCGAGGTACGTAGACAGAAGTAAACCTAAAATAGCATGTTTTTATTGCAATGTACGTACTTTTGTAACACAGAATTACATTAAAAGCTGCATAATGCTGATGTTAATATTTTTTATCTACCAGTGAATAGTATTACTTTCTAGTAGTATTATATCTTTTATTATTATTTTTTTTTTCGTAGAGTTTGCAAATGAACGCGTGGAAGAGATTATTGTTAGTTTGTCTGTAAATTTGTTTCACACGTTGGTACGCATTACATATTTGTGCGAAATAAAGACCAAGTTTGTATAATAACACAGGACACACATCGGTCATATAACCTTGTTCTTTTAAATATATATATATATTAGTGTGTGCAGCCGTACAGACCTATACATTTATTTCCCAAAATACTGGAAATTTCTCCTGAATCAGATTTTATATAAGAGTATTTGACCTTTATTTGTGTACACTGAGGAGTGCATAAAAGAATCTGTTGACCCATGGTATGAAAACTGTGTTTATGAAATAAATTGAATTTATAAGAGTGTTAATTCTTGTGTTCTTTAGCTGTAGAAACACCAAAGTGAAGATCACTTTTGCCCGCGCGTTCGTTTTCTTACAGATAAAATCTGACTTCAAATCTCTGAATCTTTTACATTGTTCGTTTAAATACTCACTTTTGCTACTTTAATATTATAACATCAACTACTGTATTTATATATATATATAATATTAGACAGTGTCGCGACAGTGTCTCACTGGTCGCGATTCAACGAGGAACTGCCTTAGCGTCCGCATCACGTATATGGTTCTTCCTACGCGGCGATACAAAATACACTAATTGGTGTATATGCAATAGCATATTCCACTGTCAATAAAGAGCTAAATATTTTTACCAATAAAGTACAGTGGAATATCCTATCGGGCCGAGAGTTCAAAACGCGAAGTGTTAGTGAATAAAGAAGAATAACGAGTGATACGCCTAATAGTGATCAGACCGGCTCTTTCAAGGGCCACTTTGACAAATATTGACTTTACGTTAGACGAGTTACAACCACCTGTATCTTTCTGTTTACTTTGGTTGCCCCGACCCTCCCAGGAATCAAGATTCGCACTGATCCTGGTGTATGTACAGGCTTGGTCCGACAGTCTGGGGCGACTTTAAGGAAGCAGAGTTACAGGAGGGACAGCAACAGCGGCTTGGCTCAGGGCCCCCCTTAGTAACAAACATATAGGCCTCCGGATACCTTGCGGTGCTATACTAAGGAGCGCCACACTATCCAACCGCTGACCCACATACAAGTACATAACCACATCGCACCAAAAGGGGCTTCACCCCACAACCCCCCCTAAAAAACACAAAACACCCACAAACATTACATGAGCACAGCAAACATGTTCGCACCACGAATCAACAATCTACACAACACGGCGACACCAACAAGGTTCCCACATAACCTACCATCAGATAGGAAGGAAGCAGAAATGAGAGCAGAGAAGTCCCGACAGCATACAACACCCACTCCACCATCGATATCAGCATGGCCTCAGGTAACCTGTTCAACTCACATGGAACAAGAGAGCTTCTGGGAGAAGGTGACACAGAGTGGAAAGGGGAGAGAAGCTGAGTCCCCCCAGATGAGCACCCGTGCCAGCAAGCAGCGAAGAAACTTGGCCAAGAAAGATGGAAGAAGCTCCACCGCCCCACAAGTCAGCATAAAGGAAGTAGACTGGAATGGCCCTGAAAAGGACCGAACATCAATCAAGGCTACCATACAGGACACACCCCGCAATACGGCCCCGACACAACACCAAAGGAGAAGCAGAAAACAAACCCATCAAACCAGAAGACCATATTCAGATGAAGAAGAGGAAGACCACCAACAAACAACCGAAACCATCAAAAACCCAAACTTTCAAAACCATACCAACCCCATAACAACCCCGAGACCCTCTCTGAACACGAAACATCCTCAGACACGGAAAGCAGAAGCAGCTGCTGCACAAGCACAGGGGAAAGCCCAGGATTGGCCAATCCCACAGCCAATGACAACACGCCATTTCCTAGCACACGGACCAATGAGAAGACATCATCGGAACCACCAGCGTCCAATGACAGCGCTCCTCTGGACATGAACCCGCCAAGTGAGAGCACGCCTTCAACCAGCACCACAACCAATGGGAACGCACCGCCACAAAGATCTTCGACCAATGGCAGAGCACCCGCGGCCACATTGCGCCCCTCTCCAACAATCACTATTAGCAATATGAGAAGCGACCTGACAGACATAAAAATAGCGAATATGATCAAAACAAGACTACCTAACGTTAAGCCAGTAATTTATAACCAAAAGAAAATACAGGGATGCCTCATTCTATTCAGAACCCAAGAAGATAAGGACGCCTTCAGAAAACAATTCAAAATATATGACTTTGGAGGAACAGCTACCTGGAACTGCTCAGACAGACAAACCTCCCAGCGACCCAGACAGAACTACAAACCAACCTACACATGCATAGTCAAAAACGTCAACACAAAACAAAAAATGGAAGATATCATTCAGGACCTAAAGGAAAAAAACATAGATTTTACTAACGCTACAAGACTAAAAAATGAAAAAGGAGATCTGCCGCTCATACGGATATTCTCCACAAACCCAGAACAGATCAGCTCCCTCATCACATACGGAATCACAATTGGTTTCACCAAACATCGAGTTGAAGCATCAAAGTACCCCGGGCGCCCCACTCCCTGCTCCAGATGCTTTAAATATGAACATTCCACGCAAAACTGTGAGTCAACGCAACTCTGCTATAGTTGTGGTAACAATAGAAACACTGGACATGCCTGCCCAAACAAAGGGAAAACTCACTGTGTCACATGTAACAGTGACACACATAAAACAGGAGCCAGCTCATGCCCGTTGCGCCCTTGGAGAAGCTCTACTGCACAACAGAATAAGATCATAATAACATCAGAAAGCACTCCAACAGCACCACCCACCTTCACCAACGACAATAAAGAAGATAACCCGACAGCAGCAAGCAACCCAGTCGAGCAGACCAAAACTAACAAAGACACATCAGCATCATTTCTACCAGTCATAAAACAAGCACTAGAAGAAACCACAACAAAAATAATGAAATGGGTCACGCTACTCTTCAAGTTGAACTGTCAACCACAGGAGGAACACAAACTCATTAGTTCCATCAATAAAGCGACAGAAGCGATCTTTCAGTCTCGAATTCACATCCTCTGCTCCAATCAGGGACACATCACAGTGCAAAAAGAGCCACTGGCCAAAGACATTGCATGGCACCATTCTCCACCACTGACCGGACACAACACGGCAGAACAAAAAAACAATGGGAACCATGATGGATAAAGAAAATCAACCACAAGACACAAACAGATCAACGCAACGCAACATCAGAGTACAAGGCTACATAAGCGTACTGTTTATAAACATTCAGGGTCTAAGGAAGAAGAAGGTAGAACTGCAAGAATACATGAAAATACGAAATACAGACATCATTATATTGAACGAAACAAAGCTGACCAAAAACCAAAAAATATACTTTCCTGGATACATTACGATCAGAAATGACAGAGCCACTCCTGCAGGCGGAACAGCTATCTTAATAAAAAACATCATTCCTCACTCCATCCTCCCCATTCCCCCACACTTACAAAACCCAACGACCACCCCCATTACAGTAAACATCAATACAACTCCATCAGTCACCATAGCTACTTTCTACAACCCGCCCGATGAACACATAGAAAACTCCTTCCCCCTCCTAACGTATCTCGAAACCCTTCCAAACCTTTTTTTCGCTGGGGATGTAAACTGCCAAAGCGAACTTCTAGGAGACCCTGTTGTCAACAGAAATGGCACCAGACTCTTTGAGTACCTGATAGATAGCTCGCTACTACAAATCAAAGTGGATGGTCCCACCCGCATCGCCCAACGCCAAGGCGAACAAGACACAAAGCCGGACAAACTTCTGGTCAAAGGTAACCTCGCACGGATGAACCTCGAAACGGAAACAACACCAGACCTCCAATCCGATCATCTAGGAATCCACATGCAGCTGCCAATCTCCATCACAACAGAAACATCTACCCTAACAACAATCAAACGCTATCAAGATGCAGACTGGGACAAATACAAACAATACATCGAAACTCTAGCGACCACTATCAACGTCGAGACCACACCAGAAAGCATTGAAAATTCAAACAACCTAATCTCAGAGATTCTAACAGAAGCAGACAGGAAGTACATCCCCACAAAAACTATCAACACTTACGAAAGGAGGCTCCCCCAGCAAATTATAGAGAAGATAGAACATAAACGCTGGCTGAGAAGAATATATTAGATCTGAGCTTTCTTAGATCTCACAGGGGCCTTCGACGCCGTATGGCATGAAGGACTGATAACTAAACTTGCTGACCTACACCTTCCTACTTCAATAATCCGATGGATAAACATCCTTCCTCTTCCATCGAACCACCCAAATAAAAATCAATAGCCAACTATCTGACAACATAAGCGTAGAAAGAGGAGTACCACAAGGCTCAACAATTGCGCCAATCCTGTATATTATGTATGTCAACGACACACCTGTCCACAACCATCTGGAGACAAAACTGGGGCTATTCGCTGATGACACCGCTTACTGGACCACGGGGAAAGCTGTATCATACATACTCAAAAATATCCAGACCCAAATCGCGTATTTCAAAATGTGGTGCGAAAAATGGAAATTAGAACTGAACCCGAACAAAACACAAGTTCTACTCTTCTATCCACCCACAAACCACAGGGGCATATACAGCGACCTCCAGAAAACAATAAAGATTGGCAACCAATACATCCACCCAAAGCCTACGGCCCAATATCTAGGCATCACACTCGACAACAAACTGTCACTACATTCTCACATAAAGCAACTAAGGAAAAAAGCAATTACTGCCACAGGAGCTCTCTTACCCCTCACCAGAAACGCCCACTTCGCCGAACGTAACAGAAGATACCTCTACCTCACAGCAATTAGGCCACTCCTACTATATGGACACCCAATTTTCTCCAACAATAACATAGAAGACCTGGCAAGGGCAGAGCGCTACTGGATCAGAAGAACATACAGGGCCTTCAATGTCCCCAGAGAAGAACTTTACCAACTTGCAAGCACAATCCCCATCAACGAAGTAATAGAACAGCTGAACTCCAGATATAGCCAACTACTCAAGAGCAAGAGATTTTACCATACACACCTAGCAATGCATGACAGAAGAGACCACCAGGATCCAATCAACACCACACTCCAACATATCCTATCCCTCTCATAACTTTAAACAAGTAGACGAACGCAATACACCAATAGAACACAAGACCAAGAAAACAAAGCAGATGTAACCCTAGTCAAACAGCAACATTTACCCAACCCCTTACAAACAACTTTAAAATCACAAAAGAACACTTAACACACTAACAGAGAAGAACATCATAACAATGAAGAACATAATAACAATGAAGAACACTAAAACAATGAAGAACACAAAAACAAAGAAGAAATCACACACATACCTAAAACAAAGAAGAAATCACACACACACACACAACGTCCTATATATATATATATATATATATATATATATATATATATATATATATATATATATATATATATATATATATATATAAAAAGAAGAACACATAAACAACGAAGAACATTAATCAACAAAAAAAAAATAATAATAATAAAGACAAAAATAAAAACACACAACAAATCACACCAATGATTAAACTAATCCACTGGAACAAAAAATAAATAAATAAATAAATAAATAAAAAATAAAACTACAGAAAACAGCAAATAAAAAAAAACTAAATTCAAAATTATACACTCACACACTCAACTTACCTCCAATCCTCCTCCCAAGGCAGACACGGCAGACAAATGACAAAGAGACACAACATTAAAACGCAAGACACTTCCAAAGCATGAGATCTTTCTCTTCTTTTCCGAGTCCTGCTACTCTTCATGGGATGCTGTTTCAGCTCACTGCACAAATCACAAAAATGTACACTCAACTCTTGGACAAAGCAGCCTCTGGCTGGAAGTCCATTCCTCTCACCCCAGAGAGGATAAACAGACTATCTTCGTTCGTTCGTTCGTTCGTCACACATATAACAATTTCCGATAGATGTTTAGTAGAACTACTTCAAAGGTTTAAAAACTCAAATTCAATAAAAATCACTTGCAAGTAGAACAGATGAAGTCCTCCCCCTACTTAGTAATACGCTCTTAAGTATGGGAGCCTGGTAATTATAAGGTTAAGTTTTAATGAATATTGTTATATTGCCAATTAAGTTCTTGTAGAAAAAAGTATCAGAAATACATCCGCAAGGTATTTTATGCTAACAACTCATTATAACAAGAACCAAAAAAGCTAAATATATATTATAGCCATTTATCCATATTCTGAAGCCAATATTACTATCTTGTTGTCTATGAGTTGAAGTTTTTTTACTGGCTCTCGTTTTGTCGTGTAGTTAACAATATACGGTATATAAGAAACATATCACTCAATACTTTTTTATAAATGTACTGAAAGTTTTATTGTGTAGTTTATATGGGAAATTCGAAGGATGGATAGCCTTCGAAAGACTAATGATGTTACTTTTCTAGTATTTTGCTTTACTATTACTATTTTTCTTCTTTATTATATTTTTATATATTACAAATGATCGTATATTTTTCATTTTACGATTATGGTTTATTGAGTAAAATTTTTATGTTATATAAAAATAATTTTCTTTTTATTTGCAAGTGATTGTTTTTATAGTAATAATAAAAAGTTGCCAAAAACCTTTGCAAACAACATAGTTTCAATTTTATCCCATAAGAAAACTGTGAAAAACAGACTAGTTAAGGTGAGATAAAAACATTATCTCTTTCCTGCTTTATTCTTAATAATTTTTCGACAAAAAGCAATAAATAGTGTCATGAAGAATTTAGTATTGCTATTTCATATGTAGTTAATGCTTCCATAACCATTTTTTTTTTTAAGTTTTACATCCCACGTTTATACAGAAAGACATCGTGATTGTGATAATGAGTGTAAGTGGTGGAATGACTAAAGAGGTAGGGAAACAGGATAACTGAGAGAACTCACGCATACGGTGTTTGTTCACCACGAAACCCATTTTTAATGCTGAAATCGAACCAAGGACCTCACGCACCAAAGGTATACGCTTTACACTGAGCCACCGCGGCCCCGTTTTAGTAATTGTTACTTATAGTATTATAAATCCCAGAGAAACTACGCTGGCTCAGTAGTATAGCAGTCATCTCTGGAGCACATGATGTCTGGTTCGATTCCAGCTCACGCCAAGTGAGTTTTGTAGTGGATGAATACCGTGTTGGGGGTTTCCTCGGAGGTCTCCTACTTCCTTGTATTTTCTTCATTCCACTATTTCATTCATTCTCATTATCAGGTCTCCTTAACACTTTAACTGGCAAGCATTGATAGCATTACCATTAAAATATTTAGTTTGTGTTTATGGTTGTACCATGTCTTCCTGATATAATTTCGTAATTTTCAAAGTATTTTTGTACTTTGGTTACAAAATACAGGGTGTTTATTTCAAAGCAACATTGCCATAAAGTAAGTCTTATGTGTTGATACTTAGCAGCATTGTCCTATTATAGTCAAATATCATAAGAATATTTTCAGTAATTAGCAGCAGTTTCTTTGGAATATCTCCCTATAGAGCAAGAAACCACAAATAAAAAAAAAGAACTTTCGCGGAACGTAGGAGATAAAGTTTCTACAATACAGTAGGACGTCGATAATCCGAACGTCAAAAATCCGAACGCGGTCCCTAGAAGCTTTTAACATTTTGTCTTAGCGCTAGCGATAAACAAACAATAGGGTTGTCCGTCGGTCTTGTGTGAAGTCAGTGTTTTTACAAAAGCTCATCCATATGTAATTGTTTGTCATCCATATTTTTATTTTCCCTTAGGCCTATACAAGTTTTAAGTGAGAGTTCCAAGAGCAGTGTTATTTAGTGTACGAGCAGGTTCTTCAGAAACATTAAATGTAAGTGGCGTTACATACGCTGTTGTAATTACTGTATGTGCTGTATAATCAATGTATCGATAAAAGAGCATACTGTACAGTATATTTAAGCCTAAATGGCATGTTCTTAGTCATTTTCTAAAATCCGAACAATTTGAAAATCCAAACTACCTGTGGTCCCAAGTAGTTCGGATTTTCGACTTCTACTGTACTAAATTTGACTGTCCCCTGTTCACAAAGATAAGAAATGTCTAAACAAACGACCCACAAGTATTGTATATAATTATTGTATGAAAGTAATAATGCCAATTAAATGATCACTGAAGTTGTAATTCTGCGTATGACGCAATAAAATGCGATGTTGCTTGAGATCAACAGTACCAAATAAAGGGTTAAGTTTGATTCTCATATATGGTGCTGTTCCCAAGTCGTGTTCATGCCTTTCCACTGCTGTTCCCTTTCCGTGCTATAAACATGACCATGCCGTTATTTTCAAACGTGAGTTCCTAGGATGATGATGTTGTTGCTATTCCTTCTGTCACGTATGTTCTTATGGAGAATAAGAACAGAAAACGATAACGGCCGGCCTAGGTCGTGAATGAATACTCGTGAAATGTAAGGTGAATGGCTTTGTAGAGGGCTGCACCGGCCGAATTTTTCGGCCCCAGCCCAACCCAACCCTGGCTCGGTAATTCTTGGAGGTTTTGAGACAGATCCCAGCCCGACTCGGTCCGATAAGGTTTTAAAATTCTTGGTCGGAGCCTGGCCCGAACACTAAGCAACACCAACTCTAAATATTGCATTGCTTGTAATAACTTTCACTCCACGCGCAGCAGTGCGCACACACTTCAACGTTGGGGTTTATTCCAATTATCGTTAAACGGAAGTTGTAATTATTAAAGAACTGCAATTAATCGTCCCGAGCCCGGCCTGAGCTGAAGAGAAAACAGTGTCGGCCCGCCCAAACCCGGCGTGGTCCAAAGAAATAGAGATGCGTGCTTACTCAAGTACGACCCGCGGACCGGGCTGGGTTGAGGGCCTCGTACCGAGTCCGGCCCGTGCAGGTCACTATGGCATGGCCACTCAGGAAAAAGGACAATTCAACGCCTTTTTAATGTGATAGACTAAAAAGAAAGTTCATGGACAACAGGCGGCATGATCACTGCATTGTATGTGTGAATTAAGCTTTAGCCTACACGGCATAATCTTAGGACATATAACTGAAGTATATCATTTATATAAATTCCAGGTCTGTGCTCAGAGGAAAGTAAGAGGGAGATGAACTTTAACGTAGCTTTGAACGTTATTAGAGCCTTTCTATTTGAACTGTGCCCCCTTCTGGTGCTGCTGTCGATATGTGATTTCCCGTACCTCCATCGAAAGAGGAGGGACAAGTTGATGCGGCCGACATCTTTCAATTGCTGGATACGGAAGTGTTGCCACAATGAATTTTTTTACGGACTTCGCTGTTCTGTTTCGTATTAGCCAATCTAAGTAGCCTACAATCTTCACTCGTCAAGACCAAGTGACTGAATGACAAATTGGCAACACAGCTGAGGTCATTGCTTCTTTTCCCTAAGCAGAGGCAGGGTTTCATCCGCCAGAGGGTAGGCGGAGATGGGGTCGAAGTATAGTTCGACTATTTTAAGAGGGCACAGGTGGAATAAACAGGGTCTAGTATATTATATTTTTTTATGATCTACTGTATATGCCGGTAGTACTTATGGATAGTGTTGCACACTAGTAAAGATTTGACCCTATCTCGTCTCGTTTTCAAGAAAGGCGAGGTTGTATCGTATTGTTTTGTCTACTACTTTGTTAGAGTTAAGCCTCGTGTCGTCTCATGTTATTTCATGTGGGCTTCTCGTCTCGTATAGTCTCGAGTGCATTACAAGATTTTTCTAATTGTCTAGGAACGTCACCCTCCGATATACGACGGACTTAGGCAATATATGACCGAACCCCGAACGGTGACAATGTTTCAGCTTTTTCTACCCCTCTGGAATCGTTATCGAGATAATAATATCAAATTTTAATTTAAGGCGTTACGAGAATTCCTGTGTTGCCTTTTCCTGTTTCGTCTCACAATTTGAAGGAAAATTTCATGTGACATATTTTTATAATATGATATATTTCATTAAATATTTTTAAGGAGAAGAGGGGAAAATATTACTAGAAACAAAAACAATTAACAAAGGGAGAATCAACTTAACACAATTATTATTAAAATGTACATTTTCTTAAAGTTAACAGAGACAGACTGTGATTGGTCCAATCAGTATGGTAAGTCAATCATATGAAATGAAATCGTTTAGTTTTACGTCCCAAGTGTGTACCCTGTAAGTTAAAGGAGACGGCGATGATGAAAATGAATCAAATGGTGGAACGAAGAAAGAGGAATAAAACGGGAAAGCTACGAGAAAACCCATGCACATGGTGTTTGTCTACCGCACAACTCACTTGTCCGGAGCTACGATCGAACTATGTATCCCCTGCACTAGAGGTGAAAGCTCTACCATTGAGCCACAGCGGCTCTTTTGACCCGTTTGTCGTGATGAGTTTCAGAGAATAAAGTTACTAGAAACAAACAATCGAACCAAGTGGGAATTCACCTTACAAAATTGTAATTTAAAATTTATTGAGAAAGAGGAAGAAACATCGGAATAGTATACCGGAAATTCCAAATATATACAAGATTAGTCAGAAAGAGAGAATAGCTAACTTATAAATTAATAGTATAATAACTAACAAATGCATTTTATAAAATACAAATGGAGAGAAAAAGAAACTGGAACTGTCCAAACTTCCATCTATTTACAATGAGTATTTCATCCTTGTGTAAAGAAAGCCTGAATTCCAGACTTCCCATACTAATACAGTATTTAACATACCCCGTATTCCAGAGATGGTAGGGCTTCGGACTTCGGTATTAGTTTCGTCCTTTATCTGAATTGGCAATTTATTATTTTTATTACTATATAGTTAGTCTGACATGTTTTGGTTGTTTGGACCGCAGGGCTCTTGATCTCATTGACATGGAGAGTACATCCTGATCTTTGTGGCAGTGATCACTTTCCCTTGTTTCTTGATGGTCTTCCTCTAGCTACTCCTTTACCTCTCCGCCGCTTCACTCTGAAGCGTGCTTACTGACGTAAATTCCTTGAACTCAGTGCGTTTCATTGTCGTGATGAACTCCCTGTCGCAGCAGTAGCAGAATCTTTGGAGCACACTGTTCTTGACGCTGGTCATGGTTCCATTCCAGAGTGTGGTGGCGACGTCTCCCACCGGCGTGTTCCATGGTGGTCTGCGGACATTGGTGAGGCTATCCTGGCTCGTCAGCGCGCTCTTGCCACTTTTAATCGTCATCCTACTGATGAAAATCTCCAGCGCTTCCGCATTCTACGAGCTCGTACGTCTCATGAGGATCTTGGCTAGAGGATGGAAACGTCATTTTTTTTGTATTAAATAAGTGAAGTCTTGTTCAGCAGTCTGTTCATTTTTCAGAAAATTGCCGTGTTCTGAAATATGTGCATGTGAAGGGATCCAGAGAATTGTGAAAACAATTCGGACAAGTATGATAAGGCGGGGGTTGATGATGACAGTGACTATGACGGGGATTAACCCCTTTTTTTTAAAAAAAATAGATTGAACAGTAATGTTACAGTTATTCTGTTGAATATTCCTATTTACCCTCATGTCTGATTCCCTAAGGAAATTCCTGATTCCCTAATGTAGACATTGGTATATTAAGAAAATAACAGAAAACAGAAATTCAATACGAGCAGTCTAGGGATAGCTAAGTGGAGGTATGGGGTAAGTACTGCCAGTTTATTTGCATTCTATCTGTTCTATATGTTTATAATCATAATTCAAATACAAAGTTATTCAATTTAATAAAATAGTTATTCAGTTGAAATTAAAATGGAATGAAAAAAATAAGGAAAATTGAATTCACAACATTGTTGTTTCTTTCTCTTTAAAAATTATGACATTTTGAAATTTGAAGATTGCTGTTTGTTTTACAGAAACTAGCACCGAACTGCATCTATTCAAATTGCAAACTTCTGTTGAACGAGAATACAATCATTCTAAAATCCTTTTTAGAAATTCTATGCGTGTGCTTTAAGGTACGGCATTATCTTCTATTGATATTTAACAAGTTAACATTCTAGAAGAGATTTTTTTCAACTTTCCGAAAAAATGTGAAATTTGTAGCATATGACGTCTTTTCTTCGTACATGTACGACAAAATAATGTAGATTAGTTTATTGCGATTTCAAATCAGTTTTCCGCAAGTCACTATCACAAATAGTTTTCACTTTATGGCCATTTCTGCGAAACGAAACTTTTCTGAAGCCCGCCATTTTGATAACGTCATCAAGTAAATCAGACGCGAGACCCAGGGTAGCATCAGGAGGATTGGGTATCCTTTGACTTCATAAAAACCGAAAATTTAAAAGATTAAAATCATTAAATAAAATGTAAAATGTAGGCTAGGACAGGGGAGGTGAGCGCCCAAAACGTCACTCTGTCTGGATGAAAATTTTCCCTTGGTCCATCCTGGTCATGCTAAAGCGCTATAGTTTATTATCAGCGGACTTGTCCGTGCAATCCAATCCCGTATATCCCAACTCGATCGCAGCCTTGATTTCTTTTTTATCTCGATTAATTTAATTTGCATAACTTGTTTCAAAAACTACATAGCACTTAGAACTTTTGCTAATGCTAAGTTTAGAAATATATTTATAGGAGAAAAGTACGCGCTGGGTCAACAGAGCAAAATAATGAATCCACAACTAGGGCTGAAGAGGAACCTGTCGTCCTACAAGTTGCTGAAGTAGAAGTACATGCCAAAGACAATATGGTTGACATTCTAGAGAACGATGTGAAGAGTTTGAAGGCACAAGTGGCAGAGCAGCAATCTTGAATATACTTCCTTGGACTACATGGGTCTGTTTCTGTTCCAATACTGGAAAGAATGAGCGTTAAAGCATTTCATTCGGACACGTTTAATTATTACACAGGTCTGAGTGATAGTTCAATATTTGATTGTTTATTGAAATGATGTATACTGCAAGAAATACACCATTATTATAGTTGGGCTGTTGAATCAATTCCCTAGGACGATCAGCTGTTGTTAACACTAAACTTAAACTAAACTAAATTAAACTAAACTTAGATTACAAGGACCTCGCATTCCGTTTCGGAATTTCTTAAACAGCAACACGAAGTATTTTTCTCACCTGTTTGCATCTGCTTCACGACTTGTTATTTCGCCCTATAATGAATGTTTTACCTTCTTTTAAAAAAATGTCAAACGCTAATGTCAAATTACATTGATCAATTTTCAAACTGTAGGGTAATAGTAGATTGCACGGAGGTTAAGTGTTCAGTTCCTCGATCAAGTATGGTTGAACAGCGCCAGGTATATTTTAACTGCAAAGGTTTTAATACTTCAAGGGACTGATTGGGGTTGCACTGAATGGTGTTATTACTTTCGTTAGTGACTTGTACCCAGGTTCAACATCAAACAAAGAGGTTTTTCGAGACTGGCATAGCAACAGAATTGAATCACGGAGATCCTGTACTAGCAGACAAAGGTTTTTAATACAGGATTGTGTACCTCCAGGCGTTATGGTCAATGTGACACTTTTTTTTATTGAACAATCAATATATACCAGAAAGACTAAAGCTTACAAATAGAATTGCACGACCAAGGATTCATATCGAACGAGTTTCGAAGCGCCAAAGCTGGAAGAATTAAGTTTCATCCATCTATAATCGAACAGCGATGTCCACAGTGTGGCGTCGGGTCCGCTCTCTTACTGGAAACACTCCTACTCTTGATGTTCCTGCTTTCTTGTCAAAAGTGCCTTAGTTACTCACCCTTCGGAGATGGAAGCAAGATACTGGACCAAAGTATAGCTATCTCTGAGTCTTAACATTATCCTCCAGCGTTCCTTCCCATTAGGGTCCGTTTAGAGCGGAACCCGATAAACTTCCGTACCGCCAACAACGAAGATTACAATGCTCCTTTCACCCTTCTTCAATTCGATTCTTCTCTTCGTGAATCGTCCAATACTGCTCCAGGGCTTGATCGTATATCTTAAGAAATGTTGCCCAACCTCTCCCGCGATACTTTGCTTGCTTTATTGCAACTGTATAATCGCCTCTGGATAAAGGAGTTTTTTCCACCGGCTTGGCATGAGGCTCTAGTTCTTCATATCTTAAAGCCAGGCAAAGTTGCAACTAGCCCTACGAGCACAACCCCCTTCCCAGAAGTTCGTCCTGGATCCGTCCCTGTGTAGCACATTGTCGATAATTACAAAACACTTATTTTCACTTCTGTTATGCTCTTCTGGAAACCTGTACCCTGCTGAAGGTCCATGTGGAAGCATAAACAGCACTTCAACTGTACGTAATTCAAGATTTATTCATAATTCTGCTACGCACCACTGGTTATCATAAGTGTATGCAAGGGCACCGATCCTGGAAGGGGGGGGGGGACCGGAGCCCCCAAAGCTGATGTGGGCCCCTATTGTATTTATGAATATACAATATGTGGCATAATTTGAATGCAATTTGTCTTAAAATCCTCATATATATATACCTTCTGCATCTGAATCCCTCCCCCCCATCTACAGAGAAATCGGCGCCTTTGCGCATATGTATGTAACAAAAGTTCCTTTTTGAAGACTTCTTAAATCTACACTTTGAATTGCAGAAGCTCGATTTTGGGGGAAGCATGATGTTAGTATATGGTGACCCCTTACTGTCAAAAAAACTTCGCCATTTTCCGAAAGCCAAAGGTGACTTCGTTGAATACCAGTTACCGGTCGCATACTTACCCATTCTTGCTTTTTTTTTCTTTCTTTCTTTCCTCCGGAAGTTGTCGAATTCAGTTCCAGACAACAAAACGTGAGTAATACCCGGAGTTTGTACTTGTACTATATTCACGAATTCTTCTGCGGTTTTAATACTGTGTATCTGTTTTTGCCTAAGGTTTTGCCGCGTTGCCACATTCTTTACAGCCCCCCCCCCAATACTGTCGCAGAGACCCTAGCATGGCCGGTTTCACTGCAAAACCACTGCTTTATCGGACCTGTCTGCATCTCGAACATCTGAAAGCGATTTTTAAAGTGGGATGCAGCACCATCATAAATCACTGACACGGTTTGGGAAATTGTAGACACCTATTTTCACGTATTCAAACCTTTTTCTATGAAATATATTTTCGCTTTTCTTCGAGTATGTTTAGAATCTTGTCTTTGGCTGAGTACATGAGCCGAATCGTGTGTTTTGTCGTCGCTCGTTACAACAAAACTGTCAGTTGTTCCATATTTCGGTGATATAACTGAATTTCACTTTGCAGAATAACAGTCCAGTTTTCAACGAAGTCCACTTGAAGTAAAATAGAATTTGTATCTTGAAATGTTATACGATGTTTTTCGGTAGCAATTAATTCTCTTTGGATTTTCTTGATGTAGTCATGAATTAAAATTATTACAGTTAAACCAGCAATGTACGATACGAAAACGGAAAGTGGCACAGTTTTTTTTTTTTTTTTTTTTTTTTTTTTTATAACGAGATCATTGTTTTCCCATATGGCGTACGTAACACTTTCATTTTCAGCAGGATCAAAGACTCCACACTTATTCCTTTCATTCCAGGACATTCACCACATTCTTGAGGAAGACAGCTGTCATTTTAAGCGGATCATACTACTAAAGAAAATAGGTCACTCATGACAGCTTCAATACAGGTTGCTCCTTTGATTTGTTGCAACGCAGTAGCAGATAACTTAAAATTTGCACAATACACACACACACACTTCCCTAGCAGGTTGCGGACTGACCCACTTTAGTCGAATACTATAAAATTCCGAGTGACCCATTCTTATGCTGAGATTGTTCTGTTTAAAAGAAAGTCCGTAAATTCTTTGATGGAACGCGTAAGAAATTGTTTCGATTTTTTTTTAACTTTTTGTCCTTTTTCGATCACTGTAATGACATCTCACTTATTTGAGACTTTGTCTGGATCATTCCAAGTCATCACTGAGGTAATAGTTCAGGCTTTTTAGAGATCATCAGAATTTATTGGATGGCCATTTTAAATAAACTTAAAATTTGTGTGTTTCGTAATCGTAATTTCCATTTCGGATTACTTCGGTTTAAGAAAACAGACGAGTAAGGGGGAGGCTCATTTTACTATTCCAGAGAGCTTTTTAGATCAAAATATTAAAAAAACAGTCATGAAAACCTTTTATTCTTCATTTAATTAATGTGAACCACAAACATCATCAAATCATTGCACTTTTATTGTTTCCAGTCTTGCTGTGATATCAAAGTTAACGAAACTTCGCTAACTTCAAAAGGCTGTAGTTAATTCATGAAGCATTGGTCGAGAATGGTATATGGTGTGTTTATTATTCATGTGAAGCTAAACCATCTGACAAAATTTCAGAATTTTAAAAGATGGTGTTTTCGAGAAAATGGCGCCCAAAAATGGCAATTTTTGAGAATTTTACAATTTCTCGAATTTTTTGAAACAAAACGGTTGCACACAGAAGCAATACAAAATATTTTTCGGAAAGCGGGTAACTAGGTCTTACCAACCGTGAAACCAGAATTTTAAAATTCGAACCGGAGTGCTCGAAAAAAATTCCCAAACTTCGACTTTTCAGATAAATTAACGTTCATTTGTACAAAAAGATACGCATTCGCAAACAAAACTATAATAAAATATAGTTTATTTATATCCCTATGTACATACCACAACAAGAATTATAACTCTACCTGTCTCTATAGCTGATTGGTGGGGCTCCGAAGTTGACCATTTTCCATGTCTTTTACAATTCATAAATTGTACTCCCCGTCTTTGATGGCCCATTACTTGGTGGGAAAATTTTTTTCGACAAAACAAGAAAATATGAGTATCTTAAAACATGTCTAGTTGCTGTAAAAAAAAAAAAAAAAAAAGTTTCAACAATATCTGAGATGGTGATTGTACATGCTCTGCCTGAATTCAGATGGAAGGCACCTAATATTAAAATGTCCCAAAATTTATATATATATATATAATATGCGTCTGTGTGTATATTTCAGCGTTCCCAATTCTAAGGAGTGAAGGGGGAATCTGTTATACGAATCCAATCTGTTGAATTACTTGAAATAAATTTTGAAACATAGCTTGTACCTACGCTGAACTGGGATTTTACCATGTAACTTTAATTAAAGTTACTTTAGTGCTACCTAAGGGAGGAAAGTTCACAATTTGTGCTAAAATTTAGTACCTCAAAAGATCCACAAATTAGGAACAAAAGTTGATATGTATAAACTCCTCATTCAAAATAATTGAACGTGTGTATCAACGTTTTCGAAAATTTAGCTTCTAAGCAGGGAAATATAACTATATATAATAGATTAACCCTACTCGAACAAATGACGCCTGTATGCTCATACGTAAATATGAATATTCTGGACATTTTCTTTCAGAGTGAAAAAGTATAATGGAAATAAATAGCGCTCAGTTATCGTCTTATATTTTTAATTCGTATCAATTTACCATATATTATTTAATATAAAACGTTAATAATCCCTATTTTGAGAAGTGAATAATTATTCTATAATTTGAGCAAAATTTCGCTCGGGAAAAATTGGTTTTCTTTTTTGTGTTCATAAAATGGTAATGCAAGGAAACGGATGAACCGATATATATATATTTTTAATAGTTAGTACTTGGATCGACTTAATCCCAAGCTGGGAACGAAGTTTTAACTTTTCGCAAAGAATAATATCTTCAGCGTTAGAAATTAATTTTTAAGCATAACCTAACATACCACTAAGGTGAAATTTTGTGGCACTTATTATAATAAAATGCCAATATCTTATTAGATTGTTGTTACGTTACTTCGTTCTAATATTTGATTATTTATTAGACTGCGATGTTGAGTAGCAAGTTATAATAGTTCTGAGTTTAATGTAAATACATGAACGAAATTAGTTTAATCTTGCATTCGCAAATGTTGTAAATAGAATACAGGAATAAAATATTTCAGGGAGAGAGGAATATACTCTCAATGATCCAACAAGGTGTACTGCTATGCTTATGAAGGAGTTTTTTTCACTATATGAGCTACTATAAATCATTCAAATTACACAGTTGAAAAATAATTTTTGCATTCGGAATGTACCATGTCCATCAAATATTTGAAAGTTAACGACGTCGGTACTGATAACACTTTTATACAAAAAGTTTTTGTCACAAGAACAAAGCAAACTGTTTCTTGAAGATAATTTGGCCTTGAATCCAGATCAAATTGCAGAATTTCTCCATCGGCCTCAGTTTTCATGTGAAAGTAGTTTTTGTTCATGCATATGGCAGCTTAAATGTTATATGTATTTGCCATAAGACATGGACTGGCAACAATAGTTTCTTACATAAAGTTTTTTTTTTTTTAAATCGCTATTAATACACAAAGGAAACAGGTATGAGCAGCATAGAAGTAAGTAAAAATTAAGAAACTTACCTATAATGTTTTCTACCCGATTTCCTGTGAAACTTTGCCTGAGGAAAGTCGTAAGGTCCAGCAATAGTCACACAATATTTCTCAACTCCACATCCCTTGATAACGCTTTTCCATTTGAGAAATATCCTGGTGAAAGCGTTCACTAATGGCGCAAGAGATATCCGGGAAGAAGTCTAAATGGTCGTCCAAATGCAGTTTAAGTGGCATGTTACATCCTATATGGTGATATAATCTCACTAGTTCATGTACAATATCACCGAAATTCTGTGACTCATGGTTCCCTAAAACGTTCCTTCACACACTTACAAAGGAGAGCCATGCCATTTTCTCAAAATCACTCAACAAGTCAACAAAGTTCTCATCATTCATTAATTCCCTAATTTGCGGTCCAACAAATATTCTTTCCTTTATTTTAGTATCACTGATATGTAGGAAGTTGTGACGCAAGTACATGAATGCATTTGATGTTTGGTCCATACCTTTCACAAAGTTTTTGATAAGTCCCAATTTAATGTGCAGTGGAAGTAAATATCCATTTTTAGGGTCAACAAGAGGAGTGTTTGCCACATTTTTATGTCCAGGCAGCAATTCATTGCGAGCAGGCCATTTTTTCCATAATAATGATTTTTTTCTGTTTCTGCTGTCCCACTCGCAAAGAAAGCAGTAGTACTTTATGTACCCCGGCTGCATGCAAGCAGAATAGCAATTACTTTTAGATCTTCACAGATATTTCATTTGTATATGTCATATTGGATAAGAGTGAGAATCAGTTTAAACGTCTCATTAGCCTCCTTAAATTTAACTGCATGAGCAATCGGAACAGAAGGACATTTGATCCCATTGTGGAGAAGAACTGCTTGGAGACTCAATTTATTAAAGTCTTTGAAAAAACTACACTCATTTACACTGTATATATGGCCAAGAATCTCTATAACAGATTCGATATTGTTACAATAAACCACATCATCTTCATTCGAGAAATATTCAGAAAACACAGTATGGCGGTCACAAAAACACTCACTTTTGCATCGAGAGAAAGAATATTTCATCCTTTTAATCGAGAAGCTAAAAGCTCAGATTGCTGCTTAGACAGATTTAAATCCCAAACAAGATCGTTCAGATCACCTTGTGTCAAAATGAGGGGATATTTGATCGACAGGGCAATTCAAATGTTGGGTCGGCATTAGTGGATCCCCCAGCTTCTGAACCTTCTGCACGCTCGTTATCAGATTCATCGTCACTCACTATCACATTTTCTGGAGTCACTGGTACCGGTAGTTCCTTACTGTGGCATACAGGTCTCATAACAGATGGTAAATTCTGGTATTGAACACACTTTTTTGTTTTCGACGTGATTCCAGCTATTTTTGTTAGACAAAATTAACAGTCTGTTGTGTGATCTGTTGATTCCCGCCAAATCATAGGAACAGCGAAAGTTATATGTCGTGAACCTTTTTCCCAATCTGTCTGGAGCCTAACATATGTGGGGGCCTATTTCTTGTCTTGATCGCTAACCTGACACCCGAAATAAAGTTTTTAGCACTTCTTTACGAGCGGGGTGAATTTTAGCTTTTGCGACTTGAGAGTCATATCTCCACAGATATAACAAAAAGAATTTGCACTCTTGACAGAGATACGAGGCAATGTCTTCTTCTAAATGACTACACCACTCAAATTTCACTAACATAGAACAACATGCAACCACTTCCCATGCTATCAGAACTCACAATGCTGCGACACAGGTAGCAAGAGTCACAACGCAATTCTATTTGATTGAATATGACTCATAGACAATGTTGCCAAACGTCACTCATTTCCTGGAGTATGTTTCTTGACCTCGAGGACATGGATCGAAATTCCTTGCACTTTTCTCGATTTTATCTCACTTTCTCTTACCTTTATTTGAATTAAGATATCTTTAAGTTACTTAAATTCAGCCATAGCAGAATAAACTATGTGCAGCTTTTTTTTTTTTTACCGATTTTAAAGGATTTCAATAAGGAGGGGGTAGCATGTCACAAGGAAACTGACCCCAATAGACAAACATTTATTTCATTTTCATATTTAGCACCCTCGACTTAGGTTAGAACACTATTCAGATTCCTTGTGACAAAAACCTTGTTGACCATAGCATCATTATGAATAGTATGTTATATTTCGATTTTAAAAGAGCCCATTTATTTTTCTAGGAGCAGAATGGTCATTGTGAAGAAGTTTCATGCCGTGACAGTCAGTTTTCAATTCAACTCTCTGTTCTAGATAAGCCATGTGACGTTACATCACCAGATAGTGAGCATGGTCAAGTGAGAAAAAGGCATGAACGTAAGTTCTTTTAAAATTTTCTAGATAGTAATTGTTTCCACATGATTAGCGTTAATTTTAAACTGTAGTATAAAACAATTAAAGAACACTCTCTTCATGTATTTAAAGTTGCCACTTAAGTCTTTTTCCTAGAATGTGTTTCTATACTCAACAACGAAGTCTAGTTTTACTGGGTATTTCACATAATTTTCATGTGGAATTTCATTCTTACACACTTTCAAGATGCACATGGAAATGAATCCTTACTCATTTAAAGTTAATATTATTAATATAGAGCATAGATCATTATTTATTAGATCGCTCAAGACCCAATTACAGCGTAGTATAATAAGAGAGAAAACTCGCATAACATTAATAATATTATTTATTATTAGACTATAAATACTACAACAGATTGACGGAATTGATTTTTGGTTTCATGAAAATTTGAGTATATGAGACGTGGACTTTATAGTTTAAAGCGCCGAAATACCAAAATGTGGGGAGAGTTCAAATTTCAGCGGGAAAATTTACACACAAAATAAACAGTATATACTTTGTCAGTCCCATATCAATCCCAAATCATTTCATAATAAAGCAAATTTGATAGAGTAATGATTGTGCATTGTAGAAGCGAGCAATATTTATTTCAATTTACAATTCCAAGCAATAACATTCATTCTTAACCTATGAAGAAAATAGATCAGCTGCTCCAGAAAATAACTTCTTTTCCTTTTATGGAAGATACACAGAAAGATAATCTAAAATTTGGGGTGAATTTGCCCCTTGCCCTTCAGTAACACCTAACTTAAATATACTAAAGGAACCATATTTTAGTAAAATTCTAAATTTAAAGCAAATGAGTTTCCTTTCACAATATGAAACTGGGGTAGAGTTCTGAACTATGCAAATTCAATACTAAAACCCTAAATAGTCAATATACAACGTTTGGTGAAATTAGAGGAATCAATATGAGAAACAGTTTCTCTCTCTATCGCTTACGATTATTAGCAATCACTATTACCTTATCAAAAAGCCATTCTTTTTTTTGTTTTTGTTTTTTTTTCGTAATGTTTTGTCTAACGAGATCAAAATGGAAGACGAAGCCATTCTTTCGTACATTATTAACGAAAGAATCATGAACTTTTGAAAATTCAACGGAAGACAACTTTGATCAAGTTTCTATATTCTTAGACACCTGTTGTAAACACATACCGGTATTTGTTAATAAACTAGACTAGCTTCCTCATTACCTTTCCGCATACCTTCGAGCATAGCCTGATACTTCCCGATTCATTGGACGCTTAAGTCATCATTTCTTCAGCCGAACAAAACCACGAGGGACACAACAACAATGGGTATTGAACACACGATTAGGATAGGTGCAGGATCAACGAGAGAAGCAGATCGCACCGTTGGAGAACAGCCAGCTCCAGAAGTCAAGAGTACCATTTTATTGGTTTATCGCCGCATACACTTTTCAGTTCGTCAGCAGACTAGTGGTTTGAAGGTGTAGGAGAATCACCGTAAAGACGCATTATCGACGCCCCTTGCAGATCAACAGGATAGAGATCCAGATGTTGACTGTCTCCAGTTTATCCAGGCTCCTCCAGGGGAAAACATTCATCGTTCCAGATGACTAGGACGACGCCAGCCTCGTTGGAATTATCAGGCTAATGCTCATTCCTTTATCTCAGTTAAAACCTTTCCCTTTCTCTTATCTTTCCCACAACTTGTCATTTTTCAAAATTAGAAACATTTGAATTTCATTAAATTCAACCATAATTTTACAGTTAAGTACCGTGTTGTGTATCAGTTCCATCCCCATTTGGTTGCACTTATTTATTACGTATTCTGAGCTACAACTGATGGCACAGCACCGGCACGTGATGGAGATGCTGGATAAGCTAAGAGAAAGAGAAAGGTTTTAATTGAGATAAAGGAATGAGCATTAGCCTGATAATTCCAACGAGGCTGGCGTCGTCCTAGTCATCTGGAACGATGAATGTTTTCCCCTGGAGGAGCCTGGATAAACTGGAGACAGTCAACATCTGGATCTCTATCCTGTTGATCTGCAAGGGGCGTCGATAATGCGTCTTTACGATGATGTTCGCCTGCACCTTCATTCCACAAGTCTGCTGACGAACTGAAAAGTGTCTGCGGCGATAAACCAACAGAATGGTACTCTTGACTTTTGGAGCTGGCTATTCTCCAACAGTGCGATCTGCTTCTCAAGTCGATCCTGCACCTATCCTAATCGTGTGTCCAATACCCATTGTTGTTGTGTCCCTCGTGGTTTTGTTCGACTGAAGAATGATGGCCTAAGAGTCCAATGAATCGGGAAGTATCAGGCTATGCTTGAAGGTATGCGGAAAGGTAATGGGGAAGCTAGTCTAGTTTATTAACAAATACCGGTATGTGTGTACAACAGGTGTCTAAGAATATAGAAACTTGATCAAAGCTGTCTTCCGTTGAATTTTCAAAAGTTCATGATTCTTTCGTTAATAATGGAATTTAATAAAATAATTGAATTTAGCAAATTAAGTTTGAGTTTACACAATTATCTCATGGTCACTTCACATGTAATACACAGTTACATCACAGTAGTAAGTTCGTCCCACTTCCGCTTACAATGGAGTGTGAACGGAAGAAAACGAGCAGATTTTGAAAACGGTGAATCGAATCGAAGAAGATTGTTGATCGACATCTTTTATAGTTTATTTTTGTTGTATGTATATAAATAATGAAATCTAATTTAGTAGCAAATTTATGCCACTTCAGTTTTAGTAAAAGTAAGGTTATCTTTCTTGAGACGCAAAATCGATTCTCGGAAATGTATATAGCCGTATATTAGACTATAGTTTTATTTTAGGCGATCAATGTCGAAATTGGTAGCGGCTAATTTTTACTACTTCCGCTTTAAATAGAGGGTTGACGGAGGAAAAGGAACCTATTTTTGGAACGCTGAATTGATTCCATAAAATATCCTTTTCATTTTTCTTACCTTATTATTGGATGAGAGGGTTATTGAATGAACAGAAACCCATTCTTGAAACTCTGAATCGATTCTAAGAATTTGTTCTCACACAGCTACTGTTTCTGCTCTATAGAGATCAATATTCAAACCGTAAGTAGTAGTAAACTATACCATTCCGCTTTTAGTGGAGACATACGGATGAAGGTGGTGCTTTTATTGTAAAGCTAAATTAAATCCTAGAAACTTCTTGTCGGTATCTGTTACCGTATTTTATTTATGCCAATCCTGAAACCGGAAATTGTTTATTTCTACCACTTCCGGCTTAAATAGAGGGCTAAGGTAGAATAAGATATCTATTTTTGCGAAACGGAATCGATTTAAAAAATACTTCTCGATATCTTGCACATTTTGCTCTATGAAGATTATATTGAAGCCAAAAAAGATTAATTACTACTACTTTCGGTTTAAAAGATGTTTAATTAGGGAAAAGGAACGCATGCTTGAACGTTGAATCGACTCTAAAAATGTGATTCACAATATCTCTTACCGCTTTGGCTGTATATAGATCAATATTGAAATAGTAAGTAGAAATAAATTTCTACTTTCGGTTTTAGTAGAGGGATAGGGATAGACATAGTGACGGACAGTGGGAATATTCCCGGTGGGAAGGAAAATAAAAAATGGGAATATTCTAGAGTTTATTCCCTGGCATATAAATTCCCAGGAATGAATTTATTTCAATCTCCTTACTTTATTTTCTAAATTAGTAGAACGATATGTGTATTACTTAATTTTCAGTGATTATCATTTACTCTAGGTTTTCAATAATTGGAGCTTTAAAAAATTGAAATTCGTTAAGTGTATTTTATAAAACTAATTATTAATATGACTTTTTAAATTTCCATTTCCATTTGCACCAGAAAGTAATAAAGTACTAATTTATACATGATGAAAAGGAACCAGTTTCTAAGTAATCTAGTAATTATGTAGAGATGGAGGTGAAGTACTATCAATACTTCACCGAACCAACGTTAGTAATAGATGTCGGTCTGGCTGCTGTCTCTGATTCGAATTTCGCTCTCTGAGAAAGAATCAGATATTGAATAAAGAAATCTCTGTAGTTGTAAATACACATACTTTTAAAATGTAGGCCTAATGCTTCTCAAGATGTTTCACTAGTAGGGCCAACCGGACCTGCGTTAATTAGTATTTGTTTGCTTCCTTTTACGTGGGTATTCGTGTACCAAGCTTAGTTGGCGAATATTTGTAGGACTGTGTATATTGTTCGAAATAGCCTATCTTCTTAAATTAAATAGCACACAGTAACAAAACAGTGTACTTGAACTCAACATCCGTCTCTTTTAGCCTAACCGGCATAAACGTGGGACGTAAAACTCAAAGATTTCATTTCATTTTGAACTCAACATGCTATATAGGGGTCTATATGTCATCCCATATACTGGCAACCTTAGGAAAATTTCGAGGGACTACGTGTGTTTTCTCGCAGTTATCAACCTAATTTGTGTATGACACTTAAAAACTTAATATGACTGTAATATTAGTAGTATGGTCAAGTTTAGAAAATTTACTTAGATATAAAACATATTGCGTAGTCTCTAAATAGAATAAAATAATAATAATAAAATAGCATAATAGCGTTCAGAATATACATTTTAAAGAATCCTCTGGAGACAACATATTAATAGGTACACTGTGATAAAAACGAATTTAATTTTGAAATCATAATATAATAATAGAATGCAATTTTCTTTGTGTTTGAACATAAATTCCCAGAGTATTCCCGTTTTGGGGAATCCTTCCGGGAATATTCCCGAAAACATTTCCCCGGTAATTTTCCCATCACTAGATAGACATTTTATCCTTCCTAGAGACGCTGAATCTAATACCGGATGTGGTCGACTTTTAACACTTCTGGTTCATCTAAAGAGGTGTCGGACGAGGTAACATCTATTCTTGGGATACTGACCGATTGCAGAAAACAGTTTTTCGCGATCTCTTATAATTTTACTATAATGCGTGTCGAAAGACAGACTGACGAACAAACGATCATAGCCGACTGATAGACTTCAAATACTTATCCATAGAATACTTTAAATGTCTAAAAGGTACGGTATTATTTAGTAATCAATTATAGTAGTCGAAAGTTGCGAGATAAGTTGGAAAGGCAAATGGTGAAAGAAATGGGAATTAGCAGAATGATGTATAAATTCATAAGATAATGTTATTTTAATATGCAATCCACAAACATATACAATCTGTTTGGATGGCATCAAAGTATGATATTGGCTGAACTTCAACTAAATAGGAAAAAAGCGTGTCTTTTAAACATTCTTATAAACCTATATTTTTCACATTGAACTTTTTTATTAGACTCAATGTCAGAAAAAATTAAGCACCCAGAAGGAATGGTGAGATCTCGCTGAAATTTAACCTGTGCGCACCATTAACTTGAAGCAAAAGAAAATAAATCGTGAGTGGGAAAAGTCGCTATATTTTGAACTGGAATTTAATAATTTAATCAAAATATGAAAATTGAAAATAAGAATCAATGAATTTTGGAAATACCTATGTACGTTCTAGGGTTAACTAATTCTTATCGGACTTCCAAAGAACATCAAAGCAATTTTATGACCGTGTCAATAAGGACAACTCCCAGTCACGACCCCTCTTAAGTTTTATTAGAAAGAGGAAAAGAAAGAGTGAGAAAGAAGAGAAGGAGGTAGTAGAAAGGAGGAAATGAGGAAATGGGGAAAGAGAAAGAAAAAGAAGGAACTAGGGATAAATGATTACTGGATAACTATGGAAACATGGTAAAGGAACTTGAATAGTTATTAAAAGGTTATTAATATTTGAAAGTAGAGGAAAATTATGAGAAAATAGAAGAAATTATAGATAGGGAGAAGAAGGGTACATGCAAAATTCTAATGGGAGATTTCAATGCAGTTGTGGGAAAAAAACAGGAAGGTAGAATCGTAGGCAAATATGGTTTAGGCGAAAGAAATGAAAGGGGAGAAGGACTGGTGAATTTCTGTAGACAGAATTCACTAGTAATTGGGAACACTTGGCTCAATCAGCACAAGAGAAGAAGATATACATGGAAATCACTAATAGACGGCGGAAGATATCAGATAGGCTATGTTATAATTCAGGACAGGTATCGGAATAGCTTAAAGAACGCGAAGACCCTTCCCGGGGCTGATATTTTCTCTGATCATAATCTTGTACTGGCGGAAGTAGATATTCAACTGAAAAATGTAGGCAGAAGAAAAGTAGGTAATAAAGTGTTGAATACAGAAAAGTTGAAAAACGAGGAAATAAGAAATCTTTTCGTTGAAAACTTCGAAGAAAAATTTTCAAACGAGGAAAGGATAGACGCAGGTAGTAACGCACGGTGGGAACATATTAAACGTTGGTTACAGCAGGCTGCAGAAGAAGCAGTAGATTACCGCGAACACAAAACTGCTAAGAAACCATGGGTTACAGAGCAGATGTTGCAGAAAATGAGAGAGACGAAGATGTGGAAACAGATTGATACAGAAGAGGGCAGAAAGATGTACAGAAAGTTAAATAATGAATTACGAAGAGAAACAGAGAGAGCGAGGGAAGAGTTTTACAAAAGAAAATGCGAGGACATAGAAGAATTAGAAAGAGTTGGAAAACATGAGGAAATGTACAAGGAGGTGAAATCTATGGAATTTCGGAGGAAACAAGGGAGTATTATGATGGCAGTAGAAAATAAGAATGGGAAGATAGTCAGCGAGAGAAATGAAGTCATAGGAAGGTGGAAAGAATACATTGAATACTTATATGAGAGTAGGGATAGACCGTGTAGCCTAAATGTTGAAGTAGAAAATGAAGTAGGCGAGGATGATAAAGGATTTAGTATTCTTCGGAATGAGTATGAAAAGGCTATATCCGAGATAAGGAATGGAAAGGCAACCGGAATAGATAACATACCAATCGAATTCATTAAAAATATAGGAGACAATGGAAAGAAAGAATTGTGGCGACTATGCAATGAAATATATGAAACAGGAGAGTGGCCAAAAGACTTTCTAAAAACGATCATGATACCGATGGCTAAGAAATCAAACCCAAAGACATGTGATGATTATAGAACTATTAGTCTCATATCTCATGCAGCTAAAATTCTGCTCCGAATACTGAAGAGGAGGTTATATGAAAGAACAAACAAAGATGTTGAGGAGGAGCAGTTCGGGTTCAGAAGAGACAAGGGTACAAGAGATGCAATTGGATTATTAAGGGCGATCGGTGAAAGATTTATAGAAAAAAGAAAAGAAGTATATGTTGTATTTATTGATCTAGAAAAGGCTTTTGACCGCGTGAATTGGGAATTGTTGTTGGGAGTTCTAACGAAGATAGGGTTGGAATTGAAAGATAGAAGACAAATAAGAAACTTATACATGAACCAACAAGTAAGTGTTAGGATAGGGGAAGAACTGACGGAAGAGAGTGATTGAAAGGGGGGTTCGACAAGGATTCTGCCTCTCGTAAACACTATTTAATGCCTATCTAGAAGAGATAGTGAAAAAGAGCCTACATGATGATGATGGCATTTCGGTAGGAGGTAGAATGATTAGATGCATAAGATTTGCAAACGGTGTGGCGCTTGTTGCAGAATGTGAAAAGAAAATCAATAAAATGTTAGAAAAAATGAGAAAGGGCTTTGAAGAATATTGGGTGAAAATAAATGTTAGAAAGACAAAAGTCATGGTGATTGGAAGGGGTCTGTGCCAAATATAAAAGTAGGAGAGGAGAGAATAGAACAAGTGAATAGTTTTCGATATCTGGGTAGTATTCTTAGTAATAACATGAAGTTCGAACGTGAAATAAAAGCAAGGATAGGAATGGCGAAAAAAGCCTTTAAGAGAAAGAAAAGTCTGTTTTTTGGGACCTTGAATAAAGAGTTGAGAAAAAGACTCATAAAATGCTTCGTGTAGAGTGTTGTACTGTATGGGGCGGAAACGTGGACATTACGTAAAGGTGACGAAAATCGACTGGAAGCCTTCGAAATGTGGGTGTGGAGAAGAATAGAAAGATTTAGTTGGGTCGAGCGGAAAACGAATGAGAGAGTGTTAGAAAAGGTGGGTGAGAAAAGAACACTTTTAGATATTATTAGGAAGAGGAAGAGAAACTGGTTGGGACATTGCCTAAGAAGAGATTCTATCACGAGGGACGTCCTAGAGGGTATAGTGGCGGGAAAGAGAGGGACGGGGCGAATGAGACTACAATTAATGGATGATATTAAAACAGAAAGATCATACGTGAAGACGAAGAGGTTAGCGGAGGACCGTGCAGCATGGAAGCTTCTCAGCTGCGGCAAGTGACCTGCCAATAAAGGCAGAATACGTATGATGATATTTGAAAGTTATTACTTGAGGATCAATTCTGAAGTGATTTCGAAATGACACATCTTCCCTCATACGACCCCGACCTGGAACCAGGCATCTGCACAAGTGGGAATTGCTCTAATCAGCCCATGTGACGAAAAGTTTTAATTTAATTTAATTTAGTTCATTTGCTTCCTTAAAATGCGAAAACCCTTAAAGTACGTTTGTTTAATATTTTTATTTTTCTTTAATTTAAAAAGTGTTAAACGGCGGTTTAGTGAATTATGTTTACTTTTGGTACACTGGAGGGGATTGGCTGACTGGAGCCAGTCAGAAAGAAGGATATCAGAGTTGTCTCGTTTGATTAAATCTATCATTGCTGATGCAATTCATAGTGTTACATGTTAACATTTTTTTTAAAGAATGAAACGTTTTGTTTTGCTCTGCGTGTAGTTTATATCAATTTAATTTACATAAATTTGAGATTGATTGCTTGAACCTCCTCCATTTTCCTTCACAAAATTCTGCGTGCATCACAATCTTGACTGCAGAATCAAAGTTCTTACGTTTATATGATCTGTAATCTTCAAATTATTCAAAAGAATCAATGATTCAAACTTTGATAACTAATTAATTAGCCCATTTACTTCACTATCTCATCACAAGACACGCTATCTTGGTTTTGTGTGTATTTTGTGAAGCTCCACTGCTTCTATTAGTTTTCCTGTTATATGGTTCACTGCCTCAATTCGTGCAGTCCTTGTTATTTCAGAAACAAACCATGAACAGATCTCCCACCAGTATTTTAAAATCACTTTTAATCTCTGTGAGGTTGAACATGGCCAAGTAACAACACAAACGTCTCTAATTCACGTGCCTGAAGTTGGCCCCCCACCTCTTCCAAATTAGACCAAACATTGCACATTCTTAGTGCACGTTAGTGCACTCAGAACTAACGTTAGTGCTATCAGCGGTTACGAGATATTGAAGATTTTTGGTGGGGGGCCAACTTCATATGAAGTTAGCCCCCCCACCCATCCTTATGCAGACAGATTCTCACAAAACTTAGCGCATCGTTAGTGCACTTAAACGCACTAAACACTACCGTTAGTGCTACCATATTTTGGGATTTATTCAAGAATTTCGGTGGGGGGGCCAACTTCAGAAATATCGAATTCTATACAAATAGAGGTAGAAACATGGGGTTAACGGCAATCGTTAGTGCATCGTCAGTGCACTTAAACGCACTAAGTACTAACGTTAGTGCTACCATATTTTGGAATTTATTCAAGATTTTCGGTGGGGGGGGCAACTTCAGAAATATCAAATTCTATACAAATAGAGGTAGAAACATGGGGTTAACGGCAATCGTTAGTGCATCGTTAGTGCACCTAAACGCACTAAGCACTAACGTTAGTGCTACCAAATTTTGGAATTTATTCAAGATTTTTGGTGGGGGGTGCAACTTTAGAAATATAAATTCCATACAAAGAATCAGTATTTTCAGGAAGCAATAACGAATGCACTAATTACTTTGTTAGTGCTTGAAGTGGGCGTAAATTCATGGTGACCACCAAAGATATTTTACTTGTAGCACCTACACTAATTAAGCACTAACGTTAGGGGTTGGTGCACGAAGAAGCACTAACGATGCACTAAGGATTGTACTAGAAGTAATCATTAGTGCGTTTTAATTTGGCAGAAATTTGACACAGTGAAAAACTCCCCTTAAATTTCTTATGTGAGTTTCCTGAGATGTAACTGGCCATAACTACACTAATACTGAAGCACTAACAAAACTAAAAGTATTTTCTAGAAGCACGAACGATGCACTAACGAACGGCTCTAATTTTTTCGTTATTGGTTGAAGTGGGGGCGCCAAGTTCATTAAGGCTTCCAAAGGTTTTTTTTTTACTTGTAGGACCTACATTAATGATGAACTAATGTTAGGTGTTAGTGCACTATGAAGCACTAACGATTTCAGTAGAAGAGGTCATTAGTGCTTTTGATTTTGGCGGAAATTTAACACAATGAAAAATTCCCCATGAATTTCTTATGAGGCTTTGTGGCATATAATTGGCCATATCTACATCAATAGTTAAGCATTAACGGAACTATGGGTGTTTTGCAGAAGCGCTAACGATACATTAACGAATGGACTTATTTTTCGTTAGTGCTTAAAGTGGGAACCAAGTTTACGCTGGCCCGCAAAGTTTTTTTTTTACTTGTAGCACCTACACTAATGAAGCACTAAACTTAGGTGTAGGTGCACTAGGAAGCACTAATGTTACAAGTAAAGAAAACTTTCGAAATTAGCGTGAACTCAGCCCCCACTACGAGGACTAACAAAAAATTAGTTTTATTCGTTAGTGCATTGTTAGTACCTCTAGAAGATACAAGTAGTTTAGTTAGTGTTTCATCATTAGTGTGGATATGGCCAATTATAAGTCAGAAAACTCCCATAAGAAACACATGGAGAATTATTCATTGTATCAAATTCCTATCGCATTCAAAAGCACTAATTACCTCTGTTAGTGCAATTGTTAGTGCATCTTAAGTGCTTCTTAGAGCACAAACATTTAACGTTAGTTACAAGTGTAGGAGTTACAAATCATTAGTGTAGGAGTTACAAGTAAAAAAGACTTTTGGGGAAGTCAGCGTGAATTTCGCATCCATAATTTAAGCACTACCGGAAAAAATAGTGCCATTCGTTAGTGCTTCTATAAAGCACTAACAATTTCGTTAGTGCCTCACTATTAGTATAGTTATGCCCACACGAGACTGACAAGAAATTTATGGCAAATTTTTTATTGAATCGAATTTCCGCCAAATTCAAAATCACTAATGATCTCTTCTAGAGCAATCGTTAGTGCATTGTTAGTGCCTCTTAGTGCATCTACACCTAAGGTTAGTGCTTCATTAGTATAGGTGCTACAATTAAAATACCTTTTGAGGCCAGAGTGAACTTAGCGCCCCCACTTCAAGCACTAACTAAAAACTGAGTGCCATTCGTTAGTGCATTGCTAGTGCTTCTAGAAAACACTAACAGTTTAGTTAGTACTTCACTATTAGTTTAGTTATGGCCAATTACGTGTCACAAAACTCGCATAATAAATTTATGGGAAATTTTACATTGCATCAAATTTCCGTCAAATTCAAGAGCACTAATGACCTCTTCTAGTACAATCGTTAGTGCCTTTAGAAAACACTAACAGTTTCGTTAGTACTTCAATATTAGTGTAGTTATCGACAATTACATGTCACGAAACTCCCATAAGAAATTTATTGGGAATTTTTAATTGCATCAAATTTCCGCCAAATTCAAAAACACTAATGATATGTTCTAGTGCAATTATTAGTGGTTCTTAGTGCACCAACCCCTAACGTTAGTGCTTCATTAGTGCTTCATTAGGTGCAACAAGTACAATATCTTTGGAGGGCACGATGAACTTGCCCCAACTTCAAGCAGTAACAAAAAATTAATGTCATTCGTTAGTGGATCGTTAGTGCTTCTAGAAAGCACTAAAGGTTTGTATGAACTTTGATATTTCTGAAGTTGCCCCCCCCACCAAAAATCTTGAATAAATCCCAAAATATGGTAACGCTAACGTTAGTGCTTATCGCATTTAAGTGCACTAAAGATGCAATAACGATTGTCGTTAAATATATGTTTCTACCTCTATTTGTATAGAAATTGATATTTCTGAAGTTGGTCCCCCATCTAAAATCTTGAATAAATCCCAAAATATGGTAGCACTAACGTTAGTGCTTAGTGCGTTTAAATGCACTAACGAAACACTCCCCATGTTTCTACATCAATCTGTATGGAATTGGATATTTCTGAAGTTGCCCCCCCCCCACCAAAAATCTTGAAAAATCCCAAAATACGGTAGAACTGACATTAGTGCTTACTGCGTTTAAGTGCACTAACGATGCACTAACGATTGCCGTTAACCTTATGTTCCTGTCTCTATTTTAATAGAATTTGATATTTCTGAAGTTGGCAACCCCAACAAAAACTTTGATTAAATCCCAAAATATGGTAGCACTAACGTTAGTGCTTAGTGCCTTTAGGTGCACTAACGATTGCCGTTAACTCTATGTTTCTACCTCTAATTGTATAGAATTTGTTATTTCTGAAGTTGGCCTCCCACCAAAAATCTTGAACAAATCCCAAAATATGGTAGCACTAACATTAGTGCTTAGTGCGTTTAAGTGCGCTAACGATGCACTAACGATTGCCGTTAACTCTATGTTTCTACCTCTATTTGTATATAATTTGATATTTCTGAAGTTGGCCCCGCCACCGAATATCTTGAATAAATCCCAAAATATGGTAGCACTAATGTTAATGCTTAGTGCGTTTAAGTGCACTAACGATTGCCGTTAACTCCATGTTTCTACCTCTATTTGTATAGAATTTGATATTTCTGAAGTTGGCCCCCCACCGAAATCTTGAATAAATCCCAAAATATGGTAGCACTAACGTTAGTACTTAGTGCGTTTAAGTGCACTAACGATTGCCATTAACCCCATGTTTCTACCTCTATTTGTATAGAATTCGATATTTCTGAAGTTGGCCCCCCACCGAAAATCTTGAATAAATTCCAAAATATGGTAGCACTAACGGTAGTGTTTAGTGCGTTTAAGTGCACTAACGATGCGCTAAGTTTTGTGAGAATCTGTCTGCATAAAGATGGGTGGGGAGCTAACTTCATATGAAGTTGGCCCCCCCACCAAAAATCTTCAATATCTCGTAACCGCTGATAGCACTAACGATGTGCAATGTTTGGTGTAATTTGGAAGAGGTGGGGGGGGCCAAGTTCAGGCACGTCTCTAATTCTTGTATTGTCAGTAGATTAAACCCTATTCTTGTCACTATAGGCTGTTTGAAAAGACGTTAAATTCATATAATTAAATCTAATTGAGGTTAATTTTATCTGTACAAAACTTATGAAAAATAGATAGATATTTTCAATCGGGACTATGTCTTCGTGATGTTCTTAAAATAAACCTTGGCTACACATTGAAACACAAAAAACATAAGATGATTTTTATAATATACTTATGTGGCAACCCTTAGCTTCTGTCAATTTTGTGTCTATCTTCCTGATTATGAGATAAGATAAATACTACATACACAGATAAAACTTGTTCGTATAACTCTAAGACTTGATTTTATGCGTTGATGAAATTATATAAACAAAAGTTGGTTGTTACAGTCAATAAATTTCTTTAAAAAGTATACTTACATTTCATATTTATGATTACGATAATATGGCTTATTTTATTGTGCATAAGGACTATGTTGTCTTGTTTATTGCATAAACAACTTTGTTTATCGTGCATGTTTTTGTTCTATGATGCGTTCTAGGCAACTGTAAAATATTTTCTGCTTTTAATATCAGGATTGTAGTAATTATTCAAACTGTAAAATAGTACAGTATCACTCAATCCATTTTGCTTAAAAGTGGACGTCGATTGTTTCTTCTGAATTCTTCAGTTGTTTAACGTAGTTCCTATCTAACTCACAGTATATATCATATTAATTTCTTTTATTTCTTTTAGGAAAAGAAGATTTGACTAAAAAACGCTTGGATCTCCAATCAGTCTATAAATACAAATGTGGAAATGGTTATCCACTTCATCTCTCAACCAAAAATGAAAAATCAAATTTCAGGAAACAGTGTAAGCGGTTCTTCATATGTGAAAATAAATTATATTACAGTAAATATCCTACCAAAGACAAACGAGAAGTTATATTTACACAGTCTGAGCGTACAAGTATAATTAAAATGGTTCATGAAGGTATGGACACGAGTCAAGAAGCAAAGGCGCTCTCTAGTCATCGTGGTAGAGATACTACTGAAGCATTTCTTAAAAAGCGGTTTTACTGGCCTTCTATGTTGTTAGATACAAGAAGTTATATTTCCACCTGCCATGTATGCCAGAAAGTAAATTCATCAACAATAAAAGTTGATACAGAATTAGTTCCTATTCCAGTTCCTTCCAAGGTAATGCAACAAATTGGAGTTGACATCATACAGCTCCCCGAAGTAAATGCTTATAAATATGTTATTGTGGCAATTGACTATTTCAGGAAGTGGACCGAAGCCCGGGCTTTAACGGACAAACGTGCAGTCTCAGTAGCTGAGTTTTTATATGAAGATATAATTTGTAGACATGGTTGTCCAGCTATACAAATTAATGATCAAGGAAAAGAGTTTGTAAATAGTGTTTGTGATGAACTACGTAAAAGGACAGGAGTTAAGCAAAGAGTGACGTCAGCTTATCACCCACAATCAAATGGATTGGTGGAAAGGCAAAATAGAACAATTAAAAATTTCATGTTGAAAATTCTATTGGAAAATATTAAAAATTGGCCAAATATTTTGCAAGGTGTCTTATTCGCCCATAGAACATCCGTTCACGCTACGACAAAGTTCTCACCATTTTATATGATGTATCAGAGAAATCCTGTATTACCCGTTGATGTCTCACGGGAAGACAATTCTTCGAATTCAACCCGTACAGAAAAGAATGCTCAATGCTATTTGGATGATTTTACTAAAGAATCTGATTGCAAAGAAGATTTGTTTGATGAAACTCAATTTAGAGATACTTTGAGACGCATGTTAGCAATGAGAGATATACTCCATGATAAGGTAAAAGATAACATTAAATGTGCCCAAAAGAAACAAAAATCTGACTATCAGAAAAGGCATAGTTCAAATTATAATTTTAAAGTTGGAGATAAGGTACTAGTTAGAAACCTTAGGCGTGACGATAGGAAGGGAGGATGAGTCCAAATTCCATGGGGTGGACCATATGTAATTGCTACTATTCATGATAACAAAACTGCCACCTTGAAATCTCTTAATGGTAAGTCACTCTTAAAACGAAAACAACATCTGAAAAATCTGAAGAACTATAATGACCCTGCTAATCGTGGAAATAAAACATTATCACCAGTAACCGTAAGTAAAGATATTTGTAAGGAATCTGACAGTAAACAAGAAAAAATGGCTAACGTTACATGTCTATTAAGTAGGACTGTGAGCAAACACGAAGAAAGCAATGCAACAGATATAAACATCACAGAAAATGAAGAAGACAGACACTATGATGTTAGAAATGAAATGAATATGAAAATCTTATACAGAGAAAACAGATGTAAAGCCAGGAAGAAACAAGCCCGTCTATTACCAGAGCATGAAACACAAATTATAGAAAACACAAAAACAGTTTTCTTTTTTATCCTGTAGATTACAAATGGCAACATGAAAAGGCACAGAAATTGAATCTTCCAATTGTACAGCGTCTTCCATTTCAAGAGAAACCATTATATTTGACACGTCCAGCTACAAGAAAAAGTATTAAAGGTGATGGAAATTGTTGGTTCCGTGCCATAAGTTATTATTTGTGCGGTGACGAAGAAAATTACAAAGAAATTAGAAATCAAGTTACAAATTTCATGACGAGTGATCCAATTAAGCAAGTGATATTACGCTTCACCGGAAATAAGAATTATTTCATTAACTGGAACATGATGAATGATAGAGTGTGGGCAACAGAACTGGAGATATTTGCTACAGCAACATGGCTTGACACTGACATTTATGTCTATACAAGAGTACAACAAACAAACTTCGGTTTGGCAGAAATTTAGTAGCACTACTTTGAAACCTCCAGAAACCGCACCTAACAAAAAACAAAAACTAACAGAAAACAAATCTTCAAAAATTGAAAGATCATTATATATATCAAATATGTGTGGAAATCATTATGATGTGGTAACAAATGTACATACCTCACTTTAAAATGCAATCGTTCATAATTTAAAAGTTTTATATTGATTGATTTACTGAATATTTAAAAGGTATGAATGGTGTTTAGAAGCTTCCTTGATTATTTTAAAAATGTTATTTTATAAATTTTCTATAATGATCAACTTAAATTTCTTTAAAATAAAGGATGTTTAACTTACCGACGTCTCTAGTGGGAAATTGAGTATTTAAATGATTCTCAAAAATATTCGTATTATATTTTATCCAAAGATGTATAGAAAATAAAAGTAATGTGTTAATTAACAGTTAGATAACTCTGAAAATGACATTTAAATATGTTAAAGTAGTATAATATAGGTGTGTAAATGTCCTTATATGCTAATGACAGGAACGTTTTCTAAATTAATAAATCCTATAAAAGCATGAGAATATCTCTATAAAATACTATACTAAATTAGACTTACTTATTAGGATAGAATATTACATTTAATTGTGAAATAAAATGTAAAACAATTTTTTTATAATTTTACTTCCCTAGTGTTACAAAGATTTCAATCAAGTCACTTGGAAACTATTGAAAGTCTATTGCACTCAGCAAACATAATGACTACATCGAATAGCATGATGACATTTAACAAAGCTTCGGAGAAGCATGACCTCTTCTAATCACAAATGTTTTAGCGTATGAGACTGAATGAATAACATTTTGCAATTGTCATTCAAGGTTATTAAGGAATGATCAAAATTACTACTTACATATGTTGACCTGAGTTTCATTTCCAAAGAAGGCATGAAAAGCACTTGAGATTTCTCCATTATATCACACTGTCTGTATATAGTGCACTTAATTTATTAAAACTATCTTTTGTAAGAAGAAGTTTGCCGTTTGAGGTGCGAAGAATCGCGCTTTTTTCATGGAAGCAAGGCATTACTTCTCCGTCGAAACTCTTCTGAATCTTCCGTTGACCTTCGTCTTCGAACAACACGTTCTCGGAGTTTGATGCATTTTCGTTGGACGGCTGGGATCTCTGAATGGAGTCCCGACGATCTTAGATGAGTCATGCTAAATCTTCATCTTCAAAAAGTCAAGAAGTCTTGAAGAATGCACTTCGAATCTGGATGCTCCTCCTCTAAGCTTGAAAGCTCAGTTGAGTGACATAGTCTTGCCGTCGTGCTCTAATGGCGCATACGGACAAGGACGGTAGACGAAAAATGGACGATAACAGATCATAAATATAGAATTTTCTTAGGATATACAGTATATGGAAAATCCTTTCACTCAAACAATATGTTTTGGGCTCATTACCTAGAAAATGCTTGTTATTTTATTATTTGCCTTCTCTTAGACGTCCAACATTCTATCTAGAAAACGACGCACGTTGGATTTCTCCCGCTTTATATATATATATATATATATATATATATATATATATATATATATATATATATATATATATTGGAAATGGCTTTTGTCATGACTTCAAGCTTTTATATAATCTTCATGCATGTTATATTCCCAATTTAAAGCTTTACCCACGAGGAAACCCATTGAAGTGTGACACGAAATTGTGAACGAGATTATGCGCAAGCGAAGTGTTTTTGTGTACAATGAAACCCACTAGAGGAAAAACCCCTCAATCTCAACGGTTCTGGAGATATAAAGCATTAAGGGACAGACTGGTGCTCCGATATTTTGCTAATTTTTGAATATGTAACGATAGTACAAGTAAAAGTGACTTTCAAAAGTAAAGAATTCCTCCATTCACGAAACTTCAGTTATACATCGCCCTAGACACGAGGGTTACAAAACAGAAGAGTCCATAAAAATTCTAGGGGAAGAACGTTTTGGAGGGGAAGTCGATAAAAACGGACTTCCATTGTTCCTATGTTCCTATGTAAAGTGTCTATGTATAGGTTTCTTGGTTTGCTGAATACAATAAAAGCATCATCAGGCAAATAGAATGAAAAATATAAAAATGTTGGAAACCCGAACTTTCCAAACATTTATAATTTCTACAATTATTAAGCGATTGGAACGAAAAATGGCCCAAAGTGTTTGTGCGGAAATTGCCCTTGATAATATAGGATTACTGTCGGATCGCTATTTCCTAATTAATTTACATTCTTTGGTACATAATCAATTGCAAATTCCTGTTTTCCGCATTATGATTCTGTAAGCATGGCGAAAGTCAGGCAACATAAGTAGCGCAACTATTGATTTGTTTTCTTAACGTCAATGAAGTATTATTTACTGAAGTCACTAACGATTTTAACTCCCAGAGGGAGACTATGTGGACAAACAATGTCTCTTATGTGTTTATTGGCTTAAAGGTTTGTGTGTCAAACATTTCTTGAACAGAGTGCTTCCATTGATGTAGTTTTTAAACTTTGTATCGTTTCACAATGTATATTCTTACGTACGACAGTATGAAAAAATACTTTACTTCGTGACGTCTGTGTTGTATACATGCATCAACTTCAAGTGATTTACGAACAGAATATCAAGCGTACAGTTTTTGTTTTTTAAGTGGAAGATACTATTTTTATTTATTGAGTCATACTTTACGTTTTAATGAGACACGCAACTACAAACTATCCTACTTACGTTTGCAACAATAAATGTTTATGTTTCACATTATTTGATTGTTTTTCTCTAGTGCTTTTGCACAGAATATGACCTTGTACAGGGTTTGTCCGGAAAGTAATAGGACTGAACAAAGAGAGAGAAACATACTTTCCAAAAAAAAACTTCTTCTATCTTGCGATACTTCTACCATAATTGTTTTGTAAATAAAACACGAAATCAACGTTTTAACTCTTGTTATTATACTTTGCTCAAATAGGCCATATAACAAGAGAGCGGATTTTGAAGTTTATAAATATTTTAGTATTAATGCAATTTCGTTTTCACTTGCATCTTGAAAACAAGTTAAAAGTAGATCCCAAATAATTTTATTAAGCAACATTTGATGTACCGACAATTTGAATTTAATGAAATATGGGAAAAAAGTTAAAAATTGCCTAAGCAATAATTACCCCCTGTTGAGTATTATGAACTCTGTTCTTATTAAGCTACCTTTGATGTACCGACAATCTGTATTTAATGAAATATGATAGGGAGGTATAAATTGCCTAGGCAATAATTACCCCCCTGTTGAGTATTATGCAGTGTGTTATTATTAAGCTACCTATGATGTGCCGACAATATGTATTTAATGAAATATGCGAGGGGGGTATAAATTGCTAAGGCAATAATTACCCCAATGTTGAGTATTATGTAGTGTGTTATTACTAAGCTACCTTTGATGTACCGACAACTAGTATTTAATGAAATATGAAAGGGGGTATAAATTGCCTAGGCAATAATTACCCCCTGTTCAGAATTATGCAGTGTATTATTATTAAGCTACCTGTGATGTACCGACAACTAGTATTTAATGAAATATGGGAGGGGGTATAAATTGCCTAGGCAATAATTACCCCCCTGTAGAGTATTATGTAGTGTGTTAACAATAAGCCAACTTTGATGAGCCGACAATGTGTATTTAATGAAATATGGGAGGGGGTAAAAATTGCCTAGGCAATAATTACCCCCCTGTAGAGTATTATGTAGTGTGTTAACAATAAGCCACCTTTGATGTGCCGACAATGTGTATTTAATGAAATTTGGGAGGGGGTATAAATTGCCTAGGCAATAATTACCCCCCTGTTGAGTATTATGTAGTGTGTTAACAAAGAGCCACTTTTGATGTGCCGACAATGTGTATTTAATGAAATATAGGAGAGGAGTATAAATTGCCTAGGCAATAATTACCCCCCTGTTGAGGATTATGTAGTGTGTTAACAATAAGCCACATTTGATGTGCCGACATAGTGTATTTAATGAATTATGGGAGGGGGAGTTGAGTATTATGTAGTGTTAACATTAAGCCACCTTTGATGTGCCGACAATGTGTATTTAATGAAATATGGGAGGGGGGTATAAATTACCTAGGCAATAATTACCCCCCTGTAGAGTATTATGTAGTATGTTAACAATAAGCCACCTTTGATGTGCCGACAATGTGTATTTAATGAAATATGGGAGGGGGGTAGAAATTGCCTAGGCAATAATTACCCCCTGTTGAGTATTATATAGTGTGTTAACAATAAGCCACCTTTGATGTGCCGACAATGTGTATTTAATGAAATATGCGAGGGGGGTATAAATTCCTAAGGCAATAATTACCCCAATGTTGAGCATTATGTAGCGTGTTATTACTAAGCTACCTTTGATGTACCGACAACTAGTATTTAATGAAATATGGGAGGGGGTATAAATTAACTAGGCAATAATTACCCCCCTGTTGAGTATTATGCAGTGTATTATTATTAAGCTACCTTTGATGTACCGACAATGTGTATTTAATGAAATATGGTAGGGAGGTATAAATTGCCTAGGCAATAATTACCCCCCTGTTGAGTATTATGTAGTGTGTTAACAATAAGCAACTTTTGATATGCCGACAATGTGTATTTAATGAAATATGGGAGGGGGTATAAATTGCCTAGGCAATAATTACCCCCCTGTTGAGTATTATGTAGTGTGTTAACAATAAGGCACCTTTGATATACCGACAATGTGTATTTAATGAAATATGGGAGGGGGGTATAAATTGCCTAGGCAATAATTACCCCCCTGTTGAGTATTATGTAGTGTGTTAACAAAAAGCCACCTTTGATGTGCCGACAATGTGTATTTAATGAAATATGGGAGGGGGTATAAATTGCCTAGGCAATAATTACCCCCCTGTTGAGTATTATGTAGTGCGTTAACAATAAGCCACCTTTGATGTGCCGACAATGTGTATTTAATGAAATATGGGAGGGGGTATAAATTGCCTAGACAATAATTACCCCCCTGTAGAGTATTATGTAGTGTGTTATTATTAAGCTTCCTTTGATGTACCGACAACTAGTATTTAATGAAATATGGGAGGGGGTATAAATTTTCTAGGCAATAATTACCCCCCTGTAGAGTATTATGTAGTGAGTTAACAATAAGCCAACTTTGATGTGCCGACAATGTGTATTTAATGAAATATGGGAGGGGGGTATAAATTGCCTAGGCAATAATTACCCCCCTGTAGAGTATTATGTAGTGTGTTAACAACAAGCCATATTTGATGTGCCGACAATGTGTATTTAATGAAATATGGGAGGGGGGTATAAATTTCCTAGGCAATAATTACCCCCCTGTTGAGTATTCTGTAGTGTGTTAACAGTAAGCCACCTTTGATGTGCCAACAATGTGTATTTAATGAAATATGGGAGGGGGATATAAATTTCCTAGGCAATAATTACCCCCCTGTTGAGTATTATGTAGTGTGTTAACAATAAGCCACCTTTGATGTGCCGACAATGTGTATTTAATGAAATATGGGAGGGGGTATAAATTGCCTAGACAATAATTACCCCCCTGTAGAGTATTATGTAGTGTGTTATTATTAAGCTTCCTTTGATGTACCGACAACTAGTATTTAATGAAATATGGGAGGGGGTATAAATTTTCTAGGCAATAATTACCCCCCTGTAGAGTATTATGTAGTGAGTTAACAATAAGCCAACTTTGATGTGCCGACAATGTGTATTTAATGAAATATGGGAGGGGGTAAAAATTGCCTAGGCAATAATTACCCCCCTGTAGAGTATTATGTAGCGTGTTAATAAGCCACCTTTGATGTGCCGACAATGTGTATTTAATGAAATATGCGAGGGGGGTATAAATTGCTAAGGCAACAATTACCCCAATGTTGAGTATTATGTAGTGTGTTATTACTAAGCTACCTTTGATGTACCGACAATGTGTATTTAATGAAATATGGTAGGGAGGTATAAATTGCCTAGGCAATAATTACCCCCCTGTTGAGTATTATGTAGTGTGTTAACAATAAACCACTTTTGATATGCCGACAATGTGTATTTAATGAAATATGGGAGGAGGTATAAATTGCCTAGGCAATAATTATCCCCCTGTTGAGTATTATGTAGTGTGTTAACAATAAGCCACCTTTGATGTGCCGACAATGTGTATTTAATGAAATATGGGTGGGGGGTATAAATTGCCTAGACAATAATTACCCCCCTGTAGAGTATTATGTAGTGTGTTATTATTAAGCTTCCTTTGATGTACCGACAACTAGTATTTAATGAAATATGGGAGGGGGTATAAATTGCCTAGGCAATAATTACCCCCCTGTTGATTATTATGTAGTGTGTTAACAATAAGCCACCTTTGATGTGCCGACAATGTGTATTTAATGAAATATGGGAGGGGGTACAAATTGCCTAGGCAATAATTACCCCCCTGTTGAGTATTATGTAGTGTGTTAACAACAAGCCACCTTTGATATGCCGACAATGTGTATTTAATGAAATATGGGAGGGGGGTATAAATTGCCTAGGCAATAATTACCCCCCTGTAGAGTACTATGTAGTATATTAACAATAAGCCACCTTTGATGTACCGACAATGTGTATTTAATGAAATATTGTTAGGGAGGTATAAATTGCCTAGGCAATAATTACCCCCCTTAAAGTATATGTAGTGTGTTAACAATGAGCCACATTTGATGTACCGACAACTTGTTTTTGTTTTGATATGAATGGGAGATATGAATTCCTTGGATGAGTATTATATTGTTTATCAAAAGAGACCGTCTTTTATTGGGAGGTACTTTTTTCCTAGGCATATTATACCGGGGGGTATTTATTTGCGGAGGTACATTTTGCCGGTTACACCGGGTCATATCGGCATCCACGAGAACGAACGTGCTGACGCAGCTCCCAAGAACGCCCCCTTATTTGGGGTTGCAATGGAGCATAGCCTTCCTTGCTCCGACCTTCAGAATCATATCCGTACTTTGATGCGCTCTCACTGGCAAGCGGATTGGGACCAGGGCTATGAGAATAAATTACATGCAGTAGGGCCGGTACTTGGAGAGTGGCGTACGTCTTTTTGTTCCTGTCGTCGAGATGAAGTGCTCCTAGCGCGTCTGCGAATCGGACACTCTCATCTCACACATAACTATTTATTATGTCACGTAAACCGTCCGTATTGTGAAGACTGTATTGTCCCTCTGAGTATTCAGCACATTCTTGTTGAATGTCCTGAATACTCGGATCTCAGAGAACGATTTGGACTGCCTTGTTTACTTGCCCGTGCCTTGGGGGATAATAGTGATATTGTTAGCCGGGCACTTAAGATCGTATCTGCCATTGGGGTTGCTCTCGTTCTCTGAGGAGTTTCTGATTGCTGAATATTTTATTGCTGCTAAATTTTTATCTTTTCTCCCGTTTCTGGTGTTGTTTTTCTATATATTGTTATCGTTATCTCTTTTAACTTATTATTTCATCTTCTTTAGCTTTTGTTTTTTTTCCTTATTCTGTAGGAGCACTTTCGTCTCTGTGAACACTGTTGGTTTTAGCCCTTCCATTTTAATAGTGCAGTTCTGAGCAACCAAATCCGTCCTGACGGGGATATATAGCCTCGTTGCTGACGTCCCCATTAACTGCCTACTTACTCACTTAAAATAATTTGACTGAGCCTAGTATGTTTAATGTTAGTAGAACTCTTGATGGGCAACCCTGTATTCCAAATGTTGGAAATAACTGGAGAGTTTAGTGTTTCTGATAAATTAATGGATAAATTTATATTTGATAAAATAACCCAAAATTTAAATGAAAAGATCGGAAAGTTAAAAGTCATTGATGGTCTAGATAGTGTTAGTTCTTGAGCTCTTGGTAACTGAAGATCATGATTTTCCATTACGATTAATTTTGCTCGCAGTTACAACTAAAACAAGAGGGTTATTATTGGATGTGATTAGAACTTGTATTCGTTTACAGTTAAGATGGCTAGAAGTAAGATTTTGTATAGATTGTATCCATGAACGATAGATCGAGACTTATATCAGAGAGAGTTTATAGGGGTATGAGATTGAATGAAGATGTTAATGCATTTCTTCATAGCGTGTCCCATTCTGCTAAAGTGTTAGGAGTTCGGTCATCTGAATTTGACATTGCTTAGATTATTTTACATGGAATATATCTAAGTTATAGATTTATATGTTTTAATAACTATTGGCCTCGAACATTAAGTGAGTTAGAACAACGGGTTGAAGCTTATAGATCGTACGAGCGTTCGAAATTAGAATTTTTGAAATACAATAATAAATCTAAAATTGAAAACAGGGGAAATAATTTCATGATCATGTCGACTCACGGTGGTTACGGGTTTGAGTCTGGACCTAATGCTCACTTAAGTTCTATTGAAGATTGTTACAAGAGCAATGTAGCTAATAATGGAAATCATAAAGAATGAAAAAGTTTAAGTAGGGATAGAAGTGAAAGAGATAGTGGAGATAACACGTAATTACATAAATTGGGTAAAATTCAATCTGCTGAGAATGAGAACCTGCTTTACTTACAGAGCATACTCCTAGATTCTCAGACTTGCCAACTGTAGTGAGTCATTATCTGAAGATGAATGTTTTTACAAATGAAAGCCGAGCACAACACCCAGCTTCTGCTTCAACTTCAAATGAAGTAAACCTAAAAACATTTAATAAAACAATTGAGCTTGTAATTAACCATGTTTTTGTAAATCCTGACAAGAAATACAGTATTGAGCACTTTCGTCTGCGTCAGAGGGGCATGCCAGTGGTGCCCTACAAAATATGGTGACAAAAGAAAAAATCAAACTGGAGAATTCCCAGAGGAACTGAAAGCAAATTTCTACAGTTTCTATGACTTAAACTATTGGGACCAAGCACTAACTGTTTTGATGTCAATAACGTCTTCGATCCGTTATTCTGGAATCAAAGTTTTAATTTCACTATTAAAATTAATAATTGGTGTACCAAGGCAGAGGCTTGTAGTAACAGCAAGTTGGACCTTTACACAGATACTGGAAATGCATTCTCTGTGTACCTTGGAAATGAAAAAATATTACTATAGGCTGTTGACTCATCCCTTAGAACCGGAAGACGTGGGGATACTCGAGAAAATAATAGATATGCCGGAAAGTGTTTTAGAAGATGATGATAGCACAGTGCAACAAAACGATAGTGATATACATCTAGAAAAGTCTCGCGTTTCAAATGATTTTTTTGCACTGTTTCAAATAGCAGCAGCTCAAGAGAAGGAATTAAATTTTAAAATTCACTCCAAAGACGTGAAGTTGTCTCTTCTTTTTAATGCGTTGTCTTTGTTAGCAGATCTTATGGAAAGAGACTTCATTTTGTGGCAACTAAGGTGCTGGGCAGTGCTCCGTTGTACTTTGGTTGGGAGAGATCCGAGAAAACCTCTTATTGCTAAAATAATTTGGCCAAGAACACGCCGGGGAAGTGAATATGCGCTGATGTATCATTAACCCATTTGCCGCTGACGTTGCGTTTTCGCAACACCTCGTTTTTTCTGTGCATGTATTCAAAATAAGCAAAGTACTATAATATTGTTCGCAAACTGAAAGGTATAAATGTTAATTTTTGATTGCTATTTTATATAAATTCATGTTTGATAACACAGTTTCAGGTGTCTCTAAATGTGTAATTTTAAAGCCTAACAAAAGGATGAATTTGTTTGTTCATGTAGCAACACTGCATTCCACGTTTGACCAGCGCTGGTGCCAGAGTTTCACAAAGGAGTTACTACAAGACAACATGTCCACAAAGTTTACTTTCCATTGTTTCTTGGGTGTTTACGTCCATTGATTGTTTAGTGTTGCGTTTCCGCAACGTCAGCGGAAAGGAAGTACTGAAGTGCATAAAAGTGATTATCACTGACATTTTTATATTTATGGATTTCGGTTTGCCAGTGGTTATTTTCCTTATTGTGCTGATTCAAGCAAACTGTGACAATGGCTCCACGTCAAACTTTTCTAACACTGGAAGAAGCAGAGCATTATATTTTGTCAGACTCAGATAATGATGAAGAAGAAATTGTAATATTACCTCCTGAACCTGCAGAAGTAAGCGATGAAGAAGGGGACGATTGTGACATGAACGATGATAATCTTCCACCTGACGTGTGAGGTAAGCTTGAGATTCACCGAGTTGCAGACGGCGCGGATAAGCCTCGACCTTCTACGTCAAATGATAACCCCAAACCTCGTTCATCTTGTGGTAACAAGAGGAAGAGAACAACTCGTGCAGCACCAGTTTTCAAGAGGGTAAAAAAGGACGCTCATTATTCGAGTCATCATGTAAATCTGGAGAAGCAGTGTGTCTTAAATGTGCAAGAAGAACTAATTGACAAGAACAGCGTCGAACTTTTCAGCTTGTTTTTTGATAAAGAAATCTATGATCTTTTGGTAAAACAAAACAATTTATATGCAACTTAAAACAATAGACATGAATTTAGAGAAACCGAGGAGATGATGAAGGGATTCAATGGTTTTCTGCTACTTACTGGATACCATTCACTTCCGCAAGAAGAAATGTACTGGTCCTTGGATAATGATGTGTCAGTTCCTTTTGTGCGAGAAGCTATGAGTAGGAACATATACAAATATAAAAAAGAACCTGCGTTTAGCCGACAACACTCAGATGGACAAAACGGATAGAATGTACAAAGCTCGGAAGTATTTCCAATTACTGAGTAGCAAGTTTAGTCGCTTTGGTGTATTTCGGCATAACCTAAGCATAGATGAACAAATGATTCCATACCGTGGAAGGCACTCCGCTAAGATCTTCATGAAAGTTAAACCCATAACGTTTGGATACAAGTGTTTGTGCCTGGCTTGACATGATGGATACCTCTATGCTTTTGAAGTATACGTCGGAAAAGACAATGACACAAGTCTTGAAGAAAACAAATTTAGGGTTGGGACGAAGTGTATTGCTGAGTTTACTCAAAGTTGTTGACGAAGGTAGTGTTCACTGTATATTTTTCGACAATTTTTTCACATCCTTGAATCTTCTAACTGAAGTGAACAAGTTGGGTCTATACGCTACCGGCACGATCAGAGAAAACAGGACTGGAACATGCCCTTTACAGCCACCGAAAGTGTTAGTAAAGCACCCCGTCCATGTAGCGGACCGCCATCGTCGAGAGGGCGTGGAGCTGAGGGCGGCTTCATTCATTCATATATCACCCCTCATCTGCATCGTTTGCATGCCCTCTCATCCGCGAATACCGCTACCGGACTCGCGTGTGGTTGGTAAGAGTCGGAAGGTCTAATGAACGTCTTCCCCCAGTTGTGGAGGACGTGAACCCACCGGGCCTACTGTTGTGTGCGTCCAGTGTTTATGTTGTCTCGAGTGTTGAGTCTTTCAAAACATACAACAAACGATAAAAAATGCAAAACTAAAAATCATAAAAAAAGCAAAGTTTAAAAACATCTACACCTTTTTGTTTTGTTTTCTTGTTTCTGGGCTGGCGGGATCTGTCTTTTGGTTAACCAGGTTCTCTTTTTTTCGTTTATCCTTCTTTTTTTCCGGAGCACGTGTTTCTGTTGACGGGAATGGTTTTGCTGCTCCTTCATTCCCCTCGACAGCGTCCTGATCCTACGGTTTGGGTGTGCCTATGGGATTGCCAGGGTGTAGCGTTAGTTCTTATCGCAAGCGCCCCGAAATGCCTTCCCCACCCTTTTTTTCCCTCTATAGGTGTTTATTTCAATTCTTCTTTTTCTGGGTACGAAAACACTACGAACTGATCCGGGCTCTCCCTCATGGAAGAAGTCCAAACCTAGTGCAAGTGAAATTGTGAAAAAGACAAGTATCGTGACCCCTGTTGTCCGATTGATTGTGTCAGTGACTTTTCCAGGAAATTTGTGATGTTTAAAAATTAAATACAAAGTGTTGAAATAAAAGTAAAAAGATAGAGACTTTTCAAATATTATACTTCATATATGAATATAAATATGTAATTTTACATTATGTTTATTGAAGTTTGTTGTCATTGTAACAAAACTTTCGATATATATATATAAAACAAAATTTTTGTTTGTGGTAGGAGGGAGGTTGTCGAATGTCACAAAAATAACTTTATTTTTTAAAAAATGTAAAAATAAAAATTATGCGATGAGAAGTTCCGTAAATCTTTATGAATCAAGCTGTGAGTTACAAATATTTCGCTTTTCGAATAACAGATGGCAGTGTTTCAGCTGCATATTGTGTCGTTGTGATACCACGCCCCTCATTTTTTTCATGGTATGAAGATTGCTTCGGTCGCTTCATTCCGACCTTGGGAACAGCTGGTTTAACAGCAGGGAGAAGAGTGTTTTTGTGTCATCTAACGTGAAGAGTTACTATTCCGTAGGATGGATTCTTGACTGAAACTTACCACGGAAAAAAAATGGAGCTATTGAATAGTGCTAAGTTCTCCTATACGATTAATGGATTACTTTGAATTTCTTTTTAATTCTTTGAAGATAAATTTGCCACTTAGCATTTAATACTATTTAACTAACAATAGTACCTTCTCTAAGGTGTCTTGTGAATTAATATAAATTAATTTAATCATTTTTTCTGCATTACTCGTATGAGAAAAATAATTAGAGAAAACGAAAGTTATAGTTTGTATTTAACAAATTAATCGATGCAGGATAAAACTTCCTGTTAGGTTTTAATGCGCCTAATTTTCTCTTAGGTTTAAAGCGCTTTAAAATTTTGAAAAAAACGGGGATGTTAATCGCCAAAGAGTTAGAGCGTAAGATAACACACAAGACACTTCGGTTTTCCACGGAGATGTCTCAATGCGTCCACTTTTGCCGCCAACGTTCTTGCATTGTTGACCCGGACTTCTATCTCAATGTTACTCGTCTGTGATTTGTTGATACTATCCGTTACTTGGGTTTACTCTTTGACAGTCGACTGACGTGGGCATCACACATTCGTTCTCTTAAGTATTCTTGTCTCCGCGCTCTGAATCATCTCCTTGGCCTGTCCTACCGCACATGGGGTGCTGATCGAACTGTTTTGCTTCGCTTATACCGTAGTCTAAACTGATCCAAGTTAGACTATTTCTATATTGTGTATTCGTCTGCTCGCTCTTCTCTGCTGCGGCAACCAGACAGAATTCATCACCTGGGTATCCGACTAGCTACTGGTGCTTTTCGTACTAGTCCTATTGCCAGCCTTTATCTTGAGGCCAACGAACCTTCGTTAACATTTTGTCGTGAGAGACTTCTGTTAAATTATTCTGCACATGTGCGCTGTATGCCTGGCCATCCCGGTAGACCCTGTCTCCGTGGTGGTTGGATTTACGAGCGCATTGCTTCACGTATTTCTGCTGCACGCCAATTGTACGTCCAGATGTGTGGGAGTCCTCTCACTGCCGATTTCGTGTTGCTTTCTCTCTCGCTAGTCCAGTTTTGTGCTGTCCCGCCATGGATGCTTCGACATCCGCAAATTGATTTACGCTTGTGTTCTTATTCAAAGCAAGATACCAGCTCCCAGATCTACCGGCTAGAGTTCGCAGCATTACTCGAACAATAATCCGATCTTCATTTGTTTAATACGGACGGTTCTAAACATGGGAATTCTGTTGGCTGTGCCTTTGTTTCCCACGAAGTCAGCTCAGAGTTCAGTTTGCATTCCCTGTGTTCAGTGTACACTGCTGAACTAACTGCGATCAAGCTTGTCCTTGACCATGGTTTCACTACGTCGCGTGCTAGTTTGCACCGACTCTGAGAGTGTTATCGTTAATCTAGAGAATGTCTTTAGCCGAAATTCTCTTGTTCAAGACATTCTTGTGAGATACCATCAGCTACAGCAGGAGGACTGTGTCATCGCTGTCTGCTGAGTGCCAGTCATGTCGGCATTCGAGGAAACGAACGGGCAGACACAGCTGCTAAGAACGCCGCCTTGGCTAGGGTTTTCCTCGAGCATAGCCTTCCTTGCTCCGATCTTTGTCGTCATATTTCTAGCTTGATGCGCACTCACTGGCAAGCAGTTTGGGACGAAGCACAGGATAATAAAATTCACGCAGTTTTAGCCTGTTCCTCTCTTTAATCTTCTCGTCCTAAGAACCGTGTTTATTGTGAAGGGGATGTATAGCTTTGATTTATTCATTCATTCTTGACGAGAGTGGCTTCCTCATCCTTAACGACGGCAGCCCTACTCATTTCTTCGCTGCCTATGGCACATACTCCTGTTTCAACCTCTCCATGTGCAGCGAAGGGCTCTTGATCTCATTGACATGGAGAGTACATTCTGATTTTTGTGGCGGTGATCGTTTTCCCTTGTCTCTTGATGGGTACCTGTTGCTCACCCTTTACTTCTCCGCCGCTTCAATCTGAAGCGTGCTGACTGGCGTAAATTCCTTGAACTCAGTGCGTTCATTGTCGTGATGAACTCTCTGTCGCAGCAGTAGCAGAATTTTTCGAGCACACTGTTGTTGACGCTGCTCAGAGTGTGGTGGCGAAGTCTCCCACCGGTAAGTTCCATGGTGGTCTGCGAACATTTGTGAGGCTATCCTGACTGGATGGCGCGCTCTTGCCACTTCTAATCGTCATCCTACTGATGAAAATCTCCAGCGCTTCCGCATTCTACGAGCTCGTACGTCTCATGAGGATCTTGGCTAGAAGATCGAAACGTCATGTTTTTTATTAAATAAGTGCAGTCTGGTTCAGCAGTCTGCTTATTTTTCAGAAAATTGCCGTGTTCTGAAATATGTGCATGTGAAGGGATCCAGAGAATTATGAAAACAATCCGGACAAGTAATATAAGGCGGAGGTTGATGATGACAGTGACTATGACGAGAGTGAACCCCTTTAAAAAATAACAGAATGAACAGTAATGTTACAGTTATTCTGTTAAATATTCCTATTTATCCTCATGTTTGATTCCCTAAGAAAATCAAAGAAATCCCATACTTTCAACAGATGTAGAAATTGGTTTATTAAGAAAGTAACAGAAAACAGAAATTCAATACGAGTGGTCTGGGGATACCTAAGTGCTGCCAGTTCATTTGCATTCTATCTGTTCCATATGTTTGTAATCATAATTCAAATACAAAGTTATTCAATTTAATGTAACAGTTATTCAGTTCAAATTAAAATGGAATGACAAAAATAAGGAAAATTGAATTCACAACATTGTTGTTTCTTTCTCTCTAAAAATTATGACATTTTGAAATTTGAAGATCTGTTTGATTAATTTCCATCTCGATTAATTTTGTTCGGAGTTACAACTAAAACTAGAGGGTTATTATTGGATGTGATTAGAACTTGTATTCGTTTACAGTTAAGATGGCTAGAAGTTAGAAGTAAGATTTTTTATTGATTTGTATACATGAACGCTAGATCGAGACTTATATCAGAGAGAGTTTATAGGGATATGAGATTGAATGAAGATGTTAATGCATTTATTCATAGCGTGTCTCATTCTGCTAAAGTGTTAGGAGTTGGGTCATCTGAATTTGACATTGTTTATATTTTAAATAGTATATATCCAAGTTATAGATTTATATGTTTTAATGACTATTGGCCACGAACATTAAGTGAGTTAGAACAACATGTTGAAGCTTATAATTCGTACAAGCGTTCGAAATTAGAATTTTTGAGATACAAAGTAAATCTAAAATTGAAAATAGGGGAAATAACTTCATGACCATGTCGACTCACGGTGGTTACGAGTTTGAGTGTGGACCTAATGCTCACTTAAGTTCTATTCAAGATTGTTACAAGAGCAATGTACCTAATAATGGAAGTCATAAAGAATGTAAAGGTTTAAGTAGGGATAGAAGTGGAAGAGATAGTGGAGATAACACGAAATTACATAAAATGGATAAAATTCAATCTGCTGAGAATGAGGACCTGCTTTACTTATAGAGCATACTCCTAGAATCTCAGACTTGCGAACTGTAGAGTCATAATCTGAAGATGAATGTTGTTACAAATGAAAGCCAGGCACAAAACCCAGCTTCTGCTTCAACTTCAAATGAAGTAAACCTAAAAACATTTAATAAAACAATTAAGTTTGTAATTAACCATGTTTTTGTAAATCCTGACAAGAAATACAGTATTGAGCAAACTTTCGTCTGCGTTAGAGGGGCATGCCAGTGGTGCCCTACAAAATATGGTGACAAAAGAAAAAATCAAACTGGAGAATTCCCAGAGGAACTGAAAGCAAATTTCTACAGTTTCTATGACTTAAACTATTGGGACCAAGCACTAACTGTTTTGATGTCAATAACGTCTTCGATCCATTATTCTGGAATCAAAGTTTTAATTTCACTATTAAAATTAATAATTGGTGTACCAAGGCAGAGGCTTGTAGTAACAGCAAGTTGGACCTTTACACAGATACTGGAAATGCATTCTCTGTGTACCTTGGAAATGAAAAAATATTACTTTAGGCTGTTGACTCATTCCTTAGAATCGAAAGACGTGGGGATACTCGAGAAAATAATAGATATGCCGGAAAGTGTTTTAGAAGATGATGATAGCACAGTGCAACAAAACGATAGTGATATACATCTAGAAAAGTCTCGCGTTTCAAATGATTTTTTTGCACTGTTTCAAATAGCAGCAGCTCAAGAGAAGGAATTAAATTTTAAAATTCACTCCAAAGACGTGAAGTTGTCTCTTCTTTTTAATGCGTTGTCTTTGTTAGCAGATCTTATGGAAAGAGACTTCATTTTGTGGCAACTAAGGTGCTGGGCAGTGCTCCGTTGTACTTTGGTTGGGAGAGATCCGAGAAAACCTCTTATTGCTAAAATAATTTGGCCAAGAACACGCCGGTGAAGTGAATATGCGCTGATGTATCATTAACCCATTTTCCGCTGACGTTGCGTTTTCGCAACACCTCGTTTTTTCTGTGCATGTATTCAAAATAAGCAAAGTACTATAATATTGTTCGCAAACTGAAAGGTATAAATGTTAATTTTTGATTGCTATTTTATATAAATTCATGTTTGATAACACAGTTTCAGGTGTCTCTAAATGTGTAATTTTAAAGCCTAACAAAAGGATGAATTTGTTTGTTCATGTAGCAACACTGCATTCCACGTTTGACCAGCGCTGGTGCCAGAGTTTCACAAAGGAGTTACTACAAGACAACATGTCCACAAAGTTTACTTTCCATTGTTTCTTGGGTGTTTACGTCCATTGATTGTTTAGTGTTGCGTTTCCGCAACGTCAGCGGAAAGGAAGTACTGAAGTGCATAAAAGTGATTATCACTGACATTTTTATATTTATGGATTTCGGTTTGCCAGTGGTTACTTTCCTTATTGTGCTGATTCAAGCAAACTGTGACAATGGCTCCACGTCAAACTTTTCTAACACTGGAAGAAGCAGAGCATTATATTTTGTCAGACTCAGATAATGATGAAGAAGAAATTGTAATATTACCTCCTGAACCTGCAGAAGTAAGCGATGAAGAAGGGGACGATTGTGACATGAACGATGATAATCTTCCACCTGACGTGTGAGGTAAGCTTGAGATTCACCGAGTTGCAGACGGCGCGGATAAGCCTCGACCTTCTACGTCAAATGATAACCCCAAACCTCGTTCATCTTGTGGTAACAAGAGGAAGAGAACAACTCGTGCAGCACCAGTTTTCAAGAGGGTAAAAAAGGACGCTCATTATTCGAGTCGTCATGTAAATCTGGAGAAGCAGTGTGTCTTAAATGTGCAAGAAGAACTAATTGACAAGAACAGCGTCGAACTTTTCAGCTTGTTTTTTGATAAAGAAATCTATGATCTTTTGGTAAAACAAAACAATTTATATGCAACTTAAAACAATAGACATGAATTTAGAGAAACCGAGGAGATGATGAAGGGATTCAATTGTTTTCTGCTACTTACTGGATACCATTCACTTCCGCAAGAAGAAATGTACTGGTCCTTGGATAATGATGTGTCAGTTCCTTTTGTGCGAGAAGCTATGAGTAGGAACATATACAAATATAAAAAAGAACCTGCGTTTAGCCGACAACACTCAGATGGACAAAACGGATAGAATGTACAAAGCTCGGAAGTATTTCCAATTACTGAGTAGCAAGTTTAGTCGCTTTGGTGTATTTCGGCATAACCTAAGCATAGATGAACAAATGATTCCATACCGTGGAAGGCACTCCGCTAAGATCTTCATGAAAGTTAAACCCATAACGTTTGGATACAAGTGTTTGTGCCTGGCTTGACATGATGGATACCTCTATGCTTTTGAAGTATACGTCGGAAAAGACAATGACACAAGTCTTGAAGAAAACAAATTTAGGGTTGGGACGAAGTGTATTGCTGAGTTTACTCAAAGTTGTTGACGAAGGTAGTGTTCACTGTATATTTTTCGACAATTTTTTCACATCCTTGAATCTTCTAACTGAAGTGAACAAGTTGGGTCTATACGCTACCGGCACGATCAGAGAAAACAGGACTGGAACATGCCCTTTACAGCCACCGAAAGTGTTAGTAAAGCACCCCGTCCATGTAGCGGACCGCCATCGTCGAGAGGGCGTGGAGCTGAGGGCGGCTTCATTCATTCATATATCACCCCTCATCTGCATCGTTTGCATGCCCTCTCATCCGCGAATACCGCTACCGGACTCGCGTGTGGTTGGTAAGAGTCGGAAGGTCTAATGAACGTCTTCCCCCAGTTGTGGAGGACGTGAACCCACCGGGCCTACTGTTGTGTGCGTCCAGTGTTTGTGTTGTCTCGAGTGTTGAGTCTTTCAAAACATACAACAAACGATAAAAAATGCAAAACTAAAAATCATAAAAAAACAAAGTTTAAAAACATCTGCACCTTTTTGTTTTGTTTTCTTGTTTCTGGGCTGGCGGGATCTGTCTTTTGGTTAACCAGGTTCTCTTTTTTTCGTTTATCCTTCTTTTTTTCCGGAGCACGTGTTTCTGTTGACGGGAATGGTTTTGCTGCTCCTTCATTCCCCTCGACAGCGTCCTGATCCTACGGTTTGGGTGTGCCTATGGGATTGCCAGGGTGTAGCGTTAGTTCTCATCGCAAGCGCCCCGAAATGCCTTCCCCACCCTTTTTTTCCCTCTATAGGTGTTTATTTCAATTCTTCTTTTTCTGGGTACGAAAACACTACGAACTGATCCGGGCTCTCCCTCATGGAAGAAGTCCAAACCTAGTGCAAGTGAAATTGTGAAAAAGACAAGTATCGTGACCCCTGTTGTCCGATTGATTGTGTCAGTGACTTTTCCAGGAAATTTGTGATGTTTAAAAATTAAATACAAAGTGTTGAAATAAAAGTAAAAAGATAGAGACTTTTCAAATATTATACTTCATATATGAATATAAATATGTAATTTTACATTATGTTTATTGAAGTTTGTTGTCATTGTAACAAAACTTTCGATATATATATATAAAACAAAATTTTTGTTTGTGGTAGGAGGGAGGTTGTCGAATGTCACAAAAATAACTTTATTTTTTAAAAAATGTAAAAATAAAAATTATGCGATGAGAAGTTCCGTAAATCTTTATGAATCAAGCTGTGAGTTACAAATATTTCGCTTTTCGAATAACAGATGGCAGTGTTTCAGCTGCATATTGTGTCGTTGTGATACCACGCCCCTCATTTTTTTCATGGTATGAAGATTGCTTCGGTCGCTTCATTCCGACCTTGGGAACAGCTGGTTTAACAGCAGGGAGAAGAGTGTTTTTGTGTCATCTAACGTGAAGAGTTACTATTCCGTAGGATGGATTCTTGACTGAAACTTACCACGGAAAAAAAATGGAGCTATTGAATAGTGCTAAGTTCTCCTATACGATTAATGGATTACTTTGAATTTCTTTTTAATTCTTTGAAGATAAATTTGCCACTTAGCATTTAATACTATTTAACTAACAATAGTACCTTCTCTAAGGTGTCTTTTGAATTAATATAAATTAATTTAATCATTTTTTCTGCATTACTCGTATGAGAAAAATAATTAGAGAAAACGAAAGTTATAGTTTGTATTTAATAAATTAATCGATGCAGGATAAAACTTCCTGTTAGGTTTTAATGCGCCTAATTTTCTCTTAGGTTTAAAGCGCTTTAAAATTTTGAAAAAAACGGGGATGTTAATCGCCAAAGAGTTAGAGCGTAAGATAACACACAAGACACTTCGGTTTTCCACGGAGATGTCTCAATGCGTCCACTTTTGCCGCCAACGTTCTTGCATTGTTGACCCGGACTTCTATCTCAATGTTACTCGTCTGTGATTTGTTGATACTATCCGTTACTTGGGTTTACTCTTTGACAGTCGACTGACGTGGGCATCACACATTCGTTCTCTTAAGTATTCTTGTCTCCGCGCTCTGAATCATCTCCTTGGCCTGTCCTACCGCACATGGGGTGCTGATCGAACTGTTTTGCTTAGCTTATACCGTAGTCTAAACTGATCCAAGTTAGACTATTTCTGTATTGTGTATTCGTCTGCTCGCTCTTCTCTGCTGCGGCAACCAGACAGAATTCATCACCTGGGTATCCGACTAGCTACTGGTGCTTTTCGTACTAGTCCTATTGCCAGCCTTTATCTTGAGGCCAACGAACCTTCGTTAACATTTTGTCGTGAGAGACTTCTGTTAAATTATTCTGCACATGTGCGCTGTATGCCTGGCCATCCCGGTAGACCCTGTCTCCGTGGTGGTTGGATTTACGAGCGCATTGCTTCACGTATTTCTGCTGCACGCCAATTGTACGTCCAGATGTGTGGGAGTCCTCTCACTGCCGATTTCGTGTTGCTTTCTCTCTCGCTAGTCCAGTTTTGTGCTGTCCCGCCATGGATGCTTCGACAACCGCAAATTGATTTACGCTTGTGTTCTTATTCAAAGCAAGATACCAGCTCCCAGATCTACCGGCTAGAGTTCGCAGCATTACTCGAACAATAATCCGATCTTCATTTGTTTAATACGGACGGTTCTAAACATGGGAATTCTGTTGGCTGTGCCTTTGTTTCCCACGAAGTCAGCTCAGAGTTCAGTTTGCATTCCCTGTGTTCAATGAATGAATAGGGGGTTTAATGGGGACGTCAGCATCAAGGCTATATGTCCCCGTCACGATTTACATTGTTGCTCTGGACTAAAACATGTAAAGAAAAAGGTTAAAATACTAGAGTGCAATAAACGAAAGTGCTGCTAAATAAAAACATAAAATGAAAAAGAAAATAAAAGAATAAATAGTCTAAAACAGATAACAAAAACAATATATAGAAAACAATAAAAGATAACAGAAATTAAAAGTTTAGCAGCAATAAAAATAGACAACACATTAAAAACGCTCAGAGAACGTGAGCAACCCCACAAGCTTTAACAAAGTCCAGTACCCGGCTAACTATATCATGTGAATCCACCAAAGCGCGAGTAAGAACAGAAGGCAATCCGAAACGTTCTCTGAGAGCTGAGTATTCAGGACATTCAACAAGAATGTGCTGAATACTCAGCGGGACTATACACTCCTCACAGTACGGACGGTTCAATCTTTGCAGCAAGTAGCCATGCGTCAGATGAGAGTGTCCGATACGCAGACGCGCCAGGAGCACTTCATCTCGACGACGATGGCACGACGACGTACGCCATTCTCCTAGAAGTGGCTTCACTACATGTAACTTATTCTCAAGAGCCTGGTCCCAATCTGCTTGCCAGTGAGAGCGCAACAAAGAATAGAAATGACACTGAACATCGGAGCAGGGAAGGCTATGCTCCAGTGCAACCCCGGCCAAGGCGGCGTTCTTGGCAGCTGTGTCAGCACGTTCGTTTCCCCGGATGCCGACATGACCCGGCACCCAGCAGACAACGACGACACAACCCTGTTGCTGCAATTCATGGCATCTCACAAGAATGTCCTGCACGACAGAGTGCATACTAAAGACATTCTGTAGACTCAAAATCACACTCTGAGAATCGGTGCAAATAAGCACACGACGGAGGGAAAGCGTGAGAGCGTGGTCTAAGGCAAGCTTAACTGCAGTCAATTCAGCAGTGAACACTGAACACAGGCGATGTAAAAGAAATTCGGAGCTGGCCCCGTCGGTGACAAAGGCACAGCCTACAGAATCCTCATTCTTAGAACCGTCCGTAAAGAACACACTAAAATCGGGGTACTGATCTAACAGTGCGGCAAACTCTTGCTGGTACACCTGGGGACTAGTTTGCTGTTTCGAATACATAGATAAACGTAAATCATGGCGAGGGAGACGAAGCAGCCATGGGGGAACAGCGCAAAAGAACCAATGAAAGAGAGGGCCACACGAAATCGTCGCCAAGGAAACTCTCACACGCACGGATGTACCATGGACGTGTAGAGCGAGGACGTGCAGCATAGCGCTCGTATATCCGACCACCACGGAGACATGGTCTACACGGGTGGTCTGGAATACAACGCACATGCGCAGAATAATTAAGAAGTAGTCTGCTGCGACGATATGATAACGAAGTTTGATTGGCATCAGCATACAAGCTGGCGACGGGACTAGTTCGGTAGGCGCCAGTAGCAAGACGAATACCCAGGTGATGCACTGTGTCAAGTTGTCGTAACAGAGAAGCACGAGCAGAACCATAGACAATACAGCCATAGTCTAACTTGGACCGAATTAGACTACGGTATAAACGAAGTAGAACAGTACGATCAGCACCCCACGTGCGGTGGGAAAGGACACGAAGGAGATTCAGAGCTCGAAGACAAGAATATCTAAGAGTCCGTACATGTGGTGCCCACGACAAGCGACGGTCAAACACCAGACCCAAGAAACGGACTGTATCAACGAATGACAAACGGGTGCCATCGAGGTACAAGTCCGGGTCAACAACGCACGTACGCTGCCGGCAGAAGTGAACATATTGGGATTCCTCGCTGGAAAAGCGAAATCCAGTCTCATTCGACCAGCGAACGAGACGGTTGAGAGTCAGTTGAAGCTGTCGAGTAATGCCGCGAAGGTGGCGGGAGCGACAGAAAATTACAAGATCGTCAACATTAAGCAGACCAGACACAGGAGCCTGGATCTGCGAAAAAACGCTGTTGACTGCGACAGCAAACAACGTGACACTAAGAACACTGCCTTGTAGAACACCATTTTCTTGTACAAAGCGCTCTGAGAGAGTAGAGCCCACACGCACTCTAAAGTGTCGCTCGTGAAGAAAATTCGAAATAAAGTGGGCCATATGCCCACGAAGACCCCAGTCGTATAATTGTTTTAGGATTCCGTAACGCCATGTGGTGTCATACGCCTTCTCTAAGTCGAAAAATATAGCAACAAGATGCTGGCCGTCGAGAAAGGCGTCTTGAATTTCACCCTCAAGATAAGCAAGATTGTCGGTAGTGGAGCGGAAACGACGAAATCCACTTTGAAATTTGCTCAAAAGGGAATGCGATTCCAAATACCACACCAGGCGCTTGTTGACCATTCGCTCCAGCAGCTTACAGACACAGCTCGTGAGAGCAATGGGTCTGTAGCTCGTGGGGCTAGTTGCGGCTTTCCCTGGCTTTAAGATGGGAAGAACCAGGGCCTCACACCAAGCAGGTGGAAAAAACTCCTCAACCCAGAGGCGATTATACAGCTGCAATAATGCAAGCTGAGAATCGCGGGAGAGGTTGCGCAACATATCATAGGAAACACGGTCAAGCCCGGGAGCAGTATTGGACGATTCGCGGAGAGCAGAATCGAACTCAACGAGCGTGAAAGGAGCGTTATAGTCCTCACTGTTGGCGGTAAGGAAATTTAACGGGTTTCGCTCCAGCTGAGGACGTGAACGAGCAAAGGCTGGTGGGTAGTGATCTGACTCAGAGATAGTGGCAAAATGGTGGCCCAAGATATTGGCGATCTCTGAGGGATTGGTCTCTAGAACACCATTCACCGTTAAGGCTGGGACAAGAAGTAAAGAAGCGGATCCGTTTAGGGAGCGAACCCGACGCCACACAGTTGACATAGGTGTGCGACTACTGATGGACGAAACGTAATTCTTCCAGCTTTGGCGCTTCGAGAGCTTGACCAGACGTCGAGCACGAGCACGTAGAATGCGGAATTGCTGAAGATTGTCTTCTGTGGGATGATGATTAAAAGTGGCAAGAGCGCGCCGACGAGCCTGGAGAGCCTCACGGAGTTTCGCAGACCACCAAAGAAACACGCCGGCGAGAAACGTCGCCACCGCATTCTGGAATGGAACCATGAGCAGCATCAAGAACAGTCTGCTCAAAAGCCTCAGCCACAACAGCTACAGGGAGATCATCACGACAATGAAACTCACTGAGCTCACGGAATTTACGCCAGTCAGCACGCTTCAGATTGAAGCGGCGGGGAGGAAAAGGAGGAGTAACTGGGAGACCTTCAACAAACAACGGGAAGTGATCACTGCCACAAAGATCAGGATGCACTCTCCAGGTCAATGAGGTCAAGAGACCAGCACTGCACATGGAGAGGTCGATACAAGAATATGTGCCATGGGCAGTGGAGAAATGAGTAGGACTGCCATCGTTAAGGATAAGTAAGCCACTCTCCTCAAGAAATTGGGTGACCTCGCGGCCACGACCGTCAGTACGGACAGAACCCCACAGACGGTGATAGGCATTAAGGTCTCCTACAAGCAAGACTGGCGGCTCAAGTTGATGGAAGAGCTGAAGCAGATCGGCGGTTGTAAAGGCTTCTGAGTGAGGAACGTACAATGAGCATACTGTAAGCGGGCGAGAAAAGTGTACTCGCACCGCAACGGCTTGCAGTCGGGACACAATGTGAATTTGCTGAGAATACAAAGAATCGGAGGCACAGACTGCCACGCCGCCAGCAGCGTGGGCAGCGTCTGGCATGTCACATCGATACATAGTATACCCAGAAAGAACAAATGACTGGGTAGGCTTAAAATGGGTTTCCTGCAAGCAGAGAAGTACAGGCGAGTGGTCAGTTAGCAGTTGGATCAATTCCTCACGGTGACCACAGAAGCTATTGAGGTTCCACTGAAGAAGCGCCATACTGGGAAGGATTAACGTTTCAGGCGAACTTTCCCACGGGGTCCAATAACAGCCCACTCGGAATCCATTAGTTCGTCCTCCACCATGTCAGATTTCAGAGAAACGGCAGGAGGCTTACGAACTGGCGTAGATTTTGTTCTCTTGGGAGTGAGAACAGTCTCGTTCAGCCGGCGAATATGTTGGCTAAGTTTAAGTCCGGCTATATAAGGTGATCGGCGCTGGGCTGGAGTACGCCGAAGAGCACCACTAACAGAAACACGTGGGGTTCTGGGAAGCTCGCTTGTCGTTGCAACCGGGGTCTTCGGGGCACAACTATTCTGTGGGACCGAGTCTGTCTGGGTGGAAACGTCGCAAGTCTGGGTGGCTACAGATTTTCGGGAACTAGCTGCAACAGTAGCGAAGGGAACAGATAGCGAAGAAGGGACGCTTTCTTTCAGACGACGCTTAGCATCAGCAGCAGAAATCTTCTCAAAATACGCTTCTCGCGCTGAAAGGCTGGACAGTCCCGTGACCAAGCTGAATGCTCACCCTTGCAGTTGACACAGAAGGGCTTGGCCGCTTTGCAGGGTTCCGCACCATGACTACCCTGGCCACAAATCGCACAAAGAGCAGCACTCGCATTACACGAGGTGCTGGTGTGCCCATAATGTTGACATTTAAAGCACCGCAAAGGACTAGGGATATACGGCCGAACTTTCAAACGATAGTATCCAGCCTTGACGTACTCCGGAAGCGTGGGCAAACTGAAAGTAAGAATCAGGGACTGGGTGGCGACAAGTTCACCTGACTTTTTACTTTTGATTCGAGCTACGTCGATAACGTGTTGGTCCGCTAACTCCGACTTAATTTCCTCTTCGGTTGCATTGAGGAGATCCCAACACGATATTACCCCTTTGGAAACGTTCAGCATACGATGTGGTTCGACTGACACGTTCACCGGTCCAATAGATGTTAACTTAAGTAGCTTCGCAGTTTGCCTCTCGTCTGTCGTTTCCACCAATAAAGTGCCATTACGCAACTTCTTCATATCTTTTACCTGTCCGGCATGGTAAGTGATAACTTTATGGATAACAAAAGGGGACAAGCCCTTAATAGCACTCGGACGGTTTGCATCAGAATTGGCACTATCAACGTCTTTATCTTTTATTACAAGATACCGGACAACAGGTGTCGTGATACTTGTCTTTTCCACTATCTCAGGTTCAGTTGGTTTGGGCTTCTTCCGTGATGGAGAGCCCTGATCAGAGTTTAAAGTGTTTTTACCCATAAAAGTGTGAATGTAATGAACATTTTTGGAAAGAAAAAGGGTGTGAGGTCACACCGGGGCGTTAATAGGGGAACTAACGCTACCCCCTGGTCATCCCTTCAGCACGCCCAACACCTTAGGATCAGCGTGGGGCCGACGCGGTCAAGGGGAATGGAAGTGCAAAAACCATTCCCGTCGACAAAAACGCGTGGCCCCGGAAAAAGAAGAAGAGAAACAAAACAAAAGAACCTGGCAAACAAAAAGATAGACCCCCACCAGCCCAGGAAGAACAAAACAAAACTAATGGTGCGGATTTTTTTGTATTTTTATTATTTTTTGTTTTTTATAGGATTTTTTTAGTTTTTTTCATTTTTTTGTGTTTTTTATCTATATTTTTAAAGACTCAACACTCCGGACAACACATACACTGGACGCAGACAACAGTAGGCCGGGTGGGTGCACGTCCTCCCCAAGTGGAGGAAGACGTCCACTAGACCTGCCTCTTCCCGACTCCCACCAACCACCCGCGAGTCCGGTAGCGGTATTAGCGGCTGAGAGGGCGAGCAATGATATGAAGATGAGGGATGATAGATGAATGAATGATGAAGCCGCCCTCTCAGCTCCACCCCCTCCCCGACGATGACGGTCCGCTACTTGGAGGGGGTCCCTGTGTTCAGTGTACACTGCTGAACTAACTGCGATCAAGCTTGTCCTTGACCATGGTTTCACTACGTCGCGTGCTAGTTTGCACCGACTCTGAGAGTGTTATCGTTAATCTAGAGAATGTCTTTAGCCGAAATTCTCTTGTTCAAGACATTCTTGTGAGATACCATCAGCTACAGCAGGAGGACTGTGTCATCGCTGTCTGCTGAGTGCCAGTCATGTCGGCATTCGAGGAAACGAACGGGCAGACACAGCTGCTAAGAACGCCGCCTTGGCTAGGGTTTTCCTCGAGCATAGCCTTCCTTGCTCCGATCTTTGTCGTCATATTTCTAGCTTGATGCGCACTCACTGGCAAGCAGTTTGGGACGAAGCACAGGATAATAAAATTCACGCAGTTTTAGCCTGTTCCTCTCTTTAATCTTCTCGTCCTAAGAACCGTGTTTATTGTGAAGGGGATGTATAGCTTTGATTTATTCATTCATTCTTGACGAGAGTGGCTTCCTCATCCTTAACGACGGCAGCCCTACTCATTTCTTCGCTGCCTATGGCACATACTCCTGTTTCAACCTCTCCATGTGCAGCGAAGGGCTCTTGATCTCATTGACATGGAGAGTACATTCTGATTTTTGTGGCGGTGATCATTTTCCCTTGTCTCTTGATGGGTACCTGTTGCTCACCCTTTACTTCTCCGCCGCTTCAATCTGAAGCGTGCTGACTGGCGTAAATTCCTTGAACTCAGTGCGTTCATTGTCGTGATGAACTCTCTGTCGCAGCAGTAGCAGAATTTTTCGAGCACACTGTTGTTGACGCTGCTCAGAGTGTGGTGGCGAAGTCTCCCACCGGTAAGTTCCATGGTGGTCTGCGAACATTTGTGAGGCTATCCTGACTGGATGGCGCGCTCTTGCCACTTCTAATCGTCATCCTACTGATGAAAATCTCCAGCGCTTCCGCATTCTACGAGCTCGTACGTCTCATGAGGATCTTGGCTAGAAGATCGAAACGTCATGTTTTTTATTAAATAAGTGCAGTCTGGTTCAGCAGTCTGCTTATTTTTCAGAAAATTGCCGTGTTCTGAAATATGTGCATGTGAAGGGATCCAGAGAATTATGAAAACAATCCGGACAAGTAATATAAGGCGGAGGTTGATGATGACAGTGACTATGACGAGAGTGAACCCCTTTAAAAAATAACAGAATGAACAGTAATGTTACAGTTATTCTGTTAAATATTCCTATTTATCCTCATGTTTGATTCCCTAAGAAAATCAAAGAAATCCCAAACTTTCAACAGATGTAGAAATTGGTTTATTAAGAAAGTAACAGAAAACAGAAATTCAATACGAGTGGTCTGGGGATACCTAAGTGCTGCCAGTTCATTTGCATTCTATCTGTTCCATATGTTTGTAATCATAATTCAAATACAAAGTTATTCAATTTAATGTAACAGTTATTCAGTTCAAATTAAAATGGAATGACAAAAATAAGGAAAATTGAATTCACAACATTGTTGTTTCTTTCTCTCTAAAAATTATGACATTTTGAAATTTGAAGATCTGTTTGATTAATTTCCATCTCGATTAATTTTGTTCGGAGTTACAACTAAAACTAGAGGGTTATTATTGGATGTGATTAGAACTTGTATTCGTTTACAGTTAAGATGGCTAGAAGTTAGAAGTAAGATTTTTTATTGATTTGTATACATGAACGCTAGATCGAGACTTATATCAGAGAGAGTTTATAGGGATATGAGATTGAATGAAGATGTTAATGCATTTATTCATAGCGTGTCTCATTCTGCTAAAGTGTTAGGAGTTGGGTCATCTGAATTTGACATTGTTTATATTTTAAATAGTATATATCCAAGTTATAGATTTATATGTTTTAATGACTATTGGCCACGAACATTAAGTGAGTTAGAACAACATGTTGAAGCTTATAATTCGTACAAGCGTTCGAAATTAGAATTTTTGAGATACAAAGTAAATCTAAAATTGAAAATAGGGGAAATAACTTCATGACCATGTCGACTCACGGTGGTTACGAGTTTGAGTATGGACCTAATGCTCACTTAAGTTCTATTCAAGATTGTTACAAGAGCAATGTACCTAATAATGGAAGTCATAAAGAATGTAAAGGTTTAAGTAGGGATAGAAGTGGAAGAGATAGTGGAGATAACACGAAATTACATAAAATGGATAAAATTCAATCTGCTGAGAATGAGGACCTGCTTTACTTATAGAGCATACTCCTAGAATCTCAGACTTGCGAACTGTAGAGTCATAATCTGAAGATGAATGTTGTTACAAATGAAAGCCAGGCACAAAACCCAGCTTCTGCTTCAACTTCAAATGAAGTAAACCTAAAAACATTTAATAAAACAATTAAGTTTGTAATTAACCATGTTTTTGTAAATCCTGACAAGAAATACAGTATTGAGCAAACTTTCGTCTGCGTTAGAGGGGCATGCCAGTGGTGCCCTACAAAATATGGTGACAAAAGAAAAAATCAAACTGGAGAATTCCCAGAGGAACTGAAAGCAAATTTCTACAGTTTCTATGACTTAAACTATTGGGACCAAGCACTAACTGTTTTGATGTCAATAACGTCTTCGATCCATTATTCTGGAATCAAAGTTTTAATTTCACTATTAAAATTAATAATTGGTGTACCAAGGCAGAGGCTTGTAGTAACAGCAAGTTGGACCTTTACACAGATACTGGAAATGCATTCTCTGTGTACCTTGGAAATGAAAAAATATTACTTTAGGCTGTTGACTCATTCCTTAGAATCGAAAGACGTGGGGATACTCGAGAAAATAATAGATATGCCGGAAAGTGTTTTAGAAGATGATGATAGCACAGTGCAACAAAACGATAGTGATATACATCTAGAAAAGTCTCGCGTTTCAAATGATTTTTTTGCACTGTTTCAAATAGCAGCAGCTCAAGAGAAGGAATTAAATTTTAAAATTCATTCCAAAGACGTGAAGTTGTCTCTTCTTTTTAATGCGTTGTCTTTGTTAGCAGATCTTATGGAAAGAGACTTCATTTTGTGGCAACTAAGGTGCTGGGCAGTGCTCCGTTGTACTTTGGTTGGGAGAGATCCGAGAAAACCTCTTATTGCTAAAATAATTTGGCCAAGAACACGCCGGTGAAGTGAATATGCGCTGATGTATCATTAACCCATTTTCCGCTGACGTTGCGTTTTCGCAACACCTCGTTTTTTCTGTGCATGTATTCAAAATAAGCAAAGTACTATAATATTGTTCGCAAACTGAAAGGTATAAATGTTAATTTTTGATTGCTATTTTATATAAATTCAGTTTGATAACACAGTTTCAGGTGTCTCTAAATGTGTAATTTTAAAGCCTAACAAAAGGATGAATTTGTTTGTTCATGTAGCAACACTGCATTCCACGTTTGACCAGCGCTGGTGCCAGAGTTTCACAAAGGAGTTACTACAAGACAACATGTCCACAAAGTTTACTTTCCATTGTTTCTTGGGTGTTTACGTCCATTGATTGTTTAGTGTTGCGTTTCCGCAACGTCAGCGGAAAGGAAGTACTGAAGTGCATAAAAGTGATTATCACTGACATTTTTATATTTATGGATTTCGGTTTGCCAGTGGTTATTTTCCTTATTGTGCTGATTCAAGCAAACTGTGACAATGGCTCCACGTCAAACTTTTCTAACACTGGAAGAAGCAGAGCATTATATTTTGTCAGACTCAGATAATGATGAAGAAGAAATTGTAATATTACCTCCTGAACCTGCAGAAGTAAGCGATGAAGAAGGGGACGATTGTGACATGAACGATGATAATCTTCCACCTGACGTGTGAGGTAAGCTTGAGATTCACCGAGTTGCAGACGGCGCGGATAAGCCTCGACCTTCTACGTCAAATGATAACCCCAAACCTCGTTCATCTTGTGGTAACAAGAGGAAGAGAACAACTCGTGCAGCACCAGTTTTCAAGAGGGTAAAAAAGGATGCTCATTATTCGAGTCATCATGTAAATCTGGAGAAGCAGTGTGTCTTAAATGTGCAAGAAGAACTAATTGACAAGAACAGCGTCGAACTTTTCAGCTTGTTTTTTGATAAAGAAATCTATGATCTTTTGGTAAAACAAAACAATTTATATGCAACTTGAAACAATAGACATGAATTTAGAGAAACCGAGGAGATGATGAAGGGATTCAATTGTTTTCTGCTACTTACTGGATACCATTCACTTCCGCAAGAAGAAATGTACTGGTCCTTGGATAATGATGTGTCAGTTCCTTTTGTGCGAGAAGCTATGAGTAGGAACATATACAAATATAAAAAAGCGTAATTTTAAACCCTGACAAGAGCATTAGTTTATTTCTTGATCTGGCAACACTGCATGCCACGTCTTGACCTGTGCTGGTGTCAGAGTTTCACAAAGGAGTTACTAGAAGACAACATGTTCACAAAGTTTACTTTCCATTGTTTCTTGGGTGTTTACGTCCATTGATTGTTTAGGGTTGCGTTTCCGCAACGTCAGCGGAAAGGAAGTACTGAAGTGCATAAAAGTGACTATCACTGACGTTTTTATATTTATGGATTTCGGTTTGCCAGTGGTTATTTTCCTTATTGTGCTGATTCAAGCAAACTGTGACATTGGCTCAACGTCAAATTTTTCTAACACTCGAAGAAGCAGTGCTTTATATTTTCTCAGACTCAGATAATGATGAAGAAGAAATTGTAATATTACCTCCTGTACCTGCAGAAGTAAGCGATGAAGAAGGGAACGATTGTGACATGTGCTAATCTCCCACCTGACGTGTGAGGTAAGCTTGAGTTTCACCGAGTTGCAGACGGCGCGGATAAGCCTCGACCTTCTACGTCAAATGATAACCCCAAACCTCGTTCATCTTGTGGTAACAAGAGGAAGAGAACAACTCGTGCAGCACCAGTTTTCAAGAGGGTAAAAAAGGACGCTCATTATTCGAGTCATCATGTGAATCTAGAGAAGCAGTGTCTCAAATATGCAAGAAGAACTAATTGACAAGAACAGCGTCGAACTTTTCAGCTTGTTTTTTGATAAATAAATCTATGATCTTTTGGTAGAAAAAAGCAATTTATGTGCAACTCAAAACAATAGACATGAATTTAGAGCAACCGAGGAGATGATGAAGGGATTTATGGGTTTTCTGGTTATTACTGGATACCATTCAATTCCGCATGAAGAAATGTACTGGTCCTTGGATAATGATGTGTCAGTTCCTTTTGTGCGACAAGCTATGAGTATAGAAATATAAAAAAGAACCTGTTAGCCTACAACACTCAGATTGACAAAACGGATAGAATGTACAAAGCTCGGAAGTATTTCCAATTACTGAGTAGCAAGTTTAGTCGCTTTGGTGTATTTCGGCATAACCTAAGCATAGATGAACAAACTATTCGATATCGTGGAAGGCACTCCGCTAAGATATTCATGAAAGGTAAACCCATAAAGTTTGGATACAAGTGTTGGTGTCTGGCTTCACATGATGGATACCTCTATGCTTTTCAAATATACGTCGGAAAGGACAATGATACAAGTCTTGAAGAAAACACAAATTTAGAATTGGGGGGAAGTGTAGTGATAAATTTACTCAAAGTTGTTGACAAAGCTAGTGCTCATTGTATATTTTTCGACAACTTTTTCACATCCTTGAATCTTCCAAGTGAAGTGAAGAAGTTGGGACTATACCCTAGAAGACTAGAAGACTTTCGCTTCGCTCTGTCAGTTTTTTTTTTCTCTAAAATAAAAAATTATACTTTTTGGCTATTTGAGAAAAGTGGAGTAATCATTACCTAAAGATTGGATTTTTAAAATATATTTCTCGGAAATAAAATGACAGAAGTGTATAAACTGGGTGTAATATTGAACCTTGATTCCGCGCCTTCTCGGAAAATATTTTTTTTTGCAACTGAAACTTCGGCAAAAATTGTCTGGCGTAAAGCTATATCAACCTGTAAAAATGAAATCCAGTTGTGTGGAAGGTGCCGACTTTAAAACAATCTCTCTGAATCTTTGAAGATCCGGTAAATAGCAACATCTGTCTGTCGTTTGCTCGCTTTGTCTCTTACATGAACCTAATATATATGGTATTTTATAAAGCATTCAACCTTTGAAAACTTATTTGCCTCACGCAATTTAATGTTTAAAGAAGTGTTTGTTTCTTCTATTTTCAGTGTCTCTGGCCGTAGATTGTGATGAAAGTGGTCAGGAATTGCCTTTTAATAACCCTGAATCGAGCAACAACTTGGATGTTCCATTCGTGATGGTGTGCAAGCCAAACCTCTACGACGAACCAAAGCAATAATGTGTAATAGTAAAAGTAATAGTTTGATTTTCTTGTAAACGCGGGTGTTTCAGCAAAACCAAACGCGAGTTCAGTGCCATTGTCTCCAATTAAGGTACCGGAAAATAAAGTTAAAGTGGACGATGTCTTTGCTGAATCCGAATCAGAAGCTGAGAACGAAAATTCATGCTGGGGAAGTGAAAACACTAGTGCCAGTAATAGTGACAGTAGCTTTGTTGGTAATTCTGACAGCACTTTCAAGATAAATAGTCGCTCAAGAACAAGGGTTCTTCTAAGAAGATCGCCTATGAGATATTTAGGAATACGAAGCGTTCATTTATACATTATTGTTTTGTTAGCACAACAAATACAAATTAATAGCAAAACATTCACAGCAGAGGACGTGGTTTTACTTATTCTTTAAAAAATACGTCTCAATGAGTCTTTTGCTATTCTTGCTGACGACTTTGGTGTGTCATCCTCTTACGCTAATAAAATACTTCCTACTCATATTCCTCATATTGCATATAATCTAAAACAGCTTGTCGTATGGTCATTAAAGCATATGCTACACAGACAACTTCCAGTGGCACGATATACAAACGTGGAAAGTATTATAGATGGCTTTGAAATAGAAATTGAGAAACCAAGTAATCCTGTGCATCAAGCGCTAACTTGGTCAGAGTATAAGAAGTGTAACACACTAAAATTTCTCGTATCTGTAACACCTGATGGACTACTCAATTTTATTTCCCGCGGATATGGTGGCCGAGTAACAGACACGGTACTATTGGAAGATTGCGGATACCTTGCTAAAGTAACTGAGTGGATGGTTATTATGGCTGATAGGGGGTTCAAAAGTATAGAGACCCCGCTACAACAAAATAAATATACGCTTGTACGATCTCCGAGCGTTGCAGAGAATGAACAGATGACAGAAAAAGAATGTAAGGCAACTAAACAAATAGCAAGTTTACGCATTAACGTAGAAAGAATCATAAAGCGTTTGAGAGACTTTAGGACATTGGTTCCTCATACTTGCTTGGAAATTAGATCTTTACTTATTATTGATTATTGTGTATATATTGCTTCTGGATTACCTCATTTATAATTACCATTAGTTTCCTAAACAGAATTGTGAATTAGGTTACAAAAGATTGTGATTAATTAAAATTGCTGTTGGCCAGATCGCAAGAAAACACGTATTTACCAAAAAAGAACCGCGAGTAGACTGGTTGCTTGCGATGTATAGGAGGTTGCTCGAATGTTGACTGTAAGTGGTCTGCACCTTTTGTTTACGACGAAACCTTTTTCTCTGGAGTAGGAGTAGAGAAAATAATATACAGCGAAGTTTCATTTTCTGCCAAAATGTTAAGACATTCTTTTTCTTTCTTCTATTTCGTTTATAATGGGTGCACGAAAGAAACAGAAAATATGGGCACACAGAAAGAAACCTACCTTTTAAAACTACATGTATGCACAGATGTTACCTGCACAGATGTTCTAGCGTTTTATTTATTGTTAGCTTTTTAGTAGAAATTTCCAAACAAAAAATTCACCAGAAAGAAACACAGGTGTCTAAGGTCTTTTATCCTTTTTCAAAATTTCTCAGCGCAAAAACCAATAATAGGGCACTAATATACAGGGTATTCATAAAAGCCGCTGCCACCCCCTAGAAATCTCAAACGGGAAACATGTCAAAACGGTAAAATGCGTACTTCGTACTTTCAAAGGTAACAGATCTTGAAGTCAAAAAAAAAAAAAATCCCCATGGTCCCAGACGAGGTCGAACTCAAAATTTGCGAATGGCAAGAGAGGTCAACTAGCATATCGTTTGAAATATATTGCTGAAAGAAACAAGGTGGAGCACGTCTCAAGTCTATGCTAATTCTGTGCAAAATGGCGGCAGGTCAAAATGGTTTTCATTGGAAAGTCTGTGGCTAACCCCATAAATCTGAAGCGGCGAAACAGATATAAAAACAGAAGGAACACGAATGTCATCATTTCGGAAGCACAGCTTGCCAAAGAACCAACCAATATATATATATATATATATATATATATATATATATATATATATATATATATATCCCACGGCCTTAAGCTGATTAAGATTCAGAATAGCCACTGACTTTTCAATAAATATGTTGAGTTAGTGTCATTTTGCACAGGGCTAACACAGGGACTAGAGACTTGTTCCATATTTAACAATGACGCATCTTGAAACTGACAGTAAATTACACTGATGTGTAATATTGTAACACTAACTTCGCACAAAGGAAGGTATTTAATCTATGATATTAAAATTTTTATTAAAAGAGGTTTATTATTAGTAAGAAGGATCATAAATACGTTCATAATGAGGGAAACCAACAGCGAAAGGACTATATATAGAAAAATCAAAATAAATTCTCTTACAATGTTTTCTTTATACTCAAGTAGATAGAAGAGTTTTCGTTTGACAGATGAATATTATGATCTAAAGTGAAGTTCATGCAGCAATTACATTTATGAAACAAATGCAAAACTCAACTCTGGAGTTATATGAGAATAAAAACTCATTATCTGACAGTTGAATATTTGATTGTTTATTGGAATGATGTTTACTCCAAGAAATACACTATTATGGTAGTTGGGCTATTGAATCAATTCCCCAGGACGATCAGCTGTTAACAATTATGAAATTGAAGCTACACTATTTTACAAGAACCTCGCATTCCGTTTCGGAATTTCTTAAACAACAACACGAAATATTTTTCTCACTTGTTTGCATCTGCTTCACGACGTGTTATTTCGCCCTATAACAAACGTTTACCTTCTTTTTTTTAAAAAAAGTCAAACGGTAATGTCAAATTACTTTGATCAATTTTCAAACTATAAAGTAATAGTAGATTGCACGGAGGTTAAATGTTCAGTTCCTCGATCAAGTATGGTTGAACAGCTCGACATATACTCACTACAAAGGTTTTAATACCTTCAAGGGACTGATTGGGGTTGCACTGAATGATGTTATTTCTTTCGTTAGTGATTTGTACCCAGGTTCAACATCAAACAAAGAGATTTTTCGAGACCAGCATAGCAACACAATTAAATCCCGGAGATCATGTGCTAGCAGACAAAGGTCTTTTAATACCGGATTGTGTATCTCCAGGCGTTATGGTCAATGTGTCACGTTTTTGTATTGAATAGTCAATACACACCAGAAAAAGTAAAGCTTACAACTAGAATTGCAAGACCACGGATTCATATCGAAAGATTTTCAAAGCACCAAAGCAGGAAGAATTATGTTTCGTCCATCAGTAGTCGAACAGCGATGTCCACCGTGTGTCGTCGGGTCCGCTCCCTTACTGAAAACACTCCTACTGTTGATGTTCCTGCTTTCTTTGTCAATGGTGGCTTAGTTACTCACCCTTCGGAGATAGAAGCAAAATACTGGCGCAAAGTTTAGCTATCTCTGAGTCTGAACATTATCCTCCAGCGTTCGTTCCCATTAGGGCCTGTTTAAGCGGAACCCGTTAAACTTCCGCACCGCCAACAACGAAGATTACAATGCTCCTTTCACCCTTCTTCAATTCGATTCTTCTCTTCGTGAATCGTCCAATACTGCTCCAGGACTTGATCGTATATCTTAAGAAATGTTGCCCAACCTCTCCCGCGATACCCTGCTTGCTTTATTGCAACTGTATAATCGCCTCTGCATAAAGGAGTTTTTTCCACCGGCTTGGCATGAGGCTCTAGTTCCTCATATCTTAAAGCCAGGCAAAGTTACAACTAGCCCCACGAGCTACAGACCCATTGCTCTCACGAGCTGCGTCTGTAAGCTGTTTGAATGCATGGTCAACAAGTGCCTGGTGTGGTATTTGGAATCAAATTCACTATTGAGAAAGTTTAAAGCGAATTTCGTTGTTTCCGATCCACTACAGACAATCTAGTTTATCTCGAGGGCCAATTTCAACACACCTTTCTCAACGGAGAGCATCTTGTAGCTTTATTTTTCGACTTAGAAAAGGCGTATGACACCACATGGCGTTACGGAATCCTAAAACAATTATATGACTGGGGTCTTCGTGGGCATATGGCAAAATTTATTGCGAATATTCTTCACGAGGGACATGTTATGGTGTGTGAGGGATGCAGTTTCTCAGAGTGTGGAACATCATCATCAAAATAATGATGTTCCACACGGCAGTGTCCTTAGTGTCACGTTGTTTGCTGTTGCCGGCAACGACGTTCTTTCTCAGATCCAGCCTCCTGTGTCTGGTCTTCTTTGTGTTGACGACCTCATCATTATCTGTCGCTCCCGCCACCTTCGCGATATTACTCGACAGCTTCAACTGACTGTCAATCGTCTTGTTCGCTGGTCGAATGATACCGGGTTTCGCTTTTTCCACCGAGAAATCCCATGTGTTCACTTCTGCCGGCAACGTACCTGCATTATTGACCCGGACTTGTATCCTGATGACACCCGTTTGTCATTCGTTGATACTGTCCGTTCCTTGGGTTTGGTCTTTGACCGTCGCCTGTGGTGGGCACCACATATTCGGTATCTTAAGTACTCTTGCCTTCGTGCTCTGAATCTCCTTCGTGTCCTTTTCCACCACACATGGGGTGCTGATCGTAATGTTCTGCTTTCTTTGTACCGTAATCTAATTCGATCCAAGTTAGATTATGGCTGTATTGCCTATGGGTCTGCTCGTGAGTCTATGTGTTACGGTATGTTTTTCACTACCGGTAACATTAGATAAAATTCTATATTACAGTATTCCTTGTACATTTTATCGGGAGGTTATTTTTATTATAATATGTATTACTGCTGACTAGCATATTGTAAATCAGTACCGACAATATAACATTGATAGCTACATAACGTAAGTGATGTAGCATGACAACTCAGATGATGTGCTTGGCAGTCACTATATTTATCTTGTTAATACTACGGAATTATACTACGATGAAATGAGATAACCTATTTATTATTACGATTGTAGTCAATAATAATGAAATTGTTTTAAATCCAAAAGTTATTCGGCATTAATGTACGAAAAACGTTATAGGTTATTTTTGTTTACATAATTTTAGGCCTAATGTTTGACCGGAAGAAAGATAGAATTTATTGTTTATCTTTATAGAGATTCAAATTATATTTAGCATAATTGCCATTATTCTTATGAAAGTACGAACACCTTAATGTGTTCCATGACAAGCTTACCTGTTCTGGGGTTTTGAAGCCTGACCTTGCATGAATTGTGCGTCTCTCTGAGATGTAAACAAATGTCTGCCATGTTGTTGTCTCAAAGTGGGAATAGCCACATTAAATACTCAATATAGAAGAAAAAGAATAATGGAATATGCGGAAATAAATAAATAAATTCTCTTTTCTTTTTGTTAAAACTAATTTTATATTTTAAGAGCCATAAAAATTTAATATCAATACTTATTATAGTTAAATCTAGTGTTGTCAAGAGGGGGTGTGTGGGGTGTACAGAAGATCCTATATACAAAACAGGAAAAGAGCTCAAGAGCCCTGCTAAAATATAAAAAGGAAATGTGCATCTAAAAGGAAATTTTGGACCGTAAAACCTGTCAAAACCTGAAATTTGGCTAACCTGGCACGTAATTAGGCAAAATAGGGCTGTTGTGAGATATTAATTGTGACGAAAATTGTTTCTTCTGGGGACGGCCTATCTTTAACATGGCAATTCAACTGGAGGTTGATTAAAAGAGATGGAAGCCGTCCAAGATGTTTTTCTTGGTGCTATTCAAGGTAATTTGGAAACAAGGAGGATGCTCAGGTAATATTGGAACCAACCAGATAGTCAACCAGGTGGTAAATTTTAGTACTGTGTGAGCATCTCAGGATACAGGTTAGTGACCATATCCTCCATTTTGTTGACCTCTAGAAGTTTCATGAGAAATTCTCTTTAAACCCTTTGGAGTATTAGTGACTTTGGGGTATCAGTGACATTGTTTTGATGACTAAATTCGAAATTGTTAATCAGGGACAATAGTCATTTCTCCATTATGTATGTGATGATGATGAAGAGTTGTTAAGCGTATCGCTAAGTCACACAAGCTCAGACAGTCTTTAAAGGGGAAGGAAATGAGTAATGACAAAATCTAATAGTCATGAACTTCGAGTCTTATAATTAGCTGCTGCTATGAGACCAGATAGTGAAAGCTCTGCACATCGTCTTGATGTTGACATCTTAAAAGCATGTTATTTGATATATATTAAGACATTCCTCATTTTGAGGTTTAAAAATAATAATATAGAAGTACACAGTTAACGGATCAACTCTAAGTTTCTAGAACAATATAGCAGAGTGAAAACATTTTTAAATAGAACTAACAGCACGTTTGTAGGTAACGCGGACGAATTTAGAAAAGTGAAAACACAAACAATTCCAGTTCCGTGAAATGAAAGTATTATAAAAACCGTAGACAATTCAGTCTAGGTGTGCAGAAGAATCTATCAACCTCCTAGTTACCACTCTTGCTTCGTAGAAAAGTGACATTTGGAAGGAGTAGTTCTGTTACAGATGGCAATGGACGTAAAGACACTGTAAGTACGCTCGCAAAGAGCTCTGTTAGTGACTCTAGTGAAAAATACACATAGACAGTCCTGACATGTAAGACGAGAATGTGAACCCTTCAATTATCTTGTAAATATTATTCATTTAATAAGCTCTTTTGGTAATGGTTTATCTTATATGCACTTTGTTATATATTGTTGTAATAAATTAGTTTTCTTCATGTAATGCCTATAAAAGTGAATTTCTAACTCTATACTACCTGCCCTATGGCATTCAATCAATCATATTTTTTTAAAGATTTGTTAATATATATATATATATATATATATATTAACACTGTTGACGGTACTGATTCCATAGTCACTTTAAGTTATGATTTTTTTTCTTTCTTTCATGAGCGTTGTTGTTGTGATACTGTTAACATATAAATTCAAAATTCCACAGAAATTGAATTATGCTGTATAATCAAAACCTCATTTGCATACGTTCGAGAAACTATTGAAAAATAAATTTGTTATTCCTGATAGCGTAAATAGATGTTGAGGCAACTCCAGTTATAGCGTGCAATTTATTTATGTGTCTGATTTATTTTATTATTGTGTGAATTTCGTATGATGTGAATATATATATATATATATATATATATATATATATATATATATATATATAATGTGCAAGTTATCCACCCTCTTAAATATGAAATGTGGTTTCAATATTCGTACTAGATGAGGTAAAAGTAGGATAATTATTGGTTAGGTTAGATTAGATTAGTTTGGTAGATTTCTTTCTTATTGTGTGTTGTATTGCTTTGATATTAATGTCATGCACGGTCTTTTGGATAACTAAATGAATATTGTTAAATGAAATGAGATATAGATATCAAGCCTTTGCCCTCCGTAAAGGGAATGTATTCAGTATTTCAAATATGCTGAATTATAGGGAAAATAATAGTAACATTTTTTTGTGTTATGTGTTTATTGATTGGAGATTATAAGTATGGGCACGCCTGGTGAGATGGAGTTAACCTCAACTGTAAACTATACTATGTTTAGTGGTAGCAATGAGTTATTTACCTTTTCCAATTTCTTAAAGGAATCTTGTTATCTATTCTTGAAAATGACTCCTTAAGAGATGAAGGAGTATTATTGTTAATTAAAGAATATGAAATTGCAATAAAAAATATACAGATATTTACATTTTTATTTGGTCAAATCGAAAACACTACATATTTGTACATACAGTTGATTGATTAATATTGTCTTCAAGTTGAAGTACTATAAATAAGATTAATGATAATCTTCATTTAAGTACAGCTTAAAGGTTTCGATGCTGGGTGTCGCTTCAGCAAGATCTTGGAATTAATGACACATTTTTTTTTATATAGTCAGATGCAATAAACGTTCGTTAATTTTAGAAACAAAACTTGTCTGGTCAGAATTTGAGTTAGTCCTTTTAAGCCATTGTGGTTGTTCTGTACTGCATTGGATTGGCGCGCGAATGGTGGTGATGGCCACACTACTCTTCGGGCATCTGTTCAGTGGGGTATAGACGAACCAGTAATTATGGCCTAAAAGGAAAACATCATGAATTGGATTCTTTTTTTTTTCTTTTCCTTCAAAATTTATTTAAAATTTTATGATTCGTACTAGATATAAATATAAAATAAAACATCTACATTAAATTAACATTATGGGAAATTTTAAACGTTACAAATATTGCGTCAACTTGATACAGTGCATCACCTGGACATTCGGATTGCTACTGGCGCCTACCGTACTAGTCCCCTTCCTAACCTGTATGTTGAAGCCAATGAACCTTCGTTAGCGTATCGCTGCAGCAGACTTCTTCTTAATTATTCTCCGCATGTGCGTTGCATTCCAGACCATCCCTGTAGACCCTGTCTCCGTGGTGGTCGCATATGCGAGCGCTGTGGTGCACGTCCATGGTACATCCGTGCGCGTCAGAGTTTCCTAGACGACGATTTCGTGTGGCCTTCTCTTTCGTTGGTTCACTTTTGTGCTATTCCACCATGGCTCCTTCGTCTACATCGCCATGATTTAAGTTTCTCTATGCATTCGGAACAACAGACTAGTTCCCAGGTGTACCAGCAGGGATCAGTACCCCGATTTTAATGTGTGTTTTTTGCGGAGGGTTCTAAGGATAAGGGTTCTATAGGCTGTGCCTTTGTCACCGCCGAGGGCAGCTCAGAATTCCATTTGCATCGCCTGTGTTCCGTGTTCACTGCTGAATTTAGTGCCCTTAAGCTTGCCTTAGAATATCCTCTCACACTTCCATTACGTCGTGTGCTTGTTTGTACCGATTCTCAGAGCGTGGTTCTGAGTCTACAGAATGTCTTCAGTATGAACTCTCTCATGCAGGAAATTCTTGTGAGATGCCATCAAATGCTGCAACAGGGAAGTGACGTCGTTGTCTGCTGGATGCCAGGTTATGTCGGTGTCCAGGAAAACGAACGTGCTGACGCAGCTGCCAAGAACGCCGCCTTAGCTGGGTTGCAATGGAGCATAGGCTTCCTTGCTCCGACCTTCAGAATCATTTCCATTCTTTGATGGGCTTTCAGTGGCAAGCGGATTGAAACAAGGCCCTTGAGAATAAATTACAGTTAAGCCGGTACTTCGAGAGTGGCGTACGTCTTTTTGTTCCTGTCGTCGAGATGAAGTGCTCCTGGCGCGTCTGCGTATCGGACACTCTCATCTCACACATAGCTATTTATTATGTCACGTGAACCGTCCGTATTGTGAAGAGTGTATTGTCCCTCTGAATATTCAGCACATTCTTGTTGAATGTCCTGGATACTCAGATCTCAGAGTACGATTTGGACTGCCTTGTTTACTTGCCCGTTCCTTGGGGGATAATAGTAATATTGTTAGCCTGGCACTTAAGTTCGTATCTGCCATTGGGGTTGCTCACGTTCTCTGAGCAGTTTTAGCTTGTATAATTTTTATTGCTGCTAAATTTGTATCTTTCCTCCCGTTTTTAGTGTTGTTTTTCTATATATTGTTATCGTTATCTCGTTTAACTTATTTATTATTTTATTTTTTTTAGCTTTTGCTTTTTTTCCTTATTTTGTAGCAGCACTTTCGTCTCTGTAAACACTCTTGGTTTTAGCCTTTTCCATTTTTAATAGTGCAGTTCTGAGCAACCAAATCCGTCCTGACGGGGATATATAGCCTCATTGCTGAAGTCCCCATTAACTCCCTACTCGCTCACTCAAAATAATTTGACTCAGCGTAGTATTTTAATGTTAGTCGAACTCTTGATGGGCAACCCTGTATTCCGAATGTAGAAATAACTGGAGAGTTTAGTGTTTCTGATAAGTTAATGGATAAATTTATATTTGATAAAATATCCCAGAATTTAAATGAAAAGATCGGAAAGTTAAAAGTCATTGATGGTTTAGATAGTGTTAGTTCTTGAGCTCTTGGTAATTCTTATTGAGTTAACTGAAAATCATGAAGTTCCATCACGATTAATTTTGTTCGGAGTTACAACTAAAACTAGAGGGTTATTATTGGATGTGATTAGAACTTGTATTCGTTTACAGTTAAGATGGCTAGAAGTTAGAAGTATGATTTTTTTTATAGATTTGTATCCATGAACGCTAGATCGAGACTTATATCAGAGAGGGTATATAGGGGTATGTAACAAAAGCCGCCACTGAATCCCAGAATTGGAAGAAAATCGTCAGGACAACTTTTATTACAAATACAGAAGCAATTAAAAATAACTTCTATTGTAAAACATCGAAAGAGAGAAAGAAAATTGTTGTAACATTCTTTATATTTTTTTGAAAAAGAAGTAAAGTTAAAGATCTTGACGATTAAAAAGAAGAGTAAGAAAAAGGTGAAAAAATTGTAATAGTATTTCCAGGCAGCAACACTGTTTTCTTCTTTCCTCTGAGCGAGGCGGACTCCCGGTCGGTGAGTTACGCTCGGCATTGCCACGGTGTGAAGATGTCTGCTTGAGGCTTGTGTGACCATGAGGAAGCGTGGATTCGCTGCACGACCACGAGTTTGTTCTATCGGTGTATTAGTAATTTCTTTTTCACTTTGCATAGTGCGTTTAAAGGAGACCAAGTTTAACAATTATCAATAACGAATATATCTGGAAGTATATAAAAAAAAGAGTGAACCGAAACATTCTCGTAAATGTCGGAAAGTGGGGCAGGAAAGTGGAGTCGTTAAAAATCAAGGGATTGATTTTAATTCCCAATGCAAATATTCGATCCTGGTATTAAAGAAGAAACGATTGAAAGTGAACGATTTGTTGGTTACTACAAAAATTACCAGATCGTTCTTTTGCAGAAAGATCGATGAAAAATCGAGCACTCCACTTTGTTTCGTCTTCTTGGATACGTTATTAATTCTTTTGAGAGGATATTGCCTTCCGTCTTTCTTTTCGTTATTTGTGGTATATGGAGTGGTTTGATTAAGTCAAATAGAAGGTCTATTTCCACCCAGAGGAGAGGGACGACAAGATACCGTTGACAAGGAAAGGTATTAGACCACCATTTAGAGGTAAGAACTATTTCGATTTTTGTACTTCCTTGTGACCCATGTTAAATGTTAGGGATATGTTTTCCAGTTTTGCTGGTTGTCTCGTAGAGTGCTTCCTTTGATCAGAATTTTTCCGTTGTTCGTTAGATACGAAGTTGTCTGGACCGTTTTTGAATTCCACTGCCGTTTTTGACTAATGTCTCAGCTCGATCCTTGTTAATGAAATTTTCAGCAGTCGAAGAAAGAAAAGATCATATTGTTGCCTGGAAATACTATATTACTAATTAGAAAGAATATAATTGATAATTGAAATTAATGTTAAGGGTTTGACGGGACCAATCCCATTGCCATTTAATATAAGTGCGTGGCGTAACCACTAATATATTTTGTTTCTAAACGATACAATTCTAATCTAGTAAATGTTTTCAAAAGAGAAAAAATTAAAGAAATATAATTATATAAAACACAAGGTTAAGTGGAGGTTCCCCCCCCCCATAATTTGTAAAACAGTAACGTTTGACAGTTGTTCGAATCATTATGTCCCTAGATAGCTTTGATAATTTATAAGATTCGATATATAAACGTAAGTAAAGAGAAGATATTAAATTTCTAGTTGGAATTATTCTTGTGTAACGTCGTATTCAAATATATTTTCTTTATATAGTTATTGTTCGTTCCAACAGTATATTTATTGTTATCCACTTTCTGGAAAATTAGTAAAAACAATAAAACAAGGATTTTTGGCATGATTATTTCCAGATTATATGTGTGTATGTTTGTGTTATTTTATTTTAGCCGAATTTATTTGCACGTTAGTTTCAAATGAAAGTTGGAGAAAAAACACTGATTGAACCAATAAAAGGGTTGTTGGGGAGGGATTGAGCTGAGATATCGCATACAAGAATCTTCAGATGTCCCGCACCCAAAGCGCCCGATTGATGAAGGCTGGTTTACATATTTTTTTTTTAACTGACTGGATTCTTTACGGGCGCGTTATAGGCACGAGATTGAATGAAGATGTTAACGCATTCCTTCACAGCGTGTTCCATTCTGCTCAAGTGTTAGGAGTTGGCTCATCTGAATTTGACATTGCTTAGATTATTTTAATGGAATATATCTAAGTTATAGATTTATACTTTTAATAACTATTGGCGTCGAACATTAAAGTGAGTTAGAACAACAGGTTCAAGCTTATAATTCGTACAAGCGTTCCAAATTAGAATTTTTGAGTTATAATAGTAAATCTGAAATTGAAAATAGGTGAAATAACTTCATGACCATGTCGACTCACGGTGGTTACGGATTCGTGTCTGGACCTAATGCTCACTTAAGTTCTATTCAAGATTGTTACAAGAGCAATGTACCTAATAATGGAAATCATAAAGAATGTAAAGGTTTAAGTAAGGATAGAAGTGGAAGAGATAGTGGAGATAGCACGTAAGTACATAAAATGGGTAAAATTCAATCTGCTGAGAATGAGGACCTGCTTTACTTACAGAGCGTATTCCTAGAATCTCAGTCTTGCGAACTATAGAGAGTCATAATCTGAAGATGAATGTTGTTACAATGAAAGCCAGGCACAAAACCCAGCGACTGCTTCAACTTCAAATGCAGTAAACCTAAAAAGAAATTCAACAATTAAGCTTGTAAATCCTGACAAGAAATACAGTATTGAGCAAACTTTCGTCTGCGTCAGAGGGGCACGCCAGTACTGCCCTACAAAATATGGTGACAAAAGTAAAATGAAACTGGAGAATTCCCAGAGGAACTAACAGGAAATTTCTACAGTTTCTATGACATAAACTATTGGGACCAAGCACTAACTGTTTTGATGTCAATAACGTCTTCGATCCCTTATCCTGGAATCAAAGTTTTAATTTCACTATTAAAATTAATACTTGGTGTACCAAGACAGAGCCTTGTAGTAACAGCGAGTTGGGCCTTTACACAGATACTGGAAATGCATTCTCTGTGTACCTTGGAAATGAAAAAATATTACTATAGGCTGTTGACTCATCCCTTAGAACCGGAAGACGTGGGGATATTCGAGAAAATAATAGATATGCCGGAAAGTGTTTTAGAAGATGATGATAGCACAGCGCAACAAAACGATAGTGATATGCATTTAGATGAGTCTCGCGTTTCAAATCACGTTTTTCCACTGTTTCAAACAGCAGCAGCTCAAGAAGAGGAATTAAATTTTACATAGCACGTCCAGAAAGTAAGTTCCGTTTTAATTTATCTCCGCTGCAGCGCTGCGATCGCACTTCCGCATTGCCCGGTAGACGCTCTGTATGAAGGAGAAGAAACGTGCGCCATTTGGAGATCGCTGTCAGTCACGTACGCTTTGTTGTGCTTGTTTACAATGTCGGTGTTGATTGAAAATCCCGCCGCTTGTGAAATCAGAGCGGTGATTCGTTTTCTGAATGCGAGAAAATTGAAACAAGTGAAATTTATCGGCAAATTTGCGATGTTTACGGACAAAATGCGATGAGTGATTCAATGGTGAGAAGATGGGTCCGACAATTCAATGAAGAACGTAGTGACGTGCACGATGAAGAACGAAGTGGGCGTCCATCATTTGTTACAGAAGAACTGGTTCACGCGATTAATGACAAGATCCAGGAAAACTGCAGCGACTTTCATCTGTTCTTACATCTCAAGTCTTTCCTTCGCGTTCAACACTTCAACAATGACGACAAGCTGAAAGAAACTGTTTCCAACTGGTTGAAGACACAGGAGGCAAACTTCTATGAAGAAGGTATAGAAAACCTTGTGCCACGCTATTACAAATGACTCCAAAATTTCGGCAGTTATGTGGAAAAGTAGTTTAAGAGTTGTAGAATTTTGTGCAATAAATGATTTTTCTGTATCTGTACACAATTTAATTTTATTACCAAACGGAACTTACTTTCTGGACATGCCTCGTAAAATCCACTCCAAAGACATGAAGCTGCCTCTTCGTTTTAGTGCGTTGTCTTTGTTAGAAGATCTTCGGAAAGAGACTTCATTTTGTGGCAACGAAGGTGCTGGACAGTGCTCCGTTGCACTTTGGTTGGGAGAGATCCGAGAAAACCTCTTATTGCTAAAATAATTTGGCCAAGGACACGCCGACGAAGTGAATATGTGCCGACGTATAATTAACCCATTTTCTGCTGACGTTGCGTTTTCGCAACACTTTCGTTTTTTTGTGCAGGTATTCAAAATAAGCAAGGTACTTTAATATTGTCTGCAAACTGAAAGGTATAATTGTTAATTTTTAATTGTTATTTTATATAAATTCATTTTTGATAACAGTTTCAGTTTTCTCTAAATGTGTAATTTTAAATGCCTAACAAGAGCATGAATTTATTTGTTGATCTGGCAACACTGCATTCCACGTCTTGACCTGCGCTGGTGTCAGAGTTTCACAAAGGAGTTACTAGAAGACAACATGTTCACGAAATTTACTTTCCATTGTTTCTTGGGTGTTTACGTCCATTGATTGTTTAGTGTTGCGTTTCCGCAACGTCAGCGGAAAGAAAGTACTGAAGTGCATAAGAGTGACTGTCACTGACATTTTTATATTTATGGATTTTGGTTTGCCAGTGGTTGTTTTCCTTATTGCGCTGATTCAAGCAAACTGCGACATTGGCTCAACGTCAAATTTTTCTAACACTCGAAAAGCAGTGCATTATATTTTCTCAGACTCAGATAATGATGAAGAAAAAGTTGTAACATTACCTCCTGAACCTGCAGAAGTAAACGATGAAGAAGGGGACGATTGTGACATGAACGATGATAATCTCCCACTTTACGTGTCAGGTAAGCTTGAAATTCACCGAGTTGCAGACGGCATGGATGATCTTCGTCCTTCTACGTCAAATGATAACCCCAAACCTCGTTCATCTTGTGGTAACAAGAGGAAGAGAACAACTCGTGCAGCACCAGTTTTTAATGGGTAAAAAAGGACGCTCATTATTCGAGTCATCATGTAAATCTGGAGAAGCAGTGTGTCTCAAATGTACAAGAAGAACTAATTGAGAAGAACAGCGTTGAACTTTTCAGCTTGTTTTTTGATAAATAAATCTATGATCTTTGGTAAAACAAAGCAATTTATATGCAACTCAAAACAACAAATATGAATTTAGAGAAACTGAGGAGATGATGAAGGGATTCAATGGTTTTCTGCTACTTACTGGATACCATTCACTTCCGCAAGAAGAAATGTACTGGTCCTTGAATAATGATGTGTCAGTTCCTCTTGTGCGATAAGCTATGAGTAGGAACACATATAGAAATATAAAAAAGAACCTGCACTTAGCCGACAACACTCAGATGGACAAAACGGATAGAATGTACAAAGCTCCAATTACTGAGTAGCAAGTTTAGTCGCTTTGGTGTATTTCGGCATAACCTAAGCATAGATGAACAAATGATTCTATACCGTGGAAGGCACTCCGCTAAGATCTTCATGAAAGATAAACCCATATTGTTTGGATACAACTGTTGGCGTCTGGCTTCACATGATGGATACCTCTATGCTTTTGAAATATACGGAAAGGACAATGATACAATTCTTGAAGAAAACCGAAATTTAGGATTGGGAGGAAGTGTAGTGATGAATTTACTCAGAGTTGTTGACGAAGCTAGTGCTCACTGTATATTTTTCGACAACTTTTTCACATCCTTGAATCTTCTAACTGAAATGAAGAAGTTGTGTCTATACGCTACCGGCACGATCAGAGAAAACAGGACTGGAACATGCCCCTTACAGCCATCGAAAGTCTTAGTAAAGCAAGAGAGAGGTAGCATGGATTACTGCTTTGAGGAAGATAAAGAAATACTTGTTGTTCGATGGAATGATAATTTCATCGTGACGGTCGCTACTGATTGTAGCAATGTTGAACCAATTTCAAATGTGGGACACTATTCTCGAATGAAAACTAAAATAACAGTACCACAGCCAAATGTCATCAAAGAGTATAATGCTAACATGGGAGGAGTCGATCTACTTGATAATATGGTGTCGAATTATCGAATCAGATTCCGAGGCAAGAAACGGTGGTAGCTGATTATTGTGAACTTCATAGACGTATATATGGTAAATGCATGGAAATTGTGGCAGCTTGTATATCCCTAAGATAAAAAATCACTTCTCCAATTTCGCAGGGAAATTACACGCAATCTTCTGAACATTGCTCTTGCGGTTTCTGGACGACACAGTAATCGAGCTACAGGACGTCTAAGCAGATTTGCCCTTCAGACAACTATTAGAAATACAACTCAACAGGTTCACCATCTCAGAAAATATGAAAAGGTTCAGTGATGTAGGTGTAGGGAATATAGTCAGACTATTTTTTTTTTTTTGCCTCACTTGCGTTATGCCATTGCATACAAAATGTTCAGAGGCATTTCGTTAGTTATAAAATGAATCAATTTTGTACTCGCTTGCTAAAATGTAAATTTGTGTTGTTCTAAACACATATTTTGCTGTAATTAGAAAATTATGTTTTATGCTATGACTAGTTATTATTTTATATTATTTTTATAAAATAGTTATTTTGGTGTTGTATTAGGTATAGAATGGTTGGAATAAGAGGTTCTTTCTTAGTATTGTGACAAAAAGTAAAAAAAAAGTAAAAACATACGAAACAGCAAATTTTATAATTACTTCATTAAGTACCACTTTCCCGCTAACGTTGCGAAAACGCAACGGCTTAAAACTCAGTGAAGATATCCAGATAGAACAAAATAACTTTTTTAATGTATATATAGGAGCTTGATAACCCATAATATGCAAAATCTTCAAATTCTGTACATTGTAAGGCGGGTCCTTAGTGTTGTGAGTGTTATAATTGTCTCCTTCACCTGTTCTATACGTTTTAGCTGCCTAATGCATGCTGGATACAAATGAAGGTGTTAATCATTGTCTACTTGTTCTATTGGTTGGCAATTTCCAGCGAAAATTTCTACCAAAGAAGAAATCCAGGAGAATTTGTAAAGTCGACTTCCAATTTTGAAATTTTTGAAAACTTCAAATTGATGTTTAAATAAGAAGAAACTATGATAGACTTGTAATCTAAATACAGGAAATTTAAAATTGATTGTGTCAGTGACATTTCCAGGTTAGGAAATTTGCGAGATGTTTAAAAATTAAATACAAAGTGTTGAAATAAAAATGAAAACATAGAGACTTTTGAAATATTGATAAAATTACATATTTATATTCATATATGAAGTATATTATGTTTATTGAGGTTTGTTGCTATTGTTACAAAACTTTTGATATATATATATATATATATATATATATATATATATATATATATATATATATATATATATATATATATATATATATATATATATACAATTTTTTTATTGGTAGGAGGGAGGTTGTGACATGTTGTCACAAAAATAAGTTTATTTTTTTTAAAAAAAAAAAGGTAAAAATAAAAATTATGCGATAAGAAGTTCCGCAAATCTTTGTGAAACAAGCTGTGAGTTACAAATATTTCGCTTTTCGGATAACAGATGGCAGTGTTTCAGCTGCATATTGTGTCGTTGTGACACCACGCCCCTCACTTTATCCGTGGTGTGAAGATTGCTTCGCCCGCTTCATTCCGGCCTTGGGAACAGCTGGTTTAACAGCAGGGAGAAGAGTGTTTTTGTGTCATCGAACGTGAAGAGTTACTCTTCCGTAGGATGGATTCTTGACTGAAATTTAGCACGGAAAGAAAATGGAGCTATTGAATAGCGCTATGTTAAGTTCTATACGATTAATGGATTACTTTAAATTGCTATAATTGAATTTGAATTTCATTTTAATCCTTTGAAGTTAAATTTGTCACTTAGCATTTAATACTATTTAACTAAGAATAGTAGCTTCTCTAAAGGCTCTTGTCAATTAATATAAATTAATTTAATCACTGTTTTTTTTCTTCTGCATTACTCGTATGAGGAAAGTAATTAGAGAAAACGAAAGTTATAGTTTGTATTTAACAAATTAATCGATGTACGTTAAAACTTGTAATTTCCTGTTAGGTTTAATGCGCTTTCAAAGTTTGCATAAAACGGGGATGTTAATCGCCAAAGAGTTAAAGCGTAAGACAAGATACAAGACACTTCGGTCTTCCACAGAGAAGTCTCAATGCGTCCACTTTTGCCGTCAACGTTCTTGTTGACCCGGACTTGTATCTCGATGACACTCGTCTGTCATTCGTTGATACTATCAGTTACTTGGGTTTACTCTTTGACCGTCGGTTGACGTGGGCACCACACATTCCCTCTCTTAAGAATTCTTGTCTCCGCGCTCTGAATCATCTTCGTGTCCTGTCCCACCGAACATGGGCAGCTGATCGAACTGCTTTGCTTCGCTTATACCGTAGTCTAATCCGTTCCAAGTTAGACTATGGTTGTATTGTGTATTCGTCTGCTTGCTCTTCTGTGCTGCGGCAACTAGACACAATTCATCAGCTGGGTGCGCTTTTCGTACTAGTCCTATTGCCAGCCTTTATGTTGAGGCCAACGAACCTTCGTTAACATTTTGTCGTGAGAGACTTTTGTTAAATTATTCTGCACATCTGCGCTGTATGCCTGGCCATCCCTGTAGACCCTGTCTCTGTGGTGGTCGGATTTACGAGCGCTATGCTTCACGTCCTTCTCCTACACGCCAATTGTACGTCCAGGCGCGTAAGAGTCCTCTCACTGCCGATTTCGTGTTGCTTTCTCTCTCGCTAATCCAGTTTTGTGCTGTCCTGCCATGGACGCTTCGACCTCCACGAATTGATTTACGCTTGTGTTCTTATTCGAAGCAAGGTACCAGCTCCCAGGTCTACCGAACAGGACTCCGATTTTCATATTTCATATGAACGGTTCTAAAGATGGGAATTCTGTTGGTTGTGTCTTTGTTTCCCACGAAGTCAGCTCAGAGTTCAGTTTGCACTGCTGAACTAACTGCGATCGAGCTTGCCCTTGACCATGCTTTCACTACGTCGCGTGCTAGTTTACACCGACTCCGAGAGCGTTATCGTTAATCTAGAGAATGTCTTTAGCCCAAGTTCTCTTGCTCAAGACATTCTTGTGAGATGCCATCAGCTACAGTAGGAGAACTGTGTCTTCGTTCTCTGCTGAGTGCCGGTCATGTCGGCATTCGGGGAAACGAACGCCGCCTTGGCTAGGGTTTCCCTTCAGCATAGCCTTCGTTGCTCCGATCTTTGTCGTCATATTTTGTAGTTTGATGCGCACTCACTGGCAAACAGTTTGGGACCAAGCACATGATAATAAACTTGACGCAGTTAAACCAGTTCTTGGGGATTGGCGAACGTCTTCCCGTCTCAGTCGTCGAGATGAAGTGCTCCTGGCGCGTTTGCGAGTCGGACATTCTTATCTAACGCATAGTTATTTGCTGCGTACTACGGACTGTCCGTATTGTGAAGCGTGTATTGCCCCACTGAGTATTCAGCACATTCTTATTGAATGTCCTGAATACTCAGATCCCAGAGAGCGTTACGGACAGCCTTGTCTCCTTATCCGTGCTTTAGGGGATGATAGTAATACTGTTGAACGGGTACTTCAGTTTATTCGTGCGTCTGGGGTTGCTCACTCTCCCTGAGCTTTTTTAGTTTGTTGTTACTGTTTTATGGCTGCAATACTTTTACATCTTTTCTGTGCTTTTATTGTTTTTTCTTTGTATATTGTTCTTGTTATATATTTTATTTATTCTTTTATTTTCTTCTTTGAATTTTTTTTTCATTTAGCAGCGTTTTTCTTTCTTTGAATTCTATTCGTTTTAACCTGTTCCTCTTTTTAATCTTCTCGTCCTGAGCAACCGTGTTTATCGTGAAGGGGACACATACCCTTGATGCTGACCTCCCCCTTAAAACCCTCATTCATTCATTCTTGAGGAGAGTAGCTTGCTCATCCTTAACGACGGCACTCCTACTTATTTTTCCACTACCTATGGCACATACTCCTGTTTCGACATCTCCATGTGCAGCGCAGGGCTCTCAATCTCATTGACATGAAGAGTACATTCTGATCTTTGTGGCAGTGATCATTTTCCCTTGTTTCTTGATTGTCTTCTTGTTGCTCCTCCTTTACTTCTCATCCGCGTGCTGACTGGCGTAAATTCTTTGAACTCAGTGCGTTTCATTGTCGTGATGAACTGCCTGTCGCAGCAGTAGCAGATTCTTTCGAGCAGACTGTTGTTGACGCTGCTCATGGTTCCATTCCAGACTGTGGTGGCGACGTCTCCTACCGGCGTGTTCCCTGGTGGTCTGCGGACATTCGTGAGGCTATCCTGGATCGTTGGCGCGCTCTTGCCACTTTTAATCGTCTTCCTACTTATGACAATCTCCAGCGCTTTCGCATTCTACGAGCTCGTACGTCTCATGAGGATCTTGGCTAGAAGATCGAAACGTCGTGTTTTTTTTATTAATTAAGTGCTGTCTTGTTCAGTAGTCTGTTTATTTTTCAGAAAGTTGCCGTGTTCTGAAATATGTGCATGTGAAGGGATCCAGAGAATTGTGAAAACAATTCGGACAAGTAAGATAAGGCGGAGGTTGATGATGACAGTGACTATGACGAGAAAGAACCTTTTAAAAAAAAATAGAATCAACAGTAATGTTACAGTTATTCTGTTGAATATTTTTATTTACCCTCATTTTTGATTACCGAAGAAAATCAAAGAAATCCCAAACTTTCAACAGGTGTAGACATTGGTATATTAAGAAAGTAACAGAAAACAGAAATTCAATACGAGCAGTCTAGGGATAGCTAAGTACTGCCAGTTTATTTGCATTCTATCTGTTCCATATGTTTGTAATCATAATTCAAATACAAAGTTATTCAATTTAATGTAACAGTTATTCAGTTCAAATTAAAATGGAATGACAAAAATAAGGAAAATTGAATTCACAACATTGTTGTTTCTTTCTCTCTAAAAATTATGACATTTTGAAATTTGAAGATTGCTGTTTGTTTTACAGAAACTAGCACCGAACTGCATCTATTCAAATTGCAAACTTCTGTTGAACGAGAATACAATCATTCTAAATTCCTTTTTACAAATTCTATGCGTGTGCTTTAAGGTACGGCATTATCTTCTATTCACATTTAACAAGTTCACATTCTAGAAGAGATTTTTTTTTTTTCAATTTTGCGAAGAAATGTGAAATTTGTAGCATATGACGTCTTTTCTTCGCACTTGTACGACAAAATAATGTAGATTAGTTTATTGTGATTTCAAATCAGTTTTCTACAAGTTTCTATCACAAACGGTTTTCACTTTATGGCCATTTGTGCGAAACGAAACGTTTCTGAAGCCCGCCATTTTGGTAACATCATTACGTAAATCGGACGCAACGCCCAGGGTAGCATCAGGAGGATTGGGTATCCTTTGACTTCATAAAAGCTGAAAATTTAGGTGTGTTGCTTTCTTTACGAAGGAGCACACGGAATGTGATTTTTTTTTTAAAAATTAGGATATTCTACTATTTAGTTTTACTACAGTGAAACTCCGGATACTAGTGACAAATCTAAGTCACGTGATATAATAATGGTGTGGCGTGTTCAGGAAATACCATGCTAGATGAACAGAGGAGATATTCTGGAACTAAACGATGTATGGGCTCGCTACATTGAATTGGCAGAATCCTGTTCAGCTTTCATACCTGTTAGCTACATAAGCCGACTCTCAATGTTCAAAGATCATCTGCAGTCAGAATTTGGGGATACAATGCTGTTCATACCCAGAGGAAAAACTGACGTCCAAACAATTTCGATGCTTTTGATTCCATCCCATTGTGCTTGTATATCTTATGGTGTATCCAGAAAATTGAACAGTGAAGGCGAGACATTCATTCCCACTGGTAAGATTGATGGTAACGGGTTTCTTCCTCCCATTCATACACTTGAAAATGCGAACCGACATCAAAAACAATTCAATGTCACAATGTGTACATATTAGCCGAAAAAGTGCTTCTGATATTGTCCCTAAAAGTTTGGTAATTTTTCTCTGTATGATGTTTGGAAAAATACATGTACTGGATTGTGAAAGTGGTAATGATGAGTGTGACATTGTTGATTATATTGATTGTCTTAAGCATTGCCAAAGATATTGTTTATTGTGTAAGCAGGAGACAGCAACTGACATCAAATATATTGGTCTTGCGTCAGCTCTTCACCAAGCTACTAGAAATAAGATCCTCGTGGGACTTTTCCAGAAAACAGGTCATGTAATTAGCTATTATCGGCTACAGAATTGGATACAGCATTAGCAGAAAAGATATTCCAATATATGCATGAATTAGAGGAGCAGTCATACCTTCGAATCTTCAAGCAAACAAATTCATTCACTCTCGATGACATATATCTTCTAGACAAAATGTTTTATGAAAATAAAATTACTTCTCATGCGACTCAAATGGCATGCTGGTAGAGGAATGAAACTCCAGTAACAGTGGATTTTTCTATCGGAAAATACTGTGCTGAAGGCACCAGAAGTAATAAATAGAGAAATCCATTAAATACGCGCCCCCACCATTGTTTCGTGGTAGTCCCCTCCCATAGAGCTGGGTACGTGACGTCACCCCAAAGGTTGGCAACACTGCTGTCAGTCGGCGAAGCGGCTATACTCGGCAAGCAGCGGGAGGGACTCGTTCACTTCGAACTCGACGGTGGCTGAAGCAGGCAGGAACTGGGAATCTTCGGCAGAGGAGCAAGTAGTGAGCTCATAGTCAAGAAAGAAAAATAGGAAAACACGTGCTACATGGCAGAACAACTATCATAAGTATCACAGTTTATCGGAACGGTGGACGAATATTTTGGACAAATATTTAGTTAAATATTTTCGCAATGTAAAATACTTTAAATTGTATATTTAAATATTCAGGCCCTCTTTCTAATAAATATTGTTATTTGAATTCGGTTGTTTCCGATCATCCACCTGGGTAATAGTCACATACCATTAGCTCTCAACTTTCTTGCATGTGTTTTATCTACGATTTTGAGTCGTCCGGATGTTAACGGCAGTAAACGGTTAAAGAAAGTCTTTGAGTAGCTGACGATATTGCGGAACAATCAACGACTCTTCCAGAACGACCAGAGGGCCCATTCCATGCCAGAAAAATGCGTCCCGTATCATGACTGATACTCCATACCTCTGGATCGTACCGTCTGCGTCGTCTGTTGGTCTCCTGTCTCTGTTGACCATACATCCCTGGTGTCGCCGGCCTCCGTCATTCAAGGCGATTGAACAAATAACCTTGAAACTCGGTGGCAACTCCGTTGCGCTGTGGGCGGATATAGTCTGATTTTCAGTCATTAACGGCTCATATTACATGATCGCGGGTTTATTAGCGTCATGCTCAGAGGACGCCGAAACGAGCTTTATAAAATAAATTTCATAACGTGTTTTCTGCTAGTTTTTTTGGTTTATATACTTGTAAAGTAGCGTCAATTACATCATCTTTTTTCATTTCACCATGGAAAAAGAGTTTCATAGTACTAGGAGGGCTGTAACGACGGTGAAGACATGGCATATAAAAGAAAGAGTGGGGAGGGAGTTGGTATTGTTTATGCCGGGCCATGTCCCTTGTGAACTTTTTTCACGCAAAGAATGTTATTTGATTTTATATATGTTACTCTTTTGAAAGTGATACTGCAGGGGGACCAGTGTATACAGCACTTACTTTAGATTTCCTAGAAACGACACCATGGCGCTACAGTATGGGCTTTAACTACTAGTACCTTCATAAAAAAGGGGGGGCTGTTTATATTGCTGTGCGTAAAACACGTTCAACATACGGTATATGAATTGTATTTATTGATATTTCAAGTTATTAGAATAGATTGTTCCATAGTCGGATATATGATAGAATGACTCGATGTTATTCATATAACAAAACAATTTACAATAGCAGTAATCGTGTCACTATTAGTAGTATTCAATAAATGCTTTTCAATAGTTTTTGTGTAGAAGTACAAGCCAAAGACAATATGGTTGACATTCTAGAAAACGAAGTGAAGAGTTTGAAGGCACAAGTGGCAGAGCAGCAATTTCGAATAGACTTTTTTGAACTACATGGGACCGTTTCTGATCCAATAATGCAAAGAATGAGCGTTAAAGCATTTCATTCGGACACATATATGTTTAATTATTACACAGGTCTGCCTGATAGTTGAATATTTGATTGTTTATTGGAATGGTGTTTACTCCAAGAAATACACTATTATGGTAGTTGCTATTGAATCAATTCCCCAGGACGATCAGCTGTTAACAATTATGAAATTGAAGCTAAACTATTTTACAAGAACCTCGCATTCCGTTTCGGAATTTCTTAAACAGCAACACGAAATATTTTTCTCACTTGTTTGCATCTGCTTCACGACGTTATTTCGCCCTATAATGAACGTTTTACCTTCTTTAAAAAAAAATGTCAAACGGTAATGTCAAATTACTTTGATCAATTTTTAAACTGTAGGGTAATAGTAGATTGCACGGAGATTATATGTTCAGTTCCTCGATCAAGTATGGTTGAACAGCTCGACATATTCTCACTACAAAGCTTTTAATACCTTCAAGGGACTGATTGGGGTTCCACAGAATGGTGTTATTACTTTCGTTAGTGACTTGTACCCAGGTTCAACATCAGACAAAGAGATTTTTCGAGACTGTGGCATAGCAACACAATTGAATCCCGGAGATCTTGTGCTAGCACACAAAGGTTTTTTAATACAGGATTGTGTACCTCCAGGCGTTATGGTCAATGTGTTACTTTTTTTTTATATTGAACAATCAATATACACCAGAAAAAGTAAACCTTACAACTAGAATTGTACGAGCACGGATTCATGTCGAACGAGCTATTGGTCGCACGAAAGCTTTTAATATAATGGATAACTTTCCAGTAAATATGAGAAGTTACGCAACGACTGCTTTCCAGGTGTGTGGTTCTCTAGTGAATCTACAAAATCCACGCCTAGAATGCATAGTGGCAAAAGATGATAGTGATGATGTGGTTCCTAATGGAGGAAATAGCGCGTTTCAGATTGTTTCAAATATTTATCGGTTTACAAATATCTTACAGTAGAATACACAGTCTATGAATATTTAATATTTTCCTTATTTTATTATGTTCTTGTGGATGAATGTTCATTCTCTAAAAATAGAAGCAAATGTAGTGTAATTTAAAAGTCCCTACTTTTTTAAGAGTTTAATGGTAATATTGGTTCATAGCTGTTTATATTTAGCATAATGTAGTATAAAATTTTATTAGTTATTTTCTTTTCACATTTAGAAATAACACAAGTTTTATGTTGTTGTTTTTTTTTTTTTAAATGTCAAGCATATGTGTGTACAGTATGACACTGATACAGTTTATTGTAGTTCTTAGGAAAATTTGAGTTCCTTTAATATTTATACTTATTATACAATATGTAAAATAGAAACAAAAATAAAAGTTTATATTGTAAGCGCAGTGTTTCAAGACTCCATTTTAATTATATTCAGTAACTAGCAGCTAGATTTAGGTTAATACAGTTTTTCTTACTTGATTTGTTTCTCAAATTTGCTGACGTTACTTCTTTGGGGGGAGGGTATCTTCTGTATTACATACATTATAAATTGTTATTTTGTTTAGCTCATGGAGTTGCATGTCTGTAATTAGCGTAAATCTTTTTCCTTTATTTTTTTCTTTTTTCATCTACCAATATGATAAGCACTTAACGCTACAAGTTTCTTTCTTTTTCTTTTTTTCTTTTTTTTTTTGATCGTGTGTGGACCTCGCTCTACCTTTTGTAACAAAGTCGGTATTAGTTCTTCCCCGAAACTTTGAGGTTTGTTTATGGTGAAAGTTAATATGATTTTTTTCTTCCTTCTGTCTTCTCATAACAATGTACCGAGGCCCGGTGGTAGAGCGTTCCTCCTGGTGCGTGGGGTCCCTAATTCGGTACCATCTCGCAGGGGGTTTTTGGTGGACAAACATCGTGTACATGGGTTTTTATGATTCTCACATTTCTCCTCACTCTCTTCATTCCACCATTTCGTTGATTATCATCACTGTCTTCTTTAATATCTCCAGCATAGCTGCAGGACTTAAAACCCAACTATTCCTTTTCATTTACCAAGCTATCTCGTCGTCTTATATAAAGTCGCAGATATGTATTCCCTATGCAGTCTCAATTATACGCGTAATTGACCCAGCCTGCACCAAGTGAACTTTGTGGTGGACAAACACCGTGTGCGTGGGTTTCCTCGGGGTTCTCCCGTTTCCTCCAACTTTCTTCATTCCACAATTTAATTCATTACTCATCATCACGGTCTCCTTTAGTCTAACCGGCATAAGCATGGGACGTAAAACTCAAAGATTTCAGTTTTTTCAACTATAATTGAGTGATATATCATATTTTGTAATCCCGCGGGTCTTCTCAACGTTTCGAATGATTAAGCTCACATTTATCCAAATAGAAACCATCGGCAACCAACCTGATCAGAGCCGTAGCTAGGAGGAGGAGGAAGCGAGAAGGACGGTTGCCCCTGGTGCTGATAGCTAGAGGGCGCCGAACGAGCAAGACGAAAGGAAAAGCTATCAGCGACCGAAGCAACCGTCCCACTCGCTTCCCCCTCCTCCTAGCTACGGCTCCGATCAGGTTGGTTGTCGGCGGGAGCTCATGTGGTTCGGATTCCACGTTAATCAGTAGGTCCACGTCTCATATAGCCTCGCTGATGACCGGGACAAACTCCAAATCAAATCAAATCAAAGAAAGGAAAACTATTGCAAATGAGTAAACGACACGTCGCCCCGAGAAAGTATTGGCGCCCTATTAAGTCAATAATCTTTCGATTTGCAAAGAAATAGATTTCTTAAAAATTTTCTCACTCGCAACCCAAATATTCCAATAAGTCATTAGTTTTTATTATTACTTAAAGATAGTTATTATAGGCCATATATAATTTGATTTCATTTCAGTTTAGCGTCTCTCAGCAGCAAGGCTATATGAGATGTGGACCTGCAGCTTAAGGTGGAGTCCGAACCGCATGAGCTCCCGCCGGGAATCGAACTCGGGTCTCCTACCCAAAGGCGCGTACGCTAACCCTTAGCCATACGGGAGCTCTCTCTATAAGATTGGTTATTGATGGTGTGATATACAAGGTGCCGAGTAGTGTCTTATAGTGTACGCAGGAGCGTTTTGAAAATCAGAAATGGTCTAAGTCTGAAATAAGTGTTCAGAGTTTTGATGGTGATGAGTTTTGTCACGCTTTTATACCTAACGGTAAGAATGAAGGTATGGAAATGAAAGGAGTAAAAAGGCACACGTAAGCAGATGTTTGTGTGGAAATATTACAAATTAAGGTAAACAAGGGTGGGTAATAGTATTTTCGAAATTGAAGCAGTTGTAGAATAAGGCCTTAAGTAACGAGAACAATCCAACGGTTTCAAGAACTGATCACTACCAGGATTTTTCTAAAGCATACGTATCCAGTTGTGTGATATTTTTATCTATCTACATACAAACATACACACACACACACACACACATATATATATATATATATATATAACGTCAGTGTATTTTAGTATGTTAATTAATAATAAGTAACCTTAAATCCAGAACTTTCGTTCCTTAACAAATTAAGTAATTAACGTAATTTCAAAGATATGTACTAGCCAAACTATATTTGGTTTTGGAATACAGATATATTCTTCACCTCCATCGAACAATATTGAGAAATTCACAAAGGCTCCTTCTGAATTTCCGTTACATTTCACAAAATATTTTTTACCGTAAAAGAATCGAAATTGAAATGATATTAGGGTGTAATATACAGAATAAAATTACAAAAGTTTACAATTATTACTGGGAATTAATGTTGTCACCCATTTCGAACATTTTAGTAGGACATAGTTTCTAATGTATCGAAATTTCATTTCTCGATAATATTAAACATTGTAAATAGTTGAAGATTTCCATAGCTGTTTTCCACGTGCAGTTGCATACAACCAAAGGCAATCTTGTCAAGTTTAACAAAAAGTGGAAAATAAGCATCTTGAATAGCTCTTATTTGTTTTTGTTTTTTTTTTTTTAAAAAAAAACCGTAATAATCTCTTTTGGCTGTTGCAATGGTTGTCCGAGCAGCTCAACCGTAATAATCTCTTTTGGCTGTTGCAATGGTTGTCCGAGCAGCTTAAAGTTCAGTGTACCATAACAACAAAAGCTGCTTCTCTTACATGTTAAAGAAAGAAAAAATGTTGAGGTGGGTGTAGGGGGCGCCGAACTCTCTAGCTGCGACCCTGAACCTGCTATGACTCATTGTTTTCTTTTTTTCTTTTTCTATTGTATATTTTACTTTAGTATAAAAATTTGTGCAGGGTTGTCCGGTTTAAACCATGGTTTATGCCTGCTGTTTTTTTTAAACCTACTGGTTTAAACCAAAAATAAAAATAAATAAGACAAGAAATGTTCGTAAAAGTATAAGTGTCGTTAAATCTCGATGAACACACATTTGTGGGGTATCACGTTTCGCTCCTATATATTATTCGTATTATATTCAGACCTAAATTTTCCATTCATTATTCAAAGAGATTAAGAGCAACTTTTTCTTATAAGTTTATGAATGTTTCTTTCGTGATTTTTTTATAGTTTGTTATTGTTATGCAATTGCGATAATCGAAAACTTATAAATATTGTTTCGTTTTAATAATGTTTAGTATTGACAAAACATCGAAATGCAGTACTTTTTAAAGGGGGTCATACAATCCCCACGAGAGGCATTTATTGAAATCAGAAGTATCTTTGGTATATATTTATGTACAAATGGGTCAGAGCAAAAGTGGACGCAAATAATTCGTATATTTATTCACTCTTCTTACTGATATATGCGAATTAAGTCGATTTAAAAAAAAAATTGGACTAAATTAGTTCTCCTGTACTCTGCAGTACTTTGAAATTGTCCACATGTAATTCTGTATAATGGTTTCACTTGTGCAACTGTTTATCTTTTTGTCCTCCTGAAACGACTCTTGACAATTATATTAAGTATGTAAAGATCAAAACTACGTATTTTTATTAGGAGTCCTTCGTGAGTGAGTCGGCAGACGTATCGCATTTGTGGCCAATTAGTCCCGGTTTCGAGTTCAAATGGAGGATAATTTCTCTCGGATGTAAGCCGAGAAGCGGTTTGGATCTCGCTTCAAGCTTATGTGATCCCTTCAGCATAAGCTTGTTGTTGCATAATAACACAAAGGCGAAACGAACTTATTTCTGTCTATTTGTGATATAAATACATAGGGCGAATTATTTAAACCAAAAAAGCCGGGGGATTTTTGGATTTTTCAACAAAAACCATGGTGTTTGCCAACCCTGCATTTCTGCAAGAAAGTGTAAAGTGTATTGCTGTATTCTATTACCTCATGCATGAACGCCGACTACGTGGATACACCGGATCTCCAGCACCCACAACATTTTTAGTGTGATTGAAAAAAATTAAATATTTCTCATTTGCCATTATCAGAAAATAATAAACAATTAAAACATAGAGATGGAAGTTAAAATTTCTAATCTCTAAAACCTGATTGTTTCATTCAAATATGTTTGTTCATTCGTTTTTGTGTTCGTTCAAATATAGGCAACCAAGCAACATACTTAAGTTAGTCGTTTTGTAGTTTATGTAAACAACACAATCCTTGTATAGTTCTTTCTGCAGTACTATTAAAATTATTTGCGTTTATGAAGATATTTTTCATTTTACTTTGCGGCCCCGCGTAGCGTAGTCCCTAACGCTCTCGCCTTCGGTGCGAGCGGTGCCGGGTTTGATTCCCGGTGGGGGCACTCGGTCGTAAAAGTGTAAAAAGGGTTTTCCTCATTCATGCCAGGATGGTACCTAACTTATGTAGGTCCCAGGCCGCTTCCTTCCTTCCCTTTCCCCGGATAGTGTGCTCGCCGAGGGACGTCATCCCTCAAAACGTGACGGGCTAACATGGACATAGATGCCGAAAGCCCAGAAATCTAAAATCCTAATTCAATTTACTTTGTATTAATATAGCACTTTCTTTTAGTAAGACGTTGATAATATCATTGCCCCTTACAATCATTATGCATTATGTAAGTTGTTTAAATGATACATATGTTGAGAATATTCATTATATTAACTTAACCTTGGATTGGAGTTTGAAGCTGTTTCTCTTGCTTTTAAGTCATCCGTGTTACCGACTGAACTAGGGGAACCCTAACTTATTCTAATAGTACCGGTATATTTTTACTTTATTACAGTACGACCTTTTATGTCAGTCTTCATAAAAGATTTTAACTAACAGGAAATCAATTATATATGAATGAATCAATTATATATATATATATATATATATATATATATATATATATATATATATATATATATATATCTCGAAACTTCCCTGAAAACATATAACATCTCCCCCCAATTGATATACACTCACATAAATTTTGGAAAGCCGGCGCCGTTGACCTCATGAGAAGCTCCAAAAAGTGCACTTGAGCTTCAATAATAACATCAAAATGGGGACCAAGATTAAATGCAAGATCTCTATATTCACAGAAACCTGTTATACTAACTAGAGAAGTACATGAAGTGGTACGCAGGAATCTGCGTGTTATATATTATTGGAAAGGTCACACCGAGTGTATCTCCCATGTGAAATATCTCGCTTGAATGGAGCCTGTAGGGGGCGTGGCGACCAATTAAAAATCAGAACAAAGCATGCTCGGAAACACCAGAAAACTTGGACAAAATTAGAAGCTATGATGGAATTGTTTTGAGACGTGGTATACATAAATTTGAAAGGTAGCTGAATACGAATCTGACAATCAATGTTTACAAATCAAAATGGTGGATCCAACATGGTGGACACAAATTACAAAAAAAGCTATGGATCTGAAATTGGATATATAGAGACACTCAACGTTTCTATGTATGAATTGGATACCAAAATGTTGAATTCAACATGACGGATCCAATATAGCGGACAGAATGAAAAACACTGCAGGAACTGAAAGCAGGTAAGTAGAGGTTTTCGTGGTCACGGTGTAGGAATTCAATATTAAAAGTGCAAATTGCAATATGACGCATCCAATATGGTGAACAAATGTGCAAAAGTACATAATGAACGTATGTGTATCGAGACGAACCTGTTCTCCGTCATGATCTCGTGTCGATCTGGAAAAGCACATTAAAGACGAGACCGAAAAAAGATCGAAACTCTCTCGGTGTCAGTACCATCCCTACTACGGAGAGTGGACATTAGTCATACATATTGCTCACAAGTATCTCGGGAGTATGAGTAGGGGGAGTAATGGGGACGTCAGCAACGAGGCTGTATGTCCCCGTCTCGATGAACAACGTTGCTCAGGACTGCATATTAAAAAGAAAACAAACTAAAATGAATACTGTGCAAACAACGAAAGCGCTGTTAAATCAAAAGGAAACACACGCAAAGGTAGAAGATAAAAGAAAAATGAAATGAAATGAAATCTTTGAGTTTTACGTCCCACGCTTATGCCGGTTAGGCTAAAGGAGACGGTGATGATGAGTAATGAATGAAATGGTGGAATGAAGAAAGTGGGAGGAAATGGGAGAACACCGAGAAAACCCACGCACGCGGTGTTTGTCCACCACAAAGTTCACTTGGCGGGGGTGGGATCGAACCCGGGACCCCAAGCACCAGAGGTGAACTCTCTACCACTGAGCCACCGCGGCCCCGAAGATAAAAGAATAAATAAGTTAAAATATATATCGATAACAATATACAGAAAAAACAGACAAAAGATGAGAGATAATATAAAAATTTAGCAGCAATAAAACAATTACAACAGACTAAAACAACTCACAGAACGTGAGCAACACCACAATCAGAAACAAACTTCACTACTCGGCCAACAACGTCAGGATCATCCCCCAAAACACAACTAAGGAGACAAGACAGTCCGTAACGTTCTCTGAGAACTAAGTATTCAGGACATTCAACAAGAATGTTGTAAAAAACCATCCTGCGGTCGTTGATGCAACTCCAATTCCAGGATGCTTCTTCACAAAATAAAGAGATAAAAAAAGAGAAAGGAAATAAAATGTAAAACAAGATTGAGAATAACTGGAAAATTGTTACTGTTGAACGAGTTATCTAGTTGTTCTGTATAAAAATTGGTTAATTTTTTCTCCTTTTTCTCCTTTTTAAATAGGTGTTAAAAAAAAAAGAATTGAAAGTGAAGAGTGCCAATGTATGAGACGATTTGGTAATTCGTTTTAGTCGCTGTTGGCGCGGCTCCCTTCCCTCCGAGCCTTCCTCACCGATACGCAAGGTGTTTGCCTTGTCTTAACGTTTTGTGGGTGACGTGGAGAAGGAGCTCCGCTCTCTATATTCCTGTTGGAGTTGTTGTGTCCAGCTATTTCTGCTTCGTAGCGTATGACTGTATAGTGGAGCAAGTGAGTATCGAGCAAAAATGTTTGAATGCCAAAACTTAAATCACTGTTTTTTCTTTCTTTTGATTACATAGTTGATGGATTTGAGTATTGAAGGCACGAATTTAGCAACTTCTTGTTCTACAAATGAACTAAGCAAAGTTCTAAGAGGTTATGAAACAAGGGGGCACTTTGTCCTCGAAAGCTAAATAACTTGCTATACTAGTCAAGTTATTGGTGATGGGCTTTTTAAATTATAGCCAATATTTTTATATATGAAACTTTTGTTCCTTTTTATAAAAAGGAAAGTGAATCAGTGATCGCATGCTTACTTCGTATGAGTTTAGTACAGTAGGCATAAGAGTGCCATGTAATATGTGTAGTTGGCCTATTAAAGCTATGTGTTGTAGGTATTTTTTCTCTGAAGGTAACACATGAAAGTGTAGTGCACTGGTAGCATGCAAGAACCTGCTTTGTTCAGAGTCACAATCATAAGACTTATTCATGATAATTAGATTTGATCGCAAAGAGGCAGTGTATAATTTGGCTGCTATCTTATGACTAGCTTTGCTCTTTTTTTTTAATCAATAGTGGTTTCGTGGCAACGTGCCTGGTTTAATAAGGAAAGAAAAGGGAGAGTAAGTCTCTGGCCAAGTTATTTATGGATAGTATTAGATTTGTGAATAAACTCGGCAAAGTAATTTCCTTCCAAAGGAATTCTTGTTGACTTTTTTTATGGTGGCATGTCAGTGTGGAAGGAAAGGGTATACATTATAAACGGCTTGTAATATGTACCTTTGAAATCTTGTTTAGAGCCCGAGTGGATTATAGTAGATAACGTTAATTATTATCTAAGAGTTCGCACCGTAGCTCGATTCTGCTCTCCGCGAATCGTCCAATACTGCTCCCGGGCTTGACCGTGTTTCCTATGATATGTTGCGCAACCTCTCCCGCGATTCTCAGCTTGCATTATTGCAGCTGTATAGTCGCCTCTGGGTTGAGGAGTTTTTTCCACCCGCTTGGTGTGAGGCCGTGGTTCTTCCCATCTTAAAGCCAGGGAAAGCCGCAACTAGCCCCACGAGCTACAGACCCATTGCTCTCACGAGCTGTGTCTGTAAGCTGCTAGAGCGAATGGTCAACAAGCGCCTGGTGTGGTATTTGGAATCAAATTCACTTTTGAGCACGTTTCAAAGTGGATTTCGTCGTTTCCGCTCAACTACAGACAATCTCGCAAATCTTGAGGGTGAAATTCAAGACGCCTTTCTCCACGGCGAACATCTTGTAGCTATATTTTTCGACTTAGAGAAGGCGTATGACACCACATGGCGTTACGGAATCCTAAAACAATTATATGACTGGGGTCTTCGTGGGCATATGGCCCACTTTATTTCGAATTTTCTTCACGAGCGACACTTTAGAGTGCGTGTGGGCTCTACTCTTTCAGAGCGCTTTGTACAAGAAAATGGTGTTCCACGAGGCAGTGTTCTTAGTGTCACGTTGTTTGCTGTCGCTGTCAACAGCGTTCTTTCGCAGATCCAGGCTCCTGTGTCTGGTCTGCTTTATGTTGACGATCTTGTCATTTTCTGTCGCTCCCGCCACCTTCGCGGCATTACTCGACAGCTCCAACTGACTCTCAATCGTCTCGTTCGCTGGTCGAATGAGACTGGATTTCGTTTCTCCACCGAGAAATCCCAATGTGTTCACTTTTGCCGGCTGCGTACGTGCGTTGTTGACCCGGACTTGTACCTCGATGGCACCCGTTTGTCATTCGTTGATACAGTCCGTTTCTTGGGTCTGGTTTTTGACCGTCGCTTGTCGTGGGCACCACATGTACGGAATCTTAAATACTCTTGTCTTCGAGCTCTGAATCTCCTTCGTGTCCTTTCCCACCGCACGTGGGGTGCTGATCTTACTGTTCTGCTTCGTTTGTACCGTAGTCTAATTCGGTCCAAGTTAGACTATGGCTGTATTGCCTATGGCTCTGCTCGTGATTCCTTGTTGCGCCAACTTGATACAGTGCATCACCTGGGTATTCGGATTGCTACTGGCGCCTACCGTACCAGTCCTGTTGCAAGCCTGTACGTTGAAGCCAATGAACCTTCCCTAGCGTATCGTCGCAACAGACTAATTCTTCATTATTCTGCACATGTGCGCTGTATTCCAGACCACCCTTGTAGACCACGTGTCCGTGGTGGTCGGAATTACGAGCGCTATGCTGCACGTCCTCGTTCTACACCTCCATGGTACTTCCGGGCGTGTGAGAGTTTCCTTGCTGATGATTTCGTGTGGCCCTCTCTTTCTTTGGTTCAGTTTTGTGCTATTCCACCATGGCTGCTTCGTATACCTCGCTATGATACCAGTTTGTCTCTGCATTCGAAACAAGCTACTAGTTTCCAGGTGTACCAGCAGATGTTTGCCGCACTGTTAGATCAGTACCCCGATTGTAGTGTGTTCTATACGGACGGTTCTAAGGCTGGTGATTCCGTAGGCTGTGCCTTTGTCACTGACGAGGGCAGCTCTGAATTCCATTTGCATCGCCTGTGTTCCGTGTTTACAGCTGAACTAATTGCACTTAAGCTTGCCTTGGACCATGCTCTTTCACTTTCTTTACGTCGTGTGCTCGTTTGCACCGATTCTCAGAGCGTGGTTCTGAGTCTACAGAATGTCTTCAGTATGCACTCTCTCACTCAGGACATTCTTGTGAGATGCCATCAGTTGCAGCAGCATGGTTGTGTCGTCGTTGTCTGCTGGGTGCCTGGTCATGTTGGCATCCGGGGAAACGAACGTGCTGACGCAGCTGCTAAGAATGCCGCCTTAGTTGGGGTTGCACTGGAGCATAGCCTTCCTTGCTCCGACCTTCAGAATCATTTCCATTCTTTGATGCGCTTTCACTGGCAAGCTGATTGGGACCAGGCCGTTGAAAATAAATTACACGTGGTTAAGCCTGTACTTGGAGAGTGGCGTACGTCATTTTGGTCCTGTCGTCGAGATGAAGTGCTCCTGGCGCGTCTGCGTATCGGACACTCTCATCTCACACATAGCTATTTATTATGTCACGTGAACCGTCCGTATTGTGAAGAGTGTATTATCCCTCTGAGTATTCAGCACATTCTTGTTGAATGTCCTGAATACTCAGATCTCAGAGAACGATTTGGACTGCCTTGTTTCCTTGCCCGTGCTTTCGGGGATAATAGTGATATTGTTAGCCGGGCACTTAACTTTGTAGTTGCCATTGGGGTTGCTCACGTTCTCAGCAGTTTTAGCTTGTATAATTTTTTTATTGCTGCTACATTTTTATCTTTTCTCCCGTTTTTAGTGTTGTTTTTTTATATATTGTTATTGTTATCTTTTTTATCTTATTTATTATTTTATCTTATTTAGCTTTGGTTTGTTTTTATTATTTTTTAGCAGCACTTTTGTCTTGTTGGTTTTAATTATTTTCATTTTTAATAGTGCAGTCCTGCGCAACCTAATTCATCGTGACGGGGACATATAGCCTCGTTGCTGACGTCCCCATTAACCCCCTACTCAATCAATCAATCAATCGCACCGTAGCTTAGTGAACGCATGTTATTCGCTTCTTTGAAAGGCAATTCTGGTTATTATAAGCTGTATTAAAGACATTAGTTCTTTATGAACTTGTGGTTTTTTTGGCCAACTAAATTGCCGAGACTTTTAAGCTAATCCTTCTTCGGCTCTTGAGCTACTTGAGCAGTCCCGCCCTCCAGATTACAGTTTGATAGTATTGAAATATAAGGCATTCAAACTGAATTGTCTCGATTGGCGTGAGTGTTGAGCGAAGTCAGACAGCAATCCAAAGAGGTGGCGAAGCAGCAGGGAGGAGGTAAAAGAGTGGTGTTTAAATGATTTTTGAAAAGGTGAGTGAACAATTTTTGTTCAAGTTAATAGTGAGTGTTGCGTCAATTTTTGTGTGTGTGAAAGGTTGTTGGATAGGATCGTTGTTCTGCTCCGCTTTGCCTACGAAGATATTTGTTTTTCCCAATTTACATTTTTTTGAATTTGGCTTGATTTCCTCCCATATCATCATTCTGTAGAACTTTATTTGGTTGGATTTCTGCTTTGGAAGTCCTTTTATTCCTGATCCGCATTATTCTTTCAAGATTATTCTTATCATAAAAAAGTCGGAATTCATTTTCCTCCCACATTACCATTTTTAATATTTTTTCTATTTGATAATGCGATTGGACATTTGTTTGAAAGAATTTGTCGACACGAATCCAATATTCCTCATATTTTTTATTGTTTATAGGATTTATAGTATTAACCGAAATTATTTCAACCGAATTGAGTTCGACTGCTTTAACTGAATCATACATTGGTAATCTCTTTATTTTCTGGATTCAGAGTGTGAAATCGGGATTGGTTAAACTATTGAAATATATTGAGTTAATGCGCATTGAATTGTTGAGAATTATTATATACAGGGTGTTCGAAAAAATATACCGATTATTGTCTAGATAGAGAATTATTCGATTGAAGAAGTATTTTGAAAAAATTAAATGAAATGAAATGAAGTCTTTGAGTTTTACGTCCCACGATTATGCCGGTTAGGCTAAAGGAGATGGAGATGATGATGAGTAATGAATGAAATGGTCGAATGAGGAAAGTGGGAGAAAACCGGAGAACCCCGAGAAAACCCACGCACACGGTGTTTGTGCACCACAAAGTTCACTTGGCGGGGGCTGGGATCGAACCCGGGACCCCAAGCACCAAAGGTGAACGCTCTACCACTGAGCCACCGCGGCCCCAGAAGTATTTTGATGGTAAATATTTCAGAATCAGACGTGATATGTTATTAGCATTTGAAATGTGTTCTGATAAATTAATTTTGAATAAATTATTTCGATATTGAAGAACTTTGGAGTTATATTAAAAATTGAATCAGAGCAGACTTGACAATTTTGAAATTTAATTAGATTGGAGTTTAACTGAAATGCACTGAAAGTATTAATTAAAAATAATACAAATATTTTTGACAATTTAGAATTCGACTCAATGAATATAGTCTTGATAATAAAATTTTTGTATGGATAAAAAAGTAATTTTGAGATTAGAAATTAATTCTGAAATTTCAATATCAAAAGACAATAGGATCGTTCTTTCTTATGAATATTAAATTCGTTTATTCAAATATTTTAATATATATATATATATATATATATATATATATATATATATATAATTACATTCAGAGTCCAGGTTTTATTAATTTATTAATTGCGGATATACTCATTTATTAGTTATTGGTTGTTGTTGATTTACAAAGTGTATATGCGTCAATCTAATGTATTGGTGCATATACACTACTCTGAACTTGTTACTATTATAATAAAAATTGTTATCCAAAATTGAAATTTGTATTATTTCATTTGTATTTGAAATATGTATTTATTGTGTTTTTTTAAAGAGGAGTATTGGATTGTTCCATAAGAGTATTAGTCAACTTGAATCTGGAGAAGCGTTGAGGTCCTTCGACACTAGTTCCGTCTTCTAGGGAATTACTGGGTGGAGCTCAGAAATAATTTATTTATATTTTATTTTTATTCTGAATTCTTTCCGGTTCTAGCCCAGGGGGACAGGAGCGTTACATTAGTAAGCAAAACGTTAAGTACTTTTAGACCCACATCGCTTTGAAAGAAATCTGGAACAAAAACTAATTGTAAAGTATACTCATGCGAGTTCGATGAAATTTCCTGAAGAATTATTTTGCGATTTAAAGAAAATAGATGGTAAACGTAGCCTAAAGATTTTTGAACTTTAAACATTGATGGAACATAGTTATTCCTTTGGGATGATTTTATCTATATTAATGACCAAGTGTGAAGGTCCTGTATTGAGATTAGTGACCGACGCTATGAGCCAAAATTTAGATTGGGATACCTTTAGACAATTTATGTTTAGTAAATTTGTAACGCCTGCAACCGCTCATATGCTAATTAGCGAAAGGGTTTATAGAAAGCAAAGGCTAAACGAATATGTAGATAACTATGTGAAATCAACGATGATTGCGATGAAAATTTTCGGATTAATTCATGAGGAATCTCAATTAGTCAAGATCATTTTAGATGGGATGAACCCTAGTTAAAATTTAAAATGCTGAACTATTACCTTCCGTTTACGAGAGTAGAATTGTTAAACATCTCTGAAAACTTTGTTTAAAGACACCGGGAGGAAGTAGAGTATAATAAACTAGTTGGAATTACGAAGGGAAAACAATTTTCAGCATTGACCAGTAAGGGATCAAAACTTTGGAATGCTTTTGGAAATACTAAGGAATCAGGATATGTTCATCGTAATTGTAAATCGGGCTTAGTGAACGACACATGTAGGGATTCGTTATTTCCAAGAAGTAATTTTAAATCCAAAGATCGTCCAATTGAGAAAAATAAACAGAGTTTTAAGAAAATTCCTTCGGAGTTGGACGGCATGGTGGCAACCTTTGTGTCCGGGAAGGTTAATGATGTTTTTGCTAATATCTGTGTTGATGGTGGTTCTAGTTTCAATCTTGTGGCGAAACATTGGTGCATCGCTGTAATGTGGAACGATTTATTCGGGAAGTTGATGAGAGGATAGTCAATGCTACTTCGGGTCATGAGTTCTCACGAAGAAATCGTTTTGAACGTTAATCTATCTGGATTTCACCAGATAAGAACTTTTCGAGTAGTGTCCAAGTTACCATGTGATTGTTTACTGGGGATGCCTTTTCTTCAATCCAATCAAGTAATTCTTGACTATCAGAACCGAGTTATGATTTTGAATCAGAAGAAGAGTTCGGCTTTTCTTTCAGCAACCTTCTGTTGGAGGAAATGAAAGTGGATTAAAGTCTGGAGTTTGGGCTAAGCAGCAAAGATTTCAGGACAAGAAGTTAAAGATGAATCGGAATGACAAACGAGGTGAATTTGGACAAACGTCTTTATATTTTCGAGCCGATATTAATTCGTCGGGATGGTCAAGCAAAGGAGTGCAATGTGACTTAGACTTAAATCAACTAGAGGATCAACTTTTAACGATTAATGTGCCAAGTTCAGAACAGCTTCTGGAACTTAGGAATTTAATTGAATGTGCTCCATCTAACAGTGATAGACGTAATTCCGCTGTTTCTTCCGAGAATCAGAACGAAAATCAAATACTTCCGGTCTCAATCCGAGGTGGAAAAGAAGATGGATGATAAGGAAATCTTTGTGAATAGTGAAAATTCTCATCCATCGGTGGACTTGGCCATGGTGTCAGTAGTCAACTTGGATGCCTTGGAGTCAAAGGATGATGTTACCTGTAGAAGTGAACCGGTACTTGGAGATGAATTTATTAAATCTACAATAAATAAGCCGTTACCACAGAGGAAAAGAAAGAAAAATAGAACCAAGAGGTCTACAAAGAACTGCGTGGTTGTCGGTGTTAAAGAAGACACGATGGGGCTAAGGCTTCAACGGAGCTACAGAATGAGAATGAAAAGAAACCGATTACGAGTTCGAAAGACAGTGAATCCGAGGCTTCAGACGTAGATGTCGAATTAGCCGAGAAGTTTCATTCGTTGGTGAGAAGTATTTTAGTGAGACTATCCCTCGAAAACCAATTAAACCGAGACGATCAAAGCAGGTGAAAAACCAAGATGAAATACAGGTGAAAAACAATAATTTTGACGAAACTTGGAAATATCGAGACCCAAGTGTTACCTCGTTCATAGACTTGATCACTAAGGAGTATGACGATGTTATCTGTGAAAGGGTAGGATGCATAAAGGACTATTATGGTCATTTATATTTGTCAGAAGAAAAACCCTTCAAAGAGACTCCTTTCCCAATACCGAGAAATAAGGAGAAAATTTTTGATGAGCAAATACAAGAGTTGAAAACTCAGGGTATCCTAATGGAGGTCGATCATTCTAACTATGCGAGTAGTTGTTTCCTAGTTAGGTATAAAAATAACACCTATCGCATAGTTGGAAATTTTGTGAAAACAAACGAACTAATAGTGAATGATCCTTTTCCATCGCCTAATTTGGAAGAATTTCTAACTAGCCTTGCTGATAAGCAATATCATACGAAGCTGGATCTAAAGAAAGCTTATTTTCAAATCCAGTTAGATAAGAGCTCAAGGGACATCACTAAGATCGTGACACCAAAGGGTATTTACCAATTTAATAGGGTTCCAGTAGGAATAAAGACTGGGAGTAATATACTATCAAGAGTAATGAGTAAAATACTTGGAGATCTTGAAATAGAGGGAGTTAAATATTATTTTGTGATGTTTTAATATCTTCATCAAATCTAGAAACTCACAAGGAAACTATCAGGAAAGTAATGGTACGTTTTCGTAGATATAACGTAACCATTTCTCCTGATAAGTGTATGTTTATTTATAAAAAGATGAAGTATTTAGGTTACATTACATCAGGAGATCAAATGAAGATCGATCCTTCCCGAGTTGCGGCAGTCAGGAATATTCCGCCTCCGAGAAACAGACTGGGTCTGAGGATTCTCGGATTTTTTAGTTATTACTTGAAAAAATGAAATGAAATGAAATCTTTGAGTTTAACGTCCCACGGTTATGCCGGTTAGACTAAAGGAGACGGTGATTATGAGAAATAAATGAAATGGTGGAATGAAGAAAGTGGGAGGAAACGGGAGAACCCCGAGAAAACCGACGCACACGGTGTTTGTCCACCACAAAGTTCACTTGGCGGGAGCAGGGTTTGAACCCGAGACCCCTAGCACCAGAGGTGAACGCTCCACCACTGAGCCAGTTATTACTCGAAGTTCGCATCTGAGATGCAGGAACTAATGGGTCCATTGAGCGAGTTGAAGTCTACTAACTCGAAATTTGTATGGACTCAGGATCATCAAAGAATCCTGGACAAGCTTATGGATATTTTGATTAATAACGTTGTATTGAAGGTTCCTGATCTCAACAAAAGGTTCACAGTAAATGTGGACGGTTTGTGTAGTTATAGTAATGAGGTCATCTGACTTAATTATTTTTACTAAATTTTAGGTAAAAAAGTTATGTATGTTTTGTATATGCTAACTACGCTTTAATATATATTTGTTTTTCTATTTATAGGACGCTAAAGAAAAAATGTCATATTTGCTACAAAGAAGTTACACAACTACCAAGACATTTACGGCTTTTTCACAAGTAGAATCCTAAGAAATCAACAAAACATTAGGTACGAAGTAATATATATATATATATATATATATATATATATATATATATATATATATATATATATATATATCGTCCGATAAGATCAAGAGACGATGAAAACAATGTATGCTTGAAGGATGTTCCACCAGGGTTTTTCGAATGGATCAACATTTAATAAATAAACAAATATATTAAACAAAATAAGGAATATTATGAGGTATTGAGAAAAATGAAAACAGCAAATAGGGTACCAAATACATTGTTTCAAGAAGAGGGCTGCAGTGAACAACTATGCTCAAAATGAAACTTGACTGATATCTCTTTAGATTATGTATGGCATGATTTTGACAAGTGGATGAACTCTATAGATGGTGGAACAGTTTGTAAAACGAAAAATAGAGAGCAACACATCTCCCAAGTAAAAAACATTATCAAGGGGGTAATATTTCTTCAGTAGAAGAAGTTGTGAAAGAAGGTATAAAACAATTCAGAACCTTTTTTACTCAGCAAATGGAACAGAAGGAACCAAGCACTGTTCTCTGCTACATGGGATCACTAAAAACTTTTCTCAAATATATGTTACAAACCAAAAAGTTGGAGACTTCTCAATTTGACGGGCTAACAACCTTTCTTTCTTCAGGGGTGGATAAAATCCCTGCAATCCCATTGTGAACTCAGACAATGATAATGTTGTAAGATTAATTGAGATACCTCCAAGTTTACTGAAGATACATATATACATCACATTATATACGCTACAGAGATTACTCACAGGCATCGCAAGTACCAAAAGTAATTAAATATTTCTGACTTATGAAGTTCTATATTTTTAAATGGCACTGCATAATGATATTAACATGTTTTTAATGGTGGGTTAACGTTCAAATAAAGTATGTCAAATTCATAGCTCTGTTGCAAATGTTATGAGTAATTTGAAATGAAATGAAATCTCTAGTTTCAGGTCCCACGCTTCCGCAACTGAAGTGCCAAAGGAGATGGATGAAATAAGAAGTGAATGATAATGAAAAAGTAGTAGGAAACGGGATAAACCCACGGGCATGATGTCGTCCACCACGAAATCACTTAGCCTGGGATCGAACCAGGGACCCCTAGAACCAGAGGTGAGCACTCTACCACTCAGCCACCGTGCCCCGTTTATGAGTAATTTAAGTGGTCATATTGCTTCCTCCTTGATCGTTAATTGCCAACTACATGAGAAAACTTATTGATTTTTTTTATTAAACTAGTTTCAAAAGGGGTCTCCTAAGTCTGGTGGTTTGGGCGTTGGACTCATGTCCGAATGGTTCGATTGCCGAATGGACCACCCCAATTTTCGGCATTCGCCTAGCGTCATGAGGTAAACTGGGGAGTCAAGTGAATAAAAGGCCAGGAAGGCTCTTATATGTTTTGCTAGTTGCAGGACGATTCAACACGCTGACCACGTGTTCGTCGTTTGGTTGGATGTAGTTTGACCAATCGCTAAGATATGGTTGGAGCAGGGTGAGGCCCGCGAAGGGCTATTACGCCAGTGGTTATTATTAGAATAATTTTCCAACGGATATTCCAATCGGAACAGTTTCCCAACTAACGTAACACATATCTCGAAGCGGGCAACCGTCAAAGGAAAAAGGTGACGTCAAAATCAGTAATATCAGATTGGGGTAGCAGGGCAACATAAACAACAGTAAATAATTATACGCTCAACAAATGTTGGCAAAAATTACACACAGTTTTAAGTTGTAATTTGTATGTAAAGTAAGTGGAGAAGTAATTGTGTAATTTCCATTTCCAAAGGTTTCCATGCTGCTTTGTGTTAATGTCCTAACGAAAAACAGAGGCATATAACACTGTTTTTCGCAAACTTCGAGAAATGATGCCGATGATGAGCCCTTCTGTAATTATGACTGATTTTGAAGCGTCAGTATTACGCAGCCTAGGAATGGTGTTCCCGGACGCGATAAGAACTGGTTGTTATTTCCACTATTGTCAGGTAAGTCTTCTTAATTACCTCATAGTCACGGTCACTAGTAATTCAAATTTAAGCTTCTAAAAAAACTACCTATAAGAATTATGTGTGTATATCTTAAGCTAAATACAATTAAATCTTCAAGTAATAATGATAACTTAAAAGTAAAAGACAGTAATATAGTGAACATAATGTAATATCTTCGTTTACACTTTTTATGGGTGTTAATAGCGGACAAATTGCAATTCATGTGTTACTTAGTATATGGTATATATGTTTAGTATATGCTTTTGTTCATAATCTCGGTGCATATATTTTACTCAAGGCTTTTCTCGTGTTTAAGAAAAATCTGTGGTCTATTTCTAATGTATTACATAATGCGCGGCATGCTTAAACAATTATAGTGCTAGTAAGTCACTTAATCGCATGAAATTATTGTAGATTTTATAAATTGTCACTATACAGCAAGCTCTCCAAGTGTATTTGTAAAAGACTGCTTTCACGCAAGCTATGTATGTATCTGTTACTCTTTTCTCTCAACACTGCTATTTGGGAATTTCATTTTAAGAAGAGACTCGCAAGCTTGAGAACTGAATTTAGCTCAAACTTTGCGAAATATCCAGCACATATGTTACGAAAGTGATGAGTCATGCACTTTAACCAGTCTCCTTGGCTGCATTAACTTGTGTAAATCAATGTAATTTTCAAGCCAAAATTTGGGACACTGTATAGTTTCTAGCTCAAGTTTCTTTTCTTTTTTAAAGCATTTTGATATCTCTAAAATACGTAAAAAGTTATGAGGTTTTCCGTTAAACTAATTTCTTCAAAATCAGCAAGTGACCCCCTTCAAAATGTCGCTCAAAAATCAGAGGTTTTTTTCAAACCTTCGTTTGAAGTCTTAATATTCTGGTTTATTAACTGGAAGAACTTGATTCAAATATTGAACTAATATGTACCTGTAGTAGGTTGCGAGAGGAACCTCTCTGAAGTTGCATGTCTTTTTCTTTTTGGCATGGCAATATAATGTTACTAAACAATGTTATTTTCGCGTAAATATTACTAAATTACATATAATAATGCAATTAACTGAAATACTGACTAGGATCCAACTATTTCAAAAATGACAAAGAATTTTGGCAAAAAGTTCACAAGGTTACAGAAGAACACTGCTTTATTTTTTTCGAAAGATAGAAATTTTGCTGATTATTAGAAGAAAATCTGAGAATTTCCAGACTTTTCAAGGATTTCCCGGTCACACGTCATCCTGATCTTATAGTCATACTAACCAATAGCTATGTCTGACAGAAAGCGAGCGAGTGGCAATTATGTTAAAGTGGCTGCGTGCAACAGAGCGACAAATCATTTTTAGAATACGATTTTTATGAAGAAATTTTTTAAAAAATGCCATTAAACATTTGCTTATACAGTATGTCATTGGTTCTCTTCAGATTTGAAAAAAAAAAAACTAAAATGATACAGGTTATCGGATACTTTATGTATGCGTTCTTCTACATAAAGAGATTGATTTAATATCGGCAAAATACTTTTCCACCAGCTAGATTTCTTTCATTTCTGGACACTGATAAGAGTTTTACATAAACACAGAGGGTGTTTTCCTTAAAACTAAGCTAAGTACCTTTTGAGTTGATCATATCATTGTAGTTTTGCCTGCAAGGCAGTGTATTTTATTTGTATTTAATGAACGCGAAATATATCATTGTTAATGTGTTCTGTTTCTTGAAAATCCATTTGAGTTGTTATTGTATATCTAGGTTTTCTACATTCATTAAACTACATAGAATACCTTTATAACAGTGAAAATAAGTTCTTTATGGGAGCCGTAGAAAAAACAGAAAAGAAAAAAATCATTATGTAAATCACGTATCATGTTGGACTTAAAGGTATTTTATTATTAGTTACAAAAGAGTGAAATAATCAGCAGGACGACATCATTTTGTTAGGCGTGTTGGGGAAGGCAGCTGTGCTTTAACAATGGAAGTGTATGAAGTGAAAATATTTATTTTCGGAGGTTATCCACTCGCATGCTAGGAGAGAAAATGTGTTTCCTGTCTTTTTTGAAAAATTGGATCCTCTTGCATGGACGTGATGTTGAATTTAAATGGTTAAATACAAAGAGAAAACAGATGTTTAAGAAGCATTTTAAAAACCTTGGACTGTGAAAACATGTGGTAGGAAGAAAATAAAGAATGCTTCCTTTTCCTTAAGAAAAACATTAGTTTTTTTGATGAAACAATGCAATATATTTAAAAGAAATATATGCGGTTTGTACGAGAACGAAATGTGTATTTCACAGAGAATGGGAGGCTTTGTAAAAATTAGCATAACGGCTGGATTTATGTTTTAGGAGAAGTAATGTATATGTATTGTTAAGTGGTAAAGATCTTTTTGTTGTTAAAATCAGAAGGAGATCTGACATGGTAGTTTAGAAGAAATTAATGAAGGAAAGAAAATACTATAACTTTGATTTAGGACGAGAACTAGCAAAGTGAGGGAAAACTGTGAATACGTGAGAAGAAATTACATGATCAGAAGAGTAGAAATGTTTTGTTTTCTATTTAGAAAACCTCCCCTGCTAACAAGCTTTGAAACTTATATATACAAGTTAGAAGATGGAAAAATTATCATTTTGAAGAAGTACCAACGAGGTGGAGAAAGCAGAAGAGAACAACCGTTTAAGGAAGAAGTCCCATCATTGAAGATAAATTTGGAAAGGTAAGTAAAATTCTAATGGCATTAGATATTAGGAAAAAGTTGAAAAATATTTGATTTCAGTACAATAATAATAATACAATTCTAGATTTTTTATTGTGCAGCGAAAATGTTTAGACTTTTATGTTATATAAAACACATTTCTTAATAGATTTGGAAAACATTTGTTTTAAATAATCAGTATTGATATAAATACAGTAATGTGTTAAATGTTTACTACATTCTGCTTAATATTAGAATGAGTTTTAACATTATTGTTATTTAGAGAGATTTTTAGGAAAGATGATATACATATTAGCCGGACTTATTTAAAGATATTTGTGTAGCATGCTTTTTTATAATCGATAAAAATCGAAATAGGATTTTCCTAATTTAAAATATGGACACTAAGTACATAATTATTATACTGCTCGAAAATCGTTAACGAAATTATAGAATTGAAATGTATCTATGTTTAGAAATATAAAAAGATTAAAATATTTTATTATCATTGAGCGTTTAGAAGTAATACACAACACTCGAATGAAATGAAATCTGTCAATTTTACTTGCAATGCTTAAACCAAGTAGGGTAATTGAAACGGTAATGATGAGAAATGAATAAATGAGTAAAGTGGGAGGAAATGGAAAACCCACGAAAAAACCCACGCACTTACTGTTTATTTTACATTTAGCTTTGTAGGAGTATCATTTTAACATGATTTTTTTCTTTTTGTGAAGCTATGCCTTTTCTTTAAGATTGCTACCAATAAAATATTTGGTTTTAGTTGAACAACTTGTTATCGATTACGTACCCTGAGCGTTTTCTAAGTATTCTTTAGGACATTCCTCAGAAATTGAAATCCTTGTTTTGCGAGCAACTCACAATTTTCTCTAAAGTTACTATACTTTGAGTTTACTGAAGCTTTGGTGTCCCCTTTTTTCTTGAAGGCATTTTCACTCCCTAGTTGACGTATCTTGAAACTGACACTAAATTATACTGATGTGTAATACTGTAACACTAACTTCGCACAAAGGAAAGTATTTAATCTATGATATTAAAATTATTATTAAAAGAGGTTTGTTATTAGTAAGAAGGTTCATAAATACGTTTATAATCTGGGAAATCCCCAGCGAAAGGACTATATATAGAAAAATCGAAAAAATAATGGAACAATGAGGTTTCTTTATACTCAAATAGATAGAAGAGTTTTCGTTTGACAGATGAATATTAAGATCTAAAGTGAAGCTAATTCAGCAATTAAATTTATGAAACACCTGCAAAACTCAAGTGTAGAGTTATATGAGAATAAAGACCCATTATCTGAAACGTTCATATATAGGATTACACACAAAGAATTATCCCTTAATGAAGTCTAAGAAACCCCAGGTATGAAGACTTACAGTACTGATACAAAATAAGAGAAATCTCGGAAACTGTTGTTTGCACAAGGCTAAAATTACTTGATATACAAAAGCACATTACCATATTAGATGTCACGAAAGATGAAGATTTGATGCACATTTATTATATTACGAGGTACTTTAATTATGTTCTGAGTCCATTATTTCTATTTGACAGAGCGCACATATGAGTTCCATGGTTAAATGGGATACTGCATTGACATAACTTGAGAAATAAAACTTTTACCGATGGATGTTAGTTTATTGAATCATTTTTGTCGTAAGACTAAATAAATATATGATTTTTAATAATTTAGTATTCGGAGCAATAATTTTATACACTGTAGTATATGTATGTACTTCACACTCCAAGTGTTAGATTTGGAAATTCATGTGGTGTCTTTTCATTTCGCAGAAATAATTAAGAAAAAAGAAAAGGATCATCGCACACAGGATAAAAGAAAAGTGAATACCATGTTTCATTTATTTGTTTTTTATATTGCTTAACAATACTTGTACGGAAATAGTACATACCTTTGTAGTATAAAACACAGAAAAATCCGTTATTTGAAAGCGGTATATTGTACAAAAACACGGAATCCTCTTTCTTACTACAGAAATCAGTACGGAGGATACGTTATTCATATGTTGCATACGCATTGCCTTTAGGTGTTACATCATGACGTTACAGGATGTCTGACATCTAACGGTTTTTCGTATATCACATGCATATACTTATGTTGCTATCGACCATCGAAGCAAGAAAAATTAATGCGCATATTTTATTAAATTCATAATCGACTTTGGGTAATGAATTTAGCAGTTGGCAACTATGATCACGTTCTTTCAGTACACGACATCTCCTCGACGCCACAAACTGACTTTCCTTGTGAATGTGTGTGTGTGCAGAGCAATGGTTCTTTGTCTCGAAGACATTGGAACTTCCGGTTGTGTGGCTTCGAGAACATTCCAGAAACTACTGGATTATTTCGTATTTCCGGTGATTTCCTAAAGTTAGTGGTGATTGGACACCTTTTCAATTACTGACCAATCAGAAACTGTGTTACGTCCCAAGTATACTCTACTCACATGCTTTGTGTAATCAAGAAGTGCGCCAAGTAATCGGGATCTGGGATTTGAAGAATACACCACGTATCCCGAGCCGCGAGACATTTGGTGAAAGTGTAATTTCAATAGAACATCGATGCCTAGTTGGTGTAGATAAGTAACTTTAACATGTGTGAGTGACGACTGAATGCAATAGTTGCAGTATTATTAAGGAAAGTTCAAAAATAAGAAATTTTGTCGAATTGGAACTTAACACACCAGAGAAGGCAACTGAACCAGCTTACCGTCTTTTGGACAACGAAACTGCAAGTACGTAAATTGATGTGGTAGGAGCAATCATCGAGCGACTCGTGCGAGCATTATTCAAAATCCGCCTGACCCAGGAATATGTCAACAGTTTAATGTGAAACTGATCGTGTTTTTCGAATTGTGATTTATACGATAGTTACATCGCCTTCCACCGATCGTGAACATCGACTTAAAAAAAAAGAAAAAGAAAAAATATAATAATAATAAATGTAGACATACGATTAGCAGGCCACCACAAAGCAAAATCGCATGCGTATAATTACTTCTTGTACATAATTTAATATTCTTCAACAGTGTTTAGCTAGCTAGGAAATTTCATAAAGAAAAGTTGTCATTTAAAATACGAGCTCTAATGTGTGTGTTTAATACGAATAATGAGAATGTTGTCTTACGATGCTCATGTTAATGCTTGTTGTTCACTTCAGTTCATGTGTACATTGATACCAAAACTTCCCATGTAGAGACCAGTGCATGTAAAATTATAAATTTTGTTTTTTTGTTAAATATGGACAGTTAATAACTAAGCCCCGGCATTTCAATCTTGTTGCTACCCTTATACTTTTTGTTGTCGTTGTCTTTAGTTTTAACATTGACGCGAGAGTAGGTCGCGGAACGTACCCAGTCTCAATTGTGCTTGTGTAGTGAACTATCCCTCGCGACTAACTTTTCATTCAGGCGAGAAAGGTAAAAATCAACATTTTTTGCTAATCTTTATTTTTTTTTTTGGATAGTTCGGACGCGACCAAACACGTTGTCACCAATCCTTCTACTTGAGTCATTCCCAAGCTCAAGCAAGTATATACTTCCAGGTGAGGGGGATGATTGGGAAGACTTTTGATTCAGAATTCATGTGAACGAAAGACGTAAATAAGCTTGTGTGACCTCCTTCACCAAAGTGATAGTAATGTTACCTTTGTCAGCTATATGTTATATACGTCTATTTGTATGTGAGATTCTGACCGCCTACAGTGTTTTATACAGAAAGTACGTATAGATGGAACACTTATACAGAAGTTATTATGAAACATGCGTTTTCAGTTATACGTCTGCAGTACGTTGTCCAAAAAATTACAGGACTTACGAATGTAACCTACGTTATAAAGTACGCCACCTACATTTTTTTCTTAGTGCACCTCCTCACTTAACATGTTTTGAAAATGTGTTTGTCTTGTAAAGACTTTTGCACTACACTTCTTTTAGTATCGTTCAGTTAAAACATTTTTATCGCAAAGTCCTACAACGTTCAAAATGCAATAACAATAGTGTATCTCTATAAATGCCATGTTTTTATTAAGTAATTAATGGATTTGAGAAACATTTTTTCTTGCTACCAGCGAAAATAATCAATCTAATAATAATAATAATAATAATAATAATAAGTATTAGACCTATTTTCACTTTTTTGTCGTTATTAATTTATAAAAAATGTTTTTATGTACCTTACGTTACAACACTGTGCATTTGTTCACACGATTTGAAAGTTAGTTTAGTTGTGGTATCTTACTGTGCAGGTCTTAAACTGAATGTTATTCATTATTTCTTTTAAGAAACCTTTCTAATGCTCACATTACATACTACCTATTTCAATACTGTTTTACTATTTTCCATTCAATACATTGAAATAAAAGAATATTCAATGATTCGAATCTATATATCATTAGAAACTTCGTACAATAAATAAAATCATGTAGTCTCTACTTTGTTCACTGGGTAGTACACCGAATCACACCTCATTTTGCAATTATAAGTTGAACAAGCCTAAGAATTATTTTTCAATAACAATGAATTTTAAAAGCTTTACACAATTTTGAAGTAAAGAAGAAACTTACTATTTATTTTGAAAATGTTGGAATAGAAAGCTGAGCAACCCATTTGTTGTGGTGGAACTCTTGCATGTTACCCTTAGCATGATAGCTAAGCCATGTTCACAAAGATTAAAAATAAATGTTTTCTTAGGCAGCAGCAAGCATAGACATTAATGATTATGCATCCTATTAAAGATTAACTATTCACGTTCCACATATGTATCATTTCAGTAATCTTAGTGTAATGACAGTTCACATAAAAAGCGCTTTCTCAAGTTCAAAGACCCACCAGAAAAAAGAAAAAGTGTCATACTGGGAAACATAAATGTATCTAATATATTTAGAAAGAAAAAATAAATGTAATTTATGGTCTATGGAACCGGAAGGTTCAGTGCCGCGTTTACAAAAGCTCTCCACTGACTTCTATCCTTAGCCAACTGGATCCCGTTTCTACCTTGTGCGAGATGGATCTTAATATTGACCTCCCATCTGCGGCTGTCTTCCTAATGGTTGTTTTCCGATTGCATTTTTAAAGTTTAAAATTTAAATGCGTTTCTACCGTCTTTACTGTGCGTATATGATCTACACAACCTAAACCTAATAGATGTAATGACCCTAACAATGTTAGGTAAACAATAAAAATTATGTACTTTCCCATTCCCGTTCCTCTTGGACCCGAATATTTGTTTCATTTTTTTTTTATTTTCAAGCACTTTTAGTCTATGTTCTTCTCTTAGAATAAGCGACCCTGTTTCGCAACCATACAAAACAACAGGCATGATTATTGTTTTACATATTTTAAGCTTCGATAGAATTTTTTATAAAAGATTTTGAACTGAATAACACAAATTCTGTGCTCGTAGTTGACATTTAGCTTCTTCGTGAATATGCTTTCGGTTTTTTAATATTGATCCTAGATATTTGAGTTTCCACTACGTGGAAAGTATTATTTGGTATTTTCAAGCATTTTATAATTGAATCGGTGAGTTGAAAAAGGTACACATTCCAAAAATATAAACTTTCGGAAAACTAAGAAAAACTGTTCTGTGAGAAAACTAATTGTTCTACCAAAACATTTACTATTATCAATTTGTGTCGTTTAGTGTAGCAAATCTATTGCATATGGTATCTGTACATATTGTTTTATATATATACCATATAATTGTGTAAAGATGTTTAGGAATATGTTCCTTTTTCAACTCAGTGTTTTTAAGTGCACAATACTTTATCCCAATTAGTGGATTATGTTAAACAGGTTTCAGAAATAAGTGAGTAATATTATTCAATCTTTGTATAAAGGCAAACAAATGTATTTCAAAACTGTTAGCTACACATACTAACAAAAATAACAATGTTTTCCGATAAAACAATGGTCATTGTTGAATTTTTCAGAGTAGACAATCGTCAATCATCTTGATCTAGCGGATCAGCAGCTGAAAAACAAAAGCCTTGATCGAAAAATATTATAAAAACATATTCCCTTTCAGTTTGACCATCAAAATTTTTTTATGTGGTTAAAACACGCCGAGCTGCGAAAAAGTGCTAAGATAATATTAAAACGATTTATTTTACTTTGCCATTGCAAATCAGTCTTTTTTGTTACATACACGCTCCAATGTCATAACCTACCATAAAACTTGTCTGTAATAAAGATAGCAATACTTAGGTTAGGTTAGGTTAGATTGTATTGTGTAGTTTCGTGTTATATTCAGACTGTAGTTAGGATAGATAAGTTCAGATAAAATGAAAATAGTCTAAACTAATTTACAAAATATAAAATACTGAATATAAAATTTACATGTTTTTCATTGTCATTAAGCGTGTTTGATTTAATTTTGATATTCAGGTCTTCACAGGTACTGCAGACACCGGCCTGAGGTCTGCCAAATCGGTAACCGGACTTTTTCTTGAAATATTCCAAATAAAACTCATATTTAATTATATTCTTCAAGTCAGGACATTTTTCTATGAAAAGTACATGCATTAGGCTGAGCATCGAGATATTTGGTTGATGTAGACGTATAATGTGCAACATATTTATGAATCAATATTTAATCAATATGTTCATGTATTTTAACTAGATGTGAGGCTGGAATAGCATTAGAATGGTGTTCCTGTTTACCTCTCATGTCAATAGGGAATTTCCTACAAGCCAAAATCTTTGTCAACCTATTAACAACTTTGTGTGACACCGCATGAAGGCTTCTGTGCGCATTACGACATACTTCAAATCAAAACCCAAAGCAATACGAGTCCTCTTTCAAATAATTTGCCATGAAAGGGACGAGCAGAGTTGATGGTCTGAACCTTGCAATCTCATGCCTCTCAATTAGGCTCACTAATAATGTGTCCTGCTCGTTCTTAGGTCTGCCACTATATAGGGTTTTAATAATGTTCTCGTTTTCCTCAATAGAGAAACTATCCATGCATTTTCTCACAGCTTGGGCCGGCTGTTTTGGCTGGAACAAGAACGCCTGCTGAAGTTACAAACTCCTCACCTCGACGCCTTGCTAACTTTTCCATCTTCCGTACACGTTTTTCTTTGTTAAGTCTACCCTTTTTAAGGCTTGGTTCATCACTGTCACTGTTTGTTTCGGACATTGTTACTAGGTTAAAGCAAAGAAGCACTAATTAATTTCACTACACTAGTTTTTACAATGATCTTCACTTTCCACTTTAAACATAACCAACATAACCTTAAACAACAGCTCACCTGTTAAGTCATAACACATAACTGAGCACTAGCGCTGTGGCGAGTCCCGCCGACACTAGCACGGCTGTGAGTTGAAGAAGGGACATATTCCTGGAATATGTTTCTTCTTCAACTCAATCGCATCTACATATTTTTGGCAAGCTCATTTCCAATAGTGAAATATGTTTCTTTTTCTGCTCTATGGATGTAGATACGTCCAAAGAAAAAAATGGCTATCTCAGTTTAATTTGTGATATTTTTGGAATATGTACCTTTTTTCGACTCACCCATTCAATTGTAGCATTACAATTTGATGAACTCTCATGTACTTATTAGTAAATTCATGTTCCTGCAAGCGTTTAATAATGCCTCTGCACTTCTTTTTATTGTTCTCCTATCAGATTTACATTATCGGCATATACCATAACCGGGTTGCTATCTTTGATTTTCGTTATAGCGTACTCCAGGACAAAGTTAAATAATAATGTCGACAACGCATTTCCTTGTTTCAAGCCATTTTTAACGTGAAAGCTCGTGAACAAGATTTTTTTTCACACGGACTTTACTTTGGGATTGACTGAAACACATTTTAATTAATGTAATGAGTTTTCGGTATTTTAAATTTTCTAAAAATATTATAAAATGTTTCTTTCGTACCCGATTCGTTAGCGATTTTTAAAACCAAATTGACGTACAGGGGTACTGTATTGTCACTTTCTTTCAAGCATTTGGCGAATGGTAAATATTTGATCGATATTGTTGTACGAAATTTGTAACTTAATAATATTAGTATTTTAAATGTAAAAAAGGAAAATATGTCTTTATTGACACAAACACAACAATACTTGCAAATCCTATTGGTAAACAAAAAAGCAACAGTTAATTTGTACCTCAAATACCGCGTATTACTCCGTGTTAGCTCGCTCTAACTAATATATATTCTTGAAACTATTATTGTATAAGATTCCATATCTTTGCTCACCACACACATCTTAGCTGTATCGAAGTCACACCCGAACATTTTAGTCTTAGAATGTAATTGTATTCGCATTTAATACAGAATGTTTTATACAGCTATTAAAATTATTTATTTCTTCTTCATAATATTGACGGAAATACCCGAAGTCAGCCGAAGTTAAATATGACGAAATATGAAGTTAAATTATATACTGTGTATTTTATTTTTTATTATTCTTGTGCTTTGAAGCTAATTATATATCTTTTTTCAGGATGAAATTTATAAAGAACCAACAGAGACAAGTAACCAGCATTATTGCAAGAACAACAATAATAATAAGAAGAAGAATATACATATACAGGAATCAAAATGTTATACGTGTTTACGAAGAATATACAGAACAGATGAGAGAGGAGGTCGAAGTGATTGTTGGTCTTCCTCATTTTGAGGAAGAAGAATTTAGAAATCGGCCTCATCAAGAAGTTGAACAGGGAAATCCTCAAGGTGAGGAAAGTGGTGATGATGACGAGGAGGGTATCATTAGTGTATAGAGTCTTTTTTTCATCTTGTAAATATTTTTATTATGTAATTTTTAGTTTTTTTTTAATAAATACTTCTATACATATTCTAGGAATTTCCATTTTAAATATTCGTTTACATTCCCTATATTTGATTCTTAACAGAGTTTAAATTTTTTCATCTAATTATGAAAACTAGTTTTCTCTCTTTCTGAAAACAAAGGCAAAACTTGATGTTACCCATGGTCTGGAATTGAACGCGGAAAACGTTTCGCACCAGAGGTGAGTACTCTATTACTGACCTGCAGTGCACTTATGTAAAATTACGTTTACTACTTTTGTGTGTAATGTAAGACTTGATACGTATGTGATTGTGATTTAGGAAATTGGTTCTTTATTCTGTGCTTTTATTCAGCGAATCAGTATTGAAAATATGATACTAATACTGAAGATCTAAGGACGAATGAAGGAAGGAATACAACTATAAAATTAAGACGTTAAGCACAATGTTTTCCAATTAGAATAAAGTGTTACATTCAAGTTTAACTTCTTTCTCAGCATTGAGGTTATATGAGCTGGTAATCTATAGTTTAATGTGAAATCCCATATCTATGTATAAAGCGTACAACGCTTTCTCAATGGGATTTAAAGCCTGGACTTCCTGCAGCAAAGGTGGGCACTCTACCAGTAAACTCAAGCACACTGAAATATACATTATTTTTACTTTAAAGGTTAAACACAGAAAACTAAAATAATTATTCTATAACTGTTTTTTATCTTCAAGAAAATCGTCATAATACAAAATAAGACAAGTTCCATTCTTTTTTATTTTTCGAGGTCAATGATGTAAAAGAAAAGTCTTTCTTTCTTTAGGGGTGCTTCAAGAATGTTTCATGGAAAACAGGTTTTTATGCAGGTAACTGTATCCGTTGTAACACATTAGGAGGTGAAGGCTTTTCAGTTTTCCATTCATCCTTTTGTGACTGCCTTTTAAAACCTTGGTGAAAATCATCAAAGAAATTTAAAATTCTTTTACTTTCGTTTTGCACCGCTGCAGGAAGCTTAACGCGCGCGCGTGTGTGTGTGTGTGTGTGAAAAGAGAGAGACAAAAAATGAAAGTGGTTGGGTTAGTAAGGGGAAATCTGCCTTAAAGATACATTTTCTATTTATTTTTCTTTTGTGTTTAACTCAACCTATTTACTAGAGAATAAATAAAAATCGTTTAGTCCACAATTAAAATAGGTGAATGATCCGTAAATCGGTAAATCAAAATAGGGAAAGATTCCAAGTAAACCCACAACCATCACAAACTTATCTCGTCGGGGATTGAACCATGGATCACACGCAACAGAAGTAAACCACTAACTTCCCATCGCTTTTCTACATCCATTTTTATAAGTAACTATACATTGTTACAAGTTTTTAAGAGGTTGCAATACAATGGTTATTGTCAGGATCATTAAAAGTGAAGCCTCTGCAGTATATGTGAATTCATTATACCTAGGTTTTTCTAGTGGTTGTCTAAGAAAAGGGTTGTGTTTGATTTTCAGGTAATTATTCTCAAAAGTACAATCTTTTCCTTTTACTATATAAAATGGAATAAGTATTTCACGTTATAATCTTAATAAGAAAAAGTGTCTTACTGTATACTCTTATGCATTTCATAGACATTTTATCCTTTTACCTAAAAATATTGCTCTCTAAGACCTATTCCTTTTAAAAGCATATACTAAGTAAGGGTCTGCACATCCTAAAATTTGTACAAGAGTGGATCCAGCACTAACAGTCACTGCGTTTAAGCATTATTGAAGTAGCTTTATTCTACTTGCAATAAAACGACACGTAATTTTACAATATTGTCATCTATATTCTCAGCAAGAGAGTACACTAACTTTTTTTTATAAGAAAAAGAGTGCAAGGGTACTGTAACATCGAGCAGGCCGGAGCAGGCAGGGACTGGGAATTCTCGGCAGAGGAGCAAGTAGTGAGCTTATAGTGAAGAAAGTTGTTCTGCCATGTAGCATGTGTTTTCCTATTTTTCTATCATAAGGATCACATTTTATCGCAATAGTGGACGAATATTTTGGGGAAGTATTTAGTTAAATATTTTCGCAGTGTAAAATACTTTAAATTCTATATTTAAATATTCAGGCCCTTAGTCTAATAAATATTGTTATCTCAATTCGGTTGTTTCCGATCATCCACCTGGGCAATAGTCACATAGCATTAGCTGTTAACTTTTCTTGCATGTGCTTTATCTGTGATTTTGAGTGGTACGGATGTTAAAAAACAGTAAACGGGTGAAGATAGTCTTTGAGTAGCTGACGATATTGCGGAACAATCAACGACTCTTCAAGAACGACCAGAGGGCCCATTCCATGCCAGAAAAATGCGCCCCGTATTATGACTGATACCCCATACCTCTAGATCCTACCGTCTCCGTCGTCTGTTGACCATACGTTCCTGGTGTCGCCAGTCTCTGTCATTCAAGGCGATTGAATAACTAACCTTGAACACGGCGGCAGCTCCGTGACGCTGTGGGCAGATATAGTCTGATCTTCAGTCATTGACGGCTCATATTACATGATCGCGGGTTTATTAGCGTCACGCTCAGGGGACGCCAAAACGAGCGTTTTAAATTAAATTTCATAACGTGTTTTCTGCTGACTTTTTGGTTTATATATTTACAAAGTAGCGTCAATTATATCATCTTTTTTCATTCCACCATAGAAGAAGAGTTTCATAGCACCAGGAGGGCTGTAACGACGGTGGAGACATGACATATAAAAAAAAGTGTGGGGATGGAGTTTGTATTGTTTATACCGGGCCATGTTCTTTGCGATCTTTTATCAGACAATGAATGTTATTGGATTTTATATATGTTACTCTTTTAAAGTGATAGTGGAGGGGACCAGTGTATACAGCACTTACTTTTGATTTCCTAGAAACGACACCACCGCGCTATACTATAGACTTCAACTACGAAAACCTTCATAAAAAAGGGGAGGTTGTTTACATTGCTGTGCGTAAAACACGTTCAACATACGGTATGTGAATTGTATTTATTGATATTTCAAATTATTAGAATAGATTGTTCCATACTCGGATATATGATAGAATGACTCCTGATATTGTTCATATAACGAAACAATTTAGAATAGCAGTAATCATGTCAGTATTAGTAGTATTCAATAAATGCTATTCGATATTGTTTTTGTTTATACATATCGGTGCTTAAAGAATAATAATGATAATAAACAATGTAATTGATACACATGTATATTTGTAAGTACTAAATATATCTATATCATGCATTTGAGTATTAATTTTTCTTTTTGAAAAATGGGTTTAAAAGATTAAAATCATTAAATAAAACTTAAAATGTAGGCTAGGACAGGGGAAGTGAGCGCCAAAACGTCACTCTGTCTGGGTGAAAATTTTCCCTTAGTCCAACCTGATCATGCTAAAGCGCTATAGTTTATTATCAGCGGACTTGCCCGTTGGGATATCCAAGCCCCCATATCGAAACTTGATCGCAGCCTTGATTTTTTATCTCGATTTATTTAATTTGTATAACTAGTTTCAGAAACTACATAGCACTTAGAAATTTTGCTAATGATAAGTTTTGAAATATATTTATAGGAGAAAAGTACGCGCAGGGTCAACAGAGCGAAATAATGAATCCTACAAGTTGCATAAGTACAGGTACAAGCCAAAGACAATACGTTGACATTCTAGAGAACGAAGTGAAGAGTTTCAAGGCACAAGTGGCAGAGCAGCAATCTCGAATATACTTCCTTGGACTACATGGGTCTGTTCCTGTTCTGATGCTGGAAAGAATGAGCGTTAAAGCATTTCATTCGGACACAGATATGTTTAATTATTACACAGGTCTGAGTGGTAGTTCAATACTTGATTGTTTATTGAAATGATGTTTACTGCAAGAAATACACTATTATCATAATTGGGCTGTTGAATCAATTCCCTAGCGCGATCAACTGTTGTTAACACATGAAATTAAAGTAAATTTAGATTACAAGGACCTCGCATTCCGTTTTGGAATTTCCTAAACAGCAACAAGAAATATTTTTCTCGGTTGTTTGCATCTGCTTCACGACGTGTTATTTCGCCCTATAATGAACAGTTTACCTTCTTTTAAAAAATGTCAAATTACTTTAATTAATCAATTTTCAAACTAATAGTAGTAGATTGCACGGAGGATAAATGTTCAGTTCCTCGATCAAGTATGGTTGAACAGCGCCAGGTATATTTTCACCACAAAGGTTTTAATACCTTCAAGGGGCTCATTGGGGTGGGACTGAATGCTGTTATTACTTTCGTTAGTGACTTGTACCCAGGTTCAACATCAAACAAACAGATTTTTCGAGACTGGCATAGCAACACAATTGAATCCCGGAGATCCTGTGCTAGCAGATAAAGGTTTTTTAATACAGGATTGTGTACCTCCAGGCGTTATGGTCAATGTGTCACTTTTTTTATTAAACAATCAATATACACCAGAAAAAGTAAAGCTTACAACTAGAATTGCACGACCACGGATCCATATCGAACGACTTTCGAAGCACCAAAGCAGGAAGAATTACGTTTCGTCCATCAATAGTCGAACAGCGATGTGCACAGTGTGGCGTCGGTTACGCTCTCTTACTGGAAACACTCCTACTGTTGATGTTGCTGCTTTCTCTGTCAATGGTGCCTTAGTTACTCACCCTTCGGAGATAGAAGCAAAATACTAGCCCAAAGTGTAGCTATCTCTGAGTCTGAACGTTATCCTCCAGCGTTCGTTCCGAATAGGGCCCGTTTAGAGCGGAACCCGTTAAACTTCCGTACCGCCAACAAATAAAAATTACAATGCTCCTTTCACACTTCTTGAATTCGATTCTACTCTCCGTGAATCGTCCAATACTGCTCCAGGGATTGATCGTATATCTTAAGAAATGTTGCCCAACCTCTCCCGCGATACCCAGCTTCCTTCATTGCAACAGTATAATCGCCTCTTGGTAAAGGAGTTTATTCCACCGGCTTGGCATGAGGCTCTTGTTCTTCCTATCTTAAAGCCAGGAAAGTTCCAACTAGCCCCACGAGCTACAGACCCATTGCTCTCACAAGCTGCGTCTGTAAGCTGTTTGAGCGCATGGTCAACAAGCGCCTGGTGTGGTATTTGGAATCAAATTCACTTTTGAGCAAGTTTCAAAGAGGATTTCGTTGTTTCCGATCCACTATAGGCGATCTAGCTTATCTCCAGGGCCAACTTCAAGACGCCTTTCTCAACGGCGAACATCTTGAAGCTATCTTTTTCGACTTAGAGAAGGCGTATGACACCACATGGCGTTACGGAATCCTAAAACAATTATAGGACTGGGGTCTTCGTGGGCATATGGCAAAATTTATTAAGAATTTTCTTCAAGAGCGACATTTTCGGGTGCGAGTGGGATGTAGTTTTTCAGAGCGCTTTGTGCAAAATAATGATGTTCAACACGGCAGTCCTTAGTGTCACGTTGTTTGCTGTCGCCGCCAACGACGTTCTTTCTCAGATCCAGGCTCCTGTGTCTGGTCTGCTCTATGTTGACGACCTTGTCATTTTCTGTCGCTCCCGCCACCTTTGCGGCATCACTCGACAGCTTCTAATTACTCTCAATCGTCGTGTTCGCTGGTCGAATGAGACGAGATTTTGCTTTTCCACCGAAAAATCCCAATGTGTTCACTTCTGCCGGCAAGTACCGGCATTGTTGACCCGGACTTGTATCTTGATGGCACCTGTTTCTCATTCGTTGATACTGTCCGTTTCTTCGGTCTGCTCTTTGGCCTTCGCCTCTCGTGGGCACCACATATTCGGTATCTTAAGTATTCTTGTCTTCGTGCTCTGAGTCTCCTTCGTGTCCTTTTCACCGCACATGAGGTGCTGATGGTAATGTTCTGCTTCCTTTATACCGTAATCTAATTCGATCCAAGTTAGACTATGGCTGTATTGCCTATGGGTCTGCTCATGAGTCTATCTTGCGTCAACTTGATACACTCCATCACCTGGACATTCGGACCGTACTAGTCCCGTTGCTAGCCTGTATTTGAAGCCAATGAACCTTCGTTAGCGCATCGTCGCGGCAGACTTCTTAATTATTCGTCGCATGTGCGTTCATTCCAGATCATCCTTGTAGACCCTGCCTCCGTGGTGGTCACATATGCGAGCACTATGCTGCACGTCCTCGCTCCAGGGTTGTGTCGTCGTCGTCTGCTGGGTGTCGGGTCATGTCGGCATCCAGGAAATCGAACGTGCTGACGCAGCTGCCAAGAACGCCGCCTTTGCTGGGGTTGCAATGGAGCATAGGCTTCCTTGCTCCGACCTTCAGAATCATTTCTATTCTTTGATGCGCTCTCACTGGCAAGCTGATTCGGACCAGGCCCTTGAGAATAAATTAAACGCGGTTAAGCCGGTGCTTGGAGAGTGGCGTACGTCTTTTTGGTCCTGTCGTCGAGATGTGCTCCTGGCGCGTCTGCGTATCGGACACTCTCATCTCACACATAGCTATTTATTATGCCACGTGAACCGTCCGTATTGTGAAGAGTGTATTGTCCCTCTAAGGATTCAGCACATTTTTGTTGAGTGTCCTGAATACTCAAATCTTAGAGTACGATTTGGACTGCCTTCTTTACTTGCCCGTGCCTTGGGGGATAATAGTGATATTGTTAGCCTGGCACTTAAGTTCGTATCTGCCATTGGGGTTGCTCACGTTCTCTGAGGAGTTTTAGATTGTTGAATATTTTATTGCTGCTAAATTTTATCTTTTCTCCCGTTTTTAGTGTTGTTTTTCTATATATTGTAATCGTTATCTCTTTTAACTTATTTATTATTTTATCTTCTTTAGCTTTTGTTTTTTCCCCTTATTTTTTAGCAGCACTTTCGTCTCTGTGGACACTCTTGGTTTAAGTCCTTTCCATTTTTAATAGTGCAGTTCTGAGCAACCAAATCCGTCCTGACGGGAATATATAGCCTCGTTGCTGATTTCCCCATCAACCCCCTACTCACTCATTCAAAATAATTTGACTCAGCCTAGTATTTTGAATGTTAGTCGAACTCTTGATGGGCAACCCTGTATTCCGAATGTAGAAATAACTGGAGAGTTTAGTGTTTCTGATAAGTTAATGGATAAATTTATATTTGATAAAATAACCAAGAATGTAAATGAAAAGATCGGAAAGTTAAAAGTCATTGATGGTCTAGATAGTGTTAGTTCTTGAGCTCTTGGTAACTCTTAATGAGTTAATTGAAAATCATGAATTTCCATTACGATTAATTTTGTTCGGAGTTACAACTAAAACTAGAGGGTTATTATTGAATGTGATTAGAACTTGTATTCGTTTACAGTTAAGATGGCTAGAAGTTAGATTTTGTATAGATTTGTATCCATGAACGCTAGATCGAGACTTATATCAGAGAGTTTATAGGGGTATGAGATTAAATGGAGATGGTAATGCATTCCTTCATAGCGTGTCCTATTGTGCTAAAGTGTTAGGAGTTGGGTCATCTGAATTTGACATTGTTTAGATTATTTTACATGGAATATACCCAAGTTATAGATTTATATGTTTTAATAACTATTGGCCTAGATCATTAAGTTTGTTAGAACAACGGATTGAAGCTTATAATTCGTGCAAGCGTTCGAAATTAGAATTTTTGAGATAAAATAGTAGATCTAAAATTGAAAATAGGGAAAATAACTTCATGACCATGTCGACTCACGGTGGTTACGGGTTTGAGTCTGGACCTAATGCTCACTTAAGTTCTATTCAAGATTGTTACAAGAGCAATGTACCTAATAATGGAAATCATAAAGAATGAAAAGTTTTAAGTAGGGATAGAAGTGGAAGAGATAGTGGAGATAATACGTAATTACATAAATTGGGTAAAATTCAATCTGCTGAGAATGAGAACCTGCTTTACTTACAGAGCATACTCCTAGATTCTCAGACTTGCCAACTGTAGTGAGTCATTATCTGAAGCCCGGCGTCGGGATGTGGCGCCCCCATCGCCCAGGTCTTCGGAACTGCAATCAGTCACTGGTCATCCAGGTTGGGGGTTGTGCCGGGCCGATCACCCGGCATTTAAAACCTGCGATCGAGCATAGTTAAAAATATAAGCCTCGGATGTGGGCTGCTCTTTTAGAAGACAACCTTGCAATGGACTAGTTTTGCTTTTGGATTTTCTTGGATGACCCGGGGCCGTGGGACGGAGGAGTGCAGCGCATGTGCACCCAGCAGGACCGGAAGGAGTGATGCCCTGAAAGGGAATGCTGGGAGTCTGCGGTGCGGGAATCTCAAATGAACGATTGGTTCCTCCCCTTACACGGTGGGACGTGGGTCCTCTCAAAAGTACCCATCAGTCGGCGGTGCAAGTGGCTCTGCCACCTTGTCGTTTTGACTTGGTGTCACAGCTTAGCTTGCTGACAAGGGTCATGCAGGTAGGACCTGCCAGCCTTGTTGGCCGCTTCGAACCATGACGGGGAAGCTGAGAGGATTTTGGGCTTTCTATAGTTATGGCTACGCATCAACCACCCACCCAGGACAGAGAGAGAGAGGAAAAGCTTGGTCTTGCACCAAGATATTTAATTATTAAAGATAGATCAAGTGATACCGTTGGAGCATTAAGTAAATTTTCATCGTTCATCGTCAACTTCATCACATTGCCACAGGAACGTTTCCTCCTGGCCATATTCGCAAATTACGGAATGGGACGCTCCTTGTTCAAACGACCACAGAAAAACAGTCACAATTACTTCTAGCTAGTACGCAGTTAGAACCTGTTCCTATTCTGGTTGAGCCTCATCGACAACTAAACACTAGCAAAGGAGTCATCACTTGCTTCGATTTGAGAGAGTTACCAGAGGCGGAAATATGTGCCGAACTTAAGAATAGCCATGTGACAGACGTCCATCGAATTACTACAAAGAAAAATGGTACAATACAGCCCACGGATTCGTATGTCATTACTTTCGCTTTACCTGACCTTCCAACGCATTTGAACGTTGCTTACCACCGATTGAAGGTCCGCCCGTACATACCACTACCCTTACGGTGTTTTAACTGCCAACATTTTGGCCACTCAGCCCCTTCTTGCCATGCCTCTGCCATCTGTGGCAATTGTAGTTCTGCAGCTCATGGTCCGGCCCCATGTGTGGCCCCATCGAAGTGCACTAATTGTAAAGGTGACCACCCAGCTTGGTCACGTGACTGTCCTAATTTTATGGCTGAGAAGAAGATCCGTGAATTGATGGTAATCGAGAAGATCTCCGCCGCTGAGGCTAAACGAAGACTACAGCCAAAAGTCACCTTCGGCACCAGTTTCTCTTCCCTTCTAAAGACCAGCAGATCCCAAGGTACTCAGACAGTCAATTCTGCTACCCAAACTGACGTTGAGGTTCCCAGTGCGCCAGTCTCTTCCAAGGCGTCCCGTACCACTGCTTCTTCTGTGAACCCAGGACTATCCCGCACGAAGCACCGATCAGCATCCGCTTCGCAGCCTAAGCTTCCATTGACAGATCGTTCGCCTCCACGAATTGTTAAGCCCATTCCTGCTTCTCAGCCTCCTGCCGCTCTGGCAGCTGGCTCTATCTCGTCTGCTCCTACTCACTCCATAACTCAGTTTTTGAAGCAGTCAAACAGCCAGCCTCCTACCAAACCCCTCACTAAGAAGGAACGAAAAAAACAGCTCCAGGCTCAAGCTTCCAAAACTGTCTCTCCCTCTTCCACTGCTTCTTCTACCAAGGCATCGAAGAAATCTTCACCCACCCAGTCTTCTAGCCCACCTGGGGCGAAGAAACAGAAGCATACGTCACGTAGTCCACCTAGTGATGACGAGTCTCTTATGGATGATATGGTGGAGGAGGAGCTCGATAATTTTACCCTTGTGGAAGGCCGTGAAAAAGGCAAGTGCAGTACCTCGCTTCTTGTTTTCGATGCTTGTTGAACATGTCTCTTCTTCAATGGAATTTAAATGGCTATTCCACTCACTACGAGGAATTTAAGCAGTTATTGACATTGTTTCATCCTACCATATTCTGTCTTCAGGAAACGCATTTTACCTCTACTAGCAACTCAGTTCTCTCTGGTTACACTGTATATCGTCATGATCAGCTTACTGCAGGTCGTGCAGCAGGTGGTGTAGCAATTGGGGTCTCTGATGCTTACCATCCTGCTCTCATCCATGTGAATAGTGCTTTCCAGCTTATAGCTGTTCGTGTCTTCTTAAGACAACCCGTTACCTTTTGTTGTATCTACCTTACGCGTCATGACGTCTTTACTGCTGTCGATCTTGAACAGATTGCCCGACAGCTTCCAACCCCATTTCTGTTTGTGGGTGACTTTAACTCCTACCATGCACTGTGGGGCTCTCCTCGTACTGAGCCGCGAGGTCAAGAGATTTCCACTTTCCTTGACAACACTAACTCATTGCTCCTCAATGATGGCAGTCCCACACATTTTACTACTGGTACCTACTCTCATTTGGACCTCTCCATTTGCAGTCCTCAACTCGGTGCCCATCTTACTTGGCGCGTGCATGATGATCTCTGTGGAAGTGACCACTTTCCTATTCTTGTGCATGGTCTTCCGCTCATCCATTCTGCTCCGTTCACTGCCTACAATCTACGTCGAGCAGACTTGGATCATTTTTCCGCCACTTTTCATTTCACTTTAGAACCTCGTTTTACCGTTGATGGTCATTGTGAGGCCTTTCAGCAGAGTATCCTGGCAGCTGCACACTCATTGCAAGGTATTGCTCTAGAGACTTTCCCGTGCACGGATCTCCGAAACTGTTTCGTCCAACAGATGCATTCTAACTGGCAAGCAGTTTGGAACCAGGCAAGTGACAATGAGCTAATCCCAGTAAAATCTCTTATAGATATATATGAGCCTCGAGCACAAACAACACGATCAAATAGCACATAAACATACAACGCAACTGTTACATCCTTCATATCGGGCAGAGAGAAAATATTTGTTCTACTTAATAATTTACTTAGCCTTCTTTCAATAGGAACTAATATGAAGTATTGTCTATGCTGGTTCCCGGTGTAAACGCACCGTTCCTTGGTGGTCTGAGGAGATTCGTGACGCTATTCTGGCCCGACGTCGAGCACTCCGTACTTTTCATCGTGCTCCTACAGCTGATAATTTGGCTCAATTTCGTCTTCTTCGTGCTCGAGCCCGCTATCTGATTAAGCAAGCTAAGCGTCATAGCTGGCGCACTTATGTTTCTTCTCTTACTGCGGGCAGCTCCATGACAGCGGTCTGGTCGCAAATTCGTCGTCTACAGGGACATGTTTCCTCCGTTGCGGTTCCATCCCTTATTATCGATGGTGTAATGGTCACTGATCAGGACAGAATTGCTGCTGCATTCGGTCGTCATTTTGCGGATGTCTCCAGTTCTACTCACTACTCCGCTGGATTCCTCACTTATAAACAACGCACCGAACGTACGCCACTTCAGTTCCGCTCTGCAACCGCTGAAGCTTATAATCTGCCTTTTACTACTGCTGAACTTGGTGCTGTTTTGGATTCTACGAAGGACACGGCACCTGGTCCTGATGGCATCTGTTATGCTATGCTCCGGCACCTACCTGACGATGGCAAGCAACATCATCTTGACCTGTACAATCGCATCTGGCTTGAAGACTCCTTCCCCGATGCCTGGCGTGAAGCATACATTATTCCTGTTTTGAAGCCTGCTAAACCTGCCGCATCCAGTGGAAGCTACCGACCGATCGCCTTGACTAGCTGTCTGTGTAAACTTTTGGAGAAGATGATCAATACCCGCTTAGTCTGGTTTCTTGAACACCATGGCCTCATTTCCAATCTTCAGTGTGGCTTTCGGCGCTTCCGTTCCACTACTGATCATTTGGCGCATCTTGAAAGTGCTATTCAGGATGCATTTCGTCATCAAGAACATCTGATAGCCATCTTCTTTGACCTTGAAAAGGCCTATGACACCGCTTGGCGATATGGCATTTTGAGGCAACTCCATCTCTGGGGCTTACGTGGCCACTTGGCTCTCTTCATCCAGAATTTTCTCCAACACCGTTCTTTTCGAGTCAAGCTTGGAGCTACCCTCTCTGCTCCGTTTCCACAAGAGAATGGCGTTCCACAGGGTAGTGTGTTGAGTGTCACATTGTTTGCAATTGCAGTGAACAGTGTGATGTCGCAGCTCTCCCCTTCTGTTCATGGGCTGCTTTATGTGGATGACTTTACTATCTACTGTCGCTCACGTGATCTCCGTACAGTTACTCGCCAGTTGCAGTTAGCGCTCAACCGCCTTCACCGATGGTCTACCATTACTGGTTTCAGCATTTCTCTCACCAAAACACACTGCGTACATTTTTGTCGCCTTCGTCACTGTGCCTATGATCCTGAGCTGTTCCTTGGCTGTTCTCGATTGTCCTATGTGGATTATGTTCGTTTTCTGGGCTTGGAGTTTGACCGACGACCTACCTGGGCTGTTCACGTTCGAGACCTGAAGTACCGCTGTCTCCGCTCCATGAACTTACTACGTCTGGTGTCCCATCTTTCGTGGGGTGCTGACCGTGTGGTGATGTTGCGTCTATATCGTAGCCTCATCCGCAATTGGATTATGGCTGTGTTGCATATGGTTCTGCTCGACCTTCCATCCTACGTCATCTGGATTCTGTACATCATCTTGGCCTTCGTTTGGCGCTTGGAGCTTTCCGAACTAGCCCTATTCCTAGTCTCTATGTCGAGGCTCATGAACCATCTCTTTCCCACCGTCGGGACTGCCTGCTCCTGCGCTATTACATCCATATCCGTGCCGTACCTGACCATCCTTCGGCCTTTGCCCTTGAGGCTGGTGCTCGCTATGACAGATATCAAGCACGACCTACTGCTACCCGGATTTTTGGCATTCGTGCTATAGACCTTGGGGCTTCTCTTGGACTCGATGTCCCTTCCATCTATCCACTGGGCCTCCTGCCCATTCCTCCATGGACAGTTCTTCCACCAGTTGTCAGCTTTCATCTAACGCAATTTAAGAAGTCTGTTACCAGCAATCAACAATTTTGTCAGGAGTTCTTCTCTTTTCTGGATGCGTACCGTACCTACACTGTCTTCTACACGGATGGTTCGAAGCAAGAAGATTATGTTGGCTGTGCCTTCGTCACGGATGATCATAGCGCTGGCTTGAAGCTCCATCCTGCTTCCACTGTGTTCACTGCTGAATTGGTTGCTATCCTGGAAACTCTGCATTATATTCGTCGACGCCATCTCCGACATGTTCTCCTCTGCTCTGACTCCAGCAGCGCTTTACATAGTCTCACGGATGTGTCAACTGTGCACCCTATAGTCCAGCAAATTCTACTCTCTTGCCATTCCTTACGACTAGCAGGTTGTGATGTCCAATTTTGTTGGGTACCCATCGTGCTGGTATTCCAGGGGACGAGCGCGATGACCGTGTTGCCAAAGAAGCTGCCCTTACAGGACCTGAGTATCCGTCACCGCTTCCCAGCTCTGATATTCGACCTGTAATCAACCGTCTTCTCCTTCAGCGCTGGCAGACAAACTGGGATGAGCACCTTCAGAATAAATTGCATGCTGTCAAGCCGCGACTTCGTGTTTGGGCCACGAGTTCTCGTCCTTCAAGACTGGAAGAACGACGATTGGCACGATTACGTATCGGGCACAGCCATCTGACCCATGGCTAGCTGTTACGTCGTCAGAACCCGCCTTCCTGCACCCAGTGTGGTGCATTCCTGACCATCCGCCACCTTCTTGTGGAATGTGTTCATCTTGCTCCTGAGCGAGCCCGCCTTGGCTTACCAGCTGATCTGTCTACCTTGCTTGGAGACGATGTCCAGATGATCCAGAAAGTTTTCACCTACTTGCAGCTTTTGCACGTCTTGCGTGATCTGTGAGTGCATTTCTCACATTTCTTTTAATTAATTTATTTCTGCTTTTATCTACCGTTTGTTTTTTCATGTTGGTTTTATGCTTGTCATAGCATTTCCTTGCTTTTATCTTCTTTACTGCACTGTCATATTCATTACTAATTATGGGAATGAATGAATGAATGGGGGTTAATGGGGACGTCAGCAACGAGGCTATATGTCCCCGTCCCGACTGACACGGTTGCTCTGGATTAAAAACGTAAACAGAAAAAGCTTAAAATACCAAAGCACAATAAACAAGTGCTGCTAAATAATAAGAAAAAACGAAAAAGAGAAAATAAAAGAATAAATAAGCTAAAACAGATAACAATAACAATATATAGAAAACAATAAAAGCTAACAAAAGGTAAAAATTTAGCAGCAATAAAAAGCGAAAACACACTAAAACAGCTCAGAGAACGTGAGCAACCCCACAAGCTTTAACAAAGTCAAGTACCCGGCAAACTATATCTCTTGAATCCCCCAAAGCGCGGGTAACAACAGAAGGCAATCCGAAACGTTCTCTGAGAGCTGAGTATTCAGGACACTCAACAAGAATGTGCCGAATACTCAGCGGGACTATACACTCCTCACAGTACGGACGGTTCAGTCTTTGCAGCAAGTAGCCATGCGTCAGATGAGAGTGTCCGATACGCAGACGCGCCAGGAGCACTTCATCTCGACGACGATGGCACGAGGACGTACGCCACTCACCTAGGAGTGGTTTGACTGCATGCAATTTATTTTCAATGGCCTGGTCCCAATCGGCTTGCCAGTGAGAGCGCATCAAGATGTGAAAATAGGAACGAAGATCGGAGCAAGGAAGGCTATGCTCCAGTGCAACCCCGGCCAAGGCGGCGTTCTTGGCGGCTGTATCAGCAAGTTCGTTTCCCCGGATGCCGACATGACCCGGCACCCAGCAGACAACGACGACACAACCCTGTTGCTGCAATTGATGGCATCTCAGAAGAATGTCCTGCACGAGAGAGTGCATACTAAAGGCATTCTGTATACTCAGAACCACGCTCTGAGAATCCGTGCAAACAAGCACACGACGTAATGAAAGCGTGAGAGCATGGTCCAAGGCAAGCTTAAGTGCAGTCAATTCGGCAGTGTACACGGAACACAGGCGATGCAAATTGAATTCTGAGCTGCCCTCGTCGGTGACAAAGGCACAGCCTACAGAATCCCCATCCTTAGAACCGTCCGTATAGAACACACTAAAATCGGGGTACTGATCTGACACTGCGGCAAACTCTTGCTGGTACACCTGGGAACTAGTTTGCTGTTTCGAATTCACAGACAAACGTAAATCATGCCGAGGTAGACGAAGCAGCCATGGTGGAATAGCACAAAAGCGAACCAACGAAAGAGAGGGCCACACGAAATCGTCGGCAAGAAGGCTCTCGCACGCACGGATGTACCATGGACGTGTAGAGCGAGGACGTGCAGCATAGCGCTCGTATATCCGACCACCACGGAGACATGGTCTACACGGGTGGTCGGGAACACAACGCACATGCGCAGAATAATTAAGGAGTAGTCTACTGCGACGATATACTAACGAAGGTTCATTGGCTTCAGCATACAGGCTGGTGACGGGACTTGTTCGGTAGGCGCCAGTAGCAAGACGAATACCCAGGTGATGCACTGTGTCAAGTTGTCGTAACAGAGAAGCACGAGCAGAACCATAGACAATACAGCCATAGTCTAACTTGGACCGAATTAGACTACGGTACAAACGAAGTAGAACAGTACGATCAGCACCCCACGTGCGGTGGGAAAGGACACGAAGGAGATTCAGAGCTCGAAGACAAGAGTATTTAAGATTCCGAATATGTGGTGCCCACGACAAGCGACGGTCGAACACCAGACCCAAGAAACGGACTGTATCAACGAATGACAGACGGGTGCCATCGAGGTACAAGTCCGGGTCAACAACGCACGTACGCAGCCGGCAGAAGTGAACACATTGCGATTTCTCGGTAGAAAAACGAAATCCAGTCTCATTCGACCAGCGAACAAGACGATTCAGAGTCAGTTGAAGCTGTCGAGTAACGCCGCGAAGATGACGGGAGCGACAGAAAATTACAAGGTCGTCAACATAAAGCAGACCAGACACAGGAGCCTGGATCTCCGAAAGAACGCTGTTGACGGCGACAGCAAACAACGTGACACTAAGGACACTGCCTTGTGGAACACCATTTTCTTGTACAAAGCGCTCTGAGAGATTAGATCCCACACGCACTCTAAAGTGTCGCTCGTGAAGAAAATTCGAGATGAAGTGGGCCATATGCCCACGGAGACCCCAGTCATGTAATTGTTTTAGGATTCCGTAACGCCACGTGGTGTCATACGCCTTCTCTAAGTCAAAAAATATAGCGACAAGATGTTCGCCGTTGAGAAAGGCGTCTTGAATATGACCCTCAAGATAAGCAAGATTGTCTGTAGTGGATCGGAAACGACGGAATCCACTTTGATGCTTGCTCAGAAGTGAATTGGATTCCAAATACCACACCAGGCGCTTGTTGACCATGCGTTCAAACAGCTTACAGACGCAGCTCGTGAGAGCAATGGGTCTGTAGCTCGTGGGGCTAGTTGCGACTTTGCCTGGCTTCAAGATAGGAAGAACGAGAGCCTCACGCCAAGCCGGTGGAAAAAACTCCTCGACCCAGAGGCGATTATACAGTTGCAAGAGAGCAAGCTGTGTATCGCGGGGGAGGTTGCGCAACATCTCGTAGGGTATACGATCAAGCCCTGGAGCAGTATTGGATGATTCACGAAGAGCAGAATCAAATTCAACGAGGGTGAAAGGAGCATTGTAATCTTCGTTGTTGGCGGTACGGAAGTTTAACGGGTTCCGCTCTAAACGCGCCCTAATGGGAACGAATGCTGGAGGATAATGATCAGACTCAGAGATAGATGCAAAATACTGGCCCAAATTGTGTGCTATCTCCGAAGAGTGAGTAACTAAGACACCATTCACAGACAAAGCAGGAACATCAACAGGAGGAGTATTACCATTAAGAGAGCGGACCCGACGCCACACAGTGGACATTGCTGTGCGACTATTGATGGACGAAACGTAATTCATCCAGCTCTGGCGCTTCGAAAGCTTGATAAGACGTCTAGCTCGAGCACGTAGAATGCGGAAACGCTGCAGATTGTCGTCAGTTGGATGACGATTGAAATTGGCAAGAGCGTGTCGACGAGCCATGATAGCCTCACGGATTTCCGCAGACCACCATGGAACACGCCGGCGGGAAACGTTGCCACCGCATTCTGGAATGGAACCATGAGCAGCATCAAGAACGGTCTGCTCAAAAGTCTCTGCCAAAACAGCTACAGGGAGATCATCACGACAATGAAACTCACTGAGCTCACGGAATTTACGCCAGTCAGCACGCTTCAAATTGAAGCGGCGGAGCGGAAAAGGAGGAGTAACAGGGAGACCTTCAACAAACAACGGGAAGTGATCACTGCCACAAAGGTCGGGATGCACTCGCCATGTCAATGAGGTCAAGAAACCAGCACTGCACATGGAGAGGTCGATACAAGAATAGGTGCCATGGGCAGTGGAAAAATGAGTAGGACTGCCATCATTAAGGAGAAGCAAACCACTCTCCTCAAGAAATGCCGTGACCTGACGGCCACGACCATCAGTGCGGACAGAGCCCCACAAGCGATGATAGGCATTAAGGTCTCCTACAAGCAAGACTGGCGGCTCGAGCTGATGGAAGAGCTGAAGCAGATCAGCGGTGCTAAAGGCTTCTGAATGAGGAATGTACAATGAACAAACTGTAAGCGGGCGAGAGAAGTATACTCGCACCGCAACTGCTTGCAGGCGGGAGACGAGGTGAATCTCCCGAGAATAAACCGAATCAGAGACGCATACGGCCACGCCACCAGCAGCGTGACCAGCATCTGAATTATCACATCTGTACATAGTGTACCCAGAAAGAAGGAAGGACTGGGTAGGCTTAAAATGCGTTTCTTGCAAGCAGACAGCAACTGGCGAATGGTCGGAGACCAGTTGTATCAATTCCTCACGATGACTACCGAAGCCATTCAAATTCCACTGGAGAAGCGCCATACTGGAAGATGTCAACGTTTAAGGCGAACCTTCCCACGAGGACCAATAACAGCCCACTCAGAATCCATCAGTTCGTCCTCCACCATATCAGATTTCAGAGAAACTGCAGGTGGCTTACGAACTGGTGTAGATTTTTTCTTCTTTGGAGTGAGAACCGTCTCGTTCAGCCGGCGAATATGTTGACTTAGTTTCAGGCCAGCGATATAAGGTGATCGGCGTTGGGCTGGAGTACGCCGAAGGCCACCACTAACGGAAACCCGTGGGGTTCGGAGAAGTTCGCTTGTTGTTGCAACTGGGGTCTTGGGGTCAATACTAGGCTCGGGGACAAAGTCGGTTTGGGTGGAAACGTCGGACGTCTGGGTTGCTACAGATTTCTTAGAACTTGCTGCAACAGTAGCGAAGGGAACAGAAAGCGAGGAAGGAATGCTTTCTTTCAAACGACGCTTAGCATCAGCAGCAGAAATTTTTTCAACAACCATGAGCTCCCTTATTCGCTTCTCGCGCTGGAAGGCTGGACAATCCCGAGACCAAGCAGAATGCTCACCCTTGCAGTTGACACAAAAGGGCTTGGTTGCTTTACAGGGATCTGCACCATGACTAGCCTGGCCACAATTGGCACAAAGAGCAGCACTCGCATTGCACGAGGTGCTGGTGTGCCCGAAATGTTGACATTTATAGCAGCGCAAAGGACTAGGTATATAGGGCCGAACTTTCAATCGATAGTAACCAGCCTTTACAGATTCTGGAAGCGTTGGCAAACTAAAAGTAAGAATCAGTGACTGGGTAGCGACGAGTTCACCTGACTTCTTACTTTTTATGCGAGCTACATCTATAACATGTTGGTCCGCTAACTCCGACTTAATCTCCTCCTCAGAGGCATTCAGGAGATCCCAACACGATATCACCCCTCGAGAGACGTTCAGGAGACGATGAGCTTCTACTGACACGTTCACAGTTCCAATTGAAGTTAATTTCAGTAGCTTCGCTGTTTGCTTTTCATCGACAGTTTCCACCAATAAAGTGCCGTTCCGCAATTTCTTGATGTCTTTAACCTGTCCGGCTTGGTAAGTAATAACTTTATTAATAACAAAAGGGGATAAGCCCTTAATAGCACTCGGACGGTTTGCATCAGATGTGGCACTATCAGCATCTTTATCTTTAATTACAAGATATCGTACGACGGGCGCGGCGATACTTGTCTTTTCCACACTTTCGCTTTCACTCGGTTTGGGCTTCTTCCGTGAGGGAGAGCCCGGATCAGATTTTAAAGTTTTGGTACCCATATAATTTAGATTTTTAGTAAACATATAAAAAGGAAAAAAGGGTGTGAGGTCACACCGGGGCGTTAATAGGGGAACTAACGCTACCCCCTGGCCATCCCTTCAGCACGCCCAACACCTTAGGATCAGCGTGGGGCCGACGCGGTCAAGGGGAATGGAAGTGCAAAAACCATTCCCGTCGACAAAAACGCGTGGCCCCGGAAAAAGAAGAGGTGAAACAAAACGAAAGAAACCTGGAAAACAAAAAGATAGCCCTCCTCCAGCCCAGGAAGAACAAAACAAATGGTGCGGATTTTTTTGTATTTTTTAATGTTTTATGTTTTTTATAGAATTTTTGGTTTTGCATTTTTTTTTTTTTTTGTTTTTCTATATTTTCAAAGACTCAACACTCCGGACAACACAAACACTGGACGCATACAACATTAGGCCGGGTGGTTGCACGTCCTCCCCAAGTGGAGGAAGACGTCCACTAGACCTGCCTCTTCCCGACTCCCACCAACCACCCGCGAGTCCGGTAGCGGTATTCGCGGCTGAGAGAGCATGCAATGATATGAAGATGATGAGGGGTGATAAATGAATGAGTTATGAAGCCGCCCTCTCAGCTCCACCCCCTCCCCGACGATGACGGTCCGCTACATGGAGGGGGACTAATTATGGGCTGCCACACGTGTGTGCACCTATTGCCGAACTGCCCCGGCAGAGAAGACTAACATACTGTTGTGTACTAACCCGTCCTTCTGTTTGTGTATCGAGTTTGCACATTTCTTGAATGCTATAACATTTTAATTCATAAATGACCGAACACCTTTTACTTACTCCAGACTTTGCTTTTACTTTATTATGTCTGTGATACTATGCCTTTTTGTTGTTGCGTACTTCATTTTACTGTCAGAGAAGGGTGCAAAAGACCTCGATGTCGACGCGCCCATCTAAACCCTTTCAATCAATCAATCAATAAATCATTATCTGAAGATGAATGTTTTTCAAATGAAAGCCGATCACAAAACCCAGCGACTGCTTCAACTTCAAATGCGTAAACCTAAAAATATTTAATAAAACAATTAAGCTTGTAATTAACCATGTTTTTGTAAATCCTGACAAGAAATTGAGCAAACTTTCGTCTGCGTGAGAGGGGCATGCCAGTGGTGCCCTACAAAATATGGTGACAAAAGAAAAAAGGAAACTGGAAAATTTCCAGAGGAACTGACAGCAAATTTCTACAGTTTCTATGACATAAACTATTGGGACCAAGCACTAACTGTTTTGATGTCAATAACGTCTTCGATCCGTTATCCTGGAATCAAAGTTTTAATTTCAGTATTAAAATTAATACTTGCTGTACCAAGACAGAGGCTTGTAGTAACGGCGAGTTGGCCCTTTTTATAGATATTGGAAATGCGTCCACTGTGTACCTTGGAGATGAAAAAAATATTACTATAGGCTGTTGACTCATCCCTTAGAATCGGAAGACGTGAAGATACTCGAGAAAATAATAGATATGCCGTAAAGTGTTTTAGAGTGCAACAAAACTATAGTGATATGCATCTAGATGAGTCTCGCGTTTCAAATGACGCTTTTGCACTGTTTCAAACAGCAGCAGCTCAAGAGGACGAATCAAATTTTAAAATCCACTCCAAAGACGTGAATCTGTCTCTTCTTTTTAGTGCGTTGTCTTTGTTGGCAGATTTTATGGAAAGAGACTTCATTTTGTGGCAACTAAGGTGCTGGGCAGCGCTCCGTTGTACTTTGGTTGGGAGAGATCCGAGAAAACCTCTTATTGCTAAAATAATTTGGCCAAGAACACGCCGGCGTAGTGAATATGCGCTGATGTATCATTAACCCATTTTCCGCTGACGTTGCGTTTTCGCAACACTTCGTTTTTTCTGTACATGTATTCAAAATAAGCAAGGTACTTTAATATTGTTCGCAAACTGAAAGGTATAATTGTTAATTTTTGATTGTTATTTTATATAAACTCATGTTTGATAACACAGTTTCAGGTGTCACTAAATGTGTAATTTTAAAGCCTAACAAAAGGATGAATTTATTTGTTCATGTAGCAACACTGCATTCCACGTTTGACCTGCGCTGGTGCCAGAGTTTCACAAAGGAGTTACTACAAGACAACATGTCCACAAAGTTTACTTTCCATTGTTTCTTGGGTGTTTACGTCCATTGATTGTTTAGTGTTGCGTTTGCGCAACGTCAGCGGAAAGGAAGTACTGAAGTGCATAAAAGTGATTATCACTGACATTTTTATATTTATGGATTTCGGTTTGCCAGTGGTTATTTTCCTTATTGTGCTGATTCAAGCAAACTGTGACAATGGCTCCACGTCAAATTTTTCTAACACTCGAGGAAGCAGTGCATTATATTTTCTCAGACTCAGATAATGATGAAGAAGAAATTGTAATATTACCTCCTGAACCTGCAGAAGTAAGCGATGAAGAAAGGGACGATTGTGACATGTGCTAATCTTCCACCTGACGTGTGAGGTAAGCCTGAGATTCACCGAGTTGCAGACGGCGCGGATAAGCCTCGACCTTCTACGTCAAATGATAACCCCAAACCTCGTTCATCTTGTGGTAACAGGAGGAAGAGAACAACTCGTGCAGCACTAGTTTTCAAGAGGGTAAAAAAGGACGCTCATTATTCGAGTCATCATGTAAATCTGGAGAAGCAGTGTGTCTTAAATGTGCAAGAAGAACTAATTGACAAGAACAGCGTCGAACTTTTCAGCTTGTTTTTTGATAAAGAAATCTATGATCTTTTGGTAAAACAAAACAGTTTATGTGCAACTTAAAACAATAGACATGAATTTAGAGAAACCGAGGAGATGATGAAGGGATTCAATGGTTTTCTGCTACTTACTGGATACCATTCACTTCCGCAAGAAGAAATGTACTGGTCCTTGGATAATGATGTGTCAGTTCCTTTTGTGCGAGAAGCTATGAGTAGGAACACATATAGAAATATAAAAAAGAACCTGCACTTAGCCGACAACACTCAGATGGACAAAACGGATAGAATGTACAAAGCTCGGAAGTATCTCCAATTACTGAGTAGCAAGTTTAGTCGCTTTGGTGTATGAATGAATGAATGAGTAGAGGGAGTAATGGGGACGTCAGCAACGAGGCTATATGTCCCCGTCTCGATTAACAGCGTTGCTCAGGACTGCATCTTAAAAAAAAACTAAAATGAATACTGTGCAAACAACGAAAGCGCTGCTAAATGAAAAGCAAACCGAAACAGGTGAAAATAGAAGATAAAAGAATAAATAAGTTAAAATATATAACGAAAACAATATACAGGAAAAAATATAAAAGATGAGAGATAATATAAAAAATTTAGCAGCGATAAAACAAGCACAACAGACTAAAACAGCTCAGAGAACGTGAGCAACTCCACAATCAGAGACAAACTTAACTACCCGGCTAACAACGTCACGATCATCCCCCAAAGCACTGGTAAGGAGACAAGGCAGTCCGTAACGTTCTCTGAGATATGAGTATTCAGGACATTCAACAAGAGTGTGCTGAAACTCAGAGGGACTATACATTCCTCACAATAAGAACGGTCTAATCCACGCAATAAATAACTATGCGTCAGATGAGAGTGTTCGATACGCAGACGCGCCAGGAGCACCTCATCCCCACGACAAGAGGAAGAAGATGTATGCCACGTTCCAAGAATCGGCTTAACTGCGTGAAGTTTATTCCCAATCGCCTGGTCCCAATCAGCTTGCCAGTGAGAGCGCATCAAGCTGGAAAAATGACGACATAGATCCGAGCAGGGAATGGTATGCTCCAGAGAAACTCTTGGCAGCTGTGTCAGCAAGTTCGTTACCCCGGATGCCGACATGACTCGGCACCCAGCAGACGACGACGACACAACCCTGTTGGTGCAACTGATGGCATCTCACGAGAATGTCCTGCACTAGAGAGTTCGTACTGAAAACATCCTGTAGACTCTGAACCACGCTCCGAGAATCGGTGCAAACAAGCACACAACGTAATGAGAGTGTCAGAGCATGATCCAAGGCAAGCTTAAGTGCAGTTAATTCAGCAGTGAACACGGAAAACAGGCGATGCAAATGGAATTCTGAGCTGCCCTCGTCGGTGACAAAGGAGCAGCCTACAGAATCCCCATCCTTAGAACCGTCCGTAAAGAACACATGAAAATCGGGGTACTGATCTAACAGTGCGGCAAACTCTTGCTGATACACCTGGGGACTAGTCTGCTGTTTCGAATGTATAGACAGACGTAAATCATGGAGAGGTAGACGAAGTAGCCATGGTGGAATAGCACAAAAGTGAACCAACGAAAGAGAGGGCCACACGAAATCGTCGCCAAGGAAGGTCTCACACGCACGGATGTACCATGGACGTGTAGAGGGACGACGTGCAGCATAGCGCTCGTATATCCGACCACCGCGGAGACATGGTCTACACGGGTGGTCTGGAATACAACGCACATGCGCAGAGTAATTAAGAAGTAGTTTACTGCGACGATACGCTAACGAAGGTTCATTGGCTTCAGCATACAGGCTGGCGACGGGACTTGTTCGGTAGGCGCCAGTAGCAATACGAATACCCAGGTGATGCACTGTGTCAAGTTATCGTAACAGAGAAGCACGAGCAGAACCATAGACAATACAGCCATAGTCTAACTTGGACCGAATTAGACTACGGTACAAACGAAGTAGAACAGTACGATCAGCACCCCACGTGCGGTGGGAAAGGACACGAAGGAGATTCTGACTCGAAGACAAGAATATTTAAGATTCCGTATATGTGGTGCCCACGACAAGCGACGGTCAAACACCAGACCCAAGAAACGGACTGTATCAACGAATGACAAACGGGTGCCATCGAGGTACAAGTCCGGGTCAATAACGCAGGTACGCTGCCGGCAGAAGTGAACACATTTGGATTTCTCGGTGGAAAAGCGAAATCCAGTCTCATTCGACCAGCGAACGAGACGATTGAGAGTCAGTTGAAGCTGTCGGGTAATGCCGCGAAGGTGGCGGGAGCGACAGAAAATGATAAGATCGTCAACATAAAGCAGACCAGACACAGGAGCCTGGATCTGCGAAAGAACGCTATTGACTGCGACAGCAAACAACGTGACACTAAGAACACTGCCTTGTGGAACACCATTTTCTTGTACAAAGCGCTCTGAAAGACTAGATCCCACACGCACTCGAAAATGTCGCTCGTGAAGAAAATTCGTGATAAATTGGGCCATATGCCCACGAAGACCCCAGTCATATAATTGTTTTAAAATACCGTAACGCCATGTGGTATCATACGCCTTCTCTAAGTCAAAAAATATAGCCACAAAATGTTCTCCGTTTAGGAAGGCATCTTGAATTTGACCCTCAAGATAAGCAAGATTGTCAATAGTTGAACGGAAGCGACGAAAGCCACTTTGAAACTTGCTCAGAAGTGAACTAGATTCCAAATACCACACCAGGCGCTTGTTGACCATTCGCTCCAGCAGCTTACAGACACAGCTCGTGAGAGCAATGGGTCTGTAGCTCGTGGGGCTAGTTGCGCCTTTCCCTGGCTTTAAGATGGGAAGAACCAGGGCCTCACACCAAGCAGGTGGAAAAAACTCCTCAACCCAGAGACGATTATACAGCTGCAATAATGCAAGCTGAGAATCGCGGGAGAGGTTGCGCAACATATCATAGGAAACACGGTCAAGCCCGGGAGCAGTATGCGACGATTCGCGGAGAGCAGAATCGAACGCAACAAGCGTGAAAGGAGCGTACGGAAATTTAACGGGTTGCGCTCTAGCTGTCGACGTGAACGAGCAAAGGCTGGTGGGTAGTGATCTGACTCAGAGATAGTGGCAAAATGGTGGCCCAATATATTGGCGATCTCGGAGGGATTGGTCTCGAGAACACCATTCACGTTTAAGGCTGGGACAAGAAGTAAAGAAGCAGACCCGTTTAGGGAGCGCACCCGACGCCACACAGTTGACATATGTGTGCGATTATTGAATGACGTAACGTAAGTCGTCCAGCTTTGGCGCTTTGAGATCTTTACCAGACGTCGAGCACGAGCACGCAGAATGCGGAACTGCTGAAGATTTTCGTCTGTTGGATGACGATTAAAAGTGGCAAGAGCAAGCCGACGAGCCTGGATAGCCTCACGGAGTTCCGCAGACCACCAAGGAACACGCCGGCGGGAAACGTTGTCACCGCATTCTGGAATGGAACCATGAGCAGCATCAAGAACAGTCTGTTCAAAACCCTCAGCCACAACAGCGACAGGGAGATCATCACTACAATGAAACTCACTGCGCTCACGGAACTTACGCCAGTCAGCACGCTTCAGATTGAAGCGGCGGAGAGGAAAAGGAAGTGTAACAGGGAGACCGTCAACAAATAACGGGAAGTGGTCACTGCCACAAAGATCGGGATGCACTCTCCATGTCAATGTAGTCAAGAGGCCAGCACTGCACATGGAGAGGTCGAGACAGGAATACGTGCCATGGGCAGTGGAGAAATGAGTAGGACTGCCATCGTTTAGGATGAGCAAGCCACTTTCCTCAAGAAATTCCGTTACCTGACGGCCACGATCGTCAGTGCGGACAGAGCCCCACAAGCGATGATAGGCATTAAGGTCTCCTACAAGCAAGACTGGCGGCTCGAACTGATGGAAGAGCTGAAGCAGATCGGCGGTGCTAAAGGCTTCTGAATGAGGAATGTACAATGAACAAACTGTAAGCGGGCGAGAGAAGTATACTCGCACCGCAACTGCTTGCAGGCGGGAGACGAGGTGAATCTCCCGAGAATAAACAGAATCAGAGACGCATACGGCCACGCCGCCAGCAGCGTGACCAGCATCTGACTTATCACATCTGTACATAGTGTACCCAGAAAGAAGGAAGGACTGGGTTGGCTTAAAATGGGTTTCTTGCAAGCAGACGACAACTGGCGAATGGTCGGAGACCAGTTGTAGCAATTCCTCACGGTGACTACAGAAGCCATTCAGGTTCCACTGAAGAAGCGCCATACTGGAAGAAATCAACGTTTAAGGCGAACTTTACCACGCGGTCCAATCACAGCCCACTCAGTATCCATCAGTTCGTCCTCCACCATGTCAGACTTCAGAGAAGCTGCAGGTGGCTTACGAACTGGAGTAGATTTCGGTCTCTTCGGAGAGAGAACCGTGTCGTTCAACCTGCGGATATGCTGACTAAGTTTCAGGCCAGCCATGTAAGGTGTTCGGCGATGGGCTGGAGTGCGCCGAAGACCACTACTAACAGTAACACGAGGAGTCTTCGGCCGGTCACTCGGCGTTACAGCTGGAGGCTTGGGATGTTCGCTCGTTGTTGCAACGGGGGTCTTGAGAAGTTCGCTCATCTTTGCAACTGGGGTCTTTGAGTCAGAACTACGCTTTGGGGTCAAGTCCGTTTGGGTGGAAACGTCGACGGTCTGTGTAGCGACAGATTTCCGAGAAATAGCAGCGACAGTAGCGATGGGAACAAAAAGCGAGGAAGGAATGCTTTCTTTCAATCGATGCTTCGCATCGGTAGCAGAAATCTTCTCGACTACCATGAGTTCTCGGATACGCTTCTCGCGCTGATAAGCTGGACAATCCCGAGACCAAGCAGAATGCTCTCCCTTGCAGTTCACACAGAAGGGCTTGGTCGCTTTACAGGGTTCCGCACCATGACTACCCTGGCCACAATTCGCACAAAGAGCAGCACTCCCATTACACGACGTGCTGGTGTGCCCAAAATGTTGACATTTAAAGCAGCGCAGAGGACTAGGTATGTAGGGTCGAACTTTTAAACGATAGTAACCAGCTTTCACAGACTCCGGAAGCGTGGGCAGACTAAAAGTAAGAATCAGTGACTGAGTAGCGACAAGTTCACCTGACTTCTTACTTTTGATGCGAGCTACATCTATAACGTGTTGGTCCGCTAATTCCGACTTGATCTCCTTTTCAGTGGCGTTGAGAAGATCCCAACACGATATCACCCCTCTGGAAACGTTCAACATACGATGCGGTTCGACTGTAACCTTCACCGATCCAATGGCAGTTAATTTAAGTAACTTCGCCGTTTGCTTCTCGTCTGTCGTTTCCACCAATAAAGTGCCATTCCTTAGTTTCTTTATGTCCTTAACCTGTCCGGCTTGATAATTAATGACCTTATTGATTACAAAAGGGGATAAGCCCTTAATAGCACTCGGACGGTTTTCCTCAGAACTGGCACTATCAACATCTTTCTCTTTAATTACAAGATATCGGACAACAGGGGTCGCGATACTTGTCTGTTCCTCAATTTCACTATCAGTTTGTTTGGGCTTCTTCCGTGAGGGAGAGCCCGGTTCAGTTTGAAAAGTTTTTTTACCCATAAATGTATGATTTGATTGAAACATTTATAAAGAAAAGAGGGGTCGCTTTGGTGTATTTCGGCATAACCTAAGCATAGATGAACAAATCATTCCATACCGTGGAAGGCACTCCGCTAAGATCTTCATGAAAGTTAAACCCATAAAGTTTGGGTACAAGTGTTGGTGCCTGGCTTGACATGATGGATACCTCTATGCTTTTGAAGTATACGTCAGAAAAGACAATGATACAAGTCTTGAAGAAAACAAATTTAGGGTTGGGACGAAGTGTATTGCTGAGTTTACTCAAAGTTGTTGATGAAGGTAGTGCTCACTGTATATTTTTCGACAATTTTTTCACATCGTTGAATCTTCTAACTGAAGTTAAGAAGTTGGGTCTATACGCTACCGGCACGATCAGAGAAAACAGGACTGGAACATGCCCTTTACAGCCACCGAAAGTCTTACAAGTAACACTTCACATCGTTGCTGCCGGTCTGACGCTAAACTATACATTTTCGGAAAGCACTAGTCCTAAATAGGATAACTACACAGTGCGACGGTCAGACGTTGCCGCGTTCAGGACTTATGGAGCGTCAAACATTAACATGGGGTTTATGAGAGTAACCATAGCAGTCGTATTATTACATGCTAATTCGTCTTGCATTTGAACTCTGTGCTAACATTTGTGTTGTAGCAGTCGTATTATTTCATGCTAATTCGTCTTGCATTTGTACTCTGTGCTAACATTTGTGTTGTTTTTGTGTTTTTTAGGTATGCGTTGTAAGATGGATCCGAAAGTGGTCGTTTGGGCTCTGGTGGCCGAGATCGGGACAAATGAGCGCAATCCAAATTTGGAAGAGCAAAGGATGGTGGCACACATCAAGTCTCTTTTGACCAGCGGGATGGAAGTCGTTGAAGAGATTCGTACGCTCGGCTTCGGTGACAGTGATGGTGACCAGGGGGACGGAGACATGGATTTTGGAGACGAGGAAGACCAAGAGCAGGAGGATGCAGAGATGCCTTCGTCATCGCAGCAGTCTCATACGTCTTCCGCATCTGGCTCATCAGCGTCAGAATACCTGCCCTCTCCTGTGAAGAAGCCGAAGTTCCAGGATCAGCCTCCAGAAGACTCCAAAATGACACCAGAGCAGTGGCGCGAGTACAAGGCAAAAGCCTATGCCTACTGGACGGTAAATCCAAAAACAGGTAGGCCTTGGAACACAAAGACCGGTCGTGCTACCCACTCGACTCTGCAGAATCAGTTCAGGTATATTCGGAACATTGGCGTGCTACGTCACTTTGGGGCAACACAAGGCAAAGATGACAAGAAGACGCTGATGGCAGAGATCAATGAGGCAGTTCGGGGCATGTTCGCGGAGAAACAGCACACTGCTATCATTCACGATCGAACGTTGCGAATTTGGGCTAGGCAAACAGCTAATGAACTGGACCCTAACAAGAGTCTCAAGTTCAAGGCATCACCGTCGTGGGTGTACAGATTCAAGAAGCGCAACAACATCGTGGACCGTGCAATCACCCACAGGGTCGGCAGGACCTGGCAACTGAAAGAGTTGGACTTGCAGCAGCAGGCTGATGCTTTCGTATTAGCGACTCGCGAGCTCATTGCAAGCGAAAGCATCCCACCAACGCAGGTTGCCAATGCAGATCAGAGTAGCTTCAAGAAGTTGTTGCAGAGTACTCGCACTCTCCGTACCAAAGGAACAACAGTCGTGCGAGCGGTTGTGGGATCCATGAGCGCAACAACCCACAGCTACATGATCATGCCCGTGATCACCATGGCCGGAGAGATTCTGCGGCCGATGTATGTACTGGTGTCGGAACCAAGTGGAAAGTTTCCGGGAAACAAGCCTGCAGATCCACCGAACATCAAATCATTTGCTGGCAAAACGTCCAACATGAACAGGGACGACCTTAAGGACTTCTACGAGCAAGTGTTCTGGCCAAGCATGCCTGATGATCGGAAGAAGATCGTTTTGCTATTGGACTCGTGGACTCTGAACAAGGACGACAATCTATCGAACGCACTGAAGCCTGCCGACGTTGCGTTGCACAAGAGACTGATTCCTGGTGGTTGCACTGGAAAGATTCAGCCTTTAGATGTGCATTTCTTCCGTCAGTACAAGTCCTTTGTACGCTTTGTGACCGACACACTGGCCATGGACAGTGTCATGGATATCTGGCATCGCGATCGATTCCTGGCACTACAGTCGTTTTCACTCTACCAGTTCAGCGCACCCCGATTCAAGAACCTGATCCGGTACGCTTTCCACAAGGCTGGCTATCTGGACGAGGAGCCGGGAATGTGGATCTATCCGCACGAGTACTGCTTTGACTCCCTCGACGAAGGTGACGTGTGCTTCACGTGCGGCGAACTACCGTTCGTCAAGTGTGCACACTGTGAGCGCACTCTTTGCATCTCTCATGCTCTGTTCGACGATTTGCACATTGATTGTACCCTTTAACTTACGCAAACAAGTGCTCAATCAGACAACGTCGATTCAAACGTCACAAACCTTGTGTTCTTCTTCGTTTCCTGTAACTCTCATAAACCCATGTTAATGTTTGACGCTCCATAAGTCCTGAACGCGGCAACGTCTGACCGTCGCACTGTGTAGTTATCCTATTTAGGACTAGTGCTTTCCGAAAATGTATAGTTTAGCGTCAGACCGGCAGCAACGATGTGAAGTGTTACTTGTTAGTAAAGCACCCCGTCCATGTAGCGGACCGCCATCGTCGGGAGGGCGTGGAGCTGAGGGCGGCTTCATTCATTCATATATCACCCCTCAGCTGCATCGTTTGCATGCCCTCTCATCCGCGAATACCGCTACCGGACTCGCGTGTGGTTGGTAGGAGTCGGAAGGTCTAATGAACGTCTTCCCCCAGTTGTGGAGGACGTGAACCCACTGGGCCTACTGTTGTGTGCGTCCAGTGTTTGTGTTGTCTCGAGTGTTGAGTCTTTCAAAACATACAACAAACGATAAAAAATGGAAAACTAAAAATCATAAAAAAGCAAAGTTTAAAAACATCTGCACATTTTTGTTTTGTTTTCTTGTTTCTGGGCTGGCAGGATCTGTCTTTTGGTTAACCAGGTTCTCTTTTTTTCGTTTATCCTTCTTTTTTTTCCGGGGCACGTGATTCTGTTGACAGGAATGGTTTTGCTGTTTCTTCATTCCCCTCGACAGCGTCGGCCCTACACTGATCCTATGGTTTGGGCGTGTCTATGGGATTGCCAGGGGGTAGCGTTAGTTCTCATCGCAAGCGCCCCGATGTGCCTTCCCCACCCTTTTTTCCCTCTATAGGTGTTTATTTCAATTCTTCTTTTTCTGGGTACGAAAGCACTACGAACTGATCCGGGCTCTCACTCATGGAAGAAGTCCAAACCTAGTGCAAGTGAAATTGTGAAAAAGACAAGTATCGTGACCCCTGTTGTCCGATTGATTGTGTCAGTGACTTTTCCAGGAAATTTGTGATGTTTAAAAATTAAATACAAAGTGTTGAAATAAAAGTAAAAAGATAGAGACTTTCCAAATATTGTAAAATTACATATTTATATTCATATATGAAGTATGTTATGTTTATTGAAGTTTGTTGTCATTGTAACAAAACTTTCGATATATATATATATATATATATATATATATATATATATATATATATATATATATATATATATATATATATATATATATAAAACAAAATTTTTGTTTGTGGTAGGAGGGAGGTTGTCGAATGTCACAAAAATAACATTATTTTTTAAAAAATGTAAAAATAAAAATTATGCGATGAGAAGTTCCGTAAATCTTTATGAATCAAGCTGTGAGTTACAAATATTTCGCTTTTCGGATAACAGACGGCAGTGTTTCAGCTGCATATTGTGTCGTTGTGATACCACGACCCTAATTTTTTTCATGGTATGAAGATTGCTTCGGTCGCTTCATTCCGACCTTGGGAACAGCTGGTTTAACAGCAGGGAGAAGAGTGTTTTTGTGTCATCTAACTTGAAGAGTTACTATTCCGTAGGATGGATTCTTGACTGAAACTTACCACGGAAAAAAATGGAGCTATTGAATAGTGCTAAGTTCTCCTATACGATTAATGGATTACTTTGACTTTCTTTTTAATTCTTTGAAGATAAATTTGCCACTTAGCATTTAATACTATTTAACTAACAATAGTACCTTCTCTAAGGTGTCTTGTGAATTAATATAAATTAATTTAATCATTTTTTCTGCATTACTCGTATGAGGAAAATAATTAGAGAAAACGAAAGTTATAGTTGGTATTTAACAAATTAATCGATGCAGGATAAAACTTCCTGTTAGGTTTTAATGCGCCTAATTTTCTGTTAGGTTTAAAGCGCTTTAAAATTTTGAATAAAACGGGGATGTTAATCGCCAAAGAGTTAGAGTGTAAGATAACACACAAGACACTTCGGTTTTCCACGGAGATGTCTCAATGCGTCCACTTTTGCCGCCAACGTTCTTGCATTGTTGACCCGGACTTCTATCTCAATGGTACTCGTCTGTGATTTGTTGACACTATCCCTTACTTGGGTTTACTCTTTGACAGTCGACTGACGTGGGCATCACACATTCGTTCTCTTAAGTATTCTTGTCTCCGCGCTCTGAATCATCTCCTTGGCCTGTCCTGCCGCACATGGGGTGCTGATCGAACTGTTTTGCTTCGCTTATACCGTAGTCTAAACTGATCCAAGTTAGACTATTTCTGTATTGTGTATTCGTCTGCTCGCTCTTCTCTGCTGCGGCAACCAGACAGAATTCATCACCTGGGTATCCGACTAGCTACTGGTGCTTTTCGTACTAGTCCTATTGCCAGCCATTATCTTGAGGCCAACGAACCTTCGTTAACATTTTGTCGTGAGAGACTTCTGTTAAATTATTCTGCACATGGTCGGATTTACGAGCGCATTGCTTCACGTCTTTCTGCTGCACGCCAATTGTACGTCCAGGTGTGTGAGAGTCCTCTCACTGCCGATTTCGTGTTGCTTTCTCTCTCGCTAGTCCAGTTTTGTGCTGTCCCGCCATGGATGCTTCGACATCCGCAAATTGATTTACGCTTGTGTTCTTATTCAAAGCAAGATACCAGCTCCCAGATCTACCGGCTGGAGTTCGCAGCATTACTCGAACAATAATCCGATCTTTATTTGTTTAATACGGACGGTTCTAAACATGGGAATTCTGTTGGCTGTGCCTTTGTTTCCCACGAAGTCAGCTCAGAGTTCAGTTTGCATCCCCTGTGTTCAGTGTACACTGCTGAACTAACTGCGATCAAGCTTGTCCTTGACCATGGTTTCACTACGTCGCGTGCTAGTTTGCACCGACTCTGAGAGTGTTATCGTTAATCTAGAGAATGTCTTTAGCCGAAGTTTTCTTGCTCAAGACATTCTTGTGAGATACCATCAGCTACAGCAGGAGGACTGTGTCATCGCTGTCTGCTGAGTGCCAGTCATGTCGGCATTCGAAGAAACGAACGGGCAGACACAGCTGCTAAGAACGCCGCCTTGGCTAAGGTTTTCCTGGAGCATAGCCTTCCTTGCTCCGATCTTTGTCGTCATATTTCTAGCTTGATGCGCACTCACTGGCAAGCAGTTTGGGACGAAGCACATGATAATAAAATTCACGCAGTTTTAGCCTGTTCCTCTCTTTAATCTTCTCGTCCTAAGAACCGCGTTTATTGTGAAGAGGACATATAGCTTTGATTTATTCATTCATTCTTGACGAGAGTGGCTTCCTCATCCTTAACGACGGCAGCCCTACTCATTTCTTCGCTGCCTATGGCACATACTCCTGTTTCAACCTCTCTATGTGCAGCGAAGGGCTCTTGATCTCATTGACATGGAGAGTACATTCTGATCTTTGTGGCGGTGATCATTTTCCCTTGTTTCTTGATGGGTACCTGTTGCTCCCCCTTTACCTCTCCGCCGCTTCAATCTGAAGCGTGCTGACTGGCATAAATTCCTTGAACTCAGTGCGTTCATTGTCGTGATGAACTCTCTGTAGCAGCAGTAGCAGAATTTTTCGAGCACACTGTTGTTGACGCTGCTCATGATTCCATTCCAGAGTGTGGTGGCGAAGTCTCCCACCGGTGAGTTCCATGGTGGTCTGCGAACATTTGTGAGGCTATCCTGACTGGATGGCGCACTCTTGCCACTTCTAATCGTCATCCTACTGATGAAAATCTCCAGCGCTTCCGCATTCTACGAGCTCGTACGTCTCATGAGGATCTTGGCTAGAAGATCGAAACGTCATGTTTTTTATTAAATAAGTGCAGTCTTGTTCAGCAGTCTGCTTATTTTTCAGAAAATTGCCGTGTTCTGAAATATGAGCATGTAAAGGGATCCAGAGAATTATGAAAACAATCCGGACAAGTAATATAAGGCGGAGGTTGATGATGACAGTGACTATGACGAGAGTGAACCCCTTTAAAAAATAACAGAATGAACAGTAATGTTACAGTTATTCTGTTAAATATTCCTATTTACCCTCATGTTTGATTCCCTAAGAAAATCAAAGAAATTTCAAACTTTCAACAGATGTAGAAATTGGTATATTAAGAAAGTGACAGAAAACAGAAATTCAATACGAGTGGTCTGGGGATAGCTAAGTGCTGCCAGTTGATTTGCATTCTATCTGTTCCATATGTTTGTAATCATAATTCAAATACAAAGTTATTCAATTTAATGCAACAGTTATTCAGTTCAAATTAAAATGGAATGACAAAAATAAGGAAAATTGAATTCACAACATTGTTGTTTCTTTCTCTCTAAAAATTATGACATTTTGAAATTTGAAGATCTGTTTGATTAATTTCCATCACGATTAATTTTGTTCGGAGTTACAACTAAAACTAGAGGGTTATTATTGGATGTGATTAGAACTTGTATTCGTTTACAGTTAAGATGGCTAGAACTTAGAAGTAAGCTTTTTTATAGATTTGTATACATGAACGCTAGATCGAGACTTATATCAGAGAGAGTTTATAGGGGTATGAGATTGAATGAAGATGTTAATGCATTCATTCATAGCGTGTCTCATTCTGCTAAAGTGTTAGGAGTTGGGTCATCTGAATTTGACATTGTTTATATTTTAAGTAGTATATATCCAAGTTATAGATTTATATGTTTTAATGACTATTGGCCACGAACATTAAGTGAGTTAGAACAACATGTTGAAGCTTATAATTCGTACAAGCGTTCGAAATTAGAATTTTTGAGATACAAAGTAAATCTAAAATTGAAAATAGTGGAAATAACTTCATGACCATGTCGACTCATGGTGGTTACGAGTTTGAGTCTGGACCTAATGCTCACTTAAGTTCTATTAAAGATTGTTACAAGAGCAATGTACCTAATAATGGAAATCATAAAGAATGTAAAGGTTTAAGTAAGGATAGAAGTGGAAGAGATAGTGGAGATAACACGTAATTACATAAAATGGATAAAATTCAATCTGCTGAGAATGAGGACCTGCTTTACTTATAGAGCATACTCCTAGAATCTCAGAATTGCGAACTGCAGAGTTATAATCTGAAGATGAATGTTGTTACAAATGAAAGGCAGGCACAAAACCCAGCGACTGCTTCAACTTCACATGCAGTAAAACTAAACACATTTATTAAAAGAATTAAGTTTGTAATTAACCATGTTTTTGTAAACCTTGACAAGAAATACAGTATTGAGCAAACTTTCGTTTGCGTCAGAGGGGCATGCCAGTGATGCCCTACAAAACATGGTAACAAAACAGAAAATGAAACTGGAGAATTCCCAGAGGAACTGACAGCAAATTTCTACAGTTTCTATGACATAAACTATTGGGACCAAGCACTAACTGTTTTGATGTCAATAACGTCTTCGATCCGTTATCCTGGAATCAAAGTTTTAATTTCACTATTAAAATTAATAATTGGTGTACCAAGGCAGAGGCTTGTAGTAACAGCAAGTTAGACCTTTACACAGATACTGGAAATGCATTCTCTGTGTACCTTGGAAATGAAAAAATATTACTTTATGCTGTTGACTCATTCCTTAGAATCGAAAGACGTGGGGATACTCGAGAAAATAATAGATATGCCGAAAAGTGTTTTAGAAGATGATGATAGCACAGTGCAACAAAACGATAGTGATATACATCTAGAGGAGTCTCGCGTTTCAAATGATTTTTTTGCACTTTTTCAAATAGCAGCAGCTCAAGAGGACGAATCAAATTTTAAAATCCATCCAAAGACGTGAATCTGTCTCTTCTTTTTAGTGCGTTGTCTTTGTTGGCAGATTTTATGGAAAGAGACTTCATTTTGTGGCAACTAAGGTGCTGGGCAGTGCTCCGTTGTACTTTCTTTCGGAGAGACCCGAGAAAACCTCTTATTGCTAAAATAATTTGGCCAAGAACACGCCGGTGAAGTGAATATGTGCTGACGTATCATTAACCCATTTCCCGCTGACGTTGCGTTTTTCCAACACTTCGTTTTTTTTCTTTTTTTTATGCGCAAGTATTCAAAATAAACAAGGTATTTTAATATTTTCCGCAAACTGAAAGGTATAATTGTTTATTTTTGATTGTAATTTTATATAAATTCATGTTTGATAACACAGTTTCACTTTTCTCTAAATGCGTAATTTTAAACCCTGACAAGAGCATTAGTTTATTTGTTGGTCTGGCAACACTGCATTCCACGTCTTGACCTGTGCTGGTGTCAGAATTTCACAAAGGAGTTACTATAAGACATGTTCACAAAGTTTACTTTCCATTGTTTCTTGGGTGTTTACGTCCATTGATTGTTTAGTGTTGCGTTTCCGCAACGTCAGCGGAAAGGAAGTACTGAAGTGCATAAAAGTGACTATCACTGACGTTTTTATATTTATGGATTTCGGTTTGCCAGTGGTTATTTTCCTTATTGTGCTGATTCAAGCAAACTGTGACATTGGCTCCACGTCAAATTTTTCTAACACTCGAAGAAGCAGTGCTTTATATTTTCTCAGACTCAGATAATGATGAAGAAGAAATTGTAATATTACCTCCTGTACCTGCAGAAGTAAACGATGAAGAAGGGGACGATTGTGACATGTGCTAATCTCCCACCTGACGTGTGAGGTAAGCTTGAGTTTCACCGAGTTGCAGACGGCGCGGATAAGCCTCGACCTTCTACGTCAAATGATAACCCCAAACCTCGTTCATCTTGTGGTAACAAGAGGAAGAGAACAACTCGTGCAGCACCAGTTTTCAAGAGGGTAAAAAAGGACGCTCATTATTCGAGTCATCGTGTAAATCTAGAGAAGCAGAGTGTCTCAAATGTTAAAGAACTAATTGACAAGAACAGCGTCGAACTTTTCAGCTTGTTTTTTGATAAAGAAATCTATGATCTTTTAATAGAACAAAGCAATTTATATGCAACTCAAAACAATAGACATGAATTTAGAGAAACCGAAGAGATGATGAAGGGATTCAATGGTTTTCTGCTTCTTACTGGATACCATTCACTTCCGCAAGAAGAAATGTACTGGTCCTAGGATAATGATATGTCACTTCCTCTTGTGCGAGAAGCTATGAGTAGGAACACATATAGAAATATAAAAAAGAACCTGCACTTAGCCGACAACACTCAGATGGACAAAACGGATAGAATGTACAAAGCTCGGAAGTATCTCCAATTACTGAGTAGCAATTTTAGTCGCTTTGGTGTATTTCGGCATAACCTAAGCATAGATGAACAAACGATTCCATACCGTGGAAGGCACTCCGCTAAGATCTTCATGAAAGGTAAACCCATAAAGTTTGGATACAAGTGTTGATGTCTGGCTTCACATGATGGATACCTCTATGCTTTTGAAGTATACGTCAGAAAAGACAATGATACAAGTCTTGAAGAAAACACAAATTTAGGATTGGGGGGAAGTGTAGTGATAAATTTACTCAAAGTTGTTGACGAAGCTAGTGCTCATTGTATATCTTTCGACAACTTTTTCACATCCTTGAATCTTTCAAGCGAAGTGAAGAAGTTGGGACTATACGCTAGAAGACTAGAAGACTTTCGCTCCGCTCGGTCAGTTTTTTTTTCTCTAAAATAAAAAATTATACTTTTTGGCTATTTGAGAAAAGTGGAGTAATCATTACCTAAAGATTAAATTTTTAAAATATATTTCTCGGAAATAAAATGACAGAAGTGTATAAACTGGGTGTAATATTGAACCTTGATTCCGTGCCTTCTCGGAAAAGATTTTTTCTGCAACTGAATCTTCGGCAAAAATTGTTTGGCGTAAAGCTGTATCAACCTGTAAAAATGAAATCCAGTTGTGTGGAAGGTGCCGACTTTAAAACAATCTCTCTGAATCTTTGAAGATCCGGTAAATAGCAATATCTGTCTGTCGTTTGCTCGCTTTGTCTCTTACATGAACCTAATATATATATGGTATTTTATAAAGCATTCAACCTTTGAAAACTTATTTGCCTCACGCAATTTAATGTTTAAAGAAGTGTTTGTTTCTTCTATTTTCAGTGTCTCTGGCCGTAGATTGTGATGAAAGTGGTAAGGAATTGCCTTTTAATAACCCTGAATCGAGCAACAACTTGGATGTTCCATTCGTGATGGTGTGCAAGCCAAACCTCTACGACGAAGCAAAGCAATAATGTGTAATAGTAAAAGTAATAGTTTGATTTTCTTGTAAACGCGGGTGTTTCAGCAAAACCAAACACGAGTTCAGTGCCATTGTCTCCAATTAAGGTACCGGAAAATAAAGTTAAAGTGGACGATGTCTTTGCTGAATCCGAATCAGAAGCTGAGAACGAAAATTCATGCTGGGGAAGTGAAAACACTAGTGCCAGTGATAGTGACAGTAGCTTTGTTGGTAATTCTGACAGCACTTTCAAGATAAATAGTCGCTCAAGAACAAGGGTTCTTCTAAGAAGATCGCCTATGAGATATTTAGGAATACCAAGCGTTCATTTATACATTATTGTTTTGTTAGCACAACAAATACAAATTAATAGCAAAACATTCACAGCAGAGCACGTGGTTTTACTTATCCTTTAAAAAATACGTCTCAATGAGTCTTTTGCTATTCTTGCTGACGACTTTGGTGTGTCATCCTCTTACGCTAATAAAATATTTCCTACTCATATTCCTCCCCAGCCCCCGCCAAGTGAACTTTGTGGTGGACAAACACCGTGTGCGTGGGTTTTCTCGGGGTTCTCCCGTTTCCTCCCACTTTCTTCATTCCACCATTTCATTCATTACTCATAATCACCGTCCCCTTTAGCCTAACCGGCATAACCGTGGGACGTAAAACTCAAAGATTTCATTTCATTTCATATTCCTCATATTGCATATAATCTAAAACAGCTTGTCGTATGGTCACCAAAGCATATGCTACACAGACAACTTCCAGTGGCACGATATACAAACGTGGAAAGTATTATAGATGGCTTTGAAATAGAAATTGAGAAACCAAGTAATCCTGTGCATCAAGCGCTAACTTGGTCAGAGTATAAGAAGTGTAACACACTAAAATTTCTTGTATCTGTAACACCTGATGGACTACTCAATTTTATTTCCCGCGGATATGGTGGCCGAGTAACAGACACGGTACTATTGGAAGATTGCGGATACCTTGCTAAAGTAACTGAGTGGATGGTTATTATGGCTGATAGGGGGTTCAAAAGTATAGAGACCCCGCTACAGCAAAATAAATATACGCTTGTACGATCTCCGAGCGTTGCAGAGAATGAACTGATGACAGAAAAAGAATGTAAGGCAAATAAACAAATAGCAAGTTTACGCATTAACGTAGAAAGAATCATAAAGCGTTTGAGAGACTTTAGGACATTGGTTCCTCATACTTGCTTGGAAATTAGATCTTTACTTATTATTGATTATTGTGTATATATTGCTTCTGGATTACCTCATTTATAATTACCATTAGTTTCCTAAACAGTATTGTGAATTAGGTTACAAAAGATTGTGATTAATTAAAATTGCTGTTGGCCAGATAGCAAGAAAACACGTATTTACCAAAAAAGAACCGCGAGTAGACTGGTTGCTTCCGATGTATAGGAGGTTGCTCGAATGTTGACGGTAAGTGGTCTGCACCTTTAGTTTACCACGAAACTTTTTTTATCTGGAGTAGGAGTAGAGAAAATAATATACTGCGAAGATTCATTTTCTGCCAAAATGTTAAGACTTTCTTTTTCTTTCTTCTTTTTCGTTCATAACGGGTGCACGAAAGAAACAGAAAATATGGGAACACAGAAAGAAACCTACCTTTTAAAACTACATGTATGCACAGATGTTCTAGCGTTTTATTTATTGTTAGCTTTTTAGTAGAAATTTCCAAACAAAAAATTCACCAGAAAGAAACACAGGTGTCTAAAGTCTTTTATCCTTTTTCAAAATTTCTCAGCGCAAAAACCAATAATAGGGCACTAATATACAGGGTATCCATAAAGGCCGCTGCCACCCCCTAGAAATCTCAAACGGGAAACATGTCAAAACGGTAAAATGCGTACTTCGTACTTTCAAAGGTAACAGATCTTGAAGTCAAAAAAAAAATCCCCATGGTCCCAGACGAGGTCGAACTCAAAATTTCCGAATGGCAAGAGAGGTCAATTAGCATATCGTTTGAAATATATTGCTGAAAGAAACAAGGTGGAGCACGTCTCAAGTCTATGCTAATTCTGTGCAAAATGGCGGCAGGTCAAAATGGTTTTCATTGGAAAGTCTGTGGCTAACCCCATAAATCTGAAGCGGCGAAACAGATATAAAAACAGAAGGAACACGAATGTCATCATTTCGGAAGCACAGCTTGCCAAAGAACCAACCAAAAAAAAAATATCCCACGGCCTTAAGCTGATTAAGATTCAGAATAGCCACTGACTTTTCAATAAGTATGTTGAGTTAGTGTTATTTTGCACAGGGCTAACACAGGGACTAGAGACTTGTTCCATATTTAACAATGCCTGCCAAATGATATACCATTTGCTCCCCCTCCATTTGAAAATCATGAGTTGGGCCCTATCTTGGGACCACCCTGGTGACCGTGGGGCATTTTTTTTTTTATCTCGATCCGATGTATTTTTGAAATGATGTCACACGTATTTTTCTGTTTCGATATCTGTTTCATCGTTTCAGATTTTGGGGGTGGCCACAGACTTTTCAATGAAATCTGTTAACATTAGTAGATTGTTACCTCCTTTTCGCCCATATTAATGAGGCAGTTTGGCGATATTTTTGACATGGTAGCAGTTTCTAATACACGGCCGGTTGACAGTTTGAAGAATGGATACACCCTTTTTTCCGCATAATAATGATCTTGTAAATGACACAGAAGAAATACGATAATATATGCAGCTGCGTACGGATATTGTATAGGGAAAAGAGAACATGACACATAATAAATGTTTTCCGGTGAAAAAATGTTAATTGGACAAGCAGAATACAGAAATACCTTTCGGAAATAAAATATGCAGATCACACACGTAGAACAATCTAATATAAAGTTGGATTCATTAATATGCATGACATGTAATGCGACAGCTGATGTTGGAGAATATTCTGGAATTTTGGTCGTTGGAATGAGTGAAAGAAAGAAAACGCTGGAAACTTCCAGATTTGCTTTCAACCGGATGGTGACAGAATGTTGTAATTGGAATATAAAGGGAGGAAAATATTCTTATTATAAAACCCTTATCGAGAATGCGCTAAAATGAAATTTTGTAATGTATTCACGGTAAATAACATATAACACTACCTATGTGGATGAAGATGAAGCGGAACTTATGGTACAAAAAGTAGGACATGAAATTAGGATGGAGATGGTAAGATTGTGTACATTAGTGTGGACATCATCTGAATTTAGTATAAAAAATAACATGAGTGCACCGTGTGTACACCATTGCGATGAGAACAGTTTTATGTAAAGACGAAAGTGAAGTTACACCGTGGGAAGTGAACAGGATGTTTATGTATTTATATAGAGAGAAACAGATGAACAGTACAGGTAAATATACACATGTTATACTATTCAGTAAATAGATAAACATATTCAAGAGGACAACTAACTGGAATGATTGTTTACTTAAAAAAGTTACTACTTTTGAATATTTGGATTACATAAACAGAGGGTTTTTCCCTTAAAACTGAGTACCTTTTGAGTTGATCATATCATTTGTATTTCATGAACGCGAAATATATCATTGTTAATGTGTTGTTTCTTGAAAATCCATTTGAGTTGTTATTGTATACCTAGGTTTTCTACATTCATTAAAATACATAGAATACCTTTATAACAGTGAAAATAAGTTCTTTATGGGAGCCGTAGAAAAAACAGAAAAGAAAAAAGAAATCAAAGGTAAATCACGTATCATGTTGGACTTAAAGGTATTTTATTATTAGTTAAAAAAAAGGGTGAAATAATGAGCAGGTAGACATCATTTTGTTAGGTTTTGTATAATAGAAATAAAGTGGTTATATCATGAGTGTGTTGAGAAAAGGAGAATTATAGGGGGATAGTTGATTTAAATTTATTGCAGGTAGACAGAGATGGAAATTATTGCGTGTTGGGGAAGGCAGTTGTGCTTTAACAATCGAAGTGTATGAAGTGAAAATATTTATTTTCGGAGGTTATCCATGCATGCTAAGAGAGAAAATGTGTTTCCTCTCTTTTTTGAAAAATTGGATCATCTTGCATGGACGTGATGTTGAATTTAAATGGTTAAATACAAAGAGAAAACAGATGTTTAAGAAGCATTTTAAAAACCTTGGACTGTGAAAACATGTTGTGGTAGGAAGAAAATAAAGAAGGCTGCTTTTCCTTAAGAAAAAACATTTTTTTGATGCAACATGCATTATATTTAAAATAAATATATGCGGTTTGTACGAGAACGAAATGTGTATTTCACAGAGAATGGGTGGCTTTGTAAAAATTAGTATAACGGCTGGATTTATGTTTTAGGAGAAGTAATGTATATGTATTGTTAAGTGATAAAGATTTTGTTGTTGTTGTTGTTGTTAAAATCAGGAGATCTGACATGGGAGTTTAAAGAAATTAATGAAGGAAAGAAAATACTATAACTTTGATTTAGGACGAGAACTAGCAAAATGAGGGAAAACGTGAAAAAAAATTATATGATCAAATAGGTAGAAATGTTTTGTTTTCTATTTAGAAAACCTCCCCTGCTAACAAGCTTTGAAACTTATATATACAAGTTAGAAGATGGAAAAATTATCATTTTGAAGAAGTACCAACGAGGTGGAGAAAGCAGAAGAGAACAACCGTTTAAGGAAGAAGTCCCATCATTGAAGATAAATTTGGAAAGGTAAGTAAAATTCTAATGGCATTAGATATTAGGAAAAAGTTGAAAAATATTTGATTTCAGTACAATAATAATAATACAATTCTAGATTTTTTATTGTGCAGCGAAAATGTTTAGACTTTTATGTTATATAAAACACATTTCTTAATAGATTTGGAAAACATTTGTTTTAAATAATCAGTATTGATATAAATACAGTAATGTGTTAAATGTTTACTACATTCTGCTTAATATTAGAATGAGTTTTAACATTATTGTTATTTAGAGAGATTTTTAGGAAAGATGATATACATATTAGCCGGACTTATTTAAAGATATTTGTGTAGCATGCTTTTTTATAATCGATAAAAATCGAAATAGGATTTTCCTAATTTAAAATATGGACACTAAGTACATAATTATTATACTGCTCGAAAATCGTTAACGAAATTATAGAATTGAAATATATCTATGTTTAGAAATATAAAAAGATTAAAATATTTTATTATCATTGAGCGTTTAGAAGTAATACACAACACTCGAATGAAATGAAATCTGTCAATTTTACTTGCAATGCTTAAACCAAGTAGGGTAATTGAAACGGTAATGATGAGAAATGAATAAATGAGTAAAGTGGGAGGAAATGGAAAACCCACGAAAAAACCCACGCACTTACTGTTTATTTTACATTTAGCTTTGTAGGAGTATCATTTTAACATGATTTTTTTCTTTTTGTGAAGCTATGCCTTTTCTTTAAGATTGCTACCAGTAACATATTTGGTTTTAGTTGAACAACTTGTTATCGATTACGTACCCTGAGCGTTTTCTAAGTATTCTTTAGGACATTCCTCAGAAATTGAAATCCTTGTTTTGCGAGCAACTCACAATTTTCTCTAAAGTTACTATACTTTGAGTTTACTGAAGCTTTGGTGTCCCCTTTTTTCTTGAAGGCATTTTCACTCCCTAGTTGACGTATCTTGAAACTGACACTAAATTATACTGATGTGTAATACTGTAACACTAACTTCGCACAAAGGAAGGTATTTAATCTATGATATTAACATTTTTATTAAAAGAGGTTTATTATTAGTAAGAAGGATCATAAATACGTTCATGAAAGAAACCAACTGCGAAAGGACTATATATAGAAAAATCAAAATAAATACTCTTACAATGTTTTCTTTATACTCAAGTAGATAGAAGAGTTTTCGTTTGACAGATGAATATTATGATCTAAAGTGAAGTTAATGCAGCAATTAAATTTATGAAACAAATGCAAAACTCAACTCTGGAGTTATATGAGAATAAAAACTCATTAACTCTGACAGTTGAATATTTGATTGTTTATTGGAATGATGTTTACTCCAAGAAATACACTATTATGGTAGTTGGGCTATTGAATCAATTCCCCAGGACGATCAGCTGTTAACAATTATGAAATTGAAGCTAAACTATTTTACAAGAACCTCGCATTCCGTTTCGGAATTTCTTAAACAGCAACACGAAATATTTTTCTCACTTGTTTGCATCTGCTTCACGACGTGTTATTTCGCCCTATAACGAACGTTTACCTTCTTTTAAAAAAAAGTCAAACGGTAATGTCAAATTACTTTGATCAATTTTTAAACATTAGGGTAATAGTAGATTGCACGGAGGTTAAATGTTCAGTTCCTCGATCAAGTATGGTTGAACAGCTCGACATATACTCACTACAAAGGTTTTAATACCTTCAAGGGACTGATTGGGGTTGCACTGAATGATGTTATTTCTTTCGTTAGTGATTTGTACGCAGGTTCAACATCAAACAAAGAGATTTTTCGAGACCAGCGTAGCAACACAATTGAATCCCCAGATCATGTGCTAGCAGACAAAGGTCTTTCAATACAGGATTGTGTACCTCCAGGCGTTATGGTCAATGTGTCACGTTTTTGTATTGAATAGTCAATACACACCAGAAAAAGTAAAGCTTACAACTAGAATTGCAAGACCACGGATTCATATCGAACGATTTTCGAAGCACCAAAGCAGGAAGAATTATGTTTCGTCCATCAGTAGTCGAACAGCGATGTCCACCGTGTGTCGTCGGGTCCGCTCCCTTACTGAAAACCCTCCTACTGTTGATGTTCCTGCTTCCTTTGTCAATGGTGCCTTAGTTACTCACCCTTCGGAGATAGAAGCAAAATACTGGCGCAAAGTTTAGCTATCTCTGAGTCTGAACATTATCCTCCAGCGTTCGTTCCCATTAGGGCCTGTTTAAGCGGAACCCGTTAAACTTCCGTACCGCCAACAACGAAGATTACAATGCTCCTTTCACCCTTCTTCAATTCGATTCTTCTCTTCGTGAATCGTCCAATACTACTCCAGGGCTTGATCGTATATCTTAAGAAATGTTGCCCAACCTCTCCCGCGATACCCTGCTTGCTTTATTGCAACTGTATAATCGCCTCTGGATAAAGGAGTTTTTTCCACCGGCTTGGAATGAGGCTCTAGTTCTTCATATCTTAAAGCCAGGCAAAGTTGCAACTAGCCCCACGAGCTACAGACCCATTGCTCTCACGAGCTGCGTATGTAAGCTGTTTGAACGCATGGTCAACAAGCGCCTGGTGTGGTATTTGGAATCAAATTCACTATTGAGAAAGTTTAAAGCGAATTTCGTTTTTTCCGATCCACTACAGACAATCTAGTTTATCTCGAGGGCCAATTTCAACACGCCTTTCTCAACGGAGAGCATCTTGTAGGTTTATTTTTCGACTTAGAAAAGGCGTATGACACCACATGCCGTTACGGAATCCTAAAACAATTATATGACTGGGGTCTTCGTGGGCATATGGCAAAATTTATTGCGAATATTCTTCACGAGGGACATTTTATGGTGTGTGAGGGATGCAGTTTCTCAGAGTGTGGAACATCATCATCAAAATAATGATGTTCCACACGGCAGTGTCCTTAGTGTCACGTTATTTGCTGTTGCCGGCAACGACGTTCTTTCTCAGATCCAGCCTCCTGTGTCTGGTCTGCTTTGTGTTGACGACCTTGTCATTATCTGTCGCTCCCGCCACCTTCGCGGTATTACTCGACAGCTTCAACTGACTCTCAATCGTCTTGTTCGCTGGTCGAATGATACCGGGATTCGCTTTTTCCACCGAGAAATCCCAATGTGTTCACTTCTGCCGGCAACGTACCTGCATTATTGACCCGGACTTGTATCCTGATGGCACCCGTTTGTCATTCGTTGATACTGTCCGTTCCTTGGGTCTGGTCTCTTGTCGTGGGCACCACATATTCGGTATCTTAAGTACTCTTGCCTTCGTGCTCTGAATCTCCTTCGTGTCCTTTTCCACCACACATGGGGTGCTGATCGTAATGTTCTGCTTTCTTTGTACCGTAATCTAATTCGATCCAAGTTAGACTATGGCTGTATTGCCTATGGGTCTGCTCGTGAGTCTATGTGTTACGGTATGTTTTTCACTACCGGTAACATTAGATAAAATTCTATATTACAGTATTCCTTGTACATTTTATCGGGAGGTTATTTTTATTATAATATGTATTACTGCTGACTAGCATATTGTAAATCAGTACCGGCAATATGACATTGATAGCTACATAACGTAAGTGATGTAGCATGACAACTCAGATGATGTGCTTTGCAGTCACTATATTTATCTTGTTAATACTACGGAATTATACTACGATGAAATGAGATAACCTATTTATTATTACGATTGTAGTCAATAATAATGAAATTGTTTTAAATCCAAAAGTTATTCGGCATTAATGTACGAAAAACGTTATAGGTTATTTTTGTTTACATAATTTTAGGCCTAATGTTTGACCGGAAGAAAGATAGAATTTATTGTTTATCTTTATAGAGATTCAAATTATATTTAGCATAATTGCCATTATTCTTATAAAAGTACGACCACCTTAATGTGTTCCATGACAAGCTTACCTGTTCTGGGGTTTTGAAGCCTGACCTTGCACGAATTGTGCGTCTCTCTGAGATGTAAACAAATGTCTGTCATGTTGTTGTCTCAAAGTGGGAATAGCCACATTAAATACTCAATATAGAAGAAAAAGAATAATGGAACATGCGGAAATAAATAAATAAATTCTCTTTTCTTTTTGTTAAAACTAATTTTATATTTTAAGAGCCATAAAAATTAAATATCAATACTTATTATAGTTAAATCTAGTGTTGTCAAGAGGGTGTGTGTGAGGTGTACAGAAGATCCTATATACAAAACAGGAAAAGAGCTCAAGAGCCCTGCTAAAATATAAAAAGGAAATGTGCATCTAAAAGGAAATTTTGGACCGTAAAACCTGTCAAAACCTGAAATTTGGCTAACCTGGCACGTAATTAGGCAAAATAGGGCTCTTGTGAGATATTAATTGTGACGAAAATTGTTTCTTCTGGGGACGGCCTATCTTTAACATGGCAATTCAACTGGAGGTTGATTAAAAGAGATGGAAGCCGTCCAAGATGTTTTTCTTGGTGCTATTCAAGGTAATTTGGAAACAAGGAGGATGCTCAGGTAATATTGGAACCAACCAGACAGTCAACCAGGGGGTAAATTTTAGTACTGTGTGAGCATCTCAGGATACAGGTTAGTGACCATATCCTCCATTTTGTTGACCTCTAGAAGTTTCATGAGAAATTCTCTTTAAACCCTTTGGAGTATTAGTGACTTTGGGGTATCAGTGACATTGTTTTGATGACTAAATTCGAAATTGTTAGTCAGGGACAATAGTCATTTCTCCATTATGTATGTGATGATGATGAAGAGTTGTTAAGCGTATCGCTAAGTCACACAAGCTCAGACAGTCTTTAAAGGGGAAGGAAATGAGTAATGACAAAATCTAATAGTCATGAACTTCGAGTCTTATAATTAGCTGCTGCTATGAGACCAGATAGTGAAAGCTCTGCACATCGTCTTGATGTTGACATCTTAAAAGCATGTTATTTGATATATATATATATTGACACTGTTGACGGTACTGATTCCATAGTCACTTTAAGTTAGGATTTTTTTTTCTTTCTTTCATGAGCGTTGTTGTTGTGATACTGTTAACATATAAATTCAAAATTCCACAAAATTGAATTATGCTGTATAATCAAAACCTCATTTGCATACGTTCGAGAAACTATTGAAAAATAAATTTGTTATTCCTGATAGCGTAAATAGATGTTGAGGCAACTCCAGTTATAGCGTGCAATTTATTTATGTGTCTGATTTCTTTTATTATTGTGTGAATTTCGTATGATGTGAATATATATACATATATATATATAATGTGCAAGTTATCCGCCCTCTTAAATATGAAATGTGGTTTCAATATTCGTACTAGATGAGGTAAAAGTAGGATAGTTATAGGTTAGGTTAGATTAGATTAGTTTGGTAGATTTCTTTCTTATTGTGTGTTGTATTGCTTTGATATTAATGTCTTGCGGATAACTAAATGAATATTGTTAAATGAAATGAGATATAGATATCAAGCCTTTGCCCTCCGTAAAGGGAATGTATTCAGTATTTCAAATATGCTGAATTATAGGGAAAATAATAGTAACATTTTTTTGTGTTATGTGTTTATTGATTGGAGATTATAAGTATGGGCACGCCTGGTGAGATGGAGTTAACCTCAACTGTAAACTATACTATGTTTAGTGGTAGCAATGAGTTATTTTCCTTTTCCAATTTCTTAAAGGAATCTTGTTATCTATTCTTGAAAATAACTCCTTAAGAGATGAAGGAGTATTATTGTTAATTAAAGAATATGAAATTGCAATAAAAGATATACAGATATTTACATTTTTATTTGGTCAAATCGAAAACAGTACATATTTGTACATACAGTTGATTGATTAATATTGTCTTCAAGTTGAAGTACTATAAATAAGATTACTGATAATCTTCATTTAAGTACAGCTTAAAGGTTTCGATGCTGGGTTTCGCTTCAGCAAGATCTTGGAATTAATGACACATTTTTTTTATAGTCAGATGCAATAAACGTTCGTTAATTTTAGAAACAAAACTTGTCTGGTCAGAATTTGAGTTAGTCCTTTTAAGCCATTGTGGTTGTTCTGTACTGCATTGGATTGGCGCGCGAATGGTGGTGATGGCCACACTACTCTTCGGGCATCTGTTCAGTGGGGTATAGACGAACCAGTAATTATGGCCTAAAAGGAAAACATCATGAATAGGATTCTTTTTTTTTTCTTTTCCTTCAAAATTTATTTAAAATTTTATGATTCGTACTAGATATAAATATAAAATAAAACATCTACATTAAATTAACATTATGGGAAATTTAAACGTTACAAATGTTGCGTCAACTTGATACAGTGCATCACCTGGACATTCGGATTGCTACTGGCGTCTACCGTACTAGTCCCCTTCCTAACCTGTATGTTGAAGCCAATGAACCTTCGTTAGCGTATCGCTGCAGCAGACTTCTTCTTAATTATTCTCCGCATGTGCGTTGCATTCCAGACCATCCCTGTAGACCCTGTCTCCGTGGTGGTCGCATATGCGAGCGCTGTGGTGCACGTCCATGGTACATCCGTGCGCTTCAGAGTTTCCTACACGACGATTTCGTGTGGCCTTCTCTTTCGTTGGTTCACTTTTTTGCTATTCCACCATGGCTCCTTCGTCTACATCGCCATGATTTAAGTTTCTCTATGCATTCGGAACAACAGACTAGTTCCCAGGTGTACCAGCAGGGATCAGTACCCCGATTTTAATGTGTGTTTTTTGCGGACGGTTCTAAGGATAAGGGTTCTATAGGCTGTGCCTTTGTAACCGCCGAGGGCAGCTCAGAATTCCATTTGCATCGCCTGTGTTCCGTGTTCACTGCTGAATTTACTGCCCTTAAGCTTGCCTTAGAATATCCTCTCACACTTCCATTACGTCGTGTGCTTGTTTGTACCGATTCTCAGAGCGTGGTTCTGAGTCTACAGAATGTCTTCAGTATGAACTCTCTCATGCAGGAAATTCTTGTGAGATGCCATCAAATGCTGCAACAGGGAAGTGACGTCGTTGTCTGCTGGATGCCAGGTTATGTCGGTGTCCAGGAAAACGAACGTGCTGACGCAGCTGGCAAGAACGCCGCCTTAGCTGGGTTGCAATGGAGCATAGGCTTCTTTGCTCCGACCTTCAGAATCATTTCCATTCTTTGATGGGCTTTCAGTGGCAAGCGGATTGAAACAAGGCCCTTGAGAATAAATTACAGTTAAGCCGGTACTTGGAGAGTGGCGTACGTCTTTTTGTTCCTGTCGTCGAGATGAAGTGCTCCTGGCGCGTCTGCGTATCGGACACTCTCATCTCACACATAGCTATTTATTATGTCACGTGAACCGTCCGTATTGTGAAGAGTGTATTGTCCCTCTGAATATTCAGCACATTCTTGTTGAATGTCCTGGATACTCAGATCTCAGAGTACGATTTGGACTGCCTTGTTTACTTGCCCGTTCCTTGGGGGATAATAGTGATATTGTTAGCCTGGCACTTAAGTTCGTATCTGCCATTGGGGTTGCTCACGTTCTCTGAGCAGTTTTAGCTTGTATAATTTTTATTGCTGCTAAATTTTTATTTTTTCTCCCGTTTTTAGTGTTGTTTTTCTATATACTTTTATCGTTATCTCGTTTAACTTATTTATTATCTTATTTTCTTTAGCTTTTGCTTTTTTTCCTTATTTTGTACCAGCACTTTCGTCTCTGTGAACACTCTTGGTTTTAGCCTTTTCCATTTTTAATAGTGCAGTTCTGAGCAACCAAATCCGTCCTGACGGGGATATATAGCCTCATTGCTGAAGTCCCCATTCACTCCCTACTCGCTCACTCAAAATAATTTGACTCAGCGTAGTATTTTAATGTTAGTCGAACTCTTGATGGGCAACCCTGTATTCCGAATGTAGAAATAACTGGAGAGTTTAGTGTTTCTGATAAGTTAATGGATAAATTTATATTTGATAAAATATCCCAGAATTTAAATGAAAAGATCGGAAAGTTAAAAGTCATTGATGGTTTAGATAGTGTTAGTTCTTGAGTTCTTGGTAACTCTTATTGAGTTAACTGAAAATCATGAAGTTCCATCACGATTAATTTTGTTCGGAGTTACAACTAAAACTAGAGGGTTATTATTGGATGTGATTAGAACTTGTATTCGTTTACAGTTAAGATGGCTAGAAGTTAGAAGTATGATTTTTTTATAGATTTGTATCCATGAACGCTAGATCGAGACTTATATCAGAGAGGGTATATAGGGGTATGTAACAAAAGCCGCCACTGAATCCCAGAATTGGAAGAAAATCGTCAGGACAACTTTTATTACAAATACAGAAGCAATTAAAAATAACTTCTATTGTAAAACATCGAAAGAGAGAAAGAAAATTGTTGTAACATTCTTTATATTTTTTTAAAAAAAAAGGAAGTAAAGTTAAAGATCTTGACGATTAAAAAGAAGAGTAAGAAAAAGGTGAAAAAATTGTAATAGTATCCAGGCAGCAACACTGTTTTCTTCTTTCCTCCGAGCGAGGCGGACTCCCGGTCGGTGAGTTACGCTCGGCATTGCCACGGTGTGAAGATGGCTGCTTGAGGCTTGTGTGACCATGAGGAAGCGTGGATTCGCTGCACGACCACGAGTTTGTTCTATCGGTGTATTAGTAATTTCTTTTTCACTTTGCATAGTGCGTTTAAAGGAGACCAAGTTTAACAATTATCAATAACGAATATATCTGGAAGTATATATAAAAAAAAAAAAAGAGTGAACCGAAACATTCTCGTAAATGTCGGAAAGTGGGGCAGGAAAGTGGAGTCGTTAAAAATCAAGGGATTGATTTTAATTCCCAATACAAATATTCGATCCTGGTATTAAAGAAGAAACGATTGAAAGTGAATGATTTGTTGGTTAACTACAAAAATTACCAGATCGTTCTTTTGCAGAAAGATCGATGAAAAATCGAGCACTCCACTTTGTTTCGTCTTCTTGGATACGTTATTAATTCTTTTGAGAAGATAGTGCCTTCCGTCTTTCTTATCGTTATTTGTGGTGTATGGAGTGGTTTGATTAAGTCAAATAGAAGGTCATTTCCACCCTGAGGAGAGGGACGACAAGATACCGTTGACAAGGAAAGGACGACAAGATACCGTTGACAAGATACCGTTGACCACCATTTAGAGGTAAGAACTATTTCGATTTTTGTACTTCCTTGTGACCCTTGTTAAATGTTAGGGATATGTTTTCCAGTTTTGCTGGTTGTCTCGTAGAGTGCTTCCTTTGTCAGAATTTTTCCGTTGTTCGTTACATACGAAGCTGTCTGGACCGTTTTTGAATTATACACAATCTGTGTCAATAATACACAATTCCAAGCTAGCTGAACTTGCACCACAAAATTGATTTTTTCCTGGTTGGTAGAAGTGACCTCACACACCTTTTCCGATATGTTAAGTAGGATTAGACAAAGGTGACATTCTCTTATATTGGTTTCGTTTCCTTCGCGTAAAATATCTGGTATTCTTATACCAAAACAGCAAACAGAATTTAATTTTATCCTACTGTTTACGAGTTACGCATGGTTAAATATTTCACTTTTGACCTCGAAGGGACCGCTTTTTCGTAGTATTCAATACCATATTACTAAATGTAAAAACTCGGTTTTAATATCTTATTCCGTTCACGAGTTATACATGGTTGACCTCGACATTACAAGCTGTAGTCAATAAAAGGGCGTATTTCACACGAACTATAAGACAGGTAAAAATAAATACAATATTCATAATCAGCACGTTCAAAAATCTCTATATACAGAGTATAATGCAAATCGGCTAAAATTGTTATAAAAGGGCATACTCCGCATAAACTATAAGGCCTAGGTAAAAATAAATAAATATTCGTATTCAGTATGCTCGAAAACCCCTATATACTGAGTTTCATCTAAATCGGTTAAAATTGTTTCCGTAATAGGGGTTGAAAAAAGGACCATAGTTTTTTATAATCGCTGCACGTAAGAGGTTGAAAGATGATCATAGCCTTTCTTACGGAGGTTGTAAAAAAAGGTCATAAAAGAAAACGAGTACACCCCTAAAAATGTTTTTAAAAAGTATACTATACCTGGTCAAATCTCATATGTTAAATAGGATTGGAAAATATGTTCATAGTCTTGCGTATTCTCTGCTATGTAACATAGGGGTTGATAAAAGGAACCATAAAAGGGAACGAGTACAACCCTGCTATTGGTTTCTTATGTATTATCTGCCGTGTTACATAGGAGTTGAAAAATAAGTCATACTATTATTAGCTCTGCTATGTTAAATAGAGGTGCTGCTAAAATATGTGTTCGTACTCCTTAATCTCTACTATGCTATATAGGGGTTGGAATTTCTATCATATGCCATACTCTTTCATCAGTTCCGCTTGGCTACATAGGGAGTTGCAAAATGCCATATTTTTACTAGCTCTGCTATGTGATGCGAGGATGTGTGTTATTTTAACTATATTAAAGTAGGGGTTGGAAAAAGGTGTCGTAAAAGAGAACGAATACACCCCTGTAACGGAAGACTCGTTTCATTGAAAATGTTTTTTAAGGAAATTTCCCTCAATAACTTCCCTTTCAAAGACAGTACTGCCACTTGCTGCACACAGTTGGAAAACCCATTCTATGGGCATTCAAATGTGTTATGTCTGACAAATGCAGAATAACCACAGGATGAGCAGTAAATATCATTCAACTAAGGTAAAAATTGTTAACAACCTACAGCTCGCAAACCGTTGAGAATAGGACATGTATACATATGAACGTTTTTGCTTACAATTACACATACTATCAGCAAACAAAGTGTTTCCACTCCCTCGTGAATCAGCCTGTATGTATGCGACGTAATTTTAATACATATAAAGGTTAAAAACTATTTCTTAATCGCGTAAGGGGGTGCAGTGGCTCAGTGGTAGAGGGTTCACCTCCGGTGCTTGGGGTCCCCGGCTCGCGCCGTGTGGACAAACATGGTGCTCGTGGATTTTCTCGGGTTTTCCAGTTTCCTCACCCTTCCTTCATTCCATCACTTCATTGTTTTCTCATCATCACCGTCTCCCTTAGCCTAACATGCATAACCGCGGGACGTAAAACTGAAAAATTCATTTCATTTTATTTCTTAATCGCAATATCACTTGTGTAATTCTTCATTATTAATACACATAAATATACAGTAAATGTTATTACTTACGTAAAAGCTCGTCGAAGGGAAAGGAGGGCACAATTCACAAGCGATCTTGAATGAGGATCAAGCACAAACGATTGTGGTCGAACGTACGATCGTATGTTTTACGAGCGGTAAATTATTATTGTACTATTTGGTCTAGGAATTAATTCGTGCGGTTGGTACGCACACATTGAAGCTGTAGTACAAACACAAAATACATAAATACCTTAAGAAAAATATTGTCCATCGCTAGCCACCACTTTCGCCCATCTGTCAGGCAATGTACGGATTCCGTGGCGAAAGAAGTCCTCATCCTTGGAAGCGATCCAGTCAGAGACCCATGTTTCGATATCTTCTGAAGAAGTAAACCGCTGTCCAATCAAATCGTTGTTCATGCAATCGAACAAGTAGTAGTCCGAAGGAGCAACGTCTGGTGAATACGGCGGGTGGGGTAAAACTTCCCATCCGACATTTTCTAAATAGGTTTTGACCGGTTTTGCGACATGTGGGCGAGCGTTATCATGTTGAACAATAAGTTTATCATGTCTGTTCTCCCATTCTGGTCGTGTTCTGGCCAGAGCTTGCTTCAAACGCATTAATTGTCGTCGATAACGTTCTCCATTCATAGTTTCACCCGGTTGCAGCAGCTCATAGTACACCACACCTTTCATATTCCACCATATGCACAGCATAACCTTTGCACAGTGAATATCTCGTTTTGGTTGTGATGGACCTGGTTTCACCCAGGCCTTTTTTTCGTTTAGGGTTCTCGTAATGGATCCACTTCTCATCACCCGTAATAATTCGATGCCGAAACCCCTTTCTGCTCTGTCGTTGAAGCAGCAATTCGCAAATGGTTTTTCGTCTTTCAACGTCTCTGTCTTTCAATTCATGTGGAACCCAATGTGACATCTTTTGAATCATTCCCATGGCTTTCAAGCGTTTGGAGACTGTTGTTTGATCAACGCCTAATGCTGCTGCAAGTTGTTCCTGCGTTTGACACGAATCCTGCTCGAGCAATGCTGTCAATTCTTCGTCTTGAAATTTTTTTGGCTGTCCAGCTCGCTCTTGGTCTGCCAAGCCGAAATCACCACTTCTAAACCGTGCAAACCTCTTCTGATACGTTCGCTCAGCTAGAGCATGGTCACCATACACTTCCACCAAAATACAATGACTTTCAGTCGCACTTTTCTGCATGTTAAAGTAATGCAGCAGGACACCCCGCAAAAACACTTTATCAGGCACAAATTGCGCCATGCTCACTTAACTACAAACTGGTGTTGTTGACGCTTTAATCCACTGCCCTATACTACGAACGATACGCGATGACAGGGGTTTGCAACACATGTGTGGATACACGGAACTGTGGGACGCTCCGTTCGTTGCGCCATCTCTTGTCCACCCGCACGAATTAATTCCTAGACCAAATATATTATGCTGTGCGTACACTGATCAGCCAGAACATTATGACCACCTACTTACAATCAATATAAACCCGTCCAAGCGATAGCAGCGTCACCTGATGAGGAATGCCTCCTACGTACACTGCATGTAGCAATGAGTGAGTCTACTGGCCGTGTGTAGAATGGGGAAGGCACGCGATCTCAGTTTGACCGAGGATGGATTGTAATGGCCCGGAAGCTCGGCAAGAGCATTTCGGAAACTACATGACTTGTAGTGTCTTCGAGGAGTGCTGTAGTGAGTGTCTTCAAGTGACAAACCAAGATGAAACGACGTCCCCCTCCATGTAGCGGACCGTCATCTTCGGGGAGGGTGTGGAGCTAAGAGGGCGGCTTCATAAGTCATTCATCTATCACTCCTCATCTGCATCCTTTGCATGCCCTCTCAGCCGCGAATACCGCTACGGGACTCGCGGGTGGTTGGTAGGAGTCGTGAAGAGGAAGGTCTTCCTCCACTTGGAGAGGACGTGCACCCACCCGTCCTACTGTTGTGTGCATCCAGTGTTGTCCGGAGTGTTTATTCTTTGAAAATATAAAGAAACACAAAAAATCGCAAAACTAAAAATAATGAAAAACAAAAATTTAAAAATAGAAAAAAAATCCGCACTTTTTGCTTTGTGTTGTTCTTCCTGGGCTGGTGGGGGTCTATCTTTTTGTTGGCCAGGTTTCTTTCGTTTTGTTTTACCTCTTCTTTTTCCGGGGCCACGAGTTTTTGTCGATGTGAATGGTTTTCTTGCACTCCCATTCCCCTTGATCGCGTCGGCCCTACGCTTAGTGATGGGTAAATTCCCGGGAATATATTTTTTGGTAATCTCCCCAGGGAAAATTTCCGGGAAGATTCCCAAAAATGGGAATACTCCGGGAATTTATGTGTATACGAAATAAACTTGCATTCTATTACTATATTGATTTAAAACTTAATTTATTTTTAATCCGTATATTTATTACTGTTGTCTCCAGAGGATTCTTTAAAATGTATATTCTGAACGGTATTATGTTATTTTACTATGTTTAGAGAATACGCACAAATGTATATATAATTACAGTATCTTTATGGGAGTAAATATGTTGAAAAACATTTGGTATAGGAAGTCCACATAATTTTACACCACTAAACAGTTTATATGTAAGTGGATTTTCTAAAGTTGACCCTACTACTGTTATAAATATATTAAATTTTTAAATATTATAAACAAATTAAGTTGGGCAACTTCCAGAAAACACATGTCTCACCATTTTATCAACATTTGCGCATACATATTTGTCCACAATATTTGCAAAATACTGACTTATCTTTAGAATTTTGCACGTAACATTGCCCACACGACCTTTTTTCCTACCCATATCTCGGAATTTCATATGTTAATTCACATGTAAGAGAAGCCTGAGTACCTATTCAGAAGCTCCGACTCAGACAGCAGACAGACACGGTCTATTACTAACGGTGATTCGGGGTGTACTGATAGTATTTCAACTCTACCTCTACAGAATTTCTAGATTATTTTAGTGAATTGTTTATTTTCATTTATAAATTAGTGTTTTGCTACTCTATAGCACAAACGTAAATGGACATTTATAAAACACATTATTAACTATTATAAAAAGTACAGTCAACAAACTTCAATATTTCAACCTCCAAATTATTTAAAACCTGGTAGTAAATGATAATAAAGTAATTAGTCACATAGTTCTTATAATTTAGCAAATAAAATAAAGAAATGAAAATAAATTTCTTCCCGGGAATTTATATGCAAGGGAAAAAACCAGGAAAATTTCCAATTTTTAATTCCCACCGGGAATATTCTCACTAGCCACACTGATCCTAACGTTGTGGGCGTGCTGAGACTATTGCCAGGGGGTAGCGTTAGTTCTCCCCATTAACGCCCCGGTGTGACCTCTCACCTTTTTTTTTTTTCTTTCTACACGTTTATATAAATCTTTTTCATGGGAATCAAAACTTTATAACTACTGATCCGAGCTCTCCCTCACGGAAGAAGCCCAAAGTGAAACAGAGATAGTGGAAAAGACAATTATCGCCGCCCCCGTCGTACGATATCTTGTAATTAAAGATAAAGATGCTGACAGTGCCACTTCTGAAGAAAACCGTCCGAGTGCTATTAAGGGCTTGTCCCCTTTTGTTATTAATAAAGTTATCGCCTATCATGCCGGACAGGTTAAAGACATGAAGAAGTTGCGTAATGGCACTTTATTGGTGGAAACGACAGACGAGAGGGAAACGGCGAAGCTACTTAAGTTAACTTCTATTGGACCGGTGAACCTTTCAGTCGAACCGCATCGTCTGCTGAACGTTTCAACGGAGGTAATATCGTGTTGGTATCTCCGCAATGCCACCGAAGAGAAGATTACGTCGGAGTTAGCGGAACAAGTTATAGACGTAGCTCGAATCAAAAGTAAGAAGTCAGGTGAACTCGTCGCCACCCAGTCCCTGATTCTTACTTTCAGTTTGCCCACGCTTCCGGAGTACGTCAAGGCTGGATACTATTGTTTGAAAGTTCGGTCCTATATACCTAGTCCCTTGCGCTGCTTTAAATGTCAACATTTTGGGCACACCAGCACCTTATGTAATGCGCACACAAGCGCGTCGTGTAATGTGAGTGCTGCTCTTTGTGTGACTTGAGGCTAGGGTAGTCATGGTGAACCCTGTACAGCGATCAAGCCTTCTGTGTTAACGTTAAGGGAGAGCATTCAGCTTGGTCTCGGGATTGTCCAGTTTATCCGCGCGAGAAGCGTATCCCGAGAACTCATGGTAGTCGAGAAGATTTCTGCTGCCGATGCAAAGCGTCGTTTGAAAGAAAGCCTTCCTTCCTCGCTTTCTCTCCTTCGCCACTGTTGTAGCTAGTTCTCGGAAATCTGTAGCCACAAAGAAGTCCGACGTTTCCACCCAGACAGACTTGGTCCCAGACCCAAGTTGTGACCCCAAGACCCTAGTTGCAACAACGAGCGATCTTGCCAAAACCCCATGTGTTTCTGTTAGTGGTGGTCTTCGGCGGACGCCAGCCCATCGCCGATCACCTTATATCGGTGGCCTGAAACTTAGTCAACATTTCCGCTGGGTGAACGAGACGGTTCTCTCTCCAAAGAAAACAAAATCTACCCAGTTCGTAAGCCACCTGCAGTCTCCCTTAAGTCTGACATGGTGGAGGTCGAACTGATGGACTCCGAGTGGGCTGTTATTGGACGCCATGGGAAAGTTCGCCTTAAACGTTATCTCTTCCAGTATGGCGCAACTTCAGTGGAACCTCAATGGATTCTGTAGTCACCGTGAGGAATTGACACAACTCGTTCTTGTCCACTCGCCTGTGCTTGTTTGTTTGCAGGAAACCCATTTTAAGTCTACTCAATCTGTTCTTCTTACTGGGTATACTATGTACAAATGTGATAAACCAGATGCTGGTCACGCTCCTGGCGGCGAGACCATGTGTGTCTCAGATTCCTTTCATTCTCGGCAAACTCACATTGTATCGCAACTGCAATCCGTCGCGATGCGGGTATACTTCCCTCGCCCGCTTACAATTTGTTCATTGTACGTTCCTCACTCAGAAGCCTTTATAACCGCCGATCTGCTTCAGCTTTTCTATGAGCTCGAGCCGCCGGTCTTGCTTGTAGGAGACCTTAACGTATATCATTATCTCTGGGACTCTGTCCGTACTGATGGTCGTGGCCGTCAGGTAACGAAATTCCTTGAGGAGAGTGGCTTGCTCATCCTAAAAGACGGCAGTACTACTCATCTCTCTACTGCCTATGGCACACACTCCTGTTTCGACCTCTCCATCTGCAGCGCAGGGCTCTTGATCTCATTGACATGGAGAGTACATTCTGATCTTTGTGGCAGTGATCATTTTCCCTTGTTTCTTGAAGGTCTCCCTGTTGCTCCTCCTTTACATCTCCGCCGCTTCAATCTCGCTTCAAAGTTAAAAACTATTCCTCACTTGACGGTATATACTGCACATGGACGATGCAAACTGAATTCTAAGCTGTCTTCGTCAGTGACAAAGGCACAGTTCGTATAAAACATTAAAATCGGGGTACTGTAAGAATAATATTGCGAACTCCTGCCGGTAGACCTGAGTACTAATGTCCGGCTTGGAATAGGAACACAAGCATAACTAAAAGTGCTGCGGGCGAAGTAAACCACCATAAGAGTGGAACTGCAAGAGCCAAACGAAATCGTCAGGGAGAAAACTTGCGTCCTCCCGGATGTATGATTGGCGTGTAGCACGAGGACGTGCAGCATAGCGCTAGTAAAGGCGCCCAATACGGAGATAAGGTTGACAAAGGTGGTCAGGAATACAGTGCACATGTGCAAAATAATTAAGCCAGAATCTCACGACGAAATGTTAACGGAGGTTAGTTGCCCTCAACGAAAGCTGTCAACGGGACTAGTAAGAAAATCACCAGTAGGCAGTCTAATATCCAAATGATTGTCAAGTTCTCAACAGAGAAGAAGGTAAACAATATAGCCTTAGTCTAACTTCGACCGAGTAGACTACGATATAAGCGAAGTAGAAGAGTACGATTAGCACCTCACGGGCGGCGGGACAGAACATGAAGGAGATTTAGAGCGCGGACATAGACTACTTAAAAAGAGATCGAAGGTGCGGTACCCACGACAATCGACGGGCAAAGATCAGACCAAGCAAACGGACAGTATCAACGAATGGCAAGCGAGTGCCAGACTACTTAAAAAGAGATCGAAGGTGCGGTACCCACGACAATCGACGGGCAAAGATCAGACCAAGCAAACGGACAGTATCAACGAATGGCAAGCGAGTGCCATCCAGATACCGGTCCGGGTCAAAAATGCCAGTGCATTGGCAGTAGAAGTGGACATATAGAGATTTCTCTATGGAAAATTACAAGCCTGTTATTCGACCAGCAAACAAAGCGATTGAAAGTCAGCTGAAGCTGTTGAATAATGCCACAAAGGTTGTGAAAGCGAGAGAAAATGACAAGGTCAACATAAAGAGACTAGACACAGCGACATGAAGAAAGAACTTTGTTGACGGTGACAGCAAACAGCATGACGGTAAGGACGCCTTATGGAATACCATTCTCATGGACAAACGCACTCGAAAATGTTGCTCGTGAAATCAGAAATTGAGCCATATGCCCACGAAGAGCCCAGTCATTTAGTTGTTTAAAAGAATCTTAATGTCATGCTGTCATTCCTATTGCATGCCTTTTGTAAGACGAAAAAGATGGCCATATGATGTTCACCACTGAGAAAAGCGCCCTGTATTTGCCCATCGAGATAAGCCAGATTGTCAGTAGTGGATCGGAAAGAGCGAAATCCACTTTGATATTTGCTCAAGAGAAACATATTCCAAATACCACACCAGGCGCTTGTTGACCATGCGTTCAAACAGCTTACAGACGCAGCTCGTGAGAGCAATGGGTCTGTAGCTCATAGGGCTAGTTGTGCCTTTCCCTGGCTTCAAAGATGGGAAGAATCAGAGCTTCACATCATCAAACTGGTGGGATAATCCCCTTTACTCAGATGCGATTATACACTTGCAATAATGCAGGCTGTGTATCACGGGAGAGGTTGCTCAACATATCGAAAGAGATATGATGAAGTCGAGGAGCAGTATTTGAAGATTCACGAAGAGGTGAATCAAACTCAGAGCGTGAAAAAGGAATTATCATACTCCCTGTTGGTGCTACAGAAGTAGCGACGCACTAGGAGGATGCAGGTGAGCAAACACCGAAAGATAGTATGCAGACAAAATCTTCGCCCAAAGCGTTAGCTGTCTCTGAAGGTTTAGTCCCTTAACACACCATTTACAGATAAAGCAGGGCACAATAAGTACCAGTAAGAGCGAACCCGTCGCCACACAGTAGGCATGAAAATTCGACCACTGAAAGACGAACCTTTGGCGTTTTGAGAGCTGCAGAAGACATTTAGCCCGAGCATGCAGGGAGTGAAATTCTTAGTTTATCAGTTGGATGACGATTAAAATTGGTACGGGCTCGCCGACGAGCCAGGATAGCCTCACGGGAGTTCCGCAGACCACCAGCGAACATGTCGGCGGGAAACCTTGCCACCGCTTCCAGGAATGAAATTACGAGCAGCAGCAAGAACTGTCTGCTCGAAATCCTCTGATACAGCAGCTACTGGGAGACCATCACGACAATGAAACTTACTGACACTAAAAGTGTGATAATCAACACTATGCATTAAATTAAATTTCTGGATTGTAACGCCACAAAGTTGAAGTTTTCGTTTAACCTCCTGAGGCCCCGCGTAGAGAGGTCTATACATAAATTCTGTGTGTTTTATTATCGTAGCTGGCAACGCTGTGCGTGCACATTGTGCTTCTTCGATATCTTGGCTCTTAAGTCTTACTTTTGCCACCAGATGGTTCGTCTGCATAGCCCACTTGGTTGTCAATCGCTTCTATTGAAAAGGGACTGCAAGCAAAATGAACGCTGTGCCAGGAAGCTCAAAAGGTGAGTGCTATTTCAGGCTTTTATAGGTACTGGTAATTAATAGTTCCATTCATATTTGTTCCTTGGATTATAAAATTTAGTTATATGGCATCACTTTGTTGAAAAATTACGTTTTCCGAAAGGCAACGCATATTTTCCGATTATGTAGAATCCTCTATACATTGGGCCGTAAGCACTTAAAAGAACAATCAATGTCCATCCAATACCATCACGTTCAGACCATTTTAAAATTAGTTGTACGTGAGCAAATTTGCATTTAGGCTTCTACGGTTTCTGAGAATAATATCAGTACTCTTTAATTTCCCTTTCCTGACAGACGTGCGTAGTGGGAGGTTCGGGGAGGTTCCGAAATTATGATTTTTTCTGTAAATTTAGTCTAATTTAAGGGTAATTTTACATGTAAGTTGATCTATTATTGAATTTGAACCCCTCCCGAATTAAAATCATAATGAAATAAATTTTGTACCTTTATTTAGCATCTCAAAGCACAAGAATGGACAAATGAAGTTTGGTTTTTAATACTTTGATCTGAAATTTCAATTAATAAGTAGATTTCGTTGATTTCGTTATTCACACGAAGCATCAGAAAGATTATTTTTCTTTCGTAATTTTCAATTAACTGTGAAATTGAAGACTTTTAACTTCCGCTATGGAAAATGATTTTGCTGTAATCACATGCAGTACCGGTAAGATATGTAATTGTAATGGAGAATTGTGGTTAATATATTCATTATTGATTCGAGGTATTGTTCTGATAAGGTTTTAATAAAGACGCCTGTTTCAGCTTCCGAATTGGCTGTAAGGGAATGAATAGTAAGAGTTTGTTTCATAGCTTTTAAATAGATTCAAAAACGAAGAGAATAAAAACTGATATTCGGGGATCTAGTTAATGGTTAACGTCACCATCACTTGTTCAAGAGCCCCACGATTCGACTCCCATCCGAGTCATTGAACTGCTTACTAGATTCTTAGGGCACATGTTTTTTTCGTTCGTTTTCTTGCATGTCTCTTAACATGTGTTACTGTTGATTTTCCATACTGTCAGACAGCAATTTAATTAATTTGAATATTTTCCATTTCTTGTAGGTAGTCGGCCAGGAAGAAAACGTATGACACCGGAGGAGATTTTAGATGCTCTGGATAGATCCGATGTATCTGATGCAGACACATCTGATGACGAGGACTGGGTATGTGAAGATGCTGGAACCGAATATTCTAGTTCAACAGAAGGTGAAGATATTTCATCAACTGAAGATACACAGAATATCTCAACTGGAAGGCGACGGATTTGGAAGATGATGAAGTTTGAGCCAAAACTCCCGGACACATACATCTCTGATGATGATAGTACTATCCATGATCCCATTACTTACTTCTCAAGGTTCATCGACGATGAAATATTTCATCTTATCGCTGAGAAAACAGAACAAACTCATCTATCACTGTCATCGTTTCCATTAAAACTTACTGCGACAGAAGTGAAAAAGTTATTTGGTGTGTCTATGTATATGTCTTGTCTTGGCTATCCTAACTTAAGAATGTATTGGCAAAAAGCAACGAAAGTTCCTCTTGTGTGCAATACATTCTCAAGAAATCGTTTTTTCTGTCTAAGGTCAAGGCTGAAACTTGTGTTTGATAGTAACATTTCAAAAGAAGAGAAACGAAAGGATTGGCTTTGGAAAATACGACCTTTGTTAGATCGGGTCAGAAGTGGTTGTCTCGGTATACCTAGGAGCTCTCATGTGTGCATTGATGAACAAATCGTACCATTTAGTGGTAAAACTAAAATAAGACAGTATGTTCCAGGCAAGCCGAATCCTGTTGACATCAAGTTGTTCGTGCTAGCAAGCGATGATGGTTGTGTACTTGATTTCTTTCCATACCAGGGAAAAGGAACACTTTCGGAGGAATTTCGCGAACTTGGCATTGGAGGAGCCTCTGTTGTAAAGTTAATAGAAACAATTCCTCCTGATACAAGGTTATATTTTGATCGATATTTTACGTCTGTACAACTAATCGACTTTCTCAATAGCAAAAAAATGCCATCTACAGGAACCATTATCTTAAGTAGGCTACCGAATGAAGCAAAGCGTCTCCTCAAATCAGACACTACACTAAAGAAGGAAAGCAGAGACAGCCATGACATGGTTGTAAGGAGTGATGGTGCTTTGGCAGCAGTTAAATGGTATGATAACAAGAGTGTTGTATTGGTATCCAGTGAAGCAGGAATTGAACCACTCGGCACATGTGAGAGATGGAGCAAGAAGGATCAGAAACATTTCAGTTCCAATGCCTGCAGTGGTTGCAAAGTATAATAAGTTCATGGGGGGAGTCGATCTATGTGATCGCATGTTGTCATTTTATCGGATGTCATCAAGAACCAAAAAAAATGGACAATACGCATGATTTTCCATATGTTTGACTTAGCAGTTGTAAATAGTTGGTTTCTTTATACAACGGAATGCAAGAAGCATAAAGTGTCGAAAAAGGAGGTAATGGATTTCTTCTGGATTTCAAAATTAATATCGCAGAAACACTTATTCATACTGATGAAGATGGTTCTCTCGAAAGTAATCAAAACGATAAAGAAATACGCGCAAGAGGGAGACCTATGAGTCCATTGCCACCTAAACCGAAAAGAGACTGCGCAGCAAAACATATGCCGGCTATCAATGGAGAAATTAAGCACTATCCCAGATGCAGAAATGAGAAATGTAACAAATTTTCCCGAACGTATTGTATAGAATGTAATGTCTTTTTGTGTTTGCAGCCAACAAGAAATTGTTTCTTGGAATTCCACAGAAACCAATAAGGTTGTGTTAGTCACTGATTGTGGTGACTCCGAAAATAATCTTTACTATATACATATAGTTCGTAGAGTGTTTCCAAAAATATTCTCACGTTTAGAGGCATAAACATGTTCAAAATATTAAAAGAAGTGTGATGGTATTATGTTTTATAAATGTGAATACGCCTGGAGCAATTACCTGAACAGTCATTTAGAAAACAAAAAAATTGTTTGTTAAAAGTCTCATATTAAACATCTTATTCTGGTCATATTAAAATAATGCACTATTTCAAGTAAAGACCCAATGTAGAGAATACTCTACATAGTGTCTCACGTGACAGAATAAAGTTTTTGAAAAATTTCCTAAATTTTGCGTTTCTTTGTTGGTCTAGAACTCTAAGTATCGTTAAAACAAATAGAAATTACTTTTTTAAAAAATCTTGGGCCTTAGGAGGTTAATGTTCCTGCAAGTACTGTAGTAACACAACACAAACATTAGGAAAATATTAAAATATCACTTGAACGCTGTGTAATCAACGATGTATGTAAAACAGTGCTAGCATTAAAAATACCTAGGTATAACTATTTCCTGAAAGTGGTGCTATTTTCCGTGGCAGACTAAGATTCTTAAAATACAATGGAATTACTAAATGTGTAAAACGCATACGGAAATAACAGCAATAACCATGGGTAACTAACTAATGTTAGTCGTCCTGCTAGAAGACCAGCTGAAGTATTTCAGTAAGCAATGGCAGTAGATGAAACGCAACACAGCTAACACTGGCGTTGCAATTACGTGTTCGAGTATTTTTTTTTTTTTTTTCTAATCGAGGGAGAAGAAACCATAAAATAATTGAAGATGAAGTCTATAATGAACTGGATGACACTGAAACCGAGGTAACCTTTTGTATACGGAAACGCAGAACAAATGTCGTAGCAGCGTCGAGATAAAAAAAAAAGGTGAAGCTTGAACTAGTATAAACAACAATATAAGTTCCATTTAAGTGCTACCCTTCTCATGGTAAGGAAAGTTAACAGAGTTCAATGATGCTGTTAAATAAATATCCCAGAAACAGCAATGAAAGCCCAACTGTCCCCGCAACATACTCGTTGCAGCAAAAAGTAATTATCTTGAACAACAACAAAAAGTAATTATCTTGAACAACAACAAAAAGTAATTATCTTGAACAACAACTTAGTTTCTATCAGCCACTGATTATCCTGGAGTGACCAGTCGCCAGAGCCTCGTTAGCCTGCATTCCAACGAATGCAGTTTCCATGGTGCACTACGAGGAAGTGAGGTTGGCATTTCAGTACTCACAAGGGAGCACCGCTTACACCCCATTTCTCAACCATTTATAAACAATAAACACAGAAAATGAGTTTTAAAAGAACTTACAATAGTAATCAATAATACTAAAGCTCTAGAGCGAGCGAGAAATTTAACAGTAATATCAGCATCTATCACCAAGATACTCATCCATGCTTCTTACACATTTTGATACATTTTCTTCTCTCGAAACTGCATTTTGTTGTTGTTGATACATCAATGATACTTCACTCTACAAGCAACAAACAAAATATAATGCGCAAAGCTGCAGAACATAAGCTTCTAAGCAGATCACCTTCTAAGTTTGTAGTTGCCAATTAAAAAGCAATCACTCAATCGTATTTTGAATAGTTTAAAAATTTCATTTTTAAAAGATTTTTAAAATCTCATTCTTAGCACATCGAAATTTCGTGACATTTTTACTTTCCCAGGTTTGACGCCACCATATTTGACTTAAATGCAGCGACCATGAATAAGATATTTGAAACAGGAGAAAAGTTACAAGCGATTGAAAATTACTTTCCCCAGGGCTTTGGGTCAATCCACACGAAGTGGTCCAGTGGTGGTTGCTCCACCATCTCCGAAAATTATAAAAATTTGAGTGTGATAAACCTTGTGTATGAGAAGGACAATAATAACATTCATGTTGTCGGCGCATGTATCGTGGCGGACATAACTATTTGACCACGTAATGGCGACTGCTTTGAAACAAATGCAGAGTATGAGAATTAAATCTGTCATATCTTTAGTTTGTGGAGTGTAGTGTGGTGTGTGGAGCAGACAAAAAACTGTGAACCAAAGGTTTAAGAACTCATGTTATTAATATAAACTTTGCCGAAGATTATTCACTTATATCATCATAAAAGAAATACGAAAGACTTTTTAAAACGAAGAAAAGTAACACACAACTTTGCAAGCGGAGGCAAAGAAACCTAACTTAACCAGAATAAGACGAATGATTTACAGCGTACTGATCGTGGTTCAGTGGTCAAAGCGCTTGGCCTGTAATCTTGAGTTTCTTGGATCGAATCCACGTTTTTTTTTCTTTTTTTTTTAACCTAAGGAATTTTGATGGCGATTATCGGCGATCACATACGTTTTACGATATTCAGATATTTGAATATTCGGATGTTGCAATACTTGAACTATCAAATCTTCAGCAATCATAATAGTAATAATAATAACCTGGTAGAAGATTAAAAGCTAAGAGCTAATTATCGCTCAGGTAATACCATTACGCTTTTCCCGAAATCCCTATGTTTAAGTAAGTTTTGCCAAATTTTAGGGCAACTTAAAAACTTTTAACATCATTATTATTATTTATTTATTATTACTGAAGTGTTGTTAATTTAATGGTTCTCCCTGTTCCACTCAGCTCTCGCCTAATGGGCATTGTGCTGAACAGACACCATGTCTGTAGGTTTTCTCCGGGTTCCGCTTCCACCTACTTTTTTTTTTATTCCCATGTTTCTTTCATTCTCATCATCGACGTCTTCTGTAGCTTACTTCTTTAACCATTACTTAAAAACAAATTTTCTCACGGCTCTTGCGAGTTCAGTATCCCTACTCTCTATATGAAATTTGCCTGGAAACTTTCCGTTTTAACATTTAGCTAGTTGTACGGACGTATGTAGAGGGTATGTCATGACACTTCTCTCCAATCCCGACAATTTTGTAACTTTTGCCTAACGCTAGAAGCGATTTTACAGATTTTAATACAATCTGTCCTCATACGAAATTTGTCTTCTATATTATTATTATTATTATTATTATTATTGAACATTTGAGACCTCAATATTACGTCTTATTCCAATGCAAATAAGCATACTGAAGTTAACGAAAATCAACAGAAATTTTTGGACCCTCTATAAGGATGAATTGCCTTATAATTCTTACTTTGGAAGGAAAAGAGGGGGAAAAGAAGGTGTCAGCTAATTGACAATATAAAAATCAAATCTTCGGATGCCTTAACAGAAACTAAGTAGGATTTGTCTTCATCACGATACGTAGTAACGCCCTTTCTTTGGGTAAAAGATATTGGATTATGTATGCGTTATATAGGTATTTTAACAAAGCATACATACAAATATATAAAAAAGAATAGTTCCTATTTACCAATTTTGGTTGAACGAATATATGGAACGTGATGAAAAAGGCGAACGAAAATATTATTATTTCTAGTAAGAGTGGAAGAACTTAGAAACAATTCTACAGTGACGTTTCAGACAAATTTATGACTCATACCAGGTCTGAAGGCCCTTTTTTACTCATGATTTGTTTGCGAAACGAGAAATTTTCAGACAGTAGGAATGGACATTGTAGACTGTGACGTCATGTTGTTTGATTTTTCCCAGTGAAGGAAGTCGTTTCAACTCTTAACTTGTAAAAACGAAAGAAACTGGCTATTTTTCATGTTGTTATACATCAGAAATATCAACATTCTAAATTATAAAATTTTTCTGAACTTCCTCGGATGGAATCGAACCGCGGACCCCTAACTCACGAAACGAATACGCAAGCCACTACTCTAATACTGCTTTCTTAATTAAGAGTCAAGAAACGCTCGTCCATGTAGCAAATTGCAAACGTTTACGATTCCAATATTCTATTGACGACGAAAACACTGGTTTCGGTCGTGATAAAATACTGTAGTCCAGAGAATTCAAGTTTAAATTTAAAAAAAAGACCGAAAGTATCTCCGTAACTTATGTCTATTATATTCGGTTATTCTCGTTTTACAGTTATTTCCAGTAACCTTGAAGGACAGGGACACGAACACATACATCGAGGACATTTCATATTTCAAGGTATCTCACACCGGAAATCAAAACTCAGACCCCGCCTACTAAACTATCTGATACGTGGGGTACCTCGTTCGTTCCCAAGGCAAGTAAGCTTGAGACGGGCAACATCGTGCTCGTGAGTTTTCTCGTGACACTCCCACTTTTTCATTCCACCAGTTCGTTCATCATAATTCACTTGCTCTAATGATAGTCTTCCTCAACCTAACAGCCATAATCGTAGGACATTGGTTTGGGTTAACAGCTTGAAAATGTAATCTTTACGTTCATTCAGATCCGAAAAAACAGTTGTATTTTCTATTGCTCATTAACGTGTTTTCACAAAAAATATATAGAAAAAAAACATGGAGAATCGTAATTCCATTCACAAATGAAACAGCAGACTCATAATACCTTAACCTAAAACGAAACCAGTACATATCATTTGGAACTTTTCCAAAATATATAAGGATATGCTGGAAAGGGGCAATATAGTGACTGTTTTCAAACAAAATTGAACCAAATTACGGTTCGTTTTCCGAAATAAATGGAGACATTCTGTTTCAAGTTTAAACCGAACCCACACGTTAACCCAGAGATGGCATGGATCAATTAAAATTTAACAAACGACCCACCGACAGCACCCACGGTGACCCACTATGACCCACCATCCATGAACCACTGACCCGCCAAAAACACATTGTCATCAACTCTGACACACGATCCACGGCCTCTTTACCGACTAGAGTATACATTTGTAATACAACCAGGTTGAGAAATTTTAACTAATCGGAGTTTGAATTTCTACCTTCAATCGCTCAAGCACTGCTCTGATTTACAATAACGATGGATCTGACCTTTACGATATAAAATGGTGAAGTGTTTGTCATGGATAAAATTACGATGAATTTCAATTAAACTATCATAGTCTAATTATTTCCTTGTTGAATTATAGATATTTTTTCAGTGGAAAAACGGATGAAATTTTTAAAGTCCCAAATCAAGGTAAGTTGACCAACGTGTAGAAGCTTACATTTCAAATTTTATGTCTATTTTTCTCACAACTTTATGGGTTGATTGCCCTCTGCTCTAAGCGCTCCATATAATAAAAACAAGCTTCAGCAATTATTATAGTAGACAGCGTATGATTAGCAGGGGCCGATTGCCCCTCAGAAACTTTCTTATTTTATATATAAATAAAACCCAGAAGTCGGAGCTCTTAAAAATAGCTCTAAGTAGCAGTATTACAACCCACCGCCCCCGTAGAAGTGCGTCCTGGATCCACCCCTGATGGTAAGCATATATGGATATATGATGCGAAGCACTGTTTTATGTGTGTCTCAACTAATATCGATAGTTTTCAATTATTTTTACAAACTAACCCACTATCAATTTACGATATATAGAAAGTGCCGCTCCTCCCCATAAAGAAGTTTAAAAAATGCTAGGAGACGTTCTGTTCATTTTCAATAAAGAGTTAATATACTGAATTTCAGCTCCGTAAGTTGAACGGCTTGTAAAATACTCAATTTTTTTTCGCAAAAATTCGGATCCCCACTATACCTTAGGATATTATTATAATGAAAGCAATATGAAAACATCCAAGTTTGAATTAAGGCCTAACTATGTACCAAAATTCATTTCATTTGACTGTAATTTGGTCGTAATGATTAGGAACACATAGTTACATTCATTTTTATATAATAATTTATATATTACAATGATTCAAAATGTATTTTTTCCTGTAGTTAGCTCCTCTAAAAACTCTCAGTCTGGAAAGCAAGTAGTAGTATAATTCCTATTCCTATTATTACAATTACAAATATCAATATCCAAAAATGCCTCAAGTTCTTTTTTCACATAAAGGTACTCATCTCAGGTAAGTAAACAAAAACAAATGAAAAAGGGAAGTGGAGGCCTTGAAAGTAAAACGCAGATAAATTCACCGGTGTTCAGAAACATTTTTAAATCACGCTTGACTCTACTGATAGAGTTAATATGCGGTTCTGGTTATTTGGTTAATTTCTTGCCACGTAGCATCTAAAAATACAGCAGAAATCAAATGACTGCTACTGGCGGTCTTCGTGGCCGAGCGTATGCCCTCGTCGCTGGTCTAGTGGCTAGTACATGCGCCTTTGGTGTGCGTGGTCCCGGGTTCGATTCCCGGTGGGACAGGGTTTGAAAAAACCTGGGCTTTTTTGAAAAAGCCCAACCCACCTGGGCCCATATGGTTTTTTTCGGGTATTTTCGGGTTTAATTGAGTTTTTTCGGGTTTAATCGGGTTTTTTCGAAATATTTCAATGTCTTTGGGGTAAAAGTGTTAAAATGTGATTTATATTTCAAGATTGTCATTGTCACAACTTGCAACAGTTTTCTACTCACTGCTGTTTTGAAAAAAGTGGCCGCCATATTGAAATTTTACATTCGATCGCCGAGAAAATCTATACAGCAAATTTAGCATATCTCGTGCTTCCACCGTCAAAATTTCAATTTAAAAGACTGAAAATTGTGCTTCGTAGCGTGGATACTCGCTGTTTGAAAACATGGCCGCCATTTTGATATTTTACGTTGGTATACCGCCAAAATTTATACAAGAAATTTACAGTGTTTCGTGCTTGTACTCTGAAACTTTTAACTTAAAAGGCCGAAAGTTGTACCATGTAGTGTGTGTGGTAGAGGAAGACAAACGAATTGAGCTGATTTTGTGTTTAACGCCCCTTTCAGCAGCGAGGCTATATGAGACGGGACCTACTGATTAACGTGGAATCCGAACCACATGAGCTCCCTCCGAGAAGCAAACCCTGGTCCCACGCCGAAGACGCGTACACTAACCGCATAGCCATGAAGGAGCTTGGCAGACAAACGAATAAATGTAGATGAAGTCATCCAGAAGCCTGACTGACGTTCGCCAAATATGAATACCAAAAGGGGTCTATTAATTTAAAACAAAGATACAATTCATGTTGTATGATGTTTTAAAATGTCTTGTATGAAATTAACATCTTCCAGCGTAAATAAACCTCCCATGTTTTCTCCATGGGAATACGGGACACCTCAGATCTCCCCCTCAACTTTCCAACACAATGCAATGAACTGTAGTCTGGTTATGAACAAAAGTATAATAGGCCGCGGTGGCTCAGTGGTAGAGCGTTCACCTCTAGTGCATGGGATTCCTAATTCGATCCCAGCTCGCGCCAAGTGAGCTTTGTGGTGGACAAACACCTTGTGCGTGGGTTTTCTCGGGATTCTCACGTTTCCTCCCACTTTCTTCATTCCATCATTTTATTCATTTCTCATCACCGTCACCTTGAGCATAGGAGGCATAACCGTGAGACTAAAACTAAAACATTTTATTTATATTTTTTCAAGAATATAATAGGCCAAAGTTCACTAAGCAGCAGCTGCTTTTCGCTGTTCGTACCCTGCAATTAATTGTACAGTTTGAAAATGCTTAAAAACTTAAGATATGCTATAAAAATGCTTTACAGGAAAACAATATGCAAATTATTTAAATCAGTGGTACAATCTACCTTCAATATTCTTCGCGCGTTTAGCAATATTTATTTACATGGCTGTATTTACCAAAATTACGTTCGTCAGTTTAATCTGATGAAAAGCTGATTTTTCTCCTTGTGTCGTGTGTAATTGTCAGGACCAGATTTACACTTTTCTAAGACCTGGACCAAAGCATAATTCTGTGCCCCTAGCCTCTGAAAAAGATAATAATTCTTGTTAACTTATCTAATGTGTTGCTGGAGAAAAAGTCAGTCATCTTCCCTGTGTTTGTAAATGTAGAAACACTCAAAGCCATTTTTTTTTTTCTTTTTATATGTTCCGGAGAGTATCTGAGTTTCCATCAAGTGCAATGGAAAAAGTAGCATTGCAAATTTCGCTCGCTATCAAGTCGAGCAGGGTGGTGTAATAACATCCTCGAAACTGTTACATGCAACAGCTACTGTACATTCACTAATTACAGGATTCCCAGCCAATGTCAGAATTTTTTGTTTTTCACTTTTCGAATAAGCTGATATTGATAGCAGAAATAAAACGGAGTTAAAGTACGGGACATTTCCCTGTCCCGACTAAATTTACGGGGATGCGGGACACTCGGGCCCAAAAACGGGACTGTCCCGCTTTTTACGGGATGTATGGCAGGTTTAAGCGTAAAATAAATAGTTTTATTGTTGAAGTATTCATTTCTGATCCTTCTTCGTTTAATTCGGGAATTCCCCGAGCACTTCTTTCACGGCGTGTACATCAAAACTTCCACTAGTAGGGAAATTTGAACTCAGCACTTAAAATAGTAAGCGTTACATAGTCTTCGGAACCTCGAGCATTAATCTTCTCAAATTTGACAAGAATTTTTACGCTGTTGCTGGTGTTGATTCCACAGAATGAAGAGTAGCAACAAACAACTGTACTAAACTGTTATTGTTAGAAAACCAAATTTTATTTGAAGAAACTCGTGTTTTACATCAAAGGTAAGAAATAATACTAATAGTTTTACTAATGTATTTACATATGTACTATTAGTACCGGCACCTATGACCTTAAACCCGTCAAACGTATGAGTGATAATGTACCTCGGTCGCCAAGTCGACGAGCACACTATGCACGGAAAATATTTTCTAAAGTACAAAATTGCTTATTTTACTTCAAATAGGCTATAAGCATAATCCATACATTAATTTGTTCTATAACTATCTGAAGCTGTTTTTTTTTTTTTTTTTTTTTTTTTTTTTAAATTCATTTAGTGCATTCAGAACTTTATAAAGGTCTTATGTTGAATGTTGTTGTATACCTTAACGTGAAAGCCCCTAATTCGCCCAAGGAACGTCTAAAATCTGATAAAAATCACTTTCAATGTGATCGCCTTCGTTGTATCAATAATATACTAACAAATAGCTCAAAAACCCAGGTGGGTTTTAAAGTGGGTTTTTTTCAGGTGGGTCCAACCCTGCGGTGGGAGACCCCTTGTGATTTTAACTGTCCCTGATATTTCTGTGTTCGTGTTCCTGTCGTTCTAGGTAATTGGAAAAAGCAAGTTAAACGAATACAGCAAGTAAAATTAGTAGTAAGCATTTCAAGAAAGTTATTGAGACACGTTCGGTGAGTCAGTTAACTTTAAAAAAAAAAAAAAAAAAAAAAAGCGTACTAGCGCAATGGGCTAGTAATTATAACTGTTTGTTCGGTCGACAGGAAAAGTGATGTTTGTTCTTGATTGTCGTGAAATGGCATACAAAAAGGCGCAAACTCAGATGCAAGTGCCAATCCAAATATGATAGTCGCCAGTATCTCTCACGTAAAAATCCCCCCCCCCCCCCACACACACACTGCTTTTGGTTTGACAAAGAAAAAGATTACATCAGTGTGTAAAATCTCCGTTTTAAAGACTTCACATTCCGTGTTTTTTCTCACTCAGTGACAATTATTTTCATGCGAAACAAAACTTCGCAGCCCTGTGAGTTTAGGCAGAAACCATTCCTATTGAACACTGGTCGCCAGCTCTAAACTTCCAGTCGCCAGTGGCGACTGGAAATTTTGTGCATTGGTATATAAACATGAAGTCCTTCTAAACACGAAGGTTGTTGACAGGTATTAAAAGTTTGTTTGGCTCGTTCTTGCTTCTGCGTTCTTGTTTGTTCTTATTCTCCCTAGTCCTTTACTTATTCTTCTTTTACTTTTTCCTAAAAGACCGGAACTGCATCATTTCTAGTTAACGCCTTCACAGACAACGCATGCCCTCACTTGTGCAACATTTGACCCGCAGAAACATTGAAAGTATTTCTTATCAACCATACTCCCTAGACTTAGTTCCTTCTATCATTTTTGTCTTCCTGTCTGAAAAAGTAACTGGGGAGGTTATTCTTCGGAGGCCGTCATAAAGTTTTACGTCCCACATTTATGCTGGCTAGGCTAAAGTAGACGGTGATGATAAGTGAATGAAATAGTGACAAAGAAAGTGGGAGGAAACGAGAAAACCTCGAGAAAACCCACACACTGTGTGTACCACAAAGTTCACTTGGCGCGAGCTGTGATTGAACCAAGAATCCCATGCACCAAAGGTGAACGCTCTACAACTAAGCCACTGCGGCTCCACAGAAATTCATCCGCTGTGAGAGACTCGTAAGCACGAATGCACCGTGTGCGTAGTTCGAAAAGCTGAAAGTAGTCCTCATGAAATAGAACGCACATGAGCTGTGTACTTAGAAGTCTCTGGTGACGACACGCTATGGTTCGTTTGCTTCTACATACAGGCTAGTAACATTGCTGGTGCCAAAAGGCAGAATGAAAATATGAAAGGCTATCTTACTGTGCTGTCTGCGTGTAGTATTGTGCACAAAACAATCCTAGTGATCAGAGTTGAACTTTCGTTTGGGAAAACACTGAACAAAATGATGAAATACCTATCTCGCTGTGGGCTGCAGGTCACTAACCTCTTCGTGAGGTTCACATATGGGGAGCAAGATTAACTGGTAGAATGGTCACCTCTGGGAAGCGGGGTGCTTCAATGCATAAACTCATGTGAGTTGTGGGCAACTCGACGTATCCGTGGGTTTTCCCAATTCTTAGCACATTCATTCACAATCACTTACAATAATCACCAGTCTCTTTTAGCCTAAACATACTAATTGAGGGACGTTAAAGAAAAAAAAAACTGCATTCAATCAGCCACAGACTGGACATGTCTTTTTCTTAAGGGTGTTCATAACTTTCCCATCTTTCATTCGAAATTTTGGAAATGAAACACAAAATACTAAACACCTACACTTTTCAATGAAACGGCTGAGTAACACAAAGATAGGAAACTATTTTCATGCCGTTAACTTTTCGTCATACAGCCCGCTTCAGCTAAACTGAGACAGCCAATGAAGTGTTGAAGAGAATACTTGTCGGGGCGACAGATCTCTGAAGACACATGAAAAAATATTTTGCTTCGAATTTTCCTTCAATTTTGAAAACCCCGTCGAACTGCCTGTGGTACGTAGTCATACGTAAAGTCAACTGTGCAACCGACATTTTTCCCTCAGGAGTTCTTGAATTTGAAATAAAGGAAAATAAACCTAAGAAACAAAGATTTGACCCTATTAATTGAATCTCTTACTGCAGGAACGCCCTATATCTAATTTTTGAAGATTTTGAGTTTTCACCTGATTTCAAATCTTCAGGCATATAGTCACCGCTGAGAGCTGTATTCTTCCTATCTGCAATATTGAGCAAGAAATCCAAAGTTTTCATCGAGTGCGAAAGGGCTCTACGTCTACAACTTGAGGCTTATCTCCATTCAACAATTGGTACCTACAGACCATGTTATTCAAAATGCTCGTATCCTCCTCCGTTAAAACAGACGCTTTAGAGCAACGCAAGTATAACACGGGGCAATGTTCATCCAAAGAACTTTAGTGTCTAGTGCTATGTTCATATCACGGATATCGAACGAATACGAATCAAGATACAAAGAATTGACAATTTGACTTTTCAAAAGCAAGTATACCGAAAAATGGCTTAGATAAGCACTTCACTCAGTAGATGTGAAGAAGATAATGCTGTTTACAGTAATTCGATACCTCAACCTGTATGACAAAGTAACTGATTTATGCAGAATTTTGAACTTAGGGAGGTGTTCAAAAAATCTGGGGGGGTGCAATCTTGCATTAAGCTCGTATACAATTATCGTTTTTTTTTTTTTTTTTTCCAAAATTTAAAATTCGTTGATGCAACGAACAATTGCATTGCATTTCCTTCCTCAGCCAGAGCCAATTAGCGTCGACTTTCTCATGCTTGGAGTGACGTTGAGATGAAATCGTTGGCAATCGATTGATGAAACGTTGTTGTGACAATCACAGCCGTGTAAAGGTTGATTTCCATTCAATCTTGCGTTGCGTACTTTGTTTGAAAATTTATCTTGTCGAAAGTAAGTTGTTTTATTCTATTGGCACTTAAAAACAAAAATTCAAAATCTTTTAAAAAACAAAATAGCAAGATTTTTAATGGTGTGTTTTCGTTTTGCTTAAATGCTCTCCAGCACTTTGTAGAAAATAGTTTAAATGATCCTACCTTTAGGCAGAACGGGAATTCCCGTTCTGCCTAATCTTTCGAGACGAGGAATTCTGTGCAGGGAGGGATTTCTTCAACATAATTTTCCTTTAGTAATTGTAACAGATTCTGTAAGAAGAATAACTATTTATTTAAGTTTTATCATAAATTTTAGATGTTATTATACTTGTTCTCGGAAAAATGACTAGATACAGTTCTATTATTGACAGTGTTATTCACATCTATTTCAGTAAAAATGAATGTGATTTTTAAAAAAGCTACCGGCAGAGAAATGTAAAATCGATTGACTCAACTGCAAGAAACCCGTTTGACATTGTAGCTGAAACGAAGATAAAACAAACTATCAAGTCATTTCACAACAAAATTTTATTGTTTTCCAGTAGTTCGCCTCGAACATGCTAAGGCTCGCAGTCAGGAGCGGCTTTAGGGTTTTAATTTTTGGTAGACCCGCTCCCTCAGGTATGGATACATAATCACATTTGATTGATTAATAACAATAGAAAATTACTTTTACAGTAGTGGTTCATGCTGTTTATTAAATAATTATTTACCATTAATATAAAAAGTATAAAATATATTTACTCTTTATTGTATCTTTTAGATTTTATATATTTTTCAAAATGTTTGGGTAGGCCCGTGCCTACCTGGTCTACCCGGCCTACCCACTTAAACCGCCACTGCTCGCAGTACGTAAAAGGTGCCACAGTTCACATCCTCAAGACATGTTTGGTCATATATTAAGCAAACAATGCAAAAGGATGCGTAAGACGGCTCATATCCCCGATTACCTGTCCTTTTGATTTGATTGAAACTGCAAAGAATATACAAGTATTTCAATATTGATATTTATATTTTGTATTACTGCTATTTACATTAACAATATAAATATGAAAGTAGAAGTATATATGATACTGTTGCATATAGTATAAAATTGTGTATATAAGACAAAACAGCTGGTAAGGTGAAGCCCAAAAAGGAGTTGTGATGTAGAGCACTAACATTCTTTCTTAAGAGTCGCCTTATGCATCCTCTTCCACTGTTTACTTAATTTGGCCAAACATGTCTTGAGGACGTGGACTGGGTGGCACCTTTTTCGTACTGCGACTCTTATTATGTTAGGGATGAAATACTGAAAAAGTGAATAAAATCTTGATGTGAAATAATTTGATATTATACCGAATTAAGTTTATTTTAGGTTCGTTTCAGTTACAATGTCAAACGGCTTTCCTGCAACTGAGTCAATCAATTTTCCATTTGCCCTCAGGTATTAAAAAAAAAAAAAAAGAAAAAAATCATATGCATCTTTACCAAAGTACATGTGAATAACACTGTTGATAAAGAACTGTATCCTAGTAATTTTTCCAATAAGAATAACATCTAAAATTTATGATGAAACTTGAAGAAATAGTTATTCTTCTTATAGCCTCTGTTAAAATTACCAAAATGATTATTACGAATGCAGAACAAAATTCAAGAGGACAAACCCCAAGGAAAATTCAAGCAAAACGGACTAGATTCGAGCGACAGAATCATAGGCACAGATTAATAAAAGAATGATTATTTTTTCTTCAACTGTTATGCATCTAAAATGTTAACTGAAATTCATTACTACGGAAATAACATTTTAAAAAAATGCTAAAAACCCAATAAAAGACTTAAGACTGATATAGTAAGTATATATTTCACATTTTGATTTCTGCTAAAAAAAAAAAAAAAAAAAATTTTGATCAGTGTTTCAGAACTAAATAAATATTTATACATTACTCGAAACAAAAGTCCGCTATATGCTACCACACAAGAACGACTTTTTAAAAATCAAATAGCATCACTTACTTTTCGTAATTAAAATGAATGGTCTTACTGTAATATGCTAAACGTATTTCAAATGTATTAAAGGTATACAAATAAATAGGAATACCAGGAACATTTATTATAACATTTTTACGCTTTATTGAAAAAATGAAATGAAATCTTTGAGTTTTACGTCCCACGGTTATGCCGGTTAGGCTAAAGGAGACGGTGATGATGAGAGATGAGTGAAATGGTGGAATGAAGAAAGTGGGGGGAAACGGGAGAACCCCGAGAAAACCCACGAACACGGTGTTTGTCCACCACAAAGTCCACACGGCGCGAGCTGGGATCGAACCAGGGACCCCAAGCACCGGAGGTGAACGCTCTACCACTGAGCCACCGCGCCCCCTTACGCTTTATTGAGTTTTCACTATTTTAAAAGAAATAAAAAGTTATTTCAGTTGAAAAAATACAGATAACACTTTAGAATATATGACAATTAAAGGAAAAAATAATCATATAGGGTGTGCACTGGTACATCCAAATATATACTCCTGTGGTTTTGTCCCTTAGATTTTGTCCTCGTCAGAATTTTCTGGCTGCCGACTTCAACAAGCGTTATCCACAACGTTGCTATATCACATGTTGCAGTGTCACATTTAATTAACCATATTTGACGAGACGGGTAGTCGTGAACAGACCTAGCGGACACCCAGCAAGGAACAGTTTATGACAATGCTGGCCACTCCCTTCATGTCTGTCCAGCGAAACACGCGTCGTTTGTCAATGTAATATAGGGTGAGTTATAGACCCATGCACAGGCTGCTGCAGGAAGTGCAAATGCAGCAATCTCTCTATGAGGACGATCCTGATCACCGAGTGCAGTTTTCTAAGTGGGCTATCCAGCAGTTACGGCAAAATCCCAACTTTGCTATGCACATACTTCCTTTAGAAAATTATTAAAAAAGAATTAAACTAACCTATTCTGATTACGTTTTCCAAATATACGAGATAAATGTATATGATCGTGGATTACAAACACCTGACCTGCATAAACTTACATAGTGAAATTAAAATTTTATATTATCGAAAAATATATCCAAACTACTTACGTACTCTGCCCTTGTACTCTGAAACAAATGCCTTCTGTCATGCAAGTGAAAATTTATTTTCCATCCGAGTTCGGAGCAGATTATCTAGATATATCTAGTAAATAACGTGCAAAACCATCAAACTAGATAGATGAATACGGATATTAGCTAGTCTAACCAGATCGACGTGTGTATAAAGGTACAGTATATTATTGCTGAAATAAAATAATAAATAAAAATAACAACTTAGCATAACTGAAATCATATTAGCATGTATGACGAAATGTAATTTCGCGCTCACGCGAATCAGTTTTTATAACTTACAACTAAAACACCTCGACAACTTACACCTCGTGCCTAACATTTAAAACGTAAGTCCTAAGCTACAAACTTCCTTAGAACACAAATCCCATTAATATTTCCTAACACAGAATCAAAGGGTAAATGTCGAAAAGGAAAGTGTGTGTGTATGTGTAGTATGGAACTGTACAAGCGGTGTTGCTTGAAGATCAGAGCAATTATGATTTATTAATCTTCAATTTAGATCGAACTAAAGAATATTTTTTTCTTATCATTAATGGCAAAATAAGAAGTTTCCAACTGCTTTATAATGGTGCATAACTTATGTCGTCATTCTGCTTTTAAAATCTGGAACAGCAATAACTGAAGTGAATGACAGAATATTTTCAATGGCCAATTTCTTCAAAAAAAGAAAAAAAAAAACACTGATGTAGGTTTACTTTAACTGAGCTACACTTTACTATAAACGATCGTTTGTAAAGCTGCAGGCGAAATTGATTTCTACACAGTAATGAAAGACCAGGGTTTGCCCAAGTGGGCCCAGCCCAAAAACCATCTTAAAACCCACCTGGGTTTTTGACTTTTTTGTTAGTGTATTATTTGTACAACTAAGGTGATCACATTGAAAGTTATTTTTATCAGATTTTAAACTTACTTTGGGCGAATTATATGCTTTCATGTTAAGATAGACAACAATATTCAACATAAGACCCTTATAAAGCTCTAAATGCACTGAATGAATAAAGAAATGAATAAATAAACTCACCTTAGCTTGAGATGTGCGGATTATGCTTATAGCCTATTTGAAGTAAAGTAAGCGATTGTAACATTTTAGAAATACTTTCCGTGAATAGTGTGTTTCCTGACTCGGCGCCGCCGAGGGACGTTATCACTCATACGTTGACGGGTTTAAGGTCATAGGTGCCGGTATTAACCGTAAATATGTAAATACATTAGTAAAACTATTAGTATTATTTCTTACCTTTGATGGTAACAAAAGTATTCAGTAAAATTTGGTTTTCCAACAACAGTTAATTTCAGTCATTTGTTGCTACCCTTCAAGTAAGCATTCTGTAGAATCAACACTAGCAATAACGTAAAAATTCTTGTCAAAATTAAGAAGCTTAATGCTCGGAGCTCCGAAGACTACGTAACGCTTACTATTTCAAGTGCTGCATTCAAACTTCAGTATTAATGGAAGTTTCGATGTACAGTAAAGCAAGCTGCATTTTCAGGGAAAACCCGTCGTGACAGAAGTGTTCGGGAAATCCCACAAATCATCGAAAGTGAATACTTCAACAATAAATCTATTTATTTTTCGCTGGAGGATATTTCATTTCATTTTAGACATTTTGAAACATTTACTTTATAAAATATGAATTATAGGCCTATCTTTGTTAATTGTTTTATATTAATTTTTGGAAAAGAACGATCTTGCAACAAGTGCTCGGGTAATTCCCGTAATTGAATGCACAAAGCATCGAAAGACCATTTATTTTACGTTGAAAAATATTTAAGACATTTTGATGAATTATGTCTTTGTTTTAAATTAATATAGTTATTTGGTATTCATATTTGGCGAACGTCACTGAGGCCCCTAGGATGACTCGATCTACATTTGTTAGTTTGTCTGCCTTCACCACACAGTGTTCAACTTTCGGTCTTTTAAATTTTCAGGATACAAACCGGAGACACTCTAAATTTTCTGTTTAGATTTTGGCAGCATACCAACGTAAAATTACAAAATGGCACACTTTTTTTAAAAAATAGCTGATATACACGGGCGAAAATCCCGGGGGGGGGTGATGGGGACATATCCCCTACAATCTTGGAACTGTCCCCCTCAATAATCCGATTGGAAATGTGTCTTTTAGGAAGAAATGTGATGATTTGTGTCCAACTGTCACAAAGGAAAGTGAGATGAAATTGATACCTCCCAGAATAAGCCTCAAATCTGACCGCCTCCCAATGTTGAAGACAACTCTGCTCCCCTACCCATGTTGTCCCGGAGTCCCACACAGGGGACATAAAATATGACTATATTATTATTGCTTTACAACTTTAAAATCAGACTGGCAACATTGAAAACTGTTTACAGGGAATGATCATATTTGGTGCTGATATCCACGCTAAAAAGCGCAACTTTGGGTCTTTCAAGTTGAAATTTTCAAAGTAGACGCACGAGAGACTAAATTAGCTGTATATATTTTGGTGGCGTAAAATTTCAAAATGGCGGCCATTTTTCAAAATAGCGGGTATCCATGTTACAAGGCGCAATTTTCAGACTTTTTAAGTTGATATTTTGAGGGTAGAAGCACAAGACATTCTAAATTTGCTGTGTAGATTTATTCGGCGATCCAATATAAAATTTCAAAATGGCGGCATTTTTTTCAAAACAGCAGTGAATAGAAAGTTGTTGCAAGTTGTGACAATGACACTCATGAAATGTAAATCATATTTTAACATTTTTACCCCAAAGAGATTGAAATATTTCGAAAAAAATCCAATTAAACCCGAAAAAACCAATAAAACCCGAAAAAACCCACATGGGCCCAGGTGGGTTGGGTTTTTTCAAATCCTGTGAAAGACGAACAGTATTGGTCAAGTTCTGCAAATCCACATTGTGGAAAAAGATAGAAACAAAAAGCGATAACAGTTCCTGACCTTTTACAAAGCAATACGTTTTGGAATAGCCACATTTTCTCTTCTTGTGTGTCAATGGAAAACTTCAGGGTATAGAGTAATACAACAGGTTTCTAGTGCAATGTAATATATTAAAAGCTTTGTAGCTAATACTGAGGAAACTTACCCCACCTTGACCTGAGCTGGAATCGAACCAGGACCCCACGCACCGTAGGTGAAGTCTCTACCACTAAACTACCGTAGCCCCTAAAATTTTCGGCTGGAGCTAAATTATAGTAAAACAGTTTTCGTGCAAGGATTTATAATTTCCTACAATTTACCTACACGTATTAACTCATTTTAACTTCGTGTAGTTAAAATACCCATCCCGTGAGATACGGATGAACTGTTTAGTAATACGTGTAGGGACTCTTAGTAAGTCCCTTTGGAACGATCGAGCGTATAAAGTAGAACAGTATATGCAAATAATTTGGAAGTAAAGTAGAATGAAATAATTGTTGATCGATGCTTTACGATATATAGTAAACAACTCAAACATAGAAAGTCTCCAAACACTTCGGATACAAGGTAAGACCATTCATAGTTGAACTAGATCTGAAACAGATTACTGAATTCGTTACTATTCCGCAGGGTTGGCTGGTTTAAACCAACTGGTTTTTGAAAAAACCAAAAACGAAAAATGTTCGTAAAAGTGTAAGTATTCGTAAAATCTTGATGAACACGCATTTGCGGGTTATCATGTTTCACCCCGTATATTATTCGTATTATACTCAGACCTGAATTTCCCATTCATTACTCTAAGAGATTATACTACAAAAGCAACTTTTGTTCTTTTATAAATTTATAAACGTTTCTTTTGTGATTTTTTATAGTTTGCTATTATTATGCAATTGCAATCAAGGAAAGAATCTAAATATTGTTTTGTTTTAATAATGTATACTATTGATAAAATACATTGAAATGCTGTACCTTTTTGGGAGGGGGGTGGTACAAACCACACGAGAGGCATTTATTGAAGTCAGAAGTATCTTTGGTATCTATTTATGTATAAATGGATCAGAGCCAAAGTGGACTCAAATAATTCGTATCTTTATTCACTTTTCTTACTGATATGCAAATTAAGTCGTTCTATTTCTTTAACTTGAGCTAATACAAGTCGTAGTGAACTAACTTGGACTAAATTCGTTCTTCTGTACACTGTAAAAAATCGTTGTGTTATTTCAACGACATTCCTATGTGTTGACACGATTGTGTTAAAATATGGTTACAACAACTCACTCTCCATTTGGAGTTGTGTGTCAAATTCCGTAGTTGAAATGACACACTGCCTGTGTGTTAAATTAACACAAGTGTAGAATCTTCGGTGTTGTTTTCTGCGTGACTGCCAAATATGTTGGGCATCTAATTATAAAGGCTTATGAATTGACGCTACAGACAAACACAGTAGAAAGAAATACTTAAACAAATCCAGGTATACGCAAAATTTCAACATGCAAACCACACGATGTGTTTTCAATTCCTTTACATAAGGTTTCTGAAGAAAGATGCCAACAGCGAGAAACAACATCGTATTACTGTGTCACGTCTACACTGCACTGGAGCTCACCAGTCAACACCGGGGACGGTGCTTCAAATATGGCAGAAAACAAGTAGAATCACGATTAAGAGGCAAACATATTAAAAGGATATAGGTAAGAGTTTCCTATCATTTTTGAACAAAACGTGGTGAAGGTTGTGTTTCGCACCATCAAAAAATATTTCACAATAAATATTGGGGAGGACGACAAAAATTTTATAAGATTTTCTACATGAAGTGTTCTGTAGTTTACTATTCTTACTTTAAAATTAGAATCTTCGGTAAGCGTAAGCATGCACACCACATGGTTTTCCAACACAGAGAAATGGTTACATCAACACCATACAGAGTTATTTCAACACTGAAATAGCTGTCATAGTAACATAGAAATGGAGTCGAACAAACACCAAAAACGGTGTTAATCTGGTAGTCTGGCCTTGAATTTAACACGGAGTTTTGAATTAACACCAAAACGGTGTTACTTATATGGCTTTGACCTTGAATTATGACACAGATTGTGTGTTGAAATAATAAGAAAATGATGTTTTAGTAACACAGGGACTGTGTTATATTGATATTTGACATGGTGTAATATTAACACAAAATAATTAACACACTACACACTATGTTACTTTCTTCGTGTTGGTGCAACACGCCACAAGTAACACTCAACACTTTTCTCCACACTGCCGACGATGACATGGTGTCGAATCAACACCGAAAATACTAACACAGATCCGAATTTAACACCGCTCAACACCGGTTGTGTGTTGAAGACGTAACACACCCTCTGTGTTAAACGCCAACACCACGGGGTCTGTGTTGAACTAACACCGCATAATGGTAGTCACGCTGGAACCACTGCCCTGTGTTAAAATTGAGTTGAATTAACACAACCATTTTTTTACTGTGTACTCTGTAGTATTTAGAAATTGTTAATATGTAATTCTGTATAATGGTTTCACTTGTTCAACTGTTTATCTTTTTATCCTTCTGAAAAGACTCTTCATAGTTATATTAACAAGTACAGTACAAGTTAAGATCAGTACAACGTATTTTTATCAGGAGTCCTTCGTGAGTGAGTCGGCAGACGTATTGCAATTGTTCGCCAATTAGTCCCGGTTTCAAGTTCAAATGGAGGACAGTTTCTTTCGGATGTAAGCCGAAAAGCGGTTTGGATTCCGCTTGAAGCTTATGTGACTCCTTCCAACATAACCCTGTTGTTGCATAATAACACGAAGGCAAAACAAATGTATTTCTGTCCATATGTGATATAAATACATAGAGCAAATTATTTAAACAAAAAAAAAAAAAAATTTTTTTTTTTTTTGTTTGTTTTTTCAATAAAAGCCATGGTTTTTGCCAACCCTGCTATTCCGTAAGTGATTATATATCCTTGCACATGCAAACGAACCAGAGCAAATTAATCAATGTATATCAGTGTTCACTTCTCGTGGGTGGGTGCTTGGTTCGATCCCAGTTCGCGTCAAGTTTCTCCTACTTTCATCATAGGACCATTTCGTTCGTGATCATGATCAGCGTCTTCCTTAGCCTCAGATTATTATCGTGGGCGTTACACTTTAAAACAAATCAATGTAGAGTATCAATACCATGAACAGTTTTATGTAAAAGCAAAATAGCTAGAACTGTTGGTATCTTCCTGTAATTCTACTCGCTTCGAGCTGAGATAGTTGGTGGCGTGATGGTCTGCTTACCCACCTACTGCACTGAATTCAAACTTCCGTCGTGATTCGCACTACAATAGGCCATATTGTTCATGAACTTGATTTGCAAGAGGTGAAATTCAAAGCATGGTATTATGCTAAACATACAAAAATATTAACTATTTGGGATGAGAGGGCACACCAACTCTAGTGTCCTTCCACACAGTTGCAAGGAACAGTAAATGAAGCTGCAAGAAATATACAGTAAAATACTATATATATTAACTACATCGGTGGACACTAAGTTTAACAATAGAAGAATTTGTAAAACACACAGGTAATATTTAATACTTAGTACATAACGGGGAAGGCATGGTGGCCTGGCGGTAGAGCTCTGGTGCGCTAAATTTGTGTTTCGATGTGATGGACAGCACTGTGTCCGTGAGTTTTCTCCGGGTTATTCTGATTACTCCCATATTGCCATTCCACACACTGTTTCCTAATTATACGTCTCCTTTAGCCCAAAGTGCATAAACATGGGGCGTAACATTAAAAATTTCATTTCCGTGTAGAAATACCAAACTTAATATGCCTGTAAACTAATGTGCTCTGGAAATGACTAGGCGCTATCCTAGTACCTGCTACCTTACTATATTCAATTATTACATCATGAAATTTACTATAGTATCTTAAAAACTGTTTCTTAGATAGGAGTTGCACTGATGGGTGGAGATTCACTTTACGAGAATTTCTCCTTATGGGTATAAACACGCGTTCGGAAGTACGCTATAAAAACGATCGCGCAAAAAGCACAAACCCAAATTGTGCTAGGTGTCCACTGGAAAGTGAGAATGCTATCTAACCGCATCCGAGTTAGGGGGCCTGCGGAGTAACAAAAAAAGTGCATCTGCAGGAAGCAGGTGCGCCAACGACAGAGTATGCATATAATCAAAGACAGCGCAAAAAGCACTTGATATCGCGTAGAATCACATAGGCTAGAGTACTTGTACTGATTTCACACTAGTAACTCTATAGTTGTAAAGAAAAACTACAAATTTCCTACATCGTTACAGAAATAATTCGCAGGTGCTATAAGTTTGTTACACAGTCATCTTTGATATGCACGCCATCATTTTAACCCTAGTATATCCTTGTAATTGTTCACACTTGTAAACATAAAATACTGGTTTCTTACATTCCCCTGATAGTGGAATTTAATATTCTACACAATCCTTTGTCATATGCAGGGTTGGCAAAACCAGTTTTTATTGAAAAAACCAAAAAATACGTTTTGTTTGTTTAAACCAGGTTTTCTTGGTATAAATAAATTGCTCTATGTATTTATATCACATATGAACAGAAATAAGTTCGTTTCGCCTTCGTGTTATTATGCAACAACCGGGTTATGCTGGAAGGGATCACATAATCTTAAAGCGGAATCCAAACCACTTCTCGGCTTACATCCGAGAGAAATTTGAAGATTCATTTGAACTCGAAACCGGGACTAATTGGCCACAAACGCGATACGTGTGCCGATGTACTGTTATGCCGAGAAGTCGTTTGGATTCTGCTTTAAGCTTATGTGACCCCTTCCAGCATAACCCGGTTGTTGCATAATAACACTAAGGCGAAACAAACTTATTTCTGTTCATGTGATATAAATACATCGAAATGCCTTACTTCTCTGGAAGAGGGGTTGTCATACAAACCCCACGAGAGGCATTTTATTGAAATCAGAAGTATCTTTGACTCTGACCCATTTATACATAAATAGATACCAAAGTAGACTGAAATAATTCGTATCTTTATTCACTTTTCTTACTGTTATGCAAAGTAAGTCTTTGTATTTCTTTAACTTGGACTAATAAAAGTCGTAGAGAACCAACTTAAACTAAATTAGTTGTTCTGTATTCTGCAGTATTTTGAAATTGCCCATATGTAATTCTGTATAATGGTTTCACTTGTGCAATTGTTTATCTTTTTGTCCTTCTGAAATGAGTGTTGACGATTATATTAACAAATATGTAAAGATCAGTAAAACGTATTTTTATCACGAGTCTTTCGTGAGTGAGTCGGCAGATGCAATTGCATAACAATAATAACAAACTATAAAAAAAAAACAAAAAGAACATTCATAAACTTATAAAAGAATGCTCTTGTAATATAATCTCTTTAAGTAATGAATAGGGATATGCACGAGTCGAGCTGAAACTCAACTTGACTCGGAACTAGAAGCGAATTCGAGTCGAGTCAAAGGTAATTTTCTCGAGTCGAGTTCCGAGCTGAGTCACTGTTTTGTGTTCGAGTTTCGAGTCGAGTCGAATTTGATAGATGGCTCGTTCATTTAGCTCGTTTTGAAATCATTGTGTGATAAAACTGGAAAGCGAAAGCTATGAGAAATGTAAGCAGTAATGTGGAATATTTTTAGTGTTGTTCACGAGATGGGACACTGCTCGCATCTCGTCTCTTCAGCACGACAATCGATTTTTATAACGAGACAGCCTCAAATGTCGTGAGCACCAGTATAAGTATATACTGCAGTTCTTACCACCAAGGCTGAAACTTGCACGGTCGAACTTTTGAACCGAAGCAGAAGCCCAACCCGGGTAGTGATGTTAATCGGCTCGGCTCGGTTTAACTGAGCGAACAGCTCGAGCTGGCTCGGTTGGATGAGCTGTTGGCTCGGCTGGATAGTGAACAAGCTGTGAGCCGAGCCGCTCGAGCCGTTGAGAACCCCAAACCCGGGCCGACCAGTTTTGAACACGTTTGGCCGGCGCCCTCTAATTTTAAAGATTTTTGGTTCGAGTCCGGATACTTGCTCCACCGGAACTCAAGTTCAGAACCTCGTGAACAATGCCCTTGCCTCCTAGACTTCACAACTACCGAGGACAGCAGCCAACTAATTTTTAGCAATCAGATATACAAACCGCCTATCTTTCATGTTTATACACGTCGGTGTTGTTATAATAATAAGTGGTAGTAGTAGTAGTATTGTCTATGTAGGATACTTGAAGAAAGTACTTGAAACTGCACACTGCGTTTGGCTCGACTCGACTCAAAACTCCAATCAAATTACAGCCTAGTTGAAAGAAATTTTTCGAGCCGAGTTCTCGAGTCCAGCTCAAAGATGTCTGTTTGAATCGAGTCGAGTTTCAATGAAAACTCGCTCGTGCCCATTCCTATTAATGAACTAGGTCTGAATATAATACAAATAACATAGGGGAATGAAAGGTGATAACCCAGAGATGTGTGTTCATGAAGATTTTACGAATAGTTACACTTTTACGAACATTTTTCGTTTTTTGATTTTAAACCAGTTGTTAAAAAAAAAAAAAAAAAAAAAAACAGCTGGTTTAAACCAGCCAACCCTGTTCATACGTACTCATTCATTTTATCCATACAATTACCGTAACTTTTCTATGACGGACTATTCTTAGTCAGCTCCGATAATTGTCAACTAAACCTTAAAAACCAGGGTGGTAAAAAATCATTATTTTTTTAAAAAAAATCATTTTTGCTGATTTTTTATATTTAAATCGATTTTCTTTTATTTAAGTCAAATCTTTCTCCTCGTAAATTACAAGTCGCGAACTGAAGAAAAAGCACTAAAAATTAGTATTAAATGCTAATTATGCCATTTAAGTGAAAGTATTAGGATTGAATTTTTGAATTAATCCCCAATTGTTAACCAATATCAATCCCAAACAATGTTTCTTAACCTTTTTAAATTATGGCTTTTTTTTAAAAGATAAATTATATACTTTCAGTCTAGCACCTACATCACCATCCCTATTTATCCTACGATCATGGTGCAACCTCATTCTTTTCAGAATAGAACAGCCTTTGAAACGGTAACATTTACATTTCCCTATCATGTCCCTGAAGCGAGAAGTGAACATACAGTTCCTCATACATCCCTACTTATCCTAAGTTGCAAGGTGGATTGATTTAAATCAGTCTGATTTAAATCACGACTTTAATCAAGATTTAAATCACTTGATTTTTTAAATAAAAATCGTTGATTTAAATCAAATTCCGAAATGAATTAATTTAAAGTGAAAGTAAGTAAAATCCCGTTTCTGTTCTGTTATTTTGATTATGGAAGATAATAATCATAATACAGTGAGACTCAAATGTATGTAAGCACAGTATAAAAACGAGTATCATATTGAGAACGATCATCCCATTTGAGAATCCCATTTGAACGGGTAACGGGTGAACCCTGCTTTCTTCTCTTTGTAACACAGGGTTTTAAAAATTCTATTTCAATGGGGAAATCATCGTGGACATTTAAGGTGAAAACTCTTTTGTGTCCATGTCTATTTGTTTGTTCCCAGATAATAGGGGAGTATTTAGAGGGGTCCGATCCCCTCTACGAAACAATATATATATATATATATATATATATATATATATATTAGATTTTAAAATTTTGGGCGAAAGTTATGTACTAAATACATAGAAGTTCCTTGGGATCGTAATTCGACAAATTTTGGATGCGTTAAAATATCGAATAATACTTTTGATAAAGTGGACACTTGACTCCATTGCAGAACATGTCGCGATCTGCGATGTGATCGCAGAAAATTTGCCGCGCCTGTGCAGGAAAAATTGTCAGAAGAAATAAAATAGCCAACAGAAAAGTATAAATACGTGCGTGCTATGTATAGATGTCTTAAATGCACGGACAACTCGCATTTAAATTGTTTTTCACGTCGTATAAAGCATATTTTTAACAATCACAAGTGTTTTTTCTGCTGGAACTGATCATCATGATTTTTTTTTTTTTTTAATTTTAATGTTGGAATTCCTGCAGAAGATTTTTGACTTACAAAAGCTCATCGCATAAAGACAAAGAAAGTTCTGCCATCGTCTAATATATAGGATCAGAAAACGATATTCACGAAGAAATTAAATATCGACTAAAAGCAGGGAATTCGTGATATTATTCAGTTCAAAATCTCTTATCGTCGCGAATTCTGTCGAGGAATTTGAAGCTTTAAGATATATAAAACGATAATTATACCTGTTGTGCTGTATAGTTGTGAAACATGGTCACTTACGCTGAGGGAAGAACGCAGACTGAAAGTATTTGAGAATAAAATCCTGAAACGAATATTCGGAACCAAAAGAAACGTAAATAAGGAATGGCGAAAACATCATGATGAAGAAATGCATAATTTATATCGTTCACCAAACATTGTTAGGGTCATCAGATCTTGGAGGCTCAGGTAGGCAGGACATGTAGCGAGAATGGAAGAAAGTAGGAACGCTTTCTATGTTTTAACTGGAAGTCCAATCGGAAAACGACCATTAGGAAGACCAATGCGCAGATGGGAGGACAATATTAAGATGGATCTCGCAGAGATTGGAATACAAAATAGAAACTGGATTCAGTTGACTAAGGATAGAAGTCAGGAAGCTTTTGTGAACATGGCATTGAATCTGCGGGTTCCATAGGTCATAGAGTTAGTTAATTTCAGGCGAAATTTATATGTACTTTATATGTATTTCGTGCCGCTAGCTAGTTCCAATTGTTTAAAAATATGCCCCTTTCAAATATCAGTAACTTTCGTGAAAAGATACATTGCTGTACTTTTTCCTTAATGCTTAAGAAATAGTGTTTGGGATTGAAATAGGTTAAAATCGAAACCCAATTCAAAATTAAAACCCAATACTTTCACTTAAATGGCATAATGAACATATAATACTAATTCCTAATGTTTTTTCTTCAGCTTGCGACTTGTATTATACGAAGAAAAAGATTTGATTTAAATCAAAAAAATCATGATTTTTTTTCCACCCTGCTAAGTTGTGATTTGTACATCATTCTCTTCAAAATAAAAAAGATTTTCAATCGTACCATTCAAATGTCTCCATTGTGTGTCTGGGGCAGAAAAATCACAAAAAAAGGAATTTTCTGTTACAAATATACTTTTTTACTTTTTACCCCTTTGGACTAACCCCCTGTTTTAAGGTAGAGATCCAAAACACTGAAAAATACAAAGGGGTGAACTGAATAAATGTGCAAAATTTTAATGTTCTAGGTGCAAAAGTAAGCCCGAGAAAAATAATACCCCAGATTCCCGTATAAAACAGGACCTCAGGTAACAGTTTTCTGAAACATCTCTAGTTACCCTAGGATCACGGTTCGTTTATCATTCTCTTCAGAATAGAACAGCCTTTCAAACCGTACAATTCATATGTCTCCATCTGAATCGCAAAAAAAGCTATTTCCCTGAATCCTTTTTTTTTTTTTTTTTTTTTTACAGTTCCCCTCTGGACCCCCCTGTTTTTACGCAGAGATCTGAAAAATACTAAGGGGTGAGCTGAACTAGTGTGGAAAATTTCAGACATTTGAATGCAAAATGGAAGCCCGCCAAAAAATAATATTAATAGGCGTAACAAGAAATATCTTTTTAAATTTATGATGTCATCACACACTATGTCTCGACGCACAAAGGAGTGAAAGCATATATAACATGTTCTACAATGCCTTCACTCTTGGAAAAAGAACGAAGTAAAAAGGTTTATTGGTACTTTTTCAATCGAATAATGAAGATTCGATTTTTAATAGGGTAAAAACAAGTAATATAATTTAAAAGGTTAAGCATTAAGGAAAAAGAATAATAACGTTCATCAAAATGACACTTTTTTTCACAAAAGTTACTGATATTTGGGGGGGCATATTTTTTTAAAAAATGGAACCAGTTTGAAGCACGAAATACATAAATTTCACCTAAAGTTATAAATCTTAAAAAAAAAAAAAAAAAAAAAAAAAAGTCGGAGAGGGGATAGGACCCCTCTAAATACGCCCTATTATCTGAGAACAAACAAGGAGACGAGCACACAAAAGAATTTTAGTCCTAAATGTCGATGGTGATTTCCCGGTTGGAATTGTTAACGAATTAAAAACCCAAACTTATTGTGACGAAGAGAACAAAACAGAATTGCTCCGTTACCGGTTCAAAACGGGATTTTCCCTAATCATCCTATGCATGACACTTGTTTTCATACTATGCTGTAAATACTGTACATTTTCGTCTCATTGTATTACGATTATTAACTTCCGTAACCGAAATAACAGAACGGAAACGGGATTTTACTTATTTTCACTTTAAATTATTTTATTTCGGAATTTAATATAATCAACGATTTTTATTTTAAAAATTAAATGATTTAAATCTTAATTTATAATGTGATTTAAATCAAACTGATTTAAACCAATCCACCCTGTTAAAAACTCATATTTTTGAGCAAATGCGTAACAGTTGTGTGAATCACTGCTTCAATAAATGAAAGCTTTCGTAAATTTCTAAATACGCAGCCTTAAGTTAATAGGATAACAACCAACGCAAAGAAGTCTATTCCAGTCAGGGTTGGCAAAAACCATGGTTTTTATTAAAAAAATAAATAAATAAATAAATCCAGGTTTTTTTGGTTTAAATAATTTACTCTATGTAACTAACTAACTAACTCTATGGCCTATGGAACCCGGACTCTATGGCCCTGGTTGCTATCTTTGATTTTTCTTACAGCGTATTCCAGAACAAAGTTAAATAATAATGGCGACAACGCATCTCCTTGTTTCAGGCCATTTTCGACGTGAAAGCTCGTGGACAAAAATTTTCCTACCCGGACTTTACTTTGGGATTCATTTAAACATATCTTAGTTAATCTAATTAGCTTTCTCGGTATTCCAAGTTCTGTAAGGACGTTGTATAATGTTTCTCTCCTAACCGAGTCGTACGCCTTTCTAAAATCAATAAATAGTTGATGTACCGGGGTATTGTATTCCCACTTTTTTTCGAGTATTTGGCGAATGGTAAATATTTCGTCGATAGTTGATCGATTTCGTCTAAATCCGCACTGATAATCTCCAATAATTTCATCTGCGTATGGGGTCAGTCTTGCTAACAGAATATTTGAAAGGATTTTATAGGATGCTGACAGAAGAGAAATGCCTCGATAATTATTAGTCAGTTTTGTCGCCTTTCTTGTGAATTGGAACAATAATTGATTCTTTCCACTCTTGTGGCAATTCTTCCTTGTTCCAGATAAGGAGAATGAGTTTGTGTATCTTGTTCCACAATTTTTCGCCTCCAGCTAAAATTAACTCAGCCGGAATTTCATCTACACCCGGAGATTTGTGTTTCTTTAATTTCTTTATAGCGGTTTCTACTTCTATTCGGTTGAGTTCTGCGGTGTGTATCACCTTTTCTCCACGCACACTAGCTTTTGGTTGCGTGTTACGCAAATCGTCAAAGAAATCTTTCCATCTATTTAAGATGCTATCCGTGTCAGTGAGAACTGTACCGTCAGATTTCTTTAATATATACGCACGAGGTTGATAGCCTTTCTTAAATTCGTTGATTCCCTTATACATGTCCCAGATGTTTTTATTTTTACTATTATCTTCAAGTTCCTTAATTTTAGCTTTCAGAAAATCGCGTTTCTTTGTTCTAAAAGTTTTGGAAGTTTCCCGCCTGATATCTGCAAAATTTTGTGTAGTTATTTCATTCGGATTTTGTAGCCAGCGTAATTTTGCCTGTTTTCTCTTCTCTGCTAGTTTTATGCATTCCTGGTCGAACCATGGTTTGTTTCTACGTATTTCTGGATGTCCCAATTTTTCTTTTGCTGAAATTTTAATGCTATCTCTAATTTCAATCAAGGTACCCTCAACATTAGTGCACTCCGAATCTTCTAAAGCCGAGAATCTATTCGAAACTTCAATCTGGTATTTCTCTCTTACCTGGCTCTCTTCTAATTTCTTTAAATTGAATCTTTCCGTTTTCGGACAATGAATATTACCTTTATTCAACGATAACCTCTGTCGTATTATCACTGCTACCAGGTAGTGGTCAGTGTCACAATCAGCCCCTCTAAACGACCGGACATCAATTATGCTAGATTGCCTTCTTCTGTTTACTAAAACGTGATCAATTTGATTGTGTGTTTTTCCGTCTGGTGATGTCCAAGTGTATTTATGAACGTCGCGATGTGGGAATTTTGTACTCTTCACGATTAGGTTTTTGGATGTTGCAAAGTTCACGAGTCTAACACCGTTGTCATTACTTTCCTTATGCAGACTTTCGTTCCCTATAATCGGTTTGAAAATATCCTCTCGTCCTACCTTCGCATTGAAATCCCCTAATAGAATTTTCATATGGTATCGCGGGAGTTGGTCAAATATCCGTTCCACTTCTTCGTAAAAACTGTCTTTTATATCGTCATCCTTATCTTCAGTTGGGGCATGCACATATAAAACAATAATATCACACCACCGTCCCTTAAGAGTAATAAAAGAAAGTCTATCAGTAACAAATTCAACCCGTTTAATTGCTGGTAATATATGTTTATGAACGAAAAACCCTGTTCCTAACTGATGATTTTTACTTCCTTCCCGTAAAAGAACGTAAAATTTCCGGAATTCTCAGATCCATTTCCTTCCCACCTAACTTCCTGAACTCCTACTACGTCCATTCTGTATTTCTCTAACTCACTCGTTACGGATTTTAACGCGCCTGCCCTATAAGGACTCTTAATATTCCATGTTCCAAATCTCATGTCCATTTTCTTTTGCTGAGGTCGTGCCAAATTATCAGTCCTTGTCCGAGGCTTTTGTGAATATTTCTGAACAAGTGCTTTTTTTTTTTATAGGATGAGGTTGTTAGCCCTACCCAAACCCCCAAGCTGGAGGACCACTCCTAATCGTCTGTCCGCGACTGCTTATTCAATATATTCGCAGCTAACCTCTATATCTAGAGGCCTTCTCCTCGATCCGCAACCTGAGGACGCGCCATGCCGTGGTGACAAGAACCTCCCCCCCCCCCCAAAAAAAACTCTATGTATTTATATTAAATACGGACAGAAATTAGTTTGTTCCGCCTTGGTGTTATTATGCAACAACAAGGTTATGCTGGAAAATGTCACATAAGCTTAAAGCGGAATCCAAACCGCTTCTCGGCTTACATCTCCGACACGTAACCGGGGTTAATTGGTCACAAATGCGATTGCCGACTCACTCACGAAGGACTTCTGATAAAAATACGTTGTACTGATCTTTACATAGGAATATTTGTTAATATAATTGTCAAGAGTCATTTCAGAAGGACAAAAAGATAAACAGTTACACAAGTAAAAACAATTATACAGAATTATATATAAATCGGGAAACTCCCGCCTTATCCATTGGGAAAATCCTGTTATTTAAATGTATTTGTGTGTAAAATTTTAAGGTCAACGTATCATAATCACTACGCCAAAACTGAGGTATTAAATTACAAATGTGGTATGTAGGTATCATTCAATAAAATTAAAACAAAGTCAAATCCAAGCTTATGTTGGAAGCTACGTAGGCAGTTGATAAATTTTGCCAATTTCTATAAATATGTTTAAGCAATCTTGGCTTCTTTATAAAGCAACAGACATTCATTAAAGCAGAAATATGTAATTTGGTTTCATTTCGTATGTTTAGACTTAAAATCCTTATGAAATACGAATGTTATCACGGAGAAGACTTTCGCTTAAAGAGACACCTCGAATCGCTACTTGGTTTACACTTGAAAGATGGGTTGTGGTTCGACCGAGAATTGAACACGGGACCCCTTGATTAAAAGGTGAAAAGTAGATAAACGTAATGCGGATGGTTTGATATGGGGAAACATCACCATGAATTCACACGATTTTTTTTTCTTTTTGGTTTAAACCAGTTGGTTTCTTTGAAAAAACCAGCTGGTTTAAACCAAGGTCCAAAACATGGTTTAAACCAGCCAACCCTGATTCCAGTACTGAACCTATCTCTAGTACTCACCTGCCAACGCTTGGCTGGGTCTATATACTCTATGGAAAGTTACTAAACACATTTTCTACAAGAATACCTAGTAAAACAAACTCGCCAATACATCAACTCTCTAACGTACGAGTGTCAGTTGTTAAAAATATATGAAAGACGGTGTAGGCGTACTAGTATGAAACCAAAACAAGTAATATTGAAATACAAATCATTGCAAAAACCATCTGTTTTCACTACCCTCGCTCACGCGCATTCCCACCGTCCTTAATGTGCCTACCCATTCGGACGCATTCCCGTGCGGGACAACCAGCTTCGCCCTGCACTGACTGCTCGGTAAGATAGGATTCGTGCTTTTTAGTGCTCATCTAACACAAGAAAGTTTGTTTCTTGCATCTTACTTTTTATGTCATACATCCGAACGCCGTATTTGATAACAGTTTGCAGATGGGGGCCAAAAATTAAAAAAAAAAAAAAAAAAAAAGGGAAAAAATTCACAGAGGTATTAATAGTGTTGACTGCCAATTAATTTTTCAGTACAGTGTTATGAAAATTTTGGGTTCACTCGACCAGACGGCTCTACGAAAAACAAAATTTAACGATGTCAAATACTTTTCGTAAAAGAAATAGAGTGTGAATATAAGTAATTTCTGTCATTAGATATCATATTGAAATACATTTTGAATGGGAGTGAACGTATTCTAAGTGTAAATATTTACTGAAGCGGAAGAACACAAGAATGTGAAAAAGGTGGAAATAAACAGCGGGAATGTTCTGTTCGTGTTAGCAGTGGGCATTTGCGATGGATATAATGCAAACATACGATTTTATTACATAGAACTGTGTGATAAAGAGCGTCACATAGTAAAGTTTTCGTCGCGTCATGGTATGTTGAAAGGTAAAATCAACTATGCGAAGTGTGGAAAAGAACTAAAAATTAAAAACAGACGAATTTCTCCCCGCAGCGGGCCATTTGTACCCGGGAAACCAGTGAAACCGTTCTGAAAGTACGATTATTTAAGCGTTTCTTAAAGTGAAAATTATTGCGGTCATTTTCATTTTATTTACCACTATCCTTGCTTATGCATATGCCCCGTCGGTGACGCACCTGCTCCCTACGAACGCCCCTTCGGGCCCCCTGCTGCATTCCTGCCCTGACTCGGTTCGCTAGCATTCGTGCTTTAAGTGGCCATCTAGCAGAAGTTGATTTGTGGGTTATGCATTAGCTCCTCATTTAGTGTATGCTCTGCAAGATGAAATCAGAAAATGCAATAATTGTATGAAAATTTGGTACAGCCGACTGCTCGAGTAATGGCAATATTTTAACTAATTTTGTGCTAGATTACCGAACTTTAACTTTATAGGGCCACTGTTCAGCAGAAGGGGTACAGCTCTTTTCTGTAAAAAATGTTACAATTTTGGTAATTTCTGTTCACATTCGGTTAGTTCAGGCTAGCTTAGGTTAGGTTAGTTTATGTTAAAGTAGTGTAGGGGTCCCCCCATAATTTTCCAAAAAATGACAGATTTTCGCTTATTTCTATAATATTAGGTAAGTTTCCGTTACTTCAGGTTAGCTTAGGTCAGTTTATGTTGATTTGGTTACGTTATGTTACGTCTGAGTACTTGCATCATTCATTTCTCCTGTAAATTTTGTTTATTACGTGCTTCTGAACCCCCTTGTACTAAACATACTCCGAATTAAATATTGGTAACAACCTAATTTAACGTATAGAACCATAAAACGACCGAATCTGAACATCTTCGATTTTGGCATGGTATAGCGAAAGAGCAAAAAATGACAAAATACTTTTCGTCCTAATCCAAAGTAACCTCACCTATGTAAATTAATAGAAGAGTCTGCTCAAATAATGCCGATTGCATATCACGTTACCAAGTAGAATGTTTTGTACAACACTACAGAATTGGTTAAATACCGTATTTGTTATAAAATTTTCAACAATTCTTTCTAATGCTGTCCATAAACCCGTACGCGTGTCCTAGACATGAATGTTTAATTCTTAATCGAAAATGGAATGTAATCTTTGAGTTTTACGTCCCAGGATTATGCTGGTTAGGCTAAAGGAGACGGGTGATTATGAGAAATGAATGAAATGGTAGAATGAAGAAAGTGGGAGAAAACGATTTTACTCTTAAAACAACACGCAAATCATGTTAAAAGGTTTACTACGTTCCTAAAACATGCATATTAACTTTCACATACTACACAATAGTAAAAAAAAAAAAAAAAAAAAAAAAAAAAGCCCTAATCACGTTTCTTGCTAGATCGCGTCACATAAATATTTTCAAGAAATGTTTAAAAAAAAAATGACTATGAAGATTAGCACTACACCGCACTATACCTGAACATAAACAATACATTATGGTTGGCAACATTCTCCACTCAGACTCCACAAATAATTTCTCGAAAAAAGAACTGAAAATTAAAATTACACTCAATATAAACAATAAACAATGGCGTTCAATTCAAGGTTCGTATATACACTACAGGTTGCGCCAGCCCAATCGTTGGATGTGTGACGTCACCGGGTAAGCAGACGCGAGTATTTTCTTGCAGCAAAATTCCCGTCCAAAGCCACAAAATTTCCCGATGTGATGAAAAATTTCCCACTAACCTAAATAGATATAGTTTACATCTAGTAGTAAACAATTTTAAAAAATACCGCTTTAGACAGACTATGATGTACAATGGAATTCATTCTCGTAGTATAAAAAGGTATTATTTATAGTTATGCATAATAAGGTAAAAAAACATTTTTTTTTTAAAATACTGTGTACACTTTTTTTGTAACGAACACTATGTCGTTCTTTATGGTTTGGAAGGGGATGTTATGTGTATCACTTTTCAGTGTGTATATCACTTGTCTTCTTCCCTCTTTTAGGAATTGCAGTTTAATTTAAGGTGCAGATATCTGTCCCTGTCGTCTGTCACCAATTATCTAAACGATATCAATCAATGAAAATGATCATACTTTAAACATAAATAAATGATTTAAAACAATAAACATTTCTGCTTTTCGAATATTTTTATTAGTTTTGAAGATATTATAGAAAAACTAAAATTAGCGGTAGTTTAATTTCGCTGAAGTGAAGACCCTTAAAGGAAGTCCTCGTAAAGTGAATCTGCACTCATGAATGCAACTCCTACCCTGAGAAACAATTTTTAAGGCATTAAATTAATTTCGTGAAGAAATAACTACATATAACAAGATAGCATATCGGGGCCGCGGTGGCTCAGTGGTAGAGCGTTCACCTCTGGTGCTAGGGGTCTCGGGTTCAAACCCTGCTCCCGCCAAGTGGACTTTGTGGTGGACAAACACCGTGTGCGTGGGTTTTCTCGGGGTTCTCCCGTTTCCTCCCACTTTCTTCATTCCACCATTTCATTCATTACTCATTATCACCGTCTCCTTTAGCCTAACCGGCATAAGCGTGGGACGTAAAACTCAAAATTTCATTTCATTTTCAAGATAGCACATGATCGTTCCATACACATCATATAAAGGCATATTGTCAATCTGTACGCAATAATCTGAGCATGCGCCAAAGTAATAACATGCCAGAACGTCTTAAGAAATCTTTTAAATGAAGAAAAGTGAAAAAAATGTTTGCTTTTTTTAAAAAAAAAGTCACGGAATATTCTCAATCTACGCCAATTTTGGGAAGTCGCCTGTAGTACTTAGCACTAATATTCTTTAATTTTATAGTTATACAAGTATATCAAAATAATCATAGTATGCATCAAAATAATGCCAATTGCTTTCCGTGTCCACATACTCAATTTTAGTGCCACCGCATAGCGATTTTCGTTTGTTTTATTTGATATAATGTTGGATAGAAATAGAACAAGTTGTAATTTAGAGCAGTTGTGTCAAATGTTGTAACAACCAAAAGTTGCATACAACTTGGTATCATAAATGTTCAAATTCCACTTTGATGAAATATTTGATACAATATATGATGGAATATTTGTTCGTCTATAGCGTATTTAAAAAAGTTGAGAATGTCTCCATTTCCCGTTTCCAGCCTATTTTAAAGAAAAATTCCCGCATTCCCGCCAGTGCTCAGAATTTCGCATTTTACGGGAAATTTCCCGCAAACTGGCATCACTGGCTTGGCTGTGCTTACCAAATGACGTCACACGTGTTCGGCATAGTTCGTAATCTCAGTTTGCGGCGCCCCCCTGGTTCAATTATAAATTCTCCGCTGAAATCAGTGGTGCCAATTCCTTCAGAGTCGTTTTCCCTTCACAAACTTCAGAATTTCCCTTTTCCGGACAAAATTTCCCTTCATCCAAACAGTTCAAGTACTTAGCAAACCTAAGGTACAAAGAAAATATTAAGTATATATTTGATATGTACTTACTTCAGAATAGCTCTTCCATATTTACTGAAACGAATACGGACAGTTACAAAGAAAACTACCAGCTATTGTCTTTGGCTGTACACGAGGAATGTTAGTAAGCACAATACAAAGTTTAGAGATGCGGAATTCTTAAGAATTAATAATTCTGTGCGCACAGTCACCAGAAAATTTGTAAACTTACACAAACACACATACACTAATGACCCAGTATTCGCCCATATATACATATTTACATTCACGACACGCATATTTTCTTCTCTTACATCGATTAATCCTCTTCACAAACAATTTTCTGGTTGGGAAAAACATCTTCTTGTTGAGGATCCGGTCTCTTGGTTCGATCCCCGGAGGATTCACTACGGAAGAAAACATTACTATTTTTTTTTATTTTTGATTTATGTAGTCTAAAGGCTCGAAGAGCATTTTGTATTACTTTTCTTTTCTGTGTTATTAAACCCAGCATGAAAGGCAAATGTCCTAGAAGTCCCTTACCTCTTCCTCTTCCGCTTATGCAGCCGATTGACAAACAAACGAGACGCTGAATCTTGTTTTCCGTGTCTAGCTTCCGCAGTCAGCATTGAGGAAAACGTTCTCCTGAGGTTTGTGTTTTCTGTATTTACACCTAGAGTCAGAGATTCCTGCCTTCCGCTTTGTCTTCAAGTTTTTGCCGGGTTCGATCCTGATGAGTCTGGGCTTGGAGGACATCGCCTCTGATGAGGTCGGCCTGGACAACGAACTTCGGAGTGACGTCGAAATGATGAGGTTGACGTGGGTGGCGTCTAGAGAGACGCCTTGACCATATTTGGAAGACCACATGACAGGAAGGAGGGACCCGGAAAAATGGAACTGAAACAAAACCATCGGAGAGAGGAGTCTCAGGGAAGAAGTGGTTGGATTGTTGACAAAGGAGCTTCTCAGTAATTCTCTCGCGTTGGCTAGATACGCAATCATGGATTGTTTTCAGCAGATTAAGGTAAAGTACCCTTTTTGCCAAGCAGTATTCGAACACCAGGCTGTATAAGCTCGCCCCTAGAAATTCATCACCTTTGCTCTACCATTCCTATAAGTTTGCCATGCTATTTTCTAAAAAGAGTTTGAGTTTCATTTCAAAACTTATCATTAGATGCATATTAGTATAAAACTTGGCCTTCTGCTATATGACCAGTGTAAAGTTAGAAAATGCATTTTAGTAGGAACGAATATTAATCTCATTAGATCTCATTGGTTTACTCTTAATGTACCTTCCCGACATTCATTCCGTTACTGGAAAAGTCAGAATTCCAGTCGCGTTTCATGGTGGAAGCGCCTACGGTTTGGTCTCTGTGAGTTCTCTCGTGAGTTTTAGAAATTTTGCCTCCCACCTATTTGTTTAGCACTAATTTGGAATTTCCCCCACCCTACCACCCTTGATTTGGTAACAATGTCTGGTGTTAGAATCTGACTTGTCTTTAATTTTAAGTGATATTATTTGTGATTTTGCAAGTGTGTGTATTTACGTTTTTTATGTTACGTCAATTTGCTCAAGAGTGTGATATTAGTGATGATGCATATAACGATTTAGATTTAACAGAATATTTTGAGCCTATTGTTACTTCCTCCCCTGGACGCGTTCATTATACTAGGCAGTGTTTTGATCGCATTCGGCGTAATTTGCGGTTTTCACATTCCATCTCTGATATTGAGGCACCTTCTAGTACTTCTTCCTCTTCGTTATTCGACATGGCAGTTGGTGGTCAACAAGACAATCTCAGTATGCTTAGTCACATCTTACGACCTGAACCGTTTTATGGACGCATGGGGGATGATGCGGTCCATTATGTTGACCAGTTCGAGGTTTTGGCCCAGGTTAACAATTGGCCGGATCTTAAGAAAAAGTGGATACTTGGTTCTTTATTGAAGGGTCCAGCCGCGTACTGGTTTGATACCATCTCAAAACAACCAGATTTCCCAGCCATGTCGTATGACCAATTTAAAAATAAATTTAAGGATGCCTTCAAAAACGCTTTGTTGCCTCAATTAACTGAACATGAGATGCGCTCCCGGGAACAGGCATCCAACGAGTCTGTATTGTCGTATGTTTACGCTAAGAGGAACCTGATTCTTCGTAACGATAAAGAGGCTCCAGTACAGAAGCAGATTCAGCTCATTATTGATGGGTTGATCCCAGAATATATGCGCATTGCGATCAAAAAGACTTACACCACGGTCGAAGAATTGGTGCAAGATTTATTAGATGAGGAAAAGGCAAGAGTTTTATTGGAAAGGAAAGCGATCGAAAAGCTCGTTAAACAGAATCCTTTTCTCTCGCAAGCGCCAGTTCAGCTGAATCCGCCAGAAAATTATGAAGGTCGTGGGAATGTTGTTCTTCCTAGTCAGCAGATTGATCGCTCTACGCGGACTTTAACCTCTGAAGCTTCCGCTCCGAAGCTGTCAGCGGACGAGTTTAAAGACCAGTTAGCGAATATTCAAAAGCAACTAACTCAGTTGTCGTTGCAGGGTCAACATACGCAAAAGAATGCAGGTACGAGAAATAATCCTCGCCGTAATAATAATAACAATAGAGGAAGACGTAATTTTTCTTCGCAACAGCCGAGTCAGCAGCAGTCTGAACAACAAACACGTTATGCCAGTCAAAATAACAATAGTCAGGGTAGGAATAAGAAGCCCATCATTTGTTTTAAATGTGGGAAGGAAAACCATATTGCAGCCCACTGCCTGAGTAATTTAAACTAGTTCACAGGGTTGATGATGGTGGGCCATCAACTCCTAAGCGTATAAAAGTCCCCCTCCTTCTTGAACGAGCTCTTCCACATATTGTGATTAGATTGAATGGTAAGGATAGCCCTATCCTTCTAGATAGTGGCTCGCAGATATCTTGTATTTCGGCACAGATGGTACCTAGTAAGGCTAAAATTTTTCCAACGTCTAGTGTTCTAAAGGGAGTTACGGGTAAGACTTTACCAGTTAGTAAGATAGCCTTGGTTCGATTCCAAGTGGGGTCGAAATATTTCTGTCATCCTTTTAGGATTATCCCTAGCTACCCGCACCCCCCTTTATTGGGACAAGATTTTTTGCTAGCTCACGAGGCTGATCTGAATCAGAAAGATTGCTCGTTAGTTATTTCTAGGTTTGGTAGAATTCCTTCTGCCACCTTGCCTCAGTCTTCACATATTTGCAATGTGTCTGCTGAATTTGCAACCATGATTAAACCAGTGTTTAAAGTTGTGTCGTCCACGTGGCTACCGCCTCGTTCGAAGGTCCGAGTTCCCCTCCGGAAATGTTATGATTTAGTGGGATCTAGAGAGTGGTTACAGCCCCTTAAGTTTGTACCTGGGGTGGTCAGCCTTCTTTTTCAAGAATCTTTTGTGGACAACGTTAACTCGTTTATTTGGGTAACTAACCCTACAGACAAGACATTTTTGTTGTGGAAAAATAAGGTTGTGGGACTTGCTGTAGACAAAAATAGTGAGCATTTGTGTACAAATGTAACCGAAGAGACTGACTCTCAATCTCATGACATACCTGGCTTTGACGTAACCCGTGTTAATGTAAACCCAGAATTGAATAATGATCAGAAACGGCAATTGTATGACCTTATCGCTGAATTCAAGGATGTTTTTAGTTGGTCGCCCGATGACTTTTCGCAGGCTCGTGGGTACGAGCACGATATCCAACTCAAGGATCCCAATCCTGTTTCAGTAAAGCCTTATACGATCCCCTACCATCTTCGCGATGCCGTCAGCGACCAGATCAAGTTACTTTTGAAACAAGATGCTATTAAACCGTGTCACTCGCCGTGGAACTCTCCGATCACTCTAGTACGCAAGAAAAGTGGTTCTTATAGGCTGATTGTGGATCTGAGAGCTGTTAACAGTCACGTGATACCATCCAGCTATCCTGTACCTTCTATGCAGGACATTTTAGAACGTTCCAGTGGCCATAGATTCATCTGTCTTTCAGATCTCACATCAGGGTTTTATCAGATTAAATTGACAGAAAGGAGTCAACTTATTACAGCCTTTTCAGTCCCGGGTGAAAGGCAATACTGTTTCAAGGTCCTCCCTATGGGTTTAGTGACGAGTCCGAGTGCTCTTAATGACGTAATGAAACTTACACTTGAAGGTCTAGAAGAAGATTCAGTTTATTATTATTTAGATGATGTAGTCTGGGGGGCAGACTCATTTGAACAGGTTCTTGCTACAACAAGGAAGTTATTTCAAAGACTCCGAGAGCGTGGATTGAAACTCTCCCCAGAGAAAACTAAACTAGCGCATTTTTCATTAGAGCTTTTGGGACACGTAGTTTCCCAGCAGGGGATATCAATCTCCGACCGAATTACTGACTCTATTAGAAATTACAAACGACCTAAGACACAGAAGCAGCTCAAGAGTTTTTTAGGATTGTGTTCCTTCGTTCGATCTTACGTGAAGGACTTTTCGACCATCGCGGAACCCCTGTTAAGATTACTTAAGAAAGAGGTTCCCTATAAATGGACTGCTGCGCAACAACAGGCATTTGAGAAGATGAAAGAAGCCATCATCTCCGCCCCAACATTGATGAGGTACCACCCCAACAAGGATGTACATGTGTACTGTGACGCCAGTTTGCACGCGTTGAGCGGAGCGATCCTACAACCGGAAACTGATAAAGAAGATGCGCCGTTGGTGCCCATTGCCTATTGCAGTCGAGCGTTGAGTCCTCAAGAACGTAAGTACCACCCTTACCATCTGGAACTAGCAGCAATCATCTTTACGCTGCGTCGCTTCAAGTATTTTCTTTTAGGAAGACATTTTTATTTGAAGACTGACTGCCTTTCGTTGACCTTTCTTCGTCAAACTAAGAATGTGGCAAAGTTCGCACGTATTATGGCTGAGTTGGAACAGTACCAATTCACTATTTCGCATGTGCCCGGAAAAATGAACTCTTTATGTGACACCTTGTCAAGAAATGTAGACTGTCAAAGAGACTTAGAAGATGAAGAGAAGAACCTGGAGGACCCGAGAGTTTTCACGATCCAACTCGACGACACGCTGAGAGATGAGCAACGCAAGGACTCCTATTTCAAGGATATTATCTCCTTTTTAGAGGGAAGTAAGGATCAAGACTATAACCTAGAACGCCAGGCTCTGTGTTTTGAAATTAAAGATGGCATTTTATTTCGGAAACATCGCCATCCGTCAGGAATTCAGCTATTGCCAGTCATTCCATCGACTTTAAGGGATAAAGTTTTCCGATCTGCACACGAAAGCACGTTGGGTGCATCTCACGCTGGTTATGGGAAAACGTACCAATTACTGTTACGATCTGTTTACTTCCCTTTCATGAAGAGATTTGTAGCTGACCGTTGCCGCCGATGTCAGGTATGCCAGCGCTTCAAGAAGACGCCTGGGAAACCGCCCGGAGTTCTTCAAACTATGCCTTCTGTCCCACCTTTCTATAGAATAGCCCTGGATTGCGCGGGTCCCTACAGCGATGCAAACGCCCTTCGGCACAAGTATTTAGTGGTTGCTGTCGATTATAATACTAGATATGTGGTAACGGCTACAGTTCCCGATCAAACTGCAGCCACGCTCGCAAGCTTTTTGTACAATCATGTTTTTCTAAGATTTGGTCTTTGTAAAGAAATTTTGGTTGACCGGTCTACGGCTTTTACGGGAATGCTTTTCCAAGAATTATGTAACATCCTTGGAGTTGAAATCAAGTTTGTAAATCCCTGGCAGCATGAAACTTCTGGTCTCGTAGAGGTCCAGATTAAACATCTAGAGGCTTTGTTAAAGCGTAAGATTAACCCTTTAGACCATGGAAGTTGGGTCGACCATGTTCCTGCGGTTACCTTTTCCCATAATGTTACCGCTAATTTATCTACGTCATTCTCGCCCTTTTCTTTGCTCCATGGCTTTGACCCTTATCTCGAACATCAAGCCATGATTAATGGACCATGTCTGTACGTTTCCAACGAAGACCGTCTGGCAACACTGCAAGAAATTAGGGAAAGAGCCCAGGACAAACTGTATGATCGTTTCCGTACGACAGCTAATCATCGCCATGTAGCTGTCAAATATAATATTGGACAGCGTGTTTGGATCTATGATCCTACTAGGAAACGAGGTCATGCCAAAGCTTTTTCAGGTCACTATTTCGGCCCAGGTCTTGTGGTTAGAGAAGACCATGCTAACGCTTACTTTGTGAAGTATAAAACAGCAAAAGGAAGGGAGAAAATTGAATCGATTGCCGTGACCAGATTGAAACCATACTATCCAGACGACCCTCCACCCGAAGACACCGACCTGTCTGATGATGTTGCTTGTATTCGTCAGGAAGATCTTCACAATAGCAATCAAATAGAAGACATTGAACATCTTACTCTTGTGTCGACTTTAAAGGAGCCGATCGAGTATATACACGTTACTGACGCGGAGGAATTACCTACGGTTTCGTCTTTGCAATTCCCAAAGCCTACTAGAAAACCACTTTATAATATCAATGAAGACATTAACAAGAAAGTTAGTATTTTTTATGGAGATATAGCCAAACTTAAATGCGATGCGGTGGTTAATGCTGCCAATGAAACCCTAACGCCTGGATCTGGTGTTGATGGAGCAATCCATAGAGCCGCCGGAGAACAACTCCTTGAGGTATGTAAAAAGCTTGGTTCACTTCGACCAGGACAAGTAAAAATGTCGCCTGGTTTCAATCTCCCTGCAGCGAATGTATTATTTACTTGTGCTCCTAGAGACAATAACAAACGCATTTTGAGGCAGTGTTACTCAAACTGCATGAAACAGGCTATTGACAACAATTGTAGAACGCTCGCCTTCTGCTGTTTAGGCACTGGAGCGTTCGGTTTTGACAAACTGCAAGCAGCAAAGATAGCATTATCAACTGTCCGTAATATGCTTGAGACAAATTTGTCCGACTTCGAAAAAATTATCTTTTGTCTTTTTGATAAGGAAAACAAGCAAATTTATGATGAGTACGTTCCCTTATACTTCCCTAAATAGTGTAAGGTGTGGTTAGAACAAAAAAAAATCTCTTATTCTATGTTAGTATTTTGGATTTCTATGATTCCTGAGAGAAATTTGTTTTTTTTTCTTTCTTTCTCTAAGAAACCATATTTCGAAATATTTTAGCTATAGTTACGTAAAGCTTCAGTGTGGCTACTTTGCTTGCGACGTTGTGCGCTCGATGTTGGATTTTTTTTCTTTCTCCATTCTTACCTGCAAAGAAAGAAAAGATTATTATGATTTTGACCTTTTTTTCTCTCCTGAGAGATATATTCCATCTTATCTCTATATATTTAAGTTATAACTATTTAGCACGTGCATTTTTTTAAAAACCTACTGATTTGACCTATATTTAACTATGAATTTCATTTTCTGTAAGGAAGACTAGCTACCTTCCTGAGGAATCCTGAATGTGACAATTTTTAAGTACTATTTTATGACATATACGCATGCATGCAATCTTACCGATATAGTCGATTTTTTTAACCTATTTTGAATCTTACCGATTTAGACTGTTTTTTTTTCTCAAGAATAGACGATAATTCTACTTGACTAGTTACTTCGAAATGATAGTATTTCCTCTGACTTGACATATAAAGCAATTTACTGGTATAAGTGAGATATAGAGATATGTGTTACCAGTACAAGGCGAATTTAGTAAAGTTTAAGTCGTTCATTATCTTAAGATGGTTGTACATATGTTTTTTCAATGTACTTATGGTATTAATACAGTGTTTTTTTTTCTAATAGTAATACTATATATATATTCGAATACAGATATATGATAATTATATACATCACTTAATTGTTGTACATACTATGGTATGTTATACGTGACTTATTTTATTATTGTGCATTTGGTCTATGTTATTTTTTATTTTAATTTGTTCCAGACGCTGCAGGTTCTCCTATTAATTTCAGTTGTATCATCTTCCCTAGATGTATCTATATCTAGCGGATTTTATTTTAACGAACTCCATGGACACATTTTGTATCAGCATGCGGTTCCTCTGCTGTTCAATGTGAGTTTTCAGTTTCCTAGACCTATTCAGGCTTCTTCGTTGTTTAACTCTTTACATTGTAATGGCAGTAACTCTTATTCTGTTCAGACATGTAGTTTAGCTTCCAGTTTGGATGCGTTACATACGCACTTAGCCAACAATCTTTTAACGGTTAACGAACCTTATAGAACCAACGTCCACTCTCGAAATACCCGTTCCATTTTTAATGGAATTGGAACCCTATTCAGCTGGTGCTGCGGACTAGCTACCCATAGTCAGTTATCTGCTTACCAACAAAAACAAGACAAAATTCAGTCACTCGTTGTTCAACTTCGTGAACAATTACTTCATAATTCTATTTTTATTCACAATGCATCTGTAACTCTCACCGAGTTTCAATCTCAGATTGGGAAAAACTTTCAGAAAATGGAGACCTTTTCAAAAACATTATTGGATCAGACAAAAGTTTTAGCAAATTCAGTACAAAATTTGGCTGATAGAAGTCAATTAGAAATTTTCTCGTTACTCGGAGAAATTTACCAACTTTCGATGCACATTTTAAAATTAGTGGAAATTCAAAAGTATCAGACGTCCCTGCAGAGTTGTAGAGTGGGTAAGCTAGACCCGGTTCTTATCCCTTATAAAGTATTGGAGGATCAATTACGTATTTTAGAAGAATCAGTAAACCTTAAGAATATGTTATTGGCTATTCCGATATCTAACGTTGATGTTTATTACACATTAAAATTGCTGTCATGCGATATTTTTGATTCATATATTTTTGCACATGTAAAAGTACCATTGAGAGAGAAGGACGCTTTATTTAAATTGTATTCTGTTAAGGCCATTCCTTTTGGCTATCATAATCAGACTTGTTCGATCAGTATATCTCCGAGTTATGTTATTTTTCAATCCCAGCTGTTTGCATTTCCTATTGTTGGCTCTGATTTGCTCTCCTGTAACTTACAAGTCTCGAACTTGTGTAAAATCCCGTCTCACATTACCGTTTCGTCTCAATTGGCTAGATGCTTATATAAAGGTTTTTTTGGTTCTACAGTCCACGATATTGTGTCGTCTTGTTCATATGTTTGCCACGATAATGTGCATAGCCAACTTTTGGAATTGCAGCCCCATACTTTTGTTTTGACCCACCCTCCCCCTACGTTACAATTAGTGTCTGCCACAAATACCTCACTTTTGGACGTCTCTAGCAAAAGTAAATTTGGGTCATTACTTATTTCATTACCGTGTGATATTACACTAAAAGTTTCTGAGCATTTATTCGCTAAACCGATATTCCCTTGTTTTCACAATCTGATTTCATCGCCTACAGTAGTACATTTATTTCCTGCCTTTTTGACAGCCAATAATTTTGTTCATTTAAATCAAAAACTTAAGTCACACGAGATTTTTAATAATTCCAAACTAATTAATCTTGACTGGAGATATACTGTACCTCATTTAAATTTGTCGTCATATACTGTCACGCCCATTAAGCCTTATACGCCTATCTATTATAGACAAAACTTTGTGCCAATATTTCTAATATGCTGGAACATTATTTTAACTTTAGCGATTGGCTATCTACTATACAGGCATGATTTTTTCTTGTGTGCTTTGTGCATTCGCAAGGCTAATGCAGAGTCCTTTGCCTTAGACCAGGATGTGCTGTGGATTTTGGTACATGCTATCGAAATTCTTCTACTGCTGTTAATCTTATTTATACTTTTTAAACTATATAAACGTCGTTCTGTCCTTAAACGTAAAATTAAAGCCCAACGCAGTAATAGTCTACCCTTACCGCCGCCTGTAACTTCTGATAGCCAACGACCTGCAGTATCTACTTCGAATCCTGTCTCATATCTTAACGATTATGTGCCCTACTTTTAAACTAAGGTTTTTTTTTTTGTTTCGCCTTTGTGTTCAATGATTGTGTGTGCTCAGTGTGCCTTTTGTTTATTTATTATACCATTAGACCTATACATATACATATATATTATAGTATTTTGATTTAGTAATTATAATGTACATGCACTACTTTTTAAGTCTTCTCTTAGTTATTTATGGAGTTATAGAAGAGGATTTTAATTCAAGCTATGAAGCATTTACCTTAAATTCCAGTGCGCACATGGTACCGCTCAGATGTGCTTCTTTCTTCGTTTTCTGCGCACTCCAGTTTTTGAAACTTTTCGACGATGGCCTTTGTTGTTAGTTGCAGAAGAAAGACATTGTGAGTTAAGAAGTAACATTATTAGTACTGCTACTCGAAGTAGAGCAACAATAATCCGTGGGACTTTTGTCCAACTAGTAAGATATTATGTTACTTAGTTCATGACTACTTTGTTAAGGGTATTTCTTGCGAATTAATTCTATTTGCGAATTAATTTATTTGATTAGACGATTTAACTTCTTCGTACAGTTAGTGAGATTACAAGTTAGCATTGTGTACAGACACATGCATTAAGTAGCAATTTATTTGCGCTCTGAACATATTGTTAGATATTCATGCAACATGCATTGTAAATTGTGACATGTAAAGGAATTAAGGCCATGTAGTTCCGTCTCGACGATAATTTTAGCACCTGTGAAGAAAGAATTATAAAGAATTACTTAACGTTATTCTCAATGTGTACGATATTTACTAGAAAAATTTGCACACATGCCTGTGCTTATGTACTATGTTCTACATATATCGGATATTGGAATTTTTTCTATACGTTATATACTAATTATGTAGTACTCGTTAGTTATACATTTATTCATATTACCTATATTTTCGGTGGAAGTTATAGTAAATATATATATATATATATCTTGTTTGAAAATTTCATCCGTACTGTGTTTATTCTTACTTCACGTTATTCCGAACCCGTTCATTTGCTTTGTGGATTACTACGTTCTTCACCCAGAGTAAAGCTTGGACACTGCTACTTAGTAGATTCTTATAATTTCAACTTTGACGCTTGTTACTTCAATTTCTGTTAGTTCACGCATCTCTGTATCTTCTCTCAAGTTCAACTGATAATCGTCAACTTCAGCCGATCTCTCTACATTTCCGACGTTAGGCCGCGTTTTAGGTAGTATTAGTTTTGGTTTTGGGCCTATCGTTTCTCAACCTAAGCTTCCAGCAAGTTGCGAGTTCTAGCCGCATTAAGCTAGTATGCCTATTTTTAGGCTTCTTCGGACGTCACAGATCTAAATAATCTTGTGACTTTCCTTTTCCGGAGCGCAGTTTGAGAAACTCTTCTCCCAACGCGTTTTCCCTCCAACATCTGCTATCTCTTTTGGTTAGCTTAGCTAGTCGTTTATGAATTGTGTTTTATTTATTCTTCCCTTTAGAGATTTTTTTTTTTAATTATTTGGACTTCAAATTTTGTTATAACCTACTGACATCAATTAAACCTTGATCAATGGGGAGCGACTCCTACTCCCACTTCTGTGTTCGTAAGTGCAAGGGTCAATTTTCCTTCCATATTTCCCCCCCTTTTTTTTCTTTTCTTTTTCTATTCCTATCTCGCCTTTTATCCAAACATTCCAGCACCTTATTCCTTTTACTAAATTTATACCTTATATTCCTTTTAAGAGCGAAAAACTTTGTTATTTTTCTTCCTTGCATCCCGTACCATTATAGACACGCCTACCTTCTGAACGTACTTGCAATATTTTATGGATTTGTGTGATTCCCTTGCTATAGTAATTAAGTTCATTTTACCACATATATATTATATGTTATTTTACGTATTTCGATACATTTTTCTTTTACTTATATTCCATTTTTAGTGTTATAGTTTTATGTGACTCGAATTACGCATGCACCGACGCTATGAAATTTTTAACTTATATTTTGTTCATTTCACTTATTTTTTTTTTGTTGTTTTTATACGCACTATCATACTCTTATAACTGTAAGATTCACAAATCTACGTTATTGCAATAAAAGTTTACTAATTCAATTACATATTTTATGTGCTAAATGCAAGTTACTTACGTCTTTTTTTTCTTCTTCTTCTTCTTTGCCACAAAAACTAGGTTAGTAGCGTGGCATATTGTGACCTTCAACGATGCGCTCAACGCCAACATGCTTCACATTCTCGTCACGAGGGGCAGAACAGGCTTGCTTGCGTCTTATCTTGCTAATTACTTGCTGCCACCTGCACACAAACGAGGAAGTCAAGTCGCCGGATTCATTCTTCAGCAATCATTGCCTTTGTTTTGTTTTTCTTTCCCCTTTTAAGAGAAATTGAGTTTGTTTCCCTTTTTAAATCATTTTCTTAGTCCTTTTCAGGTTCCAAGGTTCGACCCATTCATGGGAAAAAGTCTTTTCTATGATGGCTCTGCACCTTTTTCTGGAAGGGGGGAATGTTGAGGATCCGGTCTCTTGGTTCGATCCCCGGAGGATTCACTACGGAAGAAAACATTACTATTTTTTTTTTTATTTTTGATTTATGTAGTCTAAAGGCTCGAAGAGCATTTTGTATTACTTTTCTTTTCTGTGTTATTAAACCCAGCATGAAAGGCAAATGTCCTAGAAGTCCCTTACCTCTTCCTCTTCCGCTTATGCAGCCGATTGACAAACAAACGAGACGCTGAATCTTGTTTTCCGTGTCTAGCTTCCGCAGTCAGCATTGAGGAAAACGTTCTCCTGAGGTTTGTGTTTTCTGTATTTACACCTAGAGTCAGAGATTCCTGCCTTCCGCTTTGTCTTCAAGTTTTTGCCGGGTTCGATCCTGATGAGTCTGGGCTTGGAGGACATCGCCTCTGATGAGGTCGGCCTGGACAACGAACTTCGGAGTGACGTCGAAATGATGAGGTTGACGTGGGTGGCGTCTAGAGAGACGCCTTGACCATATTTGGAAGACCACATGACAGGAAGGAGGGACCCGGAAAAATGGAACTGAAACAAAACCATCGGAGAGAGGAGTCTCAGGGAAGAAGTGGTTGGATTGTTGACAAAGGAGCTTCTCAGTAATTCTCTCGCGTTGGCTAGATACGCAATCATGGATTGTTTTCAGCAGATTAAGGTAAAGTACCCTTTTTGCCAAGCAGTATTCGAACACCAGGCTGTATAAGCTCGCCCCTAGAAATTCATCACCTTTGCTCTACCATTCCTATAAGTTTGCCATGCTATTTTCTAAAAAGAGTTTGAGTTTCATTTCAAAACTTATCATTAGATGCATATTAGTATAAAACTTGGCCTTCTGCTATATGACCAGTGTAAAGTTAGAAAATGCATTTTAGTAGGAACGAATATTAATCTCATTAGATCTCATTGGTTTACTCTTAATGTACCTTCCCGACATTCATTCCGTTACTGGAAAAGTCAGAATTCCAGTCACGTTTCATTCTGATTGGGAAAACCAAACTGTTACAATAGTTGGAGTGATAACTTAATTGAGAAATATTTCATCTTATTGCATTGCATTTAATTCAACAATGGGAAGATTAATTTTGATAAAAGATTTTAAATCATCATCATCATCATAGGTATTCTGCCTTTATTGGCAGGTCACTTACCGCAGCTGAGAAGCTTCCATGCTCCACGGTGCTCCGCTAACCTTTTCGTCTTCGCATATGATCTTTCTCTTTTAATATCATCCATTAATTGTAGTCTCCTTCGCCCCTCCCTCTCTTTACCGCCATCATACCATCTAAGACGTTCCTCATGATACAATCATGATGATCAGTGATTTTAAATATGCATTGTTGTAATGTTTCGAATTTAACTGAATATGTTGATCGATGTGCAATGTTGATAAATATTAACGAATGCAAAGCAAGATAACTTGTGAGAATATATGTGAAATATGTGCAGCGGATTATGTTTGGAACAAATAGGATGTTGAATTTATACTGAATTTTAATGAGAATAATCAGATACGTAAATATATTCAATCTGTAAATGATTGAAGAGAGGTTCAAATTTCCCTGCAATATTGAAAGATCACAAGCAATTTCCCTTTTTCACTTTTCTCCAACATTTACTCAAAATTTCCCTGCGCCAAGGGAAATTTCCCTTCAATTGGCATCACTGGCTGAAATAATGCCTAAAACTTACCTCTATCGTACAACAAATTTCATTGGCTTAAGTTACTTATGACGTCATATACGAAATACCGAGGCTGACGAGAAAGACTCGGCTGACTACATCCATCTTGATAGTTTCTTGTCTCTTTCCTGTCTTTGGGTATGATCCAAGGTGCATTTCGCCATCCCCCCCCCCTTGGACTTTCGAAAAAAAAACCATGCCAATCGTTTGTGCTACGTTTGTGCCGGAATGTACCGCAAAAATTTTCGTTTGTACCACTTCCGGTACGAAGTTATAATAGTTTTAAAGTGGGGGGGCTGGGGAAACGGCAGCCCCCCCACCTTCGAATTTCGAAACGAAACCTATGGCAATCGTTTGTGCTACGTTTGTGCCGGAATGTACCGCAAAAATTTTCGTTTGTACCACTTCCGGTACGAAGTTATAAGGGTTTTAAAGTGGGGGGGCTGGGGAAACGGCAGCCCCCCCACCTAGGAATTTCAAAACAGAAGGTATGCCAATCGTTTGTGCTACGTTTGTGCCGGAATGTACCGCAAAAATTTTCGTTTGTACCACTTCCGGTACGAAGTTATAAGGGTTTTAAAGTGGGGGGGGCTGGAGAAACGGCAGCCTCCAAACTTGGAATTTCAAAACAAAACCTATGGCAATCGTTTGTGCTATGTTTGTGCCGGAATGTACCGCAAAAATTTTCGTTTGTACCACTTCCGGTACGAAGTTATAAGGGTTTCAAAGTGGGGGGGCTGCAGAAACGGAAGCCTCCAACCTTGGAATTTCGAAACAAAAGGTATGCCAATCGTTTGAGCTACGTTAGTGCCGGAATGTACCGCAAACATTTTCGTTTGTACCACTTCCGGTACGAAGTTAAAAGGGTTTTAAAGTGGGGGCTGGAGAAACGGCAGCCTCCAAACTTGGAATTTCGAAACAAAACCTATGGCAATCGTTTGTGCTACGTTTGTGCCGGAATGTACCGTAAACATTTTCGTTCGTACCACTTCCGGTACGAAGTTATAAGGGTTTTAAAGTGGGGGGGCTGGAGAAACGGCAGCCTCCAAACTTGGAATTTCGAAACAAAACCTATGGCAATCGTTTGTGCTACGTTTGTGCCGGAATGTACCGCAAAAATTTTCGTTTGTACTACTTCCAGTACGAAGTTATAAGGGTTTTGAAGTGGGGGGCTAGGGAAACGGCAGCCTCCAACCTAGGAATTTCAAAACAAAACCTATGCCAATCGTTTGTGGTACGTTTGTGCCGGAATGTACCGCAAAAATTTTCGTTTGTACCACTTCCGGTACGAAGTTATAAGGGTTTTGAAGTGGAGGGGCTGCAGAAACGGAAGCCTCAAAACTTGGAATTTCGAAACAAAAACTATGCAAATCGTTTAACAACATTTGTGCCGGAATGTACCGCAAAAATTTTCGTTTGTACCACTTACGGTACGAAGTTATAAGGGTTTGAAAGTGGGGGCTGGGGAAACGGCAGCCTCCAAACTTGGAATTTCGAAACAAAACCTATGGCAATCGTTTGTGCTACGTTTGTGCCGAAATGTACCGCAAAAATTTTCGTTTGTACCACTTCCGGTACGAAGTTATAAGGGTTTCAAAGTGGGGGGGCTGGAGAAACGGAAGCCTCCAACCTTGGAATTTCGAAACAAAAGATATGCCAATCGTTTGTGCTACGTTTGTGCCGGAATGTACCGCAAAAATGTTCGTTTGTACCACTTTCGGTACGAAGTTAAAAGGGTTTTAAAGTGGGGGGGCTGGAGAAGCGGCAGCCTCCAAACTTGGAATTTCGAAACAAAACCTATGGCAATCCTTTGTGCTACGTTTGTGCCGGAATGTACCGTAAACATTTTCGTTCGTACCACTTCCGGTACGAAGTTATAAGGGTTTTGAAGTGGGGGGCTAGGGAAACGGCAGCCTCCATCCTAGGAATTTCAAAACAAAACCTATGCCAATCGTTTGTGCTACGTTTGTGCCGGAATGTACCGCAAAAATTTTCGTTTGTACCACTTCCGGTATGAAGTTATAAGGGTTTTGAAGTGGAGGGGCTGCAGAAACGGCAGCCTCCAAACTTGGAATTTCGAAACAAAACCTATGGCCATCGTTTGTGCTACGTTTGTGCCGGAATGTACCGTAAACATTTTCGTTTTTACCACTTCCGGTACGAAGTTATAAGGGTTTTAAAGTGGGGGGGCTGGAGAAACGGCAGCCTCCAAACTTGGAATTTCGAAACAAAACCTATGGCAATCGTTTGTGCTACGTTTGTGCCGGAATGTACCGCAAACATTTTCGTTTGTACCACTTCCGGTACGAAGTTATAAGGGTTTCAAAGTGGGGGGGGCTGGAGAAACGGCAGCCTCCAACCTTGGAATTTCGAAACAAAACCTATGCCAATCGTTTGTGCTAAGTTTGTGCCGGAATGTACCGCAAACATTTTCGTTTGTACCACTTCCGGTACGTAGTTATAAGGGTTTTAAAGTGGGGGGGCTGGAGAAACGGCAGCCTCCAACCTTGGAATTTCGAAACAAAACCTATGCCAATCGTGTGTGCTACGCTTGTGCCGGAATGTACCGGAAAAGTTTTCGTTTGTTCCACTTCCGGTACGAAGTTATATGAGTTTTCAAGAGGGGCTGTTGTAACGGCAGCCCCGCACCCAGTAATTTCGAAATGAAACCTATGCCCACTCTTTACACTACTTTTGAACAGGAACGTTTCGCTAAACTCTTTACTGTACCACTTCCGCTACAAAGATACGAGAGTTTCAAGCTACGGGGCTGCCGTTTTGATGCCCCCTCGGAATTTCGAAACGATACCTATGCAAATCGTTTAACAACATTTGTGTCGGAATGTATCGCAAACATTTTTGTATGTATCACTTCCAGTACAAAGTATGACAGTTTTAACTAGGGGGCTGCCATTTCCAGAACCCCCCATCTTGGAATTTCGAGATAAGACTATGTCAATCGTTTGTGGTACGTTTTTACCGGAATGTACCGCAAAAAAAATTACGTGCCTGAAGTTGGCCCCCCACCTCTCCCAAATCACACCAAACGTTGCACATCGTTAATGCATCATTAGTGCACGTTAGTGCATTTAGAACTAACGTTAGTGCTATCAGCGTTTACGAGATATTGAAGATTTTGGTTTGGGACCTACTTCATATGAAGTTAGCCCACCACCCATCTTTATGCAGTCAGATTTTCACTAAACTTAGCGCATCGTTAGTGAATCGTTAGTGCACTTAAACACACTAAGCACTACCGTAAGTGCTACCATATTTTGGGATTATTCAAGATTTTCGGTGGGGGGGGCCAACTTCAGAAATATTAAATTCTATACAAATAGAGGTAGAAACATGGGGTTGACGGTAATCGTTAGTGCATTGTTAGTGCACTTAAACGCAATAAGCACTAACATTAGTGCTACCATATTTTGGGATTTATTCAAGATCTTTGGTGGGGGGCCAACTTCAAAAATGTCAAATTTTATACAAATAGAGGTAGAAACATGGAGTTAACGGCAATCGTTAGAGCGTGATTAGTGCACTTGAATGCACTAAGCACTAACGTTAGTGTTACCACATTTTGAAATTTATTCAAAATTTTTGGTGGGGGGCAACTTCAGAAATATCAAATTCCATACAAAGTGTCAGTATTTTCAGGAATCAGTAACGAATGCACTAATTACTTTGTTAGTGCTTGAAGAGGGCGCAAATTCACGCTGACCACCAAAGATATTTTACTTGTAGCACCTACACTAATTAAGCACTAACGTTAGGGGTTGGTGCACGAAGAAGCACTAACGATGCACTAAGGATTGTACTAGAAATGATCATTAGTGCTTTTTAATTTGGCAGAAATTTGACACAGTGAAAAAAACTCCCCTTAAATTTCTTATGTGAGTTTCCTGAGATGTAACTGGCCATAACTACACTAATAGTGAAGCACTAACGAAAACAGCTCTAATTTTTTCGTTATTGGTTGAAGTGGGGCGCCAAGTTCATGAAAGCTTCCAAAGGTTTTTTTTTACTTGTAGGACCTACATTAATGAAGCACGAAACTTAGGTGTTAATGCACTAAGAAACACTAACGATTTCAGTAGAAGAGGTCATTAGTGCTTTTGATTTTGGCGGAAATTTGACGCAATGAAAAATTCCACATGAATCTCTTATGGGATTTTTGTGGCATATAATTGGCCATATCTACATCAATAGTTAAGCATTAACGGAACTATGAGTGTTTTGCAGAAGCGCTAACGATACATTAACGAATGGACTTATTTTTCGTTACTGCTTGAAGTGGGAACCAAGTTCACGCTGGCCCGCAAAGGTTTCTTACTTGTAGCACCTACACTAATGAAGCACGAAACTTAGGTGTTGGTGCACTAGGAAGCACTAATATTACAAGGAAAGAAAACTTTCGAATTTATCGTGAACTTAGCCCCCACTACAAGCACTAACGAAAAAATTAGTTTTATACGTTAGTGCATTGTTAGTACTTCTAGAAGATACAAGTAGTTTCGTTAGTGTTTCACCATTAGTGTAGAAATGGCCAATTATATGTCTCAAAACTCCCATAAGAAACACATGGGGAATTATTCATTGTATCAAATTCCCATCTCATTCAAAAGCACTAATTACCTCCGTTAGTGCAATTGTTAGTGCATCGTAATTGCTTCTTAGAGCACAAACACCTAACGTTAGTGCTTCATTAGTGTGGGTGTTACAAGTAAAAAAACCTATGGAGAAGTCAGCGTGAATTTCGCACCGACACTTTAAGCACTAACGGATAAAACAGTCCAATTCGTTAGTGCTTCTATAAAGCACTAACAATTTCGTTAGTGCTTCACTATTAATGTAGTTATGGCCAATTACATATCACGAGACTCACAAGAAATTTAGGCAAATTTTTCATTGAATCAAATTTCCGCCAAATTCAAAATCACTAATGATCTCTTCTAGAGCGATCGTTAGTGCATTGTTAGTGCTTCTTAGCGGATCTACACCTAAGGTTAGTGCTTCATTAGTAAATGTGCTACAATTAAAATACCTTTTGAGGCCAGAGTGAACTTAGCGCCCCCACTTCAAGCACTAACTAAAACTTACTGCCATTCGTTAGTGCATTGGTAGTGCTTCTGGAAAACACTAACAATTTAGTTAGAACTTCAATATTAGTTTACTTATGGCCAATTACATGTAACGAAACACATAATAAATTTATGGGAAATTTTTCATTGCGTCAAATTTCCGTCAAATTCAAGAGTACTAATGATCTATTCTAGTGCAATCGTTAGTGCATCGTTAGTGCTTCTAGAAAGCACTAACAGTTTCGTTTGTCCTTCAATATTAGTGTAGTTATGGACAATTACATGTCACTAAACTCCTATAAGACATTTATTGGGAATTTTTAATTGCATCAAATTTCCGCCATATTCAAAAGCACTAATGATATCTTCTAGTGCAATTGTTAATGGTTCTTAGTGCACCAACCCCTAACGTTAGTACTTCATTAGTGTAGGTGCTACAGGTACAATATCTTTGGAGGGCACGGTGAACTTGCGTCAACTTCAAGCACTAACAAAAAATTAATGCCATTCATTAGTGTATCGTTAGTGCTTCTAGAAAGCACTAAATGTTTGTATGAAATTTGATATTTCTTAAGTTGGTCCCACCAGAAATCTTGAATAAATCCCAAAATATGGTAATGCTAACCTTAATGCTTAGTGCATTTAAGTGCACTAACGATGCAATAACGATTGTCTTTAACTGCATGTTTCTACCTCTATTTGTATAGAATTTGATATTTCTGAAGTTGGCCCCCATCTAAAATCTTGAATAAATCCCAAAATATTGTAGCACTAACGTCAGTGTTTAGTATTTTAAGTGCACTATCGATGCACTAACGATTGCCGTTAATCTATGTTCCTATCTCTATTTGTATAGAATTTGAAATTACTGAAGTTGTCCATCCCACCGAAAATCTTGAATGAATTCCAAAATATGGTAAGACCAACGATAGTGCTTAGTACGTTTAAGTGCACTAACGATGCACTAACGTTTGCCATTAACCCCATGTTTCTATCCCTATTTGTATAGAATTTGATATTTCTGAAGTTGACCACCCCACCAAATTTTTTGAATAGATCTCAAAATATAGTAGCGCTAACGTTAGTGCTTAGTGCGTTTAAGTGCACTAATGATGCACTAATGATTACTGTTAACACTATGTTTCTACCTTTATTTGTATACAACTTGATATTTCTGAAGTTGCCCCCCCCCACCAAAAATCTTGAATAAATCACAAAATATGATAGCACTAACGTTAGTGCTTAGTGCTTATAAGTGCACTAACGATTCCCGTTAACTCAATGTTTCTATCTCTATTTGTATTGAATTTGATGTTTCTGAAGTTTGCCCCCCACTTTAAAACTATTATAACTTCGTACCGGAAGTGATACAAACGAAAATTTTTGCGGTACATTCCGGCACAAACTTAGCACAAACGATTGGCATAGGTTTTCTTTCGAAATTCCAAGGTTGGAGGCTGCCGTCTCTCCAGCCCCCCCACTTCGTACCGGAAGTGGCACAAACGAAACTTTTTGCGGTATATTCCGGCACAAAAGTAGCACAAACGATTGGCATAGGTTTTGTTTCGAAATTCCAAGGTAGGGGGTTGCCGTTTCTACAGTCCCCCACTTTAAAACCCTTATAACTTCGTACCGGAAGTGGTACAAACGAAAATTTTTGCGGTACATTCCGGCACAAACGTAGCACAAACGATTGCCATAGGCTTTGTTTCGAAATTCCAAGTTTGGAGGCTGCCGTTTCCCCAGCCCCCACATTAAAACCCTTATAACTTCGTACCGGAAGTGGTACAAACGAAACTTTTTGCGGTAAATTCCGGCACAAACGTAGCACAAACGATTGCCATAGGTTTTGTTTTGAAATTTTTAGGTGGGGGGCTGCCGTTTCCCCAGCCCCCACTTTTAAACCCTTATAACTTCGTACCGGAAGTGGTACAAACGAAAATTTTTGCGGTACATTCAGGCACAAACCTAGCACAAACGATTGACATAAATTTTGCTTTGAAATTCCTAGGTGGGGGGCTGCCGTTTCCCCAGCCCCCACTTCAAAACCCTTATAACTTCGTACCGGAAGTGGTACAAACGAAAATTTTTGCGGTACATTCCGGCACAAACGTAGCACACACTATTGGCATAGGTTTTGTTTCGAAATTCCAAGGTTGGAGGCTGCCGTTTCTCCAGCCCCCCCACTTTGAAACCCTTATAACTTCGTACCGGAAGTGGTAAAACGAAATTTTTTGTCCGGCACAAACGTAGCACACACGATTGGTATAGTTTTTGTTTCGAAATTCCAAGTTTGGAGGCTGCCGTTTCTCCAGCCCCCCACTTTAAAACCTTATAACTTCATACCCGAAGCGGTACAAACGAAAATTTTTGCGGTACATTCAGGCACAAACCTAGCACAAACGATTGACATAAATTTTGCTTTGAAATTCCTAGGTGGGGGGGCTGCCGTTTCCCCATCCCGCCACTTCAAAACCCTTACAATTTTGTACCGGAAGTGGTACAACCGAAAATTTTTGCGGTACATTCCGGCACAAACGTAGCACAAGCGATTAGCATAGTTTTTGTTTCGAAATTCCAAGGTTGCAGGCTTCCGTTTCTGCAGCCTCTCTACTTCAAAACCCTTATAACTTCGTAGCGGAAGTGGTACAAACGAAAATTTTTGCGGTACATTCCGGCACAAACGTAGCACAAACGATTGGCATAGATTTTGTTTTGAAATTCCTAGGTTGGAGGCTGCCGCTTCTCCAGCCCGCCCCCCCCCCCACTTTAAAACCCTTATAACTTCGTACCGGAAGTGGTACAAACGAAAATTTTTGCGGTACATTCCGGCACAAACGTAGCACAAACGAACGCCATAGTTTTTGTTTCGAAATTCCAAGTTTTGAGGCTGCCGTTTCTCCAGCCCCCCACTTTAAAACCCTTATAACTTCGTACCGGAAGTGGTACAAACGAAAATGTTTACGGTACATTCAGGCACATACCTAGCACAAACGATTGCCATAGGTTTTGTTTCGAAATTCCAAGTTTGGAGGCTGCCGCTTCTCCAGCCCCCCCACTTTAAAACCCTTATAACTTCGTACCGGAAGTGGTACAAACGAAATATTTAGCGGTACATTCCGGCACAAACGTAGCACAAACGATTGGCATAGGTTTTGTTTCGAAATTCCAAGTTTTGAGGCTTCCGTTTCTGCAGCCCCCCCACTTTGAAACCCTTATAACCTTGTACCGGAAGTGGTACAAACGAAAATTTTTGCGGTACATTCCGGCACAAACGTAGCACAAACGATTGCCATAGGTTTCGTTTCGAAATTCCAAGGTGGGGGGGCTGCCGTTTCCCCAGCCCCCCCACTTTAAAACTATTATAACTTCGTACCGGAAGTGGTACAAACGAAAATTTTTGCGGTACATTCCGGCACAAACGTAGCACAAACGATTGGCATAGGTTTTGTTTCGAAACTCCAAGGTGGGGGGGCTGGGGAAATGCACCTTATGATCCAGCCACTTCCTTAGGGGCGTTTACACTTAGTCGATTTGCGTTCGATTCAGTTGAATTGACGTCACTTTCAACTTAATCGACCGTGTAAACGGGAATTCAGCTTAATCGCTTGTTGATCGAAAGCGACTAATCGACTGGCAACTGAATTAAAAGACGTTCTATTTTCTGTGGTTGAAATAATTGAACACATCCATCGATCTGATTCGGCCTAGTTGCTTCGATTTAGTGGCAAATGCAGCGAGTCGATTTAGTCGTGCGACTAAATCGACCAAGTGTAAACGCCCCATTATAGACGTTGTAAGTAGTAGTATTAAATCATCCACAAACTTTGGACCTCTAACCAGAAGAACTTCTTGGTGCGAGCCTGAAAAAAATCAAATAATATCAAGAGTTATAAGTTTAAGACACCTTTTGTACTTCCTGGTATTTATATTTTAATAAATTTTAAGAAAGACAATTGAAGAAAAACTACTTGTTTCGTGCTTCCCTTAATACATACCTAGGTAATTTTAGTCATGTAAAAAAAAAAAAATGTCTCTGTATACAGCAATTTCAACATACACTCATAGTAAGAGGTTTTAATAAATGCAAAATAATAATAATAATAATAATAATAATAATAATAATAATAATAATAATAATAATAATAATAATAAATAAAATAAACAAACAGTGTTAGTTTTGATCTTATTTGATGTATAATATTACCTTTCCCAGTAGAAATAAAACCTCCTGAACATGTCTCCAAGCATAAGCATCTTTCCTTTCGCTTTACTCGTTCCAATCTCCCTTAACGCTCCGATACCCATGATATTTTTTAACTCCCGATTCCCAACAGGGGTTCAGGTGTACCCCAATACAATTTTTCGCAATTAGAAACATTCTTATTTGTGGCATCGATAATATTGGTATGTCAGTTTACAATAACAAAATATAACAATAAAGTAGTTTAAACAAATATGATAATAGTGATGGGCAGTGGGAAGGAAAATAAAAAATGAGAATATTCCCGGGTTTTTTCCCCTGGCATACAAATTCCCGCGAAGGAATTTCTTTCCATTTATTATCATTTACTTATAGCTTTTAAATAATTTGGAGGTTAGAAAATTTGAAATTCGTTGACTATTCTTTATATAACTAATTAATAATGTTTTTTTTTTTTTAATTTCCATTTCCATTTGCACTGCAAAGTAGCAAGATACTAATTTATGAATGATCAAAAGGAACCAGTTTGTAAAGTATTTTAGAAATTCTGTAGAGATAGAGCTGAAATACTAAGAATACACTCCGAACCACGGTCAACAATAGATCTCAATCTGTCAACTGTCTCTAATTCGAATTTCGCTGAGAAAGAATAGATATTTAATAAGAAAAATCTATGTAGTCGTAAATACATATACTTTTCAAATAATGTTTACATATCAAAATTAATTTGCTTCTCAGGATGTTCCTATAGTACCGGTGTTTCCCAACCTGTGTTAATTAGGATTTGTTTGCTTAATTTTACGTTGTCGCGCCCACGAATGGTCTCAAGGGGAAATAGGCCTTCGTGGCCAACTGGTCGGATTTTCAGTATTTTTAAGTTGAGAGAACACTGCTTTTATCACTTGCATTCAAAGAATAATGAATAGTTTGTTCACTCTCCCAAGTAAGCTTCGGTAGTATCCACAAATATCTATTTATACATACACGAGCGCTTGACTAATTTATGGGCGTACTAACAGGGCGTCAAGACACCGACAGAGAACGATAGCCAACAACAACAAAGTATTTATATACCGCCAGATCATAAATATTACAAAATAAGAACAGTTCCTAACAACCTACCATATTGGAGAATCATAGATCATATCAGGGCTCATTGGGGGCAATATCATGAGAATAAGCAGTCTTGGAGAGACTGTCAGCAACCAATTGTGTGGTGGCGAGGCTCGTACACAGCAAAATAATAATAATATTAAAGAATAAGAGGTAGCCTTGAAAAAGGCTGTTTATATAGGGACTTCTTTCTAATTAGTCCGTATCTAAGGCGAGCTATGCAACTCGGGTGGTAGATGATTTATTAGCACACAATTACAATATCAATTAAGCCAAGGCGCAAAGGCGTAGCTGCCCACCACAAGTGTTAGGGCTGTCGAATGAACACTTGTCAAAGAGGACAGAGTTCGGGCCAAAAAGAAATACACAAAAATGGAATTCGGTGGTCTCGTTAGAAATCCGACAAGCGGTGTTAATACGCAAAAGAATGAGTTATTAATACTAATATAAATTAACGTTTAAAGAATATGCAAAAGTAGATCTCATAGCACAGTTAATACTCGTGTGTAGGCTTCAGCGAGTAGGAATACCACTGCTATCAGTCAGTTTAGATTACTGAACAATTATCATATCAAAATACATCATCTCTCTACCACTAAACAAAGATATATATCCTCTCGTTACTAAGAGGTCTTCGAAATCAAACATGAATAACAATTGACCAAAAGAGAGGAGCGCTTGGGGTTCGCTCTATCAACATTCACATAAGATATATCAAAACAATAAAAGGTTTCAAAGTAGTTTTGAAACTACTTGGGAGGTGATTCTCTCTACAGTTAAGGCACTTGATGGAGAAGGAAATGCAAGCGATAAGTACATAGAAATATTACAGAAACTCAGGCCCGTAGCCAGCCCAAAAATGTAGAGGGGGCCCGGTAGAAGTTGGGGGGGCCGAGCCAACCATATTATAGTTCATCAAATAGTAACATCAGCAATTCATCATATCTGCTCTTGAATGTTTAAGTATTTTGCTTCTACTTAATTCTATTATCCCCCCCCCCTTACACACACATTAAGTTAACATTCTGAAATCTACATGAAAAAAACTTGAATTTTATTAAATGGGTATTACTAACTACCCGAATTAGAATTAAAATATAAATGTTTTAATAGTCCCACATGTAATACTAACATTAAGATCAATGAATGAATGAATGAATGATTGGGGGGTTAATGGGGACGTCAGCAACGAGGCTATATGTCCCCGTCACGACTGACACGGTGGCTCTGGACTAAAAACGTAAACAGAAAAAGCTTAAAATACCAAAGCACAATAAACAAGTGCTGCTAAATAATAAGAGAAAACGAAAAAGAGAAAATAAAAGAATAAATAAGCTAAAACAGATAACAATAACAATATATAGAAAACAATAAAAGCTAGCAAAAAGTAAAAATTTAGCAGCAATAAAAAGCGAAAACACACTAAAACAGCTCAGAGAACGTGAGCAACCCCACAAGCTTTAACAAAGTCAAATACCCGGCAAACTATATCTCTTGAATCCCCCAAAGCGCGGGTAAGAACAGAAGGCAATCCGAAACGTTCTCTGAGAGCTGAGTATTCAGGACACTCAACAAGAATGTGCCGAATACTCAGCGGGACTATACACTCCTCACAGTACGGACGGTTCAGTCTTTGCAGCAAGTAGCCATGCGTCAGATGAGAGTGTCCGATACGCAGACGCGCCAGGAGCACTTCATCTCGACGACGATGGCACGAGGACGTACGCCACTCACCTAGGAGTGGTTTGACTGCATGCAATTTATTTTCAATGGCCTGGTCCCAATCGGCTTGCCAGTGAGAGCGCATCAACATGTGAAAATAGGAACGAAGATCGGAGCAAGGAAGGCTATGCTCCAGTGCAACCCCGGCCAAGGCGGCGTTCTTGGCGGCTGTATCGGCAAGTTCGTTTCCCCGGATGCCGACATGACCCGGCACCCAGCAGACAACGACGACACAACCCTGTTGCTGCAATTGATGGCATCTCAGAAGAATGTCCTGCACGAGAGAGTGCATACTAAAGGCATTCTGTATACTCAGAACCACGCTCTGAGAATCTGTGCAAACAAGCACACGACGTAATGAAAGCGTGAGAGCATGGTCCAAGGCAAGCTTAAGTGCAGTCAATTCGGCAGTGTACACGGAACACAGGCGATGCAAATTGAATTCTGAGCTGCCCTCGTCGGTGACAAAGGCACAGCCTACAGAATCCCCATCCTTAGAACCGTCCGTATAGAACACACTAAAATCGGGGTACTGATCTAACAGTGCGGCAAACTCTTGCTGGTACACCTGGGAACTAGTTTGCTGTTTCGAATGCAGAGACAAACGTAAATCATGCCGAGGTAGACGAAGCAGCCATGGTGGAATAGCACAAAAGCGAACCAACGAAAGAGAGGGAGACACGAACTCGTCGGCAAGAAGGCTCTCGCACGCACGGATGTACCATGGACGTTTAGAGCGAGGACGTGCAGCATAGCGCTCGTATATCCGACCACCACGGAGACATGGTCTACACGGGTGGTCTGGAATACAACGCACATGCGCAGAATAATTAAGGAGTAGTCTACTGCGACGATATACTAACGAAGGTTCATTGGCGTCAGCATACAGGCTGGCGACGGGACTTGTTCGGTAGGCGCCAGTAGCAATACGAATACCCAGGTGATGCACTGTGTCAAGTTGTCGTAACAGAGAAGCACGAGCAGAACCATAGACAATACAGCCATAGTCTAACTTGGACCGAATTAGACTACGGTACAAACGAAGTAGAACAGTACGATCAGCACCCCACGTGCGGTGGGAAAGGACACGAAGGAGATTCAGAGCTCGAAGACAAGAATATTTAAGATTCCGTACATGTGGTGCCCACGACAAGCGACGGTCAAACACCAGACCTAAGAAACGGACTGTATCAACGAATGACAAACGGGTGCCATCGAGGTATAAGTCCGGGTCAACAAAATCAAGTACGCTGCCGGCAGAAGTGAACACATTGGGATTTCTCGGTGGAAAAGCGAAATCCAGTCTCATTCGACCAGCGAACGAGACGATTGAGAGTCAGTTGAAGCTGTCGAGTAATGCCGCGAAGGTGGCGGGAGCGACAGAAAATGACAAGATCGTCAACATAAAGCAGACCAGATACAGGAGGCTGGATCTGCGAAAGAACGCTGTTGACTGCGACAGCAAACAACGTGACACTAAGAACACTGCCTTGTGGAACACCATTTTCTTGTACAAAGCGCTCTGAAAGACTAGATCCCACACGCACTCGAAAATTTCGCTCGTGAAGAAAATTCGCGATAAATTGCGCCATATGCCCACGAAGACCCCAGTCATATAATTGTTTTAGGATTCCGTAACGCCATGTGGTGTCATACGCCTTCTCTAAGTCGAAGAATATAGCTACAAGATGTTCGCCGTGGAGAAACGCGTCTTGAATTTCACCCTCAAGATAAGCGAGATTGTCTGTAGTGGATCGGAAACGACGAAATCCACTTTGATGCTTGCTCAGAAGTGAATTGGATTCCAAATACCACACCAGGCGCTTGTTGACCATGCGTTCAAACAGCTTACAGACGCAGCTCGTGAGAGCAATGGGTCTGTAGCTCGTGGGGCTAGTTGCGACTTTGCCTGGCTTCAAGATAGGAAGAACGAGAGCCTCACGCCAAGCCGGTGGAAAAAAACTCCTCGACCCAGAGGCGATTATACAGTTGCAAGAGAGCAAGCTGTGTATCGCGGGGGAGGTTGCGCAACATTTCATAGGGTATACGATCAAGACCTGGAGCAGTATTGGATGATTCACGAAGAGCAGAATCGAATTCAACGAGGGTGAAAGGAGCATTGTAATCTTCGTTGTTCGCGGTACGGAAGTTTAACGGGTTCCGCTCTAAACGCGCCCTAATGGGAACGAATGCTGGAGGATAATGTTCAGACTCAGAGATAGATGCAAAGTACTGGGCCAAAGTGTGAGCTATCTCCGAAGTGTGAGTAACTAAGACACCATCCACAGACAAAGCAGGAACGTCAAAAGTAGGAGAATTGCCATTAAGAGAGCGCCACACAGTGGACATCGCTGTGCGACTAATGACGGACGAAACGTAATGCATCCAGCTTTGGCGCTTCGAGAGCTTGATAAGACGTCGAGCTCGAGCACGTAGAATGCGGAAACGCTGCAGATTGTCGTCAGTTGGATGACGATTAAAAGTGGCTAAAGCGTGCCGACGAGCTAGGATAGCCTCACGGATTTCCGCAGACCACCATGGAACACGCCGGCGGGAAACGTCGCCACCGCATTCTGGAATGGAACCATGAGCAGCATCAAGAACAGTCTGCTCAAAAGCCTCAGCCACAACAGCTACAGGGAGATCATCAGGACACTGAAACACACTGAGCTCACGGAATTTACGCCAGTCAGCACGCTTCAAATTGAAGCGGCGGAGAGATAAAGGAGGAGTAACAGGGAGACCTTCAACAAACAACGGGAAGTGATCACTGCCACAAAGATCGGGATGCACTCGCCATGTCAATGGGGTCAAGAGACCAGCACTACACAGGGAGAGGTCTATACAAGAATAGGTGCCATGGGCAGTGGAAAAATGAGTAGGACTGCCGTCATTGAGGAGAAGCAAGCCACTCTCCTCAAGAAATTCCGTTACCTGACGGCCACGACCGTCAGTGCGGACCGAGCCCCACAAGCGATGATAGGCATTAAGGTCTCCTACAAGCAAGACTGGCGGCTCGAGCTGATGGAAGAGCTGAAGCAGATCGGCGGTGCTAAAGGCTTCTGATTGAGGAATGTACAATGAACAAACTGTGAGCGGGCGAGAGAAGTATACTCGCACCGCAACTGCTTGCAGGCGGGAGACTAGGTGAATCTCCCGAGAATGAAAAGAATCAGAGACGCATATGGCCACGCCGCCAGCAGCGTGACCAGCATCTGACTCATCACATCTGTACATAGTGTAGCCAGAAAGAAGGAAGGACTGGGTAGGCTTAAAATGGGTTTCTTGCAAACAAACGACAACTGGCGAGTGGTCGGAGACCAGTTGTAGCAATTCCTCACGGTGACTACAGAAACCATTCAGGTTCCACTGAAGAAGCGCCATACTGGAAGAAATCAACGTTTAAGGCGAACTTTCCCACGCGGTCCAATCACAGCCCACTCAGTATCCATCAGTTCGTCCTCCACCATGTCAGACTTCAGAGAAGCTGCAGGTGGCTTACGAACTGGAGTAGATTTCGGTCTCTTCGGAGAGAGAACCGTGTCGTTTAACCTGCGGATATGCTGACTGAATTTCAGGCCAGCCATGTAAGGTGATCGGCGATGGGCGGGAGTGCGCCGAAGACCACCACTAACAGTAACACGAGGAAGTTTCGGACGTTCACTCGGCGTTACAGCTGGAGGCTTGGCATGTTCGCTCGTTGTTGCAACGGGGGTCTTAAGAAGTTCGCTCATCTTTGCAACTGGGGTCTTCGATTCGCAACTACGCTTTGGGACCAAGTCCGTTTGGGTGGAAACGTCGACGGTCTGTGTAGCTACAGATTTCCGAGAAATAGCAGCGACAGTAGCGAAGGGAACAGAAAGCGAGGAAGGAAGGCTTTCTTTCAATCGACGCTTCGCATCTGTAGCAGAAATCTTCTCGACTCCCATGAGTTCTCGGATACGCTTTTCGCGCTGATAAGCTGGACAATCCCGAGACCAAGCAGAATGCTCTCCCTTGCAGTTAACACAGAAGGGCTTGGTCGCTTTGCAGGGTTCCGCACCATGAATACCCTGGCCACAATTCGCACAAAGAGCAGCACTCGCATTACACGAGGTGCTGGTGTGCCCAAAATGTTGACATTTAAAGCAGCGCAGAGGACTGGGTATGTAGGGTCGAACTTTTAAACGATAGTAACCAGCTTTCACAGACTCCGGAAGCGTGGGCAGACTAAAAGTAAGAATCAGTGACTGAGTAGCGACAAGTTCACCTGACTTCTTACTTTTGATTCGAGCTACCTCTATAACGTGTTGGTCCGCTAATTCCGACTTGATCTCCTCTTCGGTGGCATTGAGGAGATCCCAACACGATATCACCCCTCTTCAAACGTTCAGCATACGATGAGGTTCGACTGACACCTTCACCGGTCCAATGGCAGTTAACTTAATTAACTTCGCCGTTTGCTTCTCGTCGGTTGTTTCCACCAATAAAGTGCCATTCCGCAGTTTCTTTATGTCTTTAACCTGCCCGGCTTGATGAGTAATGACTTTATTGATTACAAAAGGGGATAAGCCCTTAATAGCACTCGGACGGTTTTCTTCAGTACTGGCACTTTCAACGTCTTTCTCTCTAATTACAAGATATCGGACAACAGGGGTCGCGATACTTGTCTGTTCCTCAATTTTACTATCATTTTGTTTGGGCTTCTTCCGTGAGGGAGAGCCCGGATCTGTTTTTTGTGTTTTGGTACCCATAAGAAAAAGATTTTTTGAAACATTTATAAAGGAAAAAAAGGGTGTGAGGTCACACCGGGGCGTTAATGGGGAGAACTAACGCTACCCCCTGGCAATCCTTTCGCCACGCCCTCAAACTTAGGATCAGCGTGGGGCCAACGCGGTCAAGGGGAATGGGCGTGCAACAAAAAAAAAACATTCCCGTCGACAAAAACGCGTGACCCCGGAAAAAGGAAGAGGTAGAACTAAAGAAAAGAGACCTGGCCAACGAAAAGATAGACCCCCACCAGCCCAAAAGGAACAAAACAAAACAATAGGTGCGGATTTTTTTGTACTTTTATTTGTTTTTAAATTTTTTTTGGCTTTTTTTGTTTTACGATGTTTTTTGTTTTTTGTTTTTAATTTTCTCAAAGACTCAACACGCCGGACAACACAAACACTGGACTGACACAACAGCAGGCCGGGTGGGTGCACGTCTTCCCCAAGTGGAGGAAGACGTCCACTAGACCTTCCTCTTCCCGACTCCCACCAACCACCCGCAAGTCCGGTAGCGGTATTCGCGGCTGAGAGGGCATGCAATGATATGATATGAAGATGAGGGGTGATAAATGAATGACGTATGAAGCCGCCCTCTCAGCTCCACCCCCTCCCCGACGATGACGGTCCGCTACATGGAGGGGGACATTAAGATCAAGAACGAGAGATGATCTACTGTGAAATAAGGAAATTCAACTTTACTTAGGCTCTTGTCTAGGGTTAACTTGCGAAGTTGCCCTTCCCTTTTATCAAAATTTTGAAAATTTAAATAGAAAAAATTGATAATTTCATTGCTTCTGTGCTTGATAACATGTAAGTGAAGCGTAATTTATGTGTAATACCTTTTGATAAGCGGTTATAAAGACGGGACTAATTCGCAAGTAGAGGGAACTACTTGTCTCTAGGTTCAGGACGGTTGGATTGTGGATAATTTTCGAGTAAACATGCCTGCAAGTGTACGGGGTCTTTGCGCTGTATGTGAATTGACAGTACTAACATTTGTAAAACATGATGTTGATAATGAGGTTAATCTTTTGAATATTCATGGCTTAATTAGTGAAAGAACAAAGACCACCAATAATCGTTCACGAGTTTCTACTTGAGATAGGATAGCTCTACAAACCTAAGTACGTACTAAGGTAAGGGCGAAGTAGACATAGCCTAACCTAAGTAACTAGTAGTGCGTTATCCCATCTTACTTCGGCTTCTCGTTTCGCTCGTTCTCCCTCTCAACTCCGCACTCCCCCTTAACTACCCACAACCATGCTCCACGCGGCCTGCCAGTCTCCCCTTTGGGTTAATAATGGACTTCCATATGTAATTGTGGTTCCTCCCCCGTACTTACACCCTTGAGGTAACGTTACAGAACATAAAATGAGTTAAGTTTAAGTAGAAATTGATGATTGTAGATTTTATTATGTTTTTTGTTGAAAATTAGGTGGACGGGTAGCTTTGAAGTAATTCCCTTCTTTACAATTACAGTTGTTTTTTTTATTTAATATTTATACTAAGTTCTTGTTTAAAATATTAAATTAAACTCGTTTTATATAAATGAACCACCTGCACACTATACCAAGAAGACACATACCAAAACAGCTTTAAAAAAAATACTATGACGCTATTCAAAGCCAAACTGAGAAAAAAATGTATGCGGCATGCGTAATATCGTAGGTTACATTTGTAAATCCTGTAGTTTTTGGACAACGTACAACAAGCGTATAAATGAAAACGCATGTTTTATAATATTTTCTGTATAAGTGTTCCACCTATACACATTTTCCGTATGAAACAATATAGGATGTCAGGATCTCACATACAAATGGACGTATGTAACACATAGGTGACGAAGGTAACATACATATATGTATGTAATATAAGGAAGAATGTTAGACATCAGACATCCTGCAAACGGTATGATGTAACACCTAAGGGCAGTGCCTATTTAGCACACGGATAACGTATGCTCCGTTCTGATTTTTGTAGTAAGCAAGAGGACTCCGTATATTTGTACAATATACCACTGTCCGGAGAACGGATTTTTCTCAATAAGTAAAACGCTCCACCCATCTAGTATCGAGTAAAAGCATAACTGCTTCTTTCATGTTGAATTACAACATTATTACGCGTACGCGATTAAGAAATAGTTCCAATTTACAACGTTTTTATATGAAAACTAGCTACTTCCACGGGACCCCCCACTCCAAGTACAATACAAAACATTTTGCTACTTAATTTCTCCTCTAAATCTACTCATTGACATGGAGGGTGCATCCCGATCTTTGTGACAGTGATCACTTCCCGTTGTTTGTTGAAGGTCTCCCTGTTACTCCTCCTTTTCCTCTCAGCCGCTTCAATTTGAAGCGTGCTGACTGGCGTAAATTCCGTGAGCTCAGTGAGTTTCATTGTCGTGATGATCTCCCTGTAGCTGTTGTGGCTGAGGCTTTTGAGCAGACTGTTCTTGATGCTGCTCATAGTTCCATTCCAGAATGCGGTGGCGACGTTTCCCGCCGCCGTGTTCCATGGTGGTCTGCGGAAATCCGTGAGGCTATCCTGGCTCGTCGGCACGCTCTTGCCACTTTTAATCGTCATCCAACTGACGACAATTTGCAGCGTTTCCGCATTCTACGTGCTCGAGCTAGACGTCTTATCAAGCTTTCGAAGCGCCAAAGCTGGATGAATTACGTTTCGTCCATCAATAGTCGAACAGCGATGTCCACGATGTGGCGTCGGGTCCGCTCTCTTACTGCCTATACTCCTCCTGTTGATGTTCCTGCCTTGACTGTGAATGGTGTCTTAGTTACTCACCCTTCGGAGATAGCTAACACTTTGGGCCAGTATTTTGCTTCTATCGCTGAGTCAGCACATTATCCTCCTGCGTTCATTCCACTTAGGGCCAGTTTAGAGCGGACAACGTTAAACTTCCGTAGCGCCAAGAGCGAAGATAACAATGCTCCTTTCATCCTTGTTGAATTCGATTCTGCTCTTCGTGAATCCTCCAATACTGCTCCAGGTCCTGATCGTATACCTTACGAGATGTTGCGCAACCTCCCCCGCGAAACACAGCTTGCTCTCTTCCAACTGTATAATAGCCTCTGGGTCGAGGAGTTTTTTCCACCGGTTTGGCGTGAGGCTCTCGTTCTTCCTATCTTGAAGCCAAGCAAAGTCGCAACTAGCCCCACGAGCTACAGACCCATTGGTCTCACGAGCTGCGTCTGTAAGCCGTTTGAACGCATGGTCAACAAGCGCCTGGTGTGGTATTTGGAATCCAATTCACCTCTGAGCAAGCTTCAAAGTGGATTTCGTCGTTTCGATCCACTACAGACAATCTCGCTTATCTTGAGGGTCATATTCAAGACGCCTTTCTCAACGGCGAACATCTTGTTGCTATATTTTTTGATTTAGAGAAGGCGTATGACACCACGTGGCGTTACGAAATCCTAAAACAATTATATGACTGGCCCACTTTATCTCGAATTTTATTCACGAGCGACATTTTCGTGTTCGTCTGGGATCTAATCTCTCAGAGCGCTTTGTACTAGAAAATGGTGTTCCACAAGGCAGTGTCCTTAGTGTCACGTTGTTTGCTGTCGCCGTCAACAGCGTTCTTTCGGAGATCCAGGCTCCTGTGTCTGGTCTGCTGTATGTTGACGACCTTGTAATTTTCTGTCGCTCCCGCCACCTTCGCGGCGTTACTCGACAGCTCCAAAGGACTCTCAATCGTCTTGTTCGCTGGTCGAATGAGACTGGATTTCGCTTTTCCACCGAGAAATCCCAATGTGTTCACTTCTGCCGGCAGCATACCTGCGTTGTTGACCCGGACTTGTACCACGATGGCACCCGTTTGGCCTTCGTCGATACAGTCCGTTTCTTGGGTCTAGTGTTTGACCGTCGCTTGTCGTGGGCACCACATATTCGGAATCTTAAACACTTGTCTTCGTGCTTTGAATCTCCTTCGTGTTCTTTCCCACTGCACATGGGGTGCTGATCGTACTGTTCTGCTTCGTTTGTACCGTTCTAATTCGGTCCAAGTTAGACTATGGCTGTATTGCCTATGGTTCTGCTCGTGCTTCTCTGTTACGACAACTTGACACAGTGCATCACCTGGGTATTCGGATTGCTACTGGCGCCTACCGTACTAGTCCCGTTGCCAGTGTGTATGTTGAAGCCGATGAACCTTCGTTAGCGTATCGTCGCAGCAGACTACTTCTTAATTATTCTGCGCATGTGCGTTGTATTCCAGACCACCCGTGTCGACCATGTCTCCGTGGTGATCGGATATACTAGCGCTATGCTGCACGTCCTCGCTCTACACGTCCCTGGTACATCCGTGCGTGTGAGAGTTTCCTTGACGACGATTTTGTGTGGTCGTCTCTTTCTTTGGTTCACTTTTGTGCTATTCCGCCATGGCTGCTTCGTCTACTTCGTCATGATTTACGTTTGTATCTACATTCCAAACAGCAGACTAGTTCCCAGGTGTATCAGCAAGAGTTTGCCGTACTGTTAGATCAGTACCCCGATTATAGTGTGTTCTTTACGGACGGTTCTAAGGATGGGGATTCTGTGGGCTGTGCCTTATTCACCGACGAGGGCAGCTCAGAATTCCATTTGCATCGCCTGTGTTCCGTCTTCACTGCTGAATTGACTGCAATTCAACTTGCCTTGGACCATGTTCTCACGCTTTCATTACGTTGTGTGCTTATTTGCACCGACTCGCAGTTCGTCGTTCTGAGCTTACAGAATGTCTTCTCTACGCATTCTCTCGTTCAAGACATTCTCGTGAGGTACCATCAATTACAGCTACAGGGTTGTGTCGTCGTTGTCTGCTGGGTGCCGTGTCATGTCGGCATTTGGGGAAATTAACGTGCTGACACAGCTGCCAAGGACGCCGCCTTGGCTGGGCTTTGGGTCTTCCGTGCTCTGATATTTGTCGTCATTTTTCCTGCTTGATGCGCACTCACTGGCAAGTAGTTTGGGTCCAGGCAAATGAGAATAAACTTCACGCCGTTAAGCCCCTTCTCGGTAATTGGCGAACGTCTTGAATCGTAGAGATGGAGTGCTCCTGGCACGTTTGCGTATCGGACACTCTCATCTAACGCATTGTTATCTGCTGCGTGGCACGGACCGTCCGTACTGTGAAGAGTGCATTGTCCCTCTGAGTATTCAGCATATTCTCGTTGAATGTCCTGAATACTCAGATGTCAGAGAACGTTATCGACTGCCTTGTATTCTTACCCGTGCGTTGGGGGTTGACAGTAATATAGTTAGCCGGCTACTTGCGTTTATTCGTGCTTCTGGTGTTGCTCACGTTCTCTGAGCTCTTTTAGTGTGTTGCTATTATTTTATTGCTGCTAATTTTTTATATTTCTGTCACGTTTTATTGTTTTCTATATATTGTTATTGTCATCTATTTTATCTTATTTATTCTTTTATTCTCGTTTTTTTGTTTTTGCTTTTCGTTTTCTTATTTAGGAGCGCTTTGGTTCCTTGAACACTATTATTTTTAGCCTGTTCTTATTTTTTACAATTCTGAGCAACCCTGTTTATCGTGACGGGGACATATAGCCTCGTTGCTGACGTCCCCATTAACTCCCCTATTCTATCTATCTATCTATCTCCTCTAAATCTAGCAAATTGTTTACTAGTCCTGGCTCCTCAACCCGGAATTTAATCCTTAAACTTAAACGTAAAATATGTTTACTTGCTCAGTTACTCATCTAATTAAGGCAATTTAGCTTAACTTTATTCTTCTACGAGAACAAACATATCAATGTCTTTACAACCATAATTTTTACGGTGAATGTTCCACCACAGTTCTTGTTTTACATATCACACCACAATAATTTGGACCCTACTAGAATCAATCGCTTTTAACGGAACTCGGAACTCTTAATTCAATTCACAACTAATTGTTCCACAGTTAATCTAAGGTTTGTTGTTGACGAGGATTTTGCAATGCATGTATTTACTACAACTACCCAATAGACTAACAATAACCTACCGCCGTTACTGCAATCGACATAAGATAAACGGTTAGTTCCTGCTCTTATTTTTATGATTAGGCTTGCAGCAAGCACTTCATACTTCGTCTCCTACCTCCCAGATCGCTATTATAACTGTGGCATGAAGTATTATGAATATATTCCTTCTTCTCGTAAAACCTTGCTTCAATATGTATTGTGTCATTTCATATCGAGATTCGAGAAGACTAATAAACTTTACTTTAACTCCTTTAAAATGTATAGAGGTGTTCATCAAATAGTTAAAATGCAAAAATTCTTGGAATAGTCTCTTTTATATTGCATTTTATTCTTAGTGTTTACACATAGAATTAATCAAGATTTTTTGCAAGCCTTCCATGAAAATTTTAGAGGGGGGCAAGAAAAATTTAGGGGGGCCGGCCCCCTCTTGCCCCCCGTGGATACGAGCCTGCAGAAACTGTTGTAACGTACCTGAGGTCCGTGGTCCTACCGCCAGGCACTCTGAACTCGAGATGGCGAGATTCCTTGGGTTACCACCGGCGTTGTCATAGACATTTCGTACACTCCAAGAAGCAAGTTTCACTTAACACACTAAACTACACTGTAGTTACCATTACTCACTTGTATTTCGAACAGCTGAAACACAAGAGCAGGATAGAAGGACGATTACCAGGACTTCGTACCAGGAATATTGGAACTTCGCACAAGCTGGTCTTCTTCCGGATCGAATATATTGGAATATAGGTGAGACGAATGGTAGAACGCAGCACCCAAATAGAATGGCATCCAACGGGGCTTCACTCCACAGGTCCTCTCTGTTTTCCGCAGTATACTATAGCACTCGCACGCCGATGAATGAGGCGCTAATAGATGTTTCAAGAAATCAATGAGAAGTTCAGATAAGGAAGTATTGTGAGAATTTGAAATGACGCAAGCGACACAAGTTGTTCGAGGTATAAAGAGTGTTATTATTTGGCTCGAGTAAGTCCGTTAACTTGTTACAACAGGTGACTTCCTACATGAGGTCTCGAGAATTATGTAAATCAGGCTTAGCGCAAGCAAACAATAGTTGACGATATAGGAAGCGTTTAGGAGCCAAAGCAGTCAGAGTTAATGATGGATCGTAAGGGGATCCGTGAATAGCACAATTCTTAGAGGTCGATAAACAAAGTCTTATTAACAGCGAATAACTCTAGTGCAGCTGAAGTTAACACTGCTGAATCAATTGACGATAACACAGGCACTGTTCGTAACAAAGAGATCGAAGTTCTTAACTAAGCGACCGTGGTATTAAAGTATTCGCTTTATACGACCTGTGATGTTAATCAAAAGTTAGTACCGACACGACAAAGTAGCACTAGTCGATAATGGACGTGACGGGAGATAAACTGTCTCCTTCGGAGAGGGAGTTCGAAGAACTTTCCGATAGCAGTTCGATTCTGCGACGGACAGTAAGTCCTCGTTGCCAACTTAGTAATTTTCTCCCGGAGGAGCAACAGACGTAAAGTCTGCGTGTCAACGTCCCGGCGTAATTCCCCCTTAGACGACGGACAGCATGTTCACGCCGTAAAGTTTCGAAAAAGTTCCTCCCTTAGACGACGGACGGCATGTTCGCGTCATGAAGGTTCGACGGAATTCCCCCAAAATGGCTGAGCAGCAAGCATGCTCGTGCCTCAATGTTAACGCAGTGATTTTCCCCTCTTTCTGACTCACGAGAGAGGGTGCAATAGGTTTCTGTTCAAAGCCTATCAAATGCACTAGGCACTACTGCAGTGTCGGGCATATACGGCTGTAAGCGCTACTCTTACCTGATTGAAGTTTGATTATCGGTAGAACGAAATTTAGACTTTGAGTTGCGCAGGAGAACGAAGAGGCGTTTCCTAGATAATTTTTATAGAGAATCCTGATAACTATAAGAGGTTTGATATTTGACCTCATGTGTACAAAAAGTCATATCTGGACACAGAAAGTGAAAATTCAGTATGACAATTTTAATTACTTCATTGTCAGCAATAGTAGAAAATGGATTGATCTGGCTCATACTAGGCCAACCTAGGCCAACTCAGGAGCCCCTGGGAAATTGAGCACCTTACACCGTGAACCCACGACCTCCATTTTAAGGGTGAATTTGTTCCCTTTTATGAGTACTTTTTAGGGGGTGTATTCGTTCTCTTTTATGACCACTTTTAAGGGGTGAACTCGTTCCCTTTTATGAGCATATTTTTCAACCCCTACGAACACATAGCAGAACATCAGATAACAGATAAGAATATGAAACATAGAAGGGGTGTATTCATTCTCTTTTATGAGCATATTTTCCAACCCCTACGAACACATAACATAACAAGGGTCCCTATTTTAACATAGCACTGTTTTCGTTCCCAACCCTTAATTGAATATAGCGCATCAGACAGAGACTAAGAAACATAGTGAAGATTAAAGGGTGAGCTCGTTCCCTTTTATGAGCATATTTCCAACCCTTATTTTAATCACGAACACACAGCAGAGCGGGGCTCATTTTTCAACACTTATTTTACCATAGCAGATAAAACATAGAAGGGAGCCACCCCTCTGGACCAGCATTGGCCAACTCAGGAGCCCCTGGGAAATTGAGCACCTTACACCGTAAACCCACGGTCTTTTACGACCTCCATTTTAGGGGTGAATTTGTTCCCTTTTATGAGCACTTTTTAGGGGGTGTATTCGTTCTCTTTTATAAGCACTTTTTAAGGGGTGAACTGGTTCCCTTTTATGAGCATATTTTCCAACCCCTACGAACACATAGCAAAACATCAGACTACGTAACATAACGAACATACAGCAGAGCGGAGAATACATAAAACCTGTTCCACCCCTATTTGAACCGAGCATATTTTTAAGGGTGAACTCGTTCTATTTTATGAGCATATTTTCCAACCCCTATTTTAACATAACAGAAATGACATAAGAATACGTAACATAGCAGATAACACATAAGACTATGTAACATAGCAGGGGTGTACTCATTCCAACCCTTATTTTAACATAACAGAAATAGCAGACAATGAGCAAAAATTACAATCGAACACCCACGGTCTACAGATAGTCATTTTAGAGGGTGTATTCACTCATTCTCTTTGATGACCATTTTTTTCCACCCCTAATTGAAATTACATAGCAGAGCAGATAATACATCAGATTCGTTTCCTTTTATGAGCACTTTTAAGAGTGTATTCATTCCCTTTTATGATTACTTTTTCAACCCCTATTTGAACATTTTAACATAGCAGAAATTTATGAACACATTCCCCACCCCTATTTTAACGTAGCACTGATTTCGTTCCCATCCCCTAATTTAACATAGCAGAAATGACACAAGCATGTCCTCAAACTACTGACCATCGTGAACAAAGGTCAAACTCAAAAACGAAACTATATATCGAGGTGGTGTGTCCACATTTAGTAACTGGTCATCAACTACTGATCATCGAGGTCAAAGATCAAAATACATAAAACCTAATAACTCGAAAACGGAGCCACATATTGAGGTGGTGTTTCCATATTTAGTAATTGGTACCAACTACTACAAGTTCCAAAATAATGACAATCGGGGTCAAAGGTCAAAATACTTAAAACCTAATAACTCGAAAACGGAGCCACATATTGAGGTGGTGTTTCCACATTTAGCAAGAGGTCATTAACTACTACAAGTTCCAAAAATAATGACCATCGAGGTTAAAGGTCAAAAACTCGAAAACGGAGCCACATATTGAGGTGGTGTTTCCACATTTAGCAAGAGGTCATTAACTACTGCAAGCTCCAAAAATAATGACCATCGAGGTCAAAGGTCAAAATACTTAAAACTTAATAACTCGAAAATGGATCCACATACTGAGGTGCTGTTTCCACATTTAGCAAGAGGTCATCAAATACTACATGTCTCAAAATTAGTGGCCATCGAGGTCAAAGGTCAAAATACTTAAAACCTTAAAACTTTTAAACGGAGCAACGCATCGAGGTGTTGTTTCCAAATCTCGTAATAGATCATCAACTAGTACAAGTTCCAAAATAATGACCATCGAGGTCAAAGGTTAAAATACTTAAAACCTAATAACTCGAAAACGGAGCCAAATATCGAAGTGGTGTTTCCACATTTAGTAATTGGTCATCAACTAGTACATGTTAAAAAAGTACTGACCATATAGGTCAAAGGTCAAAAACTAGAAAATGGACCCACATATTCAGGTGCTGTTTCCAAATCTAGTAATAGATCATCAACTAGTACAAGTTTAAAAAAGTACTGACTATCGAGGTCAAAGGTCAAATATTTAAGCCTTAATAACTTGTAAACAGCGTGTCGGATAAATTTGTGTGACCTATTCAGTTTTATACCAAGCAGAAAAAAAGTGAAGAATGAATAAATTTGAGTGGCTTATTTGCTATTGTACTAACGAGGAATGCCATTTTGTACTACTCAAATAAACGAAGGAATAAATTTGTACTAACCTAAGAAAAGCGAATAAAATGTCCATTTTAATTAAACGAATCAATAAATTTATACTAACCAGAAAAAAGCGAAGAAGGACCATTTCGTACTACTCAAATAAACGAAGAAATATTCAGTTTTGTACCAACTAGAAAAAAAGACCATGCTAACTATTTAAATAAACATAGGAATAAATTTGTACACCGAGGAAAAGCAAAGAAATAGCATTTTATGGCATTCAAATAAACGAAGGAATTCATTTGGATAGAGTATTTAGTTTTGTACCAACCAGAAAAAAAAGAATAACATTTGAGAGGTCTATTCTCTTTTGTACCAACTGGAAAAGTGAAGAAGAGCCACTTCAACTATCTTAGAATTTTATATCATTAGGTACTGTTTAAACAAACGAAAATTGACCATTATGTAACTTTTGAACTACTGAAATGTTCTATTTTTGTATCAATCAGAAAAAAGCGAAAAAGACCATTTTAACAAGCTCAGAATTTATATACATTTTGTACTAATCAAATATACGAAAGAATAAATTTAAGTGACCTATTCAATTTTGTACCAATGAGAAATGTCATTTTAACTGGCTCAGAATTTTACTACTCAAATAAGCAATGGAGTATTTAGTTTTATACCACCGAGAAAAGCAAAGAAATTGTACCATTTTGGAGTATTAAAATAAACAAAGGACTTATAATTTGTGTCAATTCTTAAAAAGGCCATTTTTTATTATTTCAACAAACAAAAAAGGAAAAAGCAAAAAAGGACCATTTTAAACTAGTCTAGTAAACGAAGGCATAAATATGAATGAGACTAGAGAAAAAACCGAAGAATTCCCATTTTAACTAGTTCAATATTTCTGTACAATTTTGTAGTACCCAAATAAACGAAAGAAGGGCCATTTTATACTTCTTTGTACCATTAAAAAAACAGGATGACTTGAGTAGTCTAAGTTTTTGTACTCATTCGAAGAAAAGCAAAGAAGAAACATTTTAAGTAGCTCAGCTTTTTTATACCAATTGTTTTAACCATTTATAACAGGCTTAGATTTTTATGCCTTTTTGTAATATTTGTACCAAACAAAAAAAGCTACACAAATTTGTAATAACCACTAAAAGCGAAGAAAGACCATTTGAATGGCCTTTTGAATTTTATATCATTTTGTAATACTCAAATTTGGATGGATTATTTAGTTTTATACCAAGCAGAAAAGTAAACAAAGGTATAAATTTGTACTGACCAGAAAAGCGAAGACATTTAAAAAATAATAATAAATTTATTGGAGGTGTCCTATTTCCTTTTGTACCAACGAGAACCATTTTTAACTGACTTAGAATTTTATACCCTTTTGTAATATTTGTACCAAACAAAAAAGCAAGGAAATACCATTTTAAATAGCTCAGAATTTCTTGACCATGTTGTACTATTTAAAGAGGCGAAGGGATAAATTCAATTTTTCACCAACGAGAAATGCCAGTTTAACTAACTCAGACTTTTATACCATTTTGAAATTTTTAATAAACAAAGGAATATACTTGTACTAACCAGATAAAAGCAAAAAAGAACTCTTGTACCACTCCAATTAACGAAATAATAAATTTAGGCGTTCTACGTTTTATACCCACGAGAAAAAAATTAACATCTATTTTATTTAAATAAACAAAAGAACAAATTTGTACTAACTAGAAAAAGCGAAAAAGGACCATTTTAACTGACTCAGAATTGTACAACATTTTATAATATTCAAATAAACGAAGAAATAAATTCGGATGGAGTATTTAGTTTTCTACCAAGCGAAGGCGAAGAAGGTCTATTTTAACTAACTCAGCATTTTATACCTTTTTGTGCTATTCAAATAATCAAGGGAATAAATTTGAATAGTCTATTTTATTTTTGTACCAAACCGAAGAAAGCAAGGAAATACCATTTTTAACTAGCTCAGCATGTTATAACTTTTTGTGCTACCCATTTGAGTGGTCTACCTAATTTCTTGACCATGTTGTACTTTTTAAACAAACAAAGGAATAAATTTGTGACCTATTCACTTTTGTAGCAAGTAGAAAAATGAAAGAACTAACATTTTGTACTAACTCAAACAAACGAAAGAATAAATTTGAGTGGCTTAAGCAAAGAAGGTCAATGGTAACTAGCCTTTCTGTGCTATTAAATTTGAGTGACCTATTGAAGAATGAATAAATTTTGTTTGCAATTAAAAAAGCGGAGACCAGATAAAAACAAAGAAAGACCATATTCTGCTACTCAAACAAACGGAGGAATAAATTTGTGTGACATTCACTTTTATAGCAAGCAGAAAAAGCACGAAAAAAGGGAAGAAGGTTCATTATAACAAGCTCAGTATTTACACCTTTGTGGTGCTACATTTTGTATATTTTTGTGTCATCCAGAGAACAATTTAAATTTACTCTCACTGACAATTCAGTTGCCGGTAATTCAGTATTTTAGTTCTAACTATTATTTACATGTGCTAGTCCAATGTTTGTAATATTACAATACTACAAATTGATCTATTTATAAAATAATATAGTTAACAGTTCAAGTTCTTCTATTCTTACACAATCAAATGCATATGCTACAGTGGGCTCAGTGTTCATTTACAGAATTAAATAATTGTTTATCTTTCTCTAAAAACATTTCTACTATTTCTTTGATATAATAATCACACTCTGTAATGTATTCATATACCAGATTAAATTTTTTCTCCAAAGTATAAGCGTTCTTAATATTACAACCTTTAAAATGCTTCTTTAAATAGAGTTTATAGATTTTTTCTCTGATTTCACGTTTAATTAAGATCGTCCACACCTTTTGAAATAATTCATAATCATACTGCAGCAAACAGTTTTGATCTTTTTCATTTTCAGTATGTTCAGAACATGCTTCACATAATAATACTGAATTTGGTGTATACTCATTAAATAATTGTATAACACATGTATCACTAATACGTTCACTAGTACACTCGCACTCATTAGCTTCCATTTCAAAACAGGTAATATTTGAAACACTGTCATCATCACTTTCCGGGAGTATTTCATCATTATATCTATTGTAGCGTCTAAAATAATACACTTCTTCTATTTCTTGTGTTGGATATATGATTCTCACTTTATCACGTAATTCATCTGACAAATCGGGGTCAGACGGGTGAATTAACAGTATAGGTTTTTCGTTTTCACGCTGAATTTCCTTTTCTCTAGGTGAAACATAAACAATCTCCGTGCTAGTCATTTTTCTGCTCTTCAGCAAAAACAAATCAAATAAATAATTTTATATATCTACAATAAAAGTATTCTATGCATTCTCCGTGTTTAATAATATGTTTCAAGGCAATATAACATCATGATGTATGTTCTATTATTTTCCAAATATACTCCATAAACTTATATTCCATTATAATAAAATACATAAATGCAAAAATATATATTTGTCTTTTTGGACTTAGACAAGGAAAGGAAGTATAAAAAATAATTGAATCGTTGAGCAATAGACAGTACACTAGCAATACAACTGTTAGGTAGCGCATTCGTAACGTTGCTTAAATATCTTCAGCACTCTTTATAGATGGTATGGAACATGGAACTTCGAAAACTTTTCTTACTTTGATATGATCTTTTTACTGTGATTCAAAATGGCCATGCATGCTGTTTATTCTTTTTTCTTTAGTACGCTAATTGCTATGGAGTCTGTTCTACACAATTATGATGCAACTCTGGTTTGTTAAACCTTACGTTCAAATATTTTATGAGCCTTACTTAATGACGGGAGAGACAATTTAAATTGTTCTCTGGATGACACAAAAATAATACAAAATGTAGCACCACAAAGATATAACATTCTGAGCTTTTCTTCTGATTGTTACAAAAATGAAATAGACCACCCAAATTTATTAAATACGAAATGAACCTTCTTCCCTTTTCTTCGTGCTTTTTCTGCTTGCTATAAAAGTGAATAGGTCACACAAATTTATTCCTTCGTTTGTTTGAGTTAGTACAAAATGTTAGTTCTTTCATTTTTCTACTTGCTACAAAAGTGAATAGGTCACACAAATTTATTCCTTTGTTTGTTTAAAAAGTACAACATGGTCAAGAAATTGGGTAGACCACTCAAATGGGTAGCACAAAAAGTTATAACATGCTGAGCTAGTTAAAAATGGTATTTCCTTGCTTTCTTCGGTTTGGTACAAAAATAAAATAGACTATTCAAATTTATTCCCTTGATTATTTGAATAGCACAAAAAGGTATAAAATGCTGAGTTAGTTAAAATAGACCTTCTTCGCCTTCGTTTGGTACAAAACTAAATACTCCATCCGAATTTATTTCTTCGTTTGTTTGAATATTATAAAATGTTATAAAATTCTGAGTCAGTTAAAATGGTCCTTTTTCGCATTTTATAGTTAGTACAAATTTATTCTTTTGTTTATTTAAATAAAATATATGTTAATTTTTTTCTCGTGGGTATAAAACGTAGAACGCCTAAATTTATTATTTCGTTAATTGGAGTGGTACAAGAGTTCTTTTTTTGCTTTTATCTGGTTAGTACAAGTATATTCCTTTGTTTATTAAAAATTTCAAAATGGTATAAAAGTCTGAGTTAGTTAAACTGGCATTTCTCGTTGGTGAAAAATTGAATTTATCCCTTCGCTTCTTTAAATAGTACAACATGGTCAAGAAATTCTGAGCTATTTAAAATGGTATTTCCTTGCTTTTTTGTTTGGTACAAATATTACAAAAGGGTATAAAATTCTAAGTCAGTTAAAAATGGTTCTCGTTGGTACAAAAGGAAATAGGACACCTCCAATAAATTTATTATTATTTTTTAAATGTCTTCGCTTTTCTGGTCAGTACAAATTTATACCTTTGTTTACTTTTTCTGCTTGGTATAAAACTAATAATCCATCCAAATTTGAGTATTACAAAATGATATAAAATTCAATAGGCCACTCAAATGGTCTTTCTTCGCTTTTAGTGGTTATTACAAATTTGTGTAGCTTTTTTTGTTTGGTACAAATATTACAAAAAGGCATAAAAATCTAAGCCTGTTATAAATGGTTAAAACAATTGGTATAAAAAAGCTGAGCTACTTAAAATGTTTCTTCTTTGCTTTTCTTCGAATGAGTACAAAAACTTAGACTACTCAAGTCATCCTCAGTTTCTTTAATGGTACAAAGAAGTATAAAATGGCCCTTCTTTCGTTTATTTGGGTACTACAAAATTGTACAGAAATATTGAACTAGTTAAAATGGGAATTCTTCGGTTTTTTCTCTGGTCTCATTCATATTTATGCCTTCGTTTACTAGACTAGTTTAAAATGGTCCTTTTTTGTTTGTTGAAATAATACAAAATGGCCTTTTTTAGAGTTGACACAAATTATAAGTCCTTTGTTTATTTGAATACTCCAAAATGGTACAATTTCTTTGCTTTTCTCGGTGGTATAACACTAAATACTCCATTGCTTATTTGAGTAGTAAAATTCTGAGCCAGTTAAAATGACATTTCTCATTGGTACAAAATTGAATAGGTCACTTAAATTTATTCTTTCGTATATTTGATTAGTACAAAATGTATATAAATTCTGAGCTTGTTAAAATGGTCTTTTTCGCTTTTTTCTGATTGATACAAAAATAGAACATTTCAGTAGTTCAAAAGTTACATAATGGTCAATTTTCGTTTGTTTAAACAGTACCTAATGATATAAAATTCTAAGATAGTTGAAGTGGCTCTTCTTCACTTTTCCAGTTGGTACAAAAGAGAATAGACCTCTCAAATGTTATTCTTTTTTTTCTGGTTGGTACAAAACTAAATACTCTATCCAAATGAATTCCTTCGTTTATTTGAATGCCATAAAATGCTATTTCTTTGCTTTTCCTCGGTGTACAAATTTATTCCTATGTTTATTTAAATAGTTAGCATGGTCTTTTTTTCTAGTTGGTACAAAACTGAATATTTCTTCGTTTATTTGAGTAGTACAAAATGGTCCTTCTTCGCTTTTTTTTCTGGTTAGTATAAATTTATTGATTCGTTTAATTAAAATGGACATTTTATTCGCTTTTCTTAGGTTAGTACAAATTTATTCCTTCGTTTATTTGAGTAGTACAAAATGGCATTCCTCGTTAGTACAATAGCAAATAAGCCACTCAAATTTATTCATTCTTCACTTTTTTTCTGCTTGGTATAAAACTGAATAGGTCACACAAATTTATCCGACACGCTGTTTACAAGTTATTAAGGCTTAAATATTTGACCTTTGACCTCGATAGTCAGTACGTTTTTAAACATGTACTAGTTGATGATCTATTACTAGATTTGGAAACAGCACCTGAATATGTGGGTCCATTTTCTAGTTTTTGACCTTTGACCTATATGGTCAGTACTTTTTTAACATGTACTAGTTGATGACCAATTACTAAATGTGGAAACACCACTTCGATATTTGGCTCCGTTTTCGAGTTATTAGGTTTTAAGTATTTTAACCTTTGACCTCGATGGTCATTATTTTGGAACTTGTACTAGTTGATGATCTATTACGAGATTTGGAAACAGCACCTCAGTATGTGTCTTCGTTTTCGAGTGATTGGGTTTTAAGTGTCATAGAAAGGGTATATCCCACATAAACTATAAGACCCAGGTAAAAATAGAAATGGTATTCGTAATCAGCATGTCCGAAAACCCCCATATGCCGAGTCTCATCCAAATCGGTTAAAATTGTCATAGAAAGGGCGTATCCCACATAAACTATAAGACTTAGGTAGAAATAAATATGATATTCGTGATCAGCATGTCCGAAAACCCCCATATGTCGAGTTTCATCCAAATCGGTTAAAATTGTCATACAAAGGGCGTATCCTACATAAACTATAAAACCCAGGTAAAAAGAATTCTTTGCTATGCAATCTCCTATGTCCGTAGCCTCTGTGGAAGATAGGAGTTAAAAAAGGGAAAAAGTACATCCCCATTATTCTCTAGTTTGTTGCTGTGTTTGAATAGGGGTTGGAAACGATGCTCATAAAAGAGAATAAATACACCCTTAAAAATGAACTATGTTCAATTAGGGGTGGAAAAATAGGCCAACTGCTATGTATTGTTTACTATGTTAAAATAAGGGTTGGAAAATATGCTCATAAAAGAGAATAAGTCCACCCCTAAAATGGACTATGTTTAAATAGAGGTGGACTTCGCTATGTTTCGTAGTCTCTGTGTGATTTCTGTTATGGTAAAATAGGGGTTGGAAAAAGTAGTCTTATGTATTATCTGCTATGTTCAAATAGTTGTATGTTTACACCCCCCTTTGCTATGTTACATAGGTATTCATTGTCTGTTAAAATAGGGGTTGAAAAAAGGGAATGAATCTTATGTAATTTCTGCTATGTTAAAATAGAGGTTGGAAAAAGTGGTCATAAAAGGGAACAAATTCACCCTTAAAATGACTATCTGTAGACCGTGGGTGTTCGATTGTAATCTTTGTTCATTGTCTGCTATTTCTGCTATGTTAAAATAGGGGTGGTGTACTCATAAAATATTATCTGCTACACTATGTGCTCGTAGTCTCCATGTATTCTCTGCTATGGTAAAATAAGGGTTGAAAAATGAGCCATACTCTTTTATTAGCTTTGCTATGTATTATCTGCTCTGCTGTGTGTTCATAGTCTCAGTGTAATTTCTGCTATGTTCAAATAGGGGTTGGAAACGAGTTCACTATGTTTCGTAGTCATACTCTTTTACTAGTTCTGTTATGTTCGAATAGGGGTTGGAAAATATGCTCATAAAAGAGAACGAGTACACCCCTAAAATGGAGGTCGTAAAAGACCGTGCGTTCACGGTGTAAGGTGCTCAATTTCCCAGGGGCTCCTGAGTTGAGCGATGTTGGCCTATGTTGAGCCAGATCGATTCATTTATGAGAGTATGATGATGTTATTTTTTTAAACTCCGCCATTGCCGGTCCCAAGCCCTGGATGAGAAAGGAGGAGGGTTGGGGGTGTTGCTACTCCCGTAAAAGAAAATAATCTCTGCTATGTTCAAATAGGGGGGAACGAGTCTTATGTATCTGCTGTGTGTTCGTAATTAAAATAAGGGTTGAAACGAGTTCACCCCTGCTATGTTTCGTAGTCTCTGTCTGATGCGCTATGTTATCATACTCTTTTACTAGTTCTGCTATGTTAAAATAGGGGTTGAAAAATATGCTCATAAAAGAGAACGAGTTCACCCTAAAAATGGACTATGCTCAAATAAGGGTGGAAAAATAGGCCCACTGCTATGTTACATTAAAACGAGTACACCCCTAAAATATGATCGTAATAGGTAACGAAGTCCAAATAGGGTGGAATCCAAAACGAATACACCCCTATTCTCTGCTATGTTCATGGGTGGAATACACCTCCGTAGTCTTATGTATTCTCTGCTAAGTTCAAATAGGGGTTGGAAACGAGTTCACCCTTGCTTTTTGTATTATCTGCTATGTTCCAATAGGGGTTGAATATTATTTATTCTCTGCTATCTTCAATTAAGGTTGAAAAATAAGTCATACTATTTTACTAGTTCTGCTATGTTAAAATAGGGGTTGAAAACGAGTATACCCTTGTTATGTTATGTGCTCGTAGGGGTTGGAAAATATGCTCATAAAAGAGAATGAATACACCCCTTCGTAAAAGAAAATAATCTCTGCTATGTTCTGCCATGTTCAAATAGGGAGAACGAATACACCCCCTAAAAAGTGCTCATAAAAGGGAACAAATTCACCCCTAAAATGGAGGTCGTAAAAGACCGTGGGTTTACGGTGTAAGGTGCTCAATTTCCCAGGGGCTCCTGAGTTGGCCAATGCTGGTCCAGAGGGGTGGCTCCCTGCTATGTTTTTCTGCTATGGTAAAATAAGGGTTGAAAAATGAGCCCCGCTCTGCTGTGTGTTCGTAATTAAAATAAGGGTTGGAAATATGCTCATAAAAGGGAACGAGCTCACCCTTTAATCTTCACTATGTTTCGTAGTCTCTGTCTGATGCGCTATGTTCAATTAAGGGTTGGGAACGAAATCAGTGCTATGTTAAAATAGGGGCCCTTGTTATGTTATGTGTTCGTAGGGGTTGGAAAATATGCTCATAAAAGAGAATGAATACACCCCTTCTACGTTTCATATTCTTATCTGTTATCTGATGTTCTGCTATGTGTTCGTAGGGGTTGAAAAATATGCTCATAAAAGGGAACGAGTTCACCCCTTAAAAGTGGTCATAAAAGAGAACGAATACACCCCCTAAAAAGTACTCATAAAAGGGAACAAATTCACCCCTAAAATGGAGGTCGTAAAAGACCGTGGGTTCACGGTGTAAGGTGCTCAATTTCCCAGGGGCTCCTGAGTTGGCCTAGGTTGGCCTAGTATGAGCCAGATCGATCCATTTTCTACTACTGTCAGCCAGACACATTATGATCTAAATAAAATCTGGAGAGTTTAAAAGTTTAAACTTCATACATGTATTGTGAAAGTAATAACTTAGGGTCTATGGCAATTTGTATGACGAAAACTGTGAAAAGCTGAGTGAGTACGAACACTTGCGTGTCTATTGGAAGAAAATGAGAATGTGTTAGGCATACTGAATATATTACTGGCAAGTAAAAATAACCTTTTCACCTCGGAGCAAAATAAAATTTAATTTGGATTGATTGATTGGAAGGGTATGGGTGGGCGCTTCAACAGTGAGATCTTTTGCACCCCTCTGTGACAGCAAAAAAAGGAAGTACCCAAGAACAAAAACTTAGTATCGCAGAAATAATAAATAAAAAGCGAAATCTGTAGCACATAAAAGTGTCAGGTTATTTACGAATTGAAAAGTCATAGCATTTAAGAAATGTGCAAACTCGATACACAAACACAAGGACTAGTTAGTACACAATGATATGTTAATCTTCTCTGAAGGGACAGCTCGGCAATAGGTGAACACAACTGGGGCAGTCCATAATTAGAACTGAATATAACAGTGCAGTAAAAGGATAAAAGCAAGGAAATACCCAAGGAAATATCCTGGGATAATGGTGGATGCAGATAAATAGTTTAAGAAAGCCCAAAATCCTCTCGGATTCCCCGGTTTGGTTCGAAGCGGCCAACGAGGCTGGCAGGTCCTACCTGGATGACCATTGTCGGCAAGCTAAGCTGTGACACCAAGTCAAAATAACAAGGAGGCAGAGCCATTTGCAGGGACGACTGATGGGTACTTTTGAGAGGATCCACGTCCCACTGTGTAAGAGAAACCAATGGTTCAATGGAGATCCCCGCACCGAAGACTCCCAGCATTACCTTTCAGGGCATCACTCCTTCCAATCTTGCTGCACGCGCATGCGCTTCACTCCTGCGTCTCATGACCCCGGGTACAGCGTCATTCAATCAAATCCAAAAGCAAAACAAATCCATAGCAAGGTTGTGTTCTAGGAAGAACAGTCCATTTCCGAGGCTTATATTTTAATGACGCTGGATCGCAAGTTTTAAATGCCGGGTGACCGGCCCGGCACAACCCCCAACCTGAAAGACCAGTGGCTGATTGCAGTTCCGGGGGCGCCACATCCCGACACCGGGAAATTTAATTTGGAGTATTCCTGTCTCTTCTTTTTATTTAAAGCTGTGATAACCAAGTGAGAATCTGTTACTTTTCTTGTAAAAAGAAAATATTATCTTCCAAGACGGAAGGGATGATAAGTAAACTTCTTACCAGACGAAATCGGCTTTCGAAGGGAGACTGGAGACAGACATAATAAAACAAATCTTTCAACTGAGAGAGGAAAAAATAAAGCAGCTGGAAGGAGCTGGATGAGCATGAGAATGATATCCGACTTCTATATGTTATTCCCTTTTCCCTATTTTAGGATTTTAAGAAGATAATATTTTATAGCGTAATTAGCGAAGCTAATTGTAGTTAATTGATTATTATTATTTTTTTTTTGGAGTGCTGCAAAAATTTTGGCAGTAGAATTTTGGGCCGACACTACAACGTGTATATTCATGTACTAAGATTTATTGGCGTATTTTTGTCACACCATGTATATTGTTCGAAATAGCGTATCTTCTAAAATTAGAGATCAAATAGTACACAGTAAGGACACAGTAGCAAAGCATAGTGTACCTAAAATCAACATTATGTATATATGCCATCCCATACACTGGCAATCTTAGAATTATTTGAAAGACTGTGTATGTTTTCTGGCAGTTACCAACCGCATTTCTTTATAACATTTAAAAATTTAATATGATTGTAATATTAGTAGTAGAGTCAAGTTTAGAAATTACACCTACTTACCCCTGTATAAATTCAAACTGTGTAAAGGTGTAAAGGTATGTGGACTTTCTATACCAAATGTTTTTCCTACATACAGGGTGTCCGAGAAGTCCTTCCCTGATTACAGAAATTGATAACTCAGGCTAGAAATAAGATAGAAATATGAAACTGGTGTTGAATTGTTTACAAACTATAAAAGTTTTTGTCTGTGTTAGGTTTGTTCTGTTTTACCAAGTCTCAATTTTGTTTGTTTTAGGTTTGTAGTACGTAACCCAAGAAGCCATGCCAACCAACCAGGAGAAGGCACAGTGTGTCCTGTGGTACCATGAGACACGATCACCAACCACGGTGCAGAGACAGTTCCAGACAACATTTGGGAGGACTCCACCTGATGTCAAGAGCATTAAAGCCTGGTATGAGAAGTTCAAGAACATAGGGTCGGTTGCTGACCTTCCTAGGTCTGGTCGACCAAGAACCTCAGCAGACACGGTGGAGGCTGTGCGGCAGTCTTTTCTAAGAAGTCCTAAGAAATCGATGCGCAGGGCCTCACGTGAATTACAGATGCCAAAAAGCTCTATCCATGACATTTTACACAAACGTTTATTGTTTCGTGCTTACAAAGTGCAACTCGTTCAGGCCTTGTTGCCCGACGACGGTACACGTCGATATGACTTTGCGGTCGAAATGCTATCACGTATTGCGGACGATAATGGTTATCTCAGACGAATTGCCTTTTCCGACGAAGCGACATTCTTTGTCAGTGGAGTAGTGAATCGCCATAATGTACGCATTTGGGGTTCAGAACCCCCCAGGGAGGTCAGCGAATAATCGCAGTCGTTGCATCGATCCCTCCAGTGATGTTGGCTAATGTGTGGATGGAAATTGAATATCGCCTAGATGTGCTACGTGCTACCAAGGGTGCTCATGTGGAAGTGTACTGATGTGACCAAAACTTTTATAGTTTGTAAACAATTCAACACCAGTTTCATATTTCTAGCCTGAGTTATCAATTTCTGTAATCAGGGAAGGACTTCTCGGACACCCTGTATTTACTCACATAAAACATATTGTAAGTAAACATACATTTATACGTAGTCTCTAAATGGCAGAAAATAATAATAAAATAACAATACTGTTCAGAATATAAATATTTTAAAGAATCCTCTGGAGACAACAGTAATAAGTATACTGTGATAAAAACTAATTTTATGTTGAAATCATAATATAGTAATAGAATGCATTTTTTGTTTGCACAGAAATTCCCGGAATATTCCCATCTTTGGAAATCTTCGCAGGGAATATTCCCGAAAAATATTTTTCTGGTAATTTACCCATCACTGTAGGGTAACACAGATATCCAAGGAGGTACAAATGCACCCCAGTGTAGTTTTAGCCACATACGTAAGCAGATCACCTTACAGTATTATTACTATTGAGGAAATAAGTTTCCTTACAGTCCGGCCCACAATGTAAAGAACACTAGTCAACATTAGGTGTATCTGACATAAAATATACTGTAAAACATTTGCATGGAGTGCATCTGTACCCCTCTTGGCAGGGCCGGAATAAGGCAGGGGCTTAGGGGGCAATAGCCCATGGTCTCGAGGTGGACTGGGGCCTCCACTCTGATCAAAATCTCAACTGGGTATCTAAAAAGAATCATGAAGATACAATCATTATCATAAAATTAAATATGACCAAAAAATATGAAACATATTTTCTTAACTTTCCTACCGTACTTTCATAGAAATGTATGTACTTTCACAGCAGAGGCCAAATTTTTTCAAGCCCTGGGCCTCCAGATGGTGAATCCTGTCCTGCCTCTTGGCTATCCAAGGTTAACACCGGAGAAACATTTTGTAATAAGTTCTCAACACACAAAAGTGTTTTATATATAATAATCATTATGCAACTATACGTATAATATTCCATAATTACATAATTTCTCAACTGACAAAAATAATTCTTTATATGATAATCACTATACAGTTATTTAATATTCCATTCATAAAAGAATAGGAATTCCTTTATTTTGGAGCTAGTAAATATAAGAAGATTTAATAATCATTTGAAATCCACCAGTAGATCATACATTTACTAAACTAACTAAATTGGCTACTTTAGTAACTCAATGGTAGACCAGTAGGTGCTGTTAAGTTGAAGATTCATTAGATCTACTGAGAAACCAGTTAGGCTGGCAACACATGTCGGACGGTACCCTACCCACAATACGTTGCGCAAGAATTCGCGCGACTCGATATACAGGGTTGGAAATTAATGAAATTGATAGAATCGTGCCGTGACATGAAATAGCATTATGATATTTGTGTGTTTCTTTTAAGTCATATATGCTGAAAGGAAATGAAATTTTAATTTAGTACCACACAGTTACACGGTTATAAGGGGTCGGGGCGAGAATTCCCAGCCTTCCCGGTGTGCTATGAAAAACAACCACAGTATATTCTGTACTCCTAGATTTAAATATGGAATGTAAGGTCATAATGTAAGACAAAAGAATTTGGTGTTATGTCAATTTTTAAAAGTGAGTGGCTTTTGGAAAACATAAAAGTTAATGAAAACATGGTTTTGAATTATTGAAATCGAGTGCAGTTCTTGTTTACTTTGAACTTTACACATCAACGTTGTAATAGTATAGAATATAGAAATAACAATACAAATATTTCAAGATTAAAAAAAAAACTCTTCTCGCAGAGAGTTCCAGTTCAAATGAAAAAGAAATTATTTTTTTAAGTTTCTACGTCCCACAGTTATGCCGTCTAGAATAAAGGAGACAGTGATGATGAGAAATGAATGAAATGGTGGAATGAAAAAAGTAGGAGGAAACGGGAGAGCCCCGAGGAAACCCACGCACACGGTGTTTGTCCACCACAAAGTTCACTTGGAGGGAGCAGGGTATTTTCAGTTCCAGTTGAATGATCATAGATGATGCTTTACATTTCCATTAATTTTCAAGTTCAATACTCTATCAGGAGTCCGTCAAGGATCTAATCTATGTCCCCCGTTGTTTCTTTTAGTTATTAATGATATTTCTTTGTGTATTCAAACGTCTCAAATTCTTCTTTTTCGCCGGTGATCTCAAATTATATTCCTAAGTTAAGTTCAATTAATGGCTGCGTGAAACTTCAACAGGATCTACAGAAAGTTCTAATTGATGTGATAGGAATAAATCAGTCCTGAATGTGTCTAAATGTAAATGTGTATTTTTCACGAGGAAAGAAAATACAACTAACTTTACGTATATAATAAGTAGCATTTCCTTCCAAATACTATCAAAGATCTTGAGAGTTATATTTGATACTAAATTAACCTTTGCTCAACACGTCCAGGCACTGAAAATTCCCGTTCACTTGGGTGAAATTCCCACTACAGTTTACAGCATCATTTCTCCAAAATAAAATGAATCTCAGATGTGTAGTTCTCATGCGAAATATACTACTTGATATTCGTCCTATTCGTGAAGATAAAGTTCAACAATCAATGAAAGCCCTGAACGCCCTTTCAGTCGTTTGATATGAAATGACTTTGCAGAGCCTGAATAAATAGTCTGTCACTTCAGGAGGCTAGGAAGAGCGAATCCCCCCTCCGTCAGTGTGAAAACACGTACATTTAATTAAATGCTTAGTGAGAGTGAGCCCATTGGTATAGTAATTTTATGATTTGAAGTTTTGCTTCTAATCCATCTTATGTCATATATGATGATATTGGAGAACGAGAGATGCAAATATGATCAAAGAGAGATATAGTGAGATGTGCAAATTTAGAAATTGATATAAAATGATCGGATAGCATCCATAATTTTGTCGAAAATTTTGATTTTGTAAGTAGACATGTAAAAACTTACACGAAGCTGACAGCATCTCACTACCAATTGTTGAATCCAAGTAGAGAACTTAGTTGAGAACATCAGATGATTACGGAGGGGGAGAACATCTTAAAATATGGGAAGCAAAGAATGAAAGAAATTCAACAGTCCTGGATGGGATTCGATACACCAACCTTAACATTACCAAGCAACGACTCTGCTCACTCAACTACGGTGCCTCACAGGACGATAGGCAGTCATACGTCAGACAAAATGTTTGTTACTTACAAAACGTTTATTTGTAAGGGGGAAAGCTAGGAAAATTCCCCGTCTCTAGATTTTCTTTCCCTGGCGCTAACTTAATTACAGTTGTCCCAGCTTGGGAAGAATATTTTCCACCCCTTTAGAACTTTTCTAACAATTATCATACATTTTTAGCAACGCAAAACATTTATCCATGGCTGTTCTGCATAATTATACTTACACAAAACAATTACTTCCAATTCTATTAAATTCCAGTGCCAAGTAAACACAAGTACTAGATATGAAATTCTATATCTCGCGAATAGTCTAGTAGAAAATATCCAAATTCAATTTTTCTATTTGGAACAGGGGAGAGCATAGACTCGGGGCTTAGGGAGCAGGTTGCGACTACGAGATTTGTTTTGGTCAGTAAGGGAGATAAGTTTATATTAAAAATGGCAAAACAGCACGTTTAATTATACCATAATTTTGCTTTAAGAACGACAAATGCGAAGGAGAACGAATCTATTCTCTTTGGCTTAAAAGAATAAAATTATGGCTGAACGTGGAAGTGAACAGAGACTGGTGATGTTCATAACATTGGATGCTACCAAGCTTTGGCGTAGCCAGGTCTGGACCATCCGACATTTGTAACCCCCGGATTCCCCTCAAATGAATGTTTAGCCAGCGAACCCCCGAAATCAAATCCTGGTTACACCCCTGCCACCAAGTGATGTACACCTTGTCTCAAAAAGTTTGAGCACATTCTTTATTGCTGTTTTGAGGCAAAAATTTTCCAGCCCAACTTCGGGTATCTTTGGAGAAAAGTAAATCAGGTTCGAACCTCGAAGCCAACCTTTGTAATCGGGAAAAATCTGACAGATGTGTTTTTTCTTTTAAATATAATAGGACTTGTTACCAATTATATATAAAAAGCAACATTGATTGAAATACTTAATGATACAATATTTCGAAACTTTGTATTAATGGCAGCACATGCTTGTTTGTCATTTAGCTCTCCATACGTAATGGGACATTTAGATACGTAAACGAATCTTTCCATATGTAAAAGAATGCTGAAATTTAAGACATAGAACATAATTCTCGCCTGAATACTAAAATAAAAGTCAAAGAGGAACAAAAACAGAGTTTACAGTGGATATGAATGTCATAATTATCTTAAATGCTGCTATACATCGCTAGAAGCATCTTCCGAAGAGCGCTTATGTTATCTCAGTGGTAAGCCATTGGATTTCAAGTCATAAGCTTGTGAGTTCGATTCTCATCTGGGTCAATGCTTTTTTTATGAAATTCTATTTTCCGCAATGTATGAAAAATTATATAAAATAATTACATTAAAATACATCAGTTGTGTATATATATAACATATAATCATTGCAGGACATAGTGATTGTTGTGTTTAAAATATAACAAGTGTTCACAGTACGTTGGTATTCTATATGTGAATGTTAAATACAAATTGAGAAAATAATATCATAGCAATAAATAAAGTATATAGTGTATTTATTTGCAGCTATTTGTCATATAGAAGTTAGTTCTCAACATTCGTATTACAGCATGTCATTGATGTTCTTGAAAAATTATCCGAGGCATTAAAAGAGAGTATAAACAGAGAATCCGAAGTCAGAACGCTCGCAAGAAATTCATGAACCCCAAAGGTCACGTGAGCAGACAGGAATTGTCCTTATGAAGCATGCCACAGAAGAAGGTCCTCACATAGATTTTAAATTCAACACCTGAGATTAGTTTGCAATGTGGAAGTAGTGATCTTGGGTCGCTTTCTCTCCCCCTCTCTCTCTCCCTCTCTCGTTTACTCTCTCTCTCTCTCTCTATATATATATATAAGTGGATGTATATGTGTGTTTTAACATAATTCTGATAGGCCTACAGTAATTTTAACTATATTTCTTACAATCTGGAAAAGAGTACTGTCGGGATACATATCAAAAATGCTAGTGAGGGATCGATATTAGTATCGAATCCATAGTTTCGTGGTCGTTTAGTTAAATAGATCTACTTTCAAATCAAGTCCAATTAAGCTCCCATTAGCACTCAGGGTGGTTACGTAGCGACATAAAGATATCGAAGTCAACCGATATTAGAATCGAATCGTGTTTTCAGCGCCACTAACAGTGCCGCATTTTCCATTAGTCCAATTTGGCCCGTGCCCAGAGGGCAACATATTTGAAGAGCGGAAAGTTTAAAAATTAAATAATATTTTGATTTTTTCGTATGAAAAGGTTAAAAAATCAAGCGCAAATATACTATTTCATGAACAATCTTCGTTTTCTATCCTAATATTGTTAATGATAGCGTAAGAATCTAAAAATAATTCAGAACTTGTTTCTCATTTGTTATTTTTTGTTACGTAGTTGTAGCTGTAGCATCTAGTGAGTGGTATTTAACTGTAATAAATTCACTAATTAAGCATATTCGAATTAAGTTTTATTTTAAGTTAGGGATAAAGGAGCGGAGAAATATGTAGTTATTGGGAGCGCCGAGAGCAAAAGTGCGTAGGAGCACCGAGCTTCTAAATGCAACACTGGTCACTAAATTAATTGGTAGAAATTTTAATGTCATTTAAGACCAAATTTAGTTCTAGCGGTGGCAGTATCCGTTTGCTCTCCTAAGAGGAATGAAAGAGGCTGACATCAAAATTATAAAAAAAGATCGACAGCAGTGTCGAATCCATAATTTTGGGAGTCGCTTAGATAATGAGTGGCACTCCATATGTCATGTAAGCTAAGCCCCCATTAGCACCCTGAAGAAGTGAGTGAAATTGTAACATGTAGAAGTAATTGAAAATGCCCAATGTTAGTATCGAATCCATATTTTTCGGGGTCCCCAAGTTCATTGGGAGCAATTCTGGTGACCTTTAAGTTCAACTTCCAGTAGGCGTAAGATCAACTAGCATATCTAATAAGAAGAGTCGAAGGGAGTAACACATACAATGATTCAAAACGAACGATATTGGTGTAGAGTCTACAATTTTGTTATAACGGAGACAAATAGCAACACTTCTGAACGAACATGTCACCTGGATTTTGAATTTACATGGGCAGCATGGAAGGCATTTCTCGCACAGCTCTAAGTATTTTAATGTTACTGTATAAATGAATATTCCAGCGTAACTCCGGAATGTCTGGAACAACCTTTGCCAAACTTGTGTGCATATTACTTTCAATCTAAGAAGAAAATATTGTAGTAGTATGAAGTTATGGAAGTTGGGAAGTGTGACATGTAAAAATAATGTAAAACGACTGATCTTAGTGTTTTATCCATAACTTTCTCGGTCGTTGAGATGGATAGTGATGTCCCAAATGGAGTTTATATCCAAATTCATCCTCATCTTCACAGTATGATGGCCTGGGATAGCTAAAAATAAAATCTCAAAAATTACTGAAATATTTGTCGAATTTAGTTTTCAGAGTTGAGAAAGCGTTTCTAATGAATTTGGAAGGCAATTTGTAACCACTTCAAGATGGGCTTTTTAATCATATCAATTTCACTCCTTAAGAAGAAATTACCATTTCAACTATTATATTAAGCCAACCTTCGCAACCGATGAAAAATTGTGTGGATGTGTTTCGTCTTTTAAATGAAACAAGACATGTGACAATGAAAAATTTAGTTGGTCAATGGGTCGGTTGGTAAGTGGGTGAAATGGGTCAAGATTTGTGAGTAGGTCAGTGGATCGTGGGTTAAAAGGACGTGACCTACTGCAAAACACCACTCACCGTGACTCACACGAATCCACCGACCCATTCTGTTTAGTGCATTGCAGTCAGCATCTTCTGAACACTGGTGATCTTGTCTACGTTTTACTTTCAAGATCTCCATTTTTTATTTGTTTCTAATTAAAAAGTTCAGGCACTTTTGGATTTTGATATTTGCAATTGTAAGAGTGGCAATAGGAATAGGAGTTCGATTTTGAGATGCAGCTTGTGAGCTTTTAGAGGAGCTAACTGCTGGGAAAAAATTTGAATCACCTGTAATATACGAATTATTATACCTAGTATAAAAATTGAAGGTAGTCTGCGTGATCATCACGGTCAAATTGCAAAGTCAAATGAAATGACGTTTGGTATATATTAACGCCTCAATCCGAACTGGGAAGTTATCATACGTGTATCACTTTCATTATAATACATATCCTTAGGGGGGAGTAGGGGTCCGAATTTTTGCGAAAAATTGAGTATCTCACTAGCCGTTCAACTTAGAGAGCTGCAATTCAGTAGGGAAAACCGGGGCTGATTGGCGAACGTTTCATTCTTTATTTTCTTATGAGCAGATGGTGCACTGTATTGCAATGCAAAGGATGTTCATGGACAGACCAATGTTTCCTGTAATAAATTCAATTTTTGTTTTAGTTTTGTTGCTTATAGTTTTCGAGAAATAAATTTTTCTTTCTTTTAAAATGCAGTATGCCAACCGACCCCTAGTAAGGGGATGGTTGGCTGATATTGTGGGGCTAGTTTGCATACTTCTTAAACATAGTAAAACACAAACCAAAATTGGATTTATTAGAAATAAACGTGATTTTTCTAAATTTTTTTATATATATTGCAATGAAGTAGGCTGTTTGAAGTTTGAAATGACTTTTATTCAAATCATTTAAAAGAATCAGCATTATGAAATATGGAAACTTCTTTCTTTTGATTAATATGATTTGGTGCAGGTTAATTATTCATATTATTTGAAAATGTCATTAAAATAAGTGAATTATTAAGAAACGCAGTTTATTTCCCCCTGTTCACAAAGTAGCTAAGAGAAACTAAAATATATTTTTGCTGAATTATCGAGAACGCAGTTTATTTCCTACTTTCCACAGAGAAACAAAAAGCAATAGCTAGGCCTCTATTTTTGTAACAAAAGAGCACATACAAAATATTCTTGATCCTGAGAATTAGGCCTATTCAGAAAATTCAGAGTACAACATACAGTCTTATCTCGATTTCAAAATTTTCACAGTAATCCAATACGTGCATGCTATTCTATAACATTGACATAAAAGATTGGTAGAATTTTAAACAACATAACAATAAAACAAATAATATAAGAATAAAAGTAAAATGAAATAAAATTCCACATGGGGTTATTTGGCGCTCTTGCGAACCAACCCAAATGTTCTACGCCAACTAACCCTATGCCCATATTGTGCAACGAAGTCGTAATTACTCAGCAGTTGTTTGGCATTTACGTTTTATTGTTTGAATATCCATAAAAACAGAGTTCAGATCTAGCTAATGCTATATTACTTACCTCTGTACTGCAAGTAGTGACGATTCTGTGATGTTTTAACGGAGAACTGAAAAAAATACATCAGACTGGCAAAAACACTCTTTATCTAATAGACGCCATAATCCGAAAGTTACAAATTCCATATGAAGGTGGCAGATGCATCCATAGGTCGCTCTTTTACGACAGCTGCAACAGCTCATTATGTTAATTAATGAAGGAGTTATATGCAGTTCGTCAACCAGTCCCTGCTGCCAACCAGCCCAGGTCTTCCCTATATAACTCTTTAATTAAAATAAACAGAACGTGTCCTGGCATTTTATAAAATTGTCTTTTATGCGTGGGGGCATTTTCTATATATTGGAAATTGGTAGTGGGTTGATTTGTAAAAATAATAGAAAACGATTGATATTAGTTGAGAAACAAATTGAGGAATGAATACTACAGTTCTTCGCTTTCTATTTTCTTCGCTATTTTATACCCACTGCTTTCTATTATAATAATTGCTGAAGCTGTTGTTTAATATATGGATCGTTCAGAGCATAGGGCAATCAAGCTATAAAGTTTGAGAAAAATGGACATAAAATTTGTATTCCAAGCTTAATTAGATGGGAATTTTAAAATAGAACGGCATGCTTAATTATATGGAAAACAAGTTTTCTTTTTTTCGTTGGTCTACTCTATCTTGATTTGAGACTTTCAAATTTCATTTATTTTCTACTAAAATGTATCTATAAGCTAACAAAGAAATAATTATATATGATAAGTTTAAATTCATCTTAATTTGAAAGATGAAATAAATTACCATTGTATATTGTATCTAAAGGTCAGATTCGCCGGTATTGTAACACAGCGGTGCTTGAGCAATTGACGGTAGGAATTCAAACTCCGCTAAGTGATAATTTCACAGTCTTGTTTTATTACAAGTGTAACCTCTTTAGTCAATGGAGAGAAGGACGTGGATCATAGTTCAGAATTGATGACGATGGGTTTTGGTGAGTCAAGCAAGCTTATTATCATTGTTTTCGTGAGGAAGTCAGAACACATGCCTAATAATCGTAACGTTGATAGTTCCCGCCAACGCCTGGGTAATTGTTTTAGTGTTTCTTGACTCACCTAAATATAAACAAATCACGCATATAGACGATTTAACGTATTGTTATGGTACTTGGATTTAAATCTTGGCAATGCCACGATACATTATATTTTAAAAAGTAATTTACCTTTATTTTCTTTACATAATCACTAATGTTTACTAAATCATATTACTCGACAAAGTTTAGAAAGAAATTGTGTCATGAGAATTATTTACATTGCTCACGAATTATAGTAGTATTATTAGCAAGCTAGTAATATTAGGTTAAGAGAATTTACATATTGAAGCCATTATATAACTGTTAGATAACCACTATTAAATCAGAATTTTAATTCAAGAATTGTATCAGCAAATGTTTGTAATGTGGAAGAATCTTTGTATTCATCTTTTCCAGAAAATTCTTAGATTGACAAAATTTAAATTATCCGGAAGATTGTCTCTTGAGATTTCAAGGATTCTTGGTCAACAGAATGTTCTTTCTCAACTAGGTTTTCTGAAGAGTTTCCACGTGCTGGCTGGAGCCATTGTTGTTTCGAAGTATCTCTGAAATCTGCATTCTCACGTTTTCGGCTACATAAAAATGTTTTCTTGGAAATAGGGAGTAGTAGTAGAGATTGAAAGTCAATAAAGCATAGACGAGAGTCGCGACGCAGACAGCTGCGAACCGTAAACAGTTGAACTTATCATGTTTTCTGATACAGAGCTACGTACGGAGTGAAGAGACAGAATAATTTACCTAAGTTTGAAAAGTATCCAGAAGTTTCGTGAACGCTTCTTGCTATCAAGTGTTTCGATTGCCAAGTTTGATACTTCCAAGGACATTTTATAATAACCGAAACGGAACTGCAGAGAAGGACTGTTGACGACATGAATCCAGCAGTACTCAATGTATGACGTTCTCTTTGGCTCAATTTCCTTTCTTTTATCCTACACAATCTTTCAGACATTTAAACACGTTCAATCTAAGAACACATAACACTATGTCTAATAAATTAATCAGACATGAGCGCAAAGCTCTTTCTAATTTAAACATCACCCTCATTAAACATTATTCAATTTAGTTTTAGTTTTCATTGTATACAATTTTGCCTAACTTTTAGGTGTATATTCATAAGAGAAATTTCAGACATTTCTCTAAATTTGGTCTGGTTTTCCCTCTTTAGCTACAAACCCCATACACATTTTAAACTAGAGAAAGCCAGGCCAACAGTATTTTGGGGATGTAGATTTGTGGTTCGTTGCGTTCCGTAGTGTCTATGCCGCTGGTGTTATAATTTTGAAAACGGAAATGGAACAATCGCAGATCGTCGCTGCGGGACCGTCTCTTCTTAAGGTGAGAAATTGATATGATTAAAAAGCCCATCTTGAAGTGGGTACAAACTACATTCCAAAGTTATTAAAAACGCTTTAGCGACCCCAGAAAACTATTACTTGGGCAAATATTTAAGTAAGTTTTTCCATTTTATTAATTATATCTCCAAACCCTTCATCCTGTAAAGATGGGGATGAATTTGGATATAAGGCCATTGAGTGTCTCACTACTCATCTCAACGACCCAGAAAACAATGGACAACACTCTACGATCAGTCGTTTTACACTATTTTTACATGTCACTGCTCCCAACTTCCATCCCTTGAGGTATCTGACTTCCACAATATTTTATTCTTAGATTGAAAGTAATATGTCTCCCACGTTAGGGAAAAGGTGCTCCAGACATTTCGGAGTTTTGCTGGAATATACACGTACACATACATCAAAACATTTAGAGCTGTGTGAACAACGCTTTCGATGTTGCCCCTGTAAATATAAAACCCATGTGACATAGTCGGTCATGCCAAAACGTGGCATTAAACGTAATAGCTTCACGAACCCAAACTATAGATTTGACACTAATCTCAGTCACTTGAGACATTTTATTTTTCATCCTTTATCGCCCGCCATGATGATGGATTTTGAATCAATTGAGTTGATTTTGAGTTTAACGTCCCGTTCAGCAGTGAGGCTATATGAGACGTAGAATACAAACTACATAAGTTGTCGCTGGGGGGCCGAACCTGGCTCTCCCACGCCAAAAGCGTGTACGCTATACGCTTAACCACAAAGGAGCTTTATGATGCGAGTTAAATTTGGACTTTAACGCTATGGGAGTTATAATTATTAATATCTGCAACAACGAGAACTATGGATTCGACACTAATATCGATCGCTTTTACTTGATATATATGCCCCTCGAACTCCCAATAACGTACCCCGAGAGTACTCTCTTTCAGACTGTAAGCACTAAAATGTAGGAAGTTTGTTTACATGATGTCGGAATATATATACACACACACACTATATATATATATATATATATATATATATATATATATATATATATTGTCCTCCCCGATAAACACCACCTTTACGAAGACACTTATGTGTCGGGTGGGGAGGATTGCGTGCTACAGTGAAATTTAGAGCTGTGTCGGTGGTAGTTTACTTCCAGAAGGGCCACCCCTACCGAATTGGTCTAAATGGAGTAGCCAGACGAAGAGTGTTCTGGGAGAAGGCAGCAGTTCTCCAGTAGCCAAGTTGGCGGAAATCATAGTGATTGGTACGGCAACTTGGACATTAGTCCCAGGCGTGGTCAGAGTGACTTTAACGGTTGGGATACTGCGGGGTGGAAGGCAACGGGAAACCACCACTCTATTTTCCCTAGGTTGCTGGCAGCAAAAAGAGAACATATGAACAATGGTCTTTCGCAGGTCAAAATGTAGTTCCGGAGGTAAAATATCCCCCCATTCAAATCTCCGGGAGGGGGGTGGCTTGGGAAGGACTATTGGACGAGAAAGTAATAATGGGGGGAAGTCAAACAGAGAAAGAAAGACAAGGAAGAGCAAAAGGTTTAGGATAGGGACATGGAACGTACGTACTATGTTACAGGGAGGAAAATTAGAAAATCTTAAAGAAGAAATGAAACAAAATAATTTAGATTTGGTAGGCGTTTGTGAAGTTAGATGGGAAGATAATGGGGTATTAAACAGCGAAGGATATAGAATGTTTTACTCAGGTAATGAAAAGGGCGGTCATAATGGCATAGGAATAATTCTTGGAAAGCGCTTAAAGGAGAAGGTAGTGAAAGTAGAATTTATTGATGATAGAGTTATAATGTTAAGACTTAAAGGGAAAACGAAGGATCTAGTGGTGATAGAGACATATGCACCGACGACTTCGCATGCAAATGAAGAAGTAGAGGAAAATTATGAGAAAATAGAAGAAATTATAGATAGGGAGAAAAACGGTGCATGCATAATTCTAATGGGAGATTTCAATGCAGTTGTGGGAGAAAAACAGGAAGGTAGTATCGTAGGCAAATATGGTTTAGGCGAAAGAAATGAAAGGGGAGAGGGACTGGTGAATTTGTGTAGACAGAATTCACTAGTAATTGGGAAAACTTGGTTCAATCAGCAGAAGAGAAGAAGATATACATGGAAATCACCAATAGACGGCGAAAGATATCAGATAGACTATGTTATGATTCAGGACAGGTATCGGAAAGCTTAAAGAACGCGAAGACCCTTCCCGGGGCTGATATTTTCTCTGATCATAATCTTGTGCTGGCCGAAGTAGATATTCAACTGAAAAATGAAGACAGAAGAAAAGTAGGTAACAAAGTGTTGAATACTGAAAAGTTGAAAAACGAGGAAATAAGAAATCTTTTCGCTGAAAAATTCGAAGAAAAATGTTCAAACGAGGAAAGGATACGCGCTGGTAGTAACGCACGGTGGGAACATATTAAACGTTGCTTACAGCAGGCTGCAGAAGAAGCAGTAGGTTACCGCGAACACAAAACTGCTAAGAAACCATGGGTTACAGAGCAGATGTTGCAGAAAATAAAGGAGAGGAAGATGTGAAAACAGGTTGATACAGAAGAGGGCAGAAAGATGAATTACGAAGAGAAACAGACAAAGCGAGGGAAGAGTTTTACAAAAGAAAATGCGAGGACATAGAAGAATTAGAAAGAGTTAGGAAATATGAGGAAATGTACAAGAAGGTGAAATCTATGGAATTTCGGAGGAAACAAGGGAGTATTATGATGGCAGTAGAAAATAAGAATGGGAAGGTAGTCAGCGAGAGAAATGAGGTCATAGGAAGGTGGAAAGAATACGTTGAAAACTTATATGAGAGTAGGGATAGACCGTGTAGCCTAAATGTTGAAGTGGAAAATGAAGTAGGCGAGGATGATAAAGGATTTAGTATTCTTCGGGATGAGTTTGAAAAGGCTCTATCCGAGATTAGGAATGGAAAGGGAACAGGAATAGATAACATACCAATCGAATTCATTAAAAATATAGGAGACAAGGGAAAGAAAGAATTGTGGCGACTATGCAATGAAATATATGAAACAGGAGAATGGCCAAGAGACTTTCTGAAAACGATCATGATACCGATGGCTAGGAAATCGAACCCAAAGAGATGTGAGGATTATAGAACTATTAGTCTCATATCTCATGCAGCTAAAATTCTGCTCCGAATACTGAACAGAAGGTTATATGGAAGAACAAATAAAGATGTTGAGGAAGAGCAGTTCGGGTTCAGAAGAGGCAAGGGCACAAGAGATGCTAGTGGATTATTAAGGGTGATCGGTGAAAGATTTATAGAAAAAGGGAAAGAGGTGTATGTTGTATTTATTGATCTAGAAAAGGCTTTTGACTGCGTGAATTGGGAATTGTTGTTGGGAGTTCTAACAAAGATAGGGTCGGAATGGAAGATAGAAGACTCATAAGAAACTTATACATGAACCAACAAGTAAGTGTTAGGATAGGGGAAGAACTGACGGAAGAGAGTGCAATCGGAAGGGGAGTTCGACAAGGATGCTGCCTCCCGCCAACACTATTTAATGTCTATCTAGAAGAGATAGTGAAAAAGAGCCTACATGATGATGATGGCATTTCGGTAGGAGGTAGAATGATTAGATGCATAAGATTTGCAGACGATATGGCGCTTGTTGCAGAATCTGAAAAGAAAATCAATAAAATGTTAGAAAAAATGAGAAAGGGCTTTGAAGAATATGGGATGAAAATAAATGTTAGAAAGACAAAAGCCATGGTGATTGGAACGAAGGGGTCTGTGTCAAATATAAAAGTAGGAGGGGAGAAAATAGAACAAGTGAATAGTTTTCGATTCCTGGGTAATGACATGAAATGCGAATGTGAAATAAAAGCAAGGATAGGAATGGCGAAAGAAGCCTTTAAAAGAAAGAGAAGTCTGTTTTGTGGGATCTTGAACAAAGAGTTGAGAAAAAGACTCATAAAATGCTTCGTGTGGAGTGTTGTACTGTATGGGGCGGAAACATGGACATTACGTAAAGGTGACGAAAATCGACTGGAACCCTTCGAAATGTGAGTGTGGGGAAGAATGGAAAGAATTAGTTGGGTCGAGTGGAAAACTAATGAGAGTGTGTTAGAAATGGTGGATGAGAAAAGAACACTTTTAGATATTATTAGGAAGAGGAAGAGAAACTGGTTGGGACATTGCCTAAGAAGAGATTATATCATGAGGGACGTCCTAGAGGGTATGGTGGCAGGAAAGAGAGGGAGGGGGCGAAGGAGACTACAATTAATGGATGATATAAAAACAGAAAGATCATACGCGAAGACGAAAAGGTTAGCGGAGGACCGTGGAGCATGGAAGCTTCTCAGCTGCGGCAAGTGACCTGCCAATAAAGGCAGAATACCTATGATGATGATGATGATGATGATATATATTGTGCTGGTGCTGTATCATCAGTTGTAGCTCAGAATAATCATTAAAATACTCATTCAATAAATGTAACAAATGGGGATGAAACTGATACACAACACGGTACTTAAATGTAAAACTATTTTTTAATTTAAATAAAATTCAAATGCTTCTATTTTGAAAATGACTAGTTGTGGGAAAGGGAAGTGAAAGAGAAAGGTTTTAACTAAGATAAAGGAATAAGCACTAGCGTGATAGGTCCAACGAGGCTGGTGTCGTCCTGGTCATCGGGAATGGTGAATGTCTTTCTCTGGAGGAGCCTGGATAAACTGGAGTCAGTCAACATCTGCCTCTCTATCCTGTTGATCTCCAAGGGGCGTCGAGTTCTCTGTTGATGATGCGTCTTTATGATATTCTCCTACACCTTCATTCCACTAGTCTCAACTTAAGCTCGATGTATCTGCGGTGATAAACCAACAGAATGGTATTCTTGAATTATGGAGCTGGTTATTCTCGAATGGTGCGATCCGCTTCTCTCGTCGATCCTGCACCTATCCTAACCTGTACCGAATACACCTTGTTGATGTGTTTTCCGTGGTTTTGTCTGGCTGTAAAATATTGACTCTGGCGTTTAATGAAATGGGGAAGTATCAGGCTGTGCGTAAGGTATGCGGAAAATGAAGAAGGAAAACTAGTCGTGTTTATTAAAAATTGAAGGGTTGGTGCAAGAAGGTGGCAGCTCCACTTTTTCCAGAATGTAGCAAATTTTAAAAATAAAACGCTTTTAAAACTTCAGTTTTTACCGAAACCAAACAATATTCAGTCTTGTGTTAGGTTATGTGGTATCAAATACAACTGACCAGAACACACACCAATGCATGCGCTCACGTACTTGCAATGGCGTTTTTCTTTTGTATGTGATAGGGTGTGCAACTCCATAGTGGCACAAAGTGGAGCAGCCTCCTTTCTGCACCAAACCCTTCAATTTCAAAAGAGAGGATTAACAAATACATGATTATTCAAAATGTCTGGCAATGTACAACATTAATAAAATTTTTGTTCCGTTAGATTTTAAAGAGTTCATGATACTGTCGTTGATAATCGTGAAAATTAATGAAGTAGAGATGATTGTGAACTATTAATTTATTTTTTAATTCTATGTCACGTCGCTGTAATTATACTGATACTTCACTATATATATATATATATATATATATATATATATATATATATATATATATATATATACAAAAGGAGCGGAGAGGAAGAGATCATATCTATATACAACAGCATTCCAGATTATTGAATTGAAATCCTTTCGAAAGAAATCCTATTTTGCCTTCTTTCTAAAGTATAAATAAGTCTCTTAAGCATGACTTCATGTTCGTATATTTCCTGTTTGCATGGGTTTGGGGTTTGTGAGTTTTGTGTCTGTAACTAAGATTCGAGTTTGTATAATAATTTCTGTTTATACCCGAATAGTCTCTTTACCTTTCAGAAAGTGTAAATCATTTGCTGTAATGGCAAAATGTAGAAGTAACTTCCGTATGACAAATAGCTACAAATAAATACACTACATAACCTATTTACTGCTTTTATATTATTTTCTCAATTTGCATTTACCATTCACATATAGAATACCAACGTACTGTGAACACCTGTTAGATTTTAAACATAATAATCACAATGTTCTGCAATGATTATATGTTATATATATACACAACTAATGAATAGAATTTCATAAAAAAAAGCTTTGGGCCAGATGGGAATCGAACTCACAACCGTACGATTTGAAATCCAACGGCTTAACACTCAGCTAACATAAGCGCTCTTTGGAAGATGCTTCTAGGGATATATATCGGCATTTAAGATAATTATGACATTCATATGTACTGTAAACTGTTTTTGTTCTATTTAATACTTTGACTTTTATTTTAGTATTCAGGCGAGAATTATTTTCTATGTCTTAACTTTCAGCATTCTTTTACATATGGATAGATTCGTTTACGTATCCAAAGGTTCCATTAAGATGGGGAGCAAAATGAAAAACAAACATGTCCTGACATTAATACAAAGTTTCGAAATATTGTATCATTAAGTATTTCAATCAATGTTGCTTTTTATATATATATGGTAACAAGTCTTATTACATTTAAAAGAAGAAAAACACATCTGCAAACTTTTTCCGGATTGCAGAGGTTGGTTTCGAGATTCGAACCTGGTTTACTTTTTTCCGAAGATACCCGAAGTTGTACTTAGAAAATTTTGGCTCGAAACAGTAACAAAGAATACCCTCAACCTTTTTGAGGAAAGATGTATACTCTGTCAAGAAAGTTTTTGCACGTTTTCCGCGGGATAGTATCTTGCCCCTTGTTGCTATGAAATTAAAATATTTCACATTTCTCCATATCATTTCCACAGTAGTTCCTATTTGCTTATCAGTGGAAACAGTATTTCTGAGCATCGTGGCGAAAAATGTATTTGCTTTTTCGTTCATTCTACTAAACACACCAAAAGGGAACGCAATATAAAACGAAACAACGGAAAAAATACAATGCGATGGAAAGTTCTTGGACTCTTTCGACAAATCACTCAATGTAGCGCTTTCCTTAAAGCAGGCCTTGGTGGTGTAATCGGTAAAAGTGGGCTCAACCTAACGGGATCCTCAGATCGATTCCCTCTGAAGAAATACTTTTTCATTTTCATTACAACAATAGAAGTTGTTTTAAAATATCCACTCATTCGAGAAGAGGAAATTGTGTAGAAATACAAGATTTCACTTTTGTGTTCACATTATCACGAAGAAATATAATCATTTCTTGTAGTTCAAACCATAGACAATAATTAGTGAATAATGTTTTACGGTCCTTTTATAAACAATGTCCAGTGCGTTGTCGTCGGCAGAGCTCTACACTGTACCTTAAAGTCGCAAATTTCTGAGGAAATCAGTGCCCATTTATTATTATTATTATTATTATTATTATTATTATTATTATTATTATTATTATTATTATTATTATTATTATTATTATTACTAGAATGTCAAAAGAAGGAAAGTAAAAGACACATAGTCAAAGCTATTGATAGGAACAGGAGAGATATACTTTATGTCAGATTCTTTTTAGGTTTACACATAAACGTGATAATGTTATTACATTTATAGATAGACGCATAGAATTATTATTTTATGAGAACAAGAAATGGAGTATAAATATATGTTATATGGTAGCATTAATGAATTTCGTTTCGCCCTTCTTCTAGATAGGTTATGTTTATTTTGAGTTTAATGTCCTTTTCAGCAGCAAGGCTATATGAGATGGGACCTACTGATTAACGTCGAATACGAAGCACACGACTTCCTGTCGGAAATAGAACCCGGGTCTTTTGTTAGATAGGAAGGTGAGGTGATGTCTTGAATAGGAACCTTCTTGTGACTAGAGTTGTAAGTTGGATCACTATTTGTAATTTGTGTTATTCCTTTAATGCTTTATCAACGTTCCATGCATCGTTGAAGCTAATAACTTGTGAGCGAAATCACGTGTAAAATTTGAAGACCGAGTTAGTTGTGTAAATTCGCACACAAATTGAGGTAACGAAGCCAGAGTAATGTGCATATATCTTCTGAAAAAAGAAATAGTTTCCTTGCTCTTGCCATTCTCCCTCGTAGAGTATTCGATAGCAAGGTGGTCTGAAGATCTTGTAGTCCATGGATGCATTCCCGCGCACGCAGAACAATTTTCATTTCTTCAGCAGAAGTAGAAAAGAGAAAAAAGAATCGAGACCCAAGAAGTTGACAGCTAACAAGTAAGACCGAACCAAAGGTATGGATTATTATGTGATTTGTTTAAAGAAACAATAAAATGCAAAAAGTTGTTTTGACTGTATTTAGGAATAGAGCATAAATAAAAGAAGAAACTACACTTCGGTCCACAATTTCTGTGGCATGTCTTTTCAAAATTACATAAATAGAAATAACTCTCTTTCTTATTATAGAAAATGTTAAATGTCTTCTTAGAAATATGCAGAAAAAGGAAACTACATATTTCCAAAAAAATTATTCTGTAAGTTCCATTTTCCTAAGCGTGGCAAACGCGCGCCGAAATTTACAGGGAGAGAGGGAATTTTAATTGCAATGCGTTGCGTTGATTTATTAGCAATACAACGTAAATCTTTCATAATGTGAGTTACTATACATATTGCACAGCTCTATTAACAATAGATATTAAACATTTTATACGTAAACAGACAAATAAAAGGATATAAACCACAAAATATGCAAAGCGATCAGGCACTTTGTGTCAGTAATTTTCTGATATGCGTTTACTAAGAGAATGAACCTTAACATACCTTCGTAGAGCAGACGGTTAGGGAACGCTCCCTGTGTGTTTTGTTTTTTTCCACGATCATCAGTTCGAATCCCACACCCTACGTTGCCTTTTTTAGAGAACCTTGATTCTGTCAATTTCGTAAACAGTAATGTTTTGTTCTAATAATGTTGCTTAGTATTATCGTCTTCATTCTAGTTTCTTTGACTATTTCCAAATAATCCAGAATTACGTCCTTTAAATAAAGTATAACAATTATCAAGAATTTTATAAAAAGAGGAAATTTCATTTTTAATCATTATCCTAACCGGAAGGGGAAACTTATAAATATTTGAAACGGTAATTAACATATGAGTAAATTTTAATGAAATATTACTAAAGTAAAACATTTACTTCGAATAGTCTCTGCATGTAATTTGCAGAAAATGGACAGAAATAATGAACACAAACTATTAGTTGTCAATTAAAAGTATAGTAGCGGTAGTTCTAAACCCAAGTAGAATATTCACTCTTTATTTCATGAAAATAAAAAAAAACATTTTACAAAAATAATGATCTTTTGGCTGTATCGTAAATATTTTAGTAAATAAATAAATAAAATACCTATGTATAATTTAATCACTGTGACTCGATAGCTGATTGCGAGGGTGAAGATAATGAATATTACTACAAACTATTACAAAGCTAGGGACCGCAGTGGCCCAGTGGAAGTTGGTGGGTGTAGCTGAGCAGCCTGAGGTGTTAGACTCTAGTGCTCTCAACGGATCGAGCGACTCGGCTCACGGCTTAGTCATCATCCAGCCGAATCGAGAAGTGAGCCGAGCCCCCAACTCACCCAACCGAGCCGGCTCGAGTCCTTGGCAAAGTTGGACCAAACCGAGCCGAGCCAATGGCTCACGCCAACGCAGCTGCCTCGAGCCGATGCTTCACCTAAGGCTATTTTCAATGGCTTATTTCAACTGTGCCGGCTCGAGCTAATGGCTCACCTGAGTCGAGCCGAACCGAGCCAACGGCTCATCGCAACAAAACCGGCTCGAGCCAACGGCTCACTTAAGCTGAGCCAAAGCGAGCCGGCTCGAGCTGCTGGCTTAGTTGAACCGAGCCGAGCCGGCTGACAGCATTATTAGACTGACGATCGTGATTTTTTTCGAGTCCCTCTCTAATAGGAACTGAAGAATTTTAATTGTCCCCGATGTTTCTGAATTCTTGTCAATGTCGATTTTAGGAGTCCTGAAATGTGATTGAAATAGAGAATAAGTCAGGAAGTTGAAAAATGTAGAGTGGTTATCTCTGGTGCATAGAGTTCCTGGTTCGATCCTAGCTCGCACCAAGTGAACTTTTTGGTGGAAACAGTGTGTGGGGGGGTTTCTTGGGGTTCTCCTGTTTTCCCCACTTTCTTTATTCCACCATTCATTGATTTCTCATAACCACCGCCTCCTTTACCCTACTTGACATAACTGTGGGACATAAAACTTAGATTGCTTATTCTTTTCGTTGTTAGAGGCAAATGATTGTAAGTAAAGTACTGTAAATATTTGTGAATAGCTTTTTTTATCATCAAATAAAATATTAGCTTTCAACCCTTCCCGTTTTTTCTAGCGAGTTTCACGTGCGACTTTGTTGTATGCGGTTCCGGATTCTATTCCCGCCAGAATACGAAAATATTTACCTTTTCATTTACTCTTATTAATTGTCTATCATTTTTAATCTGAAGAGCATAAACGAGAAACATTAAACTAAATAATTCCGTTTCAATGTTTCCAGCGATTTCATTGTCTCAATCATGAATTGTTGCGATCGTACTATACACTACCATATGTATACAATTGGCTTGTCGCAGCTGATCTGAATATGAATGTGGTCTTTTCGTGGTTATTCAAAGATTCTATGCTTGTTTGTGTTAATTCTTCGGCTATCACTACTGCTGTGTCAAGCTGTCTTTCCTTTAGGCAGTTACCAGCGTGACACGATCTAACAACTAGCTTGTAGCTCGTGTCTACGTGTTCTGTGTTGTGCTGAGCACAGTAGTCTTAGTATGAATAAATCCATCTTTTCCTTTCTACATGAATTTTATCACACAAATCAAATATAGGTAAATGTATTTAGAAACGACAAAGTTTTCACACGTCATTCACTACAGACGAACTTATATTATTCAGTTTTGATTGCTGCCAGAGGCTAGTGTTTTATACTGAAAATTGCCATTAAGTGCACAAAGGAACCAACCATGTTCCCATTCGGTATGAGACTTCCAGACTGTACTATTCACAGGTATCTACAGACTTATAGAATAGCTATGTCTCTTCGCCCGTCCGTCTGTCGACAGGTGTCATAGGAAAAACGGTAAAAGATGAAGAGATAATGGATCTTGCAATCGATTCACCATCCCAAGGATAGGTTTCATTTCCTCTGTTTTCTCTCTGTTCAAATCGGAAGTTGTTCAAGTTAATCATTTCCGGTTTCAACGTTTATCTCCTTAGAACAAAATGGTTGTTAGATAACAACAAGCGGTTTTCTGCAAATGAATCAGAGCTTCTAAGCAACGTATTACGACATTGTCGAACACTCTACCGAAACCAGGAATTGTTTAAACTTAATACTACTTCCGGTTTCAATACTAATTTCCGTAGAGCAAATACGTTAAGAGATAAAGAGATAAAGTTTTATCTAATCGATTCAGCTTCCCAACAGTACGTTCTATCTTCTCTTTAATACCTATTCAAGCCGGTCTCGATGCAAATTAACGATTTCCGATTTCAATCTTTAGCGCCGTAGAGCAAAAACAGTAAGGGATAGCGACTAATGGCTTTCTGATATGCATTCAATGACTGAGGAACAGATTCTATCTCTGATCTTAATAATCTATTGCAACCCTTATTTATAAATATCCCCATGACGTAAGGGTAGTGGACCACTGATGAGCAACTGGCGACACTTCGCCAAAAAATTGGCGGCCTTGCAGCTACAATCAGCGGTGACCCCACTTCCGTTTCGAAAATTATACCACTAGCGGCCCACCGGCGACAGTGACACGACGAAACGCCAATCAACCACAAGATCATTTCCCGACAAATTTGTTAAATCGCCTCTATACCTGATTTTGTTACATTAAGGGGAGTCTAAAAGCACTAAAGCAGAAACAAACAGTACCCTTGGGTAGGCACGAACATCCAACTTTATGATTACTAGTCGTGAGTTCTTCCGATTTCGCACGGAGGGGATGCAGAAAACTTGGCTTGTAGAGGGATAAATCATTGAGGTCTTTTTAATTTTGCTAATAACAGTGCTTCTTAAACCTTGTATATTTAGGGATGGTACCGAGACGAGACGAGACGAGACTTTGTACAGTCTCGGTCTCGTCTCGGTTGATAAATAACGGTCTCGGTCTCGGTCTCGTCTCGAGTAAAAAATCACCGTCTCGGTCTCGGTCTCGTCTCGATCGACAGATGCTTGTCTCGATCTCGGTCTCGGTCTCGAGTACCAAGTCTCGGTCTCGTCTCGAAAGTCTCGAAATAAATAGTGTGACATTAAAATAGTGAAAGTATTATTCTCGTATAGTCTTTCGTTTCCGCTCATTTTTCCTTTCATTTTGACTTAGAATTATGGTATGGTGTACCTCTTCATAGCTAATTTGCTAGCGCTAATGCTTTCCATGTGTGTATTCCAGGTTCAATGATCAGTGGGTATATCACCCTAAAAACCTAATAGTAACCCATATTTCACTTTCAGCAATAGACTTTGTCTTATATAGCCTCAGAACTGCCTATACAATTAAACTCTATTAAATTAACTCCAGTACTATACAGTAGTTTATTTCCTTCCTTTGAATCAGAATTGTTCAATACTTCCTAACGGATAACACAACACATAGCAGCACGAATATCGTACCAAAATTGAAAAATTACAATTTCTCATTTATTATTTAACACATTCTGCTTTGACTATCATTTTAAAAACAGAATATAACGTTCATTATCTTAACAAGTAGGGTAAATTATTACTACAAAATACGTATTTTGTTTCAAATTGATGAAATGTTTTATTACCGTTTCACATCTCCGTGTTTAATTGACACTTTATAACACGAACGTCCTGAACTTTGTGGTGGGAGCTACTACACTCATCTTTGCTATGTGAGGTCTCGAGTTGGATCACAAAACAAGTTAGATTCAAAGTCCGATGTTTCACATAGTTCGCGTCTCATTTTAAGTGCATTCTGTTTCTTATAGAAGTTCATAAGGTCGTAATGCATTACGTAAGCACATATCCAGTGCCGTAACATAGATTAAGCTTATTCCTGAGCTCTCAACGGTGCATGTAATCTTTATTCGAGAAAACTAATCGTGCATTCATTACGTTGAAATTTTATATTGATTGAAAAATTACTTGCGAAACTTGAACATACATATTATATAAGTATATAGGTAATTAGAGTTATCTGTATCTACTTTTTCTCACTCGCCAGAACAAGTGATTCTTAACTTTCTAGTTTTCTTTTATATTAATTTTCGTAGTTTTGCTGCAACATGATGGATTGAATAGTCAAATATATTTTTTTCGCTCTACGACTTTCATTAAATTTTGGATCCATTTTCACCCTACCTTACCTAGTAAAAGTTATATATATATATATATGAACTATATATATGAACTATATATATATATATATGAACTTTCGAGGTAGACTATGCTGTCATTTTTTGGTTGAAATTGAGTTAACAATACTTTTTTAATAGACTATGTTCTTTCTAATGGTGTAATAATATAAGTTTGAAAGCATCTTACTATTTTGTAACTACTTAGTAAGTTTCAAAAACAGTACTATAGGTCTCAGTTGAGAAACCGGTTTTTCGCTTCTCTAAAATTACGAAATTATGACTTGGTTTAGGTTACCTCCGAGGTCCAGATATAATAAAATCATCACCATCATCATAATAAACCATTATTAATCCATTGCTGGATGAAGGTCTTTCCAAGTCTTCTCCAACAACTATCTAACTTGGGCAATTCTTTTTCAGGTTACTCCTCAGTGGTGCTTGATTTCGTCACACCTTCTTGTATGCGGAGGTTGCCTAGACTTTTTGTCTCGTGGTATCCAGTCTAGAATTGTTTTCGTCCGACGATCATAATCTATTCTTGCAATACGTCCAGCACATCTTCCAGCTCATATTAAATTATTTCATTAGCACTATCAGTATTCATTTCTATATATTTGGGCTACAAATAGTTCGAATTCGCTACTTTCGGAGTACAGACACGCTACTTTTTAATCTTCGGATCTGGCAACACTGACTGAATGATTTAAATCAACACAATGTGAGGACCCCCATTTGGTCTAGCGGCTAGCACGCTTGATTTCGGTTCGCGTGGTCCCAAGTTCGATTTGCGGTAGGGGTAAAGTTGAACAACCGAAGTGGTTCGGATTCCACTATAATCATTCGCTCCACGTCTCCTTTAGCCGCCCTAGCATAACTTTGGGACGTTAAACTAAAACAAAACAAAACAAGAATGAACACTGTGTATTACTAACTGTAAGTCTTTGGATAATTGCATATAGCTATATGGTATGGATCGAGTTTGAGGTCGGTGGTCAAACTAAAACAAGTGAAATATAATTAGGGTGTAATTAGAATCTTTAATTAAGCACGGTCTTAATATAAAATGTACACCAGGCCTAAGGCTTAGGGGGAACAACTAGTGTTACTGAAAATGTATCAGTTACATTTAATTTCAGTTACAATTTGCATTTACATGTATTGCTGGAACGAAGACTTAAACATTAACATTATAAGTAGCCCAAAGACTATGAAAAACGTCGTCTCTTGAAAGTATTCTTGCATCATAAAACAAATTACGAATAATTCTAAAATATTTTGCAGTTTATCTACGTTATTTGCACATATTTAGAATAATATTTAGCAATTTATTCAAGTGGGCAACACTGCTTAAAATAATGTAACTGCAACTTGTTGTAATTAAAACCACCAAAAACTATTGTTGTAATGTTATAGAAGCTAAGGAAAGCAATAATCATTATAAAAATTTAATACAAATACAATAGAGCGTCGATTATTCGAAGTAATTGAGGGACATGGGTGTTCGGAAAACTGATTTGTTCGGATAATCGAACTGTACATGTTTATTTGCCAAAAAGAAGTACTGTACAGTAAATTTATCCATAAAAACAGGCATCTCTTTAAGTATTACAACGTAACGTACAAAGGCAACTTTAGTAGGAATATATAGTATGTGGTACAGTTTATTAAACAAAAATATGTACATATTACATACGCATTTTGCTGGCGGCTTGGCCGGTCAGCAGCGCCTTATGAAGGCCCCATTAGAAGCAATGTTCCGCCAGCGGTGGCTCAGTGCAGCGACTACTGTGGGAAACTTGGTTTGGGAGTGAGGGGAATGATGGACGGTAGGGTGGGAGAGTAATGGGGCGTTTACACTTGGACGATTTAGTCGCACGGCTAAATCGACTCGCTGCATTTGCGACTAAATCGAAGCAACTAGGCCGAATGAGATCGATGGATGTGTTCAATTGTTTCAACCGAAATTGAATGCTGCTTGTCGACTCGCTCTCCTCTGGTCGATTCGAAATCGACTGGCAATTTTAAAGATGTCCAAGCAAAAAGTAATTGGTACAATTTGCGGTGTTATAGCAGAAGAAAATAGAATCGACCACAGAAAATAGAACGTCTTTCAATTCAGTTGCTAGTCGATTAGTCGCTTTCGATCAACAAGCGATTAAGTTGAAGTCCTGTTTACACGGTCGATTAAGTTGAAAGTGACGTCAATTCAACTGAATCGAACGCAAATCGACTAAGTGTAAACTCCCCATAATGGGGCGTTTACACTTAGTCGATTTAGTCGCACGACTAAATGGACTCGCTGCATTTGCCACTAAATCGAAGCAACTAGGCTGAATCAGATTGATGGATGTGTTCAATTATTTCAACCACAAAAAATAGAACGTCTTTTAATTCAGTTGCCAGTCGATTAGTCGCCTTCGATCAACAAGCGATTAAGTTGAAGTCCCGTTTACACGGTCGATTAAGTTGAAAGTGACGTCAATTCAACTGAATCGAACGCAAATCGACTAAGTGTAAACGCCCCATAACAGGTGCGAGCGAGTACACAGTTCGGTTAAGCGGTCGTTCGGTTGACCGACGTTCGGATAATCGACGCTCTACTGTACGTCATTTTAAGCAGTATAACAATCACTACCAATGTGTTTGGTATCTCTGAAACGATTTGAAATAATTGTTGTAAATGGCGTTATAAGCATTTAAGTCTTTTGGAAGCATCTACATGATGAGACGTGATATGTCAGTGCGTTTTCGGAAGTGAAGTCTTTAGAAACATTTAAATTTTCCGTTTCTTGAAATTTTGTTTCTTCATTCATTCGGAATGTATTATTCCATGATCATAGTATTTAACGCTAAAATACAGTTGATGCGCATTGCACCTGCCATACCATTTGAGTTATTAGAGATCTCCAAAATGTTGATGTTAGTGATACTGTGTTGTCCTTTGTTACACTAAATAATGTATGAGCTATTGTGGTTTTGTTAAATAACTAAATTAGAAATATGTAATACTTTACGTAGCGCAATTTGAGAAAATACAACTTTATTTTGCTTTAGCAACATTGTATGTTTATCTAATATTGCAGAGTATTTAGAAGAATTTCCCAACTTGGTACAAAATTTCAGCATTTCTAATATATATATACAGGATGGCCCATTTTAATCTTTCCACGGAGATATCTCGTAAACGGTTGAACATAAATGCCATGGGGCACACCGAATGGTGTTGTCGCGGCGCTTCCCCGGGCCGCCCTTCATGGGGTCCCAGGGCCAAACTTTAAAATTTTAAATGGAAACATGGGACGAGTAATACTTCGTTCCATAGATTTTTAAAAAGTAAAAAGCGTTGTGGCAAAAGATTTTTCATATCGGTCACCGTATTCAAAATGACCGCCAAGACATGGTACCTGTATCAGATATAACGTCCAGTACCACTAGACTCCTAATATGAAAATAGTTGGAGATAAATGAACAGAATAAAACTCGTATAGGAAAAGCACAGAGGGTATTTATCATTTCACGGCTGGAGTATAATGCAACGGAGAAAGAGATTATTAAAGTGTAATTGACATGATGAAAAGGAGGAAATGATAGAAAATTATCTTTCCGATCTCTGTCCGTAAGTAGGTGAAGCGGGAATGAATGGTAAAATCTCAAATGAGAACCTCACTTTTATTTGCAATAGATATGGTTTGTCTGAAACACTTATGTGTACAAATGACTGGTACTATAATGAATAAAAATAAAGTGAAATAAGGTGAATAAAATTAAGATAAAATTCAAGTTTAACAACATTTTGCCCACCCCTGATAATTTAACACAATGCGTGCAACGATTTTTGGGACATATCTGCATCAGTATGTACCATTTCGTTACAAATGATCACAACTGAAATTACCGTTGAAAGTTATTCGGAATGTAACTGTGGACATTTTAGTGAAACTCATATTCTATCACATGCAAGAAGACATAGAAGGAAAAGAAGCGAACCAATATCATGCAGACGACTGTTGAACAAAACCAAAGTTTGTAAACATTGTTCTTAAATTGCATTGTTCGACAAATTTGTTTCGCATTTCAGTTTATTCATTTTTGCATCAAACCATTGCCTGCAATCAAAATGGAAGATACCATTTAACAAGAATTTTACCTACTTTATCCCATTACAGAGACATTTATCTCTTATAAAAACACATTTCAAATAACTTTGTTTCGTAGATACAATTTGCAAAAACTAAGGCTCTCATCTGCAATTTCACCGATCCTTCCCGCTTCACTCACTTACGGAGTGAGGTTAGGATAAATTTCTAAAAGTTAGATTTCTTCTAATCATCTTTTCGACTGTTGCAACATTCCCGAGAGATAGAATGATAAATACCTCTGTGATTTCCTATTCGGATATTTGTTCTGGTGTTTTCATATTAGTGATACTGGACGTTTTATCTGATGCAGGTACCATGTCTTGGTGGTCATTTTGAAAATATTGAACAATCTTTTGCAACAGCACTCTTTAGTTTTTAAAGATATATCGAACGAGATATCACTCACCCCATGTTTCCATTTACAATTTTGAAGTTGCGCCCTGGGACCCCATAAAGGATAGCCCTGGAAGCCTCCGCGACAATATCAATAGATGTGCCACATGACATTTTCTATTTGAGTTTTTGTTCGGTTCATTTATGTTCAACCGTTTTCATATTAGTGGTACTGCACGTTTTACTGTATCTGATAGAGGCAACATATCTTGGCGGCCATTTTGAATACAATGCCCGATATGAAAGATCTTTTGCCACAACGCTTTTTGGTTTTTAAAGATCTATCGAATGAGGTACCACTCACCCCTTGCTTCCATTTAAAATTAAAGTTGGGCCCCGGGAACCTATGCAGGGCAGCCCTGGGGGGCCGCGACCATATATATATATATATATATATATATATATATATATATATATATATATATATATGAGAGAGAGAGAGAGAGAGTGAATTCTATTTGCATCAGCAGTAGATTTTGTTTCGGGAGAGACTTGAGGAACGAGGAAGAAACATTTGCGTTGTACGTGCAATGCAAAAAATGATCACAAATTTATTTCGGGAGGGGTTTGAGCCCGATAACCACCCCCTAAATACGCCACTGTACATCAGTCATCCGTTCTCATATTATCTAACATAGCAACGAAAGAAATTTTGAGTGAAGGCAATTTTAGTATCTATCAATATCAATATTCGAGACGAGACCGAGACTTTCGAGACTGACCTAAGTCTCGTCTCGGTCTCGTCTCGATTTATAGAGGCCTGTCTCGGTCTCGGTCTCGTCTCGGTATTTAAAAGTCCGTCTCGGTCTCGGTCTCGTCTCGGTATATAAAAGTCCGTCTCGGTCTCGGTCTCGTCTCGATAATTCGAGACGAGACCGAGACGAAACCGAGACTAGTCTCGGTCTCGGTACCATCCCTATGTATATTCGACTATAATTGTTTGGGATCATATAAAATGTGTTTGCCATGTAATTTTATAACAAAATGACTATCGTACATTTACTTTATTTCAGAGTTTTCCAGCATGCACCTTCCAATAATCGGGAAGAGATTTATTGAGAATATTTGCTAGGCTTACTTAAACTCGCTTAGTCCAAGCAGAATGGGTATTTCAATTAAAGTGAAGTGATGAAACTAATAAGGAGAAAGCAGATTTTAGTAAACGAACTTGAGGCCATCTTTGGGGAGCAGTTGTGCACATTTACAGTGTTACTATTACAAACTGGGAGAGCGCAATAGCCAGTGATAGTAGATAAAAAGCGTCGTAAAGTTTTGACACGACGCGTTATCAAGTGACTTCGTGGCAAAGTAAGGAACATCTACATCTCACGCGCAGAGGGCCCTGGGTTTGGTTGAGTGTTCGCCATTGTCATGATACGTTGCTTAGAAACGCTGAACCGTTTGCAGAAAACCGCTTGTTGTTATCTAACAACCATTTTGTTCTGAGATAAACGTTGAAACCGGAAATGATTAACTTGAACAACTTCCGATTTGAACAGAGACTAAACAGAGGAAATGAAACCTATCATTGGGACGGTGAATCGATTGCAAGATCCATTATTTCTTCATCTTTTACCGTTTTTCCTATGATACCTGTCGACAGACGTACGGACGAACGGACATAGCTGTTCTATAAGTATTTAGATACTTATGAATAGTACAGTCTAGAAGTCTCATACCAAATGGGAACATGGTTCCTTTGTGCACTTAATGGCAATTTTCAGTATAAAACACTAGCTTCTGGCAGCAATCAAAACTGAATAATATGTAAAATATCGAACTCCTCGAGGTCAGATAAAGATTGATTCTATAGCCATCGACGGGTTAAAAAAGTATTATCCTCCTCCAGAAGGACTGTCTAAAAATTTGCGAAAATTAGAAACATCTGAGATTGATGTAGTAGGAGAGGGCGTACCCGATAAAAATCTCCAAGAAGTGGAAAAGGTAAATTCCTTCTTGATGGAATTCCAGTTTCCAGATAATGAAACGCAATTAGAAACGTTGTTTATAAGGAAAGTTATCTTCATGTCCGATCTATCATCTTGGGATCAGGTGGGTTCGAAAACAAGTTCAGTGGAAGGTTCGGAGAGACCGAAGTTTGTCGTCAACCACGACATTAATAAGAAAGTTGTGCTTTATTACGGATCAATCACGACGTTAGCTGGTGATTGTATAGTGAACTCGTCCAATTCCCTTCTAGAGCCACGAGGAGGCGTGGACAAAACAATTCAAAGTCTTGCAGGAGAAGAAATGCAAGAGGAGTGTCGTAAAATATCCCACCTTTCCCAGAATAACATATGCATTACACAGGGTTACAATCTACACAGTGTTACAGGGATTTTGTGATTCATGTAAGCGCACCTGTATTACGAAAAAAAAACGTTGCAATTAGCCATTGACAACGATATAACATCTATTGTGTTCCCCAACATCTCTACAGGATTTTTGGTTTTACTAAAGAAGATACATGTTGCGTTGCTTTACAAACAGTACGTCTCCTCTTGGAAGAACATCTTGACTCAATCGAAAGAATAGTGTTCGTGCAATATGACCAAGAGAATCAGAAAATCTATAAACAACTCATGCACCTCTATTTTCCTAAATAAAAATAGCTGAAAGAAAAATGCATTAGTATGATAATGGCTAATCTAGGTTAATTGACTTAAAGCTATCTTAACGCTAGCAATATATATAGAATGAGAGAAAGGATATAGTTATTCATCATCAGTGCTATGCAGTTTTCTTCTTTCCTCTCGTCATCATATCCGTCTCCTATTATAACTTTTGGGGGGACAACTTTATTTTGGCAATTTCAGATTCTCCACTTACCTGAAAAGAAAAGAGAAAAATGTAATTAGTATACAATATTCAGAAAATAAGAGAAATCATATATATTCTATATTATGCATTAGCTGGAAGTAAGAAAAGGTTGCAAAAGTAATATTTTGACTGAGTTCTTTGTTTACATTACAGATAGTCAACAAGCTTTTAAGCTGCATATTCCTTTTTACCATGCTACCTTTCGCAGAAACAAATGACATTGACTTTACCATCAGTTCTGGTTTACATTTCAAGAAACTACGTAGTGTGATTCTATATGAACATTCCTTACCAATATCATTCAACCTAACTTTTTCTTTTCCCCATGACCTACCGACTTCTTCTCTATTTCAACATCTCTATTGTGAAAATAACGACGACCCACTAATGACCATCAGTTTGTCAGTCAGCAGAAAAGTTACAGGGTCTTCACACACACATCAACGATTTCTTTCTGAAACTCCCAAATCCTAAATTTCTTGAGATGTCGAGCAGATCTCCTGGAGCTCTTTTGCCTTTTGTTGGTGATTTCCTTTCTTATTGTTGCGGTGTTGCAGATAGTTAATGCGTCGAGGATATGAATAAGAGAGAAGCGCATTTGGAACAGACCGTGCTTGGTTTAGAAAAGCAACTTTCAAAGAACAATCTTTTCATCCAAAATTCAACGTCTGAGTTTTTGACTTTTGAGGCACAAGTTAAAGAGAATTTTGAAAAGATTCGGAATTTTTCTGCGAGAGTTTTGGTCCAAGAAAAGGATATCGCCGACAATTTGAACCAATTAGCGGACAAGATGCAACAAGAAGCAACAGCTTTCATTTCAGAATTTTTTCAGACTTTGTTACAGTTTACTCAGTTTCTACAGATCTTCAGATATGACTTGACCTTACAGATGTGTCGAATTTCAAAGCTAAACCACAATATCGTACCCTACAAAGTGTTGTATGCGCATTAATCAGAATTTGAAAACATAGTTTTAAGAAATGGATACCGACTGGCTATAGACAACAAATTTTAGGAACTGTATTATTCGATTAATGTACTATCTTGCTCAATAACTGTGTCGTATATTTATTTGCAACTAAAGATGAATGAATGAATGAATGAATGAAGAGGAATGGGGACCTCAGCAACGAGGCTATTTGTCCCCGTCACGATATAAAACGTTGCTCAGGACTGCAAGATTAAAAACGTATTACAGGCTAAAAAGAATAGTTAAGAGAACAAAAGTGCTGCTAAATGAATAGGTAACGGATAAAAGCAATAGTGAAAGATAAAAGAATAAATAAGATAAAAAATAACAATAACAATATACAAAAATAAAATTAAAACATGTGAAAAAATTTAAAACCTAGCAGCAATAAAACAATGACAACACACTAAAAACAGCTCAGAGAACGTGAGCAACGCCAACAACTCGCACGAACTCAAGCACCCGGCCAACAACGTCGCTATCATCCCCCAAAGCACGGGTAAGCAGACAAGGCAGTCCGTAACGTTCTCTGAGATCTGAGTATTCAGGACACTCCACAAGAATGTGCTGAATACTCAGGGGGACTATACATTCCTCACAATATGGACGGTTCAGCTTCCGTAGCAAGTAGCCGTGCGTCAGATGAGAGTGTCCGATACGCAAACGCGCCAGGAGCACTTCATTTCGACGACGATCGGACGAGGAGGTACGCCACTCTCCTAGGAGTGGTTTTACTGCGTGTAATTTGTTCTCAATTGCCTGGTCCCAATCAGCTTGCCAGTGAGAGCGCATCAAGCTGGAAAAATGACGACAAAGGTCCGAGCAGGGAATGGTATGCTCTAGTGTGCAACTAAAGATACCTATTGTAGAATATCAATCTTCTTTTGAACTGTATGAAGTTAAACCGATACCTTTTGCAGTCTTCAATCAGACCTGTAGTATTGACGTACAACCTTTGGTTTCCGTAGTGGAGAATGGAAGACACCTGATACCAGTAGCTGGATCTGATCTTTTGTTCTGCAGATATTCCAATTGTTTGCATTCTGCTTGGATGGGACAAACAGTTCGAGAAGTTATCGCAAGATGTGATCATACTTGCGTTCAGTCAAAATTAACGCATATAATGGACATTGGTTCTCATGAATTTGTTATCACGCATCCGCCACCAATGTTAACAGTCCAGTCAAAAGACAATACGTCTTCGATTAGTGTTCCTGAATCATCAATGCTATATGCTGCTATCAAGATTAAGATACCATGCAATACGAAACTGATCGTGGATAGAAATTTGTTTGTAAGATCAGAATTTCCATGTTTTGAGAACGAACTTATAGAACCTGTATTTCTTCATCTTTTTCCTGCCCAACTCGTTTCAAACGATCTATTACAGCTAAATCAAAAATTTCAACCAAAGTTATTTTTTAATACGTCTTCTCTTCTTAACAAAGTATGGACATTAAGTGTCAGACACGTAAATATATCTGCCTTTACTATTATTATCGATCAAACGTCTACGCCAGTGTCCATCTATAAACGCGAATATTTCATTCCAGGAGTTATGTTATGTTGGAATATTGTTCTTACACTTTTGGTGGTATACTTGTTGCGAGAACAAGGAATTTTGAGTTCTCTATTATTTTGTAAGAAATGTAACGCACAACCCGAGATTTCGATGACATAGATTGGTCACGTTGTTGACATTTTTCAATTGCTTTGTACGATTGTGGGCTTTTTATACTGTGCAGAATGATAAAATTGTTGAAAGAAATGGCACGGAAATCAGTCAACGCTCGAGATAGTGAAAGTTTGGAATCAGGAGATGTTTTGCTCACAGAAAGGTCCGCCTCTATGGACAAGAGTGGATCTTCGTCATCAGCATCTGATCTATCACTTCCTCCACCTCCCGAAGAAATTAGAATACACGAGAATATACACGGAACAGAAGTTTATCTGCCCATTGTACCACCAATTGAAGTTTCCAACGCCATCATACAAAATTCGTATGTGAATAACTACATCGTATATTGTTGAAACTTAGTTGTCGAGTCATTGTCTTACATTGACTACCAGATTATTGTCGGAATTTTTTGGTACCTAAGGCGAAAATAATGTTGTGATAACGTGTCGTTGCAAGCCACTCTCTATTACTTTTTGTTGGATTTTTTTCGAGCAACCCCCTTTCCCTTCCTATCATTTATTTTGACCATAATAAATATCAGGTCGAGTGCTGTGCAACCTCGACTAACACTGCCCCTTTTCACCCCCTTGGATGAAATGCCTTGGGGTTGTGGTCGAGAAAAACTCCTTCCTACCCCCCCCCCAAAATTAGGGTTTTGTCATTTTATTATAAATAGTTGTTTGATTCAAGAGTTTGGGCACTAGGTTTGTCGATTTACTAATGTGTATTCATATCTGCTTGAGTTTTTCTCTTCTTTTTCTACTCCCTCCCTCTTCTTAAATCCTACCTACATTAGTTTACCGGTTCATGTATTTACCCTTGCACTTTCATGGTCGCCGCCATTTTAAGTCCATAATACCTTGTGTTTACAGGCACCAACGCTCTGCCGCTATCTTAGAATTTTTTCGTTTTCCCCACCATTAATGTTTCATGTTTTTCTCTCTATTTACCCACACTTCTGCTATATAATTTGAAAATTCATCCTCGTCATATTTCAATCACCCTGTACCAAATGAACCCTAATTTTAAATCTTAACGTTCCAAATCTCCTACCCCCTCATGGTCCTACACACATTCATAACCTTTTATTTTTAACAATTACTCCCTTCACCCCTCACAGTACGCAGCTCGTCTGAAGCCAAGAAGATTCCACAGCTTTAAGAAAAGAAGAACAGGACACTAATTCTTCTCCATACCGTAATTTGGATGGACCCGAACCAAGAACTTTTCAACATGACAACACTAAGCGTCAGGCCCAATCACTAGTTTTAATTGTAATCTTCAGTTCTACTCACCTGATTTATCAGCCAAAACGTCAGATATTAGCCCGTTGGACACCATATTTTTTTCTTCATCCAAGAAAAATATACACAGCCACGCCCAACATAGAGTCCTTTTTTATTTCCTCACTCCGCCCTGTATGATTCAGATTAAGATGGTTGCCAGCGTCAAATTTTTCCCTCCCTCTCATTCAACGGATTTGAAGAAGCCTGACTAGTGCTGCCAAATTGCGGCCACCTTGCCAGTGATAATTATCATACAACAAGGCCACGTACATTCTCAGAATTGCTTTATCTTCATAACACTGACCTAGTGAAGATGTTCAATTCTGCTGACCAAAGTGTTTTCAAGTTCACTCAACAACTACAAGAACTTTTCCATATGTTTTTGTTTACATCGAGTTTTATTCCTTACATTGGAAAGATGGAATGTTATTTAGTGCTTTGTGTATTTATGTGCAGGTCTGGTGAACAATTTATTGATTATCTTCCATTCCTTTTGAGTGTGATTTCTTTTCTCTTTTTCTAAAAAAAATGAGATACTGAAAAACAGAAATTTATTCCTTTCCCTTTTTGTTTGTTGTCACAGTGTACTTCGTGTATTTCATTTACCGTATAGTAACGTTAATCAAAGCAATATACACAGACAATTATCAAAATAGTGTTACAACGATGCGTGTTTTTTAAACCGCATCTCTAAAGTTAGCAGTGGGAGTGTCAAGAGACTAATATTTATTATTTGTTGACTTTCGTTGACCTCCCACAAAATCATTTATTGTTTGCATAAGAAACATAATTCTCTTTAGACTTATCATCGGTATTGTGAGATTGTTTCTTTTTCTTCCTAATTACATAAAACTATTTCTTATATGTCAACGAACGCTAGTCATTCGGAAGTCTTAGTTAATGAAATTCATTTATGTGTGAGAATTTAGTCAATGTTTTTCTTCCATAATTTTGTTTTTTCGTAGCTAAATCGTGGAAGTGTTTGTTTGTGTTATATAATGTATTACGTCAATGTGTATTTTATGTAGTAAAGCTGAGAGAGCTCCTTTCCCAACTATCTGTCCATCTCTGACGTCATGATTAGCAGTTGAGACGAAAACATCACATCTACACGTGCCTGGAGTCAGCAGGAATACCAGCAGATCTGTGTTTAAATACTCTCTCCAACCCGGAAACGGGGAGTCACTCGGAGTCTTTGGAGTAAGTCGGTGATAGTCTTTGGAGTCGGTTTGCGAAGTTAGTCTCCAGAGTCTGTCGAGAGCCTGTATTCGGAGTCATCTTTGGACTCAGTCGCGGAGTTGTCAAAAGATGTCAACGGAGTCGGTCCGGGGAGTGCATGGCAGTCAATTGGAAACACTTAGAGTAAATTAGAAAACGAATCGAACAATCTGTAATTCGGTTATCGACATATGGCACGTCGGACGGACAACAGGAGGATAGCAGGAAGCCCACCAGAGAAAGTGGAGCTACAGGTACTGTGACGTCAGATTTCATCCCTTCTTTTCCTCACCTCTGGCCTACACACAGTCTCTCTCTTCAAATAAGCTGAAATCTTTACTTTTATTTCTCTTAAAGTCAGACGGGTGTCGTCCGGTCCCAGAACCCGTTCTACGTTTGAGAAACATCCCAAGAATCTCACTTTGACGACACAGCTTTCTTTGAAAATTCTTTTCAAATTAAATACCCGTCAAACTATATGCCAACCGGAAGTTTCTGAAATCTACCTCACAACATTGATTCCAATTTCAAAATATATCTTAGAACAGATTTAAGATAGACAGATCAAATTCTGTATATGAGCAAGTTGATACTGGTCCCATCACCTCCGAAAATTTTGATTTTGAAAAGATTAAGATCAAATTCTACAATATTTTAAATTCCCATTACCTATTTTTAAAATAGCCAAATTGACAAAATAGTTAAACCGTTTAAAATTAATTTGTGACTTAAGCCGGCTTTGGTTTTTCTCATTTAACTTTGATTTATAAGCGTATCCTAAGGGGAGGAAGAGTGCTCAAATATACAGGTATGAGCAAAATTATTGAGGCGTGTCTTCAAGCCAAAGTTGTTTATAATATCTATATTTCCTTTATATGTTCGAAAGTTTGCAAGGTTTCCACAGCAGGAAAGGTTAATGACGAACACATTTGTAATGTTTGTATTCAATATTATTTTAAAATAAAGAAATAGAAGCAGAAAACTTTAATTTGGACAATATTACGAAAATTATCAACTTTATTCAAAAGAGTAATTTTCTGGACTGAGGAAAATTTCTGTAATTCAACGTAGGGCGAAGACTTCTACGTCCCTGACATTGCAAACAAAGTTAATTCATATCCACAAATAAAACATTTAAGCAAATATTTCTAACATGATATTTATTGACTCGATATAAATAAAGCAAACAATGGAAATTATCTATCAAAAGATACGATACGAATGAAAGAACACCATAATAATGAAAATCATGTCTTCTAGTAGAACAGGTAGATCGCGTGTAAGAAATCAATAGCTAAATTGATTAACGTGAAATTGCAGAGTCAATTAGTAGATGTGATTGTAAGATGTTCGAACCTCGTACTGAGAAATTGCTTTACTATTACAACTTTGTTGCTTTTTGTATGTGAGAAACAATTAAACTTGTATGTTTAAGACTTATCACGTTATCAAAATATGAAAAATGTCATCTTGTAACTTCATTACTACTCTTCATTTTTTTTGCAAAGGTTTCGTAAGCATTGCGTGTGTGCATATTGTGCATAAAGAAAGCTTTCCAGTAGATTTTATTTCTTAAAAGCATTAATGTAGGGAATTTATTAATCAATTTTTGAATTATATATCGTTTCGAAAATTATATGAATGTCTCGTCTCATGACAGCAATACTTAATTAAATGCATTATAGAACTTTTCTCTCTATCTATTTGTTTCATATACTTCCGTAGTAAATTTTTAGTTTTCTCTGTAAGCATTTAATGAGGTAACAGTTCTATAACGCATTTTATTAAGTAGTAATATTTCGAGACGAGACAGTCATATAATTTTTGAGACAAGTCAGCATTTTCACGGAACGAGACGAGTAGAGATTTTAAACTGCCTCGTCTCGTCCCGTGGCAACACTTGTGATTACACGAGACAAAATATTTCTCGTGTATCGTCTCGATAAATATATACAAATATAAATAACGAGACTTCGAAACGAGACAGTTCTATAATTTTCTAGACGAGACTGCATTTGCACTAGACCAGACGAAACAGCCTACAATCTCGGCTTGCGGTCACATTACTAAATTTGGTAACTTTCTCCTAGCAACCTTTAAATATCAGTAACAGTCGAAAACGTTTAATTAAATGAACAAGTAATGAATTAATGACACATATCGCATTTCCCGGAGGACAGTACAAATATGGAGCAGAGTTCGCGCCCTTCTTTTAATATACCACACCTCACTATGTATTCGGGACACGTCACGGAGGACCCCGATAAATTCTTTATGCTTTTCGACCATCTTGCATTGTTGCATTCGTGCAATGAGCAGAAAAAGAAAGAACTATTACCTATGTACTTACAAGACGTAGCAATTGATTTAGTCCTACAGTTAAAGGCCCAGAACCAATTAGATGCACTTAATTACGAACAATTAAAGGATAAATTAGTTGACTTGAGTAGACCAAAATTACCGGCATATCGGGCAGAATTTGAAATTTTTCAGGTCCAACAAGGTGAAAATGAGCCAATAAATGCGTATTCTCTTAGGAAACTGAGAGTTATTCGGCAAGTTTTGTCTTAGGCCACCGAGGAGCAGAAAATAAATGATTTATCCTTAGGTTTAAAGAAACTTTTTTTTTTTTTTTTTGCAAAAGATAGCGTTAGAAACATTTACAACTGTTCACGCCTTACAAACACATTTACATAATCTGGAGAAAGCAAATGACCTAATGAAGAAACGTGATTACGTGGAATTACAACAGGCAATATATTCACTCTGTGATCATTATTCACCAGTCAGCAATTTACACTCGTTAGCAGTCGCTGGCGCTTCCTTCCTTATGCATCAACAACAACTGACTTTTCCATTAATTAATCCAACATCTAATTGGAGTCAATATCAGCAATCAGCCCCAATCTTTCCTACACCTTCATCACCACAGCTACAGCGTGCATCACAAAATCAGTTACAACCAAATCCCCCTCCCAAGCTGCTAATCCGAATTACCCCTCCCAAACTGCTAATCCGAATTTCCCTCCCGAATCCCCCGCGTCTAGCACATCTAGTAATTCTAGTGCAAATAACTCATTAGACTTCACTAAATTAGCAAATCAAATGGCTGAAATATCTCTTCTTGTAGCTCAAAATGCTAAAGAACTAACAATTTAGGAGAGGTGCTCGTAACAATTATAGGTCGAAAAATAAAAATAATGGTAATCAAAATCGACAAAGAAATGGAAATAAGAACAGTTCTAAAAATAATAATAGAAATCGTAGGCAGGACACAGTTACAGTATGCGGTACACGCTATAAAAAGGTCATTCTTCCATTACATGCTATAAGAACTATCAGCAGGGAAGCGCCTAGGGGGCCCCAGGACAAACCCTCTCAAGAACATGTTCTGTGGGCCGAAAATCAACAAAGAAGTGAACAACAAAAATTGGTAAATACACCACTTTATGCAGTGGCTTCGTTATCAGATAGAAGGGAGAACATTAAAATGTTACATCAGGAACATAAATAATTAATTAATGTAACAATTAATAAATAAAATATCCTGTAATCATTGACACTGGCAGTTCGTTGAGTCTATGGCCTAAAAATTGCTTTCCACGAAATACAAAATTGATTCCTTTTAGCACTAATCTATGAGGAACTGAGAAATCCGTCGTAAATTTACGCTATATAGTTTCGATTGGCTCAACAACGTTTTCTCATTATTTCAGAATTTTAAAGCATGGAGATTTTTTTGCCTTTATTCGGTGAAGACATTCTAAATCGATTACAAACCAAAATTGACTTAGAGGAAAACATGTTGTCGGTATACAAGAAACCACGGCCCCCACAGTACCCAATTGAAGTTGATACTCAGGAAAAATTGTCTGCTAGCGCTATGCATGCAATAAAACAGTACAAATCGGCTGATGTTTTTACAATTTTAAAGGTTACTATACCAGCCAGGTCACATTTCTTTTTACCAATTAATGTCAAGAATCGGCAAAAGGATAATGAATATATTTTATCTCTCCATTAGAAAATTTGCTGGACAAATACGGACTACAAACGTTGCCTACTAAAGTACCTAAGAATAATTTCACTTTATTAATATCAAATCCTACTAGTAGGCCGGTAACGGTAGTAAAGAACACCCGAATTGCATATGTTGAAGAGAATGTTCAAGAAGTAGATTTACAGAGTGATTACCATAAATGTGAACAAAATTACGAAACATTTTTAGAACTGAACAAGAAATTCAGAATAGGCTAGAAGAGACCAAGTTACTTTTTGATGTTGTTATTCTACATAAATCCAAATTTAACGAGTCAACATAAAAAGGCTGTACATGATCTACTTTTTAGATACATGGATTTCCTTACTTATACACCAACTGACGTAGGCTACTTTCGTGGTTATGTACATAAGATAAGGATAGATAAAGGAGCCTCTTTCTATCAGAGATCACCACTTACTCCATTGCCAGTAAGACAGCAAATTGATTTACAAATTAAACAACTTTTAGACGCTAATATTATTAAAGAGACTAGTGACAGTTCCTTTTTCTCGCCACTTTTCATAGTGAGGAAACCAAATAGTTCAGAGTTCCCTCTAGTTTTGATTTTAAAGGCTTGCAATAAATTTACAGAATATTTGAGCATTCCCTTCCAGTTCACAGAAGACATTTTACATGTACTTAGAGACAAATCTTATATTTCGACTATTGACATAAAGTCTAGTTATTTTGAACTATTATTGCATCCCAAAAGTCAAAAATACATTACTTTTAAGCTTAATCATACTAGAAAGGCGTATAAGTTTCAGCGCTGCGTAATGGGACACACCTCGTCCGCGGCTGCCCTAAGTATAGCTGTACCCATGCTTTTAGAGGGTCCACCACCGCGCGTAACAGTCTTTGCGGATGACCTCGTTATAGGGAGCAAAAATTGGAAACAACAACTTTCGGACTTGGAATTGCTCTTTAAAAGGTTAAGAAAACACGATTTTAGAGCAAACCCGAACAAGATCCACCTATTATACTGGGAATTAGAAATTTGAGGGTTCCCAGTTAATGGAAAAGAGATCAAAATATCGCCTAAAATTGCCAACAAAATACGAAATTTTTTTAAAAAAAAAAAACAACCTCTAAACGTACCTTGAAGAGTTTCCTGGGACTATGCTCTTATTTGAGAGCACATGTTAAAGATTTTACGGAAAAGTGGAACCCTTTCAAATTCTTTAGGACAAAAATTCAAAATTTAAATGGACAACACACATAATGAGCTATTTGAAAAACTTAAGACGGATATTATATAAGCTCCATCTTTGTTTCATTTCGATCCATCATTGGAAATCCGAGCTTATTCAGATGCATCGCCAACCTCCGCATTCAACATATTGGCTTGTTATGATAATAAAACCAATCAGGAACGTGTTGTTTCCTATTGTAGTCGACGTTTTACCAAAAGTGAGAGAAAGGCCTCAACATGGCAAAAAGAACTATATGCACTGATATATGTCCTCCGAAAATTCCGATATTTCTTACTAAATAGAAATTTTAATTTATTTATAAATGCTAAATGCTTGGCTTCACTCAAAACCCAGCCGGACAAAGTCGGGAAATTTAGTCGCTATAAAATATTCTGAGCGGATTACAATTTTGAAATTCAATACATTAAAAGTCAGCAGCATCCTGAATACATTTTAGCCGCTTAGAAGACAAGCAAGATATGCAACAGGACGACAATCAAGAAGTTGATAACTTCTCCGACACAGAAGACGCTAAAGTTTTTGCTTCGCGCTCTTTAGAGCGCACCTTTCAAATTGACATATATGACGATGCTGCTGCTGCTGCTGGTGATGATGATGGAACATAGATAGAAGTCATACTGTACAATGATGCCGCCCATACACACGCTGACGATCCTTTACTCTCTGAAATGAAAAAAAAAAATGAAAAACATAACTTAAAATTTATTTGATCTATAATCATGAACAAATAAAACAACAAATGATAATATGTATACAAAACACATTATATTAATAAAGAAGGAGAATTGACTACCTGCAGTAATAGAAAGAATTTAATATTTATTTTATCTATATATAATAATAATAATAATAATAATAATAATAATAATAATAATAATAATAATAATAATAACTAACTAACTAACTAACTAACTCTATGGCCTATGGGACCCGGAGGTTCAGTGCCGCGTTCACAAAAGCTCTCCACTGAGTTCTATCCTTAGCTAATTGCATCCAGTTTCTACTTTGTATTCCTATCTCTGCGAGATCCATCTTAATATTGTCCTCCCATCTGCGCCTAGGTCTTCCTAATGGTCGTTTTCCTATGGGTCTACCAGTCAAGACTTTGAAAGCGATTCTACTTTCTTCCATTCTAGCTACATGACCTGCCCACCTAAGCCTCCTAGACTTGACGACCCTAACAATGTTGGGTAAACCGTATAAACTATGTAGTTCCTCGTTATGAAGCTTCCGCCATTCCCCATTCTCGTTCCTCTTGGGTCCGAATATCCTTCTCAGGATCCTGTTCTCAAATACTTTCAGTCCATGTTCTTCCCTCAGAGTAAGCGACCATGTTTCACAACCATACAGAACAACAGGCATGATTATCGTTTTATATATTTTAAGCTTCAAATTCCTCGACAGAATTCGCGACGACAAGAGATTTTGAACCGAATAGTAACACGAATTCCCTGCTTTTAGTCGACATTTAATTTCTTCGTGAATATGATTTTCGTCTGTTAATATTGATCCTAAATATTTGATATATAATAATAATAATAATAATAATAATAATAATAATAATAATAATAATAATAATAATAATAATAATAATGAAGACATGAGAATATGTATACACGAGAAATAATTACCTGTAGTAGTAAATACAACAATCGGCGGTCATTTTTCTCTGGAGTTGATGAGAAGATATAATGAAAATCATTTAAGTATTTTCCTTTAGCTTTAAAGCAAAGGAATAGGTATGAATAATGTCCACATAGGGAGGATTTCATACTTTGAATTTGTTTATTATTAAATGTATAAGAAACTAGCAGCGTTCACCCCGCTTCGCTGCGGTCACCCCGGAACGCAATAAACTTTGTTACTTAGATAATTTTTACTTTTTCGCTTTCAAGTGATATGATAAAAACCATTATAACGCCTGTCATTTATGTTAACCCGCCGAGTGACACGGTCATGCGGGTTGCATATACATACGTTTATTTTTATACCTATGATGAATAACAAAGGAGGACACCTGAATGGTCAATTATCTCAAGACACTGGTAATTGAAAATTAAAGTGATATGATAAAAACCATCTAGGGTCCAAATCCTAATAACCCCCCAAAAATAAAAGAAATTGGTTCAGCCGTATTAGCGTGATGAGCGGACAAAGGATTTGTACGTTCTCTTTTATATATATAGATGGAATTTCTACGTAGAAATTGAATATGTTGCATTACATATGGAGGAAATGAAAATGTATCGAAGTAGTGGGCACGTCCGTCAGTATTAATATATTCGGAAATCCAATGGGTACCGATTTTATTAGCGGGATCTGTATTTATGATGATAGCTGCAGGTAGTAGTATATGCATTGGTAACTCATTCACTGCATATACGCCTATGAAATGATTGTGAAATAAAGAATTTGTTTGAAGTGCATGCAATAAATCTAGTGTAGAGGACATCATGTATAAAAATGTAAACATGTATACACGATCCAAAAGTGCATTACCACCTGCAATTCTCCTCTTTCTGCAATAACAGGCAACCCAAAAAGCTCGGCAGTTGGGTTGGTTGCGAATTCGAAAGGTGTTGGACCATACCTCAATTTTGTAACAAATATATGAGTGTGGCAAACTGCAAATAAGAGAACAAAACACATTCTTAAGAATGAGAATCTTATTATTGTGACGGAGTTGGATGACATCAAAAGTTACAAAATGATCTTACTTAAGTAGTTCAAACAAGATGAATGGCAAGAAACAGAATGGCGTGGTCCACCTATATAAGACGTCGTATATTTAAATGTTTGAGAACTTACCCCACCTCCACTTGACGGGTCGTTCTAACTAAAACTACCAGACCGTTTATGTAATTTTGCGTTTAAGCACAGGTCCTAACCTTATGCCAATTATTTTCTTGCAACAGAGAATGAAAAATGCAACAGTTATAATGTTTATCGTGCATAATCCTGTACAATTAAAAGGCACTAGAGTGTCGACTCCGTGGCGTAAATAGTTACTTCCTTGGTAAATTCATCACCGAACGCGTTTCCGTCCTACTCGCAAAATGACGTCACCTTCGACACACGCTTGGGACAGGACCACAGGAGTAACGCTGTTGTCTGCTTGCTCGCTTGCTGTTGTGTATTCTCCTTGGAACCTGATGTGAAATTACTGTTTTCTCTTTACTTTCAGCTGTCTTTTCTATTTCTAATTTAGATGTCTATTATATTACTGGAATTTTATTCCGTCAGAAATATATTTTATTTTTTTAAATGTAAACAAGAGTCTATTTGGACAAGGTTCCCCACACTCTAGACGTATTGTCCTTTTTGCGTTTTTCTTTTTTTCCTTAAAAGGTATGCTTATTAGGCCTAATCCACTTGCGTTTGTCAATGAGAATTTCTTTCCTGAACTTTTAATTCTCTCACTTTACCACTTTCTTCGTTTTCTTTTAAAATGTTCTTTTGGAGGAAGAACTTTTTAGTTGCTTGTTTAGTTCATTTATTCTTCTGTATGTTCTAAATCGGATAAAATATTAAAACCTCCGGTTCACACTTGCTAACAAATTCATTTTTTATGATACCTGTTAATTTTTTAATGATGTTCCTTCCTTTTCGAATAAATTCTCCATTACATTCAAGAAAATATTCGTTAGCTATTTTGATTGTGTGTAGAAGTTCCTTTGAAAAAAATGTTAGTCCTCGTTTTGAGATGAATTTTGTCGAATTGAACTATAGTCCCTGAAGAGTTTCTTTGACATAGAGCAGCGGATATTTGACTTTAAATTAGAAAGCTATCTTCTCAGCTATAAATTCAAGATTTTGTTCTTCAAGATCATGCGTATTAAATGAATACATTTGATCTTCATTTTCATCTTCTTTTAAAATATGCGTCAAGAGCTGTACTGTTTATTGATGTCAGGCGGCTTGGCTCGGCTCGGTTCAACTGAACCATCGGATCGAGCCGGCTCTGTTGCGATGAGCCATCGGCTTCGTTCGGCTCGGCTCAGGTGAACTATCGTCTCGGTTCGGCTCGACTCAGGTGAGCCACCAGCTCAGTTTGGCTCAGCTCAGGTGAGCCATCGGTTCGGTTCTGTTTGGCCCAACTGAGCCGAGGGCTCGAGCCGACTCGGTTGTGTGAGCTGTTGCTTCGGCTCACTTCTCGGCTCGGAGGTGACAGACGTGAGCCGATCCACTCGAGCCGTTGACAACACTAGTTCCAAGAAACTACGATCTCATCATCAGGAGACGTTCCATCAGGAGACGTTCAACTTTTTTGTACAATAAAGCCTGCAATTTAATTTCCTCACTGACATCTGTAATAGTAATACTCTCATCTGACGGGAAACAATCTTTCTTAGCCTTCAATAATTGGTCATAACTTGGATAAATGTCTGTATTGCATGTTTTGGCACCAAGACGTAGACAGTTGTATTGGCTTTTGGTTAACTTAGCATCGAGAAACAATCCAAGCACCTCTTCTTTAGTGTACGGTTTGGGTGCAATGCTCTGGTCCTTTGAGCTTATAAACGCTTGTCTCATGTTACGAGCTCTAGTCGGAGTTGTTTCTGTCACCTCACGAAGTACTTTTGCTGCATCTTCTGGTCCTGGTGCCCGAAGACTCATTTTGGAAGCAAAGGTCAATGTCGATGTACTTGCAGATGTGAGTAAGTCTTTCGTTTTTCTTCGTTTGGTTCTATCACTGGATTCTCTGAAATCCTTCGATGGACGACCGCCAGGATTTGATTGTCGTTCTATCTGTCTTTGAACTGTAAATGTCAGTTCTCTATCAAGCCATTCTCTGTGTGTCTTCAGAAAGATGTCATGATTTCTGCCACTCTTACATAGTTTTTGGTACACTTGGCTGCAGAACCTGGAAACAGTTCGTCGAGTGTCTTCATTAACGTGGGCTGGGTGATCACGGAAGTCCAGGTGCGTCAAAACCCAGGACTGGACATGTCGTGTTTGCTCCCTCTGACAATGTCCTTTCACTTCTATCATTTTCTCATAGAGCTGGATGCGTCTCAGCTTCATGATGAACTATAGATGTCCTGCAAGTAAAAAGTAAGAATTATTAATTTCTGTGTCTTGTCACACACCCAATCACAAAGAATCGTGTATTTCACGAATTCGCACATATTCGCACCTAAACGTCCTGAAAAACAATTCAACATGGATTATTCTTGTAGGACATTCGAACAACTCTGCTGGGGAAAGCTGGGCACTACACTAAAACTCTGCAGCTTTTAGGACCTTCTGCTAAAACATATTAGATTTAGACATATTAATATATTTTGTTCGAGGAAACGTACATATGGAAAATAGTGCGTAGCCACTTTGGACAGTTGCAGTGCTTGAGAGGTATGTTGATGCCATATACAACAAATGTTTCTTGTAAACACATATTCTTAGATACCAAGCCATGAACTTGAATGACAAATATCCTATTTGGCAACTATTTCACAGGCATGTTCACAATGGTTAACTCTGATCCTTTCTAACTCACACATTACTTGTTACTCGTGTTCATTATTTGTATATAGTAGACTATGTATATTTCGCAACAAATATACTAAACCAGTGTCCTTTTAACACAATTTTCAAAAATTGGGTTTTGGCCAGCTATTGCTCGTCCTGAACCACTGTGGACCGCAAAAACTATGACTTCGACACTAATATTATTCGTATTTGACTATTTATGCATGGCATTTTCCACCCTTATTAGGGATGGCTTCAGTGTGTAGCCCCACAGCTATGGAGGAATTTCAACAAACTTAAGTATAGCTATAACCTATAAATCACTATCTGTAAAACAAATGTGTGGGAGATCTTTTTCGGAGAGGAATACGTTAACTACTTTTTCAATATAAATGTGGTGGATTTTTTCGCTCTCCATGCTAAAGATTGCCAAAGCTCACTTTCATCTGTACCATTGTGCTATGAATATAGATTTTAATGGCATTCAGTTTACAGAATGCTCGCTTAGGAGTTGCTCTCGTCACAGGAAAGGTAGATACAGTTATAAATGAATAGGGGTCTAAACAAATACGGGACGCTATTAGCAACGACAATACTAGAATTGAGTTTTCGCAACATAATGGGACAGTATTTTATGCGAATCTGAAGGAAATCGTTGTATAAATTGTCCCTTTCCCTCCTTATAAGTCTAAGCTACAATACGTACCAAATAATTTTACATTAGAAATATATGCATCGAGTTATATCCTTAACTTTAGGTTCTCCTGAGTTAAGTAAATGAATAAATTTGCCGCTAACGAAGAACAAAACCTTGGGCTTTAATGGTATCGGGAATGTCATTATTCACTTTAGCGACCACGAAAACTATTGAATAGACACTCATATCTTCCAATTAGAAACTTTTAATTTTCACCCCTTCCATTAAACCTCCATGTCGATAATGCTAAACTTTGATGTGAACGATATCGGAAGTATCACAATTCATGTCACTGACCTCAAAAGCTATGGATTTGACATTAATATCGTTAATATTGTTTTCGATTATTTTTACATGTCCCTCGGTTCCCCATGACAGTCGGGTTTCGATTGCCGGCGGGAGTCGTGTAGTTCGGGTTCCACGTTAAGTTGTAGAACCATATCTTTTATAGACTCGCAGCTGAAAGGGGCGTTAAACTCTATATCACCTCACCTCGTGAGATATTTTATAATTTCTAAACCACTTTTCTCTCTTTGAATCCCCTCCTTCCACTTAGGACACGCATAGGATCAAATCGAAACTCACTTCGGGGGCCGCGGTTGCTCAGTGGTAGAGCGTTCACCTCTGCTGCTTGTGGTCCCGGGTTAGAGCCCAGCCCCCGCCAAATGAACTTTGTGGTGGACAAACACCGTGTGCGTGGGTTTTCTTAGGGTTCTCCCGTTTCCTTCCACTTTCTCCATTCCACCATTTCATTCATTACTCATCATCACCGTCTCCTTTAGCCTAACCGGCATAACCGTGGGACGTAAAATTCAAAGATTTAATTTTCATTTCGAAACTTACTTCGTGGTTTGGAGGGTGCAAGGCTCTGTACCATACGCGTACAATCCCTATGGGGCTATTTTAGTGAATTACGGAGTTTGAGAAGCACGCACAGATAAACCACGCTTACATTTATATTTATTAAAATCTCATATTAGGACTTACTCCGCAAGACAAACTTTTAACAAATGTGACTTTTAAAATTCCCTTCTTCTTCTTCTCCTCCTCATTCTTCTTCTTCTTCTTCTTCTTCTTCTTCTTCTTATTATTATTATTATTATTATTATTATTATTATTATTATTATTATTATTATTATTATAGCAATAGCTATATAAAACAATTATCGTTAATACACACCATTCATCAACCGGTAGTTGTAGAAATGAGTTTTTGCAACAGCAGTTGTTAGCTGAAGACATACGAACTGGTCTACAAGTTCGTTGTGAGACGCGGCGTAGTGCGCATCGTGTGTGAGCTCCGCTGTAACTTGGTTATACGTTCGCCTTGACGGCTTTTGTGTTTGATACAATTTCAGTTGTGTGTCTATCAGTGTACCTAACCCGGATTTCTGCATAGTTTTATTTAGTGAATCTTAGTTGTTGTGTCCCTCTACAATAGCTTTGTACCACTTACAATGAATGCTTTACGTAAAAATACAGTTCGAATTGCAATTGAAAGATGACGCGTAATATCAGGTCCAGTGTAGCCAGGATACAGGCTTGGTTAACTAACGAATTGCAATTACATATTCAGGATATTGCATCGATTCAACTTCATAATGAGGATTATAGTTTGTACATCAAGTTTAAATGTCAAGATCAAAAGGACACCTTTCTTCGTCAGCACCCGGAAACCATGAATTTTGAGCATGAAAATGACACAATAAGTCAAGTACAGTTGTCCAGTGCAAGTATACAATATACCCGTATACGCATATTGGATCACCCATGGAAATCACTAATGATTAACTTAGTGCAGTGCTTCGCCCCTATGGACAAGTGATACATGTCACGCAGGAAATGTGGTCCAGTACGTTACCATTTCCAGTTTATAATGGCAATAGACTCGTTCAAATGATTTTAGGGAAACATATTCCCTCTAAAATTTTGGTTCGTGGGTGTCGTGCTAGTGTCATGTATCCAGGTCAGCCGCCTACCTGTTTTATTTGTCTGGCCCCTAACCACGTCGCAAGTGCATGTCCACGAAAAGTTAAACACCAGGTGATATCTACTTCAGCTCCCACTGAATTTAAGATGACTGAACTTTTCAGTGGTAAGATGCCGACAACTCCTAGTTAATGCCACAGCTCTTCTTTCCCTCTTTTTTTCAAGGTTGATAGTTTCACGGTCTGGTAGTAATTTTGACCCTAAAGTAAGATTTACGTAATAGTGACTGCGATACGAAAGCTTTTTTTTACATTGCCTTTTTATTATATGCTGTTTACAAATGTGCCGTCTGTTAAGAAACGTACCAGAGAGGTCATTTCCTTTCTTTTCGTTTCTGCTGTTCCTGTGCGCTATATCCGGGTCAATGCAAGAAGTTTGTAAGCCAAATGTCCGATCGTATATTACATTAAATCTGAATGGAATTCAAAGTGACGCTAATCGCAAGCTATTACGAAGCTTTATCAACCAAACATCGACTGACTTTATTTTATTACAAGAAGTGGCGTTTGCAGAATTTGTCTTTTTACCCCAATATATTGCATATGTCAATATAGGACCAGCGCACCGGGGTACAGCTATATTATGTAAACGAGGTATAGAGGTCTCAAATATTATTCATTTGCCGTCTGGCAGGGGTATTAGCATTACTTGTGACAATATTACGATCATTAATATTTATTCGTATTCTGGCACTAACAATCGAATAACACGGGAACAGTTTTACTCTACTGAAATCTTACCATTGTTCCGAATGTTCCGAATAATATAATACTTGCAGGCGATTTTAATGCTGTCTCTAGAGCCATTGATACCACTGGAAAGTTTATTCCCTCACCTGCCCTACAGCAGCTAGTTTCGTCAATACCTTTCAAGGACGTCTGGGTACACCACCGGCGAGATCTCCAATTCACTTTTAAAAATTCTACTATGAGCAGTCGGTTGGACCGAGTTTTGGCAACCACTAATCTAGTATCCTCCATCACTGATATTCATTTGAAATTAGTTCCGTTCAGTGATCACGCCGCAGTAATCTGGACATGTAAATTGGCGCTAGGTGTTTCTACAACCTATGGAAGAACAGCTTGGAAACTGAATACTCAATTACTTACTGACGCCGACACGAAGTGTTTGTTTAGAAATAAATGGACGTACTGGCTCCGCCAACGTCACTACTACCCGACACTAAATGACTGGTGGGTCAAATATACGAAGCCTAATATAAGAAGTTTTTTCAAATGGCAAGGAGCTGAAAAGAAACGAGAACAGCGTGAAACCCTAGCGTATCTTTACAGAGCGTTGCATGAACTTTGGATCCTGCCCAGCTCCCCGCTAAATATGATTGCAATTTACAAAACGAAGGCATGGATAAAACACCTTCATGCTAATGATGTACGCAAATATGCTCATACCCTGCCAGACGGAGACTGTCTGTCCGATGAACACATTACATTTTACCATTATATGGCGCAACATAAACGTCGTGTTGGGAAGGTGATTGACACCATGAATCATAATAATACCAAACTTATGGCCCTCCCTGACATTCAAAAAGTTTTCTTTGACCATTATACAACGTTATATTCTGCCACTACATACCCTCCCCAAGGGTATCACGATTATTTAAATATGTTGCTCCCACAATTATCAGCGTCTGATAATCAGACCTTAACTGCACCACTAACAGAAGCGGAAATCCTTCACACGCTTAAGCAATGTAAACCTACCTCATGTCCCGGGAGTGACGGTTTGCCGTATGCACTCTATCAATAATATTGGGATATCATAGGCGTGGATATGGTAACATTATATAATGAACTCTATGCTACTCCGCACTTCCTTCAAAATGATGGTCATATGATCTTTATTCCTAAGTCTTCTGATGCCAACACTGTCACACAACATAGGCCAATCATCTTGCTCAACACCGATCTCAAATTGTTTAATAAAGTTCTAGTGCGACGCCTCAAATCAATATCTCAAGACAAAATTAGTCCATTTCAGGCTGCTCTCAATCCACATAAGAATGTTTATTATGCGCTGACCAAGATTTGGGATGTTGTAGGTTATTTTACGTTTGATAGAAAACCGGCTTGCCTGATATCCCTTGATTTTCAAAATGCATTTGATCGATTATCTCATGCCTTTCTGTTTGCTGTGCTACGAGCGTATAATTTTCCGCAAGTTTTCCTTAACTTTCTCACTCACATTTATAGCACAGCCACGGCTAAGCTTCAAATAAATGGTTTCTCTACTGCTCCCATTCCATTACAGAAAGGAGTTCGTCAGGGTTGCCCGATTTCCATGTTTTTGTTTGGCCTCGCACTAGAACCTTTATTATATAAGTTAGCTGCATATATACAACCTGATCTGAATGACCTGCAAAATATATCAGTTACTGCCTTTGCAGACGACGTTAGCCTTAGCTGTACCACTCTACAACAATTTAACTATATTATTGACCAATTACAACAATTTAGTGCTCTTAGTGGCGAACTGCTTAATTTACAAAAACGAAAGTGTAGCCCTTTCATTCTTGGACTATGGATGGCCTACCCCTACCATTTGCCAACATTGAAGTGGTTACGAAAGTGAAAATCCTGGGCATAACGTTTTCTAATTCAGACAGTTTACAGTATGAACATATTTGGGATCCTCTCATTCAAAAATTACGAATGCTCAGTCTAAATCACAAATTACGCAACTTAAACCTAATCCAACGTATTTGGTACATCAATAGTTATTTATGTGCTAAATTATGGTACTCTGCTCATATATATCCCATTAGTGATTTGTATGTACGTAAAATAAATTCCCTGATTGGTTGGTTTCTGTGGGCAGTTCATTATTTTCGTGTCAAGAGTGAAACTGTTACCCTACCCCTTGACCGTGGAGGCTTGAACCTAATATCAGTCAGAGCTAAATGTACTGCATTCTTTCTAGGTAATAATTATAAACAATTTCAAGTTACTGATCAAATCACCCACCAATGGATTTCTTGTTGGATCTCTTCCCTCCCTGCACCTAATCCTCCTAATATGATGTCATTCAAACAGGCCCCGGTGTATATTCAAGACTGCATGCAAGGTTGGTCCTATGTTCCTATATCTGATCCTACCAACTACTCCCATATCCGCTTTCTATCCACGCACTTCCATGCACCTCTTTGCAATAATATCGTTCCGCGTATCCAAATGAAATTTCCAACAAAAAATTGGTCCAGAATTTAGTACAATATTCATAACACCACGTTGACATCAGCGGTCGTGAGTGTCTGGTATACGATAGTGAACCTACCTACTCACTATCGTACCTACTCATGTTAAGTTGAAACGTATTAGTGTACTCCCTACGGATATGTGTCAACACTGTAATCAGGAAGACACGCTAGAACACAGACTGACGTTGTGTCTTCACTCTTCTATCTGGGCTAAATTACAACGCCTGTTAAGTGTGATTTGCCGAGAACCTGCATACAAGTTTGATCATAATTATGCTTTGTTCCCAGACTATAAGTTTTTTCCAATCACATGGTTACTTGGTCAAACGATTTTTTTATCTTATGGACACATATCCGTATGGAAATGAATATGCATATGTGATGTTTCTTAAAACTGCTTGTAAACAATTTTCTGTAAATGTAGCTCACAAATATTTTTCAAATTATTTACGTATACTATGTACTGAATATCTGTCCTAGGCTCTTTTAGCTTCATGTAACTCTTCTGCAAATGCAAATAAAAAAAATTAAAAAATCGCTAGAGCGCTGAATTATGGATTCAAGGATTGTGAGTTCGAAACTAGTCCGAGTCGAAAGTTTTTTTCTGATTTAATTCTACAGATGGAAATGTTTCTCTATTGACTTTTATCTCGTAATTCTGAATAGAGATGTTTGGATGTGAGAGAAAATATACTAGAATATAAGTAAAGAAAGATAAATTACTTGATATCTTTTGCAATTTTTAACTATATTTTCACCTATCTAGGACCTTTCTGAAAGTACAGACTACTATATCTCCTTTTCGCTCTCTTACGTGTCTTTTAACTATGTAATTCCTACACTTACTGCATAAATCACATATACATATATTACAGATGTATCTCTTTCTCTTCTCTCTACATCATGTCTGGAGATAAATGTTTTGACAACACGTTACAGACACGATTGAAAAAAATACGATCTACGATTTCAGTGACACATGTTGTGGTGTTTAACTTAACATATAAAATAATAAATAGAAAAGCTGAAAATACGAATTTTTTTCAGAGATGACAGTGCACTGATGCTTCAAATCTGTGTCTTTACTCAGATATCTATGTTAATTCCCTAGTCAAAATAAAAACTCTTCAAAATTAATCACAAATTCTTATACAACCATCCCGGAAAAACAGATTTTGGGCCTAAGCCACATCCGAGAAAAAAGTAAATATTACCGTAATAGCGCAGCAAGAAGTGGGCCCAAAACAAATGAAATTGTGTGTAGATATTTTGAGTCTGCAATATCTATGCGCAATTTCATACACTTCGGTTGACTTCTTCTTGCCTTTGGGGCGTCAACTTTCAAAACTTTCGGTGGGAGCTTTTGAAACCAAAAACCGTCTTTCCGCAGAACATAAAAAACCCGTATTGGTTTATTTTTGGCGTATTGACCATACTCAAAGATATATTTCAATTTCTCATACCCATTACACACATCTGATATACTGTTCAAAATTTCATTCACTTCCATTCACTTCTTCTTGCTATTAGGGCGTCAATTTTCAAAACTTTGGGTGGAGGATTTAGCCCCTAAAAAGTTTTTTCTCAAAACAAAAACCCGTGTTCGTTTATTTTTACGTATTGTCCATACACAAAGTTATTTTGATTCTTCATATCCTTTACACACATCTCACGTACTGCTATTAGCACTTTTGATATTTCGTGATCAAATGTTTGGAGGGGTCCGCACCCAACCTAACCATCTTTTCCAGGAAAATACGAAACCCGTATTCCTTCACTGTGTGTCTACAATATCTGTGCAAAATTTCAGTCACTGCGGTTCACTTCTTCTTGCCTTTTTGGCGTCCACTGTCAAAATTTTGGGGTGGGTTCATTTGAACCTAAAACCATTTTTCCGCAGAAAATAAAACCCCGTATTTCTTTATTTTTTGCGTATTGTAAATACAAAATGTTTCGTAGCAATTCTTCATGTCCTTTACACCTTTGACATACTGTTACTAGAACTTTTGATATTTCGTGATCAAATGTTTAGAGGGGCCCGTGCCCCACCCAACCGTTTCCTCCAGGAAAATACGAAAACCGAATCCTCATATTACGTCTGAAATATCTGTGCAGAATTTCATTCACTTCGGTTCACATCTTCTTGCCTTCCGGGCGTCAACTTTCAAATTTTTGGATAGTGGCTTTTGAACCCTAAAACCTTTTGTCTGGAGGACATAAAAACCCGTAATCTTTTCTTTTTGCGTATTATCCAACACAAAGTTATGCAAGCATGTCCTTTACACACATCTAACATACTTTTACTAGCACTTTTGATTATTCGTGATCAACGGTTTGGAGGGAGCTTTTACCCCACCCACCCTTTTTCCAGTAGGAATGGACACGAATCGAGCCGAGTCAAAGGTAGTTTTCTCGAGTCGAGTTCCGAGCCGAGTTACTGTTTTTGAGATCGAGTTTCGAGTCGAGTAGAGTTTGATACATGGCTCGCTCGTTTAGCTCGTTTTGAAATCATGGCCTGATTAAACTGGAAAGCGAAAGCCATGAGAAATGTAAGCCATAATGTGGAATACTTTTAGTGTTGCTCACGAGAGGGGACACCGCTTGAATCTAGTCTCGATAACGAGACCACAATAGTTTTTTTTTTAAATAAAAAATAGCTTCAAATGGCGTGAGCACCAATATTATATACAGTAGTTTTTACCATCAAGGCTGAGACCTGCACGGTCGTATTTCTGAACGTAAGCAGAAGCCCAACCCGGGTAGTGATGTCAACGGGCTCGGCTCGGCTCAAATGAGCGAACAGTTCGAGCCGGCTCGTTCGGGATGAGCCACCGAATCGGTTCGGTTCGGCTCAGGTGAGCCATCGGTTTTTGCTGTCTCGGTTAGGTGAGGTGTTGACTCGGCTCCTTCTCGGTTCGGCTCGATAGTAGATGAGCTGTGAGCCGAGCCACTCGATCCGTTGACAACTCTAAACCCGGCCCGAGCACCGCGGTGATTCGGATAACTGCTAACTCCAGTACAGAAAAAATAACAGGTTTGCCGGGGTATTCTAAGATGGATATAGGCCTATACAGGATGTGTTTCACGTAACCTCTCTTTAATCAAATTGATGTCGGTATCAATTTATCTCCTAGTATACACCTTTATGCTATAGCCGTGTTGAAGCAGCTCTCACGTTATTAATACTCGTAATTAATTAATTAATACGTAAAATTTACCATATTTTCCAATATTTTATCATATATATCTCGAATTACCCCCTCCATCCGTAATTATCAACATTAAAACTACTTGTCTTTATATATGTGACTGTGTATAACTGTGTTGAAATGGCTCCCGTTATGAATGATTAATAAAAGGGATAATTCAAAATTGATCACTTTTCTGAATATCTTATCATAAGCTATATGGAGAAATTACTAATTTTTCAGTATTAACATATTGCTTTATTAGTCTGTTTTTCTGTTAGTATCAATCATTATAAAGAATTCTATTGACAAAAGAATTCATACTTAACTTTAAATTATCTTCATAATACTCTTTCATAATATTCCTATATTGTCTTTAGCTGTATGATTTTCCTATGGTATTTTTAAATTCCTCATATTTAGAATTTCTTGCGAGAAGAATAATCATCATCTAGTTGCTACATATTATTATTATTATTATTATTATTATTATTATTATTATTATTATTATTATTATTATTATTATTATTAATAATAATAGGGAGATTCTTGCTAAACTGGATTTAGTAGTTCTTGAAGTTTGGCGAAATTTAAGGCAAATCAAATTTATTCATGATATAATACATGCTAGAGTGAATTTAATTGAATATTTATATATCAAAATTCCCCTGTATAAGTCTAGGGTTTACCGTTCCATATTATGTAATAATCAATTGGTTGGTTCTCCACTATTTACTTGTGTTGACAATATAAATAAAAAATCTCTGAAAATTGATTTCTTTGATCCGAATTTTACAATACTCAAAAAACAATATTAGGAATGTTTATTTAATAAATATACAAAATTTACCATGGTTTGGTATATTGTCTATTGAATTTTCATTGTTTTTTCTTTTACTTACATTGTTTATATTTGTTCATGTGTATTATTATAAATCTTTTTCTAATTTGTTTATTTTTATTACGTTCAATATATTTAAATTCTTAATAATACATTCTGTTTAATTTAATGGTTACTGAATCGAGGTTATGTTGTAATTTTATTTTATAATTTAGTTTGTATCAAACTTATGTGTAAAATTTTTATTTATTTTGTTTGTATTTGGTCGTGATGACTTGATGTATTTTTAATTTCTTCTTGTTTTGTTTGTATTTTTCTTGTAATATTTTATTGTATATTATTGTGTATATAACCATTTTGGCCTCGGCTGTGGTCTTTATCATCTACAATAAATAAATAAATTATTATTATTATTATTATTACCAATATTTTCAAAAAGCCTATTCCGGATAACAATGTTATTTGTATAATATGGGAAACTTGTGGAAACATAATTGTATGTCACATTTTGTGACTTTCGAGTAAATATTCATATTTCTATGCAATTCGATACAATGACACATACCAAACAAGTTTCCCTTGTGGTTTAACACCAATCCAGTCCACCTAAAAACTTAATTTTACCAGAAGTTACAATTATCATGATGTTCGCTAAATCCTCTCATATCATGGTAAAAATGAAATGAAATCTTTAAGTTTTATATCCCACGGTTATGCCGGTTAGGCTAAAGGAGACGGTGATGATGAGAGATGAGTGAAATGAAGAAAGTGGTAGGAAACGGGAGAACCCCGAGAAAACCCACGAGCACGGTGTTTGTCCACCACAAAGTCCATACGGCGCGAGCTGGGATCGAACCAGGGACCCGAAGCACCAGAGGTGAACCCTCTACCACTGAGCTACTGCGCCCCCACATATCATAATAAATAAAGTGCTGACTTCGCTTCTTAATACTTTGTATGGCCGGAAATTCTCTTTTATCTTATTCATTGGAGGCAAACGTTCTTACAGATTTAGACTAGACTGCAACTGAACACGTGTGGTTTATTGTTCAACAACCCTGCAACTCTGCAAGTAAACAAGTTACCACCAAACGGAATCTGTATTCAGAGGTCCCTACAGAGGTTCAGATTTTTCTTTACTCAATAATTTTAAGCTCTTTCCTTTTTATAGTAGGCAATAAAAATAGGAGAAGAACAATATTACTTTTCTGCGGCAGTGTGTCATTTATTTGAGCAAAGCTATGGTAGTCAAAATTTGCAGACACTCCTCAAATAACAGGAAGGATCCCACAGCTATTTACAAAGGCAATGGGAAAACCAGTTCATTTCTCTGTTTTCACGAAATATTTGCATGTGTAGCACTTTGCGTGCTGAAATTAATAATAATAATAATAATAATAATAATAATAATAATAATAATAATAATAATAATAATAATAATAATAATAATAATAATAATAATAATAGTGAATATCTTCAATACATTATAATTATTCATACTTTATCTTATTTCTGAGAGCAGTGTTACAAACATAATTTTGTCTTCTTCAATCACAAGCCACTGTTGTGCTTATCCGATTCAAATCTCTCCTCCATATCATTCTGCCTATTTACTCAGTAAAGTACTACGAGACTAATATTCATTCACAACAATTCTTTGATCCAATACTTGATCCAATTTGTTTTCTATATACCCAAATTCATGTCCAGTTCCATCTAAAGGAACTAGTGTAAAAACAATTTTGTTCCCGAGCGCTATAGTAGTGTATGATTGAATTCCGCATATATGAAGGCCCATAAATATGCAAATTACATACGGGCCGTTAAAATTAGTGCAATATGCATTGGGTCGCGGAGAACTTTGTATTTGAATCAATTTTACACGAGTCCCGAGAGAACACTTCGCGAATTTAGCATAGATTGTGTCTTAAGTTACTCATATACAGACCAGGTCAATAGTCTAGGAGACAAAGTTTGTGTCTGTCTCGTATCGAAAAGGTATCGTAAAATTGGTGGTCTCTTAGAAAGTGTATATGTACCTGGAAACGTATGACTTCATGCCTACCATCACCCATCTTTTGCAGAATTAAGTGAACGAGAGATATATTTATTTATATATTACTAAGCTACCAAATACAATCTCAGGGGCCATTTTACACTTGAGCACTCAACAAATCAGCAATAATAACAACCTTGGGAAAGGGAGTGGAAGGATGATCGCCAGGGTCTGTATTTTAAGGTACCATCTCAACATTGACCTGGTGTAACTGAGGAAAACCCTGGAAAACCTCAGTCAGGATACTGAACTCTGGATTTACAACGACTCACCAAAGGTAGTCGTCAACCTGGTTCGGCTAATGATATAAGTAAATCTTGAGTGGTAGTAATTGTTTACACATAAAAATATCTTCAATAATTATATACACTATTATTCTCACCTTTTCTATCGAAATTACAAGTCGATGATCGGTATTAAATGGTTTATTAGTTGATACTCTTTTAACGTATTTTCACTCAAACTGTCTTGCAAACATACATGTTGACTAGGTATCTATAAACAACTACATAGCAACGAATTATACAATAATGTATATTTCTTTACATATATTAAAAAACATTCTTCTTTTGTTATTTTTAAATTAACATTATATCAAGTATAGTGCTTGAGTATGAGCACTTTCTGCCCAAGGTACAGGTAATTATTAAACGATACAAAGTATCTCGTTGTATAAAAATGTCGCCCGACGATGGGACTGAATATAAAAGTTACAAGCGAGCTTAGCTTTTATATTTAAGAACCACTGGTCCGTTTACAATAATGATGTTACATTACTTATGTCCTTTACATTTTGATCGCCCCTCGTATATATATATCTTCATTAAGCTTCATATATATAAATACATTTATAATAAATCTTTTATTCCATTATCATTTATCTTTTATTACAAAAACGTCGTCGCTTAATAATATAATTACTGAAGGGTGCGCAGTCAAAATCGTAAGAGGCAAATTACCTTTTAAAAACATGAATCACAATGATTAGCATTTTCAATCATTATTAAAACGGTGATGTTAAGAAAAATAGTATTTGATCTTTCCAGGGCGCATTATATGATAACTACGTTAGATGATGTTTTAAAATATACATTGTATCCATAAGGCATCAGAATATAGAAGAATCTTATTCGGGTAATATATAAAGTAGCGCATAAAGACAGTCGTCGGATAAATGGCTTAATAGAATGAACCTTATTCTTAACATAATCTTTGACAACAAATTCTCAACACAAATCCATATAATATAAATAACCTTTGCCTTTAATCAATTATAAAATCGAATTATAATTCTTCACATTAACAAGAGAAAATTAAAATCATTTGAAAATTATCATTGGTTAATGAGAATTAAAGAAAATTAAATTAAGTAAAAATCAGAAATTAAACGTATCCTATGTTCGGACGAACAAAAGGAAGAAAATAAATCTATTTTTACACAAACATATTCATAAGAATCAGTAGCTGATATGGGTTTAACTCTTACTTCATCAACTGCAGTCAGTTTACATTCGTACTTGCATATGATTCTAATAAAGTACATTGTACTGCACAATCGTGATTAGGTTCCGCATTATTTTGTACATGAATTGTGTCATGATTTTGTTTTTGATACAAAGTGACATCTCTTGAACTACGATTATGTCTATACATAGGATTTATAACATTTCTAGAATTTCGCCATGTATTACGTCTATTTTTGAATCTATTTTGCTTATATGGTCTAACATAAGGATTGCCACGATTAATTAGGTTAGGTGGATTTCCAACATATCTTTGCCTATTTTGCTCGTTCGGATTGCTTAAATTCACTCGATTTAGGTTGTGTTCTGTATCGTTCGCATTACGGATATTTAGATTACGAACAGGTACAAAGTGATCTGAATTACTTTTAATTTTACCTACTCCCGCTTGATGATTCTGAGCGTGGTATTGAGTTTCATAACATTGTACAAGCATTAACAAATGATTAAAACTCATACACTGGGTAGAAAACAGGATCTGTTGTAGTTTAAACGGTAGCAAATTTCGAATTGATGCAATTACTCTAGATTCCGATTGCAACGGATTTACGACTTTTAATTCGTTATATGTATTTACAACAAAATCAGCAACAGATTTGTGCAAACGAGGATTGAAAGGTTGATTTCTAATCGTGGCATCTCTGTTTGCAAGCAAAAAGTCATTTTCGTAATTTGCAATCAGCGCAGCTTTAAATTCATCATATGTATTGACGTGATCTCGTACTGCTTTAAACCATAAAGAACATGGTGGGAGTAATAAATGAGGGATTAGTTTCATATATTGCGATTTATCTATACACATTATATTGCACTCATCCTGAATTTTTTCTAGGAAAGAAGTAGCATTTTCGTTACATTTACCACTGAACTTACTCATAGCACGTATTTCACTCATCTTTACACTTAACTTTTCCTTTCTTTCACATTTCCGTGTTCGTGTTGAGTGACAATTCCTACCTACTGCCTGATGTGTAGTTCCACCATCTCTTTTACGCCCATCAGTATTCCTTGGATGAATTTCTTCCAAAATAATGTCCTCATCGGATGGGTTACTTGAAGGTGAGATAATGTGAGGTCCACGTTGATTTGCTACGGGTGAACGCGAGGTCATCTCCTGTGAACAAGGGAACTCCAGATGATCATTAACCATGTTGTTGTGGTATGCGTTGTCCTTAATGTGTAGCATCCTGATTTCCTCTTGTAATGCAGATATCAACTGAGTATTCGCACGTATTTTGGTAGAATTATCCGTGACCTGAATCTTTTGTTGCCGTATAGAAGATTCTATTACTTCCAAATCCTTTTTTACACAGTTGACTTCTTGAATTGTATGGTTGTAATTATCCTGGCAATCTTCAGATACTCTTCTTAGCTTTTCATCGAACTGTGATGTAATGTCACTCACCGCCTGGATAATAGATTGTTTCGTCTCTCCGGATGTCTGCTCCAATCGTTTACTTAATTCCTCGTACTGTTTACTGGAAGTCTGCTTTAATTCTTCATACTGTTTACTGGAAGTCTGCTTTAATTCTTCATACTGTTTACTGGAAGTCTGCTTTAAATTTTCCGACATCTGGGCTAAACTTTGTTCCAATCGTTGTTCTTGTCTCTGTAAAGCCATTAAGATTTTGTCTTCTAACGTTAACATTTCGGATACAACAGGAGCTGTATTTTGTTCTTCGTTACCACTGTCACCAGTTTCTTTTTCCATTGCCTCACCGATCATCATTTTTCTTGTGATTATTTTACCACTTCGAAGTATAGTAAAGTTCGTAGTCATGAACCTTATTACAGAAGTAAATTCACCCTTACTTTATACTTCAGGATATGAATTTACAAAGTTCCCGGGTGAAGTAAACCAAAAATTTTACAACGACTCACCAAAGGTAGTCGTCAACCTGGTTCGGCTAATGATATAAGTAAATCTTGAGTGGTAGTAATTGTTTACACATAAAAATATCTTCAATAATTATATACACTATTATTCTCACCTTTTCTATCGAAATTACAAGTCGATGATCGGTATTAAATGGTTTATTAGTTGATACTCTTTTAACGTATTTTCACTCAAACTGTCTTGCAAACATACATGTTGACTAGGTATCTATAAACAACTACATAGCAACGAATTATACAATAATGTATATTTCTTTACATATATTAAAAAACATTCTTCTTTTGTTATTTTTAAATTAACATTATATCAAGTATAGTGCTTGAGTATGAGCACTTTCTGCCCAAGGTACAGGTAATTATTAAACGATACAAAGTATCTCGTTGTAGATTCGAGCATGGGACCTTCCGATTGGGAAGCAAAAAACGCTGTAATTACAATAAATCTTTGAGTTTTACGTTCCATTCTTATGTCGGCTAGGCTAAAGGAGATGGGATTATGAGAAATGAATGAAATGGTGGAATGAAGAAAGTGGGAGGAAATGGGCGAGTCAGGAGGAAACCCATGCACACGGTGTTCGTCCACCACAAGGTTCACTTGGCGGGAGCGGAGATGGAACCCGGGACCCCATGCAACAGAGGTGAACGCTCTACCAATGAGCCACGGCGGCTCCTATAATAATAAGTTGTAGTAGTAGTAGTAGTAGTGTCATTGATAATAATTGTATTGTGTATATATGATACTTGAAGAGAATACTTGAACTAAACACACGATTCGGCTCGATTTGGCTCGTTTTGGATCGACTCGAGTCGAGTTTCAAGTCGAGTTGGAGGAAAAGTTTTCGAGCCGAGTTCTCGAGTCGAGTCAAAGATGTCTGTTTCGAGTCGAGTCAAGTTTCAAAGAAAACTCGCTCGAACTCACTCGTGCCCATCCCTATTTTCCAGGAATATACTCAACCCGTACCCCATCATTTTATGCCTACAATATCTGTGCACAATATCATTTTCTTCGGTTCACTTCTTTTTGCCTTTTGAGAGTCAATTTTCGAAATTTTGGATTGTGGCTTTTGCCCCCTAAAACCGGTTTTCCTCAGAAAATAAAAAACGGTATTCGTTTATATTTTGCATATTGTCCATACACAAAATTTCGTTGCAATTCTCCATGTCCTTTACACACATCCGACATGCTATTACAAGCACTTTTGATATTTTGTGATCAAAGGTTTGGAGGGGTTCCTCTTCATTATCTACTATCATTTTTTTCATTACATCAAAATTTAGGTGTTTACATGATTCATAGTTTAATGAAAAGAACCGTATCTTGCATACTTGAAACTCCTTCTTCGTACTGGGATCAAAAATACGTAACCCATAGCTCTTGGGTCCAGCCGAGGGGTATTCTGAAATATAGGCCTCCTTATCATACACATTATACACACTTTTTCATCCTGCGTAGTGAAAACATTATCAAATGATATGAGAAGCTTCCGTTATTAGACTATGTTCAATCAATGCAATCCAATACGTTTTAAAACAATCATATTCATCTTAGCAACCCAGGGAACGTCTCCAGAACGCGAAAATTTTCCCACACGTGGTCCTAACACAGCAATAGCATGTTTCAGGATTTTGTATGGGAATACGTTTCGCTATGAGAGTCATATATCGTTTCTCATGAAATACAATATTCACCTTAGCAACTAAGACCAATTTCATACAATCTGATGAGAAGCTTTCATTTGAATATCACACCTACAGTTCATAACCTACAGGCGTTTCGTGGGAATAGGACCAAGGGCTAAATCGGTTATGCTATTCGCACGAAGGTCGGGGTCTGAAGGGAGGGGTCCAAAATAGCTATCCAATGCTATGAGAAGCTTCAGTTCTTAGTTTTGCAAGAGGGAAATATCATATGCTATACTACAGGGTCACCCAACGCCAATCAATATATATAAGTATACTATTCGCCAGAGGGGGGCTAAGGGGTCCAAAATAGCTATCTAATACAAGACGAGAAGACGAAGACCAATCAATTGGAAAGCTTCGATCACTGAATATCAGAGAATTGGAGTGGGTCCAAATAGCAACCCAATGCTATGAGAAGCTTCAGTTCTTAGCTTCCCAGGAGGAGCGGGGACGGGGGTTCAAATAACTAGCCAATACACGACAAGAACACGAAAAAGGTATGTTTTATCTTGTTTCTATAGCTGATAGCTGTCCAAGAGTATACTTCCTTATTCTAGTGATCTGTTTTGCTGTGAAAAGTGAAGGGGAGTGCAGTTTGATTATTAAATAAAACTTATTATTTAAATAAAACTTAACTAAATAATATAACAATTTAAATAATTAATAAAGAAATATAAAATTAATTAAACAATATCATTAAACACTCATGTGGAATAACAAGAGGGAAAAAAGGATAAATAGTAACCTAACTAATAAATGTATTAATACATGATAATAAATAATATAATAAACCATTAAACAAGAATAGGAAACCAAAATTGCAATTTAAAAAAAATTAAAATTAGAAACTAGGTAACTAAAAACATAATAAGACTATAATCTTTTAAAAAAATCTTAATAATTAAGAAAAGAAATCAATCAGTAGGAATTAAATGGTTAAGAACTACAGGGAAATAAAATATAAAAATAAACAAATAACAGCAAAATAGAAGAGTAGATTAGTTAGATAATATAGATAGATAAGTAGATAAGAATTAATAACAATAGAATGTATTATTTAAGTACTTTATATCGTATTCCATACTATTACAGTTGTTGGATCAGGAATTGAAATACTAAGTAGTATAGTTCAGGATAGGTGCAAATAGATTTAAGCTGAGTAGCACTTTGCAAGAAAATTGTTGTTATTTTTTCTCTTAGTTTATTCTTGTTGTTCTTTGTTTGTTTTGTTCTTGTGCTGTGGTTCTTTTGTTCTTTCCTTGTAACCCACCGTCTAACGGCTATTTACATTCTGTTTAGGTTGGCTCCCGTATTGTAATGTTTACCGGTTGTTATGTTGCGTTAAAGTTGGTTCTTGTATTGTAATACTGCACCCTAGTGTTTTTTTTTTTTTAAGATTTGTTCTAATGTTAATTTATTTCCGTTGCCAATAAAATAAATGGCACAAATGTGATTAATTTTATATGAGATACGCAAACACACCAATAATTTACCCCGAAAATTTCGAACTGTTTCTTCCTATAATTGTTTCGCGTTACTGTAATAATTCCACTCATGTTATAGCTTCATATAGTGAAATTTAATTTACACTTTTACTCTACCTCAATTTACTTTACCTCATAGAAATATCGATCCAGAACTACATTTGTAAGAAAATTTAACTTCTCATGCTATTTCGCCCCGTTGCTTTACGTCGTTCTTTTGTTAAGAACATAGCGATCATTTCGGTTACGACCGCAAGAGGGCATTTGAATCGCTATACGTGAAACTAACATCGTCAAAATGGCGATTCTCTCACATAGCGGGAACGATGGTTACTATAGCGATAGTAAATAATTGCAAGAACTAACTAGGTGAGTTTTAAAAACTTCATTACATGATTATTTCCAATACTCAGGAGATGTTATTTAATAGGTAAAACGACTGCTTATTTATCTTGGGTTTTGTATAATAATAGAAGGAATATAAATTTGTTTTTGTTCGTAGTCGACTATGCAATATTAAAACCGCTATTATTAAGGTCTGGTGACGCGAGTATGATGACGCAGTGCAACGCCGTTTTTACATTGTAAAAAGACGATGGCTTAGGTCGGCTCCTCAAAACTTAGAAATTTCGTAACCAAAAGTGTAGAATTTTGGAAGTTAACCTAGTATAAATTATTAATTGGAATAACCTGACTTATTTTGGAAGAAAGGAAACACTGAGGAGTCTGACCGAAGTAAATATTCATCAAAACACGTCTTGGCCAAAAGCCATCGAGTGTTACTTCCGCCATTACGAGTGATATGAAGCAATGGGCAGGGAGTATATTTGTTGAAGTTCATCTCGTCGGATAATGGAACCAAGGCCCCATATTTAATAGGACGTGGGACTAATACCCGAGGAGATCAGTTTCGACGTGTAAATACATAGGTTTGCTAACCTATTCTGTCCTGTGAAGCCAAAGATCCAGGTGACAAGGACCGAGAGGACTATTTGTAGGAACCTCCATTAATTTGGTAATCTCTATCCATTTTATTTTATTTTCTTCTTGTTTCGATTATAAACAGAATCACGAATTCACCAAATGGAGTGCTTCGAAATAAATATGTATAGTTAAACGAAAGGCGTTACGCGTTTAGACAGCTCATCTCGTTTCCACTCAATTAAAAGATATCATAAGCATATGTGATTAACATTGAAAATTGTTGGTGAGCTTTACTTTGAGCGCACCGTTTGATATTGACGTGCCTCTAATAATTTTCCATGTGAGAATTGATACGTTTTTTATATATTGTCAGATTAAGTAAAGATGTCATTTTGAACGTGTGCCTCATTAAATAATGTGTTTAGGTTGCTTAGATTAGGTAAGATTTAAGTTGAACGTATCCCATAACATACATCTATCTTGCTTGTTTAGGTTAGGTAAATTGAACTTGTGTGCTTGCTGTTAAATAATGTCCTATTGCGTAGGTTAGGGCTTTATATAGGTTAGGAAATTCAATTCTGAATGTGATTTCGTCTATGTAACTTGTATTTTTTTTATTTTAATGTTAAAGGATAGTAAATGTGCCGCTTTCCATTGATGTGGTCTCATGCTATGCGAGTGCATACTCGGTCTGTGCAGATTTCAGCTAACCTTAAGTTGTAGTTTTTTTAAATATATTATTCGAATATGCTTTCGTGCAAGACTCTGTTTTGGGCACATATTTAGTTTAAGGGTGCCATTAACGCGTTATGAGTACATATTTGCCTCATCGGGAGTTAATATAGCTGATCGATGTTCAACTTTATTTATAAACATATACGTACTTACGCTTATTCAATTTGTCGTTCTTAAACACAATTTGAAATTTATCATGTGTTCATTGCTCTTGAGAATTAATGACATTATATTATGAAGTTAAAGTGATAATAATGTTGATAATGACGTTCTAATCTCTCATAAGATATGTAAACCCTGGCGTAGAGAAGTAGAAGTAGAGCATTTATTTTTTTCCATTTGTAAATATCTCATCTCATTAATAGTAGAGTTTTTTTTGTTGTAGATGTATTATGTACGGTTGATATATGCTACTTACTTGTCCTAAAGTACAATGAGAATGTAGTAGCAGTCATGTAGGGCTATAAATAGTGAACGTCTATTGAGTAACAATCTTAGTAATAATAATGTCATGTTGTTAAATGAGTGACTAGAGCGTATGGACCATTAGTTCTTGAGTGATCACGAACTGAATATGTATCATAAAGATATCAAAATTTGAGAATTGATACAATGTTTATATTAAGTCAATGTAATAACATAATATCGTAAGTGATTGAACATACTGCGATGTAGGCAAATATTTGACAAACATTATTCTGTTGCTCCTGATAATTGTTACAATGTAACTGTTCACTGATTGGCACAAATAAACAATCACGACAAAATTTCAATTCTCTAATTTCGAATACTGCTCATAGAGTTAGGTATATGTAAGTATGATCTTATTTTTTTTCCATTCAGTTTAAGTTAAAGACGTCGAGTCGTCTTTCATTTCGATTAGCCACTCAACAAGAATCTGAAATCTTTTGATAAATTTGTTGCGCATGTTTGAATTGTTTTTTTTTCAATGACCGTACTATTTGGGTTGTTATAAATTAGCGATACCATCCAGAATTTTGATTCATTTTCAAGATATTCTCATTCCTGGAAAGTAGGAATGTTATAAGTGGCTACACCAGTCAGGATTAATTACCTCTTCTCCTCCTTGCAGTGAAAGAAATGTGTAGTACTAAATCAAAACTAACATAACCTAAACATTGAGTTTAATTAATTGTGCAAACTGTAGATTTGTTATAATTGACGATCCAATCCAAGATTTGCCTGATATGTATTCATTTCTTTTATGACCGTAAAATTCGGTTTGTTTTAATTGGCGACCCAGCCTGGATTTCCCTGATATGTATTCATTTCTTTTATGACCGTAAAATTCGGTTTGTTTTATCCTTTTTCCCTTTTCCTTTTTTCTTTCAAACATGGATACCCAATAAAGATAAGAAAATAAATAAATGGCAATGATGATAACCCGTTCCGGTCAAAAGTTTCAGATGCCGGATCTGAAAGACGGGCCTGAGCCAAAAAAAAAAACTTCCTTATTCTAACATAGCAACATACTAGTTTAGGCCGGTTTACGGCCTGTTTAGGTCCCATAGGTACTTTCCCAGGCCAGGTCTAAAGGTCAAAGATCAGATCCTTTCCAAGTGAATTATTCACTACTGGAGGACAATGATAAATGTGAAAGATTCCGCCCAAGCACTTGGAGGGATAGTCACCTCTCACCCAGGAGGAGGGGGGCTGTAATTCTTAAGTTGCCAAGTCTAAGTTCTTCCTCCTAGAAAATTAGTAAACAAAACTTTGGTGACTACTGTATTAGTTAAGTTTTATTTGGAAGAACCGTCTGCTAAAAACTACTGCCAAATGATCAGACATAGTGCGTAGCTAATATTCAAAAGTGTCCGAAACATATGATATTTTTAAACATAAGAGAGAGATAGAGAAAGAGAGAATTAGATCTGCACATAACAGTGTCCCTCGGTTATAAATTTAAACAATGTCGCATGTCTTTAGAAATTCTGTCGCATGTCTTTAGAAATTACATAAATGAGAATAAATCTCTTTCTTATGATCAATGCTCACGTGTTTTCTTGGAAATATGCAGAACAAGGAAACTTATATTTTCAAAAAATATTTCAATACAAAATTAAGAAATAAGCAAGTTATAATTAAAAGAGGGTGATATTAATTGTTGCTTTATAAAATGCGAAAGAAATAATTTGGCTAATGTTACTAGCTTAATAATAATAATTTATCTTCAAACTTATTCGTAATCTATAACAGTAGTAATCACAGGTAATCGCAAAATGGCTTGGCAACAGAAGGAGAGGAAGTGAACGGCGAGGGAATGCCACGAATGATTCAAGTCCGAAACAGTTCGAGGAAAACCGATATTCTGAGCCAAAGACCAAAGTAATGTCAGTTGAACAGGAGGAGCGAGATAAAATTATTGCTGGAATCATTGAAAAACAAAACACCATGCAGGCGCAGATCAATTTTCTGAGGGTCATAGGGTATGAGCGAAAGAAAAGGAAAAAGTCGGCAGAATTACAAGAAAACAAATAAGATTTGGAATCCTTGAGTTTGATGTAATATTCGTTAAAATATTTTGTCTCTTTTGGTAGGTTCTGATTTTGTAAAAGGGGGAGAACTGTTGGATATTGAATAATGGAGAATGGCACAAAGTGCTTACAAAGATGATACTAGACCGTTATGTAATTAAGAGAGTAATATGTTCAAACAAAAAAGATAGTTTCGAGTTATGTTAAGACAAGATTAGAGGAAGGTTATGAATGTTCAATAAGATTTATATTATGATGTAAGTAAAGATAGTGGGTTTACGAAACACGATTGATTTAAGGAATTGAGATTAAAGTGTGGGCATAAATATAGAATAAAGAGGTTAAAAAAGATATTGTGTGTAGTTGAGATTTTTAATATTAATAAAACGGAGAAGTTACTCATTATTCCCAATTTTGAAGTAGTTACTCGCATTGGTATCAATAAAATGAGAACTGAGCACTACTCGTCTCGGCTGACCTCGGAGAATGCCCAAACCAATTTGAAGTAAAAACACCTCTATTCTTTAGCCGAGTAACTACCCCGCGTTTGATATCAACAAAAATCAAAGACTCTTCTGTGATGCTAGTAACTTCTCCAAATTTATGAAGCAAGTTCAATAGGTGACTCCGTGTGAAATATGGCAGTGTTTATTAGTGTTTTGCAGCGTAGAAAAAATTAAAAGCTGCGTAGAAATGTTGCGAATGGTGATTACAAAAAATATTTTAGGTTCATGAAAGAAAATGTAGAGTGGTTAGTACACTTTTTTTTTTTAGGAGAATCAACCGAAAGTCGGGGTGGCACACTACATAATAACAAAAAGATGGTGGTTTTCTTGCGTTGCGTAAGTGATCCGGGATTCCAGGTCGGAGTGTCAGAAGATTCTGGTGGGGCTCAAAGTACTGTCTATGATATTACAAGTGCAATAGATGCGATCATTGGGAAATGTGAAAACGGGATTGTTCCCGGCAAGTGTGCGTAATTTGCAAGCAGCAAAGACAGAGTGGCAAGAACAATAGGGTATATAACATTTTCGAATGTTACCGGAGCACTTGACTACACACACGTGGAAATTTAGAAACCATATTTTGGAGACGAGTATGTTAATAGGAGGAGCTCCATAGTAGCTAAGCGGTGAGCGTACATGCCTTTTGCGTGGGAGACCCGCGTTCGATTCCCGGCGTGAGTTCATGTGTTTCGGATTCCACAGTAATAAGTAGGTTCCGTCTCATATAGCCTCGCTACTGAAAGGGACGTTAAACTCAAAATCAACTCAACGTTGATAAGGGAGGAGTATACACCGTCAAATGGGGTGAATAGAAACACATTTTTGGCTATATGAGTATATAAGTCTGGTGATGTTAAAGATTTCGCGTATCAGATTATTCCAAAAAACAGGTCTTAATATGCTAATGAACTTCAGTAAACGTCATAGTAATTTATCAACTCCACTTTTCTTCGCCTTGATTTTTCTTAATGTTTCTATTGACCCCATGGATAGGGGTGAATAGAAACAATGACTTTATTTTCATTGTTGTTTTTTTTTATGCTGTTGGAAAGGTAAAAAGAAACAGCGTATTTGTTCAAACGAACTATTTATTTGATACCTGCAAGATATAAGTTCAATAAGACCAGTATTACATAAGTTACAAACTTACAAAACGATACAATGCACAATATAGGTACAAACGACCATACAGTTTTGATGATATTTGAATAAGATTTAAACCACTGAAATCACCAGGGAAACTTATCATGAGTTGAGTTAATTTTGAGGTTAACGTCCCGTTCAGCAGCGAGGCTACATGAGACGTGGACCTACTGATTAACGTGGAATCAGAACCACATGAGTTCCCGCCGCGAATCGAACCCGGGTCTCCCACGCCAAAGGCGCGTACGCTAACCGCTTAGTCACGAAGGAGCCCGAAACTTATCATATACTTAAAGCGTGCTGACGAACTCCTAATAAAACCCAACAGTTTCGTAACAATATCCTCATGTAGTAAGAACGATTCTTCAGAATTTTCTGAAAATTTCATTGTTTATGTGCTCTCTTATAAAACACTCCCACTTATCCATCATGTTCACATTTTCGTACTTGGGTAGTGAATAGTATCATCGAGCTTTAGCTTCTCATAAACCTTTACCACAGCAAAATCACCAGCTTTAGAAAACCATCATCTAGTTCGTGATCGTCTGGAATGTTGTCTTTCTCCTCTTCCGACAATACAAGGATAGGTTGAGTTTCGTTGTGATTTTGATGAAAATGTATCATTTTCAGAAAACAAACCAAAACTCTTACCAGAAACATCTATTCGTACTCTCTTCTTTCCTTGTTTAATTTTTTCATCTTCTCTCTTGCTCTTGAGAAGATCCATAAGGGGACGGTTTACAGTCTGAGATGTCTTTTGTTGTTCTGTTCCTTCTCGTTCATTGTCTCTTTTTGGCAGCATCCTCAGTATTTGGTCTCGACAAAGGGAAAAAATTCCACACTTTTGAAATCCAGCCCTGATATTTTTCTCCTTCAGTTTGTCACACATTTTTTTTTTATTTTTCAGAAGACTTGGAAATTTGTTCTTAGAGATTGTTGATTCATTCCTGTCCTTTTCTCCGCTTCTCAAGAATTTTCCACTTTTCAAGAAGTGTTTCTATTCACCCCACTAATTAAAAATCATAACAATAACCCAGTAAAGTTAAATTTTGATTAAAAATAATTTACAAAAGGAAAACTTTTACTATGAACGTCAGTAAATGAAACAACAAACTACAAAATAGGCATATGTTCAAATGCAACAAATATGAAAATGTCGTACTTATCAAGAAAGTTTGAGGAGTGCTAAAATACCATATAGGATTTCAGTAACATATTAACGCTGCTGCCGTCTATTGCAGTGTTCCCAACTCACTAAAACATTTTATCTCTGCTGTGAACACTTTAGCCATATAAGACAATGTTAAGAAATTTCAGTTTTGTTGATTAATTTATCGTCCAGAAAAATCCAAAACTAATCTGGGAGTTTTGTTTCTATTCACCCCCATGTTTCTGTTCACCCCATTTGACGGCATGTGAATGTATTCTGTTTATGTCAAGGCGAAAGCGGACACATACGGTGTGAAAACGCAATCAGATGGACGTGCTTTATTACGTGACTGGCTAGACTTCTTTTTAGAAGGAAACAAAGGTACCAAATTTCACAGAAGTAAATCCCCATATTAAGCGGGTTTGCATATCCAGACTTCTAACTATGAAAATATTTACGATCACTCCAACCCCAATCATTTTACACATTCAACCTGTTGTATATAAGTTATTAGGACGTAAAATTGAATGTAATTTGTGCCAAAAAGACTTTTATGCACTGCAAGACCTGTAACGTCCAAATCTTCACCACAAACTTATAGTCATATCTACATAAACAAAAAGAGTGGAACAAGAAACCACTTTACACAAGAAAACATATTTCCAAGAAAACATGTGATAATTTTGATCATAAGAAAGAGAGTTATTCTCATTTATGTAATTTCTAAAGACATGCGACAGAAATTCTGGACAGAAGTGCACCTACAGGACATGAGGCTTAGTGAAGACATACGAACTAGTCTATCAAACAGAAGCTTATTTGTTCAAACCCTGTAGGAAGTATTCGTTTTGTTTTGTTTTCTTAAAAGTGTTCCTATTTTCATCAAAGGACTAAGAACATTTCTTTGAATAAATCTTTGGCAACTACTTTTCTCTCAAATTCGATTAGAAGGGAACATTATATGAATTGCAAACCTAAAATCTACAGCTGAGAACAAAATATTAAGTATGTTCAATATTTCATTATTATCCTTTGATTTATAATGAAAAACTAATTATAAGCATTGACGATTTCAGAAGATTCTCCCCGGATGGTCAATATATGAATGAGAGAAAACTGATAAAACATTATTAGTCCACTTTGAGCATGATCGAAGATAACTTATGTCCACGAAGGGGGAAATTTTTGTCGACAGGATCTCAAATTCTCCCACAGGTCATGGCCTGAAATCATCACTGTTTGAAAGGTTTCTCTAACAAATAGAATATTTCATTTATTTCTCGTTCTACGTTTGAAATGGAAAATCATATTTTCAAAAAGAATTATAATACGATAAGCATAATGATTTATATAACCATGAAATAAATATTCTTGTGTAAGTTATCGATCTCTGATCGGATTAAAACTCGAATATTCGTTTGCATCGCACTTTAAAGTAAATCCTCTGGAAAGCATGTTTAACTCCAATTACTTAATCAATATTTTTAATAATATATTTTATTGTAATACTTTTACTATTCAATGTTGTTTACACTTCATTTCCCAAAGCAAAACCTCGCAAATGTATAGTCGACTAGTGAATAATATCAAATAAATTATCATTTAGTTTACGTAAATACTGCATCGCCCGATTTGAAACTTCGTACTTTAAATAATAATAATAATAATAATAATAATAATAATAATAATAATAATAATAATAATAATAATAATAATAATAATAATAATAGTAATAATAATAATAATAATAATAATAATAATAATAATAATAATAATAATAATAATAATAATAATAATATCATAGCTATATCTTTATCAGAATTTCAGGCTTAGTCAATAAATGAATTCAACGTGATCTCTATTCGAAGTGCTATTTAATCGAATCCGATAGAAATACAAAGAGAAACTTCGAGAACAGGTAAAAGAAAAATGTTGCATTGGTGGGATTGGAAGTAACCTTTAAGAGTTCTTTAAAATTTACAAACAAATGGCTTAGACACTTTTTTTTCTTTTCTTTAAGTTAACTGATTCACCGGACGTATCTGAGTAATGGGGCGTTTACACTTAGTCGATTTGCGTTCGATTCAGTTGAATTGACGTCACTTTCAACTTAATCGACCGTGTAAACGAGACTTCAACTTAATAGCTTGTTGATCGAAGGCGACTAATCGACTGGCAACTGAATTAAAAGACGTTCTATTTTCTGTGGTTGAAATAATTGAACACATCCATCGATCTGATTCGGCCTAGTTGCTTCGATTTAGTGGCAAATGCAGCGAGTCGATTTAGTCGTGCGACTAAATCGACTAAGTGTAAACGCCCCATAACTTGGAGACGTTTGTGTAACTAGTCCACTCGGTTATCGTACCTGGCATCAGTAGACTATGTACCTCGTACCTGGCATCAATGACTCACACAGTAAAAGATGGCGTTTCATAGCGTACTAGGAGGAACATGTGGGAGGTGAAAACTTTTATTCTATACGTTCACTGTATGCTTTTAATATTTTACTGCGTGAAACGCTTATTATAATTGGCAATACTTAAGCAGCCGTACTTCCCGTTTAGGGATGGACGAGAAACCCCAGGCTTTAAGATATTTAGTAATTGCCCAGCGGTGTTTCTAGCTTTCGATATTAAACTGGTGAAGAAGAATATGACAGCGTTTTGAGTGATTCGTTTCAGAATAGTTGCAATTGACAGAATGGTTCATATAAGGTTTGAGGTGAAATTGTTACTGATGTATTTTTTCTTTTTCTTTTTGTAGTATAATATTGAGTAGTATTTAATGTTAATTTTGTATGTTTAACAGGAGTTTGATGTTCGTGGGTGGACATGTTTTTGTGCTCAGTAACCACACATCTTAGCTTTTCTTTCGGCGAATTAAATCTTCGGTAAATGTTTCGCAGAAGGAGGCTAGAAGTACGTAAAAAAATACAAATCTTACGGGAGAAATAGAAGACGCAAGTACTTAGACCTAACCAAATCTAAACTAAACTATTTATTAGTGCTGTATCGCCGGACCAATTTGAAAATCGAAAACCGAATACTCCATTCGGTTATGTTTGGTTGGATTACCTTAAGTTACGTTAGATTGGGCATATATTCCGAATTTGGGCGTCCGCTTTCGTCAAGGTTTTTCGCTGTTATCTCCTTTCCACACTTTCTGCAATTTGTTATTAGGTTCATTAATCCGTGCTCTTCACAAACTTTTAAAAGATTTTGCTCGTTATCAATGTATTCCTTCACAAATGTTAAAACTGCTAGTTCATTGCCCTTGTACATTCGCCATATTGGTAACATAAATGCTCGTTTCTTTCCCACAATGCAACTGTTCGGTTACCTTGCGCCAAGTAGTTCCCTCCGCTCGCCATATAGTCCCATGTTTATAACCGCTTATATATAACAAATAAACAGATTTTTCGAGACTCTTATATATTATCACGCACATAAACGATCAAATTATTTATATATTTCCTGTAAATTTTAAAAATTTCGCTGGAAACGGACGCCCAACTTTGGAATTTAACCCTTAGATTGTTGTATTAGGCGTGCAGTATTACTATACGGATCCATAGTATGAGTAGGGGTAGTTGTAGTATGGACGGTTAGAAGTCCCGTAGGGGTTGGTTGGGTTCTGTTCTCGACATGAAATGGGCGAAATAAAAAGAGTTGCCGAAATTTTTCTGTATATTTTAGAATCTATGGATCTGTCTTCGCGAAATAGTCCGTCCGCCTTCACATTCAGTGACGCTTACATCAAAAACAACCAACAAATACAACCACTTTCCTAACTTAGTATTCCCCTTATCTGACCCATTCATTTTTCCTTACAAACTTAGGCTTGTGTATAGCCCGCTCCCCCCAGTTCTTTGTCACCGGACCTGGAAGAGTCACTACTACTACTTATATTGAGAACAGAACCCAACCAACCCCTGCGGGGCTTCTAACCCGTTCCTACTACTACTACTACTACTACTACTATTGCTACTAACTACCACTACTACTACTACTACTACTACTACTACTACTACCGCTACTACTACTACTACTACTACTACTACTATTTATACTAAAACTTCCTTACCACAGAATTTACATCTTAAATCTTTATAACATGCGGTTCCGATTCATTATGAACTAGTATGAATCGTTAGAATCATTATGATTCGTTAAAAATCACTGGGGGGAGCGGGCTATACTCAATCCCAAACTTAAATAAATTTCCCGATTGACCCGGTAAATTTCCAAAATTTGCCCGACGATACAACACTTAACCCTTAAACTAACCTGAGCTAATCTCAACTACCCTAATAATAGAAATAAGCAAAATTTTATCATTTCGACTTTCACTAACACTACCTAGCCTAACCTAACGTGAACAGAAACTCCGAAATCGTATTTTTTTTTTTTTTTTTTTTAAATAGAAAAAATAGCTGGACCCCTTCTGCTAAACATTGTCCAAATCTTCGTTAAATAACTAGGGAGTGGTACTGTCAAACAATATTAAGTATAGGTCATTTTTTATACCTCCAACTTATAATTAATATTGTTCCCGACTGTATAATATTAAGAAATACCTTTGTACTTGTAGTTGCTGGATGGTTCGGCGTTGCCCTCTTTGTTGGTCTAGCGGACAGTGTGTGTGCCATTGGTACACGTAGTTTCTAGCACAATTAAGTTTCACGATCATTCAGTTTTTCATTAATAATCCGTCTTGTTTAGTCTAAAGGACATAATTGTGGGACGTTAAACTAAAATATATTCCCGTTAATTTCCGGAGGTTGGCCCACAAAATTGTAATATTGACGAGGAAACTGGGTTGATTATACGAAAACAGCCTTGTACCGCAAAGTAGGTCCAGTATTTTCAGCCTGAAAAATATGCAATTTTTGTGATTTACCAGGAGATTCATTGTCATTATCTTAAAAAATGTTCAATAATTCCTTGGTGCATATTCATTTTAAGAAGACTGGTGTATTGCGTTTAAAAACTGTATCCGGAAATATGCAGTAGAAACTACAGTGTAAAAAAGAATCAATCCTGTGTTAAGTGACCACTAAGAAGCACGAATCCCATCTAACCGAATCAGGGCAGGAGCGCAGGAGGAAGACCAAACCGTTTGCGTGAGGCTGCGTCCGTAGGGAACAGGCCCGTTGGCGATAGTGCTTATGTGAACAAGGATGTCGCTAGAAACGCTAGGTTAGTTATCTTCTCTACCGACAATTTTGTGTTTTTGAAGTAAGTTCCTTCCACTGCCGACTTCAGCCAATAACATTTCACACCATCAACACGATGTTCATATTTGAAAATGGAACTACTCTTCCATTTCTTTATTTTCAATGCCTTCCTACATTTGCTACACTTCCTGCTCAGTTTTAATCGTTGCCCCGCATAACTTTTTTTTTTTTTTTTCGTTCACTAACATAAATTGCTATAAAACCCATTAATTAAAGTGTCACATGCAACTACCATTTGAATGCTGGAAATTAATGTACTTTGCACATGCTTCGATTCAGGTAAAGGAAAAGATCTTGTGCTCTTGCAGGGAAGTGTCCGTAAAATACTGGCGCATTAGTGACAGGGTGTGCGCTTAAGTGAAATCAGATTCTAGATTTTTAGTTGACATACTTTGGCGGAACGCTACGAAAGTAGTTCCGTAACTTAGGTGTGTCAAGTTTGCAATTTTAGTTTGTTAAACAGGTTAATACCTGTAACACCATTAATGTTATAATGAATCTGTGTTCGGTTAGGGGGGGGGGGGTTACCTCAGTGCCAAGTTTTGCGTGATTACAGGGATTAATCACTTCTAGACTAAAAGTTGAATGCTACTGTGTATTAATTATATTATGCCGTGCATTTCATTCAGTAATTGATTTGCATGTATAATTGGTATAAAAAAAGTGTACTAGTGCAGAATATTCCGTCATAAAATGGTAATTGTACTGTTAAAATGAGTGTGTGTATATGAAAGAGAATTGTGTAGGATATTTATTTTGGGTCTAGTTCTTTAGTTCGTATTCTGAAGCGGAATTAAACTAGTTTGATAACGGTGTGCTCCGTTATTTTTGATTGGTTAAACATAGTCAAATATTTATTATAATAGTAATGTTAATGGGGCTTAGGGGCTTTGCCTCTCCTCAATATATGAATTACTTACCTTATATTAAGTCCTGTATTACCTTGTCATCAGTTTCCACTGTTTCACTTGCTGCTCCTATTTTCTGTGAGTGTTTTGTTCTTAGTGAATACATACTCCGTACTGTTCGTGTTAAATGAGATGGGAATAAGCTCCGCAGGTGACACACAAAATTACAGAATTTGCGGGGAAATTGATAGAACTGCAACCGTCCACTCTGATCTTTAAAGAAATAACCCAACCAGAAAGTGTGTGGACCATTGACGAAAATAAAAATAGGCTACAACTACTAAAGTTTTGAATTAAATGTTTGGTGTTAGATAACCAAGTAAAATCTTTTCCTTCGGTACATTTCAGATTGCAAGTAACTGCAAAGAAAGAAATGAACTATCCCTGTTTACTCACAAAAATATTTGGAAAATGAGGGGGTTGAAAAAGTACGAAAAAAACTTCCTGGACTAGCTAATTTCTTTCCAAAGATACATACCCGGTACTCACTCGCCGATTGGTAACGCATTTTCTAAGTAGTCTTAAATACTAATTATATTAGATTATTTTATTCAATGGAAGCATTGATTAGAACGGGTTATACATTTTATTACCGTAGTTGCTCGGAGTGACAATTAACACCGAATTTTATATATCAACATTTTAAAGTGCCAACTAAATGTTCTTTACTCTTAATAACTGCATAGTATGTACGAAACAAACAAATATTACGTATTATTATTAAAGTTACCATATGAATGACGGGCGAAAAAGTGAAAGTTTTAATAAACTATTGCAGTTTTTAAGAAAGAAAGTTCCAATTCCTTTCGAGAAATTAAAACACTTCTTTTTTCTAATGAAATGTAGCACTTAAAATATTTGAAACACATGAGTGAAGGTACTTGCTAGATCATTACTGTAATTCGGGCAAATACACTATATGGAGGTATCACTTACGCGTGGTACAGTAAGTTATAATAGTCGGCACGCAGAACACCTGGTTGTAAGATTTCGTTCAATCCAAAAAAGTAAAAGCAACCGGTGGTCCTAAATCATCAAGACCACTATCCTGATCATTTCTAGACCGCCGGTCGCTTGATGCGAGCGGAAGTTCTCCCCCGTACACCCCCCTCGCATCTCTACTAAAGCAAAAAATGAGCGTTTAGGCCATATCTCCGAAACTAATCACGATATTGATGAATTTCTTTTTCCAGTTTTATCTGTAAGTTGTTCTTTACGATTTTGCCTATTCATGCTTTTGATAGACCCAACAGGTTTTTGAGAAATTTAACATAAACAGTAAAAACTTACATATTTTGTTTTTGATATTTTCTTATTTGCTCTGTATCTCTCCAATGAGTTGAGCTTGGAAAGAACGTCTCTAATTAAATTTGTAGAGCATTAAATTATCTTTCGAACGGTACCAATATTGTTAGGTATACTTCCAGAAGTAGTCGTACAACGAGGTAAGTTTGAAGGCAAGTGCGCTTTGATTCGAGTGGTGGTGTTCCCAGCCCCCGCCAAGTGAACTTTGTGGTGGACAAACACCGTGTGCGTGGGTTTTCTCGGGGTTCTCCCGTTTCCTCCCACTTTCTTCATTCCACCATTTTCATTCATTACTCATCATCACCGTCTCCTTTAGCCTAACCGGCATAACCGTGTGACGTAAAACTCAAAGATTTCATTTCATTTCGAGTGGTGGTGCTCCAATTGGCACCACTGAATTTCAACTCACGTCAGTCAATAAATGTTTTGTTTCCGAGATGAAAGCTGATTTTTTCCCAATATTTGAAGAACAATTCTCACCCTTCTCCCTTGAGCTTTCCTGCACGGTCATGATCATTTCTAAATCTCCGATCACTTAAGGATCACGAAATTTTGAGATAAGTAGAGATGTCTTTTATAGTATTAAATTACATTTACGGTTGATATTCAGAATGTTTCGGACTCTTCAACTCTATTTGTGTGCGGTATTTTCACCAGTCGTTGAAAATAATTCCTTATTTCTTTAACACAAATGTTTATCGTACCGTAATGAAAAAGCAAGAAATATAAAGAATGTAACATATAAAGATGTCATAAGTGAAGGCAAACACCATTTACAAGTGATATACAGGGTGATTGAGAACATCGTTGTAAACCAAAGGGTATTTCTAAAATCAAGAATGGGTCTGTATTTTCTCAATGGTCACTTCAGAAAATGTCTTTACAGAAACCTCAATAACTATATTTGTATGTAGTTTATGAAAATATTACGTCGAACTTCATTAAATACTTACTAATTACTGGAAACAAGGAGAACTATAATAATAATATACATTATCATATTAAATCTGCGCCAAATATTTGCAAAATTACATATTTCTTTAGTCTTTTGAGTCCTCATCAGATGAATAATTTCCTGGTACAAAAGTGTTTATAAGTAAGTTATACTTGGTACCATTACAGCTACCATTGAAGCCCGCACACACTTGCAATTGTTCGTGTCTCACATATGTTTATGTATACAAGACTTTAACTCTGTTCAACTTTTACGCATATATTTCTGAGTGGTCCAATTGGCACTAATTTTCTATTCGTAGTTTGTCAACCAAAATATTCGGGTTGAATTAAGCCAATATTCGAGTCGCTGGCGCGCCGCCAAATGTATGTTTGAAAGTGTGCTCGCTTGATGTGAAGTATTAGAGAATCCTTCGTTGGTGGAAGACGGTCTGCTCTTCTGTAACCAACCAAATCAGCACAGACAGCACTAATCAAAGATTCTTGTGAATCGGTGTGGAGATTCACCACAAATTCTTCAGCACGTGCTATCGTCTCATCATCCATATTACCAGATCCTAATTTTCCTAGCAAGTATGATTTTAAAAGTATACATTTCATGCTTTCTTTTTTCTAATTTCTGCTAGCTGACTGGTGGTGTCGTTTCCAGTAAGTACATGGAATGCTGGCAAGGAATGGCATAATTCATTGTTGAGCTCATTCACAATTGTGTGGATTGAAGTAAATTGTAATTTTATTGATGTTCTACGAGACATCCATATTTCTTCTGCATTAATTGTTATAAAGCATTGTATAATAACAAGAACATCGGTGTCTTTTCAATTAATGAGCAGCTGCTTATAACCACAGCTTGAAGCGTGGTATGCGTAAAGTATTATCCTCGTATATAGCCTATTCATGATTAGATTTCAGAAATGGTAGGTCTTCTCCTTGTGATGACTCCACGTGAAGTAAGTCGGTAAATCCACCCCGATGGGGTAACTAACTCTTCCATCTTTTCAGTGTTTACCTACACAACGTAATCATCTCAAAAGAAAGAAACGTTGCGAGGTCAGATTTGTTTTCAGGCAAATCAATAAAACTCTTCCACTGCTGAGGTAGAAGACAGTATCGACCTTTAATACTTCTCCGAATCAATCAGTGAGTACTTGCTGTTCGCCTAAATCTTGTCTCTCTTTTAATAAAACATGGATTGTAATGGCAGAATAAACCATCAATTCGTGAGCATGTCCTGTTTAGAAAGTTCAGCACGCATTTTACAAAAATATGCGCCAAATAACCACCAGTCAGTTAGCAGAAATTGGAAAAAAGAAAGCATGGAATGTGTATTTTTAAAATCATACTTGCTAGGTAAATTAGGATTGGTAATGTAGATGATGAGACGATAGCATGTGCAGAAGAATTTGTTTTGAATCTACACGATTCACAAAAATCTTCGATCAGTGCTGTCTGCTGATTTAGTTGGTTGCAGAAAAGCAGGCTGTCTTCCACCGCTCTAATGCTTCACATCAAACGAGCACATCTCCAAACATACATTTGGCGGCACGCCAGCGACTCGAATATTGACTTAATTCAACCCGAATATTTTGGTTGGCAAATTACGAATAGAAAATTAGTGCCCAATTGGACCACTCAGAAATATACGCGTAAAAGTTGAACAGACTTAGTCTTGTATACATAAACATATGTGAGACACAAAACAATTGCAGGTGTGTGCGGGATTTAATGGTAGCTGTAATGGTACCAAGTATAACTTACTTATAAACACTTATGTATCAGGAAATTATTCATCTGATGAGGACTCAAAAGACTAAGGAAATATGTAATTTTGCAAATATTTGGCGCAGATTTAATATGATAATGTATATTATTATTATAGTTCTGCTTGTTTCCAGTAATTAGTAAGTATTTAATGAAGTTCGACGTAATATTTTCATAAACTACATACAAATATAGTTATTGAGGTTTCTGTAAAGACATTTTCTGAAGTGACCATTGAGAAAATACAGACCCATTCTTTATTTTAGAAATACCCTTTGGTTTACAACGATGTTCTCGATCACCCTATATATCACTTGTAAATGGTGTTTGCCCTCACTTACGACGTCTTTATATGTTCTTATATTATTTATATTTTATGCTTTTTTCATTACGATACGATAAACATTTGTGTTAAAGAAATAAGGAATTATTTTCAACGACCGGTGAAAATACCGCACACAAATAGAGTTGAAAACTCAGAAACATTCTGAATATCAACTGGAAATGTATTTTAACCCTAGGAAGTCCAAGGGTGGGGCTTCTCGAACCCACTCGTTTGTATTTCTTGATAAAACCCCGTGGTATGTCTTGATTAAAATATTGAGAATTTTATATATTGTCAATTATTACTTCTTTGATAAATCCACATCATTAATGTGCATTTCTATTTAGTAACTTGTAAGTTAAAAATTATTTCAAAGTAGTGGGCTCATCGAACCCCCTCCTTGGACTTCCATGTGACTTACTTTTTACAAGTATATTTCCTGAAGTTAGATTTTTTTTCGTTTGTATTTAAAAAGGATTGTGTTATGTTGGGAAACAGCATATCAGCCACGAGTAAGTTCTGAATGCTTATTCTGTATTAATTTCTTGTTAGATGGCGTTATGTAAGTTACTGTATGTTATACTGTGGGTTCGAGGACCCCCCCCCCCCCTTCCTTGGACCTACTTGAGACAAAAAAAATTCTTGGACATCCTAGAGTTGATACTATAAAAGACGTCTCTAGTTATCTCAAAATTTCGTGCTTAAGTATCAAGTGATTGGAGATTTAGAAATGATCATGACCGTGCAGAAGAGCTTAAGGGAGAAGGGTGAGAATTGTTCTTCAAATATTGAAAAAAAAAAAAAAAAATCAGCTTTTATCTCGGAAACGAAATCTTTATTACTGACGTGAGTTGAAGTTCAGTAGTGCCATTTGGAGTACCACCATTCGAATCAAAGCGCACTTGCCTTGAAACTTACCTCGCTGTACGACTACTTCTGGAAGTATACCTAACAATATTGGTACCATTGGAAAAATAATTTAATACTCTACAAATTTAGAGATATTCTTTCCATATCTTAACTCATTGGGGAGATACAGAGCAAATAAGAAAATATTAAGGACAAAATATGTAATTTTTAATGTTCATGTTGAATTTCCCAAACACCCGTTGGGTCTATCTAAAACATGAATAGGCAAAATCGTAAATCACACCTTACAGATAAAACCAGAAAAAGAAGTTCATTAATATCGTGATTAGCTTCGGAGATATGGCCTTTTATTAGGAACTCATTTTTTTAGCTTTAGTAGAGGTGGGTGGGGGTGTACAGGGGGAAACTTCCGCTCGCATCAAGCGACCGGCGGTCTAGATGATTTAGGACCACCGGTTGCTTTTATTCTCTCGGGTTGATCCAACTCCTTATTTTGAACACTTTTCCAGATTCTGCCTCCTGACTATAAATGAAAAATGGCTTTGACTTTTAACGAATAATGATTTAAATACTAATATAAGTAGAGCTTATTACTCACCGCAGACTGAGTGTTCATCTAACACGGAATGTACTTGAACCTGAACCCACAAAGTGGGGGTGATGTATATATTTCCTGAAAGCTTGGGTCAAGGTAAGATCAAAACCGGTTACAAAAATTGGGGAGGTCTCAAGCGTTCCGCTTGAGGGCAGCACGTTACTCATTTTTATTAACATCTTTAAGCGTGTCCATGAAGTCCGTTGCAACCCTAAAAAATCGGAAACGGTGGGACAAATATGTCTTTCATTATTTCAAAAGTACAACGTATAAAAGTAAAAATAAATTGTCCCAGACGGGGTCCACCTCAAAACGTTTAAATGGAAAGGGGGGTCAACTTGCATATTGTATGAAATTTGGTGCTAAATAAAAGAAGATAAGTCGCGATTCTCTACGAAAAGCCTGTGCAAAATAGTGGTGGTTCAAAACATCAACAAAATCTTTATTGCAAAGTCTATGGCCACTCGTATGAATCTGAAACAGTGGAATAGGTGTAGAAACAAAAACACGGATATGTCATTATTTCAAAAGTATAATGATTCAAAGTGAAAAAAAAAAAAAAAAAAAAAAAAGGTTCCAGGGTCTCAGATGGGGTCGAACTCAACATGTTGAAATGGGAAAGGGGTTCAAGTTGAGTATTGTATGAAAGCTTATGTTAAGTGAAAGAAGAGAAAACAAGGTTTGACTCTTGATGAAAAAGTCTATTGCCACTCCTATTAATTTGAAACGATGAGACAGGTGTAAAAACAAAACAAAATAAAAACTAGAATGTATCAAAGGAAATGACTCGTGCCATTATACAATGCTTATCGACAGTCGAGACTTGTCCAATGTCCAATTCTGTATCATTTATCACGAACTTTCATATGATGTGCTTCTTTACCCCCTTGGAACTTAAAACTTTTTAGTTGGACCTCGTCTGGGATCCTGCAGTTGAAACTGGGATATTTCTTTTATCCTTTGATACATTCTAGTTTTTTTGTTTTCTTTTTAACTCGAGTAAAGCATCTCTTTACAGTGCATTAAGTACAAAGTTCATTAAATGTGCAAGAAACTGTATAAAATGCTAATAAATAGATCAAGATATTTAGAATGTGTAATGTATAGTAAATACTATACATTATACACGATTAATTTAAAACTATGATTGAAATTAACAATAAAGCGTAATAAAGCATAATTTTGAAAAAAATAAAGCATAATGTGGGTTGCTCTACTGATTACTATTCAATATACACTTTGTAGTGACAAGCATTTCTCTCGGAATAATGTGAAAAGATATTTCCAGTTGAAGGCCTTCGTGTGATCGTTGTTATTGGTAAGGAGCAATTTGATTCTACTAATTTTTTGTTAATTGTTCGTCGAATGTTGAAACTGAAGCACAAAGAAAGGAGAAACAAACAGGGTCAGTGAAATTTACCTAAAAGTATTACTTCCTCACAGCTGAGAAGCATATGTGAGGTGTGGTGCCTCCTCAGGAAAAGGCATCTGGGAACCAAAAAGCCTACCATTATACAAAACACTTATTTTGTAATAGTAACAAAAACAAAATGTGAAAAATGCTGTATGACAGTAGTTGATGTAATCGTGGCACAAAATGTAGATGTTGCAATAGGCCTATCACGCAACTACAGTTGTGACTTTCTTAACGTATGAGTTGGCAACATTACTAGCACTCGAGGAACGAACGGAAGGTGTCTGCTGGGCCGGTCCTCAAGAATTCTTCTCCATAATACAGTGGTCCAAGGGCGATTTTTTATGAAACTATTATGTAAAATTTCGGAACCAAAATGACGTGTTCTTTTCAGGATATCTAGTACTTTTAGCAGGATTTCTGGGATTGGTGTTTCTGAGACACTAAAATAATAATAATAATAATAAAAAAAGAACGGCAATTAAAGAATTAGCCAAGCAAGTTGAAACATGAACATTGTTCATAAAACTTGTTAAACTCAAAAGTGGAAGTTCTCCTTTTCAGGGAAAGTAGTACTGATCAGTACCGATCCATAATTAAAGTTTTCGGATTGACAAAATAAATAAGAAAGAATCAGAAGGCAGAAAAGTTCATAGCACAAAAACTTCGACACAATTTCAAACGGAAAACATTATTTTAATTAGTAAATTGTTCTTTTCCAAATAAAACAAAATGCAACAAAGTATTTAGCCTAAAATCATACGTGAGAAATGGTGCCCTGCATCTCGGGCTTTTTTTTTTTTTTAAATGAAGAGAGAGAGAGAAAAGAAAGGATTTCTTTGTCCTGAATTTTAACATCTGCTAAATTCAAGAACATCTGGGACTATCAAGGCGACTCCATACTTGAAGTGGTATGGACTGTGCAGCCAACTGGCGATAACTGAAAGTGACTGTTTGTGACTCTTAATCTCTTGAACCACCAGATCGATCTCAATCAAATTTTCAACATAAATTAGGTTTGGGTCTGGGACGATTTTTATCATTTTACTTTGACTGAAAATTTGATAGACATCGGTCGGGTGGTTCAAGAGTGATGAAGTTAACTTTCATTTTTATTATTATATGTAATATATATAATAAAAATGAAAGTAACTTCATTACCGGTGTCTTATCAAATTTTCAACATAGATGAGGTTCGGACCTGAGATGGGTTTTGTCATATCACTTTGAAGGTGTAACTTGAGGAGGGGGAGAGGCATTTAAAAATGAACGAAAGTGAAGTTAGTGTCGAACCTGTTGTTTCCGGTGTCGCTAAGATGAACATTGTCACTTCGATGCTATTTAAATCCAGATTCAGCCCCAAGGCTTGGAAGAGGGGGAGGCGGAGATACATAAAAATGACCAATATTAGTATTGAAGTTTTTGAGGTCACAGAAATGAGCATTGAGACCTCCGTTGCCGTGCCCCGCAACATGGGGGGAGGAGGAAGTTATACAGAATTATTGAAAATGACCGATATTAGTGCCGAATCTATAGTTTTCGGGGTCGCTGTAATGAACAGTGACACTTCTGATGTCGTTTAAATCCAAATTCAGTCACAAAACATGCGGAGGAGGAGGCCGGAGAAATATAAAAATGATTGAAAAATGACTGATATTAGAGAGCGTTTTAGTAATAGTAAAGAGTGACTCACTAACGGAACATTGTTACTATTTTTTTCTCAATTCCCATTCGATATCAGGACAACTGAGTTTTGAACACATTTTAATGCTGCATCTATGTTGATACATGATTTGCATCTTGACCTGTGCGCAGTCTAAACACACACACCTTATAGATGTTGCAAGTTACTTGTATGTGTTTCTTCGTTCTTCTTGAAGTATTTTTAATTAGTAATAAGGGAACATTTCAGAGGTTCTACGTTGATAACATCATACAACTTAAATATCAACAATTACTTAAGTAATTTCCTTAAATACGTATTTATTCTCATGTTTACATTCATGCTAAAGCTATAAGTACAAGTAAACTTTGTTACATTTATTGGTATAATCGTATTGTTTCCTCAGTAGTTTTTTATGTACGAAAGTTGCTCAAATTTTGTTAGCTGTTTCTAGAAGTTTTGGTAAATACTCCTTGTCCTATTCCATTTTATGTCTTTCTAACTCCGCCTATAAAATGTTATTTTGGTATCACAACGATAATGATAAGGATGCTAAAGAATCATAAGTTTCGCGTTTTTTAAAAAAGTTTTTACACTATGATTACTTACTTTGATTGCCTTACATGCTTTCTTTCCATAGTCTTCAGTGTTACCATATCTTAATTAAAAAGGAGATGTGAGTCATGTAGTTATCAAAGTTTTTTCTTGCTAATATTTTCGTATCAAATTATATTTACTAAAGTTTTGTTAGTTGACCTTTTAATTCCTGATTATGAAGTCCCATTGCTTTTATTCTACTAATGATGATGATTTAAATAATACGTTTACGTTTTCACTCGAATGTTTCAAGTAAGGTTTGAAAACTTAAAAAGAAAATTACCATGTTGTGGATTTAATATTTTTTGGCGAGGAGGGGGGGGGGGAGTGTAATTGAGCTTTTCGGGATTCTCTAAGTTTCTTTGGAGCAGTTCTATTTGAATGTGATTTGTGTATGATTATCGTAATTTACATCAGTTTTCTGTTCCCATGCTTTCTATTATTGTGGTTGAATTCCATGCTGCTTTGGTGTTAAGCGTTTTGTTGGTCCGTTTTGAGCATCGAGAGTATATGGAACGTAGACGTGTAATTTTAGGTGGAATTGAATCACCGGAATGCTTTCAGTAGAGATGCAAAGAAAGCCGGCTTTTTTGAATCGATGGTTTTTTGCTCATTAAAAGCCAGCTGTTTTAGGGAAAAAACCGAGAATTTTGGAAATTTTGGCTTTTTTCATTTTCATGATTTTTCTATTGGAATAGCTTTCTTATAGTATACTCTAAAGTTAAATAAGATTTCATGACCTAAATACCATATTTCGCTCTGGAATTCACCATCATGATGGATGGAGGACAGGTTTTACGAACTAAAGTAAAAATACAGTACGTAGTATTTGAGGGCAATTGTAGAGGATATTTAACTGGCGGATTTAGAAAAGTATTTTGGGAGGGTTTTACCATATTAATGTTTAGTTTTTCTAAAAATACCTAACTTTTATTTAAGGAGAACTTGGAGTTTATGAGTAAAGGCATAACACATATTTCGATTGTTTTAGAAATTCCGTAGTTTCGGGATGCAGGCTTCAATCTGTAAAACATCCCCACCCTATCCCCCTTCGCAAATCCGTCACTGCTGGTAATTAGTAATAACAACGATTTAAAAACGATAAAGGAAGTCGGCCAGGATTCACAGTATACGCACTATCTCTACATTCACAGATGGAATTAAGAAAAACTTTAGTCAAAATGCTCGAATTCGGAGTTGAATCCAGGACGCCCCGATAGAAGTGTAAAAACTAACCACTCCTCATGGTTGTTGTGCAGTTGTGCTTAACTTAAATATATTCTCTCTCTATGGCTTATGGAATCTGAAGGTTCAGTGCCGCGTTCACAAAAGCTTTCCACTGACTTCTATCCTTAGCCAACTGTATCCAGTTTTTACTTTGTATTTCTATTTCTGCGAGATCCTTCTTAATATTGTCCTGTCATCTGCCCTAGATTTTCCTAGTGGACGTTTTCCGATTGGATTTCCAGTTAAAACTTTGAAAGCGTTCTTATCTTCTTCCATTCTGGCTGCATGACCTGCCCACCTGAACCTCCTGGACTTGATGATCGCAACGATGTTTAGTAAACCGTATAAATTATGCAGTTCTTCATTATGAAGTTTCCCTCATTCCCGTTCCTCTTGTGTCCGAATATTCGTCTCAGGATTTTATTTTCAAATACTTTCAGTCTGCGTTCTTCTTTCATCGCAAACGACCATGTTTCACAACCATACAGAACAACAGGCATGATTATCGTTTTATATATTTTAAGCTTTAAATTCCTCGACAGAATTCGCGACGACAAAATATTTTGAACTGAATAATAACACGAATTTTCTGATTTCAGTTGACATTTAATTTTTTTGTGGATATGATTTTGATCTGGTAATATTGATCGTAGATAATTGAAAGTATCCACTTTGTTGAAACTATTATTTGGTATTTTAACGCATCCACAATTTGCCGTATTACGATCCCGGTGAACTTCCATTTATTTAGTTTTCTCTGCATTTACTTCTAAACCAATGTTGCTGCAAGCGTTTAGTAAGGCCTGTGCATTTCTTTCTATTGTTCTCCTATCATCACCTATTAAATTTACATACGCCATAACCTGGTGAATACCATTCAGCTCTAGGGCCTGGTTGCTATCTTTAATTTTCCTTATAGCGTACTCCGAAACAATGCTGAATAATAATGGCGATAACGCATCTTGTTTCAGCCCATTCTCGACGTTGAAGCTCATGGACAAGAATTTTTCTATTCGGACCTTACTCGGATGGGATTCATTTAAACACATTTTTAATTAATCTAACTAGCTTTTTCGGTATTCCGAATTATGTAAGAATTGTACAATACTTCCCTCCTATCCGAGTCCTAAACCATTTTAAAATCAGTAAACAGCTGACGTACTGGGTAATATATTCCCATTTCTTTTTGAGTATTTATCGAATAGTAAATATCTGGTCGATAGTTGATCGATTTCCCTAAATCTACACTGGTAATCTCCAATAATTTCATCTGCGTATGGAATCGATCTTGTTAATATAATGTTAAGAGAAATGCCTCGCTAATTATTACAATAAGTTTTTGTCGCCTTTCTTGTAAATTGAAACTGTGATTGATTCTTTTCAGTCTTCTTAAATGTATTCCATAGTTTTTTTTTTTTTTTTTTAACAAAAAAGTTGAATTCCTGTCGTTAAAAATTCAGAAACCTTCAGGACTGGGTAAACCGTGATGGTGGTTATAAGCCTAGGAAACCGCACGATCAGATGAACGGTCTATTACGCATATGATCCATGAACAGAAAATTCGGTACTTTCCCGGTTCTAAACAAGCTTAAGGAACAGTCAGTGCATTATAGAATTCGGAATTTTACCGATTTTGCAGATCCGAAGCACCTAATAGGTGGTAACAGATTATTACGTATGTGATCAATGAATGAAAAATTTGTTCGAAATATCCATACAATGTATATGAAAGTTAAAGATTTCAAGAATGTGTAGAACCACCCGAAATCAAGCTCTTCATGTGCAGCCTTTAAGATTATCATATAAATGTATTTCTCTCATGTTTTATTTTATTTTGTTTCAAAAAGAGAATGTGATATTTTGAAGTAAAAATACTACATACAATTTTGCTAGTTACTGTTTACCCTTGGACATTAGGTCCCTCGACACTTCTGCGCATGACAGAAGTAGAAGAGTCCATTACGAAAAATGGGTATGTGTATGTACGGACAACATGTGTTCGTTTTCTCCTCTGGGAGCGAGAGAAAGAAGGTTGGAAGTTTAAACATAGTTGCCAGCGTACGTAAATTGTCCCAGGTCAGGAATACATTCTGGTCAGGTGATGATGTCACGCAGTGAACAGAGCGCGCGCAATTTAAATGCAGCCTAGCATTGTGTTTTAGGGGCTTCGACATTCGGTTGATCGCGCCAACAACCCGCGGGAGAACTTCAGTTATTATATTGTCTTTCTCTACAGTATACATACGCTTGTGCGTGTACAGTTTACTGTATTTTTCTAGTTCTTTTTCTTACCTGTTTCGTGGTTATGCTTGCGTGAGCGTGTGTGTGTACGCGCTTCGTTTTATTTTATTATGATGGAGCCAATACCGTCAACCAGTGAAGCCAAAGTGTTGTGCTTATCCCCTCCTCCAAATTTTGGATTCCTCTAATTTTTTTTTTTTTTTTTTTTTTTTTTAATCTGGCCCCGTAGATCCCCAATCATGCCCTGGTTATCGTGCTTTAAGTGCTGTAGGCCCACTTTGATTTCATTGTTATATTATTATTTATAAAGTCTTATCAGTATAGATTTACTGCGCCGGGTTGGTAACACTGCAAACAATACCTTTACCGGCGACCCGAATAACCAACGCTTTCCTTCCTTTTCTTTTTCTTTTACAGCCCATTCCTTTCATTAAGATAGACTCTCCTTGGCACTCCGCCAACTAGAGGTCTCGGCCGAATGGGTAAACAGTATTTATGGATCATTTTTTAAAATAAAAGTACTTACTTTTGTGTATAACAGGTTAAAAAAAAATTACATCTATTGGTTAATCCTTAGAAATTCATAATGCAAATATGTTAAGAATTTTTAAAAAATCTTTTCGAAATTCATGGTTTATTTTAGGTTTTATATTATTATCTACATCAACCACTAATTTAATGAGTTTTTGTGCTGTAGGGAAGCGAAACAAAGTCTTCTTTATCAATTTAAAGCAAAATTTTGAAGGAAAAAAAAAAAAAACGCCCAAAATTTCCCAAGCAAAAAAGCGAAGTAGAAAAAACTGAGATTTGTTTTGAGCTCTTGCATCTTTCCCAGCATCTTTTCCGAGGTTTTGGATTTCAATAATGGGGAATCGAACCAGATGCCACGTGCACCAGACATGCGCTAGCCATTGCATCGGAGTCCCAGCCCCCGCCAAGTGAACTTTGTGGTGGACAAACACCGCGTGCGTGGGTTTTCTCGGGGTTCTCCCGTTTCCTCCCACTTTCTTCATTCCACCATTTCATTCATTACTCATCATCACCGTCTCCTTTAGCCTAACCGGCATAACCGTGGGACGTAAAACTCAAAGATTTCATTTCATTTTTTCCATTGCATCGGAGACGAGAGTTATTCAGTGTTGTGGGAAATCATATTTGGTTGGAAAAAAAAAAATTCACTCTTATGCCAAACTCAGTGCCCATAATCATTTCATGCTTGAATAGCAAATTGTGTTGAGAAACGATGAAAGCAGTCAACACTGTTTTTGTTTGATAAGTAAAACATAACTATGTTAACTCTTCTTTGTTTCATTCGAAAATTGCGAACTTACAAAAAATAATATATATATATGTGTGTGTGTGTATATTAAAGGCAATAACTATTATAGATCACAACATACTCATCTCTAACGTAATGACTACTTTTTACTTGCGATTGTTTGGTTAACGTGTGCAACATTGGCGTAGGAGGACCAGGTTCAATTTCCGGTGAGAGCTCATGCCTTTGTAATTCCACGTTTAGCTGTATGTGCACGTCTTATATGGCATAGATGCAGAAAGGTATATTTAATAAGCAGGTGAAAGAGAGTTCTGTGCCAGTTACTTTACGTAACACCTGTAGAACGATGGGAATAAGCCAAGCCGTAGTTCTCATATGTGCAGGGTGTATCAAAAAGAACTTTACAACTTTGAAAACTCATATTGATTGATTCTTTTATCTTACAGACCTGGTTTTGATGTCATTTTGTAGCAAAATACATCAAGTTTTAACTCACGTAGTATACTAGTTCAGAAACAAGCCACCGCAAGGACTAGCGACAGTTGCAGCAAAGATGATTCTTTACTGATCCCAAGCGTGCTAGCTGTGTGTTTTGGTTTGAAGAATCCAAGTGTGCGACAACTGTACAACGTAATTGTCCTACAAAGTTTAGTAAAGATCATCCCAGTAGGCCTACTATTTGTCAGTGGCATAAATGTTTTATTGAAACTGGATGTTCGGTAAGATGTAACAAATCTTTAGATTGTCCCTGTACGTCTGAAGACGTTGTAGAGCAAGTAAGACTTCAGATGGGATGTGTGCCGCATCACCGGTGGAGTGCGCATTGAACCTCTTTAGGTATAAGATTAAAAAAACTTGAAGTATTTTGCTACAAAATGACACCAAAACCATGTCTGTAAGCTAAATAAATAAATGAATATGAGTTTTCATAGTTGTAAAGTCCTTTCTGATACACCCTGTAAAAGCAAGCTCTTTGTTTATACATATTTCAACGAACAATTACCATCCCCTGTGCGCGTTCCTTAAGAAAATACGCTGCTTGTAAAAGTATATGTTGTGAGTAGTTTCCTCCAATGAACAAATAATGATAATGGATCTTCAATTACTGCCATTAGAATTCTCAAGTAAAATATACCTGTAAATAGTTCCTCTATACTACTTCACTTAATGCGGGACATCGGTGTAAATATTCCTTCGAATCATTGGTAGGCACTTCTTAAAATCATGTAGTTTTTCTACCTTTACTCAGATTTTCGTGTCACTTTAGGGAAGCTTGTTGTGCATCCAGCAAATACATAAATGCCACATCACTTGATATGGGGGGGGGGGGAGGAGGACCACAGTGGCTCAGTGGTAATCGTCCACTTCTGGCGCATCGGATCCTTGGTTCGATCCCAGCTCGCGTTATGTGAGCTTTGTGGTTGGTAAACATCTTGTGCGTGAGTTTTCTCGAGGTTCTCCCGTTTTCTCCTACTTTGTTCATTCCACCATTTCATTCACTTCATCACCATTATTCTTATTCTAGCCGGTATAATCGTGGGATGTAAAAATTAAAGATTCCATCTCATTTGCAACACTTGATATGATGAACCACTTGGACAAGGTCCCTTACATCTGTACTGTATTTGGCTTAAGTTTGTGGCAAGACAGACAAGATATACTGCATGTATCTGTACTCCAACCATGGTTATTCCACGTAACAAACTATAAATCTTCGAACTGCAACTCCGTGCTTGCTAAGTTTAAACGTTGTTCTGATATATTAATACTCAGGACATAAGTATACTGGGCAGAAGTATATACGTTACAGGCTTCCATTAAACTAATGGGAAAATTTGACTACAGGAAAGCTGGAAAAAACAACAAAGGCCAAGAAGTAATTACCAGTGAATAAATGCAATGTCCAGGCTGGTTCTTACGTGAACTGATGTAAAAAAGGTAGCATTGGAGATATGTAGAATAGACCATCTGTCTTGGTATCCCCTTGTAACTTTTAAATTATTAAACCAAAAACTGAAATTTCATCAAATATCAATACGGAGACATTGAGATATTCTGCAGAAGAGCTTCGAGAATAAAGGTATTTTTCCCCTTCGCAAGTGTTACTTATGAGATCTTAAAATAAATGTATTGTCAAATGCTCTCCTCCGTTTTTACTCTACCAAAATTTTCGTTTCTTTTTCACTTAATTTCTTATCTTTACTTCAAACGTAGTTTCCATGCCAACTTCAATCTGTTCTCCTCTTCTGCATTTTTCTGCCAGGTGTACGTTATCTTTAGCTTCAACGTTTCTTCATATTTTAGAATTAAGTGTTCTATTGTTTCATTCTCTTCTGGACAGAAATTACATTTTCGGTTCACTTCTTTATTCTATCTTTAGCTTGTTCTAAGGCTTCCTCCTGCCTTAGAATAGTAGACTGCTACGAATATTGTTGCCATATATATATATATATATGTATATATCGGGTGTTCTAAAAATGGCGCCCACAGATAACAGAGTACTATTCTACAGGTTGAAATTAAGCGAAAATATACATAATTGTATAAAATTCGGATCCTCGTCTGGAGACGCGAAGCGCACAATGTGGCAACGTGCCTCGGAAAAGATTCACCAATCTATCAAATAGTTACATCGATTCTTTCCAGATAACAGCAGTTAAATTCGATATACGCTGACAATAGCCTCAGTAATTAGCTTATGAATCGATATAAGTACTTAATAAATGCATAGAGCAATGCTGATGGTTCAAAATTAATCTACAACGTAGCCAGGTAGTGAAAGTTTGATTCCGCAAAGCGGCTGAAGGAGGTCCCGGAAGATATGCCATTAGATAGCATTTTCACTTTATTATTTTGACCTTAAGAATAGCGCTTTGTTGTCCATGGACGTCATTTTTAGAACACCCGAGTATTTATAACTCATTTATAGCACTTGGGAGCTGCCGTGGCTCAGTGGTAGAGCGCTCAGCTCTGGTGGATGTGGTCCTTGGTTCGATCCCAGCTCGCACCAAGTTAGCTTTGTGGTGGACAAACACCGTGTGCGTGGGTTTTCTCTGGGTTCTCCCGTTTCCTCCCATTTTCTTCATTCAAACATTTCATTCATTTTTCATCATCACCGCCTCCTTTAGCCTAGCCGGCATAATCGTGGGACGTAAAACTTAAAGATTTCATTTTACTCTTAGGGCTTTCGGTTGTGTGTGTTCTTTTCAGACTATCTTTTGGTAGCTCTTCATACCGGTGTCTTCATATTTTTCTCTAATTATTTTTTCTGTTTTTTCCCATTATCTGTAGTTTTCTTGTCTATGGCAACGCATGGTTTCATCATATTTCGTTTCTCTTTTACTTTTCTCAGCCGCTTCGTATATTCGTATTTTTTTTTCATATATTGTCTAGCCTCAATATTTTCTGCTGTTATTGTTTCTTCCATGAGCTTTTAGTCTTTCTAAGTATGTAAGATCCTGTTTCATCAAAGCTATTCCAACCCATTTCTCCTGTCATTGCCAGTTTTGAATATATATATGCACGTTATATATATATAATCACAGACCTTTTGTAACTTTCTTTTGATTTTTTTTGTTTTTCATTTTCTTGGAAGTATTTTTCTCCTTTATTGAATGTTTACTTAGGAATTCTACTTCCCAGTCTTTCTTATATTTATCCGACATTGGAATGTGGCGCCCCCATCGCACAGTTCTTCGGAAATACAGTCAGCCACTGGTCCTCTAACTAACTGACTGACTGACTCTATGTGGCCTGTGGAACCCGGAGGTTCAATGACGCGTTCACAAAAGCTCTCCACTCACTTCTATCCTTAGCCAGCTAGATCCATTTCTACTTTGTATTCCTTTTTCTGCAAGATCCCACCTCCGGTGCTTGGAGTCCAGGGTTTGAAAAGACCCGGGTATTTTCGAAAAAACCCAACCCACCTGGGCCCATGTGGGTTTTTTCAAGTTTAATTGGGTTTTATCGGGCTTAATTGTTTTTTTTTTCGAAATATTTCAATGTCTTTGGGGTAAAAATGTTTAAAAATGATTTACATTTCAAGATTGTCATTGTCACAACTTGCAACATTTTTCTATTCTCTGCTGTTTTGAAAAAATGTCCGCCATATTGAAATTTTTTATTGGATAGCCGAAAAAATCTATATAGCAAATTTAGAATGTCTCGTGCTTCTACCCTCAAAATTTGAACTTAAAAAGTCCGAAAATTGTACCCTGTAGCATGGATACATGCTATTTTGAATAATGGCCGCCATTTTGAAATTTTATGCCGCCAAAATATATACAGCTAATTTAGTCTCTCGTGCTTTTACTCTGAAAATTTCAACTTGAAAGACCGAAAACTGCTCTTTGTAGCGTGGATATCAGCTATTTTTTTGTAAGAGCCATTTTGTAATTTTACGTTCGTATGCCGCCAAAATCTATGCAAAAGATTTAGTGTGTCTTCAGTTTGTACCGAAAGTTGGACATTGTGTAGTACAGGCAGACAAACGAACAAATGTAGATCATCCCAGGAGCCTGAGTGACGTTCGGCAAATATGAATACCAAATAGTTGTATTAATTTGAAACAGACGTAATTCATCAAAATGTCTTATATGAAATAAATATTTTTCAACGTAAAATAAATGGTTTTATTGTTGAAGTTCACTTTCGATGCTTTGTGCGTTCAATTACGGGAATTTCCCGAGCACTTGTTGCAAGACGGTTCTTTTCTAGTGTTTGCCAACTATGGAAAGTAGAAAAACCGCCCGCCCGCAAAATTCCCTATAATATAGGTCTAAGTGTAACGTATCTCTGTTCGGACCCCCTCCCCCATGGGGAGGAAAATACTATCGTGAACAAAAGTTCTTTAGCACCTGTATTCTGCATATCCTTGGTACATTCAATAATAAGCTTAATGCTATAAATTAGGAATGGCCAAAATTTTCCGGATTCCGGAAATTTCACTTTCCGGATTTCGAAAAATTCCAGAGTTCAGAAATTTTTCCCAATTCCAGGATTGGCCATCCTTACTATAAATGAGAAGCTGAAATCGGCATTGATCATTTTTTTTGTTTTTATCACCACTTATTTAAAATTATCGAAACAAATGAATAAATTAATCTTTACTTGACAATTTTGGATTTGGAAAATGAAATTTATTCTTTAAACTTACACTTCAACTACAGGAAATTGCTTTAAGAAGTCCTTTTTTTACTCTCAATAAATGTATAAAGTTCCTTACAAATAAATTTATATTTTTCCGTGATACAGTCCCTGCCATCTCTTCAAAATTATGTAAGCAGATGAACAAAATATATTAATCGTTGATAGATGGTGAAAGGTGAGTTTTGGATTTACAGAATGAAAGTTACTTTTTAAATCTATACTTTGAACTAGATACAAGTTTGAAAAAACCGGTCATAAATGGGCTGGTAAGAAGTTTGCACCGGTCACCGGCTTTAATCAAAATAACAGCAATATTTCCGGCCAGGCCGGTGAATAACCAACCCTATTCTTTTCTGAAAATTAATTTAAAACAATTACAAAGATAGGCCTATAATTCATATTTTATAAAGTAAATGTTTCAAAATGTAATAAACGAAATTAAATATCTTCCAGCGTAAAATAAATAGTTTTATTGTTGAAGTATTCACTTCCGATGCTTTGCGCATTCAATTGCGGGAATTTCCCGAACACTTCTTTCACGACAGGTTTTCACTGAAAATGCAGCTTGCTTTACTGTACATCGAAACTTCAATTAACACTGAAGTTTGAATTCAGCACTTGAAATAGTAAGCGTTACGTAGTCTTGGGAGCTTCGAGCATTAAGCTTCTTAATTTTGACAAGAATTTTTATGCTATTGCTGGTGTTGATTCTACAGAATGCTTATTTGAAGGGTAGTAACAAATGACTGTTGTTGGAAAACCAAATTTTACTGAATACTTTTGTTACCACCAAAGGTAAGAAATAATACTAAGAGGTTTACTAATGTATTTACATATTTACTGTTAGTACCGGCACCTATGACCTTAAACCCGTCAACGTATGAGGGATAACGTCTCTCGGCGGCGCCGAGTCAGCAAGCACACTATTCACGGAAAGTACTTCTCTAAAATATAGAATTGCTTATTTTACTTCAAATAGGCTATAAGCATAATCCACACATTAATTTGTTCTATAATTATCTCAAGCTAAGGGAAGTTTTTTATTCATTCATTCAGTTTATTCAGAACTTTATAAAGGTCTTATGTTGAATGTTGTCTATCTTAAAGTGAAAGCATCTAATTCGCCCAAATAAAGTTCAACAATAATATATTTTTGTTAAGATATGTAATACAATATGTACATATATAGATAATGTGAAACAGTGCAAGTATGTTTTAATATACAGTGGTTTGGTATTTACGTAATTTGACAAAATCAAATAATAAAGGTTCATTTGTTGCCGTCACTACAATCTTCAGCACACGTCACTACTGTGCTGGTCTTCCTGCGTGAATCACAGACAAAACGTGCATTCAGAGCAGATAGTGTTCACTTTCCTGTCTGTGCGTCTCGGACAGTATGTGCATCGTCCCCTCTTTTGTATCTTTTGGTCTTTTGATGTTGTGCTTTGAGCCACAGCTTTTGGTGCAACCAGAATTCCAAAGGATTCAATTGCTCTGATAGTAGAAAGATGGAGACCATTTGTTGGGTTTGATTAATTCGTTGTCTAACTCCAACAGAAATTGATACCTACGATCTGTCTGCCTACACTTCCAGTCTTTGTTTATTGAAATCCAAATTATCAAAGAATTCACAGCTCCAATATCAAGCATGTTCATGAAAAGTCTCAGAGGCCATCTTGATGTACGTCTGGCACAAGAGTATTTTCTGATCAACTTATCTGCACCAACCACCCCACCTTTTGTACGGTTATATTCGAGTATCATGTTGGTTTCTTGTGACTTTCTTAGAAACTGAATCATCTACAAACTGACTGGAAAGTACACAGACTGTTTTGTTTTTCTTTGGTACATAGCTCACCACTGCTATATTGTCTGAAAATATGAATTTTGATGAACCCAGATCTCTTCCTTTTGCGGTTTCCATCATTGCGGGAATATCAGTTTTTTTTTTTTTTTTTTTTTGTTGTTGTTTGTTTGTTCTTAAAGTTCCTGTCATGGTAATATTGTTCTTCAGTAAAAATTCAGCTGTTTACACAGATGTAAAGAAATTGTCTCTAGTTACCTCTCTTCCAGACCCAAACAGTGGTTCCATCATTTCACATACTGCACGGTGTCCCAAATTTTTCTCTCGTGCCCCTCCTGGAAGCTTCCGAATATAGACTTGCATGTTGAACAAATATGACATCGTCACGTCTGCAGCTGCCCAGACCTTGATCTCATATTTTCCTGGTTTCGATTTCATGTATTGTTTCATTGAACATTTGCCCCGAAATGGGACTAACTGCTCATCTACTGTAATTTCCTTAAAAGTTTCAAATAACTTATTACAATTTTTTACAAACGAATCCCAAATTTCATTTATAGCTGCAAATTTATCTTTTTCCTTTCTTTCAGCACTGGTTGCTTCATCAAACCTGATAAACTGTAGGATATGTGCAAATCTGTTCCGTGTCATGGCAGCAATAAAAATTGCACGACGAATACTTTCATCTGTCGTCCACATTTCAGAAATTCGTTCCTTCCGGCAGCAAAGAGCTCCAGCGATCAGTAGCACACCAAAAAATGCTCTCATTTCGACAGAATCTAAATTGGTCCACACTTTCATTTCGTTTGGAGGATTTTTTGCATTGGAACCCTGAATAACACGTGATGCTTCAGCATTAGTGTGGGTGCAAATTGTATCTACAATTTGGACATCAAGGAACATATTGAAAACTGCAGACATTGTGGTTGCAAACGTAGCTGGTTGTGTTGGGCCGGGAGGCGCTTTCACAATATTATGTTGACGACGGCGAGTCACTGTGGGCACTGCACTAGTCCATTTTCGTCCTGTCTTTGCAATGAATTCCTCTTCATCACTATCACAATCTGATGGTTCACTAGCAATGTTATTGCATTGCAGAAATGACTTCAAGGTTGTCTTCTGACTCTGACACCTTCTTGTGGAATGAAGTCCTCATCAGATTCACTCAGGACATCTTCTGGGTCACTGAGATTACATTCGTTAAGCATATAAGCAATATCATCATCTGAGATCCGCCTACGAGCCATTTCCAAAAAAACTTCAACATTCACAATCTGTAAAAATCAAGAAATAAAGTAATTAAAATATGGAACATAGTTTACCAAGCGGGGTCCTGCCAGGACCCCAGTTCAATTTTTATTTTTTATCTTTTTTCAGAATGAAAACAATGTATGTTTAATTATATAGTAAAAGTCTTTAAGGTATAAAGGACACATAAAAATCAAGAATAAATTTGTTCTTATAGTTGCTGCAAAATAATTAAAAAACATTCAGTGGGGTCTCTAGAGGACCCCGCTTGTTATACTAAGGGTTAAGTTATTATCAACCTTTAAATTGTCTATTACCTATTTTGAGGTGAAGAAGGAAAATAAAAGTATTTCTTTTGTGTGAATCGAAGTGATTTAATACAGAAATTTTATATGAGCTTCAAGATATAAATAACAAGGTAATACTAATATTACTTCGGATTCTTCCTGTAGCAAATTATTTCAGGGTAAAGTGGTTTCCGTTGAGTACCAAACGTAGAGCAAAGGAAGATTAATTTTTCAAAATTAGTAACCACTTTTGCTTGTGAATTTGTTTTCGTTGAACTATTTTTTTGTTGCTGTTAGTAAAATAGTAAAAGATAACAGTTCGCCTTTTCTTTTTATTTATTTATTTATTTATTCGTATATCTAGGTGTTACCGACATCTATGGCCTTACGCTTGTCACATATGAGGGTTGACATCCGTCGGCGAGCAGACTGTCAGGGAAGGAAGCGGCATGCTTTGGACCTGCATGTTTTGGACCATCCTTTCATTTATCTGGTGTGAGGAAAATCCAAGGAAAACCACTCAGAATAGCTGGCCTGGAGAAACTGTTAACACGTTTTCGAACGAGTGTTCCCACTGGTATTCGAATTTTTCAATTTTATTTAAAGATAAGTTGAAACACCACAAGATAGTGCATGAAGGCTGTAGTGTGTACTAAGAAAATGTTCTCAGAGCTTGAAACATTGGATTTTTTTTTTTTTTTTTTTTTAATGCAAAGGATTTGCATAAACTCTGGTTTGATGGAATTTTTTTTTCTTCTGTCTTTCTCTTCTCATCAAGGAGTAGCGACTCTCTTATTCATTCTCGTTTGTAGTTTTGGTCATACTCCTTACTTCACACGTATCATACATTTTATGCACGTGTAAACGAATATGCATCTTCTTTCTTCTTGTTTACGTCAACCAAAAGTTGGTGGGCAACATGGAAATTTTAAAACATTTCTCTCCTTTGGGAGAGCTGTTTTATACTTCAACAAAATCTCTTCTTCGTAACTGCATCCTATACATATATTGTTTATTGTTATTACAAGTTATTAATTAAAAACAGTCAAGATAGCATTTGAATTTTACGGCTTGTGAAAAGAAATCAATTACATTCTTGTTTGAATGAAAATGGGGTGTAAGGAGCGCTCCCTAGTGTGTGCTCAAATGCCAACCTCACTTCCTCGTAGTGCACCCTGGAAACTGCATTCATTGTAATGCAGGCTAACGAGGCTCTGGCGACTGGTGACACCAGGATAAACATGTTATAATGAGAAGCGGGTGGGGACAATAATCTTGATTTTTATTTCTTGGGTACGTTTCTGTACCAAACATGAACATATTGATGTTATTTGATATTTTATTTGCAAGCAGTTTCTGTCTGTCTGTGTGATTTGAATCATTCGCTATTTTTGTTTCTTAGGGTTTCAGTTATTCGTTTTAGTTGGGGCTCTGTCTATCAATAATGGCCCAAAAACTTCACTTGATGAAAACAAGCATTCCTTTTGCACAGTAATTCTATATAGATATACAACGATCAGAGTAAGTAAAGCCACTTGTAGAGGGGCTGCAGTGACTTCCTGGAGCGGTTTGAATGTCAGGAATCCCTGCTGAAAAAATGGAGGTCGTGTAATAGGAAATATACTCCAGTTAACACCTTGTGTTATAACAACATTGTTTCTACCACAGAAGCCAGTGCAAGTGGTTATAGTGATTGTTGTGGAATAGACAGTGACGCAAACGCCAGGGTTACTACAGTGTCCTGATTCCATGCTCCGTTCGTATTTTTTTTTTTCCTTTGCCGGTGAACATGGCAACTCTCACATCCAGTGTAGGCATGAAATCATGAAGTGCCTTAGTTTTTACCAATCTATTTGACAGTGCCGTGTGCTGAAGTAAATCTTCTGTTATGTCCTATTCCAAATAAGATCCAAAATCTTCGAATGCCAACTTTAAAAACTCCAACACTGGCAACAGTGCGAATAGTTACATTTTGCAATTCAGCTTTCACAATGGTTCGGGTGAAAAATTATTCTGCTGTCCGCTTCCTTTTGGAATTTGCTAGTTTCTCCAATCAGAGACGATTGTCTACAACAGAACCAAGCACAGTAGACACTGCTTGCACTGAGTGGCATATTGTAATGGAGGCGAGAAGTTAGAGCTCTTTATTTTCGGAACCCCTTAGAAAATCTTGCCATTTCTTCTAAATAGGGCCATTTGGTTGAACTTGCTTCGTGTCCCACCACCTCGTTTTTTACGAGCAAAAGTTTTAGACTTGATGAAATATATCTATCCCATATCAGGTCAATTCGTTGACCTTTCTAATAATCCATGTGCGAAAGGCAGGCCAGAAAATCGGTGATAGTAATCTTTAAATGTGTCTGATTCACATGGTTTGATCATATTAGGAAGAAAGGAAGCATCATACAGAATTGCGTTTGGATTCTCAGGAAAACTAGATTCGTCACTGTTTAAGATCTTTTTCAGAAGTGACACTATTTTTGATGTGTTTAGTTGGTGAATTTCTCTATTAGTGGAAAAAGATGGAGGGAGTGAAAAGTCCGAAATGATTGATGCTTCGAGTTCGACTGAGGAGGAGGAGGGGTGAGAACAATTGCACATTTGCTTTTAGCACTTCAGTGATGTTCTGCTAGAGAGAGTGCCTTTTCTGAGTTAGAATTAATTGTTGTACTGGAAAGAGGTGATTTTGAGTATGTGATTGAGAATCCTCATTACACGACTTTTAACAAAAGCTTATAAAAACATTATCCTCTACCCTCTGCAGTTGTAATGGTATGAACCATTTTTGGTCAACAATAACTTTGCTATCAAATCTTTACCACAGTCTAAGAATGAGTTTCCGAATTCCTTAAAACTGTTTTTCACAGCTAGTACTTTCTTTCTGAATTTCGCCTGGAGTGCCGGATATTCATGTTGTTGATTCGATCCCTTAAAAAGTACTTCACTCGATTTATCAAAATTTTGAAGGCGCTGGACTTCTGGACCACTTATCTATCATCGTGGAGTTTCTGGTGTTTCTGTGAATCCCACTGCTTCTCATCTTTTACAACTGCTTGTGGGCTTGACCTATGCTGATAGCAGAAAATAAACTGTTACTTTTGTGGATTACCAATTTTCTAGACACTATTATTTCGTGTGTACGAGGAAGCTTGGATTCTGCTTCTATCAAATCTTTTTGAGTGAATGGGTAACAATTTTGCATAATAATGATCTAGGAAAAAAAAAAAAATATTTCACGGTATCGTACGTAGTTATCCTCTCGGACGGATCGTACAAATTAGAAGTTGAAGGATTTTCAAGTTGTAGACATTTTCCCAATATTGGAACATGGGGTTTTTCGCATGCAGTGCGCCCATTATCGAACATCGAGGTTCCCGCCATATTCTTCATTGCCGCCTTGGAATATTTGAAACAGTGTAGGTACTATGAATTGGTGAGGTCTTCATACTTTAATAACATGCACAACTTTCAAGCAAACATCCACTGAAACAGAAAAGTAAAGTAGAGAGTGCCTTTGATCCACTGTACAATCACTCGTAGGCAAGCTTCCTGTATGTGAAGTGCCCCGAACATGACAACAACACTCCCATCTTTATATTCCCCCAGCCAGTACCACTGTATAAGCTTTGCTTGTGCAAAGAAAGGCTGATCCCTGGTAATGCTGGAGGATCCCATTTAATTTTTTTTTTTTTTAAACAATATATCCATAACATGCTTTACTACGGCCAGTGATGAAGAATCTTCACGAAATAATGTGAGCATGCTGCACGAAGATGGCACAGGCTTCCCACTCAAATTGAAGAACGAAATTCACGTCTTTTTTACGGTGGGGGGGTGGAGTTCTCCCAAGGCACGGCACTGCGGAATGGTTGATACTTTACACTGGTGTCTTCCCGTTCTGCCTAAAGGCCCTACACTAATTCGTAGAAAATATTTTAAATGATCTTTCAGCAGAACGGGATCCCGTTCTGCCTAATCTTTCGAGACGGGGAATTCTGTGCATCGAGGGATTTTTTTCTATGAATTTTTTCTTTAGTAATTCTAACATGCTCTGTAAGAAGAATAACTATATCCTAAGTTCCGTCATAAACTTCAGATGTCATCCTAGTTCTGTTATTAGCACTGCTATTCACATCTACTTTAGTAGAAATGAATGTGATTTAAAAAAAATACCTGCAGGAATGGTAAATTGATTGACTCAGTTGCAAGAAAGCTATTTGACATTGTAACTGAAACGAACACAAAACAAACTTACTTCGGTCTAATATCAACATTTCACAACAAAATTTTATTTAGTTTTTTAGAGGTTCATCTCCAACATGCTAAGACTCGCAGTACATAAAATGTGCCACAGTTCAAATCCTGAAGATACGTTTGGCCGGCCATATATTAAACTAGCAATGGGAAAGGATCCATAAGACGGCCCTTAAAAAGAGTCTTTGTCTTCTACATTACATCTTCTTTCTTGAATATATTGTCTCAGCTTAACATCGCAACTGAAACGAACACGAAACATACATACTTCGATATAATATCAAGTCATTTCACAACAAAATTTTATTTGGGTTTCGAGTTTAATATACCAAGGCTTGCAATACTTAAATGTCCACAGTTCACATCCTCAGGACTTTCGGACATATATTAACCCCTTGCACTGAAATGTGTCTAGCTCGTCATGGCCATCCGGTACCAAATCTCTCAATAACTAGTCACACTCGTCATAAAATTTAAACTATTGTAGCATTACGTAGGGTTAATATATTGATCTTTTGAAAGTTATATAATGATAATCCATCTATAATACACTTTAGTAACTTCAATTATCAGAATTCAGAAAATAAATCGTAGAGGAAGGTGTTAAACAGACAATGCAAGAGGATGCATGGGAGCATAAGGCGCTTTTTAAAGAAAAAGAGCCTTTGTCTTCTACATCTCCTTTTTCGGCATCACCTATCAGCTGATTTGTCTTTTATACATGATTCTATACTACATGCAATATTATGTATACTTACATTGTTAATGTAAGTACTTGACTAGCAATACTAAGTACCACATATTGTCAAGATACGTGGCGGTATTTCGATTATTACGCACTGATGCATTCCGTTACTTTACTATTAAAATGTAGGCGGGTGGGTGAGGGATAATACAGTGCTTTTGTTTCGGTACTGATTTTGACTTCAGTGGTTAGGAACATTACCGTCATAATAGCCTTGCACTATTGTTTACTTTGCGGGTTCCCCCAGTTACACCCCGCCCGGATCCACCATGAATAGTACCGTCTTTATTGCATACCGGACCCGCGCACAGATACACCTAGTGGCACCCACAAAGTTAACCTGTCACAACCATCACTTCCAACCTACTTAACCCAGAATTCGGAGACCCGAATGTGCTCGTGTAACCCAGTGTAAGGGCACAATATTAAGCTGTATTTACAACGTTAACACTAAGTACTTAATTACACTTATGAACGGAACATGGAGTTACTAGTTTACTTAAAACGCTTCATTTTCATGCATACAGGGAATCAAAGAAACTCAAAGATACCATGCATATCTAGAAATTTATATATATAATTCAAGTAGACATCGTTAAACACTTATGGTAATTATTTGTATTCTAATCGTACGATTTTATCTTTAACTAAGGCCCTATATGATTCGCGATTCACGTTCACGTAAGCATCTTCTTAGAGGGAAAAACCTTTTAAGTTCTGACTTATCTGTAGAGATGCAAAAAAGCCGGCTTTTTTGAATCGATGGTTTTTTTCACATAAAAAGCCGGCTTTTTTGGAAAAAAAAACGAGAATTTTGGAAATTTTGGCTTTTTTCAACTTCATGATTTTTCTATCTAAATAGCTTTCTTATAGTATATTCTATAGTTGGATAAAAATTCCATGACCTGAATGTGATATTTCGCTCTGAAATTCACCATCAAGATGGATGGAGCACATGTTTTACGAATTAAAGCTAACATGAAGAATGTAGTATTTGAGGGTAATTTTAGAGGCTATTTAACTTTATTTTAACTTTTGAGTTATCGACATCTTTTTTCTTCTCTAGTTTGTCATCCGTGTTTCATTTCTAAGAGCTTTTAGTACTCTAGCTTCTAGCGCAAAAGTTAAACTTGCCCGTTTTGCTATGTATCCGTCAAACCGTACTTCCACATTTCTGTTATACTGTAGCTGTGAAGTGATTTAGCAATAATTTTCCGGACACAACCTTGAATACCAATTTATACAAATAATCAGTAGCGGATTTAGAAAAGTACTTTAGGAGGGTTTTTTCTGATTGTTTCGTTTCCTAAAAAGTCCTAATTTTATTTGGGAAGTGCTTGAAGTTTATGAGTACAGGCATAACTAATATTTCGTTTCGTTTATATGTTTAGCAATAATCTTCCGGATAGAACTTTAAAAATCATTTTATACTGAGAATCAGTGGCGGATTTAGAAAAGTATTTTGGGAAGGGTTTCTTATTAATGTTTAGTTTTTTTTAAACATTCGTAATTTTTATTTGACGGGAGCTTAAAGTTTATGAGTAAAGGCATAAATAATAGATATTTCGTTTGTTGCAGACATTCCGTAACTTTGGGGAACGGGCTTCAGTCTGAAAGACCGCTCCCCTAACCTTCGCAAAACCGTCACTGCTGGTAATTAGTAATAATAACGATTTAAAAACAATAAAAAAGGAAGTCGCCCAACTCACAGTACACGCACTATTTCTACATTCACAGATGGAATGAAGAAAAGCTTTGTCAGAATGGTCGAATGCTGGTTGAATCCCGGACTTCCCGATAGAAGCGCAAAAGCTAATCACTCAGTCATGTTTGTTGTGCAGTTGTATTTAGCTTAACTTAAATATATTCCGTAGTCTTTTTTTTTTGGGAAGGGGGGGGGGGGAGTTCCGTAATGATATGTTGAATCCCTCTTGTTAAAAATTCAGAAAACTTGAGGATTGGGTAAACTGTGATGGTAGTTCTATAAAACTTAACTGTAGAATTTCAAGAATATACAGAACCAAAAGCTCTAGATGTGCAGCCTTTAAGTGTATCATATAAATCTAAGTATTTCTCTTATGTTTTATTTTAATTTTATTTTGTTTCAAAAAGAGGGTATGGAATATTTTGAAGTAAAAATACTACATACTATTTTGCTAGTTATTTGTGTATTCTTTAAAAAAAAGTGTTTACTTTTAGGGTTGGCTGATTTACACCAACTTTTTTTTTTTTTTAATAACTGGTTTAAACCACAAAAATAAAAAGAATGAAAAATGCGAATCGTGTGAACTTCATGGTAACGTTTCCAGATATCAAACTACCTGCAATAGTTTTATTTCCCTTTCACCTTTTAATCAAGGTGTCCCATGTTCAATTCTCGGTCGAACCACAATCCTTCTTTCATGCGTAACCCAAGTAGCGGTTCGGATGTCAGTTTAAGCGAAAGTCTTCTCCTTGATAACCTCGGTATTTCGTAAGGATGTTAAGCCTAAATATACGAAACAAACCAAATTGTATATTTCTACATGTCTAAATGCGTGTTGTTTTATATAGAAGCCAATATTGCTTAAATATATTGATAGAAATTGGCAAAATTTATCGATTGCCTACGTAGCTTCCAACATTAGCTTGAATTGGACTTTCAATGATATCTACGTACCGGTACTAAATTTGTAATTTAATACCTCAGTTTTAGCGTACTGATTATGGTACGTTGACCTTTAAATTTTACATGCAAAGCAATAACAGAATTTTCCCGTTATTGTCTTACATTTCAAGTAATGACGGGATTTTCCCAATGGCTAGGGCGGGAGATTCTCAACTTAAGAAATTTACTGACCGCACTTCTTTAAGCTTATGGGAGTTCTTCCGGCATAACCCCGCTGTTGCATAATAACATCAAGGCGAAACAAACTTAGGCTATTTCTGTGAATATGTAATATAAATACATAAAGCAAAAAATCTAAGTCAAAAAAGCCTGGTTTAAACCAAAAAAGCCTGGTTTAAACATCCCCCAAAAAACGGGTTTTTGGCATTTTCAAAAACAACCACGGTTCTTGCCAACTCTGCTTACTTTTGTATATAGGAGGTTAAAAAATTCTTATTATATACATTGGTTAATCCTGTGGAATTCATAATGTAAATATGTTGAAGAAAAATTGTTTGAAATATTTTTTCGAAATTCATAGTTTATTTTCGATGTTTTATATTATTATCAGCATCAACCAGTAATTAAATTATTTTTTGTGTTATAGAGAAGCGATACAAAGTCTGTTTTATCAATTTAAAGCAGTATTTTCAAAAAAGCCCAAAATTTCCGAAGCAAAAAAGCAAAGCAGAAAAAACCGAGTTTTTTTTCCAAAAAAGCCGTTTTTTTTCCGAGCCCTTGCATCTCTACTTATCTATGTGAGAAAGTTTGTTCTATCTTCTTTTCACCAGGTCGCATCGTTCCAAATATTTTTTCTTCTTTAAAACGTTTCTCTTTAAATATAATCTTCGTATTTAAACTTATTAGTAGTTTTCTTATTAACAAATTTCGTGATTCGTGGCACTGAATAATTTCCGAACTTGTCCGTTCTACATCCTTTTGTCCAATGAATGTACTGTTGCCAGCGCCTTCTCACCATGGTGCTCCCACCACCAACACAACACAATAGATAACGTAATCGTTAAAAATAACCATGAAGCACTGTGGCTAAGAATGCAGAGGGAGTAAATTTTATAACCATATTTGTAGAAGCGAAAGGAGTTTCCGCGTCGCAAAGACGCACACATACATATACACTTTTTTTTTCTGTTTGCGAAGAGAAATTTCTCAGAGCTGCCTTTGTACGAGGTTTACTTAGAAAGTTAGAAAAAAAAAAGAAAAAAAAGAAATTAACTAATAATAAATGAGTTATCCTTTAATGTTATAGATATCATCACTGTTTTAAATGTAAACAGTGTGCAAGGGAATCTACGTAAGCAACCAAGTCGATTACATGTGATTCAGCCATTTTCTCAATGATTTGATTTTCTGTTCAACTCACCTATACTTAAGCTTTGGTTCTTTGAGCTATTTTCTACCTCTAACATTAATATAGAAGCTTCATTTTCACTTTGTTCTTGTTGTAAAAGTTGCACAAATCTAAAAAAATATTTGGATTTTTTTGTCAGTTTTCTGTTTAATTTAGAGTGCAACCCTTCGACAACATTAGTTGTTCTTTTCTCAACATTGTCATAATGGCTCCATATATCACTGGAAAAGAGAGAAACATTAATTGCATAAAACAAATCAAAGCTTGACAAAAGGCATCCAGCAGTGATTGGATGTTTCACTAAGTATAGTGTCAATGGTTGGTTAGTAACTTGTTAAATTTATAAGTATTCAGTTTTGTAATCACAATTCACTAGTATGGGATTAATTTCAGATCTCTGGTATAAGAAGGTTGAAATTTCTTATTGTCATACTGATCTCTAAAATGAATGGTTATGGAATAAGAATAATGATTACGCTTCTCACATTCCATTAAAGACACTATCTACCATTTCCTACCCAGAAACTTACGATTTTCTCACAATTATATAACACATTAAGCAATACAAAAATTCCAAACGAAACTAATGGAAAACGTACCTAATACTAAATAAAGGACTAAAAAGACTGAATGAAATGCTAATCACTGGTAATGTAGATTTCACACTCGAAACGAAAGCGCATTATATTTGGCAAAAGCATTTCAAATGAGAAACGGATAGTAAATAGTGTAGAAAATAAGCTAACTACTATATTGCACTTTGTGAAGTCGATGTCTGCATCGTCTAGCCGGGCTTCCATTAAACAATCATGAAACTTTCCTGTATTTGGTTCTTTTGGAGCATTTTAGGATTAGGAGTTAGATTTATGGGCTTTCGGCATCTATGGCCACGTTAACCCGTCACGTGTGAGGGATGACGTCCCTCGGCGATCACACTATCCGAGGAAAGGGAAGCGGCCTGGGACTTGTATGTTAGGTAACATCCCGGCAATTGCCTAACATCCCGGTCAAACCAGAAAACCTCGCTCAAGATGGCTGACCTGAACTTTCACACTTTTCCGACAGTGTCCCCCGTGGGTATCGAACCCGGGTTTTGGGAACATTTGTTGAAGGTACAGGAACATATTACTCACTTGCTCCATTGGCACAAGTGGTAGTGCAGCAGCACGTCTTATTCACTTCCTGACCTCTTTGTCTTCCTGATAAAACGTAGGCAATCCCAGCGACTGCATTTTTTCCCCACAAACATTGGGTATAATGAAAGAAACATATACGAACGGCTGCATCCTGAAGAACATTTAACAACGGCATTGATTACCGCTCTTTTGAAGTCCACAATTATTGTAGTAGGGTTGAAGTTGAAACAATTTGAAGTAACCGCATCCTTAATAAGCAGCAGCATTCTACGATAGTCCTCCTCTTTTTTGTTAGTCAATAAACAAAATACGAACGGAAAAATTGCCCCATATAAGTCCAATGTAAGGTGTAAGGCTGCTGAAATATACGCTTCATTTTTTTTGAAAGTTAATTTAGTAAATTGAAAAGTTACAGTTAACATTTTCGGATATATGGCAATTGAAAGAAGAAGAAAAAAAATATAGGGTGTGCACTGGTACATCCAATATATACTCCTATGATTCTGTCCCTTGAATTGTCTGTCTCGTCAGAATTTTCCTTAGATTTTGGTCTCTTGGATTTTGTCCGCCCTCGTTAGTACAGCCATTATATACATGAGTTTCCATTCGCATAAAAACATGCTAGGAGTCCAGCAACTCGGTGCTGCATTTCCTTTTAAAAAATATGTACACCCTTCCCCGCATAAAATTCCTGTCTCCAAAGATTAGGCAGAGCAGGAATTCCCGTTCTGCCTAAAGATAAGACCATTGAAAGTATTTTCTTCAAGGTGCTGGAGGTCTTTAAGCAGAAAGGCAGAACGGGAATGAATCTTTGCAGTATAATAATTGTAAACTACATATACAAACGAGGGGAAAAAAAGTCTTTCCTATTTTTATCATGTGTACTAACTTGTTATATCCTGTGGTGTAAGATATCGAATTACACAGACATTAAAAATGCAATTTCAGATTATTATAAGAGCATAAACTTGTAAAAAATGAAAAACAAATACTAACAAACGTCTTGAACTGAGTGCTTCTTCTTAAACCTATAAAACGTTTTAAATGTAGTTCAGTATAATTTTCTATAGGTTGTTGTATAACTAAAGTTCTCTATCTTCATAGGATAGTAAAATTACACTCATTACTATTAAACATCCACAATCTATTTACTTTTAGGTTGAACTTCCATTTATATTATTCACAGACATTTCGTTGAAAGTTCTGATAGGCCTATTATAGTTAGCCAAGTTTACGATGTACAAAAGTAGTCTTTTTAAAAACAATAATAAAAAAAATATCACTGTAACATTATCTGAAAGTACGTTTTCAATAGCTGGTCTTCAAAAGGAAGTTAATTAATATTTCCATTTCTTGCCAATTCCATTGTTCTTTCATCTAATTCAGCTGCCCTTTTTCTTGTGTCGGCTAAAACTTGCAATCTTTCTGTTTCCATCTCTCTTTTGTCTTTAGCAGCTTGTTTCCTTTCTTTACCAGTCAATATAGGAAGAAGAGAAAGAATATTTCTTTTTACTTATTAAATTTAGAGTTCTCTGGTCGTCTCTTCGGTATGCCATTGAGGTCGGTGACACAACCAATTGTTAGATCAAAGGAGAAGTATTTACTTCTCCTTGTTTTCCCTTTCGTCTCGTCGTCCCAGTACTGATACAGAGCTCGTATTTTCCTTTCAGCAGCAGGGTTCCTTCTGAGCGGTCCTAGTTCCCGCAGTACGTCAGTCAGAAAATCCGGATGAACACCGTTTATGTACCCGAAGGTTGCAAGCACCATTCGATCCCTGTAGTTCACGTTGCTAATCCAAAACGCGGTACGTATAAATTTCGGGAATTTTCTTGCGGGCCCTATAACGTCCTGCAGTTCTAGCCACAGGTTCCGCCTACGTGCAGCAGCCATTCCTACTCATGGTTCTGCTTACATTGATGTAGCTTACACAAAGAGCAACACTCGAATCACACGACGTGATGGTGTGACCAAAATGTTGACATTTATAGCAGCGCAAGGGACTAGGTATATAAGGCCAAACTTTGAGACGATAGAAACCAGCCTTGACGTAATCCGGAAGCGTTGGCAAACTGAAAGTAAGAATCAGTGACTGGGTAGCTACGGTACGAGTTCACCTGAGTTCTTACTTTTGGTGCGAGCTACGTCTACAACGTGTTGGTCCGCTAACTCTGATTTTATCTCCTCCTCGGTGGCATTAAGGAGATTCCAACAATAGATCACCCCTCGGGAAACGTTCAGTAGACGATGGGGTTTTACTGACACGTTCACTGGGCCAGTAAGAGTTAACTTCATGAGTTTCGCTGTTTGCCGCTCGTCGAGTGTTTCCACCAATGAGGTGCCATTCCGCAATTTCTTAATATCTTTAACCTGTCCAGCGTTATAAGTTATATAACTTTATTAATAATAAAAGGTGACAAGCCCTTTAGAGCACTCGGACGGTTATCTGTATCATCGGCACCATAATTTACTTTATCTTTAATTACAAGATATCGGACCACAGGTGTCGGGATACTTGTCTTTTCCACATTCTCTCTTACAGGAGTGTCTATCTCGCTCTCGGTAAGTTTGGGCTTTTTAGTAGAGGGCGAGCCCGGACCTGTTTTATTTGTTTTTGTACCCTTAAAAAGTTTTATTTGTGAAACATGTATAAGAAGAAAAAATGGTGTGACGTCACACCGAGTCGTTAACGGGGAGAACTAACGCTACCTTTTGGCAATCCCTTCAGCATGCCCACAACCTTAGGATCAGCGTGGGGCCGACGCGGTCAAGGAAAATGGGAGTGCAACAAGCCATTCTCGTCGACATAAACGCGTGGCCCCGGAAAAGGAAGAAGTGAAACGAAAAGAAAGAATCTGGCCAACTAAAAGATAGACCGCCACTAGCCCAGAAAAACAAAACAAAACAAAACAAAAAAAGGTGCGGATTTTTGTATTTTTGAATTTTTGTTCATTTTTTTAACTTTTAAATTGTAATTTTTAATTTTTTAAATTTTTTTTTCCAAAGACAACACACCGGACAACACAAACACTAGACAAACAAAAGCAGGCCGGGTGGGTGTACGTCCTCCCCAAATGGGGGAAGACATCTATTAGACCTTCCGCTTCCCAACTCCCACCAACCACCCGGAAGTCCGGTAGCGGTATTCGTGGCTGAGAGGGCATGCAACGATGCGAAGATGAGGGGTGATAAAGGAATGAACGAATGATAAAGCTGCCCTCTCAGCTCCACCCCCTCCCCGACGATGACGGTGCGCTACTTGGAAGGGGTGGATGCAAGCGATTCAATTGCATCATCCACGGGCATTGTAAACTAATTTAAAAGTAATAAACTATAGAATCAATTTTTGTATGAATTTAATACATATTGCTATTTTTAAATGAATATGAAGCTAAATATTTTATAATCGTACAGATTGGTGTTGATTTAAACCTTCGCAACGACTTTAACGTCTCCACCATCTGCAAGGCTGCTATTGTTTTAAGTTGACAGAAGACGTAAGATTATTTGTACCGTACAATCTCACGCCGAATATAATTGTAAGATATTGTGATTGGGCGCAGTATACTGCAAAGTTCTTTTTGCACCCGTCATTATCTATGCTTTTCTAATTTTCCGACCATTTGTCCCTTCCCTTTTTTCCTTGTTGTATTTCATTTCCATAATCTTTGCTTAATAGTCTTCACCCCCTTCTATTTTAACACGTTTATCCTGGTGCCACCAGTCGCCAGAGCCTCGTTAGCCTGCATTCATAATGCAGTGTCCAGGGTGCATTACGAGGAAGTGAGGTTGGCATTTGGACACTCACAGGGGAGCGTCCCTTACAAACCGCCGAAGAACGTATTCTCTCCAAAATTCTGAGTCTTTTATCTAAATTATCAATATCTTTCTGATTGTTATCTCATAAGTGCACGCTATCACTGATCGTCTTCATTTTTACAAAATAAGTCATTCATAATTACTTCGTGTCTATGTAACCTTAGTCCGCTTTAATTTCTCATTATTTGTCGTTCTTCCTTTTGTTTTCAGTGTTGTAATTGTGTGCATTGTGTCTTTCATTCTGTTAGACATCCATTTTACATTATTTATGATTTTAATTTTCAGAAATCTCTTCAACATCTCGTGCTTATGCTTTGCACAGTTGCCTGTAAACAATTCTGGGTCCTCCTGTTGGGATTCATTTATTAATACTATTATCATGTATGCCATGATCCCCTTCTTGTACCTGATGTGAGGATAATGTGTTTCAAATGCCTTGGATTACTTCTGCACTATCTTTGAAAATTCTTTCGTGGGTGGGTGCAGGTTTCCTAGTTTTTCCTTATTGTTGCTTTTGTACGCTTTCCACAAAATTAATAACTCATGGTCTTCCTCAAGGTTTCGATTGGCTTTGATTACTTTCATTTAGCAATCAGTGCATTTGGTTTTCGCTATTACTTTCGATGCAACATAGCCTGCAACGTACGCTATAGAACATGTCCTAAGATTTGTATTTAGAATATCTGAAGTCTCTGTTGTATGCGTTTCGGTAATACCCTGCGATACATCTTCATCTTTTTTGCTCTGTTCCTTATCGTTCATTTTTGTGGATGTTTGATGGACCTGGTATTTCCATTATTTCTTCTACAAATTCACAGTTTGAGGTTTGAAGAAGACACACTAGCTTCATCGTCATTACGTACGGAAGATTTCTCCTAAAAGCTTCAGCTGATGGATTTTGGCAGTACCCGCCTCTTCCTCTAACTGTTGAAAACATTTTCAAGGGGATCCTGGTTTAGTCTCGATGTTAGTAAGAACGTAACATTTCTCTGCGTTTAAGGCGTCTCAAAATTTCAGAATGCTTTTAATTGAGATTTGAATACCAGTAAAGCATGGTGGTATTTTCTTGCTTCCTAATACCTTCCAGGTTGAAACCCACTCCAAAGACTCCTCTAAAAACTGCTCTATTTTGGAGAATTTTGATGACAGAGTGCATTTGTGTACAGAAGCATAGAACAACGCACGACTGTTGCAGGCATCAAACAAGTCGTTTACTATTAACAAAAAATTAGCTTTTCCCACAGCAGTTGAATTTGCTGATTCTCCAGTACTCACAGCAGTCATCATAACTGAACTGACGGAATGACTGAAGACTTGGGTTGCAAGACTGACTTTCATTTTTTGAAAGGAATTTGGGTTTGTGTTTTTCTCTGTTAATTTTAGTGTTGCTTTCGTAAGTTTATTGACTTCCAAATAAAACAAATCTCTAACATCTTTCCAAAAAATTATAATATTTCCTATTATAAAGGCTTTTAATATTATTGCGAATAGATTTGACTAGATGTGGGATATCAAAAATAACGAAAATTCTAGTTTCGTTGACTGTAATGGTTGAGTTGTCTTCAGTCATTCCGAGAAGCTTCAAGGCACTTCTATTTAATGAACTCTGATCACATATTATTGCCCTTAGCTTTAAACTTGTTTCTATTATAATCGGCACGAGATAAATCATTAATTGGCATAGACTTTGTGCATTAATTGGACCATTAGAAAAAAATATGTAATTGGTAAATTCCACTTGCACAATATGCTTTGATTGATTGATTAGGGGGGAACAATGGGAACGTCAGCATCAAGGCTATATGTCCCCGTCACGATTAACACGGTTGCTCTGGACTAAAAGATGTAAAGAGAAACAGGTTAAAAGACAAGAGCGCAATAAATAAAATGCTGCTAAATAAAAGGACAAAACGAAAAATTCAGCTTAAACTTCCGTTATACTAAGCCATGAACTTCATGTACCAATGAAATTTATTTGTTCACACACACACACACACACACACACACACACATATAGTGTCACAAGCATTAATTCCATTAATACATATCAATATCCTTATGAAAACTGATATGCTTAGTGCCCTGTTATTTTTTCTAAATGGTAGGCATACTGGACAGGGTTCTAGAAGAGTAGTACCAACCTTCACTCGCTGTCACTTGTTCGGGAATACTGTGTGAATTAAGTATTGAGCTATAGTACAAAAAGGGTACTAACTCGGTTACTAACCTATATGGGGGACCAGCGTTCCCCGGCAGTGTGGCTTACTGTTGCTCATTTGTTATGTAGTCTTTGCTGTCTTGCATAGAACAAAATAGGATATACGGGTAATGACGACTCAATCTCAAATTGAGAATGGAATGATAAAAGAATAACGATCAGTTAATCAAAATGTCCCAAGATCCCTGCTGTGTAATTCGTGCAACTTCCATTAATTTTTAGTCTTCAGATTAGCGCTCGTACTTACGTTGAAAAGAAGGGGTGGGGTTCAATGGTAGAGCGCTTACCTGTGGTGCGTAGGGTCTCGTTCGATCCCATCACGCACCAATTATTTGAACATTTTCATGACAAACATCAGATTTGAATTCTTTTATAAATTGCAGTGAACATCGTGCCCATGCGTTTTCCTCCCACTTTCTCATTCCGCCATTTCTCTCACGTTAAAAGCGAACTTTTTAAAGTGATGTGATACAAAATAGCTTAAAGGACATAATTGTGGGACGTTAAACTCAGATTTCATTTCATATATTCAAAAAATCACTATATTGAACCCGCCTCAGTTTCTACTTAAAAAAACTAGCTCTTGCCTTATATAGCCCCACTGAGGGCGTAAATACAGATTGATCAGTCTATTTCAGATTATATGATGGTCCCGGGTTTGACTTCCACTAAGTGAGCATTGAGATTTGAACGTAAACTATACGGCCAAGTTTCGTATAGCCTTTGTTCTGAAAATGGACGATAACCTCAATCATGTCATATGATCGTTCCACCAGCGACGTGCCGTACTTTTTCCGCGTACATAAAGAACAGCTTCTCCGTATTATGAATATTTAACGCAATGGGGGTGCGGTGGCTCAGGGGTAGAGCGCTCTGGCGCGTGTGGTCCCGCTAATTATTTGTACATTTTCATGACAAACATTAAGTTTGGATTCTTTTATAAATTGTAGTGATCATCGTGTCCGTGAGTTTTCCTCCCACTTTCTCATTCCGCCATAGAACAGCTACGCTGTGAACCTGTAAATAATTCAGAGCTTTCTTTTTATAAAACGAAACAACATAAAATAACTCATTTATTTCTCATAATCACTGTCTCCTTTAGCCTAACCAGGACGTAAAATTCAAAGATTTCATTTCACTTTTCTTTTAAGTATACTGAATTAGAAATCATTTTTTTCAGATATACCAAATACTCTGTATAGTAAACATTCTACAAAAAAAGTTAAATTGTTATTAATAGCTAAACACTAAATATTTTTACTACTACTACTAATAATAGTGGTAGTACAAGAGAAAATAATTAGTAATCGAAATGTTTGAATTCTTATTCAAAAAATATGTGGTCAATCAGTTTTTCATTAATTATTAATCTCAAAAGTGATGAAATAGTCTAAAACTGGAATATGTGGGAGGTTAAACTAACACATCGTAGCTGATCTTAATCGCTTCCATAGGAAGCGAACCGTGAAAGATGGGACATTTCTAATAATGTTCCATTATGAATCTAACCCCATTGCTATAGAAATTCAACTAAAAGCTTATGTGGTTTGGATCCGTGATTAAATATCTGACCATGTCTCATATAACCTCGATTTCTTAAAAAATCATAATATGATTTCTACTGTGAAAACGTGTAAGCACCAATTAAAACTCTTTCATTGCTAACTAAATAGTGCACCAGCCTTTGGTATGTAATTTCTATTTGTATGAAACACTAGTTTTCCAATACCATTTTCTATTGTTCACAGTCGTTAAGGGTTCGGTTCCCAAGTGGGAATCATGTGGTTCTGATTTAACATTAGCCTACGTGGGCATTTCTCATAGACCCTCGTTGCTGAATAAGCTCAAAATACCATAATTTTCAAGTAAAAGTACACTTTACAGTCAATGAAAGACGTCTGTATAATTCATTACACTATTATCAAAATACCTTATTACTGTTAAGTAGTTAATAATAAAACCTGAATATTTGTATAATCTTGGGATTTAAAAAGAGGTATAAAATTAAAAAAAAAACAGTTATTTCCCCGGACCCGTCACCAAAACACATTTATTTTACATTATATGCAAAACATATTTACAAATATTTTCGAATGTTGTTTATTAATTTTTCTCTCAAAATTTTGATTTTTTCGAGTGTGTCCAATTTCTCATACGCTTTTGCAACCACATCGTCTTTTCCATCATTTAAAAAAACAATCATTTCCCCCCACCCTTAAGTAGTATTGATTAAGTCAGGTCGTAAGAGGGACCGACAGTTGTTTACTTATGATAATATATCTACTGTGGATAAGGTTGATACGTGGTATGTTTCACAACCAGGAAGCTGACAAGAGGCTGATGAAATTGAGTTACTTTTTTTCCTGGTGGTAGTTGAATGACCTCTAGTCCCCATGACCCTTCCCTGGTCCTTCAGGGACACAGTGGATGACCCCCAGCTTACGTATTCTTAAAATCTTTCTGCAAGAATATTTCTATCAGTTGATTAACAAATGTATCATTATGAATGGCATCATCATATATATGAAAAAACTGTTCTAATTTATTAAAAGTATTGTTGTGCATTTTTTGAAACGCATACGAGATTTCATCCTGTATATCCATGTCCGCAATAACACTTAGTATTTTTGTTTTCAATATATTTTTATGTAACAGAATACAGTCATGGTTTATTGCGTCTTTTAATCCACGTGCACATCCACTGCAAAGAAGCATACTTCTTCTTTTAGATTCCCACATTTGAAACGCATTTATTAAGCACTGAATGGTTATGTGAATATTATCGCAGAAAAAGACCCATACGTTTTCAGCATTAGACAGTTTTTTCAGTTCGAATCTTCAATAGTTACAAAGTAAACGAAGACTATTCAAAGAGTTTTGAAAATATTGTTTTGCTATGTATTTTTTTAAAACACTAAGCACAAATATTTTCATTGGCCACCATACGAAGAAGAAATCTTTTCATCGACTACAACCAGCACAAGATTATTCTTATGTATCTTTTTCAATTGTGGTATTTATACTTTTTACCGTGGGATGTATTGTCATGTTTGAATTAACCAATGAAAACAGGTTTGAACAAGTTTAAGGTAGACCTGAAACTCATAGTTTCCACCCCACTATTAGTTTTAGATGCTATTCTTTTATGATTATGAAGTGATTCTTATATTCAAATTAACTTGAATATTTCATCTTTGCAATAGTTTTTACAACAGACAAAGTCACCCATGCCGTTTACTGCGCTTGCTTGAATTTCTATATACTGACATTGAAAGCAATAATTAGAAATCACGATACCTTAACCCCAATAGATCCTTTGCATTTGCTTGTCTTAATTAAACTGTTGGATTCCAACGCATCGTGGCAATTTGACTTGATCGATAAATAAATAATGCTTTAAAAAAGTTAAAGGAGAGATTTTAACAATGTCTATTAACGAGTGGAACTATCCTAACTACAGAATACTCCTCACTTGAAAAATTTATTACAGTTGTTATCATGACACAATAGCTATTGAACTTTCGCTAAAATATGTGCACAGATAAAGTACCACGTACAATAGGGAGGAACAAATGCTATCGAAAACTCGCTAAGTGTTAAGGATCATATTATTATTGTAGACAATCCATGTAGTAAGTTGTGAATATATGTTAGAACTGAAACCTGCATCATGTATTTGATCAGTGCTAGGAATTCCTGTAAATTTTCATTAGGTAGGCTATATGCTAAAAGCTTAGGAAAGAAAATATCCAATTCGTAACAGTTTTTTAGTAAACTGTTTCACAAACTCCTTCTTATGTCTGAAGTTTCATGAAACTAGAATTTATTTGTACAAGTAATCCATGATTTATTTCCTATTTATCTGTATTCTTTTTCATGTCTATATGACATATATTCAAAGATCATTTACTTATTCAAATAGGTTTTTATGTCGTTAGAATAGGCTTCCTACAGTTAGACTTTTTTCATTAGATATTCATTTGTCATTGTGGGATCATAATGGCTCAGTGGTAAAGCATTCATTTTCACTGCTTGGGGTTCCTGATTCGATCCCCGCTTGCATCAGTTATTTCGACATTTTCATGACAAACATTAAGTTTGGATTTGTTTTTTATAAATTGTGGTGAACAAACACCGTGCTCGTTAGTTTCTTTCGGGATTCTCGTCCCACTTTCTATATATTTTTCAACAGCTTTGTAAAGCAAATCAATATAAAAGATTCATTACTTATACTTACCGTCTCTTTACACCAACCGACATAATCGTGGGACTCAAAGATTTCATTTCATTTATTATTCAAGATAATTTCATAGTTAAGCGTACACAGATACCATAGTAAGTAAGTAAGTAAGTAATTTTTTTATTTCTAAGAGACAATTTGCTATTTAATCTTCACAAATATTGAGAGTTCGATTCCTTGCTACACAAAGAAAATATTCTGATGGCATCATTAAGTATCTAAACTGAACTGAAGTTCTTCTTCTTTGGGGATTGCGATGGGTCAGTGGTAAAGCGCTCACCTTTGGTCTTTTGGGGTTACTGATTCGCTCCTAGCTTACTCCAATTATTTGAACATTTTCATGACATGTATCAAGTTTTGAATTTTATGGTGAGTAAACACTATGTGCCTATGTTTCTTAGGGTCGCTTTTTATAAAGTTTCTAAGAGCTTTTATACAACAAATCACCATAGCCTAAGTGTAGGGGGACTCCATTTCATTTTTCTTTAATCCAAGTGGATAAATGATGTCTGAATTAATATACAGGTTATAGTTTGTCATTCTACACTGAATCCCTTCATCCATATTTTACCTTAGATAGCTGGACATTATCGTGTTTTTGCACTAAATTTCATATAAAATGCTGTGGGTCGCAAATCCACATCTTCAAACCCAAAAGAAATACCTAGTTAATTATTCAAGGAATAAAAAGACTGATTTCAATGTATGTTCCTGCTACCAAGTACATTTTAGTGTTCACAGAAGAAAGTTTTCAAATTCTTTTAACTTGCCTGCATAAAATTTCTCGAAATTCACCCGTTTCCACCCAGTTTTCACTACCTGTATTTTATTTATTCAGTCATCTTAAACGGATTTAATCAAAAAGTAAAATTCAGACTTTTCTTTCAGTATACTATCAATTAATAGCAACAACTAATTAGTAAACGAAAATGTTGTTTTAATTCTTATTTATGAAATATGGACACCAGCAAATATCTCATTAAGTTTGTTTCACCCTACAACTATGTATATTGGTTAAAAAAATAAAAGGAAAACAAACTAATTATCCTGAAAACTCAAGTGAAATTTGAAACTGGAGGGAAATCATATTAGTTATGATAGACACTACAGCAAAATTGAAAAAAATCTTCAGTAGTAACACTTAACTAAATAGTGCAGCGTACTGAAAAGCATAAAGATTTTTTCCTGCTTTAAAAAAAATCTAACAACAAATCTTATTCTGAAAATATATTTTTCATACTTCAAACGTTACTGTTAATAAAATGTATCTATATGTTTCATTATACAATATTCAGCAATATAAGTTCAAAATGACCCGAAAAGAAAAAAAAAGTTAAACATTTTATGACATTTGTTAGGCAGATTTAAAAATTCAGAGGAAAGGAAACTCAAATTTACCCTTCACCCAGAAAACATATTTTATTATATATATATATATATATATATATATATATATATATATATATATATATATTACAACTATTTACAAAATTTACAAGCCCAAAATTATCTCCCCTCCCTCCCATCCCTCTTCCTCTACCATATCTTCTTCCTTCTCCATCACGTCCTTCTCTGCGTCTTCCTTTCTTTTTCCCTAATATCCCTCACCCGTCCCTCTAAGTCCCACGGTGTCCCTAGTATTTCCTTCACCATTGCTCTCTCTTCTCTCCACCGTCATTCCATCAAACTTGTCAAGTCTAAGTTCACACATTGACTGCATACGTGCCATCTTTCCAGCGTTGGGTTTTTAGGGCACTCATGTGAAAAATAATCAAATGATGTGGGCTCCCCACTGCCGTACTTCTGATCATCATAATAATGAATAAAGTCATATTCCTCGAATATATCACATTTTAATTTTGGTTTTTTGAAAATGTTCGCAAGTTGCTCTTCAAATGATTGTTGTGCCATCTTTCTAAAATAAAATAAAATAAAAACTAATTAGTACAAATTATATTTGTTTTTTAATATACAGAATATATTCCTAGCTTGCAATACCAAATCTAAGGGGGTGCTACTTTATTTTGTTTGATTTGTTTGTACTTGTATCAAATGAGAAAAAAAATATTTCTTCATATGTCTAAGTTAAACTTTATGTAGGTATACGTCTCATATACCCACACTACTGGACGGAACAACAAACTTAAAATCAATTCAACTTAAGCGATAACCTACGTCCCAAAGCTTTCAAGTTCATTTTCCAATAATTGTTAGTTAATAGGTTTATGTCTCATATAGCAATGCTGCTGAACGCTTTGGTTAACTGAAATTAAGCTACTATTAATAAATCTTACAATATGTCCGTATATTTTAATAATTGGTGCTAACGAACACGAATTCAATTTCCGGTTGTATCTTAAAAGTTCCACGTTAAGGCTGACGCATTTTGTTAAAGTGAATCACAATTTAATTTCCAATGGTCCGACATGTTCTAACCTCTAATGCTTCTGCCTTTGGTGCAAACAAAACCATGTTACCACCTAACGTATTCACTAAAACTATCATCTTTACTGCAAACATATTTGCGATCTCAACTACAAATGTCGAATGTCATAATTTTTTAAATGTTGTTGCCTTTCGTGCTAAGGCGTGCAGGTTCAAATCCCGGGCGGGCATACGCGTGTAAACAAACTCACCTTAACACCGAAACGCGGATTTAATTCCCGCGTGGACCTAACACTGGCGTGCGGGTTCAAATCCCGGGTGCCCTTACACGTATAAGCAAACCCACCTTAAATGCCCTACACCAGCAACGCTGCAAAGGCTCGGAAATTAATTTTCAATGATAAGCATCATATTTAATCTCGGGTTTTATTCAATGTCAGTCCAGTCCAAATTAGCTATACGATATTCAAGTAAAGATTTTCCCAACGTTCAAATGTATTCTGTACTACTTGAATATATCTTTCATTCCATTTCCCAAAAAGTATACTTAACCCTCAAAATCTGACGGGCTAAACAAATTATTTTTTTTCACTGTATATAAATCAAATTTCCACGCGGACAAACTCAAACAAACAAAGTGAATTATTAAAAGTAAAAATGCGTTCGCTTCATATGAGTAGTGTCTTTAGTTCAAATTTCCACCCGGACAAACTCAAAAAAAGTGATTTATTAAAAGTAAAAATGCGTTCGCTTCATATGAGTAATGTCTTTAGTTCAAGCCTTGAATCGGTCATAAATGAACAAGCGAAATGTATATCGGTTTTCTTATGCATTTCTATATCATTTAAACATATAAATATTCTTTCAACAATAAACAGAAATAAGATTGTGTGTGTTTTCAATAACCATATTAAAACAGTACTATTACATTTCTTCTATACTTATTTTTTTCTTTCTTTCATCGAGTAACCCCGTACTAATCCTTATATAATTGTCTTCAAACATTTTGTTTTCCTAAGAAATTATAATTTTTTTCATTACTTTAATACAAAATCAACTATAATAGGAACTGTATTTGTATGACACCTGGTGGAAGAATTTTAAATTAGACCTTAGTTTAGTTTAGCTCGTGTGCCGTGTTGACGTTGTGGTGTCGCGGAGCCAGCTAAACTTTTCGGGGAGGAAAGAGTGGCTGGGGCGACTCCTCGTAGGAATTTAGAATGGTTTAAAAGTACCAAAATATAGATTAGACCACTGGCATTTAGGTTTTGGATGGTAGCCAATAACTTTTACGCTCCCAAGTAGATTAATTAGACTACGAGAATAAATTGAAATGTATAAGTATGTAAAGAAATGAACAGTTTAATTGATTTATGATGGTACTAACAAGGTGATGTTATACTGAAAAAGAACGATAGCCAATTAATTAATAATTATATGACCGTAGGGTGATTATTACCAAATTATATAATATAATGCTTTTGTATAAAGCCACCACTCGGAGAGATGGTGGGGAAAACAATTTTAGTTACTAGCTTATTTTAATGGTCACTAATGAATGACAATAACGAGTATAATTTACTATAGATTACCAGTTTGTTACCAATTTGGGATTGTATTTTAAACAAGCCACCAGATTGTGGTAGTGGCAAGAGAAAAGGGTAGGATTGGATTAGATTTTCACCGCAGGTGTTAGTTATTTGAAGGATTGTATGTATTAGTTTGTTGCTAATAATAACCACTTTGTGATGGTGGTTTATATAGATAATAAGACACAACTAACGCATTGGGTAGCCCTCAAAAGGGCTGTTTTATTATAGGGACTGATTTGAGTTTAACACCAGGGCAAGCTGCGAAGCTCTATTAGCGAAACAACAATTAAATTATAATTAAGCGACTTTGGGGCGCAGAGGCGCTGAGTTTATCTTTACAATAGACTATTGGGTAATACACTTGTTATGGGGAACAGTGGAGGTCCCGACACAATTAAAGAACTAAATTAGGCGGTCGAATGAGAATGAGACGAGCTGGTTGGTACACAGAGGAAGAGTTGTTTTATAGATTAAGTTTTAGGCAAAAGGGTAAGTTTTATATTTTTAACACAATAAACAGTAAAGCACGGCAAGTGATTAGAATACTACCACTACGGGCCGATACACTATACTTAACTAATATTACAAATCACGTAAGATGCTTTAATTAATGATTTTAAAAATATTAACATAGGCGGAGTGATTGGAATACCATTACTATGCGCTAATAAACAATAATTGGTTTATTAAACAAGAATAAGATAAATTGAACATTAAAATTAAATTAGCTTCAGAGGTCTTTCCTTTATAAGACAGGTAATTACTAAATAATAACATAATAAGTAAAAGGTCAAAGTTCCTTGGGAGGTGATTTCCCTTTTACAGTTAAGCAGAAAGTTTATGTTGGGAATGCTAGTGATTATTGAATAAACTAAAATAAAATGACAATAATAACCCACCTGAGATTTGGTTTTTACATTTAGAAGTTTTGGATTAGAGATGACGATAATCCAATGGGAAGGGGTTAGCTTGGTGTTCCTGTGGACATTTTGTAAAACACGCCTGGTAGCAAAATTACTATTTACAAGGGACAACACTTAAGATGTAAATACTTACTAGTGTCTCGAGCGGCAGAGACGCTAAGAGGAGGAGATGGAAAATGCTCCCAGTTGGCCGTACGAAAAGAGGTTTTTATGGGCTGCGTACTAGATTAGGCTTTTTTGGATGTGGAGACATCGCACACGCCGGGCCACTGTTGGGAAGGTTGTTGAGAATCGTTGGCAGTGCCGAAAGGTAACTCAGATCTAATTGAGCGCGGGCTTCGAAGAAGGACGTTCCAATGGGATTCTGGGCTTCCTGTAGACCACAAGATGCTTCACCAAGGATGGAGGCTGATTAAACTTTAGAAATGGGTTGGAGAAGTGAAATTATACAACGATTAGTAGTTAGAACGTAGTTCAAGTTCGTAAGAACAAAGTAGGCGAATTGAAACAAATAATTGGTGAGGTTGATGTGAGTAGTTTTAAATGACGTAACTCAGGTTTGGGTAAGTGGAGATTTTATTAGTGACTCATGTAGTTCGGAGACTTAGTACAACACAGTTTACAGGTGCAAGGTTTGTATCACTTTGCAGATTGATATTGAAATACAGAGTTGTGTAGGCAAGAAAGCCGTTAAGAGTTACTTAACTATGGATGACGAAAATCCAACGAAGGGAAAGTAAGTTTAGTTAGTAATAATGATAATGAAGTTGGCGTTATACTTACTTATACGGAGTGTAACTCTTTTAATGTAAATCTTGCGATTGCAGATTTAACAAACACACAATGCTGTTGTAAAATTATGCTGTAGAGAGTTGTGTGAGTGACGAGGAGTCGTCACGATGAAAAACTATTAAGAACAAACTAGCTTAGTCGTCTGCACGTGGTGATGGTTAATATTCTACGGTAGTGTCATGTTTATGAAGTGACTACCGACAAGATGTAAAGGCCGGTATTGTGGTTGGACTGTAAGCCTCGGATGATGACAAGAGACCTGTGGTTAACAGAGTCCGGGGGTCTCAGCCGTAAGAGAAAAGTTAAGTTCTCCCGTGCGAGGAACGGTCTTGAAAAAAAAATTACAAGTCCAACACCGACGGTAGAAGAGACTGTTTACCCCGAAGGGCGATGGGCGAAGGCCCACATCTTCTCGTAGAGTAACCCGAATAACTATCCTGAAATAACTCCAGAATCACTCTCGGGGCGAACCTGCAGAGGACATTTGTTCTACGCTTATCTTGTTTACACTGCACTGATAGTTACGTGTGGAAATGGGGGACAGTCCAAGAAGAAAAGAGAATCTTTTCGGATTGGATCCGGCTTATTGAAAAAATCCAAAGTTTACTTTTCGCGCTGCGTAATGAGGTGTTCGGATACGCCCTTAAAGACTTTCTTTTAACATTGCATCATTTCATTTAAATTTTAGATAACCTTCGACCTTGCACTAACAATATGAGCACAGAAATACATAAAAATAAATTTACTAAGACCATTTTGATTACTACAGATGCTCATAGGAACCATTGAGATTGACCAAAGTTTAGAAAGTTGAAAAGTTCATATTAGCAGCTGTAACATGAGAAGTAATATCTCTTTACTTCACTGACAGTCTAACATTGTAAATGTCCAAAATCATAGCTATTTTCTAAATTATGAAAGCACTTTTATAGACGAAATCTACAATAAAATACATTAATGTCATTACCAAAGATGTTTGAGAACTAAGAAAATAACCTCTCGTACGTTTTTAGACAGAGGATACAATTTAATTGATACTCTAGCGTTTTTATGTTTATCTAAATGTTTTCAGTACTGACAGATAGATTTACTTTCTTTTTCCTACAAGAACTTATTATATTTCTCTGGAACTGAAAGATCACAACCTTTATTTACTTAAGATAGAGGGTTGGTTTCACGCAGCTGTGTGATGACTAACTGGGGAAGCTAGACGCACAAAAATACAACAAGAGAGAGAAAGAGGGAGAAGAAGCTTTTGAGGAAAGCAAAAGATGATTCTCATCTCGTGAAATGATTTCTCATTTTAAGAATTTAAAAAAAATACAAAATAATTCACACTTTCATTTCGAATAATTTTAGCAAACTATTTAATTATTCGTGGAGTGTGGCGACAAAATTTAAAAAAAAATTAATTGGCTGGCGCCACGCTACAGTCGACGCCCCTTAAGAAAAAAAATAGTTTGATTTGTCAAATCTAAGATTTTTTGCTAGATATTAAGGCAACCAAAATTTTTGGAAAGTTTGGCAACCCTGTAACAATTTGTTACTGTTTCCTGTTTGAAGTTGGGAACACTGTAAAAATTTTACCCAAAAATTTTAAGTTAGGTGGTTAGCAATACTGACATCCTTTACTGAGTTTGCACTCTGGTGTACATTGAGTTACATTATTTTAAAATTAATTAATGTATTACTACAATTAATTATAATGTTATATAGATATATGAATATTTATATGTATGAGTATTTATTTTGATTTTGATTATTAGTATACATAGGACAATTTAATTAAATATGAGAATACTAATAACCTTTAGGTGACATAGTACACTTGCTAAGCAGACATCAAACAAAGTTGGTTACCAGAAGGAATTAAGGTTACCGTTTGATCTACCGGTCTGCGAACTGACATCAAACAAGGAAGGTGTAAGGGTTTACCGTTTGATCTACCGGTCTGCGAACAGACATCAAACAGGGTGTAACTATTTGATTACCCGTGTGTTTAGCCAGCTAAGCAATAAACTTAGAGTCTGTCAAAACACACATCAAATAGGAGTGCGACAGAACTTTAGCCGTCAACTTCCTAAGCTTGCCAGCAGTTTCTGAAGCGAGTCCGGGCTGTAGCGAAACTTGCGGAAGTAGATTGCCAAGTTCGGAAGGAGGTAACTTTAGCCGTCAGTTTCCTAAGCAGACCAGCAATTATGGGAGAACCCTGGCTGAACCGTCTTGCTTTCAGAAACAGATTGCCAAGTTACCGTGAGGATTAGGTAGGGTAGTACTTTGACCGTCAGTTTCCTATGCCGACCAGCAATTATGGGAGAACCCTGGCTGAGCCATCGAGCTTTCAGAAACAGATTGCCAAGTACTGGGTAAACCAAGAGAGTGAGGTAGGTAACCAAGAGAGTGAGTAGGCAGGCCTCCGTGGAGGCAGAGAGGTTGGAAGGCAGAGGGTTGGACAACTAGAGACTTCTTCGTGATAAGTTCCTGAACTGAGACGTACCTAACGAATTGCGTACTCCTCGTAGGCCGCACGTCTCTGAGGGGGTTCAGGAGAGGGACGTTGTCCGATGAGAGCCCAAAACACGCGTTTTTAAGGGCCTCGATCAGGGGTGCAACCGGCACCAATTTACGGTCTGTGTGCAAAATATTAACGTGTGCAAACGTTGCACCAAGACCGTGAGGTCAGAGGTCGAGCATGCGTGGAGATCTAAAAAGTACCTAGGGCGGAGTCCGAGGGGGACCAGTATCCTGAAAAGAAAGATTATTGGTTTTGCACACGGTTTCGGGTGCATAGGAGCTCGGAAGAGTTCCACTCTGAGGGGCGGAGATACTAGCTATTGGAAAAAGCCATGCCATTAACATCTAGATTGGCTAGAACAAGGTGCCTTGGGCGGAGCCAGGCAAAAGGTAAGATTTTGTGTGTGCGCATGCGTGTGCGTGTGATGTGTAGGGTTTAGGTGTGTGAGCCCCTTTCTCTGGAAGAATAATTTTACATCTAGAGTTACAGAGAATTGTACAAACAGTATCTTAAACTATAAAACATATACTAAACATAAAAGATTTCAAGTAATAAACTTGAAAGGTTTTATACATAATGAACTCAAGACCTTTCGACAGTTTATCTACTTGTTTTCTACCAAAGACATACATATATATTTAATGTTCCCAAGAACGAAAAAGAATCTTTTAGAAGCAGAAAATGACATTTAAAAGATACACAAAACTATATGGGTTTTCTTAACAGTGTTCTACCACTAATAATAATAATAATCTAACTTGTTAAAAGACTACATAAATATAGAAAAAGAACCAGGCTTCTGTATAGAACCAAAAGGGGAGAATGTTTATCTTAACTGCTCTTGACCTACAGGTCAGAAAGGGGGAACTCGAGTGCGAGACTTGAAGGCAGACAGGATGTCTGGCTTCCAGCTAGGAAAAATAACAGCAAAACTTCCCAACAGAATTCGGAGTTTAAAAGAAGTGAATGAGACGCGAATTCTGTTGCAATAAAATGGAAAGAAAAGAAAAAAATGGGGGGTGTGATTCCTCGTTAAAAGTTATTTCACCAGAAGCAGCTCGATAAGTAGCATTAAGAGCTGGACTAGTTGATTGTACACCTGCAATGATTGTTGGCTTAAAACATATGGTTCTGATACAGTCTGAATTACAGCATTTATTCCTATGTCTACAACAATTAAACTTAAAGCTATAATACTCAGAAAGAACTATCAGAATAGTAAACATGATTATATAAGTCAAAATAGAATAAGAAAATACATGATTACTTTGTGTTATCTGCCATTCTTGTTCATTAATTAATTTTTCAACATCCTCAACACGATGGCTGTCATATTGTAAATCTGTAACTTTGTGTATGATATGATTTAACGGCAAAGTAAATTCCATATTCTTAATATCGATCTTTTAGTTTGAGAATATACAACAATCAATGCTATCATTTAGTACTGGAAGCAAATCTTTACTTGTACTGTTACTTACATATATTTCCTGAGAACTGATTAAGGAATTTGGACAATAAGCTTTACAGTTTTTATCTAAAGTTAATTTTCCAGTTTTATGAATCAAAACAGTTTTCGACACATCATTTCCATCAATAGTAGCATCTTGAGAATCTAAAGTAGCAAACAAAATTTTTCTGGGAATGGCGAAGCAAATAGACATTCATTATTATCTAATGAAATCCATAAAATATTTTTTAATTCTACTATACGTTTGTTACAATCTGCTGGAATTGATTTAACAAAATCAATAAGTTTTACTTCACAGTCTTCATTACTATGTGTAGGTTTTAGCGGAAATGTTTGTTTGCAAACCCTTGAAAATGAAGTTAATTCCTTACAAGTATTAAACATATGTTCATCAATCTTACCATAATATTGCTTTGATACTTCAATAATCAAATACGGATTTTGAGGCTGTATAAAGAAATACTTATTGTCTTTAAGCACAGTTGGAAATGGAATTAATTTATACATATTAAATCTTAAACCATCAGTCAAAGGTAAACTAATAACACAACCAAGAATTTTCTGATTGATAAAAACATCTAGATCCACAATTTTTAATAATGCATAACCTATTGAAGAGCCAGGTGGAATGGGTAATGACATGCCTTGTGGAATCACAGAGGCACTTAATTTAAAATGTTCTAATATCTCTTTAGGAGTAATTACATGAGGAGATAAAATACCAGATTGAGCATTTAGAATGGACTGTAACAAAATTTCAAATGCGACATCTAATTCTTCTAACATAAGTGAAATAGAATGTAGATAATTGTCCCATTCGACCTTCACTTCAAGTTCGTTTATCGAATGCATAAATGTTTGACTACGAGTATTAATTTCTCTTTTAACATCTTCCAAACCTTTTTGTAAAATTTGTTCATTATGTTCAATAGACAACACAGTATTATTAATAGTTTTCAAAGTGGCTTTTACAATAGTCATTGATTCTTTAGTTAATTTCAAAAAGTTTGACTTCATTTTCTAATTTACTAATTTGTTCTGTATAGTAAGTAGCATCTTGAGAATCTAAAGTACCAAACAAAATTTTCGATATTTCACCAACAAAATTAAATATTCCTCTTTTGGTTTTCACCTTGGTTTTGACAATTTGATTTATGACTGAATTAGTTTGCTCAACCTTGTGTAGTTTTCGGATAAGTACGTCTAATCGAGGTTCTCGACGAGAACGATCGGAATAGATAACTTGATTTGTATAGTTCGTTTGCTGTTCCCAAGTAGGTGGAGACACGGTGAGGAGTTTGTTCATAATCGGACAGATTAACAAAGGTCACAAGCTTCCATTGTCTGTTATATAAAACTGCTTCTCCTAAGAAGTCATAATATATACCAACAGTGTTTGTTATTGTCTGAATTTGAGAGCTAGTGACATTTGCTGTCTGGATAATCGGAAGAATTATCGCTAAGCAAGCAAGCAACGAGAGAGGATGTCTCATGATGGCTGCGAACAAAAACGGAAACTACATTACCTACTAATAAAGTCTACTAATATTATCTACTAATAATATAACTTTAACCTATTAGCATGAACTACAAATGTTTTTCCTCGATTAGCAATAGTACAATTAACACCTTTAACTTTAACTACTTTGTATGGACCGATCCACTGTGAACCCAATTTCTTTGATCGTCCTCTTCTAACAGATTCATCTTTAAGTAACACTTGATCTCCTACTTTAAACAATTGTTCTTTATGAGAGGCGGTCTTATCATATTGTTCTTTGTTTTTAACCTTAGCTTGTTTCAGTTTTGATCTGGCTAACTCGTAACTGTTCTGGAGCTTCTGCTTTAGGGTTTTGATGTAATCATCATACGCGTAATTAATGTCGGTAGTTTGTTTCTGTAATATACCAGGGATGTTAGCCATCCGGCCAAACATCAACTCGTGTGAAGTATAGTTAGTTACTGAATGTGGAGTTGTATTGTAAGCAAAAGCAGCGTATGGCAACCAGACGTCCCAGTCCAGTTGGTTTTCAGACACATAGTGCCTCAGATACTCAGCAAGAGATCTATGAACTCTTTCAACGAAGTTAGTTTGAGGGTGGAATGCACTAGTATGTAGTCTCTTAACCTGGAACATGCGACACATTTTCTTAAAGGTATCGCTCATAACATTATTACCTTGATCGGTTAAAATGGTTTGAGGTATACCGAAAAGACAAACAAATTTTGTCACAAATGCTTCAGCTACGGTTTCTGCATCTTGTTGCTGTAGGGGAATGGTCACTAAATATTTCGATAATTCATCTTGGCATGTTAAGATGAATTTGTTTCCGAGAGAACTTTCAGGAAACGGTCCTACAAGATCTAAAGCGCATTTCTCAAATAGTACATCAGGAGTGGTGGTCAAAACCATTTGAAGTTTGACATTAGGTTGGGTGAGTTTGTTCTTTTGACACGACTCACATTTCTTTATGTATTCTTCGACATCGGTGTTTAGTCTTTTCCAAGATTTCGGATCGATATTGTTCAATTCTAAGTACGCTTTGATTTTAGCTATAGTTCGATGAATACCTTGGTGTCCACCGGCAGGAAGGTTGTGAAACTCTTTCAGAATCCTACTCTTTGTTTCTTCGTCAAGGGTAGAAGGTTGACCTTCTGGATCGGGGTCTAAATATGCAATGCGACTCAATGCATCAGCATTGGTATTACGGACACCTGCTTTATAAACAATCTTATAATTATATTCTAGCTTAATTCTCCATCTTAAAAGTCTACTACTAGGATCTTTTACACTAAACACCCAAAGCAAAGGTTTATGATCAGTCACAAAGGTTGTTTCCTTTCCAAAGATGTATGGGCGGAATAGTTTGGCAGCCCAAACTATCGCAAGTAATTCATGTTTGGTTGTGGAGTAATTTCTTTCAGCATTATTAAGTGTACGACTAGCGTAAGCGATTGGTTTGTCTTGGCCAATTTGGCCCTGAGACAAGATAGCTCCAATTGCGACTTCTGAGGCGTCACAGGTAATAATAAAGGGACGGCTCATGTCAGGATATTGAAGGAGAGGTGGTGATGTCAATTTTTCCTTCAAAGTTTGGAACGCTAGTTTTTGTTTAGTTCCCACTTGAATGGAACATCTTTGTTTAACAAAAGAGTGAGAGGTTTGGCTATATTGCTATAGCCTTCAATAAATCTACGGTAATAAGAACTTAATCCTAAAAATCCACGCAATTGCTTGACATTTTTCGGATGCGGAAAATGTAACACTTTCTCAATTAAGCGAGGGTCTGGCTTCAGACCTTGATCTGTTATTTGATGTCCTAAATATGTTACTTCTTTTCTAAGAAATTCACACTTATCAGGCTGAAGTTTGAGGTTGTAGGTTCGAAACCTATCAAATACAAGTTTCAATCTTGACATATGTTCCTTTAAGTCTCTACTATAGATACAAGAATCGTCTAAATACGAAAAACACTTTAATCCTTGCAATCCGGATAGAACAATATTCATCATTCTCTGAAATGTTGCGGGGGCAACACATAATCCAAAACTCATGCGATTATACTCGTAATGACCATATGGTGTACTGAAGGCGGTCTTACTACGGTCTTCAGGTTTAATTCTAATCTGTTGGTACGAACTGGCTAAATCCAAGGTCGTAAAGTACTTCGACTGCCCTAACTGATCTAGTATTTCTGTAATATTCGGTAAAGGAAAGCTATCTCCAATAGTAATCTGATTAATCCTAGGAAAATCTGAACATATACGAATCTTAGGTTTTCCTGATGCATCCATCTTTTTCGGCACTATTAATATCGGAAAATTCCAAGGACTCTTGCTTGGGGAAATTATACCTTCATCTAACATCTTATCGATTTGATTTTGTACTTCTGCCTTATGTACTTCGGGAATACGGTACGGTTTCTTAGTCACGACTGTACCTCGTTTGTCGGGATGAATGGGGATGCTATGTTCAATCACATCAGTATAGGAGAGTTTGTCTCCCTCTAAATAAAATAAATCATGATATTCTTCACAATGCGACAGTATTAACGCTTTCTCTTCTGAATTCAAATGGTCTAATCGCAAGTTCTGCCTAAGTAATTCTAAACGCGATTTTAACCCTTTAGTTTGATTTGCATTGTCAGATTTGCTCAATGCATAAACACTATGATATTTTGTCATATCAAAAAGTGGTTCAAAATCTAAAGAGATTGGAGGAATTTGTACGTCTACCTCATTTTCAGTCAAATTCAACATGCTAGTAACACATTTGTTATCAGATGCTTTAACTATAGCGTCTGGCAGGAATTCACTGTCTGCCAAAGTACGTTTGGACAAAAATCCTATCCCATTATTTTCAGTCTTAACTTCAATTAGCTTTTCAGTACGTGCTGGGATCTTTACTTTAGTTCCTACATCAATTTTCAATTCAGCTTGTCCGTCATACGAAATTACACAATGATGTTCAAGAAGAAAATCTCTGCCTATTATACCGGCTACATTAGGAGGTAATAAATCACTACGCATTACCGTAAACGCGGGCTACTTGGACCCAATTTTGCAATAAATTCGTTCTTTCGGCCTGTTTTCATCCACGAAAACTCCAAAGTTATTGTCATAACCCATATTAAGTGGAACTACAGGCTTTATTGTACATATCCAGGACAGTTTTACTTACATATATTGAAAACAAAACACAGGCGATTATTGTAAAAAATGGGTCCAAGTAAGACTCGCGTTCGGGCTACTTGAACCCACCCCCATATTTTCCTACAGAAAACCACTGAAATCTGCTCTGAGACTAAGTAGGACGTAGGTGTTCCAAGAACAACACTTTTTATTTACTGCAAACCACAAAGAGAACATATTAAGAGGTACTATCAAATATAATGACTGTAATAGCTGATTACGTTTTCTTCTACAGCTGCACGAGCCCTATCTATATTAGCAGCGAATCTAGTCGTTGACTGGAGGTGCAGTTTCTAAAATAACTTCACCCAATCTTGACTGGGAAGATTGTCTTAGAAAGCAATGACAGTTCTCCCATGCATGGCTAAATAGGACTTCACAATAAATCTGAAATCAAGTTAATTAACGAGGAATCCGAAATCACAAACTTTATCAAGATGACTAGCGAAGGCTAATTCTTCTTCTTCAGTCAACACTTTCAGATGGTCCGGATTCTGCCTTGACCTATTCTTTAATCTTCTTTCTATGGTGGAATGACTTATCTTGAAGTGAGCTTCTGTTTCTTTTCGCGACATTTTCCCCGACTGAATTGCTGGTAAACATTCTTCAAGCTGTTGTGAAAAATCAGCATATTTTCGACCTGCAGGCAATCTTTTATATTGATGTACCATTTTGTACCGGTATCCTTAAGGAAACAATGAAAAGTCCTTACTTGTGTGACACGTGACAACAGACCTTTATTTTTCATTGATAAAGATAACAAAGGATGCGGTGGGATAAAGATAACAAAAGATGTGGGACAAAATATCCGTGTTTTCCAGGTCATATGTACACACTTCATATACTGTATAATGCAATTACGCACACATCTTATTGTATATGAAAAAGTTTACCATGTCAGTTTCATTAACCTATATGTAACTACTTATGTGTTTACTTAGCATTGGTTCCACTTCCTTGCAAATAGTGTCCACACATAAAAGTTTGGCGCTCAATAAATACACTCTTTTCGTCAACGACCTTTCTCACCAATGCTGCTCAATCGTAGCCTACCACAGAACTAGTTTCAATGTGTTTACGCCTGCATTATGATCCCATCTAACGGATCTAACTCTGAACTCACTCATTATTGCAGTGCATATGGGACTTTAAACGTTTTTTTGGTATGGGTCCAAGTAGCCCCTTAAGGGTCCAAGTAGCCCGCAATTACGGTACATGAAAAGTATGAGTCACTCTATTCTTGCCTATTTCTAATCTAAGATCTAATGTACCTAAAGTATGGGCATGAAAATTATTGAATCCATTCACTGGAGTGGAGTCACATCTATGTATCTTTCTCAACATTGACTCACGTAAATGGCTATACTTAATAAGCGATAGATCTGAGCCTGAATCTAATAACATTTCGTAATTCTTATTTAAATCCATCATTCGCACTTTAATTTTATCCTTTTCTTCGATTATACTCTTAGTGGAACATTCGCATAATTGGGCGTAACGTCCAATTGTATCAGACTTAAAAGAATTTCGATCAGGTTTCTGAGGTGGGGACACCTTCGTACAATTATTACTCGTTTGTTCAGTGGAACAAAGGAAAATCTTCTTAACATCATCATTCTGATTTCTATTACTATCAACATGTTTCTCTAATTTAACTTTTGAGGAGTTGTGTTTCGATAAACAACATAAAGACTTATTCTTGCTACAAGATTTTGGCTTGGTGCTGTGGTCAGCACGGCATTTCTCTTTCAATTCAGAATCATGCGTGTCAACGACGGGATGACGACGCGGTGAGACATTATTCGGTTTTGGTCGCGGAGAAAGTTTGCGCGGTGTACGGCGCTGGGGACACACATACACTGGGCGACGGGGCGAAGGACTATGCGCTGGGCGTTGCTGAGTGCGACGCGGAGAATGAGCACACGCTGTGCGATGACACTGAGAACGGTGCGGAGAAGGATCTCGCGCTGGGCGACGATGAGAACAATGCGGGGAGCGACTTCGCGTTCGGCGATGCGGAGAACTACGGTTCTGCTGGGTACAAACGTGAATACGTTTGTTAGCACAAGTATGGTTACTTTTATTACAACAACGTAAAACACAACAAGAATTGGAATCCTCAATTTTGTCACTATTTTCACTACAATGTTTATCATGCGGTTCTTCATGCGAGTCTACTGAATGATCGCAATTTTCTAAACAATGAACCTTTTTCTTAAAATTTCTCCTATCCTTACGGGAATGAGAAGAGTTATTAGAATCTCTAGATTTACTTTCAGAATGCTTTTTCTGGGAAAATTTCCTATTTCCTTTCTTCTCTGACTTATGGTTATGATTTGAAGAATTTGCCCTATCTTCATTCTTAGAATCTAATGGCTTTCGTCTCTGAGACAATATGTGCGATTCTTCAACTAGAGCAAAATCTACTAATTGAACGAAACTATCATCTTCTGTACTTTTACCAGGAATTACTGTTTGAATGCGGGGATCGCTAATTCCCTGGACAAAAGATGCTTTTGTCAAATGATCAATAAGTGAATGAGCAACAGCTCTTTCAGTTTCACTACATATTTTCGAAGCAGCAGCTTTCAGATCAGCTCGAATTGTGTCTAACTTGCTAGCCCATGAGGTAATACCCTTATTTTTGCCTTGCCTGGCAGAAAACAATAAACAAGCATAATAATCAATAGATCTATGTGTAGCATAATTCTCTTCTAAAATTGTCTTAACTGCTTCCCAAGTATCTACGTTCAATCTAACTAAAATACGATTTCTAGGTTCTCCTAAAATTTTCGACTTAATAAACTTCAATGATACAGGCTTATCACGGGGGTTAACTAACCCTTGAGCAATTTCACAACTATCAATAAATTGCCTCAACTTAGAACGATCTCCTGTAAATGGTTCTGAAATAACTTGAATTGCCTGAGAAACTTTAACATATTCTGGCTGTACGTTACTTCCGTCAGCTTCTGCCATGATTAAAAATTCAAATTACGTTTCTACGTGGAAACAACAAATTAAATAAATGAATGAACCTCTTAGATTTGCGAAAACTCGAAGGTTTGAGCAATAATGGTTTCTGAGAGGAATTTCTCACTTAACCTAACTAAATCTAAATTCACGATGAGTTTAATCACGAGGGATTTATTCACCTATTCGGGCTTTAAAATGCCTAATTTCAACACTAAAATGCACTGCACTTATTTAAACACTAATGAACTGAAATCACTAATGTGCGTTTGGCGTCACGATACAGTGAGCAGGATGTTTTGCTGATTGATGGCCAGTCAAACAACAAAAGCGTCCTTTTCCCCTTTTTCGCTTCCGCCAAGGAGGATGGAATGAAAGTTAAACAGATGGAAAAACTTTCAGCGCACAATAAATATCACACATGCAAAATGCACATGCACAAAACACAGTTCACTTAAATAACTTAAACTGGTATCAAAGTTTACGATGTCACGATTATTCCTGATATCCTAAGGCGGTGCAAAAAGTTCACGATATCCTAGGTTGTTCAAGATATACTAGAGTTGTTCTAGATATCCTAGGGTTGTTCAAGATACCACACACCTGACACCAAATTATGTGGCGGGCCGGCGGTATGCGTTTGCGTAGACCGGCACCCACACAAGAGAGTTTTGTAATTTACCAAAATACTTGTAATTAAGTCAACCAAAGTTTCTGCAAAACACCAACTATAACTCGAGCGGCAAAGTTATACTGGAAACAGGAACTCAGCTAACAAAACAGTCTGCCTTTAGTTTTTTTTTTACATCACAAAACACGTGGCTTTTGAAGAACAGCAAACATCTGTTTTTAAAAGCAGAGCAGGAATTTTTTGAGATTTTAAACAGAAACAGAGTTACTTACACATTTTTAAAACTACGAGCAATTTACTAAAATATTGGTATAGAATTTCTTTTTTTTATTAGTTCTGAAGGAACACCAAGAAATTTCAATAAACTATTTAATGAATTAACTGAAAGAGTACGAAACTTTTAAATTTAAACATATGATACTTCATTAAGAATTAAAAACTTTATCGCTCTTGATATATATATATATATATATATAGGTTTGAATGTTTATACAAGCATAAGTTAAATAAGTTTTTTGGCATTCTATTGAAATGCAATTTAAAACATAGAGAATATGGGTTCATTAATTTATAGGAACGTAATGAATTTGAACCAAATACAACATACATCGTTTGAAACTGCTTAGGACGATGTAGCAATTGAATGAGTTTAATTATTTTACTTGGTTAACATTCAAGAAGTGTTTTATTAATTATACTAAACATGTGCATTTATACCATGCAATTGACACAAATAATACATATTGGTGAAGGTAACAAAAGCTTTAACCTTAAATACACAATTACAACACACAGTAAGATTATTATTAACTTTAGGATTTTGAAATAAATAACGAGTATTTATTAAAATGAAGCTCGTTTACGCTAAATTTGTTAATTGAGCGACTAATTTGCCAAGAAGTTTACTAGATATAGTAGCTAAAACAGCTTATTTTTAACCGCAGAGTGAAACGGTATTGGTTTTTTAATAATACCAGTAAAACTATTTGGATATATATATTACTTCTTAATTAACGTGAGATTAGAGTATTTATATATACCAAGGTTATATACATTTTACACATTACAAGGAGATAATAGTAATAACAAATAGATGAGTGTATTTAAATATTATACAACTCATACAATACTTGACCTTTAATTTAAATGATTATAGGGTGATATTGGCGAATATCCCGAGAATCTTTAAGACATTGCTTAATTAATGGATTGTTAACTTTTACTTAACAACACGTAGAATAATTAAATTTAGAACGAGACAATTTTTTAGTTAAAATTTTGATTTTAGAGGGCGGCATTTTCTATAAATGGAGCGCAGAAGTTGGTTACGTTTTTGTAATTATTACTGCAAATTTCGCTTTAGGAGTTTAATGCGTTACAGGTTTTTAACACTAGAGATTATAACGGCATTGGGCTTATAAAACATTAAGAAAAGATTACACATCTAATTAAGCTACGGCTATCATATTAGAATTATTGAGCGCGGACAACACTTTAATAGTCTTTTATGAGGTGTAAGGAGAGTATTCTCGATCCAATACACTACAATTAAAGGTGAGCTAAGGTAGAGCTTAAAACAATAATAATAGCACCAAAATTGAACATAAGAATGGTATTGAGGATGATAGCGTTTTACGTCCGACTTAAATGACATTTAGATTTTAAATTAATAACTTTAAATTACTTTGAATTTACGGAGCCATTGTGAAGGAAAATTTAACTAAAGATGTACAAACATTACGCTTTCATTAACTACAATTTCCCAAAATTTATCTACATATGTAAGCGTTTGTATACGGTTTTTTCAATTTCATTACTAACAATATTCATAAATAGATACATTTTCCTGGAATAAATTAACGTTTGTTGTTAGATTCAGATTACTTTGGTTAGTGGATGTGACCAAAAATGCGAAGTCGTTATGCATTCGCAAAGAATAAAACGGATCATTTAGTTTGCAATATTTGACAAGACGCAAATCTACTAAGGTTGATTCAAGACGCTTTAGGATGATATTTTTGTCCACTAATGGCAACATTGCAACAATTTGTACGCGGGGGTTTGGACCCGCAAATGCATAAAGAATAGATGATCTTAACTCATCATGGTGTTCAATGAGATTTGAGAGATAATGCAGAGACATTGTTTTTACTCCTTTGAAGATGATTTCAGAGCTGTTAGCAAGGTCTGTTTGAAGATGTAACTCATAGTATTTCTTAAAACGTAAGCCGCGAAGATTTTGAACAATTTCTTCTTGTTCGGGTAAACCGTAAGTTGGGTTGTACAATTCAAACTTAGGTAGGACGCCTGGTTTAGCAAGTAGGCACTTAAATTTGTTGTCACTGACAATTAAATCACTGTCTTTATAAATAGGGTAATGTAACTTATGATGTCTTAACATGATTACAAAGGGATGTCTCGATTTGTTTGTCTCCTATAGTTTTCTAAATTACAAAATTACTTAATATGAGTATGGTTGACTCAAACAAGTTAAATACGAATCTTATATAATTGCAATAGTTTAAATGCAATGACTTAAAGGGAAGAGTGTTTAACTTAAAGATTCTCTATATACGCCTCCGAATTAAATCTAAGTTAGTATTCTAAACTAAGGTCACACTAGATTTATCTGAGTTTAAGACGAAAAGAAATCTTCGTAACTGAGAATAACAACCCACTGATTAATAGCTTCGAAAGAAGGTTACCGTTTCCCTCTTTCTTTTGTTTTTGTTGGCTGTTAAGCGAACAACAAGGTCGAAAAGAAAGATAGAGGATCTTTTCTGTCTAGCGAAGACTGAAATATTCTCGATGGTTAGGGTAGGTGTCTTGTTACGTCTCAGTGGGAGAGGTTTTCTTTTGCCTTAGGGGTTATTTACAAAACTACCACGGCAATAACGACTCGGTCTTAAGAAGAGCTATGTTTTTCTTAATTTGTAGAGTGATAAATGAACAAAATGGGTTTTCCTTTCTTTTTGTTTGTTTTAAAGAACAAATAAAAGAAACGTTACGTCAAAGATAAAAGATATTTGGTTTTTGAAAAGCTAACTTATGTTATTCAAAAAGTGAAGATACTTTAAATGGTGTGTATAAACTACTCAAAACACACAACTTAACTTAATTACAGAGTTATACAACGAATTATAATAGACCTCAATTGCACTTAAAGTTAATGAATAAATTACTACAAAATACAACCAATTACACAGGTAATTTTCAAGGTTTAAAGAATATCCGTAAGATGGCTACCAATTGAACAAATTATCAATTATCAATTTGAGTTACTGTCAACACTTTTCAAATTTATTTGAAGGAGTGCGAGGTAGGGTAGGAATTCTACCGCTCGCCACCAGTTTGTGGTGTCGCGGAGCCAGCTAATCTTTTCGGGGAGGAAAGAGTGGCTGGGGCGACTCCTCGTAGGAATTTTGAATGGTTTAAAAGTACCAAAATATAGATTAGACGACTGGCATTCAGGTTTTGGATGGTAGCCAATAACTTTCACGCTCCCAAGTAGGAGATTAATCAGACTACGAGAATAAACTGAAATGTATAAGTATGTAAAGAAATGGACAGTTTAACTGATTTATAATAATAATAATAATTTATTTATTTGTACTTTACACCCAAAGGCAATTACAAAGTACAAAGTTTATACATCATTATCGAAGGATATGCAACCCAACTCCAAATATGGAACTAACATTGTTTACACGAAATAGTACTATAAATCTTTTTTTCTCTTTTCATATGTTGTACAAAAATATTTTACAATTTATCATTTAGTAACTGAAAACATTTTCGCTTAAAGGTCTTAAATTCATACTGAAATAAATCCAATCCCATAGATTCAATTTTGTTACCTGCATCACATAATTTACACAGTGGTGAATTCCTGTTTACATTTATTCTGTTTTCAGGCATATAAAAAACCTGTCTACTTCTCAGATTTTGCCGAGGACAATAAAAAGGTAATCTGCTTAATAAGAATGCATTATCTTCCTTGTTATCGATTAATTTTTTAAGATATAGTACTCGCTGTATAAATTCCTATTTTCAAGTGATAATAATTTGAATTTTTTTAAAAGTTCATCATAAGGAATATAACGAGTTTGAATACCATATATTTTATACGCAGTATATCTCAATAACTTATTTTGAACTTTTTCTATTTGCTGTTTCCTACACTGATAAAATGGATCCCAAACAATAGATGCATATTCTAGTTTCGATCGAACAAATGCATTATACAACGATAAAATTGTCCCCTGATTTTTAAAATAACGACTTGACCTCTTAATAAAACCCAGCATTTTAAAAGCTTGGTTAGTTATATTTATATGATGTTTAAATTTCAAATTAATATCAAACCAAACACCTAAATCTCTTATAATTTCCTTTCTTTCTAACGTCTGATTTCCAATAATATATTCAAATATTGTGCGTGCTTTATTAAGAGTAAAAGTCATTACATAACATTTTGAAATATTCAACTGAAATTTATTTCTGCTACACCACTCATTAAGCCTATTAACATCTGTTTGTAGTTTAATACAATCACTTTCCGTGCGGATTTCTTTGTATAATTTGGTATCATCTGCAAATATCAAGCATGAACTATATTGAAACATTTTGGGTAGATCATTTATCATAATAAGGAAGAGTAAAGGACCCAAATTTGATCCTTGAGGTACCCCAGAATGCACTGTGAATTCCTTAGATTTAATATTATTAAAAATAACATATTGAATTCTTTCATTCAAATACGAATGAAAGAATTGAATACGAATGATGGTACCACCAAGGTGATGTTATACCGAAAGAGAACGATAGCCAATTAATTAACAATTATACGACCGCAGGGTGATTATTACCAAATTATATAATATAATGCTTTTGTACAAAGCCACCACTCGGAGAGATGGTGGGGAAAACAATTTTAGTTGCTAGCTTATTTTAATGGTCACTAATGAGTGACAATAACGAGTATAATTTACTATAGATTACCAGTTTGTTACCAATTTGGGATTGTATTTTAAACAAGCCACCAGATTGTGGTAGTGGCAAGAGAAAAGGGTAGGATCGGATTAGATTCTCACCGCAGGTGTTAGTTATTTACAATAAGATTGAAGGATTGTATGTATTGATTTGTCGCTAATAATAACCACTTTGTGATGGTGGTCTATATAGATAATAAGACACAATTAACGCATTGGGTAGCCCTCAAAAGGGCTGTTTTATTACAGGGACTGATTTGAGTCCAACACCAGGGCGAGCTGCGAAGCTCTATTAGCGAAACAACAATTAAATTATAATTAAGCAACTTTGGGGCGCAGAGGCGCCGAGTTTATTTTTACAATAGACTATTGGGTAATACACTTGTTATGAGGAACAGTGGAGGTCCCGACACAATTAAAGAACTAAATTAGGCGGTCGAATGAGAATGAGACGAGCGGGTTGGTACACAGAGGAAGAGTTGTTTTATAGATTAGGTTTTGGGCAAAAGGGTAAGTTTCACATCTTTAACACAATAAACAGTAAAGCACGGCAAGTGATTAGAATACTACCACTACGGGCCGATACACTATAATTAACCAATATTACAAATCACGTAAGACGCTTTAATTAATGACTTCAAAAATATTAACAAAGGCGGAGTGATTGGAATACCACCACTATGCGCTAATAAACAATAATCGGTTTATTAAACAAGAATAAGATAAATTGAACATTAAAATTAAATTAGCTTCAGAGGTCTTTCCTTTATAAGACAGGTAATTAGTAAATAATAACACAATAAGTAAAAGGTCAAAGTTCCTTGGGAGGTGATTCCCCTTTTACAGTTAAGCGGAAAGTTTATGTTGGGAATGCTAGTGATTATTGAATAAACTAAAATAAAATGACAATAATAACCCACCTGAGATTTGGTTTTTACATTCAGAAGTTTTGGATTAGAGATGACGATAATCCAATGGGGGGGGGGTTAGCTTGGTGCTCCTGTGGATATTTCGTAAAACACGCCTGGTAACAAAATTACTATTTACAAGGGACAACACTTAAGATGTAAATACTCACTAGTGTCTCGAGCGGCAGAGACGCTAAGAGAAGGAGATGGAAAATGCTCCCAGTTGGCCGTACGAAAAGAGGTTTTTATGGACTGCGTACTAGATTAGGCTTTTTTGGATGTGGAGACATCGCACACGCCGGGCCACTGTTGGGAAGGTTGTTGAGAATCGTTGGCAGTGCCGGAAGGTAACTCAGATCCAATTGAGCGCGGGCTTCGAAGAAGGACGTTCCAATGGGATTCTGGGCTTCCTGTAGACCACAAGATGCTTCACCAAGGATGGAGGCTGATTAAACTTTAGAAAGGGGTTGGAGAAGTGAAATTATACAACGATTAGTAGTTAGAACGTAGTTCAAGTTCGTAAGAACAAAGTAGGCGAATTGAAACAAATAATTGGTGAGGTTGATGTGAGTAGTTTTAAATGACGTAACTCAGATTTGAGTAAGTGGAGATTTTATTAGTGACTCACGTAGTTCGGAGACTTAGTACAACACAGTTTACAGGTGCAAGGTTTGAATCACTTTGCAGATTGATATTGAAATACAGAGTTGTGTAGGCAAGGAAGCCGTTAAGAGTTACTTAGCTATGGATGACGAAAATCCAACGAAGGGAAAGTAAGTTTAGTTAGTAATAATGAGAATGAAGTTGGCGTTATACTTACTTATACGGAGTGCAACTGTTTTAATGTAAATCTTGCGATTGCAGATTTAACACACACACAACGCTGTTGTAAAATTATGCTGTAGAGAGTCGTGTGAGTGACGAGGGGTCGTCACGATGAAAAACTATTAAGAACAAACAAGCTTAGTCGTCTGCACGTGGTGATGGTTAATATTCTACGGTAGTGTCATGTTTATGAAGTGACTACCGACAAGATGTAAAGGCCGGTATTGTGGTTGGACTATAAGCCTCGGATGATGACAAGAGACCTGTGGTTAACAGAGTCCGGGGGTCTCAGCCGTAAGAGAAAAGTTAAGTTCTCCCGTGCGAGGAACGGTCTTGAAAAAAATTCCAAGTCCAACACCGACGGTAGAAGAGACTGTTTACCCCAAAGGGCGATGGGCGAATGCCTACACCTTCTCGTAGAGTAACCCGAATAACTATCCTGAAATAACTCTAGAATAACTCTCGGGGCGAACCTGCAGAGGACTTTTGTTCTACGCTTATCTTGTTTACACTGCACTGATAGTTACGTGTGGAAATGGGGGACGGTCCAAGAAGAAAAGAGAATCTTTTCGGATTGGATCCGGCTTATTGAAAAAATTCAAAGTTTACTTTTCGCGCTGCGTAATGAGGTGTTCGGATACGCCCTTAAAGACTTTCTTTTAACATTGCATCATTTCCTTTAAAGTTTAGATAACCTGTAGGTTTAGTAACCTTCAACCTTGCACTATCAATATGAGCACAGAGATACATAAAACCAAATTTATTAAGACAATTTTGATTACTACAGATGCTCATAGGAACCAGTGAGATTGACCAAGGTTAGAAAGTTGAAAAGTTCATATTAGCAGCTGTAACATGGGAAGTCATATCTCTTTACTTCACTGACAGTCTAACATTGTAAATGTCCAAAATCATAGCTATTTTCTAAATTATGAAAGCACTTTTATAGACGAAATCTACAATAAAATACATTAATGTCATTACCAAAGATGATTGAGAACTAAGAAAATAACCTCTTGTACGTTTTTAGACAGAGGATACAATTTAATTGATACTCTAGCGTTTCTGTGTTTATTTAAATGTTTTCAGTACTGACAGATAAATTTACTTTCTTTTTCCTACAAGAACTTATTATAATTCCCTGGAACTGAAAGATCACAACCTTTATTTACTTAAGATAGAGGGTTGGTTTCACGCAGCTGTGTGATGACTAACTGGGGAAGCTAGACGCACAAAAAATACAAGAGAGAGAAAGAGGGAGAAGAAGCTTTTGAGGTAAGCAAAAGATGATTCTCATCTCGTGAACTGGTTTCTCATTTTAAGAATTTTAAAAAAAATATAAAATTAACACTTTCATTTCGAATAATTGTAGCAAACTATTTAATTATTCGTGGAGTGTGGCGACAAAATTAAAAAAAAATTTAATTGGCTGGCGCCACGCTACAAGGTATTTCGTCGATGGTCCCAAATATATATATATTTCTATATATATATATATATATATATATATATATATATATATTAAAGTATGCTATATTTTTTTTATCCTTAAAGAATACTACTGATAGTATTAAATAAGTAACATGAACCCTTCTCGCAATTGTGTTCTCTTAATAAAACATACTTTGTGGGGGATAGCTTCTTCTATCAGTAATCCACCACACGTTCAATGTGTTACAAAACCCTAGGGGGACCTACCTAGCTACCAACACATAGGCCCCTTCAGTTGTAGGGACATGCTAGGGATAGCCATACATAATTTCCTTTTGCTATAATATAATGTGTTGAATTTATTTTTAATACTGTTAAAATCTACGGGGGACCCGAACTAAGGGGCAAAAGCCCCCACCAGTTGTAAGGACATGCTACGAATAGCCGTACATAATTTCATTTCGCTATAATGTAATATGTGTTCAATTTATTTTAATACTGTTAAAATCTAAGGGGAACCCTAACTAAGGGGCAAAAGCCCCTCAGTTGGAGGGACATGCTACGGATAGCCCTACATAATTCTTTTTTCGCATCGAGAATACACAAGTTTTCAAGATCAATAACCAATGTATTTTATTTGGGGGCGGGCTCTACTCGTAAAATTTTCATCCTCTCTCTCTTTCTTAACATTAAAGCTACTGCTTGCGCTATGGGGCTACCACCCCGCAGATAAATAACATTCAGTAATATTTACTATTAAAACACGAAAATAAAAAAAAGCACTAGGCATCCACGTATAAGTTACAAAACTCTAGGACCGTGGGTTCCCTCCCCCAAAACTGGAACTTTTTTCTTTCTTTCTTTCTTCGAATACTAGTCCTAGTACATATATAAATGTGTTCAAACATTTGCTTTCCTAAAAGATTATCAATATGTTACCAAGCTTGTATGACATCCAAGTGCAGTTCTACCCCATCTGTAGTGGAAAGATATATCGGATATAAGTGATTTTAAAGTGTAAAGTGATCATATTTCAGTACACAATCGGTGTAACAATATGCATTACAGTTAAAATTCGTAACAAATCAATCAAACATATTGTATTTAAGCAAATAAAAAACTACAGGTAAATGATACGTCTTTAGCCCTTGGTAAAATGACAGTAACGGTTCTTAAGGGAGAAAAGACCAGTATATTCATTTTACAAATGTTCATTCATTCATATATTCTTAAGTAAAATATCTCAACTCCCCCCAAAATATGTACTCCTACAATAATAATAATAATAATAATAACTTTGGCATAAAAATCAAAATTACATTTCCACTGGTCCCGGTCTGTCACAAATCCTAACTTCTTGCCTTTATTACAAAATGATCCTAGGTTCATTTACCGATAGACTTATAATACAAATCATCCCAAATTTTTTTCCTAGTAAAACTACAATGCGATTCAAACAATAATTAGTCAGAAAACTTCCATTATAATTAAGTGAGTAATACAAGCGACTTTAGCATTTAAAAAATATCAGATTACGTTTCCACTGGTCCCGATTTGTCACAAATCCTACCCCTCTTGCTTTTATTACAAAATGGTCCTAGGTTTATTTCCTGATAAATCTACAATACAAATAGTCCCGAGTTCAATTTCTCAAAAGCAACTCGTGTAGTTCGCCAATAATTAGTCAGAAAACTTCCCATTATAATTAAGTGGGTAATACAAGCAAGTTTAGCATTTAAAAAAAGTTAAATGATTCTCACCTTAAAAATCAAACTTCCTTCTGTCAGAATCAAAGACCGAAAAAAACTTCAATACAGACACAAGAACAAATAAACTTTTTCAATATGCACTCGCGCACTATGTAAATATTAATAAAGTTCATCTTTATTTGGGTAATATTTATAAAGCATTTCAATGTGTACCCCCTTCTATCATCTTTTCGTCATGTTTCAAAAACCGTTTTTCATTAATTATAAATAAAGTCAGCATGTCCGATAACGTCGTTCATCATGTTTAAAAATCGATACAATCAAATTTATTCAGTGTTCAGTCCTCCATCAGAAAATCTAAAAATTTTTACTTACAAGTTCATCAACCGAGGTAGGCATCTTAACAGTAAATGACCTTTCAAGGAAAAGCTACCATTTTTCCTCAATCACGACATGTCGCCATCCCCCATGTTCAAAATAGCGTACGGTTTTGAAATATACACACTTTCTCAACTAATTAAGGAAATGGTTACAAGTAAAACTTTCACATTGCCAAAATCAGATATCGTCAAAAATACATTTGTGTTTGTCCATAACAGCTTGTAAAGGGAGGAAACATTAAATCTCTATCTATCTATCTTCATCACTGCAGATAACTAACTCGATGTCAATCATAGTTAATGGACGTTATTTCAGTACATATTGGAAAGCGGAAATAAAAGTAGAAAGTGCAATGACACTGTATAACTATGTGTGTCGCCACTCAAATTTCAGCCAATTTCTAACGAGGGCAAGGGAAAGCGTGTATAGGTCAACTACTCTGAAACAAATCCTTTTGCAAAAATAAGACTTAGTGTTCATTTCTAAGATAGCCTCTGTGAAAAACGGAAGAACAATTCAATCTCTCCGCATTTGAAACTTAGAAACATGGTGTAAGAACTGAGTTAACTATAAGCCATGAACAAATCAATAAAAATGAATATTAACAAAATAAATAATAAAGTATTCAATCCACAGACATTTCCTATCTCCCGCATGAATAAATACTTCCCACCCATCATACAGCGTTCACCTCTGGTGCTAAGGGTCCCGGGTTCATTCCCAGCACCCACCACGTAAACTTTTATAATATATATATTTTTCAATACCTTTTATAAAATGGTTTCCTCCCACTTTCTATATACTCTTTCAAAAGCTTATTTTAGCACACTCACATATGGCTCGAACATCTTATACATGTGAGAGAATAATATAATTAACAACAACAACAACAAGTCTCCATTTTTCTGTATAATACGTGATTCAGACGGGTCTTGATCTTATTGTGAGTTTCTATTAATACGAGATTCGAACAGGGGTCTTCATCTCAATGTGAGTTTCTATTAGTCAAAAAAACATTTGTATAATACGAGAATCAAACGGGGATCTTCATCTCATTGTAAGTTTCTATTACTCAAAAACCATCTGTATAATACGAGATTCGAACGGGGGTCTTCATCTCAATGTCAATAATGTAAATATATTCAATATTATTAATTTAATCACTGATACGGAACTAATCACTGATACGAAAATAACGTTTCATCATATGTACCAATATTCTAATTAACTAACATATCAACAGATTTAATTCAAATCGAATCAATTAAAATTCAAATTTCAATTTCCATTATTATTTTTAAAAATATCCAGTATACTACCTCTACATACACGTATACAGACCCAAAAAAGAGGATACGAACTTTCCAAACGATACCAACCACATAACGGTCAGGTCAACAACCCCTAATGACCTAACAGATCGTCTGGCGACACACCCATTAAAGGACGTTGTAATAACATAATGTACCGTTAACATTCTTCCTTTCGGGTGTAGAAATTGCTTCTTTTCTACTATACACAACACCTATAACCTACGTATTCAATTCCTGTGGAACACTCAAAAAGTGTATAAGGTTCTTCAGACCAACCACCCTGACCGCGGTTTTCCTCAGTTTTACAGCAGACAAATGTCCGGGTGATACCTAACTTATAGGTCTCAACCCGCTTTCTTCCAATCGTTAAGGGAAAGCCCAAAAAATCTAAATCCTTAACCATTAAGCTATGATGTTCAGCGAAATCCTCGATAATCAGAATTAAGTTTAAAGATTTTATTCTCTTATTAATTAGAGCTCCTCCGTGGCTAAGCGGTTAGTGTACGCGCCTTTGGTACGGGAGACCCGAGTTGGATTCCCGGTGGGAGCTCATATAGTTCGCATTCCATGTTAATAAGTACGTTCACGTCTCACATAGCCTCGCTGTTAAACGAGACGCTAAACTGAAATTCAACTCAACTCTCTTATTAAATTGTATGAAATACTAACATTCACTTCTGTCTATTAGACGCAATACAAATATATAGTCAAGTATCAATAATATTTACGAATAAACAATCTACATTGAAATACCCGAGCGTAAACTATAAAATTAATAATAATAATAATAAATTATCTGTTCACGCTAAAACGGAAATAATGTGCGCGTCTATTTTATTCATTTTTGCTGTCCGTTCAAGACGCATAATTTCATATAATGCACATAAATTGTTTTAAATATATTTTCATATATAAAATGAAATTCAAATTAAAGTTAGGTGAGGGAGACCCGGGTTCGATTCCCGCAGGGAGCACATGTGGTTCGGATTCCACGTTAATCAGTAGGTCAACGTCTCATAGCCCCGCTGCTGAAAGGTACGCTAAACTAAAATCAACTCAACTAAACTTCAATTACAGTTACCAAAGAACTCAAAAGCAACACCATACAATAGCAACTAATTAATTAATTCAATAATCAAACAAAAAAACTAACTTACAAATGCGTAGAATATACCGGTAAGTAAGAACATATTAACAGATTTTTCCCATTGCAGTACTTGTTTACGTATTGAATTACATTCCATGTCTTTTAAATAACAAAAAAATTTTAATTTGGTGCGTAAGAATAACTTCAATTTCATTTTTTTATTTGATTGAATATAATAATTTAAGAATCACATCAATTATATACATTATCATTTAAAATATACTGTGAGAAAACGAATTTTTATTTATACAAATGTAATAGTGTGACAATTCAGTATTTGGATGTTACAGTACTATATCCATGAGTAATGTTTCATAATACAATACATATACACAAAGTAAAGAAATATACATGTTTGGCTTATCGCGCACATGTATGGAGAAGGGTATCAATGATTGCACACTTTGCGACGCTGAGTGTGCCTAAGCAAACACGTATTGTATTCCTGACTGCATAAAGCAGTACAAAATGAATATAAAATTCTGCAAATTATTGAAGTATGGGAATTCGAACTCGTAGGTTCTGAAGTTACTCATTTAAATAGTCTTTTCCATGACTACGTGAGTTCTTTCCTTCAAATGAAACAGGAATCTTGAGGATTTTCTACCTCATGTCAAGGTAGACAAAAGAGTATCATACACATGAAGGCATACATTTGAATTACAATAACATTAGGACGAACCCAGGCATGAAACATATTGCAAAAACATTCTACAATTCAATGTTGGGAAAACGGACACAACGATGAGACTTACTGCAGACAAAAAATTTGATTTACTTATTTACTGTTATCGCAATGCAACATGCAAACAGCAGTGTACCGTTAGTGACGAAAATTTGATTGTCACATACATGCACATCGAAAAGGAAAATAATTCGTTAAGTTTGAAAGGAAATGGTAAAGACATTGGTAATGCTAAAAGGCAATGCTCCAGGACTTGACCGTGTTTCCTACGATATGTTGCGTAACCTCTCCCGCGATTCTCAGTGTGCATTATTGCAGCTGTATAATCGCTGAAGTGTTTTTTCTTCCTGCTTGGTGTGAGGCCCTGATTCTTCCCATCTTAAAGCCAGGGAAAGCCGCAACTAGCCCCACAAGCTACAGACCCATTGCTCTCACGAGCTATGTCTGTAAGCTGCTAGAGGGATAGGTCAAGTGCCTGGTGTGGTACTTGGAATCGCTTTCCCTTTTGAGCAAGTTTCAAAGTGGCTTTCGTCGCTTACGTTCAATTATTGACAGTCTTGCTTATTAGGAGGGTGAAATTCAAGACGCCTTTCTAAACGGAGAACATCTTGTAGTTATATTTTTTGACTTAGAGAAGGCGTATGGCACCACATGGCGTTACGGTATCTTAAAACAATTATATGACTGGGGTCTTCGTGGGCATATGACACAATTTGTTAGAAATTTTCTTCACAAGCGCCATTTTAGAGTGCGTGTGGGATCTACTCTCTCAGAGCGCTTTGTATAAGAAAATGGTGTTCCACAAGGCAGTGTCCTTAGTGTCACGTTGTTTGCTGTCGCTGTCAACAGTGTTCTTTCGCAGATCCAGGCTCCTTTGTCTGGTTTGCTTTATGTTGACGAGCTTGTCATTTTCTGTCGTTCCCGCCCCCTTCGCGACATTACTCGACAGCTTCAACTGACTCTCAATCGTCTTGTTCGCTGATCGAATGAGACTGGATTTCGCTTTTCCACCGAGAAATCCCAATGTGTTCACTTCTGCCGGCAGCGTACTTGCCTTGTTGACCCGGACTTGTACCTCGATGGCACCCGTTTGTCATTCGTTGATACAGTCCGTTTTTTGGGTCTGGTCTTTGACCGTCGCTTGTCGTAGGCACCATATATTCGAAATCTTAAGTACTCTCGTCTTCGAGCTCTAAATCTCCTTCGTGTCCTTTCCCACCGCACGTGGGGTGCTGACCGTACTGTTCTGCTTCGTTTTTAGCGTAGTCTAATTCGGTCCAAGTTAGACTATGGCTGTATTGCCTATGGTTCTGCTCGTGCTTCTCTGTTTCGACAACTTGACACAGTGCATCACCTGGGTATTCGTATTGCTACTGGCGCGTACCGAACTAGTCCCGTCACCAGCCTGTATACTGAAGCCAATGAACCTTTGTTAGCGTATGGTCGCAGCAGACTACTTCTTAATAATTCTGCGCATGTGCGTTGTCTTCCAGACCACCCGTGTAGACCATGTCTCCGTAGTGGTCAGATATACGAGCGCTATGCTGCACTTCCTCGCTCTACACGTCCATGGTACATCCGTGCGTGTGATTGTTTCCTTGCCGACGATTTCATGTGTCCCTGTCTTTCGTTGGTTCACTTTTGTGCTATTCTACCATGGCTGCTTCGTCTCCTCGCCATGAGTTACGTTTGTCTATGCATTCGAAACAGCAGACTAGTTCCCAGGTATACCAGGAGTTTTCCGCACTGTTAGCTCAGTACCGCGATTTTAGTGTGTTCTTTACGAATGGTTCTAAGGATGAGGATTCTGTAGGCTGTGCCTTTGTTACCGAGGAGGGCAGCTCAGAATTTCATTTGCATCGCCTGTGTTCCGTCTTCACTGCTGAATTGACTGCACTTGAGCTTGCCTTGGACCATGCTTTCACGCTTTCATTACGTCGTGTGCTTCTTTGCACCGATTCTCAGAGCGTGGTTCTGAGTCTACAGAAAAAAAGTCTACAGAATGTCTTCAGTATGAACTCTCTCGAGCAGGAGATTCTTGTGAGATGCCTTTAATTGCAGCAACAGGGTTGTGTCGTCGTTGTCTGCCAAGTACCGAGTCATGTCGGCATCGTGGGAAGCGAACTTGCTGACGCAGCTGCCAAGACTGCCGCCTTGGCCAGAGTTGCACTGGAGCATACCCTTCCCTGCTCCGATCTTTTTGTCTTCATTTTTTCAGCTTGATGCGCTCTGACTTGCAAGCGGATTGGGAATAAACTTCATGCAGTGAAGCCGATCCTAGGATCGTGGCATACATCTTTGTCCTGTCGTGGAGATGAAGTGCTCCTGGCGCGTCTGCGTATCGAACACTCTCATCTGACGCATAGTTATTTGTTGCGTGGATATGACCGTCCGTATTGTTCGGTGTGTATTGTCCCCCTGAGTATGCAGCACATTCTTGTTGAATGTCCTGAATACTCAGATCTCAGAGTACGTTACGGACTGCCTTGTCTCCTTACCCGTGCTTTGTGGGATGACCGTGCAATTGTTAGACGGGTATTTGAGTTCGTTTCTGCTTGTGGTGTTGCTCACGTTCTCTGAGATGTTTTAGTCTGTTGTGATTGTTTTATTGCTGCAAAATTTTTATATTATCTCTCATCTTTTATCTATTTTTTTCTGTATATTGTTATCGTTATATATTTTAACTTATTTATTTTTTTATCTTCTACTTTTGCCTGTATTTTCTATGTCGTTTTTATTTAGGAGCGCTTTCGTTCATTTGAACTGTATTCATTTTAGTTTGTTTTCTTTTTAATCTAGAGTCCTGAGCAGCATTGTTAATTCAGATGGGGACATACAGCTCCGTTGCTGACGTCCCCATTAATCCCCCCATTCATACGAGCTTGTTTTTGATTTTCAGTCAAAGTGTGAGATCCAACAATATGTATGTTTCCGCAACAATGTGTGTTCAGATGATCACACAAATTTGGACAAGCAGTTGTACACAATCCTATTGGATGGTGCTGCTATTCCCAAAAGCGAAATGTAGTCGCTCGATACATGAGTAGTAGTTTGCAGAACTTTTTCAGCAGCCTTCGTATTAATATAGTCAGTGTAAATTTGTATGTGGAGTCCGACGGCTTCTTGGTATTACTGGGCTCTGGTGCAAAAGTTTGATCCGATCCCGTGGTATGTGACCTTGTAGTCGAGAACATCATACTCATGAGTTTTCTCGTAGTTTTCCTAGGCTAACACTTTATGGATGGGATCAAAAGTCTTCCAACATTATTCTCCAGTCAGAGAGCTGTGTCTTAGCACTACAAGGGTTCCGTAAGTGATAAGTAAATGTGAAGCGGTAAATGTGACGAGTGGTTAATGACTGTGTTATTCATTCGAAAAGTTGTAGTGCCGTAGAAGGTGAAAATGAAAGCGCCATAACAGTGTGTATTCAAAAGACGATGGCAGCCAACCAGTTATTTGGGCCAGCACGTATTATCAATCGTCATTACGGAAAATCTTACTTCGAATTCAGGTCATGGCTTCTAACTTACCAAAAATATCTGATTTACTCAAGACTGCCTTTTAATTGTATTTAAGTATGAACCAGAGTTAGCATTTATTCCATCATTTTATTGACAGTATTTTGTACCACTATCAGCAATTAGCTTAGAGCTACTTAGTACAAAAAATTTACATAGTCTCTGTAGTGTCTTTTAGCATTACAACAGTAAGTTTGTGTAAGGATTTCACCCAGCAATTTTTAGACATTATTACCCTGTATATAAGTGTGATAATTTGAGTAAATGAACGGACATAAATAGTAGAGGGGAAAAAATCACCTTAGGGAGAAAGGGTTCATTGGTAACAAGTTCATACTATGTCTGAGGAGCCTAGTCTTCTTCAAAATACTATGCAATTCTGTAGTGAATAGGTTTCCTCGTATTTTAATTCCTTAAAAACCATTAAGCACCTGTTTCTTATAGGCTACAGGGCACAGCTATGCGACGCTAAAGATTTCAATTTTTCATCTTGTTACCAGTTTCAGTAATCGGACGAAACCAGTGCTTCATATACGATGAAATCTTTAGCTTAATATAGTATGGTTTTAAAGGAGATGGATTATTAATAAAGGGAAAAGATTATGAAAGAATTGGTTCGTAGCAAGGCAGACTAGACCAGCGTTTCTCAACCGGTGTCGCTAAATTTTTAATGTCTAAGATATTCCGCAAAGAAATTATCTTTAGAAGAAATAAAATTTATTGTCAATCGACTTGACTTCCTTTGTATCTCATAGTCGTTCGATAATAATAATAATAATAATAAATTGTGTGTATTCTTATGTTTGCTTTTTTGCATCTAAGGGGAAAAATCACAATGTCGCGAAAGTTTGAAACGTACTTTCCGGTGCCCCTAAGAAGAAAAGGTTGAGAAACGCTAGAGCAGACCAAGCACTTCTTTCATGACTAAATCACTGGTAATAGTGTGAATGTTTATCTGCCAAAGTAGACCAAGTGTCCTGTTAATGAAATAGATTCAACTGGAATTCAAATTAATTTATAAATTTCTCTCAAAGACCATACTGGACCAAAACAATACTTGTTCTAGTGTGCCTTGCTACTATTCAATTGATCGAATGAGTTTGTGAAAGAAAACGGGAAAACTTCGTGAAAAATCTACGTACATACAATTGTCTATAACAAACGCAGATTATCTGGATCAAACCGAAGTCTAGGCACGTGAAACGAGCGCTTTACAACTACGCAAGTGAATTATATATATATATATATATATATATATATATATATATATATATATATATATATATATACACTACCCCCGAAAAGTTTCCGTACAGAGTAGGTTTATGTATACTTTACGTGTATTCGAGAAAAAACAAAGACATATCAATGGAATTTGTTTTTATCTGGAACCTACAATATATATTTGAGAGGAAAATATAGAAGTTTAACAGAAATGGACCATTGTTTTGTCAAAAATTTAAATCTTTGATTCATGAAAGTAGCCTTCACGTGCTGTGATAACAGCTTTACAGACTTTGGGCATTCGCCGTAATAGTTTCTGTAGAGTTTCGGGCTTAATTCCTATCCACGCTTTGCGAAGACACTCAAATAAGTGTTTCTCGCTAGAGGGACGCATCTTTCGAACTGCCCTATCAAGCTCATCCCACAGTAACTCAATCGGATTACAATCCGGCGATTGTGGGGGCCACGCCATATTGTTGAGATTTCCCTGTTGCTCTTTCGCTGACAAATACCCTCTACAAAGTCGGGATGTGTGTTTTGGGTCATTGTCTTGCTGCATGATGAAACCATGACCAATGAGTCTCTTCCCAGATGGCACTGCGTGTCTGATCAAAATCTGATGGTACTGTTCTTTCTGCATTGCACCCTCTATTTGCACTAAATGTCCCACTTGATTGTTACCAAAACAACCCCACATCATCACTGAACCACCCCCGTGCTTTACCGTTGGCAAAATACACGACGGAAGCAGTCTTTCGGCCTTGGAGCGACGCACAAAAACCCTGCGTCTATGACTGAAGACCTCAAACTTCGATTCGCCAGTAAATAAGCACTTGTTCCACTGCTCTGGCCCCCAGCTTGCAAATTTTCTTGCCCACAGCAATCTCTTCTTTTTGTTTTGAGGGCGCAAGAGCGGTTTCCTAGTTGCCACACGACCGTTTAGTCCCGCAGTAACTAACCGCGTCCGGATAGTTTCATAGCTGATTGGCTTTTCGCGAGTTTCGTTCACTTCAGCTTGTATTTGGGGCACTGTTTTCAACCTGTCGCGTTTACTTGTCACTATAATGTACTTGTCCTCTCTTGCAGTAGTAGCTCTAGGCCTTCCAGATCTTGCTCGAGAGCGATTTTGCCCTGTTTCAGCAAATCGTTTTAAGGTATCATACACTGTAGTATGGGGTATTTTCACTTTTGCAGCTATTTTCCGTGTTGTATAGCCTTCTTCTCGTAAAGTAACTATTTTTCCTCTCGTTTCAATGCCTAATTCCCTTTTCGTACGGGGCATTATGCTGACTAATAGGGAACACTTTACACCTCACTCCAACACACAGACACACACAACTAGCGTGCAATAGACAACTCCCAACAGTGAGATTTGTAAGAGAAGTAGACAGAGCAGCTTGAGAGACACCTATGAAGCATTTATTGTGTGTTCGACCTTCAATTTGCAATGTAATGGCCGTTTTGTATCGCACGCGTACGTAATGCAGGATCACGACGGAGCGATATTTAAGTTTATTTTTCTTAATTCATTCACAATAGGCCAAAACCTTTTCTCCCGACGAATTCTAAAATGTTTCACCTTTCATTTGTGAGCAAATTATAAGGCATTCTTTTGTTACATTTTGAAAATTTCTTTATTTCGTGTTTGTCCGGAAACTTTTCGGGGGTAGTATATATATATATATATATATATATATATATATATATATATATATATATATATATATATATATATATATATATGTGTGTGTGTGTGTGTGTGTGTAAAAACGAAATATCCATTATTCTTACAAGTCAGAAGCGTCAAAAATATACCTGGAAATATATTTCCTTTTAAAATATGTAAACATCCCTTTGAAATTTAATGTTTCTAAAGAGAAATTTGAACTAGGTAATCCTGTGCTCTCCATTCATATTTTCGCAAATCACAAGGCTTTTAATGAAATTTCAGTTTTACTTAAGAACCAGCTGCCTGTACTGCACATGCCATAGATATATGGTTCATCTGAAGATTTAACAGTTTTCTGTTTACAAATTTGGAACAAAGTTTGCGTAGCCATATAAAAGGTTAAAAATAAATAAATAAAAACCTCTACGCCACACATTTATCACATTACATTGAATTATGAATAATGAGTATGATAAAAGTTTTTTTCGAACCAAGCACAACGAATACGAGTCACACTCTCTCTGCAAGTACGTGTTTGTCATATGCATATGGTATCACATGAATTCCAAAATCAAATAGTAGACTGGAAACCACTCAAAATGTAAATTAGAACATTAAAAAAACCTTTACATGAGAAAATCTTACGAATCTATTGTGGTTGAAGAATTTAGACACACAAACTCTATTAGTACTTAATCATTATTTAATACTGATAATTACAACATTATTTTCAATACAGAATATATGTATTATGAATATTGTTACTTTTCCCCAAATTGCAATTCATAGAACATTTTTGGATGCTCATTTATTTTGAACTTTGCCTTCTGTTGTGCATTTAATCTTCCCATGCTTTTTGCAACAGACATGCAGAAATGCTCATCTTCCGTGAACTTCTTCGGAGTTCTTAATTCACCAAGGAGTGCTTCTTCGAATTCGTTTTCAGACCTTTTCTTTCCTGAAATGGAAAATAATTACTCTCTCTTGGCATAAAAAATAAAATACCCAAATTTTATACACTAGTATTTCCTTCGTATACTTAACAAAAAATCCATTCTCAATACAATATGTTTAATGATTCACTACGGTAGCAAAAACTTGTTATAAATCAATTAAGCCTGTTGATAAACTTTTTTTTTAAATGTCTGTTGTAAATAATTAAACTACATATTTCACCTTACGTCTGAAATGTATGAAATATAAGCTAAAACAATTGATAACACAACTGCTTAACGATGAAATAATTGACCATTTGTTCCATTGGTGGAGTAGACAGCGGAATGAGATGCGACAAATCTTAATACATCCGCGGATTCCATTATATTTTTTCATAATCCTACATGGCATGGATATCATTGGTTGTATCACATATTCTGGATAACTGTACATAAACAGGGATATACAGTATTCTTTGTTGTATATGATAAAAGTATTTCTTTATATATCTGATCACATAATCTCTGATCTTGTTCAATTATTTTCAATGTATTTTAATTTTTTATAAGTGCTCGTTGCAGGAAATAGTTTTCTAAAAGGATATTGGAAGACGCCCAAATCACATAGCGCTATTCAATGTGAAATCAACCAAATTTTCAAAGAAAGAAAGAAAAAAATTGAAACTCTTCGTTTCAGAATTTGATAAAACTTAGTGTACTACCATGAGCAAAATAAATGACGCGTCTCTTTATTTTGAAGTTTTTTGAAAATATCTCCGTTTTCTTTATATGTTCGAAATCTCGGAAGGTTTCCCCAGCAGGACAGGTTAATAACAAACCCGTTTTTAATATTTGTGTTAGATATTAGCTTAAAATAAAGAAATTAGAAGCAAAAAACATTAAATTGACAGAAATCTCGAGAATTACCAACTCTGCTAAAGTGGGAAATTTTCAAGAACGCGAGGGAATTCTGCAGTTCAACACGAAGCAGCGACATCTATGTCAGTGAGAGAAGCGTGGATTAGATCTACAAACGAAAATTTTAACGAAATATTTCTAGTATGTCTTATTATATGCATTATCAGCGAACTCCAAATATATTAATCTATGGTAAGTATTAACGTATAGATAGTGCAAATAGTGGAAATTACCTATGGAAAAAGACGAATTGTTAGCCCAATCGTAATGAAAAAGCGTCTTTACTGTAGAACAGGTTCAACTTACGTAAGAAAGCAAATAGCTCAGTTAGATAAAGCAACGAGTTTGTGTACCGAAGGTAGACGGTTCGAATTCCGTGAAGGACTGTTATAATTTTCATCACTAAGGTTATTTTATTTATTTTTTATTTGGGAAAGAATCAAATTGTAACATATGTGTAAAACTCATGACGATACCAAAAAAAAAAAAAAAAAAAGAGAGAGAAAATATCGTCGCATTTGCATTAGTGTCTCTAATTTTTGTTTGCAAACAGATTCGTAATTATTTCCCCTGTGCTCACTGATGCATAACGAGCACAAATGCATAACGAGAACGAATGTTTTCCAGTAAATGTTAATTCTAATTTGGAGAATTTTATAGTTTCACTATTTCTCACTACATAGTCTTCTATCTACGTTTTTGGATATTTTGATAACAGATTTCCCTATTAAATGTTTAATTTTCTCTATAAATATTTGTCTTAAATTGAAATTGTTTTGAATTTACTACATAAGCAAAGTTGCCCGAAGGAGAAGAGCTCAAGTAATAGATATTCTACGTAAAAGCAACCTATTGTAGAATGATGATGCTTCTTACCTTCAGCACATAATCTTAACGTTAGAGAGTCAGAGAGAGAAAAATCCTGTTTTTCCTCCCCTATGACCACTCATCTTAAAGCTCTACCTATAATGATTCGTGTCACATAATTTCGGCTCTCCAAAGACATTCATATTTATTATTATTACTATTATTATTATTATTATTATTATTATTATTATTCCTGAATATGCCACCATTACATAATGTTGTAACTTTAGACATCTTAGTTTATAGTGCTTTCTTTAGTCATAATTTGAGCAACCACGTCACAAAATTTAAAATGTATGAGGGGGCACGACGTTTTATTTCCCCTCCTCTCTTTTCAGCACCCTCCAACACAAGGTATATAATTTCTGAGAAGCAGGGCAGACAAAATGAATAAGAAATACATTTAGAGCATCCTTTCGTCCTTCGTGAATGTAATATCACGTAGCATTTTTTATTCTACTGAAGACGACCCTAGGCCGTTATGGTTAGGTAACAAAAGAAATACCTAATATATTTATAGCGCCCCTTAACTGTAATATTACCTCTTCTTTATTTGTTCGAGGCTTCCCTACACAACCAAGGGTGACAAAAAGAATAGGAAAAGTGTCTAAAGATTACAAAAGACTTTATAGCTTGTCAGAAACAAGGCAGTATATACACAACATTGCTTTCGTTAACAAGTGTTTCACCCTTGAGTCGCTTATAAAATTAGGCAGAATAACTTTTGCCGATCATTGGTTTGGTGTCGAGCTAATAACGATGAGTGTGTTTATTTACATCACTGTTAAAGAAATCGCAAACTTTCTGAAAGGAACTTACTTAGGAAACAGATCTTCCTTCTACTTAGCCAGAGCCCACTCTGAAAAATTGCAACTGGCGTTCTGAGTGAAAGTTCTATGGGACTATTAGAAAAATATATTCCCGTTTCCACGCTGATGGTAGAATTTCTTAAACCGTTATTGAATTACGTTCGAAGGGTAGGCGTAAATAGCGCCCCGCAACAATGTGGCGTGGGGACCGCACAAGCTGCAAGGACAAAAAGTATACAGAAAGTACGCAGGGGCGGAGCAGGCCAAATTTTCACACGGGCAAAGTGACTTTTTGGCGCCCTTCCCCTAGTAGTAGCCTATATTTTACATTTTATCATAGTGTTTTTAATAGTTTAAACCAGGAGCGTCATTTCAGATTTTGCTTTGGGTGGGGGGGCAAGACCTCTTGATATAAGTAAAATTTCGCGTTTTTCACTGATTTATTACTATTCTAATGATAAAATCTATATACATCTCAAACTCAGGGGGGGGGGCAAATGCCCCTCCCTGCCCTCCCTAAATGACGCCCCTGTTTTAAACCCATTTTCAAAAAGAAATCCTTACCTAGGAAAACTTCACAAAGAATATGGCCCGCTATAAACAATACCAACTCCACCTCCCCTGGTCTAGTGGCTAGCACGCCTGCCTTCTGTGGTACCGGGTCCAATTCCCGGTGGATTACTGTTGAACGATAAAAGTGGTTCGGATTCCACTATAATTAGTATCCACATCTCCCTTGCCCATTAAGGCATAACCGTCGAACGCTAAACTCAAGCAAACAAACAAACAATACTTAATTCCCGGCACTCTTTATTCTACATGCCATCTCTCAATTTTTCGATCAGCCCCCTTAGTACTATGAAACTCTCTTCTTCCATAGTGAAATGGAAAAAGATCATATAATTGCCACTACTTTACAAGAATATAAACCAAAAACGTCAGTTGAAAGCACATTATAAATTTACTTTTTGAGGCTCGTTTTGGTGCCCCTCTTTCTCTGGCGCCCCGGGCAGTCGCCCGGCCCTTAGTCCGCCCTTGAAAGTACGGACGCATAACTAAGGACTGCGGAGGAGAGGTTAACCTTCATGTTATGCCACTGGTTTGACGTGTTTGAAATGTTCAGTAAGTGATCGGTTAGTGAAATAATTTCGACGGTTACTGATGTTTAAAGTTTAGCTAAGACAAAGCTACCTAATCAAATACATTTGATATCGCGATGTCACAATTTGATTTTTCCTCACATAAAAAAGATAAAAACAATAGTAATAAAAACCCTTACTCGTACTGGGCTCCTAACTAAGTAACAACCTAATTCTTACAGAATAGTTGCTCTGACCAACTGAGTTTCGATTTCTTACGCGAAAGAAGTCTGTTATATTAAGAGGCATGCTTTTCATTATCAAAACTGTTCGAAGTAATACGAACATGGCTTAAGAACAGAGACGGAACTGAATTACCACTCGATTGACCTTGAGGGCAAATCACCAAAGCGTAGCTATAAACTTAAGTTCAGCATGCATTTCTCTGGAGTTGTGTTCAGTATTCCTATCTGCCAGTCATGCTTGTTCGTAGGAGTAATATGTTACAAACCTGACCTTTCGATACAGCACAATAGCAAAAGAATAAAAGGGAAGGAATTCTTGCCCTTGTGAACGTTGGATACCACCATGTGCAATAAAACTGTCGCGTCTCCTTGAAGTGATATTTTATCGAAAATAACTCGTTTTCCTTTATATAGTCTATCCGAAGTTTTTGAGGGTTTCAAAATGAGGAAATGTTACTGACAAACAAGGACGCATTTAGGGGTGGGTCCAGGGGGTCCGGACCCCCTCTGAAACCCCAACTTTTCTGTAAATTTAGCCTAATTTTGGGGATTATCTTTTAAAATTTTATTATAATTTATCCTAATATTGAAGTCGGACCCCTCCCGAAATAAATTACTGCATACGTGTCTCTGACAATTTTCAATATATTCGTTAAATAATAAAGTAAAATAACTAAATTAGGAGCAAAAAGCTTTAATAATAATAATAATAATAATAATAATAATAATAATTGAAGTGAGCTTAACGAGTTTCAACCGTACGACTCAACCAACGTTTGGGTGCCTGTTCGTTCCTCTCATAAAAGACATTTCATTTTAATGAAACTTGTAAGTGCCTTCTTTTAGCTCTGCGGAGTAACTATTGCTTAGAATATGAATCTGCAAAACATAAGAGGTAAAATTAACCAAATGGTGCAAGTTTCCACTTATATATATAAAACAATTTTGCAATATCAACTACGTGAATCTTGTCCCATAAAAAAGCCGAAACCCCTACACCGAAGAGCCCTCCGAGATTTGATCATTGTCCACTCGGACTGAATTTGTCATTTGGAACCAACACTTTAATACGAAGCAAAATATTTCTTTAAAATAGACGAAAAATTCGAAAGTTATAAACATGTTAATAATTTTGCCTTTTCTCATAAGGGGGCCGTATTAGCCTACACTGAAGAGCCCCACGAGATTTGATCATTTACCACTTGGACTGAAATTCTCATTTGAAACCAAAACTTTAATATGAAGCCAAAAATTAAACTTTTACTTCAATTTAAACTGACTGGGTTCCGGTTCCCCCCACTATTGTTTAGTTTAGTTAAGTGGTAATTTGTGACAGCTTCACATCATCAAAAGAATGTTTCACTTCCCCTCCCCTCCCCCAGGAGTTCGTGCTGGATCCACCACTGGAATCAACAGACACTCTTCCTATTCTTTTTGTCACCCTTGATTGTGTAGGGGCTCCCTCGTACAAATAAAGAAGCGGTAATATTACAATCAAGGGGCGCTATATATTAGGTATTTTTTTAGTTACCTACCCCTAACCGCAAAGGGCCATCTTTCGTAGAATAAAAAATATTACGTGATATTCCAGTCATGAGGAGGATGCTGTAAATATATTTCTTATTCATTTTGTCTGTCCTGCTTATCAAAAATTACTTTCTGTTGGAAGGGTACTGAAATGAGAGGGGCAAAATAAAAAGTCGTACCCCCTCCTACATGGTTGCTCAAATAAGTACTAAAGAAAGCATTTTAAACTAAGATATTTAAGATTTAAACTAGGAAACTAAGATATCCTTACATTATGTAAGGATGGCATATTCAGGATTATTATTATTATTATTATTATTATTATTATTATTATTATTATTATTATTATTTGAATGTTTTTGGAGCACCGAAATTTTGTGAGACGAACAATGATATGTAGAGGTTTAAGATGGGTGGTCATAGAGGAGGAAAAACAGGATTTTTCTTTCTCTGACTCTCTAACGTAAAGATTATGTGCTGAAGGTAAGAAGCATCATCATTCTACAATAGGTTGCTTTTACGTAGAATATCAATTACTTGAGTTCTCCTCCTTGGGTCTACTTACCTTATGTAGTAAATTCAAAACAATTTCAATTCAATACAAATACATTGTAAAACTTTTCCGTAATTAAACATCTAGGGCAGTGGTGTCCAATTATAATAAGCCTGAGGGCCATAACTGTCTTTACTAGTAAGGTGGAGGGCCGCAGCTAATAATAATAATAATAATAATAATAATAATAATAATAATAATAATAATAATAATAATTATTATTATTATTACACTACAAAAGAAAAATATAAAAAATATATTTGAAATTTAACATTCCTATTCAATGTGACTAATGAGGATGACTAGCAGCGTTTACAAGGGCTTTGGTATCTACATCCATTCCTCTTGTAAAAGATGTAACCCGCAGATGTAAGAGAGAAGAATCTCCAAGGCAGCTTCTGGAGCGATTCTTTGCAATTTTCATGGTGGAAAATGCACTTTCGCACAGATAAGTACTACCAAACAGTGACACTATTTTCCAACACAACACACAAAAGCTAGGGAAACGTTTGTTAGAAAGTAGTCTGAAAAATCTACTCCTTTCTTTGTTCTTGTCTGAAACAATGGGTCAGACTGAAAGTCACAAAGTTCGAGCTGTAAGTTTGGAGCTTGTTCTTCGATGTTTATTGTCAATGCATTAGTAAATAATGCTATGCAGTTTTTTTAATTTGTCAAAATCTGAGAATCTCGCATTAAATCCATTCATGATACTCTCGATGTTTCTACAGAACTCAGAAAAATTAAACGCTTCCTTTTCAAAATCTAATGTCAGACGATTGCAGCTTGGAAAGTATGCTAAATTGTGTTTATCACAAAAAGTGGTGTATTTCTTGCGCGCTATGGCTTCTAGGCAAAGTTCGAGGAAGAAAGGGTCTGATTTAAAAAGCTAGATCAAATATAAATTCGTTCATTGAAGTAATCGCCCCTTTCAGCAACGGTTACATTACTGACTCCAGTGTTGTCTTGGATGCCTGCTCCTTTTTGTTGTATAGAAGCGCTAAATGGATGCCTTATTCCGAAAGAAGAGTGGAAACATTAAATGAATGAATGAATATAAATTAAAATATTATCAGTTATAACAATCGTAAATCATGAAAGCTTTGTGGGCCGCAGGAAATGGTTTGGCGGGCCGCCATTTGGACAGCCCTGATCTAGGGAAAATTAAACATTTAATAGGGACATCTGTTATCAAAATATCCAAACACGTGGATAGAAGACTATCTAGTGAGAAATATTGTGAAACTTTATAAAATTCTCCAAATTAGAATTAACATTTACTGGGAAACATTCGTTATGCGCCAGCGAGCATATGGTGAGCAGTGAGCACAGGGGAAATAATTACGAAACTGTTTGCAAACAAAATTAGGGACGCTAATGCAAGTGCGACAACGGCATTTTTTCTTTTTTTGGTATCGTCATGAGTTTTACACATACGTTACAATTTGATTCTTTCCCACATAAAAAAATAAATAAAATAACCGTAGTGTAGTGATAAAAATGACAACGGCATTTCAATGGGATCGAACCCGCTACCTTCAGCATACAGTCTCGTTGCTTTAACTAACTGAGCTATTTGCTTCTTACGTGAACTGAGCCTGTTCCGGTAAAGACGATATTTCATTACGATCGTCCTACCAATTCGTCCTTTTCCATAGATAATTTCCACTATTTGCTCTATCTTTATGTTAATACTTAGCATATATTCATATATTTGGAGTTTGCAGTTAATGCATATAATAAGACATACTAGAAATATTCGTTAAAAGTTTAGTTTGTAGATTTAATCCACATTTCTCTCAATGACATAGATGTCGCTGCTTCGTGTTGAAATGCAGAATTCCCTCGTGTTCTTGAAAATTTCCCACTTTAGCAGAGTTGGTAATTCTCGAGATTTCTGTCGATTTAATGTTTTTTGCTTCTAATTTCTTTATTTTAAGCTAATATCTAACACAAATATTAAAAACGGGTTTGTTATTAACCTGTCCTGCTGGGGAAACCTTCCGAAATTTCGAACATGTAAAGAAAACGGAGATATTTTCAAAAAACTTCAAAATAAAGAGAAGCGTCATTTATTTTGCTCATGGTAGTACATGTAGGCCCCTACGAGAGATGATCATTCTACTGTAACCACATATATTGCCACAGTTCGTAAGAGTTCATGTATTTTAATTACGTATATTAGAAATAGTTACACTGAACATACTTTAAGCAAGCCATCTAGCAAAAACAAGTAACGCTCATTAATGGAAAAGTTATGGGGGAATTACTCTTAAACACAATGGGTAAAGTATCGCTTCCTCACTCGCTCACACTGCATTAAATTCTCTCTTTCTGCACCCCTAACAAGATATTACGTATTTCATTTTACAAAGGGGGACACTGTTGCTCAGTGGTAGAGCGTTCACCTCTGGTGCTTGGGGTCCCGGGTTCAAACCCTGCTCCCGCCAAGTGAACTTTGTGGTGGACGAACACCGTGCTCGTGGGTTTTCTCGGGGTTCTCCCGTTTCCTCCCACTTTCTTCATTCCACCATTTCAGTCATCTCTCATCATCACCGTCTCCTTTAGCCTAACCGGCATAACCGTGGGACGTAAAACTTAAAGATGTCATTTCATTTTCATTTTTTCATTTTACAAAGTACGTTGCAATCATTTACTTAAGTTCCAATATTTATTTTTCTCACTTGTTACCTTCCTTAATATAGAGTTAGTATGTACAAAAAACCTGTGACTAGCACACGATTAACATTCTGAATACTGCAACACATGTTTAAAATACGCATCTTCATATTTCTTACATTTTTCAAATATATTCCCAACACTTATCCAAAGACAAACAACATCTAACTTAAATTTCTCTCATTCAATTACATTCTTTTATTCATGTCTTGGAAAACTATTTGAGTATTCACCACATTTCGCAAGATTTGCGACGGGCATGCTATTCTAACACAAATTCAAAGGGGGAAGTCCATCGCACAGTTCCTTGATAAAAAAATGAATAAACAAACGTAGTTATTTTTTTCGAGTCCAGCTGTGGGAAAGTGTCATACATCTAAAGGAAAAGCCTACACCTTTATGTAAAATTTGCAATATTCGCATATATCTCGGGAAATTGCCCCCACTACAACTGAAAACTTTATATAACTTCATTATGGGAACACTTTATGAATAGATCTGTGCACTTGATACTGACTGACTTTTTAAATATTAGGGAATCTTTTAAATCTTCTTGTTATACAAGCAAGACAAAAGTCTATCTTTCTGTTGAACTTAATTATTTTACACTACAGTAAATAAAACAATATATTTTGAAAATCATCTGTAGTAAATATTGAATATGTATCTGTTCTAAAAGTGTTCTCGGCGATTTTTTGACTCGAGACGCGATCGAAACTGAGACATAGTCTTCAAACAATATAAAGTATGGACTACCTATAAAATAAAACGAGACTAAAAGACATAGTCTTCAAACATCGATTTGCTGCGTAAGTTCACCACAAGACACGACAAAAGTAAGGCTTAGTCTTCAAACAATAATATAAATAATCGTAAAACAATTCAGGGGGCGCTAACACCCTCAAATCTCTTTTCAAAAGCAAATATTTCGCTTATTCGTGGGGCAAGCCCGCCCATTCTGGAAGCTGGCTTTCCCCCGGTATTGGCAAACACGGAGGGCGCTATGGCCCAGGCTAGGTTCCCCTGGTTTGAGGGCGCTATGGTCCCCGCAGGTTTGAAACATACTGGCGAAAATTCTTGGTTCGATTCTACACCGTGTTAATTATTTTCATAAGAAAAAGCAATGTGTCAATTTTCTACGGAGATTTCCCCCTTCGATCCTTATGCAAATATATCTAATCAATTATAATAATATAAAACTTACTTGAACAAGGCACACAACAAAAATCCAAAAAGAAATACGTTTAAGAAACAGAACGTAACCGCCTCGCAACGATAGATTGTCTCTACAATGATTGTGTACTGCATTTATGTAATATTTTTTATTTATTAATTAACGTAAGAGAGAGTGGAATAGAGGAAAAGCAAAGTAAATAAATTTGCTTTGTAATACCGCCTGGGATCAGTCTACAAAGAGGAAAGGAATTGGGTTGTTTGAGGAATGCCTAATTCCATTTCAATAACTTTCACCGACTATTTTTTATGTTTGATGAATTCACGCACTTTTTCGATGTTTTCTTCCGATAATCCGGTTCTGGGACGGCCTGATCTTTCGTCATTATCCAGCGTCTCTCTACCCGATTTGAATCGCCTGAACCACTCGTAAACTTGCGTACGGGATAGACACTCATCACCATATGCATTTTGTAGCATTGGGTGCGTTTCACTAAAAGTTTTACCCAGTTTAACACAAAACTCAATTGCAGCTCGTTGTTTGAAACTCATTTTCCGACCGATGTACACAACACACTGACAGTTGAAACGCAATAACTTTGTTTCCGTGCATCCAAATGTCATGACATTTATACCAGTTGTCAATGAGGGACTACGCCATCTACCGGTAAAATATTACAACAGATGGCACTAGTGGTACTATTTGTTTTCAAAAGTTCGGTTTCAGGCATCAAAAGTCGTCAGAGAGTTAAGGGGGAAAAAGAAGTAAACATCCTTTTGTGACAAGAAATGTATGTCAGTTGTCGCCGGGGAAGGAAGGATCGTGTTCAAGCAAGAAAGTCTGAACGTTGATGGGGCAAAGGGAAAAGGGGAATCTTCCATTCACTCAAAACTAGAGGAAATGATTGACAGCTAACCACCTCCCCTTGGTTAAACATTGTGGGTGTTCTTTGGTTAACTGTTCTTTGGTTAACCAATCATATCGCGAGGATGTTTGCGTGGGGTACAAGAGAGTTGAACCTTCAGTCATGCATTGGAAACTGCAGAGAACACAGGGCTGTGCCTATGTTCGACTCTGTAGTGGGCACAGTCGGGAAATAGCTAAGCTAAGCGGCAAAGTTTGTCATTTTAAGAAGAAAGCTAGAAGGAAAGGAGTGCAGTTCGCAAAGAAAAAAATAAATGAAAAATAAATAAATATTCAATCCCTTTCCTTCCCAATTCCTTATTTACAAAGTTACTGTAACCAATCGTAATACTTTACGTAGTAAAACAAAGCACCATTACAAATCATTGCTAAACATCGGAAATTCATGGTTAATGCAAGAGCATGAAGGGTAATGTTTCAGGGAGTCCTTCAATGGTGTAATCATATTCATTATTCATAATTTTCTAGTTCAATAAGAGTGTTCGATTAGTTACGAGCTTTGCAACTAAGATCATAATTAAATTAATGGGGAAAAGAGCTTGTGGGAGCTAGGGAGCGCGTTTTAAGCCATATACTGAAGTTCTAATAATCTGAAACATAGTTTTAATTTTAATTTGATTATAATTTTTAAAATTTCGATTAAAGAATCGTGTAGGATCATTTTTGAAGCTAGGGATCGCGTTCAAAGCCATATACTGAAGTTCTAATTATCTGAAACATAGTTTTAATTTTAATTTGATTATAATTTTTAAAATTTCGATTAAAGAATCGTGTAGGATCATGTTTCAACAAGAAAAGAGGTCACTCCAGTTCCCAAAACAACCTCTATTGCACAAGTAATAAAGCCACCTCCCCCAGGAACATACCCAAGGCCGGGGCGGCAATACTGAGAAGAAAATAAACAAGTTATAAAGCAATTAAGAAAACAATAAATGTATTGTTGTATAGAAGTAGCTCCATTTCTACTTATAAGTTGCTTTTGTAGTATAATCTTTTTAAGTAATGAATGGGGAATTTAGGTTTGGATTTAGGTATAATACGAATAATATACGGGAGTGAAACGTGATGTCCCACAAATGTGTTCATCAAGATTTTACGAATACTTATATTTTAAATCAGTTTCTTTTTTTAAAAAAAAAACAGCTGGTTCAAACCATGTTGGTTTAAACCAGCCAACCTTGTTCCTTACACTTCCAAAGCAGGCTTTTTCTTTGAGGCAGTTTCTGGGTCGATAAGGGAATATTCTCTCTTAGTTTAAACAATGAGATTTTTTTGACACTACAAAATAATTTTTCCCTTAGGTAATTATTTCTCCCTTAGTATTTCTCTAAGAATTTACACACCAAATGTCCCAAATGGCATTCAGCGCAAACGCTTCAACGAAACTACAGTTTAATTTCTGACGGAGCGTTCCTTAACAAATCGCACTGCTTGAAGTAGTACATATTTTCTTCAGCTTCTTTCATTGTAGAAAAAAATTCTAATTACTGCTAAATTTCGCTGTTAACACTATTGCTAATCCTCTTTTCATCTTAATCCAGAACGTTATGAAAATTAACAGTCAATATATTAGTGGTATTTAAAACCGTTTATGTTTCTAATTTTTAAGTGTACTGTTTTGTAAGCTTGAGCTTTTTTAATTTTGTAGTTAAATACAAGCTTGGAAATTAGGTATCTGTACACAACAATGTTTTCTCAGTTCAAAATTGAGAGATGATTAAAATAAAAAAGCGCAGGTTATAAGAAATCACTTCTAAGTGATTCGGGCGGATTTTCGTACCTGTTAATGACATGTATGTTGTCAAGGTTTTGCAGATATATAATTTACAACTATGTTAACTGAAAGAAATATATATTTATTCTTATGATGCTTATTTACTTTAGCTCTGGTTTAAGGTAAGCAGAGGATAATATAGCACGGAAATTTCAAAGCAATAATTCAGGAAAATAATACTATTGCAACAATCGAGAAAACTAATAAAAGTATGTAGTTCAAGCAATGAGATTTCCTTAGGAAAACGCACTAAGGATGATGATAATTGGACATTGAAACGTTGATTGGATTGCATTTCGATATTTCGGTGAGTGCATATGTTCAGAATAATTAATGTGTGTTTTATTGCATCATTAAGTAATTCTCTCACACTTATTCACAGTTTTATGATATCTTGTTGAAGAAGGCATAGCAGATATATTTCTATTACTGAAAAAAGCAGCGTTGAGCTTTCAACTATATATCATATGCTCATTATTAGAATTAGCTTTATGTTTAAAATGTTATTTCGTCTTGAGCTTATAACATTATCACGACCCTCGCTATGTAACTGACAAATATTTGTTAGAGGAATGGAGAACAATTCTGTACCAAACGGAATGGATATTATTATATTCACAAAGAAATAATGACTGATTACTCTAGATGGACTCACTTCTTTTGAAATGCGAAACTGTATATTGGCTTGAAAGTAGATGTGCGGGAAGACTCTCAATATCAGTTTCCTTCGTACACATTATAATACTTCATTTTAAAAATTTCGGTAGAATTTCTGAACACAAGAAACATGGTGAATAGGATTAGAAGAAAAAGTGGAGACCAGATGTAATTCGGAAAGGCGGCGCTCAGCAGAGAATAAAATGTTCTGTAACTACTTTGCAATCATATATTTGCATATAAAATATATACCACACAACCTAACCAAGATGTTTGTGCCCTTCAATTGTAGCCGGAAAGAAAGAAAAAGAAAATTGCAATTCCAAAATATTTTCATTTCGTATAAAATTGAAATCTAGATTAACTAAGCGAGATTGCAGTTTATATTTGCTTACTGTATTTCACATGGAACCTTGGTCAAGTAATATGAATTCTTAGTAGCGAAAGAGATCGATCTTACGTCCAATAATAAGGCCATTATGTGTAGTTAAGCTGTAATCGCTTACTTCCTGCATACGCGAAAATCCTATCTTACTTCTCCATGTTTTAATTCACTGTTCGAATGGCCTTTTCTACAACAAGGACGACTCAAATTCGAACATAGTACATAAATATTCTAAGTAATTTTAGAATAAACAGAATGCATAAGGAATTTTCCTTACGGGACCTTCCTCGAAACCAGGTGCCACGGTAGTAAAATGAGAGAATTCATGCTACACACGACACTAATACTCGTACATCTGGTCACAAAACATGCAGTTCTTGCCTAAGATAGTGTGCATTGGTTCCACGCTATCTTCCATGGTCCGCTGCTGAACTAACTTTTCTTCCCTCTTTTTTTTTTTTAACACTTCATGCGAAAGATATGGAAGTTAGATACCATGTTGGTCATATAGTTTTCCATTTTCTTCTATTTCTAATACCGGTTAGAAGGATTGCAACCCCTCCTCTCACAGGATAATGAGTCATTTGAAGAGATACCACGTGGAATAAATTTCTACAAGTAGGAATACGAGACTTGTTAGAATTATTAAACACGTAAGATGGACACCAACTTAGTATAATCGCTCTAATCAATTGAAATATCCGCGGTGATTCTCTCTGTTTAGCGCTGTAGGCTTCTAATATTTCAGCAAGCCTCAGGTGGTAATGTGGAAAAGCAATGAAAGAAGCATTAGGATTTATTTCAATAATGCTACAACTGATTGTCAAAATGTACCTATCCACCGATCTGAGGCTCTTACAAAACAATTATATTTGGATCTGAAATACTTAAAGTAATCGGATTACAAGCGCGAGATTAAAGTTTGACTCCCTCTAGATTTCTTCTGCTTACTTACATCAAAAGTTTCTTTGCGTGTTTTTCAATCACAGGGAAAAGAAATTGCCACCTAGCTGATACATACGTCTCTAATAGTTTCCGTACTCGTAAGGTTAACGACATAGAATTGTCTATAGGTAGAATATCCAGACAAAATTTAGCACGTGGAAATAAGAATTTATAATTTGTGATTTTCTTTTTAAACTCACCTCGTCTGGACATCCGTTCTCTGCGAGTGTTTAATTGACAGGTTACTAACTGGTGGTCTTGGGAACTAGTATTGGAATTTTCAACATTCGATTGTGAAAACACTGCAGCCCCGTTCCATCAGATGGATCTTCAATGTAATGCACCGCATTACTGTCCAGCAAAATTTCGTCAATTGGTGGAGTCATTCTAATCGTGGTGACAGTGGCGTATCCTGAGTTTTGAGGTTGGGCATGCAATGTTCCACTACCACTATATTATTATTATTATTATTCGTAAAACGCTCCAGCACTCTTTATGGTGGAACATTCTACCTTGCGGCGTAGAATAAACTTTACATCTGTTTCAGTATCATGGTGATGATGATGATGATTGGTGTTCTGCCCGAAGGCGTCTTTGACCCGAAGGTCCCATGGTGTTTTTCCATTGCCTTCCATGGGATGATGATGATGTCCTAAGGATGGGACCTACAGCTTAACGGGATCCGAACCACTTGTCTCTCCACCGGGAATCGAACACGGGACCCCTTGATTACAAGGCGACGAGCGTAACCACTCATTCACGGGGGACACAATATTGAATGATGAAAAGAAATATATTTTGTTCAAGTGCAAACAGTACACTGTTGAGAAACGAATGTTCCACTGTTAATTTCTAACTAAATTTCAAAATCACTTTCATGCTTTAAAATGCTTGCACTTCCTCTCCCGCTGATAAAATAACGTAGTTCAAGTATATTCTTACTAGGTAACTATTGAACGATTTGAAAATACACACTATTCACTCGGAAACACAACTAAGGAATAATATAATCAATCCAAGGGTTAATTTAATCCAGCCAATAATCAATCCAATGCTGTGCTGAATTTGCTTCTCCAGTTTAAGCTCTTAAAAAAAAAAAAGGTAGTGGTAAACCAAATAAGTTGGCAGCTGTGACTGAGGACATGAGGAAGATTGTCAGCGAAGACAATCATCCCCTTTCTCAAAGAGGGACACCTTCGAGCAGGCAGACACATTGCGCTTTTTTTTATCTCCCTCTCTCTCTGTTTCGTTTGACAGAAGAGCAAAAAGAATGTGGATGCTCCAATCGCCTATGTAACGCTGTAATGAAGTCCCAGTCGTCATTGCATTTCCTCTTGCCCCTCTCGCCCAGAAACTTACGAAACTAATGGATACTTTCTTATATATGTTCCTCGCTACGTTCCAGCGGTTTCTCAAGCATTTATATAACTCCAAAGTTTGTTTGTTACATTGGTATGCACATCTATAAGCGCATCCTAATAGTAATGCGGAATTAATACTTAAAAAAAAAAAATAGTTTGGGAAAAAGAAGGGGGTTCAATGCTCTTTTGCGTTACTCTTGTACCCACCATTCTCTGTAAATACAACATGTTCAAAAAGAGTAGACTATCAGAAAATAATTAGAATTATGATAATACTCACCAATTACTTGAAAGGAAAATCCACTCGTCTGGTCTTCTTGCAAAATTCCTCGGTGACTTTGTCAAAGAATGAATCGTTGCTTTTCATTTCTATTAGATCTTTCTCTATAGACATCATCGCCAAAGCCAAAAGACGTTCTTGTCCTTGAGAATTTCTCTGGAATGCTTTTATGCGTTTCAAGGCCGAAAATGAACGTTCCAGTGATGACGTAGTTGAAGGTATAACTCTAATTAATTCGCACAGTTTAAGTTCTTGAAGGCCAGTCTGTAGACCATTTGAAACTAAGAAGTTGTAAATATCTCCCAAACTCCTTCCCACAAAATGATCAGAATTATAGACACCCTTAAGCTCGGCTTTCAATCGTACAAAATCAAAGAGCTTTGCGTACATTTTCTCCAATTGCACAAACTGTTGTTCTGGAAAATCTTTTGAAAATTTAGAACAATCAAGACGTTCCAAAAAAGACATTTCTGGCAGTGAATCAAAACGGTGCTGCAGCTGCAATATTATGGTGTCATATATTTCACAATAAAGCCTCTTGAATTCCTCCTCTACTGATGAGGAATTGGCTTGTTTTCGACGTTTTGTCGGCGGATCATTAGATAGTAAGCTGTCGCGCCAAACTTCTTCAAAACCATTGTTGCGTTTTGATGACAGTCTCTTCTTCAGTTTCAGTATTTCTTTTGAACAATACGCAATGTCTAAAGACTTGTACTGTAAGATATTAAACACTACATCGGTGAAAGTGTATACGTCTTGAAACAAATTTAGAAGAAAATTAAACTGAAAGTCATTTAACTTTGCAAGAAATCCGTCTGCCTCTTGTACGGTAATACTATCCCAATCCCCAGAAGATTCTAAGATGGCTTCTAATAGTTCCTGGAGCTGATCTTTGCTGTTAGCAATAGTTTGCACTAATCGGCTGGAAAAGTTCCATTTCGTAGCTGCAAGTTGTGGGAATCTTTTCTGAACAAATGTGTCCAACATATTAGTTCTTTTTGTTGAAGAAGAGAAAAATGCAGCGATTTCATTAATCGTAACGAAGAATATGCGACAAGCACTAATAAAGGAAACGGATTGTGACAACACAAGATTTAGCTTATGCGTGTAACAATGTATAAAAATCGCCTCCGGAACAATTTCCCTTACCCGCGTCTGGACCCCTCTTTATGTCACCTGCTAACCCTGCAGCCCCGTCGTAAGTTTGTGCGATCAGTTTATTTTTGCACTCAAACTGTTCTAAGACTTTCATAATTAGATTTGTTAATGCTGCAGCACTACGATCAGAACTAACGTCACTAAACCCTAAAAATCTTTCAACAACGTTATTGTTGTGACTGTAACGCAACACAGTAGATAACTGGGATAGATTGGTGACATCTGATGTTTCATCGATCATAATAGATACGAAACGACTTGTTTTGATTTGAGATTTAATTTCTTCAACCATAACTGCACCCACACTTTGTATTAAATCATTTTGAATTAAGGGAGATGTACCTGAGAAAACCTTAGATGTGGTCAAATGGTGTTTCAATTTTGCATCAAATTCTGATAACTGCAGGATTTCCACGTAGTTGTCTCGGTTGTTCGATTCTTCGCTTTCGTCGTGCCCGCGAAAAGGTAATTCTTGCTTGCCTAAAAGACACGTCACATACGTTAGTCTTTTCAAAATTTCCCTATTCTCTTTTACGGTTTCATTATGTTTTCTAATATCCTCTCGCTTTTGCTTATCAAATTGTACGTCTATTCTAATTTTGCCAAAGTTATTAGTGCATTAACGTGAGAGTCCGATTTTTCGTGCCTTGTAATAGCAGTATGAAGGTTTTTCAGGTCTGCGTAGCCCTGGTTTTTACTGTTCCATGGTGAGTTTTCGGTTCCGAACAAAACACAAGGACAACAAAATAGTTTGCACAAATTTTCCGAACCGCAAAGCCACACAGTTTTATTATACACGTCGGGATTAAAATTGCGCACACAAGTTTTGTTTTGTGACTTTAAGTTCGTTAGAGCTGGAGTGGGTCATCCATTTCTTACTATAAGTAACTTTTCCTCCATAGGGCGAGCACTGAAAGGTTTTTCAAACAAGTTCAAAATTACGTCTTCTCTATCCATAGTAAACACTAAAAAGATACACTTCACACAAGACACAACACTAACGATAAAGTAAAACGCACGCACTATAAATATTTCATACAGCGAAACGAAATAGAGTTAAAGACCGCACCGCACCACACAGCATTCATAAAACTTTTTTTCATACACCCATACTCTCTTGCATTTAGATCCGACAACGCTGCAAAAGCAGAAGAAATTCTGCTTTCACGTCAGACATTTTTTTAATGCTTTGTTTCCAACCACTTAAGCATTTTTTTTCACTAAACAAATTCACACACATTTAAATCACATCTGCGCGATTCTTTATTTAACAAATAGTACATTAAGTGACTACAAAATAAATGTATTTGAGATAATGTCAATACATATTCTCCGTACAAGTAATTTAATTCATTTAGCTCATTTCCTTCATTTAGCTAATGCAATTAAATTGAGGGAGTATTTGGTATATCTTTGATTTAGTCATTTCGTGTATATGTATAGATAGCAACTATGCTGCGTGCAACTTTCGAGTTGCATGCATTTTGGATTTCTCTCGCTTCTTTCACCCAATAAAACACAGGTTTACAGGCTAGCGGACGACAAGGATCTTGAGCAAATGCCTACACATGTTATCAAGAATACTGCAGCGCCACACGTGAACAGTTTTCTCAACTACTGACTGCCAGCTTTCGTAACGCGTACTGGCCTATGATATCAAGGGAAGTTCCGTAATTTTTCAGTCTTGGCTCCTTGAAAATTAATTAAAAATAAATAAACTAGAGTAAGAACGCATGCAATGCATGCCTTGCATTCATGCAGAATACGCCGCTGCGTGGTGATAATTCTAAGGAAGGAAAAAATAGTATTAATGATATTGATATTTAACATCAAATTTAACTTAATACTTGGTTAGAAATACTTTGAAAAAGCAAAACACGTGTACAAAGAAAGAACTAACACAGACTGATGCCTGAAGAAATATGTATCGTGAAAATAATATCATCCAGGAAAACATGTAGTCAGAGGAATATAAATAATCTTAGGGTATGAGAAGAATGTTAATATAACAATTGTTCCCATAAGTATGTTCTTAAGACCATTTCGTAAAATGGAGACAGGATATTGGATAGTAAGCTTGTAATGCCCCTCGATCTCGGTCCGATAGGAGTCAACACTGAAATTTCAAATTAAGAAAGAAATCCTTACCCCCCCCCCACAAGACCAGAGGCAAGCAGCCGTGAAAATTTCCAGAAAACAAGACTTAATATTATTCAGTTTTTCAAAGTATTATGGCAAATCAGAGCTAATTCTCATCTGATAATAATTTATTAACAATAATTCAAATATCACAACAGCTGAATAAATAATTTGAATTAAAGATTGAGTTGAACATGTATGCAAGTAACAATTTCCTTGAATTATGCAAGCTACCTTACAATAATTAATATTTAATTCAATATACAATATACAATACCTTTGTTAATAGATCGATTTTCCAATTTAATCAAGAATTTTAACGTTTTGACAACTTACTAATTTATGAACGATGCAGCAACAAATGACGTAAGGTAGTATTTCGGGAACTAATTACTTAATAGAACGAGGCAGCAACAAACCACATACGCTAATAACTTAAGTAATGATTACGTAATAGTTGAATACGCTAGTCTTTCTTAAAACTTGTCTTGCAATTTCTGGAATTTACTTTCTTTCAAATACAGAAACTGATCCGAGTTCGATTTCTCGTTAAAATTAGACTGATCAACCAAATGGAGCAAATAACTCGACCGAGCACATACATTAAATGTCACAGACACAGAAAGGATAGAAAGGGAAGTTAACTTGTTTCTTACCTTTAATTATCCGCAATCTGCTCACCCTCCTATTTCCTTCTCTGTCTGTGCCCAATGTTAATAAATCCAAAGAAAGAAATAGAGAACTAACTACCAGCAAACAAGCAAACAACGACAGTTTCCTTCAACAAACTCCCTCCTGGATTCGGCCATTCGACAAATACTCAAAGCAAACAGCCAGCGGCAGCTACTCGCAGCAACACCCAGCGGAAGCAGCGACAGGTCACAACTGACCTCCCACTACCTACGGAGCCACGAGGCAGGGAAGAAACGCGTTGTTGCGACATCATCATAACTACAACCTCTTATTATGGACATCAAAGAAGAAATAAATAATGTATGTTGCTAGCAGAAATAATATTGGATTATGTGAATTAAAAGTAATAAGTATTTAACTTAACATAATTTTTATTCAATTTTATTTAACTTGATTAAGTTAAATAGACTCGTCCATATTTCTAGGGGGTGTTTCCTAAGCCGTCAAACCAGCGCAGAGGTATCTCCCAAGGAACGTCATCCAGAGGCGGCTCGAAGGGAAGTCACATCAGTGGCGGCTCCAATGTATGAACTATTACAAGCTGTAAACACTTACTACTAAATCAAGATTATAAACAGGTTTTATATAAAAAATATTTCCATTTACTATCATGCGACATGCTTCTTTATTCTAGCAGAGCTTATCAATATTTATACACTAGTAGTGATTGTACGAAAATAGTCATTAGGCGGTGGCACCTCAATATCGTAGTATTACACAAATATTTACAGTCAAATGGGGTGACTTTGGGCACTGCAAATTTTGAAAAGAAAAAAATAGGCATTATTTTAATATTAAAAATTCAAACTTTTGGGGGATGTAGGTTGTGAGATGCGTAGAATGAAAGGCTGAAATCAACTTTGCATTTAGATTGTTAATTTGGCCGCTACAGAATTTTCGTAGGAAATGCCCAAAGTTGCCCCATCAAATGAGGTGTCTTTGGGTCCACGTGAATTTCAATTTATAGCCCAAAGCAGAGCTTTGCCAGGGGAGCCATTGGGACACTACTGGAAAGAGCACTCTGTGTTCTACATGTCATATTTTATCGTTGTTTCAAACGTGACTAAGAGAAGTTTTGCAGTGCTTTAAGGGGAAAGGTTTTAAAAATGGATTAAAATGTTATTTTGAGTTTTGAAGTAATGAGACTTGATGCACAGTGAATTGAAAAGAACGAATGTCGAATAAAAAATACAACTGTACGGGAATTTTGCATGCAAAAGAAATGTCATGTACTTACCGAGGTGACGTGCATTTTCTCACGGTGTAATCTCACACGGTGCTCATTATCGAGCAATTTCACACGGTCCTGGTTATCGCATTAATCAGTCAGCAGGTGTGGTGCATTTTCACACGGTGGTGCAACGACAAGCGAACTTCCCAAAACCCCACGTGTTTCTGTTAGTGGTGCTCTTCGGCGTACTCCAGCCCATCGCCGATTACACTGTTCTACAAATTTTAACTTTTTTTTTCTTTCCAAAACGAAAGTAGGTGTTCTTTATGGTTTCTGACCTGCTGATCACGAATCTGAAGTCAGATATGCTGTATCAGGTCTACCTTTTGAGAAATGTTTAAATGAAAGTTAGAATCAAACTCTATATTTGGTGAATTTATGCATTTTAATAATATTATTACTTTTATGTACAATAGAAACCATTTTTTAAAAAAAATGTAAGCATGGCATATCTGGATATCACAAAGATAAAAGAATGCTTATACATTAGTATTTCATGGAGTTTTTCATTAACAATAAACTAAAATAAAGTTTAAAAAACACTAAAATTCCACATTTGGATTTGAAATGCCTTTATACATTGCCACCCAAACAAAAGTCATCTTTTGATTAAAACGTAGAGATAGATTGAGACATCGTAAGAAACGAAATACCTACGAAGATTTCCTCTTGTGTGATGTGGGGACAGTATCACGGGCCAATGTCCAGCAGTAGTCTGCGAGCATTGAAACACCAGATTTCCCTTTGTATCGCTGCTCCAGGATCTGAATTGATTGATGAAACCTCTCACCATGCTCATCAGACACATCTCCTAGGTTTTCGGGAAAGAAAGACAGGTGACTATGTAGAAAATGCACTTTCAGCGACATATTGCACCCCATAGTGTGTAAGTTTGACAACAACTCCTCAACTAGTTGCGCATAGTTCGCACTTTTGTTGTTTCCTAAAAAGTTTTCTGAAACACTCTTAAGAGAATTCCAGGTTTTCCTCTCCACTTCAGTTAGTTTTCCATCGAATACGTCATCTTTCATCAATTGGCGTATCTGGGGACCAATGAACACACCTTCTTTTAGTTTAGCATCTGAGATGTTTGGGAACTTTGTCTGAATATACTTAAATCCTTGTCCTTCCTTTTCCAACCCTTTAACAAATACCTTCATAAGCCCTAATTTAATGTGGAGGGGAGGCAAAAAAATCTTCTTGGGGTCTACAAGAGGTTTCTCTTTCACATTCTTAACTCCAGGAGTGAGGGATGCACGGGTAGGCCATTCTCGTTGTATGTAGTGCATTTCCCTGGCTCTACTGTCCCACTCACAAAGAAAACAGCAGTACTTTGTGTAGCCTAACTGTAACCCTAACACCAAACCAATCACCTTCAGGTCCCCACATATGTTCCACTTATGCTCATCATACCTCACTTTTTGCAAAAGGAGTTTCAAATTTTGGTAAGTTTCCTTCAGGTTTACGGAATATCCAATTGGAATCGAAGGGTAAGTATTACCGTTGTGGAGGAGAACACACTTCATGCTTGCTTTCGACGAGTCCAAGAATAACCGCCACTCATCAATTTTATACGGTATTTGTAATGCCTGCATCAGTCCTACAACGTCAGTACAATATATGTAGTCATCACTACTGCTGTAAAATTTAAGAAAGTCATGTTGTCTTTCACGGTAGAATGTAACTTTGGTTCCTTTTTGAAGAAGGTTCCAACCTTGCAGTCTTGAAGCTAGAAGCTCAGCTTTTTGTTTGGGTAAGTTCAAGTCTCTAACAAGGTCGTTCAGTTCCTCTTGAGTTATCAAATGTGGTTCTGTGACACGTTCACTGTATGTAGGATCTTCATTCTCACTACTCACACAACATTCATTCTCATCATCACTACTGTCTACTGTCCATACTGCTGGCGGCACAGGCACAGGAAAACCTTCGCCATGTGGGATGGGTCTTCTAGCTGATTGTAGATTTGGGTATTGAACCGACTTTTTACCTTTGGACGTTATTCCCTTTACATTTGAAAGACAAAAGTAACAGTCATGTAAGTGATCATGTGATTCAAACCATAACATTGGTGTAGCAAATGGCATACACTTATGAGAACCACGTAACCACCCCCTTAGATTCACAGCACAGGATTTACAACAAAATTTCGGTGCCCAGGGCTTCCCTACGTCGACCTTTGATGAGAAATACAGTTCGTATGCTTTCTTAACAATAGGCGTTATCTTGGTGAGTTTCTGTTTTGGAGTTATTCGCCCACACACATAACAGAAATTGTCACGATGATTCTTACATTTCCTAGGCATTTTCAAAATTGTAACACTTAATTTCACAATACCAAACGTTTCCAAATGTTAACTACTTTACAATGAAACATCTACCCGTTACGGGTCACAAAAACACACCTTTCAATGTTCTTTGTCTGCTATAGCATTCAAGAGGAAATAAAGCTCACCACACCAACAAGCAAAAAGTAAATATTGATAGTCAGTTGTTTCACCGTCATCCGGTGTTGCCAGGTCTATGTGGGGAAATTTCTTTCCGACGTCCAATTTTCCACTTTTTCCGCCAAATTTCTTTACCTTTTGTGTGTGAGAAGGGGTAGTCATGCGTTTTATATTAATAAAGGCTTGCATTTTATACATCAAGATGTATGAATAATGTATAGTGTCTGAAATATATACATATAAAACATTATTATAATAAAGTTTTTAAAATATATATTTCCCCGAAATAGTTCCACAAAATAGAAAATTTTAACTACATTTCCCCATTTTTCCAGTAACTGAGACCTGATACGCAAAAATGGATATTATTTTCAGATTCAGCAGAAAAAAATCTTTAAGAATCACCTATTAGTTTACAGGAAAGAAATTCAGTGTTGAACAGTGTTACCCTACATCGCCGGATTGAAACTTAGCCAACATATTCGCCGGCTGAACGAGACTGTTCTCACTCCCAAGAGAACAAAATCTACGCCAGTTCGTAAGCCCCCTGCCGTTTCTCTGAAATCTGACATGGTGGAGGACGAACTTATGGATTCCGAGTGGGCTGTTATTGGACCCCGTGGGAAAGTTCGCCTCAAACGTTAATCCTTTCCAGTATGGCGCTTCTTCAGTGGAACCTCAATGGCTTCTGTGGTCACCGTGAGGAATTGACCCAACTGCTCACTGACCACTCGCCTGTACTTCTCTGCTTGCAGGAAACCGATTTTAAGCCTACCCAGTCTTTTCTTCTTTCTGGGTATACTATGGATCGATGTGATAAGCCAGACGCTGCCCACGCTGCTGGCGGCGTGGCAGTCTGTGCCTCCGATTCTGTGTATTCTCAGCAAATTCACATTGTATCCCACCTGTAAGCCGTTGCGGTGCGAGTACACTTTTCTCGCCCGCTTACAGTTTGTTCATTGTACGTTCCTCACTCAGAAGCGTTTACAACCGCCGATCTGCTTCAGCTCTTCCATCAACTTGAGCCGCCAGTCTTGCTTGTAGGAGACCTTAATGCCTATCACCGTCTGTGGGGTTCTGTCCGCACTGACGGTCGTGCCCGCGAGGTCACCGAATTTCTTGAGGTGAGTGGCTTGCTTATCCTTAACGATTGCAGTCCTACTCATTTTTCCACTGCCCATGGCACATATTCTTGTATCGACCTCTCCATGTGCAGTGCTGGTCTCTTGACCTCATTGACCTGGAGAGTGCATCCTGATCTTTGTGGCAGTGATCACTTCCCGTTATTTGTTGAAGGTCTCCCTGTTACTCCTCCTTTTCCTCTCCGCCGCTTCAATTTGAAGCGTGCTGACTGGCGTAAATTCCGTGATCTCAGTGAGTTTCATTATCATGATGATCTCCCTGTAGCTGTTGTGGCTGAAGCTTTTGAGCAGACTGTTCTTGATGCTGCTCATGGTTCCATTCCAGAATGCGGTGGCGACGTTTCCCGCAGCGTGTTCCATGGTGGTCTGCGGAACTCCGTGAGGCTATCCGGGCTCGTCGGCGCGCTCTTGCTACTTTTAATCATCATCCCACAGAAGACAATCTTCTACGTGCTCGTGCTCGACGTCTGGTAAAGCTCTCGAAGCGCCAAAGATGGAAGAATTACGTTTCGTCCATCAGTAGTCGCAAACCTATGTCAACTGTGTGGCGTCGGGTTCGCTCCCTAAACGGATCCGCTTCTTTACTTGTTCCAGCCTTAAACGTGAATGGTGTTCTAGAGACCAATCCCTCAGAGATCGCCAATATATTGTGCCACCATTTTGCCACTATCTCTGAATCAGATCACTACCCACCAGCCTTTGCTCGTTCCCGTCCTCAGCTGGAGCGAAACCCGTTAAATTTCCGTACCACCAACAGTTAGGACTATAACGCTCCTTTCACGCTCGTTGAGTTCGATTCTGCTCTCCGCGAATCGTCCAATACTGGGCCCGGGCTTGACCGTGTTTCCTATGATATGTTGCGCAATCTCTCCCGCGATTCTCAGCTTGCATTATTGCAGCTGTATAATCGCCTCTGGGTTGAGGAGTTTTTTCCACCCGCTTGGTGTGAGGCCCTGGTTCTTTCCATCTTAAAGCCAGGGAAAGCCGTAACTAGCCCCACGAGCTACAGGCCCATTGCTCTTACGAGCTGTGTCTGTAAGCTGCTAGAGCGAATGGTCAACAAGCGCCTGGTGTGGTATTTGGAATCGCATTCCCTTTTGAGCAAATTTCAAAGTGGATTTCGTCGTTTCTGATCCACTACCGACAATCTTGCTTATCTTGAGGGTGAAATTCAAGATGCCTTTCTCCACGGCGAACATCTTGTTGCTATATTTTTCGACTTAGAGAAGGCGTATGACACCACATGGCGTTACGGAATCCTAAAACAATTATACGACTGGGGTCTTCGTGGGCATATGGCCCACTTTATTTCGAATTTTCTTCATGAGCGACGCTTTAGAGTGCGTGTGGGCTCTACTCTCTCAGAGCGCTTTGTACAGCGGTGGACACTTCTAAATGGTATGATCTTTCAGGAAAGTAAATGTACACCTATTTTTCGAGTCTGGCATTCCTGCGCTCCATCCGTGGAGATGATGAGAATTAAATCAATCAAATGTTTACTGAGGGGCAAAAAGAAAAGCTTAATCTGAATAAGACATTGCAGAGGGGCACAAGCTGTGAATACGAATAGTGCATTGTGTAAATAAAGGACGACACCGAAAGAGAAAGCCAGAAACAGCTGTTAAACTTACAAAAAAAGAGTAAAAATTGTCGAAGTGGGAACATAAAACACAAATACAACAAATACGCCGACAACTAAGTGATCACCATGCCATGATCTTGGTGTAGTGGTTAAGGTGCTGGCTTACAAATGCAAAGGACGCAAGTTCGAATCTTAAGCGAGGACATTTTTAAAAATTTTTGTTAATAATACATACAACTCATGAGAGATGGTAAAAGAGGTCGTATTTAGTTTTTCGTAGCAATTATTATTGGTAATGTTTAGTACTGATAATACTTTTTGTCTTTGGGTATTGCTTTTATTCTTTTCTTCATTTTCAAAGAGAAGAATATCCGAACAAATGCCACCAAAATTCCTCATATTTTGAATGTAAACGCCATTTGCAATTAGTGAAGAATAAAAATTGAACGTTCCGATGTAGCTGCAAAAAGTAAAAAGAAAAACATGGAAGTGGACCATACTCATGGTTATTAAGAATACAATTTCTACATGCCTTACACCTCCCGACCACGTTTCTACGTTAGCAAGTAAGAGGTTTGTGTTTAGGTTAGGTTGGTCAATACGTTTTGCAAAGGGGCCTGGTTTAGCTCTGACGCACCACAGGTGCGAGAAGGGAGAAAAACACCTTTTCTCTCTCCCTCTGTGTGTCTACTTATCTATCTATTTGTATATATATAACGCTATTTGTGAATGCCATAACCACCCTATTTTCAGCGGATTGAGACGAAACTTGGCACAAACATTAATTGTTGAAATATCTTGATGAGTTCGTTAACCAGAATAATCAGATGAAAATGTTCAAAATGGTGGCCCTTCAAACTCTTAAAAAGTTGCAAAGGAACCAAATTTCGCCCATAAATAGGTATTCAGAAAGTTTGAATAAATTTTCCTCTTTTACTGAAATATTTGTGTGCAGAAACTTATTGAAATATTGGACCTGATTAATCGCCTAAAGAAGGTTCACGCCCTTTCGCTACGGTCAGGTTTTTTTTTTTTTTTTTTTTTGCAGGAGGGGTTATTTTCCTATCGGAACAAGATGTTAGTGATGATATGAAATTACACATTGAAAGTGAAGTAACTTGTGTAACGTGTTATTTGAAAGAATAATATAATAAATGTGCATTCCTCTGACACAGAGAACTGTAAATCATGTATTTCGAGTTCGGGAGCCTGAATGGCGAGGAGTGTTATTTGATTTGCTTTTTAGTAACACATTGAATTGCATATAAAGGTAGGCACCATTAGTGGTAAGTAAAATAATAATAATAATAATAATAATAGGTGTTGTTTGTGGCAAGGTAATATCTTAATCAATTCTTCTTCAAACGTAATGATTGTAACGCCATATCTCCCTTACAAACAAAATATTAGCAATTTATATCGAGAGAACGAGAAACTGTAGAGCGATGGGAGCAACGTTGGACAGTATGCACTCATAGTACTCAGAAAAGTAAGCGATTTCAATGCAAAAGGAACGAAGAGTCATTGTCATGGGGCCACGGCAAAGCCCTCTTTAGGCAAAGTGTCAATAATTTATATCGAGAGGTGATACTGGGATGGGACCAACTTTGGACACCGTGGAGCCATAAAGCGCATCGAAAAAATAGGGGGGGGGGGCGCCAGCCAGCCTTACTTATTTCCACATAATAATATAAAATTATGTTGTCGAAATACACATACGAGTTAGCTACTAATATTTCATATTATTATTATTATTATTATTATTATTATCGACAGCGTCTTTTCATTACGTGTGCGTGTTTGACATGAAGCCAAAGAGAAGATCCATCATTCGTAGAAAGAATAATAGTCAGTTACTTTAACTGTGAACGATAGCGAAAAATACGAAAAGAGTGGACTACCTGTAGCGTAAAGAAGCAATATTTTCTCTCAAATGGATAAAAAATCAAGCCGAAATTAATTCGAACTCGCATGGACGGCGCTAAAAGCCAGTGCTTTGTCCACTTTTTTTAACTGAATCACTGAACGTGTTTCAGTAACTTACTTATTGCTAATTTTACTTGCTTCACTCGTTTAACTTGCTTTTTCTAATAACTTATAACGACAGAGACACGAATACAGAAACATCGAGAACAGTTAAAAATCATAGATGCTCTCCCGCCGGGAATCGAACCCGGAACTCCATACACCAAAGGCGCACGTGCTACCGACTAGACCAGCGGGAAGGGCACCACTCTCTCCCTGTGTCGTTAGGGATTACGACCACTGTCTTGCCAGCTATCACTTCTGTGGGTTGTATACTATGATCACATGTTTCTTCTCTGCTGCAAGAGTAAAACCTACATTATATGTAATACATGAGGTATTTAGACCTACATGCTCTTCATATAATGTAATAAAAGGGTCATGCTGGGAATAAGAAAAAGAACATTCCTTGGACAAAACGGAAACTATTGGCATCAGAAATATTTATCTACGAGGCATGCGCAGTAGTATATTTCAGAATAGTTACTGTTTTGTTCAGTAAACGAAGAAAGGGGTATAAAAAAGCAAATATGTCGCGTCAACGAGATCGACCAGATTTGACAGGGGCGGAAGCAGATGTATAGTAATACAACAACTTCGCTCAGTTGATACGAGCCGAGCCGGTTGATATCACTACCCGAGTTGGTCTTCTGCTTGGGCTCAAGGATTCGACCGTGCAGGTCTCAGCCTTAATTTTAAGAACTACAGTATAATTTTAAGTACTACAAGAAAAATACCTTTGACTCGACTCGGATTGAACTCGAGTCGAGTCGAATTTTGGCTCGACTCCTGCTCATCCCTATTCGTATTTTGTTTCCACTTCAACAATTTCTACTCTTTTTTTTCTTCGTTTACCTATTGTTTCTGGATTTCTCTGTCGGTGTCGTCCTTTATTAACACCATGCATTATTCTTATTCCCAGCTTGTGACCCGCTTCAATGTCTTATTCAGTTTAGGCTTTTCTCCTTACATTGACTTGATATGTGATTGATTTAATTCTCACTTTCCGCGCACGACCGATGAAAATTTTATTATTATTATTATTATTATTATACTATTGAACTTGCACGGCGAAATTACTGTATAATACGATATCATTTCAGTAATTTTATTCCATTGTATGTTATTTAATTTATTAATGGGCACTAAATTGTCTCCAGATCAACAAATAAATTAACTACGGCATGCACTTTGGTGGAAATATCATTACATGAACATGTTTGGAACGAACCAATAATCTTATTGCAATGATATTTCCACCAAAGTGCATGCCGTAGTAAATTTATTCGTTGATCTGGAGACAATTTAGTGCCCATTAATAAACTAAATAACATACAATGGAGTAAAATTACAGAAATGATATCGTATTATACAGTAATTTCGCCGTGCAAGTTCAATAGTATAATAATAATAATAATAATAATAGTAATAATAAAGATTTTCATCGGTCGTGCGCGGAAAGTGAGAATTAAATCAATCACATGTGAAGTCAATGTAAGGAGAAAAGCCTAAACTGAATAAGACATTGAAGCGGGTCACAAGCTAGGAATAAGAATAGTGCACGGTGTAAATAAAGGACGACACCGAAAGAGAAATCCAGAAACAGCAGGTAAAAGGAGAAAAAAAAAGAGTAGAAATTGTTGAAGTGGAAACAAAATACGAATAGGGATGAGCAGGAGTCGAGCCAAAATTCGACTCGACTCGAGTACAATTTGAGTCGAGTCAAAGGTAATTTTCTTGAATTGAGTTCCGAGCCAAGTCGCTGTTTTCGAGGTCTAGTTTCGAGTTGAGTTGAGTTTGATAATGGCTCTCTCGCTCGTTCAGCTCGTTTTAACTCGTTTTGAAATATTGGCCTGATCAGACTGGAAAGCAAAAGCCATGAGAAATGTAAGCAGTAATGTGGAATACTTTTAGTGTTGCTCACGACAGAGGTGCGTCTCATCTCGTAATTTTAGTGCATCTCGTGGGGCAATTTTAGTGTATCTCGTCTCGTCTAGATAACGAGAAGACAAGAGTTTATTATTATTATTATTATTATTATTACGAGACAGCCTCAAATGTCGTAATCACCAATATAAGTATATACTGTAGTTCTTAAAATCAAGGCTGAGATCTGCACGGTCGAATTCTTGAGCCCAAGCAGAAGACCAACTCGGGTAGTGATATCAACCGGTTCGGCTCGTATCAACTGAGCGAACAGCTCGAGTCGGCTCGGTTGGGATGAGCCGATGACCCGAGCCGGCTTAGTTGGAACAAGCCATCGACTCAGCTCAATTGAGCCGATGGCTCGAGCTTTCTCGGTTGGGATGGGTCACCTACTCGGCTCATGTGAACCGGTTCGAGCCAGCTAAGTTGAAACTAGTTCATCAGCACGTTTCGACTCAGCTCAACTAAGCCGATGGCTCAAAACGGCTCGGTGTGGTGAGCTGTTGGCTCGGCTCACTTCTCGATTCTGTTCGATATTGAATGAGCTGTAAGCCGAGCCGCTCGAGCCGTTGAGAAGCCCAAACCCGGTCCCAGCTGTTTTGAATATGTTTGGATGAAGCCTATAACTTTTAACAATTTTTTGCTCGAGCCCGAATACTTGCCTCTTCGGAACTCAAACCCAGAACGTGACCGATGTCCTTGACTCCTGAAGACTTCCAGACGACCGAGATCGACAGTCAATTAGCTTTTACTATTCAGATACAAACCGTATATCTTTTAAAGATTATACATGGAGTTGATATAATAATAAAAATAATAATAATAATAATAATAATAATAGTTTTAAACTTGCCCTGAAATTTGGCAAAACTTACTTAAAAGTAGAGATTTCGGGGAAAGGGTTCCGTACCTTCAAGACACACCTCTGCAACTACCAACATTTTAAACTAGAACCTTTTATTGAAGTTTCATGTAGAAAGTATGTTTTGAGGAAAATAACTGTAATAAATATAACTGAATATCACGCGACAGTAAGGCATATAATAAACTAATTTTTAGAATATGCAGAGGTAAATATAAAATCTTTGCTACAAAAATACCTACACAGAGCATAATTCAATGAGCTCTGAAATACAATGTAACGAAATAGCCTATGAGATTCAGTCTACAAAGCAATTGTTACTTAAAGAATGGACATACACTATTTCGAGAATCGAGACAAGACGGGAAATGTTTACGATACTTTTCGTCTCGTCTCGATTCTCATCTCCAAAGAGAGACGAAAATTTTGATTTAGCCCTGACCCGTCTCGAATGTAAAATGTTAATTCTCATGGTATTTTAGAAACGAGATGAGAAACTCCTCTTCTCGTGAGCCACATTAAACCAAACCGAAATATTCTTTCCAAATGTCACGTTTCTCCTTGTAATGGTATGACCTGAGCGATAATTTAGCTTCTAGCTTTTAATCTTCTACGAGATAATAATAATAATTATTATTACTATTATTATTCCTGAAGATTTGATAGTTCAAGTATTGAAACATCCGAGTATTCAAATATCTGAATATAATAAAACGTATGTTATCGCTGATCAATCGCCATCAAAAATTCTAAAGTAAGAAAAAAAAATTGCAACGTGCATTCGCAGAAGCACATTGACCACTGAACCGCGATCGCTACGCGGTAAACGATCCGTCTTTAGTCTGGTTACGTTAGGTTTCTTTGTCTCCGCTTGCAAACTTGTATGTTATATTTTTCGATTCAAAATGTCTTTCGTATTTCTATTATGAAGTCGGCAAAGTTTATATTAATAACTTGAGTTTTTCTTAAACCACTGGTTCACAAGTTCGTTCTTTCTCCACACGAAACTACAAATATGACAGATTGAATTCTCATACTCCCCATTTCTTTCAAAGCAGTCGCCATTACTTGGTCAAAGACTTATTTCCGCCACGATTCATATTAACCAAAATAAATTCATTTTTCGGAAGCGGAACTTTCACTTTCTGGATTTCGCAAAATTATGGAATTCAGAAGAATTTCGGAACTCGGAAAGAATCCGGAATTTAGAAAATTCCGGAATTGAGAAAAACTCCAACTTTCGAAAAAATCCGGATTTTCCGAATTCCGGAATGTTAACGAAATCAGAAATTTCTAAATTCCGGATTTTTCCGAATTCCGAAATTATTACAAAATTGGAATTTTCCGAATTCCGGAATTTGTCCGGCTTTACTTTCGGGAGTCCGAAAACTAATAATTCCGGAACGGGCTATCCCTAGTTTATACACAACCTTTCAGAACACTAAGCTAGTAGCTGTCTACAAACAAACAAGTAATGCAAAGCATGTTGTATACTGCAATACGTCATGTATTAAAATCCGACACCATGACCCTTTTATTACATTATATGAAGAGCATGTAGGTCTAAATACCTCATGTATTACATATAATGTAGGTTTTACTCTTCCAGCAAAGAAGAAACATGTGATCATAGTATACAACCCACAGAAGTGATAGCTGGCAATACAGTGGTCGTAATCCCTAACGACACAGGAAGTGAGCGTAGCCATCGCCGCTGGTCTAGAGGCTAGCACGTGAGCCTTGGGTGTATGGAGTCTCGGGTTCGATTCTCGGCGGGAGAGCATCTATGATTTTTAACTGTTCTCGATGTTTCTGTGTTCGTGTCCCTGTCGTTATAAGTTATTAGAAAAAGCAAGTTAAACGAGTGAAGCAAGTGAAATTAGCAATAAGTAAGTTACTGAAACACGTTCGGTGAGTCAGTTAAAAAAATAGTGGACAAAGCACTGGCTTTTCGCGTCGTCCATGCGAGTTCGAATCAATCTCGGCTTGATATTTTATCCATTTGAGAGAAAGTATTGTTTTTTTTTCGCTACAGGATGGATTTTCTCTTTGGTTTCATGTCAAACATGCTCACGTAATGAAAAGACGCTGTAGATAATAATAATAATAATAATAATAATAATAATAATAATAATAATAATAATAATAATAATAATAATATGAAATATTAGTAGCTAACTCGTGTGTGTATTTCGACAATATAATTTTATATTATTATGTGGAAATAAGTAAGGCTGGCTGGCGCCCGCCTCCCTAATTTTTTCGATGCGCCTTATGGGTCCACGGTGTCCAACGTTGGTCCCATCCCAGTATCACCTCCTGTTTTCTCGATATAAGCTATCGACATTTTGCCTAAAGAGGGCTCTGCCGTGGCCCCATGAGTACCCATGACAATGACTCTTCGTTCCTTTTGCATTGAAATCGCTTACTTTTCTGAGTACTATGAGTGCATACTGTCCAACGTTGGTCCCATCGCTCTACAGTTTCCCGTTCTTTCGATATAAATTGCTAATATTTTGTTTGTAAGGGAGATATGGCGTTACAATCATTACGTTTGAAGAAGAACTGAGGAAGATATTGCCTTGCCACAAACAACACCTATTATTATTATTATTATTATTATTATTATTATTATTATTATTATTATTATTATTATTATTATTGTTTTACTTACCACTAATGTTGCCTACCTTTTATTTGCAATGCAATGTGTTACTAAAAAGCAAATCAAATAACACTCCTCGCCATTCAGGCTCCCGAACTCGAAATACATGATTTACAGTTCTCTGTGTTAGAGGAATGCACATTTATTATATTATTCTTTCAAATAACACGTTACACAAGTTACTTCACTTTCAATGTGTAATTTCATATCTTCAGTAACAATCATCTTGTTCCAATAGGAAGATAACCCCCTCCTGCAAAAAAAAAAAAAAAAAAAAAAAAAAAAACACCGTAGCGAAAGGGCGTGAACCTTCTTTAGGCGATTAATCCAATATTTCAATAAGTTTCTGCACACAAATATTTCAGTAAAAGAGGAAAATTTATTCGAACTTTCTGAATACCTATTTATGGGCGAAATTTGGTGCCTTTGGAACTTTTTAAGAGTTTGAAGGGCCACCATTTTGAACATTTTCATCTGATTATTCTGGTTAACGAACTCATCAAGATATTTCAACAATTAATGTTTGTGCCAAGTTTCGTCTCAATCCGCTGAAAATTAGGGTGGTTATGGCATTCACAAATAGCGTTATATATATACAAATAGATAGATAAATAAACACTTCTCGCACCTGTGGTGCGTCAGAGCTAATCCGGGCCCCTTTGCAAAACGTATTGACGAGCCTAACCTAAACACAAGCCTCTTACTTGCTAACGTAGAAACGTGGTCGGGAGGTGTAAGGCATGTAGAAATTTTATTTTTAGTAACCATGAGTATGGTCGACTTCCATGTTTTTCCTTTTACTTTTTGCAGCTACTTCGGAACGTTCAATTTTTATTCTTTACTAATTGCAAATGACGTTTACATTCAAAATATGAGGAATTTTGGTGGCATTTGTTCGGATATTCTTCTCTTTCGAAATAAAGACAAGAACAAAAGCAATACGCAAAGACAAAAAGTATTATCAGTACTAAACATTACCAATAATAATTGCTACGAAAAACTAAATACGACCTCTTTTACCATCTCTCATGAGTTGTATGTATTATTAACAAAAATTTTTAAAAATGTCCTCGCTTAAGATTCGAACTTGCGTCCTTTGCATTTGTAAGCCAGCACCTTAACCACTACACCAAGATCATGGCATGGTGATCATTTAGTTGTCGGCGTATTTGTTGTATTTGTGTTTTATGTTCCCACTTCGACAATTTTTACTCTTTTTTTGTAAGTTTAACAGCTGTTTCTGGCTTTCTTTTTCGGTGTCGTCCTTTATTTACACAATGCACTATTCGTATTCACAGCTTGTGCCCCTCTGCAATGTCTTATTCAGATTAAGCTTTTCTTTTTGCCCCTCAGTAAACATTTGATTGATTTAATTCTCATACTCTCCACGGATGGAGCGCAGGAATGCCAGACTCGAAAAATAGGTGTACATTTACTTTCCGGACAGATCATACACCTTAGCCGTAAATCTCCCTATGGCTGTACCATTTAGAAGTGTCCACCGCTGTACAAGAAAATGGTGTTCCACAAGGCTGTGTTCTTAGTGTCACGTTGTTTGCTGTCGCAGTCAACAGCGTTCTTTCGCAGATCCAGGCTCCTGTGTCTGGTTTGCTTTATGTTGACGATCTTGTAATTTTCTGTCGCTCCCGCCACCTTCGCGGCATTACTCGACAGCTTCAACTGACTCTCAATCGTCTTGTTCGCTGGTCGAATGAGACTGGATTTCGCTTTTCCACCGAGAAATCCCATTGTGTTCACTTCTGCCGGCAGCGTACGTGCGTTGTTGACTTGGACTTGTACCTCGATGGCACCCGTTTGTCATTCGTTGATACAGTCCGTTTCTTGCGTCTGGTCTTTGACCGTCGGTTGTCGTGGGCACCACATGTACGGAATCTTAAATACTCTTGTGTTCGAGCTCTGAATCTCTTTCGTGTCCTTTCCCACCGCACGTGGGGTGCTGATCGTACTGTTCTACTTCGTTTGTACCGTAGTCTAATTCGGTCCAAGTTAGACTATGGCTGTATTGTCTATGGTTCTGCTCGTGCTTCTCTGTTACGACAACTTGACACAGTGCACCACCTGGGTATTCGTATTGCTACTGGCGCCTACCGAACCAGTCCCGTCACCAGCCTGTATGCTGAAGCCAATGAACCTTCGTTAGTATATCGTCGCAATCGACTACTCCTTAATTATTCTGCGCATGTGCGTTGTATTCCAGACCACCATTGTAGACCATGTCTCCGTGGTGGTCGGATATACGAGCGCTATGCTGCACGTCCTCCCTCTCCACGTTCATGGTACATCCGTGCGTGCGAGAGCTTTCTTGCCGATGATTTCGTGTGGCCCTCTCTTTCGTTGGTTCGCTTTTGTGCTATTCCACCATGGCTGCTTCGTCTACCTCGGCATGATTTACGTTTGTCTCTGCATTCGAAACAGCAAACTAGTTCCCAGGTGTACCAGCAAGAGTTTGCCGCACTGTTAGATCAGTACCCCGATTTTAGTGTGTTGTTTACGGACGGTTCTAAGGATGGGTATTCTGTAGGCTGTGCCTTTGTAACCGACGAGGGCAGCTCAGAATTCCATATGCATCGCCTGTGTTCCGTGTTCACTGCTGAATTGACTGCAATTCAACTTGCCTTGGACCATGCCTTAACGCTTTCATTACGTCGTGTGCTTATCTGCACCGACTCACAGTCCGTCCTTCTTAGCTTACAGAATGTCTTTACTACGCACTCTGTCGTTCAGGGCATTCTCGTGAGGTGCCATCAATTACAGCTACAGGGTTGTGTCGTCGTTGTCTGCTGGGTGCCGGGTCATGTCGGCATTTGGGGAAACGAACTTGCTGACACAGCTGCCAAGCACGCCGCCTTGGCTGGAGTTGCTTTGGAGCATAGCCTTCCGTGCTCTGATATTTGTTGTCATTTTTCCAGCTTGATGCGCACTCACTGGCAAGTAGTTTGGGACCAGGCAAATGAAAATAAACTTCACGCCGTTAAGCCGCTTCTAGGCAATTGGCAAACGCCTTCACGCTTGAATTGTAGAGATGAAGTGCTCCTGGCGCGCTTGCGTATCGGACACTCTCATCTAACGCATGGTTATCTGCTGCGTGGCATGGACCGTCCGTACTGTGAAGAGTGTATTGTCCCCCTGAGTATTCAGCGTATTCTCGTTGAATGTCCTGAATACTCAGACGTCAGAGAACGTTATAGACTGCCTTGTCTTCTTGCCCGTGCGTTGGGGGATGACAATGATATAGTCAGCCGGGTACTTGCGTTTATTCGTGCTTCTGGGGTTGCTCACGTTCTCTGAGCTCTTTTAGTGTGTTGCTACTATTTTATTGCTGCTAAATTTTTATATTTCTGTCACGTTTTATTGTTTTCTATATATTGTTATTGTTATCTATTTTATCTTATTTATTCTTTTATTCTCGTTTTTTGTTTAAGCTTTTCGTTTTCTTATTTAGCAGCGCTTTGGTTCCTTGAACACTTTTATTTTTAGCCTGTTCTTATTTTTTTTACAATTCTTAGCAACCCTGTTTATCGTGACGGGGACATATAGCCTCGTTGCTGACGTCCCCATTAACCCCCCTATTCTACCTATCTATTTCTGCAAAATCTGTTCAATTTTGAACTTTTAACGCTCGTAATTCGAATACGCTTGCGATTGAGAATTTGTCCGGTTGCCTAATTGTTTCATATGTAAAAAGGCGTCAACTGAGCATAATATCAATACGAAGCCAGAGTAACACCCCGCGACCTTTCCTAGTTAGTATTTTTTTTAAATCATAAAACCTACATACCTAATTGTTTTTTTTTCCTATAGAGAAAAGAAAGTATGTATATCTTCAGTTCAGAAACGCAACGACTCGTGTAGAAATGCAAATCCTTTTTCTACTCCGGAGCTGCAGTGGCTCCGTGGTAGAGCATTGACATTTTGTACGTGACGTCGCTGGTTCGATCTGAGCTTTGCCAGGTGAGCTTTATGTGTGTGTGGGTTTTCTCGGGGTTTCCCGTGTGCTCCTACTTTTCTCATTCTATCATTTCATTCATTCTTAATATCACCATCTCGTTTAGCCTACATGGCATAACCGAGAAATATGAATGTTTTTTTTTCTGTAACGTCTTATCATTGTGCTTTGAAGGAAACAGACGGGAGAATTCATAGCTGAGCTTGTTATTGTAGAAGATCATGTGTTATATGAAGTACAGCAATCAAGATGCAAAAGAAAACACTTGGAGAAATGAAGTAGGTTAAATATACTAGTAGATTTTAATAAAATTAGCTGGAAATAGCTCGGTAGATAGATCACCTCTGGCGTACGAGATCGCACTTCTCGCCAGGAGAACTTTATGTGGGACACTTGTGTACGTGGATTTTCTCGGTGTTTTACCACTTTCTTCAGTCCACCATTTCGATAGTCACCATCACTGCTTCTTTTAGATTCGGAATATAATCGTGGAATATTAAACTAGAGAATTTCAAATAACGCCTTCGGTACCCTAACACCCGTGCTAATCGCGTAGTTTTACTCACTACGGGCCTTATACAGAGTCGTACTGATGCGTGATTAGTGTCATACTAAAGCCTTCGATTAAAATATGTTTCCTGCAGTAATCAGGCTTTTAGTATGACGCAAACCATACGTCAAAACGACTCTGCATAAGGCTCTATAAGTCTCAGATTCCTCATTCCACCTGGATTGTGGAACAAATCTGCCTATGTAAGTAAGCAACCTACTAAAAGTTGGTAACAGTTTTCATTTAACGCAGTTTAAGCCGTATTTTGCCCAGAAAGCGCTAGTATATTAGCCATGATATTTACACCCCTAAACTAAAAAGAGCTCTGAAGATTGCAACTTCGCCTATAAAATACCATTTTTGAACTACTAAGAATTTGTTTTGTCCTATGTACCCAGGTAATGATTTTGTATTTGTACATATATTCTTAATCTGCACCATAGAGACATCTATTTATAAATAAATGTATAACTTCCACTGCCATTTTCGGAGAAACTATTATCATAAAAATTATATAATTTTCCTCTAAATGCAAATTGACTTGCGCTTTGACCTGACAACGCTGGAATTTTAACCATGAAAATTAAGCCTCTAAAGTAGACCTACACCAAGGATGGCAACTACGCTAATAAAATACCATTTTTGAGTGTACTGAGAGTCTGTTTCGTCCAAAAGATGAAATTTATGTAATGATTTTGTATGAATATACGATTTCTTAATTGCGCCCTACGCATAACGTTTTATGAGTTGAAAAAGTCACCTTTGATCCAAGAATATGATTAATTCACATTTTAAAGCAGGTAGTATTGAGTAAAATGGAAATAAAACTCTCATTTCTCTTCGTAGTAAATCATGTATAAAATGTGATCGTGTCTAAACACTTTTCTATCCGTAACTAATGTGGCAACATCGCATGTGTCTCAATGTGCTCTGCCATCTATTGAGAAATATTTACCCTAATGGTTACTAGCGATCCAGCTTAATGTTGAACTTCAGTTGCTGCATTCACATAATATGAATCTTCCGTTACAGCCATTAAAGCCGCTTGCATCTGCTCTTCACTATAATGTTGGTAGCTTCGGCTACCTGGTAATCTTTAGTGGCCTCTAGGCATTTTCAGTTCAGTCCACAACACCTGCAAGAGAAACCTTGGTCGTATGTATAATCTGCAAAGTACAAATCGCAACATACAGTACAAAACAAAAGGTTAAAACTATATAATACCCAAAGTTGCCCCCCACATCTACGAGACACCCAAAGACTCCCCCTTTTCGCCCAATGACACCTCTTTTTTTCAATTGGTTATTTCTTTTACTGTTTCACTTGTAGAAATGTTTCCTTCACATGTTTTCTGTTCCACTATATGGACTTTCAGGAAATGAGTACGAAAAAGTTCTGAGCGCATTAGATTTCGTAGGGGAGATCTAATTTTTAGACCTTTAAATTTGAGCACGTTTTGGCTTTTGGAAAAAATATTTTTCATGCTTTAACAAATACCCATTTTAATTCGATTTTTATCCTGGGAATTCTCTAAACCCAAACACATTTTTGAGCGCTAAAGAGATTTGTATTGGTGCTATTTTTAAGATATTTCCTATTAAATCTCTTTCTTGCAAAATATCCGAAGTCACCACATTTGACTGTAAGTGAAAGTCTGCGTAAAATGACGAAGAAATATTTAAAATGTTCTGTACTTAATTACACTTTAAAGACTCCAGAGATTAGAAAAGCCTAATTTTTTACTCGGCGAGCTAATTCTTCTCCATATAGTTTCGATGCTCTCTGAAACTTTTTCAATGCCTCCAACAGCCCTGCTACACTAGTAACATGTAGGTAGGTTCTGTCCTTTTATGAAAACCATTTTCTTGGTAGAAATCAGTAATTCTAATCGGCGCTTCCAACAATTGTTAAATGGTATTTTGAAAATAGTGAAGCGTACTCCTATCTTATAACTTTTTAAAATGCCATGTTTAATAAAATTTCGGAAACACACTTGAACTTATTTCTCTCTTAAGGAAATGGCTGCCACGAAAGAAACGTCCTATACCTATAATTAGTAAGTCCAGTTTAAAGAACCAAGAGAAACAAGATATATTGTGTATCAGAAGCTTACTCCTGACCTACGAGTCTTATTTCAATAAATGAAAATATGCGACTCAGTCAATTTGAACGAGCTACAGACCCATTGCTCTCACGAGCTGCGTCTGTAAGCTGTTAGAACGCATGGTCAACAAGCGCCTGGTGTGGTATTTGGAATCCAATTCACTTCTGAGCAAGCTTCAAAGTGGATTTCGTCGTTTCCGATCGACTACAGACAATCTCACTTATCTTGAGGGTCAAATTCAAGACGCCTTTCTCAACGGCGAACATCTTGTAGCTATATTTTGACTTGGAGAAGGCGTATGACACCACATGGCGTTACGGAATCCTAAAACAATTATATGACTGGGGTCTCCGTGGGCATATGGCCCACTTTATCTCGAATTTTCTTCACAAGCGACACTTTAGAGCGCGTGTGGGTTCTAATCTCTTAGAGCGCTTTGTACAAGAAAATGGTGTTCCACAAGGCAGTGTCCTTAGTGTCACGTTGTTTGCTGTCGCCGTCAACCGCGTTCTTTCGGAGATCCAGGCTCCTGTGTCTGGTTTGCTGTATGTTGACGACCTTGTAATTTTCTGTCGCTCCCGTCACCTTCGTGGCGTTACTCGACAGCTTCAACTGACTCTCAATCGTCTTGTTCGCTGGTCGAATGAGACTGGATTTCGCTTTTCTACCGAGAAATCCCAATGTGTTCACTTCTGCCGGCAGCGTACGTGCATTGTTGACCCGGACTTGTACCTCGATGGCACCCGTTTGTCATTCGTTGATACAGTCCGTTTCTTGGGTCTGGTCTTTGACCGTCGCTTGTCGTGGGCACCACATATACGGAATCTTAAATACTCTGAATCTCCTTCGTGTCCTTCCCCACCGCACATGGGGTGCTGATCGTACTGTTCTGCTTCGTTTGTACCGTAGTCTAATTCGGTCCAAGTTAGACTATGGCTGTATTGTTTATGGTTGTGCTCGTGCTTTTCTGTTACGACAACTTGACACAGTGCACCACCTGGGTATTCGTATTGCTACTGGCGCCTACCGAACTAGTCCCGTCGCAAGCTTGTATGCTGAGGCCAATGAACCTTCGTTATCATATCGTCGCAGCAGACTACTTCTTAATTATTCTGCGCGTGTGCGTTTAATTCCAGACCACCCTCGTAGACCATGTCTCCGTGGTGGTCGGATATACGAGCGCTATGCTGCACGTCCTCGCTCTACACGTCCATGGTACATCCGTGCGTGTGAGAGTTTCCTTGGCGACGATTTCGTGTGGCCCTCTCTTTCATTGGTTCACTTTTGTGCTGTTCCCCCATGGCTGCTTCGTCTACCTCGCCATGATTTACGTTTGTCTCTGCATTCGAAACAGCAAACTAGTTCCCAGGTGTACTAGCAAGAGTTTGCCGCACTGTTAGATCAGTACCCCGATTTTAGTGTGTTGTTTACGGACCGTTCTAAGAATGAGGATTCTGTAGGCTGTGCCTTTGTCACCGACGGGGCCAGCTCCGAATTTCTTTTGCATCGCCTGTGTTCCGTGTTCACTGCAGAATTGACTGCAGTTAAGCTTGCCTTAGACCACGCTCTCACGCTTTCGTTACGTCGTGTGCTTGTTTGCACCGACTCTCAGAGTGTGGTTCTGAGTCTACAGAATGTCTTCAGTATGAACTCTCTCGTGCAGGATATTCTTGTGAGATGCCATCACTTGCAGCAACAGGGTAGTGTCGTCGTTGTCTGCTGGGTGCCGGATCATGTCGGCATCCGGGGAAACGAACTTGCTGATACTGCTGCCAAGAACGCTGCCTTGGCCGGGGTTGCACTGGAGCGTAGCCTTCCCTGCTCCGATCTTCATTCGTATTTTTCTAACTTGATGCGCTCTCACTGGCAAGTAGATTGGGACCAGGCCATTGACAATAAATTGCACGCAGTCAAGCCACTCCCAGGAGAGTGGCGTACGTCCTCGTCTGCTTGTCGTCGCGATGAAGTGCTCCTGGCGCGTTTGCGTATCGGACACTCTCATCTGACGCACAGTTACTTGGTGCGGAGGCGGAACCGTCCGTATTGTGAGGAATGTATAGTCCCCCTGAGTATTCAGCACATTCTTGTGGAATGTCCTGAATACTCAGATCTCAGAGAACGTTTTAGATTGCCTTCTGCTCTTGCCCGTGCTTTGGGGGATTCAAGTGATATGGTTCGCCGGGTACTTGAGTTTGTTAGTGCTTCAGGGGTTGCTCACGTTCTGAGCTCTTTTAGTGTGTTTCCACTGTTTTGTTGCTGCTGCATTTTTAACTTCTGTTAGCTTTTATTGTGTTTTTATATATTGTTATTGTTATATATTTTAATTTATTTATTGTTTTTCTATTTTCCTATTCTATTTATCTTTTATTTTCCCTTCTTTAGCAGCAGTTTTGTTTTTCCTCTTCTTTTAGCCTTTTCTTCCCATCTTTTAATTCAGAGCAACCGTGTTCATCGTGACGGGGACATATAGCCTAGCTGCTGACGTCCCCATTACCCCCCTATTCATTCATTCATTCATTCATTCATTCAGTCAATTTGAGACTCAACCTACTGTGAAAATTGTATCCTGGGAACAACCGTTTGATATTTACATTTTCTAATAGCAGTACTGTTCTTAAATATAGTTTTTATTCAACATTAAATTGAAATCGTGAACAAAAATTAACTGAATTAATAGTAATATAAATCGGTTAGAATTTCGGCTTTTACATTTCATATTTCTGAATGGATTGTCTCAACAGTCCATTGGCCTCTGTGTGCGTGTCACTATACATATCACTACATCATTATTTTGCGTGTAAGTACCGCTACTTGATATGTTCGAACCATTGAGATAATATATAGTCCTGGAGGTGGCCTTCCCTATGTCGCAGTGTTGATTGGAGCGAACTCGCGATTGTAGCGTTCGATTCGAGATATCCCTTCCCAAGGTGGCGTATTTCGCAATTTACAGTCAGCTGATATATGTGATACGAGCCACTTATCTTCGTCGGGGTTGCCAAACTTGAGTCAACCCTATTTTTGACAAGTTTCCAAACTTGAGATTAGCGGTATAGGTAGTCAATTCCTTTCATTCGTAGCTAATGTCGCATAGAGAAAAGAAAAGAGAAGAAAATTTTTTTATATTGGGTCGCCGATACTACTCTCTTTCTTATGCTACGATTATGGGCCAGTATAGTATAACAACGCTATTAATTCCCAGATTCTTGCACACCAATGGTGTCATCGCTACTAAGAGGAGGAAAGAGAGAAAATAACACCATCTAATATGCGTATTATATTTATTTAACCTCTTTTAGTGAACTGCAGACAGTCACAACAAATTACATCATGTTAGCAATTATAAGACTTCAGCTAGACTCGAGTAACCATAACTTTGAAAAGATCATCGGACATATGTATCTTAGTCTCTCAAAATCATAGAGAACTTCTTACACCAACGCAATGGGATACCCAGTAACGACAGTATAATAGTTGTTATCCTTAATAGTACATTAGACAGCTGTTTACATTTCTCGAATAGACACTGTGAAATAGTGTACTTTAGTAAGTTACATAGTAGTAAATGGAAAGAAAATACAGAGAGGCGTATTACTACTTACAAGAACATCTCATTACAGAGGGTGTAGTTATGCGGCTAAGTCGACCATCCTCCTTCCCAAAGTACATAACGTTTCCACTCTTTCCGCATCCAACTCTATTAAGAGGGCGCCACACCTCAACTCGGCTTACAATTTTTAAACAGCGGCGGGGATATATATATAAATAGTAGAAACATTTACAAGATGTACTATACCAGCCAGCAACCTAAACTTCACCCCTGACACCATCACATCTCGGCGTGAACTCCAGTAGCAATACCCACCGTCTTCGACGCGTCCAACTAGACGTTTGAACGTAGCTTCTTACGTCGCATGGCAAATTCAAATTACAGATCATAAATTATGGTTATATGGCAAAGAATACGGAGTGCCCACTAATGGGTTGAACATGAGCTAGCTGTGACTAACTAAACCTTTCAACTCTACCAAATCATGGCAATTGTAAAGTAAACAATACGGAGTGCCCGCTAATGGGTTGAACATGAGCTAGCTGTCACTAACTAAACCTTTCAACTCTACCAAATCATGTCAACTGTAAAGCAAACAATGCGGAGTGCCCGCTAATGGGTTGATCATGAGCTAGCTGTAAAATAAATGTTATATTACACATCTGCTTGACTAATTAAATTACTTTTCTTAATGCAAGAAAGAAACTACATTGACAACGGACTACCCCGCCGGTGTGTAGATCGACTTACTGGATGGAGAGCTCACCTTTGCTTTAGACAGTCATGTTAAACACGAAATGCATAATGTTAAACAATAATTTAGACATCGTAGAGGAATGTAAAATAAACGAAATACACGATATTGATAATTCGTGAACAATTAACCTTACAAACGGAGATATAATCAATTGCACTCTAATTACTTGAAATAATAATAATGAATAGTTCAAATACGAATATTAATCCTTCAAACAAAGTTGCGTCAGAAATTCCAACATTAAAAGAGGTTACCTGAAGATTTATGATTAAGGTCAGTCCAGCAGCTACTCACAGAATTCCAATTTATACGAGGGTAAGTCAACTGCAAACCATAAAAGTAAAAATAAAAATCCGCATATGGCGCCAGTGAGCTGTAAGTTGGCATACCTGTTTACGATAGTATGCCGGATGTCTTCTAGGTGGCAGCAGTCGGCAGATGCACAAACACCGGCGCAACAACAGTTCCGAAATGACAGCACCACTAGCCACATGCACCAGCGAGGAGCAGAGTTCTCTGATTCGGTTTTTGTGAAGTGAAGGTGTGAAACCGATTGACATCGGCGAATGAAGGTTCAGTATGGAGATGCGTGTTTGTCACAGCCACAAATCTATGAATGGTGCCGGAAATTTGCAAATGGTATTACGTCTGCGGCCGATGCTCCACGCCCCGGCCAGGCTCGGCGCGTAGTGACTCCAGAGAGCATTGCAGCCATCGTTTTGGAAAACCGCCGTGTGACAATAGACAAAATTGCAGCATGTGTACACATGAGTCATGAGTATAGTGAATGATGTTCTCCAGTTTCATAAGGTGTCTGCAAGATGGGTCCCCGACAACTGCCGCCTGAACTGAAACAGCGACGTGTTGATGCGTGCGAAGACCTTTTGTGGCGTGCTGAACGTGACGGTAATGCCTTTCTTTCACGAATCGTCACTGGTGACGAAACATGGGTGCATTACCATCAGCCTGAAACAAAGCGAGCGAGCAAGAAGTGGCGCCACTCCCCATCACCGAAACCCAAAAAGTTTCGGACACAGCCGTCTGCAGGGAAGGTTATGCTGACCCTCTTTTGGGACGAAAAGGGCATCATCCTGGAACACTACACGCCACGAGGAATCTCTGTGACGAGTGCTACGTACTCGGACCTCCTAAAAAATCATCTCCGGCCTGCCATCAAAACGAAACGACGTGGATTGCTGTCAGCCGGTGTGCTGCTGCAACACGACAATGCACGGCCCCATACGGCGCGTGCAACGGTTGCGACCATCACAGACCTGTAATTTGAATGCCTCCCACATCCCCCTTACTCGCCAGACCTCGCACTGAGCGATTTGCATCTGTTTGGTCCGCTCAAAGAAGCAATGGGCGGCAGGAAGTTCCACTCCGATGAAGAGGTACGCAACGCGGTGCACGAGTGGTTGCGCCGTCGCCCAAAAGACTTTTTTCTGCAGGTATTCAGGCTTTTCCGAAGCGCTGGCGGACTTGCATTGAACGAGGAAGGGACTATGTTGAAAAGTGATTTACTTCTGTACCCTGTGCGACCAATAAATAATATTTAAAAAAATAATTATGGTTTTCATTTGACTCCCCCTCGTAGAATAGGATTAACACTGCAGAAACCAGTCTCTAAAGTGCACAGTCGCAGCGGCATACGTGATAGACGGATTAAGCTTCACGAATTCCCTCCAGGCCTCACTTAACATGACGCAGCAGAATACTCCAAAATCAGGGCCCAGAATCACTATGGAGGCACCAAGTCAGGAGAAGTAGATGAAGGACAGACTTCAGTAGGAGTTCTCATTCAGTCTTACAGCAACAAAACACAAGTCGACGACAATTGCTAATGTCACTACAGAGAACGGATTACACTGACAAAGTCACAGGGAGAGCATCTTCATCTTCACTTCCATGACATTACGAAGTCACACCATGTGGTAGGTCCTAGCGGCAGGATTGACGGATAATTAAAAACAGGGGGGTCAAACTCAAACCGAAAAGGAAGACAGTTCCTAATGTCATCGCAGAGAATATCAGGCCCCACAGGCGGGATTACAGTAAACATCTTCGTCTTCACTTCAGACGCTGAAGAAAGATAGGTACTTAGTTGGAGCTAGACTGTAAACTTTCCCAAAACGAGCAAGTCGAAAATATCGTTTGATAAGTTATTGTGAAGAGTCGAAGTAGCTCTTAAATTGACACACTCCTCTCCTCTCTCATTACTCGAGTTCCAAGTAATCCCATAATTCCGTTCAATATGTAGTTATTATTTTCTGTCAATTCGGAAGGTAGCCATTTTCGTTGCGGTGCAGGGGAGGGGAACAAAACGCGCTCAGATAATCCTCCTTGCATCCTCATTGGCTGCTATTAATTGCGCAGCGTATAACAAACTAAACGGAAATTATTATATAGAATTTAATATAACAGAATAAAAGTAGATTGAAAATAGGTTACCATTTAATTAATATATTCACAAACAAAATATTCATTCTAAACAAAATACAAACACTTCGGTTTAAACACTAGCGCCATCTCGCGAAAAGCGAGAATCAAACTCGATGCAGACCATAGACTAACAAAGAAAAATAGCATAATTCAGCTAAACAACCAGCCCAATTGTGGACCATATTGAATCCCTCAAAGGGATCGAGAATTGGGAAAAAAGAAGAAATAACACTTGGTTAAGAGCTAATTAAGTAATCATATCAAATAATCTCTTCGGGAAAGTATAACGATCAAAGAGGATCGTTACATATGTAAACAAAGAAAACGCACATATCGAACTCTATTTGTATACAATGTACAAGCATTAGATACATTGTATACAAATAGGAGGAGTGTTTACCCAACATTGTTAGGGTCGTTAAGTCTAGGAGGCTTAGGTGGGCAGGTCATGTAGCTAGAATGGAAGAAAGTAGAAACGCTTTCAAAGTCTTGACTGGTAGACCCATAGGAAAACGACCATTAGGAAGACCTAGGCGCAGATGGGAGGACAATATTAAGATGGATCTCGCAGAGATAGGAATACAAAGTAGAAACTGGATGCAATTAGCTAAGGATAGAAGTCAGTGGAGAGCTTTTGTGAACGCGGCACTGAACCTCCGGGTTCCATAGGCCATAGAGTTAGTTAGTTAGTTAGTACAAGCATTAGATAACGTTCAATAAAGGTTGCTTAACAAAATGGGGTTAGTGTATCCAATTCGATTATCAGAGGTAGCTTCACTATGACCTATATTTAAAAACACTCCTTAGAGCGATCTTAACTCGAGGATTCCTTAAGAAACCTCCCTTGACTGAAATCGGGATCTGTATCCCTTCGTTAATGACAAGGAACCCTTAATGAAAATCTCTCCTTGAGTCAAGGTAGCTATCGAACAACCTTAAGCCTTCCTTGAGTTCTTTAGCAGTATAGTCATTCCTTTTCTGGTATGGATTTTGTAGAATTTGGAAGAACAAATATATAAAAAAAATATTACTTTGCGATGACTAATGATGCGTCAAGACATACGGAGATGTCTTTGTTTTCAGGACTAAAGCTGGGGCTCAATCAGAAACCCTTCTACAAAACGTCAGTAAAGTGTAGGCCCAGCTTTGCTCCTGTAAATATAAACACCTCCCATGTTTCTGACCAACGTAGCTGGGAGTTTCTCCGGAAGTTGGTTGCCTGTTTTTTTTTTCAGTAATCTCTAGAAAATTTCAACAGTGTAGGAGAAACTCTTGATTAGTTTTCTTTGAATTGTTCTACGAGTTAAGTTCACCAGTCAATAGGAAATTTGTATTGTACAACTTATATCATCTGTTAATTTTACAATACACTACAATACTGAATTGGTTCCAGAAATCTTGCATGTCATTTACTGGTGGTGGAAAATGACCACGCGGTTAAGGAAGTTACGAACTTTGTCGCTTAAATGACTTCAATTTACTTCCTTCGCAGCGTGATATAACCTAATATGGAAATATTTCTTTGCAACTAATTTTATTAGGAAGGCGATGTGTCCATCCAAGGGCGCTAATTCCTATGTTCACTTAGACATTCAAATACTTCATCATGTACCAGCATACATACTTTTAGGGGCACAGATAATGCAAGTTTCTTGCATGGAAACTTATTAAAATTGCACTGCCTAATAATCTTTTCAGTGCATTCACAGATTTTCATCACATTTGGCGGTACAGTAAGACCTCCTCTATTTTTTAGTTTCACAAACGTATAATTATCCTCAAACCCATTATGTGCATACAATGCTGAAATGCACTTTTCGCAATGAACTTGCTTTTCCAAAGACTTGTCGCTTAAATGACTTCAATTTACTTCCTTCGCAGCGTGATATAACCTAATATGGAAATATTTCTTTGCAACTAATTTTATTAGGAAGGCGATGTGTCCATCCAAGGGCGCTAATTCCTTACTATGTTCACTTAGACATTCAAATACTTCATCATGTACCAGCATACATACTTTTAGGGGCACAGATATTACAAGTTTCTTGCGTGGAAACTTATTAAAATTGCACTGCCTAATAATCTTTTCAGTGCATTCACAGATTTTCACATTTGGCGGTACATTATGACCTCCTCTATTTTTTAGTTTCACAAACGTATAATTATCCTCAAACCCATTATGTGCATACAATGCTGAAATGCACTTTTCGCAATGAACTTGCTTTTCTAAAGACTTCACAACAAACCCTACAATATATGGAATGACAGAAATAATAAATGGTGACAACGAAATATTGCCAAGCAAATCGCACACATCTTGATAAAATTCAGGTTCTGTAGTAGGGTCAGTATCTTCTCTGTACCTGGAATCTTCAACAATTTTTCAATTTCCAGGATCAGTAGTTGATGGGACACTAAGCATATCAATGTTACGTAATTGACAATTTCCGCGAGAGGAGGCTAGCACTCGACTTTCTAAGAGAAGTTTCTTCATGGCTGCTTTGAACTGCCTACAAGTGGGATCGTTATTACAACCGCAGAGTCTTCTGACCATTCCAAAGAACAATTCAGTGTGATCTTGACTTAATTTGTAGACCAGCAGGTAACCCATCTTGCCGGAGACAACCAACTTTGTGTACAGTATGTCTGCACTTTGAATACAAACCAAAAATCCAATGAATGCTGTCTTTTTCTTAGAAGATATCACTAGTATTTGGTTTTCGTCACGCAAAGATCTTATATAGTCTGCAGCTTCTTTCAAAACTGGTTTCCACTTGATCTCATTACTCGTGCGTAAAGGTGCTTTGTATGTCACACATATTGTGCCCTTCGAATTTAGTGTGTAATTAGCCTATCAAAGATCCTGATAAATTTACAGGTAGGTTCGACGTTTCTAAATTCGGGGAGATGGAGTTCATTCTCGCAAAATGTTAGCGCATTCTTTGCTTCTGCCAAAATAGGTGAGCTTTGGTTAACTCATTTGCTAAACGAAGCCCTTCTGAGGTCTGAACTTCGTTCAGTGCTTCCATCAATTCCCAGTGTATGATTCGTCCTTGACCATCAATCAAGAGCTTTTTTTTCGCAAAGCAGTTCCTCACTAGTTTAATCATATGACACGGGTCAGGAAACACGTTGATACTTTTGGAGTTGTCTGAAGTATGTAGAAAACTACATTTTAAGTTACCTGCATCTGAAAGGTCGGCACCAAGATCTTTTACCATACTGAAATTTGATGAAGCTCGATCAAATGTTAATGCTTGAACTTCCTCTTCTATTTCATACAATCTGTTGACGCATTTACGCGTAATATTTGCACGTTCACTTCCATTCAAAGAATCTATGAAGTAATATCCACAAGGAATTTTCCACGAATCGTTCAAAGCCACAACCATATAGACCGCAGCGTTTTTTCTTCTGGCATACTCTCCTCGCTCACTCTAGTACCGCAATCTACGTAACCCAACGATTCTTCTCCAGTAAATTCGACTTGTTGTTTTATTGCCATATTATCTACAACTAATGGCACTTGAATGCATTTGTTCTGTTGTTTCGCTATTTGCACCTTTTCTTTTATTGCATTGAAGGCTTCTTCACACAGTCCAGGATTTCCATTCACTGAAGAGTACCATTTTTTTGAAGTCCGTGGATGCGGTAACACATAGTTAAATGTTTTACGAACATACGCATATGCAGCTGGGGAATAGAAGTGAAGTGTTATCGGAAAACTTTGGAGAGCCGGATCAAATTTTTTGTTCCCCGACGGACTCAAAAGCGCCTTCACCACTGCATTACCTTCAACAGTGAGGGGTACTGATTTTAACAAAACTTCTAAAGTACCTTCCGTTATCATACACTTCTCTCTAAGATTTTGCACAATATCGTGAATACTTGCGTTTTTCTCTGAGACGTTTATTCTTCAAGTACAATGCTTTCATCTTCTTTCTGGACTCCATACATTTGGTTTCTGCTTCAAACAACTTGGCTGTCCACTGTAGTGGAATGACAAACAATGTTCTGTCGATACTGGTGTTGTTCAAAATCTAATTTATTTTATAGTTCACATTCCTATGATTATGCTTCAAGGCTAAGGGAGTTCGGGATGATAAACGAAATAGTGTAATGAAAACAAGTGGGGGGAAACAAGAAAACCTCAAGAAAACTCACGACGTCCACCTTAAACTCATATGGTCTGGGAATTAACTAAGGACCCCGTATCTCCCTGGTTCTCTAAACTGACTATTCAGATATCTTTTGAAAGCTTAGCACTCAGATTACTAGCCTCAAATATACATGATAAATGGTTTGTTGCTTCCAAGGTTTTATTCGATGCATAGGTACCCAATATTAAAAAGAAAAATGTATATGAAAAAGCTCTCCGTGCAAAACAGTCGGAAAACAACTTCCACATAGTTTGTGGTATTATTTCCTCGAATGGGCATGTTGACTCTAAAACAGGAAACCCAACTCTTTCTACAATTCCACATATTTGTAATGTACTCTTGAAAGTTAGGATATTTCTTACAGTGTTCATTTTTCAGCAAGGAATCATAATTGCGTCTGGCCTAATCTTCTGTCTTCGAACTTAATATTCTCTTAAAAAGGAAATAAAATTATTGTCGTTGTGTTGTCTCAATGCCATGTTTCTTATTGCAAAGCCAAACCCATACTGCCTTCATGACGTGAAACTGACACAAAGTAGCGTAGATAAGGGAAATGCGTCATGTAATGGCCTCCTCTCTTTCAAATCATTGTCGGTTAGGAGAATACATGGGGACTCCTTACCGTAAAAAGAATAATGAGGTAACATATCTTTCAGAGTACATAATGCTTCAGAGAATGCTTCTTCACTCTCTGTGTCAGTAATAATAACATTAAGTAAACTTCCTCCTGCTGCTGTTGGAGTCACAAAGAAGTAAACTCTGTGTCACTGTCTGTCTATACCACCAGCCGCATCTACCACCACTAACTCACAGGCCTGCTGAAGTCTTTCGTGTGCTCGCAGTATAATTAGGGTGCATATGACAATGAAAAAATTCTTACTACTTGACGTTTTAGCAAATTTAATTTTGCCAATATTATCCCTGTTGTAGTTTTGAATAAATGTACCGATGTAGTTTTGAATAAATGATCCTTCAAGCATCTGTTCACCCGACAGGTTACCATATTCAGCACCAAACTTTTTATAAAAAAAACTTTGACATGTTAGAAACACTTGGGACAAACCTACCGTCACCCGCATACAGATAATAGTCATCTCCCTTTTCCAGAAGAAGATCCGTCTTTAACGTGTGGAGTGCTGATGATGGACTATGCCCCTGTCGAAAAAGATATCGTAGTTTCTCTTTGGTATCTTCAGAGACGTCTCTATACCGAAGTGCACCAGCTCTGGACAGATTATGATTGTGCTTATTGTTTAATTTGACAATAGTCGGCCATTCTTGAGTCAATTCATCTATCACTTTGCCTCTTGATTTCGGGATATACCAGAAATGAGACGACTTGCATCACAAACCGTTCAAACATCACATAACATGAAAAAGGTCATGAAACAAGTTTAGCATCAGTGGTATTTCATGTGATTAACCAAACTCAATTAACAAAACTGAATCAACATTAGGAAGGACAGGGTGCTATACATTTCAGTTTTACGAGCTTCACTTTAAAATGGCTACAGCAATTTTGATGAACACTGGAAGCAGGATTCACAAATCATGTATTAGAACTGCAATAAATAAATTTTAAAAAATGGATAAAAGAAAACAGAAGTGGGATTTTCTCACCTTCATTGACGTATTCAGTAACAAAACTTATGACAAAGAGCAAAACATACTAGTATAGAAATCTGGTCAACATTATCTCATCATAGAACTCAGAAGTCACTAGCCATACGGCAGGAGTGTATGAATTGCGAGTTACATCAATAAGGAAAACCTCCTTATTATAAAACGACGCGTTCTTTCCTTAGTACGTAGCGGAAAACTTTACACGGCCAGCTAACCTAACTCACACGTTTATCGATCCCAAACGTCAAGTACGAAATTTGTAAGTATGGAACTTCTTGCAAATTATCTTGCATACCAAAAATTTCTGTGGTTCATTTTTCCTTTCTTGAGTAATCTAATGGGCGTTATTTGTGAAGGTTGAATTCGGTACAAACCTAGTAGACTGTTTGATATATGTAACCCCCCAATTTAGAGAATATCATATTGAAAGGCCACAAATTTGGTTTTAAAAAAATAATATCCTAATCACGATGCTGTTTCCTGTAATTACAACCCAAAAGACAGCAAAATAAAATGTTTGAAGTTTTGAACTGTTATATCCAATGCTGCATCCAAAGAAATTTATGGAGCACTTTCAAACACATTTCTGTTCTCGTCTCACCACTTGTTCTTATGTTAGAAAAAAAACACAAATATTATAACAGATTTCTGAAGTCATAGAAAGCACATATTGTAATTTTAATGTATGACTTACTTGGAATTTCTTCACTTATTTAAAATAAACTCACCTTTGCAGACTTTTCGTCAGTCACTTCTTTTATTCTGAATGCTGTTTCATTGTTTATATTTAAAATGCTTAAATATGTGTAGTTTCTCGGAAGATTAGCTTCTTCTACAAGTTCAGATGCGTTCTCACACATTCTACTAAAATATTCTTCAGAAATAAGAAAACGAAAATCAAAGAATAAATAAATTATATAAATACGTAAAAATCGCCCTCGATCAGATATTTCTATGGCGGAGCACATGGGTCCAGAGGAAAACCAAAACACAATCGTTTTGTGAGACATGATTCAGCCAAGGATTCTTATTCATGACGTCATATATACTTGACCAATAAGATTATAGGATACCAATCTCATATGCTGAAACGTTTCGGATCCGCAAATGTGCGTTCGGCGCCCCCCAACACTCACCTGAACATTTTTTTCTTTAACATGTAAGAGAAGCAGCTTTTGTTATGCTACACTGAAATTTGAGTTGCTTGGACAGACCATTGCAACTCCAAACGAGATTACGTTTAAAAAATAACAAGTAAGAGCTATTCAAGATGCTTATTTTAGACTTTTTGTTAAACTTGACAAGATTGGCTTTGGTTGTATAACACTCCACGTGGAAAACAGCTATGGAAATCTTCAACTATTTACAATGTTTAATACTATCGAGAAATAAAATTTCGATACATTAGTAACTAAGTCATACTAAAATGTTCGAAATGGGTAACAGCATTAATTCTCAGTAATAATTGTAAACTTTTGTAATTTAATTGTGTATGTTACACCCAAATATTTTAATTTCGATTCTTTTACGGTAAAAAATATTTTATGAAATATAACGGAAATTTAGAAGCAGCCTTTGCGAATTTCTCAATATTGTTCGATGGAGGTGAAGAATATGTCTGCATTTCAAAACCGTTGGATTGTTGTCATTACTTACGGCCTTATTCTACAACTGCTTCAATTTCGAAAATATATCAAATTAAGGGAAACAAGGGTAATAATATTTCCGCACAAACACCTGCTTACGTGTGCCTTTTTACTCCTCCCAATTCCATGCCATCATTGTTCCCGTTGCGTATAAAAGCGTGAGAAGCTCATCGCCATCAAAACTCTGAACACTTACTCCCCCTGCATGTAGCGGACCGTCATCGTCGGGGAGGGGGTGGAGCTGAGAGGGCGGCTTCATCATTCTTTCATGTATCACCCCTCAAATTCATATCATTGCACGCCCTCTCAGCCGCGAATACCGCTACCGGACTCGCGGGTGGTTGGTGGGAGTCGGGAAGAGGGAGATCTAGTAGACGTCTTTCTCCCCTTGGGGAGGACGTGCACCCACCCGGCCTAATGTTGTGTCCTTCCAGTGTTTTTGTGTTGTCCGGTGTGTTGAGTCTTTGAACATAAAAAAAATCGCAAAATATAAAATAATTAAAAAACAACAAAAAATTAAAAAATACAAAAAAAAATCCGCACAATTTGTTTTGTTCTTCCTGGGCTGGTGGGGGTCTATCTTTTTGTTGGACACGTTTCTTTCGTTTAGTTTCACTTCTTCTTTTTCCGGGGCCACGCGTTTTTGTCGACGGGAATGGTTTCCATGCACTTCCATTCCCCTTGACCGCGTTGGCCCCACGCTGATCCAAAGGTGTTGGGCGTGCTAAAGGGATTGCCAGGGGGTAGCGTTAGTTCCCCTATTAACGCCCCGGGGTGACCTCACGCCCTTTTTTCTTTTCTAAATGTCTTCATAAAATCTTTTTATATGGGTACCAAAACTTTAAAATCTGATCCGGGCTCTCCCTCACGGAAAAAGCCCAAACTGAGTGAAAGCGAAAGTGTGGAAAAGACAAGTATCGCCGCGCCCGTCGTACGATATCTTGTAATTAAAGATAAAGATGCTGATAGTGCCACATCTGATGCAAACCGTTCGAGCGCTATTAAGGGCTTATTCCCTTTTGTTATTAATAAAGTTATTACTTACCAAGCCGGACAGGTTAAAGACATCAAGAAATTGCGGAACGGCACTTTATTGGTGGAAAGGATCGATGAAAAGCAAACAGCGAACCTACTGAAATTAACTTCGATTGGACCTGTGAACGTGTCAGTAGAAGCTCATCGTGTCCTGAACGTCTCTCGAGGGGTGATATCGTGTTGGGATCTCCTGAATGCCACTGAGGAGGAGATTAAGTCGGAGTTAGCGGACCAACACGTTATCGACGTAGCTCGAATCAAAAGTAAGTCAGGTGAACTCGTCGCCACCCAGTCCCTGATTCTTACTTTCAGTTTGCCCACGCTTCCGGAGTACGTCAAGGCTGGATACTATCGTTTGAAAATTCGACCCTATATTCGTAGTCCCTTGCGCTGCTTTAAATGTCAACATTTTGGGCACACCAGCACCTCGTGCAATGCGAGTGCTGCTCTTTGTGCCAATTGTGGCCAGGCTAGTCATGGTGCGGATCCCTGTAAAGCAACCAAGCCCTTTTGTGTCAACTGCAAGGGTCAGATTCATCTTGGTCTCGGGATTGTCCACCCTTGCAGCGCGAGAAGCGGATAAGGGAGTCCATGGTTGTTGAAAAAAATTCTGCTGCTGATGCTAAGCGTCGTTTGAAAGAAAACATTCCTTCCTCGCTTTCTGTTCCCTTCGCTACTGTTGCAGCAAGTTGTAAGAAATCTGTATCAACCCAGACGTCCGACGTTTCCACCCAAACAGACTTTGTCCCAGAGCCCAGTAGTGACCCCAAGACCCCAGTTGCAACAACAAGCGAACTTCCCCGAACCCCACGTGTTTCCGTTAGTGGTGGTATTCGGCGTACTCCAGCCCATCGCCGATCACCTTATATCGCTGGCCTGAAATTGAGTCAACATATTCGCCGGTTGAACGAGACTGTTCTCACTCCCAAGAGAGCAAAATCTACGCCAGTTCGTAAGCCACCTGCAGTTTCTCTGAAATCTGACATGGTGGAGGACGAACTGATAGATTCCGAGTGGGCTGTTATTGGACCTCGTGGGAAAGTTCGCCTTAAACGTTGACATCTTCCAGTATGGCGCTTCTTCAGTGGAACTTGAATGGCTTCTGTAGTCATCATGAGGAATTAACATAACTAATATTTTACCACTTGCCGGTTCTCATCTGTTTGCAGGAAACGCATTTCAAACCTACCCAGTCTATCCTTCTTTCTGAACACTATGCATCGGTGCGATAAGCCCGATAGTGACCACGCTGCTGGCGGCGTGGCAGTCTGTGTCTGATTCTTTTCATTCTCGGGAGATTCACCTCGTCTCCCGCCTCCAAGCAGTTGCGGTGAGAGTATACTTCTCTCGCTCGCTTACAGTTTGTTCATTGTACATTCCCCATTCAGAAGCCTTTAGCACCGCCGATCTGCTTCAGGTCTTCCATCAGCTCGAGCCGCCAGTCTTGCTTGTAGGAGACCTTAATGCCTATCATCACTTGTGGGGCTCTGTCCGCACTGACGGTCGTGGCCGTCAGGTATCGGAATTTCTTGAGGAGAGTGGCTTGCTTATCCTTAATGATGGCAGTCCTACTCATTTCTCCACTGCCCAAGGCACATATTCTTGTATCGACCTCTCCATGTGCAGTGCTGGTCTCTTGACCTCATTAACATGGCGAGTGCATCCCGATCTTTGTGGCAGTGATCACTTCCCGTTGTTTGTTGGAGGTGTCCCTGTTACTCCTCCTTTATCTCTCCGCCGCTGACTGGCGTAAATTCCGTGAGCTCAGTGAGTTTCATTGTCGTGATGATCTCCCTGTAGCTGTTGTGGCAGAAGCTTTTGAGCAGACTGTTCTCTATGCTGCTCATAGTTCCATTCCAGAATGCGGTGGCGACATTTCCCGCCGGCGTGTTCCATGTTGGTCTCCGGAAATCCGTGAGGCTATTCTGGCTCGTTGGCACGCTCTTCCCACTTTTAATCGTCATCCCACTGCCGACAATCTGCAGCGTTTCCGCATTCTACGTGCTCGTGCTAGACGTCTTATCAAGCTTTCGAAGCGCCAAAGCTGGATGAATTACGTTTCGTCCATCAATAGTCGCACATTGATGTCGACTGTGTGGCGTCGGGTCCGCTCTGTTAACGGCTCCTACTGTTGATGTTCCTGGTTTGTCTGTGAATGGTGTCTTAGTTACTCACCCTTCGGAGATAGCACACACTTTGGGCCAGTATTTTGCATCTATCTCTAAGTCTGGATATTATCCTTGAGAATTCGTTCCCAATAGGGCGCGTTTAGAGCGGAACCCGTAAAACTTCCGTACCGCCAACAGCGAAGATTACAATGCTCCTTTCACCCTTGTTGAATTTGATTATACTTTTCGTGAATCATCCAACACTGCTACAGGGCTTGATCGTATACCCTACGAAATGTTGCGTAACCTCCCCCGCGATCCACAGCTTGCTCTCTTGCACTGTATAATCGCCTCTGGGTCGAGGAGTTTTTTCCACCGGCTTGACGTGAGGCTCTCGTTCTTCCTATCTTGAAGCCAGGCAAAGTCGCAACTAGACCCACGAGCTAGAGACCCATTCCTCTCACGAGCTGCGTCTGTAAGCTGTTTGAACGCATGGTCAACGAGCGTCTGGTTTGGTATTTAGAATCCAATTCACTTCTGAGCAAACTTCAAAGTGGATTTCGTCGTTTCCGATCCACTACAGACAATCTTGCTTATCTTGAGGGTCATATTCAAGACGCCTTTCTCAACAGCGAACATCTTGTTGCTATATTTTTTGACTTGGAGAAGGCGTATGACACCACGTGGCGTTACGGAATCCTAAAACAATTATATGACTGGTGTCTCCGTGGGTATATGGCCCACTTTATCTCTAATTTTCTTCACGAGCGACACTTTCGAGTGCGTGTGGGATCTATTTTCTCAGAGCGCTTTGTACAAGAAAACGGTGTTGCACAGGGCAGTGTCCTTAGTCTCACGTTGTTTGCCGTCGCCGTCAACCGCGTTCTTTCGGTGATCCACGCTCCCGTGTCTGGTTTCTTTATATTGACGACCTTGTAATTTTCTGTCGCTCCCGTCACCTTCGTGGCGTTACTCGAAAGCTTCAACTGACTCTCAATCGTCTTGTTCGGTGGTCGAATGAGACTGGATTTCGCTTTTCCAACGAGAAATCACAATGTGTTCAATTCTGTCGGTAGCGTACCTGCATTGTTGACCCGGACTTGTACCTCGATGGCACCCGTTTGTTATTCGTTGATTCAGTCCGTTTCTTGGGTTTGGTCTTTGACCGTCGCTTGTCGTGAGCACCACATATTCGGAATCTTAAATACTCATGTCTTCGAGGTCTGAATTTCCTTCGTGTCCTTTCCCACCGCACATGGGGTGCTGATCGTAATGTTCTGCTTCGTTTGTACCGTAGTCTAATTCGGTCCAAGTTAGACTATGGCTGTATTTTCTATGGTTCTGCTCGTGATTCTCTGTTACAACAACTCGATACAGTGCATCACCTGGGTATTCGTATTGCTACTGGCGCCTATCGAACTAGTCCCGTCGTCAGCCTGTATGCTGAGGCCAATGAACCTTCGTTATCATATCGTCGCAGCAGACTACTTCATAATTATTCTGCGCATGTGCGTTGTATTCCAGACCACCCGTGTAGACCATGTCTTCGTGGAGGTCGGATATACGAGCGCTATGTTGCACGTCCTCGCTCTACAGGTCCATGGTATATCCGTGCGTGTGAGACTTTCCTTGCCGACATTCTCGTGTGGCCCTCTTTTTCATTGGTTCACTTTTGTGCTGTTCCCCCATGGCTGCTTGGTCTACCTGGCCATGCTTTACGTTTGTCTCTGCATTCGAAACAGGCTACTAATTCCCAGGTGTACCAGCAAGAGTTTGCGGCACTGTTAGACCAGTACCCCGATTTTAATGTGTTCTTTACGGGCGGTTCTAAGAATGAGGATTCTGTAGGCTGTGCCTTTGTCACCGACGGGGCCAGCTCCGAATTTCTTTTGCATCGCCTGTGTTCCGTGTTCACTGCTGAATTGATTGCAGTTGAGCTTCCCTTAGACCACGCTCTCACGCTTTCCCTCCGTCGTGTGCTTATTTGCACCGATTCTCAGAGTGTGATTTTGAGTCTACAGAATGTCTTCAGTATGCGCTCTGTCATGCAGAATATTCTTCTGAGATGCCATGAATTGCAGCAACAGGGTTGTGTCGTCGTAGTCTGCTGGGTGCCGGGTCATGTTGGCATCCAGGGAAACGAATGTGCTGACACAGCTGTCAAGAACGCCGCCTTGGCCGGGGTTGCACTGGAGCATACCCTTCCCTGCTCCGATCTTCAGCGTCATTTCTATTCTTTGTTGCGCTCTCACTGGCAAGCAGATTGGGACCAGGCTCTTGAGAATAAGTCACATGCAGTCAAGCCACTCCTAGGAGAATGACGTACGTCCTCGTGCCATCGTCGTCGAGAAGAAGTGCTCCTGATGCGTCTGCGTATCAGACACACTCATCTGACGCATGGTTACTTGCTGCAAAGACTGAACGGCCCGTACTGTGTGGAGTGTATTGTCCCGCTGAGTATTCAGCACATTCTTGTTGAATGTCCTGAATACTCAGCTCTCAGAGAACGTTTCGGATTGCCTTCTGTTCTTACCCGTGGTTTGGGGGATTCACGTGCTATAGTTCGCCGGGTAATTGACTTTGTTAAAGCTTGTTGGGTTGCTCACGTTCTCTGAGCTGTTTTAATGTGTTGTTGCTTTTTATTGCTGCTAAATTTTTAATTTCTGTCCGCTTTTATTTTTTTCTATATATTGTTGTTGTTATCTGTTTTAGATTATTTATTCTTTTATTTTCTCTTTTTCATTTTCTCCTTTTATTTAGCAGCACTTTTGTTTATTGTGCTCTAGTATTTTTACCTTTTTCTTTCTACATCTTTTAGTCCAGAGCAACCGTGTTAATCGTTACGGGGACATATAGCCTCGTGCTGATGTCCCCATTACCCCCATTCATTCATTCATTTTGAACACTTACTTCAGACTTGGACCGTTTCTGATTTTCAAAATGCTCCGGTGTACACCATAAGGTACTATTCGGCACCTTGTATATCACACCGTCAATAACCAATCTTATAGGGAGAGCTCTTTTGTGGCTAAGGGGTTAGCGTACGCGCCTTTGGGTAGGAGACCCGAGTTCGATTCACGGCGGGAGCTCACGTGGTTCGGACCCCACCTTAAGCTGGAGGTCCACATATCATATATTCTTGCTGTTGAGATGCGTTAAACTGAAATCAAATTATATAGGGTTAATAATAACTGTCTTTACGTAATAAATACTTATGACTTATTGGAATATTTAGGTTGCGAGCGAGAACATTTTTAAGAAATTTATGTTTGCAAACCGAAATATTATTGATTTAATAGTGCGCCAATACATTTTGGGGGCGACGTGTCGTTTACATATTTGCACTACTTTTCCTTTATTTGATTTGGAGTTTCACGTCCCGTTGTTGCTTAATAAACACATATAATCTATGCCTCCAAAACTAGCTCTTTTGAACTCAGTACTAGCTGTTTTGCACCCTGATGTATTTAGAATTAAATGTTAATCCGAAATTATTCTATACAAAACAGCCAGCACGTAAAATTAAAGGACACACATCGGGTGAGCGCCCAAATTAGTTGGCTGTATAGCAGGTTACCATTTATAGTTGCAATTAACAAAATCCTATTTTCCCAAAAATATAACAACTTTATTGTAACCAAAAACAAATGCATTAACAAGTAACATTCAAGAGTTTAAAGAGCATTCGACTTCACTTAAGTCAGTCATTCAAATATCAATTGGAGGTAACAAGTAACTTTGACTTTTTTCAAGTTTGTTTGACAGGTAACGAAAAGTATAAAATCCCCAGACCAAAGAACAATAGAGTAATACGTGCATATATTTCACTCAATAATAAAGCTACTTATGTTCTAGCTTGCTGATTATGAGTTTTGCTGCCTTTAATTTTTAAGTTAAAGAAAAAAAATATTTCCAATAAGTTAGGAAACAGCAAACTCAGCTCTTCGTTAACTATGCAATCGAAAACAGGGCTTTTCTAATCGTAATACTTATTATTTTTCTTTCTTTGCAAAGACCAGATAATATGAAAGAAGACACAGAATTATAGTTAAATTCAAGTGATACTTAAAACTACCATAGAAACCCATACGAATCATTCATTTTCCATGACATTTTCACTCTCTTATTTTTCGTCTCAAAATTTGTTAAAAAGAAACTAATTTAGTGGTTAATTTTGCCGAAATTCTCTTTTAAACCAAACTTCAAGTCAATTCCAATCCATAATCACATATTAACACAATTCCATTTTACTCGTCCCTAGTATCCTGTCGTAGCAAATTTCGTTTGAACTACACCTAAGGTAGTTACCTAGCACAGTATGCCATACGCTTGCTGCACACTCCAGAGGAGTGAAAAGGCACAACTAGCGCCATGCAGAGGGAAGTATGGAAAGTTCCAGCGATAAGTAAGTCAAGGCCAACTGGTACAGCGTTTAAAGCTACTTCTCTTATTGTCATTGACCATGGGCATTTTATTAACAAGAAATTTTAACAGAAAGTTTTATTATTGGACTAAACCCAACACAAAATTCCCCCCCACGAAGGACGACAAATTTCTGCTTCCAAATCCAATAACAAAAGAATAGGAGAATAATAAACTTATTGCTCATTACCAATTATCTTTCAATTATATGGTTAATGCTCTTACAAATATATTTTTTTTAAATTGAAATCCATTACAAACTACACAGATGATGAATAGCTCTACTACCTCTCCTAGTCTCTAACTCACGTGAAGGTTTTCCTGCAGGAAAAACAAACAAACGCAACAAGAATTCAAACATTATTATATAAAAAACAATTAACTACAAATTCCATTCTAGTTAAGAAATTTTAAGCCGATTTTAAGCATTATTTCGAGGTACATTATATGGTTTACAAAAACTTACAAGTCTTTTCAACCTAATAGTAGGCTTCTCTACATTTTGTAGCCAAACCGTGTTTTGAGTTGGTATTTGGTTGAGTACAACAAAGGGGCCATCCGAAGGAGGAAATATTCTGGGGTTAAAGTGTTTCTCTACAGACAATTTCATCATTCTTTTAACTAATACAAGATCTCCAATATGTATATAACTTGGATATGTTTCTGTGAATAGATTTTCTCACTTCGTTTCCAAGCATTATGAATGTTATTACATATGGTAGCAAACTTCTCTTCCTTATTTTGATCATCAACAAGAATTTCAAGATCTAACACTATTTTATATCTAAAGGATGATAAAATTTTTCCCCATATAAATTTCACTTGGCGAAACCCAAGTTTCGTTCATCTTAATGTAGATAGTGAACGCGATTTTAGTTAATAATTGGGCCCATTTTCTCTGTAATTTATCACTAACCTTAAGGTCCTTTCCGCTTTATTCGGCGACGGGTTATAAGAGGATAATCTAACATTCTGAATACCATAAAAATATAAGAACTGAGTGAAGTAATCCGACACGAAATATGAAGCGCCATCGTGTAACACAGAACCAGAAATCCATATCTCAGACATAAATCTAAAAGTTTATTACAAATTATTTTAAAATTTAATTTTCTCAAGGTTTCTAAAAACAAATCTACTAAAAGAATCGGTTACAATCAAAATATATTCATAACCCGAACTATTAGGCAGTCGGGCAGCTACGTCGTAATACATAATTAGGATGCTTAACTGTTCTTGTATAATAATTACTGATAGGTTTGATAGTTTTATCCTTGCATTTCTGACATGCATCACAAATTTTAATGAAAACCTTAATATCTGAATACATTGCTGGCAATGTAAAGCGTGAGGACACCTTATTTATGGTCTTTTTAATTCCCATGTTACCTCCCGGTACTAGAGAATTATGGGTGTATTGAAAAATTGAATTTACTAATGAAGAAGATACAACAGCTCTGAAACCTTGACCAGATTTACCTTTCTTTTGCATTAATAAGATATTATTTTGCAATTTATAACCTCTTACCTCTTGTTTATTCTCTAGTTTGGTAAGAATTTCCTTTAGTCGAGGGTCTTTTCTTTGATGGTCTTTTAAGGGAGTACTGAAATCAGGATATTTCCAAAAATTTACAAAAGACACATTTACATTTTTACCACGATCTTTAATATGTGCTACAGTATCTTCATCTTTTGTGTAAAAGACTAAATGATTTCCAACCCGGCTGAGAAAATCAGCTACACAATTTACCTTCGTCCGCCTATGGACTATTCTAAATCTAAAACGAGCTAGTTTTTCTAAAAGTGTTCCATGTCGCCGTTGACGTTTATGATTAGTTAAAAGCCAAGACAAACTTTTACTATCGCTGTACACCACAAATGGATTAAATAAATAATACTCAGACCATTCTAAGCAAAGAGTTAAGGCCTTAAATTCCAATTCATAAACATTTTTGCTCCAATCAGTATTTGGAATAGCTTTCGAGAAGATAGCAACAGGTCTTAAATTACCATGTTCATCATACTGACTTAAAACTCCAGAGAAATTACGCAAACTACTATCTGAATGGACAACAAAACTAGAATTCATATCAGGGACTTTCAAAATTACGTGTTCACAAAATTCATCTTTTAAATTTTGAAGTGCTATGTCATGATCTTTAGTACACTTAAATCTTCTCTTAGAAGAACGTAATTCCTGTAATGGAGCAATTAATTCTGAGTAGGGGCCGCGGTGGTTCAGTGGTAGAGCGTTCACCCCGTTGCTTGGGGTCCCTGGTTCGATCCCAGCCCGCGCCGTGTGGACTTTGTGGTGGACAAACACCGTGCTCGTGGGTTTTCTCGGGGTACTCCCGTTTCCTCCCACTTTCTTTATTCAACCATTTCACTCATTTCTCATTATCACCGTCTCCTTTAGCCTATCCGGCATAACCGTGGGACGTTAAACTTAAATTTTTCATTTCATTTTAATTCTGAGTAATTTCTTACAAACTTGAATAAGCGGCAAAAAATGAACATATTTAGTTAACACCTTTACAATTTTTAGGTTTTGGTATATCCTGAATTGTCTTACTTCTTCCAGGGGCTAAATTCGTAGTTCCCTTTTCAAATCGAAATCATAAATACTTAATAGAAGTTTGAAAAAGAAAAGTTTTCTTAGGTGAATCATTTATACCCCATTTTCTCAAACGAGATAAAACTTCCTCTAATAATTTTCTTATGACTCTCGACATCAGAGCTAATCAGGAGAATATCATCATAGAATAACTCAAGATTTTTACCAATTAACCCATCAAGTACGTTACTCATCAAATTACTCAATACAAACGGTCTATTAAAAGAACCCATAGGACAAACAGTCAATTAATAGATTTTATTTTTGTCACAAATGCAGTATAAGGGCGACTATCTGGTCAGTGGCAATTGGAAAAAAGAGGATCTGAGATCAATTTTGCTTAATAAAATATGATTAGAAATGCTAGAAATAATATTCTCCTTGTTAGGAGACGGAAAGTTATTAACACGTTTGTTAATTTACACGTTTTGCACGACCAAACGTCTACTATTATCTGTGTTCTTAACAAGAAAACAAGGTGAAGTAAAAGGAGAAAATTCAACCTTTTCTACTACATCATCCTTCTCAAGTTGTTCAATAAATTGTTCTTACTCTTTCTGTTTAAACGCAGGAAGTTGGTAAGGTTGTTACCTAATTGGTGTTTTATCAGTTACATCTATGTTATATTGAAAAAATTTTTATCAAGACCAATTTTTTGGGTGATTTTATCCTTATAATTTTCTAAAAGTTCATTAACATATATCTGTAAGCTAGGATCCAACTGCAAAAGTTAAGGAGAAACCTATAATTACCTTGTATTTCTGCCCGGTTTATCCCTTCAGGATGAAGAACAGAGTGGTCATAATAAACCTCCAACTCCGGGTCTGGTTCATTCGGAACAACTCCCTTGGACGTAGAAGCAGCAGTTTCCAGAAAATCAGGAGTTTGCAAATAATTACCAGGTACTAGAGGTAGACGATGTTTCAGCGAACCTAGGTTGCGTGGTGGTTGCCTTCCACGATCCTCTCCCCTAGAAGTAAACAGGAAAGACCGAGAAGTTTCCGTAGACAACTGAGAGGCATCCTGAATAGGAACGCTTAACTTCCTATTTTGTACTCGATAAATGTTGTTAGGTATGTCTATAGTAGCACAGTACTTAGTTCCTACTACAGACACTGAAACCAGTTGCCCAGTAAGATATCAAAATCATCAGAGTCAATAATATAAAACAGTTCAGAAAACTGCTGACGTTTCTTTGGAAAATAAATACACACTCTGTGGTTAACAGTGGTTTTCGTGTTTCCAAGACCTGTGGTTTGTACATTCACATTCTACAATTTCAAACTACACATAGTACGTAAATGTTGAAAATAACGCTGACTAATAAAATTACTAGTACTACCGGTATCTATTATACAAGCAACAGCTTTACCTTTAATACAAATCAATACAGAAATTAAATTCTTTAACAATATGTATGAGATAACGACATACTAGCCTCCGTAGAATCTCCAATTTCCTTATCCTTTACATTTAACAGTGATTGGGATTGAGCACCGTGTTCTCTATTGAAGCTGTTAGTAATATTAAATTTTCTCGTATTTCCAAATGAAGAAGAATTTATTTTTGTGCCTTGATAGTTATCACTTATTTGCCGTCTACTGGCTCTGTCTCCTTTATAACCCAAATATTGATCACAAGGTTGATTAACGTAACATTTTTGTTTTGGTAATTGAAGTACTTGACTTTGCAAGCTACGAGCATTCAACATTTGGAGAGATTTCCGGGATGGTACCTAGTCTCGTTTGTCCTTGGTTCGGTTTCTTAACCTATAATTATCTACTTTATATCGAAATAAAGTATCATATCTAGCAGCTAAAGTCAAAAGTAGTAGAAAATGGATCGACCTTCGGACAACATCGCTCAACTCACGAGCCCCTGGGAAATTGAGCACCGTACACCGTGAACCCACGGTCTTTTACGACCTCCATTTTAGGGGTGAATTTATTCTCTTTTATGAGCACTTTTTAGGGGGTGTATTCGTTCCCTTTTATGAACACTTTTTCAGGTATGAACTCGTTTTTCTTTTATGAGCACTTTTCCAACCCCTATTTTAATTACGAACACAGAAGATCAGATAACAGATAAGAATATGAAACACACAGCAGAACAGATAACACATAAGGGTGTATTCATTTTTTCAACCCCTATTTTAACATAGGAGATAACACATAAGATTACGAAACATGGCAAGGGTGAACTCGTTTTCGACCCCTTAGCATAAGACTATATAACATAGCAGTTACGAACACATAGCAGAGCAGATAATAAACACAACCACCTCCATTTTAGGGGTGTATTCATTCCCTTTTATGAGCATATTTTTCAACCCTTATTTTAACATAGCAGAAATATAGCGAAGATTAAACATAGTCCATTTTAAAGAGTGTACTCATTCCAACCCCTATTTTAATGTAACATAGCAGTTGGCCTATTTTTCCACCCCTATTTGAACTCGTTCCCTTTTATGAGCACTTTTTCAACCCCTATTTGAACTTAGCAGAGAATACATAAAACTAAGACAATAATGAGGGTATATTCGTTCCACCCCTATATGAACATAGCACTGATTTTGTTTAGCGCATCAGACAGAGACTACGAAACATAGCAGGGGTGAACTTGTTTTCCAACCCCTATTTGAACATGAGACTATCAACACTACGTAACACACAACCACCTCCATTTTAAGGGTGTTCTCGTTTTCCAACATCAGACTTCAACCCTTAATTGAACATAGCGCATCAGACAGAGACTACGAAACATAGCAGATAGGGTGAACTCGTTTTCCAACCCCTATTTGAACATAGCAGAAATTACATAAGACTACGGGGGAGTATTTCACCCCTATTTGAACATAACAGAGAATAGAAGTGTACTCGTTCCCTTTTATGAGCATATTTTCCAACCCCTATTTTAACATAGCAGGGCTAGTAAAAGAGTATGGCTCATTTTTCAACCCCTATTTGAACATGACAGATAATACATTCGAACCCTATAGCAAAGATTCTTTTAAGGAGTGAACTTGTTCTAACCTATATTTGAACATAAAGATTATTTAAAGATTGCAGAGGAATGCGAACTTCCGTGTTTTGTTATCAGTTACATAATAACTTCCGCCATATGTGGATAATTCTCATTACGTCATTCATCCGGATTTTAAAAAAACATTGAGCTAGTTTTCTCTTTAACAGACAATACGGTCATTCAACGATAGGATTGAAAAAAAAGGAATCCCTGAACGTGATTTGATTATATCATCTCTATTGCGTAATATGTTGATCGCTCGCGGTATAACTTGTCATTCAACGATAGGATTAAAAAAAGAGGGGAATCCCCGACCGTGACTCATCCCTATTGCGCAATATGACGTAATGCGATCACACAGGTATAAAAGGCTGACCGAGATGTTTTTTTTGTAATCACTTCCTGTTTGGTGTTTGAAGTGTAAAGTTCAGATTTTTTTGTGTGTGTGTTTATATTATTAGTGTGGTTTTGTTTTCTTTTGTAGGTAAGACATTTTATAACAATAATATCATATTATAAAAAGTCACTTCAGAATTATTATAGTAACACTGAGTTATTTTTTAAAAAAATGGCAACAAAAAAGGTTAAACCAAATACTATCAATTCACCAATTGATACTCTATTTAATAATAATTTGAAAAAAAATCATTTTAAAATGTGATACTGTTTTAAATGAGGATAGTGGATGTTTTTTTAAATAATAAAAGAAAAGACTGTGTAGATATATTAAAACAAGAACAAACTAATACATCTTTTAAAGTAAATTTTTCTTTGGCTACAACTTTTGTTGAAACATGTAGATTCTTTGTAAATAGTGGTAACGAAATTATTTTACCGAGTACAGATGTGAATTCTATAATTGGAAAAATATTTAATAAAATTTTAGTTGAACAAGAAAACAGAGCAATTAAGAAATCAGGGTGGTCTTTATGTTCTGAACCAAACCATCACTTAGAAATTAAAATCAGTAAATATGATCCTCTGTTAGCTTCATCATATATAAAATTACCTCAATGGATTTTATCTAAAAAGAATTGTGTTCTAAATATTCAAAATAACGATAATAGATGTTTTATGTACTGCATTCTAGCTGCGTTGCATCCCGCAAAAGATAATCCCCTGCGTGTGAATAATTACATACAATATATTAATACTTTATTACCGTTATTTGAAAAAACGAATATAAAAATCCCAGTCGAAGTAGCACACATAAGCAAATTTGAACATATGTATAATTCTGTATTTACTAAGGAACAAATTTCTATTAATATATATGGCATTAATTATGATAATGAAACAATTTTCCGTTACGTATAAGCGAAAATACAGGTGTATTTAAACATATAGATTTATTATATTTAAACTCTCATTATTGTTTAATTACAAGTTTAAATGGTTTAGTTAGACATCAGTTAGGTACTCATCAAACATTTATTTGTAGACGATGTTTAGTATCTTTTTATAACAAATCAAAATTAGATGAACATGAGAAATTATGTAAAGAACACACTCCAACCGAAATTAACATGCCGAAACAAGGAGAAGTTTTAAAATTTCGAAATTTGAAATTGTTATTACAGAATGATGTGATAATAGTTGCAGATTTTGAAAGTTTATTAAAACCTATAAATAAACAAAGTGGATCTCATACAATACAAATTCAGCAACATATACCATGCAGTTTTGGTTACATTGTATGTTGGAGTAACAACTATATGAAATCAGATTTAGTTATTTATCGGGGAGAAAATGTATCGATGAAGTTTATGTCTGCTATGGAGAATGAATTAAGAAAAATCATAAACATATTAGATCAAGAAAAACCATTAATACCATTAAATAGTTCTCAGTTACACTGTATAAGCCCGTAGTATACTTGGATCAAAGCGTTAGTGTTTAACGTTGCTTTTAGTATCCTGAGTGCATAAAGTCTGGAATTCCCCCTCCATGTAGCAGACCGTCATCGTCGGGGAGGGGGTGGAGCTGAGAGGGCGGCTTCATAAGTCATTCATTTATCACCCCTCATCATCATCTCATTGCATGCCCTCTCAGCCGCGAATACCGCTACCGGACTCGCGGGTGGTTGGTGGGAGTCGGGAAGAGGAAGGTCTAGTGGACGTCTTCCTCCACTTGGGGAGGACGTGCACCCACCCGGCCTGCTGTTGTCTGTCCAGTGTTTGTGTTGTCCGGCGTGTTGAGTCGTTGAGAAAATTAAAAACAAAAAAAATCCATAAATAAAAAAGCCAGAAATATTTAAAAAAATAAAAGTCCAAAAAAATCCGCACCTCTTGTTTTTGTTTTGTTCCTTTGGGTGGTGGGGGTCTATCTTTTTGTTGGACAGGATTCTTTCGTTTTGTTTCCCTTCTTTTTTCTCCGGGGCCACGCGTTTTTGTCGACGGGAATGGTTTTCTTGCACTTCCATTCCCCTTGACCGCGTTGGCCCCACGTTGATCCTAAGGTGTTGGGCGTGCTGAAGGGATTGCCAGGGGGTAGCGTTAGTTCCCCTATTAACGCCCCGGTGTGACCTCACACCCGTTTTTCTTTATAAATGTATCAAATAAAAATTACTTTTATGGGTAAAAAAACTTTTCACACTGAACCGGGCTCTCCCTCACGGAAGAAGCCCAAACAAACTGATAGTGAAATTGAGGAACAGACAAGTATCGCGACCGCTGTTGTCCGATATCTTGTAGTTAAAGAGAAAGACGTTGATAGTGCCAGTACCGAGGAAAACCGTCCGAGTGCTATTAAGAGTCGGCGGGACTCAAGTGATCTTGACAAATCGAAGATATCAGCCGTACAAAGTGTTTCCTTATTTTGGCAACAGATGGGGTTGTTGCTGAAATGCCGTCAAAGCAAATGGCACCCCTCCTTTTCCTTCTTTTCCCCTGCATGTGGTCAAAGTTGGACAGCGCAGGAGGGGGGTGGTTACGGCTGCAAATAAGACAGAAGAGTGAAATTCCTTGCTTTGGCTAAAAGAGAAACAGAATTGAAGAAAAACTAAAGAGGGACGAACATGATATCAGCCCTCAGCTCCGTGTCTAGAGAGCCACTCAAATATCTACAACGATCACAAACATACCATAGAGAACTAAAGCACTTGTCGCCTGTCTCTTCCTCAAAGGATTCTACCTATGGTAAATAATAGAATAGTGCGAGAAGAGTCTGATATAAAATGAAGAATCATGCCAATATTAAAAAAAAAGAAAAAAAGAAAAGAAAAAAGAAAACACGGGAGAGTCGATATTCTAATTTATTTAGAGCCTTCGTGGTTTAAAAAAAATGGAATTGAAAGGCAGAAAACCCAGTCAAAGATCTGAAACGTATTGACAATGTGACTCTTTTTTAGTGGAATCCATTTCCTTATTTTTATTTATTTTTATTTTCTCAAAATATGACCACTGGATTTACCCTCTCACCTTCACATTCGATACCAGTGGCCGACAATCCTGAGTTTTTCCTATCACAACAGGAAAGGGCCGCAATGTTACATTCAGCCTTGGGGACCGGCTTAGAAGGGCAGGAGGGAGCATATGTCCCGCTTGATGTTGGTTTTTATTTGGAGAAATAGACCACTTCATTAACAATATAATTAAAAGATATGTCACCTTCTTCAGGAAGGTACACTCATGTCCAAAATTATTGTCGCATATCTATAAATATATTGTTGTAGGAATATAATTTGATAACGAATTCATCCGGTATTTCTTATAATGTTAGTATGTGTTCAATCGGCAGAGACATGTATGTGGCAAATTTCATGTCAAACGAGCAGTAAATAAGAACAATAAAACGAAAATAAAACTTTCGTGTCCATTTAGCAACATTTTGTTTTACTCATTCTAATTTTCGTATTTATAAATATTTTCCTATGAAATTTACCACATATACATTTCCCAATTGTACACATAGTATCAGTATTAAAAGTACCCAGCAAAATCATTATTATACTCTTACAAGAAGATAGTTATAGATATGCGACAATCATTTTGGACATGAGTGTACAATGACGTAACAGGTGTTTGTTTCAAACATTGAATAAGTGTTCGTATAAATTGAACTTATTTCCTAACGTCATAGAACTAAGAACTGTTGCAGAGCGACGTAAGTCCGGTGACAATACAATATTCCATTGTTACTTTCATACTTTGCAATATATCTATTTATATTAAAAGCAAATTTTAATACGTTTTTTTTATTTTCAACTTCTTTATCCTAAAATAAATAATAGTCTTTAACCAGCCCTGGTTTCCCTGGTTGCATATCACTTTAGGATTTGGAACATGTGTCCAACGAATAAAAAAAATGATAAAACACCTTTTAAAGACATTCTATTGTTAATCAATTAGCAATAAAAAGTTAAAAATAATTTTGTTTATGCAAGACTAAATAAAAAGAATGGGGCGTGTTATTTTAAGAATTTATAAAGTAACTTTAAGCCTGTGTTAGAGTGCATCTCATTTTTTTTAAGTCATGCATAAACAAAATTGCTTTTTACTTTTAAGTGCGACTTGATTAATGAAAGAATTTCTTTAAAATGTTTATTATTATCTTTTTTATTATTGTTAATGTTTCCATCCTTGGCATAGGGTGTTTATTTTGGTAAGGTACCGTATGATGCGTTTCTATACTACTAGGGTATATTAAAATTTAGTTTCCTATGCGTTACTACATACATTAAAGAGCACCTTTTTTTTTTTTTTAAGAATTACTACCGAATATAGAGTGTTTCTCCGCTAATAAGAGGGAGACAGATTGAGGGTACCAAACACCCCTACCCTTGATTGAGAAATATTTAGGTGTCGACACTGATGAGCAACATCTACATTTGAATTTGGGTGTTTTATGGGCTTTAGACAATTGATTCAGACCGGGATACATGGGGGACGGAATGTTGGAAGCAAGTAGTCCAGTCCCTAGTTTGAATGCCTGGAATGAGTAAGGACTCTTCCCCCTTGGTAAAACCTGCCAGAATTGGAAGCAATATCAAAGAAACACTGCTTCGAAAAGAGAGAGAGAAAACATGCATAAATAGATAGTCAGAGTCGGATTTAGGTTTAATGGGGCCCCAAGCTGTTTAAGGTAATGGGGCCCTTTATGTGTCCAGATGAACATAGGAACTCTACATACAGAAATAAAGAAACTAGAGATAATTTAGGAAGCAGACTAGCAGAAGGAGACCCATTAATTACATGGAGCACCATGAATGTAGGCTACACAGTAGGAAGCACTTGCTACGTATATTAAATTAAATTTATTTTTTTTAAATTTTCTTATATTGTAGAAATGTATATCCAGTTTTTCTTTAGATTTTGGAGCCCCCAAGAGAGCGGGGCCCTAAGCTATAGCTTGTTTATCTTATATGTAAATACGGCACTGTAAATAGTATACATATACAGGTACGAATCCAAGAGTGGCTATAGAGGCTATAGCCCCCCCCCCCTTGACGCTCAGGTTTACACTGGATAAAATGGGCTTCAATTCTGTTTACTCTGGATAAACAGGCAAACTATGGTTTAGCTCCTCCCTTGATCATATTCTGGATCCGCCACTGTATATATATATATATATCAAGGCCGGCCTTAGACCGATTGCTCCCAATCGGGCTCCGCGCTAGAGTCGTCTACTCTACTGTCCAGTCTCTAATCTACTCTCCAGTACCGTTTTAACAGTATATTAGGCTCAAAGCAAACAAGTGTGTTGTGGTCCCTATGACTAAATTTTGCTCCTAATACACGCCATTATGTTGGCGAGGCCCCCAGTCAAGTGAATCTGTTCTGCTACTCTCGGTTATCAAGTACACACAACAGCATATTACAATACAGGTATATCCATGGACTCCACAAGGGAAGGTATTGCATCTCCCTAACAAGTAAATGAATAGTTTATATTGCTTCCGGGCATAAGCAAATATTTTCTGAATTTAATGCTGCAGTAGTTTCTTTAGTTTTTTTATGTTTATAACTTCTGTTGTAAAAATAGATCTTATGTCTAGGGAGTATCTTACACACCTTAACACTCCCCTAAATTTCCTTACACGCATCCCTGGGCGTAAAAATATTGTTTTCTTTGAGTTAGTGTAAAAATGTATATCATTATTCTGGGTGCACACCCTTTTTATTTTGAACATCCCACTAAGTAAAAGTTCCTGGCGTTTTTACTGATTACGTCATGTGATACTACCGAGATGGTATCAAATAAATCAGCCTCAGTGCGAGCTCTTTGCATATCCTTTGTCTTATTATATTGTATTTATATTAAAAATTCAAAACCATAAGACAAACTATGCCCTCTCCTGCAAAAAATCCCGTGGATTTTTTCTTTTGAAAAATGAAGTCAGGAAAAACAAATGTATACTAGTTCATACTGAATAGGTGGCTGCTTATGAAGGTTTGTGTTCTAACTAGAAGAATCCAATGGAAAATATGTCATTCATCTGCAATCAGTTCCTTGAAGTTTGTAATCCTTTCATCACCATTTCATTTTGTCTACGGTCGATGACGATTTCAAGCTGATTATACCTTTCATAAGTAGCTACCTACGATGTTCTCACTAGCGTACATTAGGTTTCCCTGACTTCAATTGTTTTCAAAAAGATACAGCTGTTAAGGAATCTTTGAACCAACTAATTTATATCAATGTGTATTTCAGTATGTCTTACAAATATAAACTTATGGAAACATAGACTGCACCACTGTATTTCTCGTAAAAGTTTACCCCAATTTGATATATTACATGCGACCGCCTTCCTATTAAAAAGAAAATAGAAGTTAAGTGAGACACAAGATAGCAGCCATGATAAGCATACCCTCAAATAGATGTCTACTTCCCCCGGTGTCGGTTAATGTGGTTTTGGTTTTCATCCGTTTACCCGTTTTACAAATAAAACGAAAATTTCAAATTTAAAACGCATTGTTATGGCTTGTTCTGGTCAGTCAGGTTTTTCGCCACTGCGGCCATCTTTATGGACAGAAGCACTTTAAATTTTGCTTACGCTCGTTTCTTGATATTCTACATTTCTCTGCCAAGTTGGCCAAGAAATTAAATTTCGACATCGATAAGTTCACTTGTAAGAGATGAAAACTATGAAATACTGGTACAGAACCTTCTTTAAAAATTGCGAAGCGCAAGGGTGAAACATGTATTTTAAAAATTCATTCACTGTCTGTATTGACATTTGAGTTAGACCATATATATATATATATAGGCTCTACATACCTTGGTGCAAATTAGTTATAAACCCGGTGCCCCACAAAATGTTCCCAATCGGGCCCCGCACCACCTAAGGCCGGCCTTGATGTATATAATATGTGTGTGTGTCTTATTGTACGATGGAAGCTGATGAAAGAGCTCTATATTATTCTTGATTTTTTTGGCAGGTAAACAAGGAATATTTCGGGGATTAATCTACCCTAAAGATTATAATAATGTATCTTATCTTTTCTCTTGCATGTATATTCTCAGTCCTGCATGAAGTTTTCATTTCTTTCTTGGAATACATAAACGAAGACTGGTTCGGCACCTCCTTCACAAATCTTTGTCGAAAAGTTGACTTCCTAAATTACTTCTCATAGAAACCATCTAGAAATACACTGTACTGCTGAAACAGAAACCATCAACTAAAGAGGGATAAATTTCCATTCCTCGTGTTTGAAGTTCCCGTTCTTCACAATGAGTTACTTCCTCCCGCCCCTGTTAAGAAGTTCAAAGTAGGTCTTCAAAAGAACTGACTCCCGCTGAGAAGGAAAGTGGGATGAGGAATGACTATAGTGCCATCTAGCAGTTAGACGGCCAAGTACGTGAACACGAAAAAATCTGATTTCTGATTTCTGTAGATTCAATGATGAAGGATATAATTTCTCATCGATTGTGTAATGGATGTATTTGGAAACAGCAAAAAAATAGTACAGTAGCGCACAAATACAAAGATAGTACTCCATTCTCAAAAAAGTCCGAAGTTTTTAGCTCTTTTCCTTACTGTAAAAAAACAGAAGATTTTTCCCCCTAATTTTGATAATTTTCTTATGGGAATTTGGATTATAATTATCCGTATTTATAAGAAGAAAATATCACGCACAGAGTTCAAATTGCACCTTTAAAATGAGATGCATCATATTGAGTGAGCTATTGAGACATTTTTGCGAAACAACGAAGTGAAACCATGATTTCCCTAAAAAATGATTGAGATCCCATGTTAAATTGAACACCAATATTCCGGCCGCTGTGGCTCACTCCTTCTCCCTCTTAAGGGTTTATCCCCTTTTGTAATTAATAAAGTCATCAATTATCAAGCCGGAAAGAAACTACGAAACGGCACTTTATTGGTGGAAACGACAGACGAGAAGCAAACGGCGAAGTTACTTAAGTTAACTTCCATTGGACCGGTGCACGTGACAGTCGAACCGCATCGTATGCTGAACGTTTCAAGAGGGGTGATATCGTGTTGGGATCTCCTCAATGCCACCGAAGAGGAGATCAAGTCGGAATTAGCGGACCAACACGTTATAGAGGTAGCTCGAATCAAAAGTAAGAAGTCAGGTGAACTTGTCGCTACTCAGTCACTGATTCTTACTTTTAGTCTGCCAACGCTTCCGGAGTCTGTAAAAGCTGGTTACTATCGTTTAAAAGTTCGGCCCTACATACCCAGTCCTCTGCGCTGCTTTAAATGTCAACATTTTGGGCACACCAGCACCTCGTGTAATGCGAGTGCTGCTCTTTGTGCGAATTGTGGCCAGGGTAGTCATGGTGCGGAACCCTGTAAAGCGACCAAGCCCTTCTGTGTGAACTGCAAGGGAGAGCATTCTGCTTGGTCTCGGGATTGTCCGGCTTATCAGCGCGAGAAGCGTATCCGAGAACTTATGGTCGTCGAGAAGATTTCTGCTACAAATGCGAAGCGTCGATTGAAAGAAAGCCTTCCTTCCTCGCTTTCTGTTCCCTTCGCTACTATCGCTGCTATTTCTCGGAAATCTGTCGCTATACAGACCGTCGACGTTTCCACCCAAACGGACTTGACCCCAAAGCGTAGTTCTGACTCGAAGACCCCAGTTGCAAAGATGAGCGAACTTCTTAAGACCCCCGTTGCAACAACGAGCGAACATCCCAAGCCTCCAGCTGTAACGCCGAGTGAATGTCCGAAAACTTCTCGTGTTACTGTTAGTAGTGGTCTTCGGCGCACTCCAGCCCATCGCCGGTCACCTTACATGGCTGGCCTGAAACTTAGTCACCATATCCGCAGGTTGAACGACACGGTTCTCTCTCCGAAGAAACCGAAATCTCCTCCAGTTCGTAAGCAACCTGCAGCTTCTCTGAAGTCTGACATGGTGGAGGACGAACTCATGGATACTGAGTGGGCTGTGATTGGACCGCGTGGGAAAGTTCGCCTTAAACGTTGATTTCTTCCAGTATGGCGCTTCTTCAGTGGAACTTGAATGGCTTCTGTACTCACCGTGAGGAATTGATACAATTGGTCTCCGACCACTCACCAGTTGTCGTGTGCTTGCAAGAAACCCATTTTAAGCCTACCCAGTCTTTTCTTCTTGCTGGGTACACTATGTATCGGTGTGATAAGCCTGATAGCGACCACGCTGCTGGCGGCGTGGCAGTCTGTGTCTCTGATTCTTTTTATTCTCGGGAGATTCACCTCGTCTCCCGCCTGCAAGCAGTTGCGGTGCGAGTATACTTCTCTCGCCCGCTTACAGTTTGTTCAATGTACATTCCTCATTCAGAAACCTTTAGCACCGCCGATCTGCTTCAGCTCTTCCATCAACTTGAGCCACCCGTGTTGCTTGTAGGAGACCTTAATGCCTATCACCGTCTGTGGGGTTCTGTCCGTACTGACGGTCGCGGCCGCGAGGTCACTGAATTTCTCGAGGAGAGTGGCTTGCTTATCCTTAATGATGGCAGTCCTACTCATTTCTCCACTGCCCATGGCACATATTCTTGTATCGACCTCTCCATGTGCAGTGCTGGTTTCTTGACTACATTGACATGGAGAGTGCATCCCGATCTTTGTGGCAGTGACCACTTCCCGTTATTTGTTGACGGTCTCCCTGTTACACCTCCTTTTCCTCTCCGCCGCTTCAATCTGAAGCGTGCTGACTGGCGTAAGTTCCGTGAGCGCAGTGAGGTTCATTGTCGTGATGATCTCCCTGTCGCTGTTGTGGCTGAGGCTTTTCAGCAGACTGTTCTTGATGCTGCTCATGGTTCGATTCCAGAATGCGGTGACAACGTTTCCCGTCGGCGTGTTCCTTGGTGGTCTGCGGAACTCCGTGAGGCTATCCAGGCTCATCGGCTTCCTCTTGCCACTTTTAATCGTCATCCAACAGACGAAAATCTTCAGCAGTTCCGCATTCTGCGTGCTCGTGCTCGACGTCTGGTAAAGATCTCAAAGCGCCAAAGCTGGACGAATTACGTTACGTCATTCAATAATCGCACACCTATGTTAACTGTGTGGCGTCGGGTTCGCTCCCTAAACGGGTCTGCTTCTTTACTTCTTGTCCCAGCCTTAAACGTGAATGGTGTTCTCGAGACCAATCCCTCAGAGATCGCCAATATATTGGGCCACCATTTTGCCACTATCTCTGAGTCAGATCACTACCCACCAGCCTTTGCTCGTTCACGTCGACAGCTAGAGCGCAACCCGTTAAATTTCCGTACCGCCAACCGCGAGGATTATAACGCTCCTTTCACGCTTGTTGAGTTCGAATCTGCTCTCCGCGACTCGTCGCATACTGCTCCCGGGCTTGACCGTGTTTCCTATGATATGTTGCGCAACCTCTCCCGCGATTCTCAGCTTGCATTATTGCAGCTGTATAATCGTCTCTGGGTTGAGGAGTTTTTCCCACCTGCTTGGTGTGAGGCCCTGGTTCTTCCCATCTTAAAGCCAGGGAAAGCCGCAACTAGCCCCACGAGCTACAGACCCATTGCTCTCACGAGCTGTGTCTGTAACCTGCTAGAGCGAATGGTCAACAAGCGCCTGGTGTGGTATTTGGAATCCAGTTCACTTCTGAGCAAGTTTCAAAGTGGCTTTCGTCGCTTCCGTTCAACTATTGACAACCTTGCTTATCTTGAGGATCAAATTCAAGATGCCTTCCTAAACGGAGAACATCTTGTGGCTATATTTTTTGATTTAGAGAAGGCGTATGATACCACATGGCGTTACGGTATCTTAAAACAATTATATGACTGGGGTCTTCGTGGGCATATGGCCCAATTTATCACGAATTTTCTTCACGAGCGACATTTTTGAGTGCGTGTGGGATCTAGTCTTTCAGAGCGCTTTGCACAAGAAAATGGTGTTTCACAAGGCAGTGTTCTTAGTGCCACGTTGTTTGCTGTCGCAGTCAACAGCGTCCTTTCGCAGATCCAGGCTCCTGTGTCTGAACTGCTTTATGTTGACGATCTTGTCATTTTCCTTCGCGGCATTACCCGACAGCTTCAACTGACTCTCATTTGGATTTCTCGATGGAAAAGCGAAATCCAGTCTCATTCGACCAACGAACGAGACGATTGTGTTCACTTCTGCCGGCAGCGTACCTGCGTTATTGACCCGGACTTGTACCTCGATGGTACCCGTTTGTCCTTCGTTGATACAGTCCGTTTCTTGGGTCTGGTGTTTGACCGTCGCTTGTCGTGGGCACCACATATACGGAATCTTAAATATTCTTGTCTTCGAGCTCTGAATCTCCTTCGTGTCCTTTCCCACCGCACGTGGGGTGCTGATCGTACTGTTCTACTTCGTTTGTACCGTAGTCTAATTCGGTCCAAGTTAGACTATGGCTGTATTGTCTATGGTTCTGCTCGTGCTTCTCTGTTACGACAACTTGACACAGTGCATCACCTGGGTATTCGTATTGCTACTGGCGCCTACCGAACCAGTCCCGTCGCCAGCCTGTATGCTGAAGCCAATGAACCTTCGTTAGCGTATTGTCGCAGTAAACTACTTCTTAATTACTCTGCGCATGTGCGTTGTATTCCAGACCACCCGTGTAGACCATGTCTCCGCGGTGGTCGGATATACGAGCGCTATGCTGCACGTCCTCGCTCTAAACGTCCATGGTACATCCGTGCGTGTGAGACCTTCCTTGGCGACGATTTCGTGTGGCCCTCTCTTTCGTTGGTTCACTTTTGTGCTATTCCACCATGGCTACTTCGTCTACCTCGCCATGATTTACGTCTGTCTATACATTCGAAACAGCAGACTAGTCCCCAGGTGTATCAGCAAGAGTTTGCCGCACTGTTAGATCAGTACCCCGATTTTAATGTGTTCTTTACGGACGGTTCTAAGGATGGGGATTCTGTAGGGTTTGCCTTTGTCACCGACGAGGGCAGCTCAGAATTCCATTTGCATCGCCTGTGTTCCGTGTTCACTGCTGAATTAACTGCACTTAAGCTAGCCTTGGATCATGCTCTGACACTCTCATTACGTCGTGTGCTTGTTTGCACCGATTCTCGGAGCGTGGTTCAGAGTCTACAGAATGTTTTCAGTATGAACTCTCTAGTGCAGGACATTCTCGTGAGATGCCATCAGTTGCAGCAACAGGGTTGTGTCGTCGTCGTCTGCTGGGTACCGAGTCATGTCGGCATCCGGGGAAACGAACTTGCTGACACAGCTGCCAAGCACGCCGCCTTGGTCGGAGTTGCTCTGGAGCATACCATTCCCTGCTCGGATTCTTGTAGGCATTTTTCCAGCTTGATGCGCTCTCACTGGCAAGCTGATTGGGACCAGGCGATTGGGAATAAACTTCACGCAGTTAAGCCGATTCTTGGAACGTGGCATACATCTTCTTCCTCATGTCGTCGGGATGAGGTGCTCCTGGCGCGTCTGCGTATCGGACAGTCTCATCTGACGCATAGTTATTTATTGCGTGGATTAGACGGTCCTTATTGTGAGGAATGTATAGTCCCCCTGAGTATTCAGCACATTCTTGTTGAATGTCCTGAATACTCAGATCTCAGAGAACGTTACGGACTGCCTTGTCTCCTTACCCGTGCTTTGGGGGATGATCGTGACGTTAGCCGGGTAGTTAAGTTTGTTTCTGATTGTGGAGTTGCTCACGTTCTCTGAGCTGTTTTAGTCTGTTGTGCTTCTTTTATCGCTGCTAAATTTTTTATATTATCTCTCATCTTTTATCTTTTTTCTGTATATTGTTATCGTTCTATATTTTAACTTATTTATTCTTTTATCTTCTATTTTCACCTGTTTCCGTTTGCTTTTCATTTAGCAGCGCTTTCGTTGTTTGCACAGTATTCATTTTAGTTTTTTTTTAGGATGCAGTCCTGAGCAACGCTGTTAATCGAGACGGGGACATATAGCCTCGTTGCTGACGTCCCCATTACTCCCCCTACTCACTCACTCACACTCCCTCAAAGTCTGGAATTTAATTTTACTATTATTTCTTTTACGTGGGTTTCCCAAGTTAGATTTTCACTTATATTTAGTCCTAAAAATTTAATGTCATGGGCGAACTCTAGTGTTAGATCAGTCAATTTATTTTTGGTTTATTTTATTTTTGTGTTTTATTTTGTGTGAAAACGTAGGTATTTTGTTTTTGTATTATCTATCCATAAGCAGTTACTTTTGAACCATTTTTTGGCTTGAGTATCACCGACCTAAAGGAAAAAATAGCCTTGAGGGGCCACCTCGTCCACTTTAACTATTGAAAACTGTTCTCTCAGGTGTGATAGACATTTGACAAATTATTATTATTTAGGGAGCAATAGCTCAATACACTTGTTTCCCTTGTAATTACTCCTTCCCGCCGTACTCAGTGGTCTCCGTACACTTCGGAAAGGGTTGCATCAACAATTTGAAGAGATTGTTGACATCTAGGAAGATTGTCAAGTTCCAGTAATAACACTAACTTTAATGGTGCTGGTTGAATTGAAGTAATCATGATAGTTGAATAATGATAATACAGTTGTTTTAAACATAGTTCCGAATGTCTAAAGATTGAGAGTATAATAACCGAATGTTCCCGTTTTCCATAACAGCCGCGCATCTAAGCTCGTATACTTATATCTAGCCTTCCTTAACCTTTTTTAGAGCAAGAAACTGCTCATTCAAATCCAGCGACGAAAAGTACGTTGACTCCACATGTTGAATATACCTTTAAACGGACCTTTATACTGTAGTTTACTTTAAAAGTCTCATTAAAATCTGAGATTACAAACAGCCACTTCCTTTGGAACACGTTCACGAAGTTACACACAAAGCGACAAACACTGCTCTTATTCTTTTCCTTTTCTTGCTGCTAAAAGAATAAGGTGACTGGATTCAGCCAATCAGAATTTTTCTGCCGTTGCCTAGCAACGAAGGTCTTTCGGTGTGCATGAACCTGTCTGTGTGAGTGAATTGTTGAAATGTGAGCACCGCTTGCATACAAGTTGAGCTTTGTACCCTGCCGCTATTTGTAACATTGACTATTTAACATTGACACACATACAAATACACATTCAATCAACTTACCAAAATAACTTGAATATATGAGAATGAACTGAAATAATATGAGGTAATTTAACAAATGTAAATTAAATAATAATAAATGTCACTAAATCATATTTATGACATGAGCTAATATGCTATATATGTTGTTCCTTAGCTCACTTATGGTTTTACCTTCCACGATTATGCTTGTATCATCTGCATATAAAATTACTTCAAAATTCTTCAATATTCCAGGAAAATTATTTACAGCCATGGTCATAAGTATTCGTACAGTGCAAACGTTGAAGAAAAGACACATATTTCTGCCATTAGGTAAATAATTAGACACATGTGTTGTACGAGACATATGCTTCATTCAGCAAAGAATATGCACAAAATAAACGGAAAACAAAACATAGATTGATTTGCTACAACAATGAAAAGAAACAAACAATATGCACTGTGTGCTGGACATAAGTATTCGTACAGCAAAGAAAAGTTCTCTGGTAATGAATGACAAACCATAAATATCTTGCCTTAATACTTCGTATGCATGCCTCGCTATCGAATAACCTCCTTCAATCTGTTGGGCATTGAATGAACAAGAGACGTAGTGGTTTCACGTGTAATATTCTGCCACTCTTGCAAAAGTATCTCTTTCAGTCTAGTTTTATTAGTTATTTCATGTTTTCGTATGCGCGTTTCCAATTCACTCCACATATGTTCAATGGGGTTCAGGTCTGGGGACTGCGCTGGGAGTTTTCAGGGTATGAGGCGTGTGGCATAGTAACCACATACGCACAAGATCGGCGGTATGTTTTGGGTCGTTGTCCTGTTGGAAGTAATAATCTTGTAAAATTCCCAATTTATCCACACTCTTCTGCAAATTTCGTTTTAGGATGTCTAAGTATACATATTTATCCATCGTTCCGTCAATAAATACAAGCTCTCAACGCCCGCGGTAGACATACAGCCCCAGACCATCACCCCTTCACCACTATGCTTAACTGTCGCTTGTATATTCTGAACCTCAAGCTCAGTATTGGGTCTTCTCCACACTAAAATTCTGCCATCATTGTGGAAAATATTAAATTTACTTTCATCCGTAAACAATACCTTATCCCAAAAGCCTGTACTTTTACTTACATGCTTCTGTGCAAACGTTAAGCGCCATTTCCTGTTTTTCTTATTGATAAATGGTTTTCGTCTCGGTACCCGCGCTCTGTACCCAGCTCGATTGAAAAGTCGCCGAATAGTTCCTGAGGACACTTGTTTCCCGAAGTGTTCATGTACATATGCCACTATCGCTGACGATGACACTTTCGGCGTTGTCTTCATAATTCTCAACACTACCCGTGTTTCCCTCGTGGTGAGCTTTTGTGGACGACCCACCCTTTCACTGATTATGTATATTAATTTCCTTATATATCGTTCTACTATACACTGTACAGTCGAACGACTTCTGTCCACTATTTATGCGATTTGTGAATACGATTTGTTCTTCTGAAATAGTGATAGAGTCAGTTTCCTTTCCTCGGGTGTGGTTTCTTTCCTTTTCCGCCCCATTATCTCTTTCTAGGTTACAGCGAACACCACCTCACACTTCACCTAACACTTCGAGCGTCTCAGTAATGACTATCTAATCTCTGCCTGCTGGCACTAGTGATTTGATGGTACTTTTCTAGTATTATTCTGCGGTGTACGAATACATATGTCCAGGCAAATATCGCTCTGCCCACGCATTTCCTTTATTTGTACATTCCATAGTAAGGATATTTCTACGTATTCAAGTTGCGTCTACTCTTCCAACTGCAGGGACATGTCTGTGTTGGAGACATAACTCTCTCATTCACCATTTGCCTGTCAATGCATTGTTAATTCTGGCACAGGTGCTGTATGAATACTTACGTCCAGTACTGTATATAAAATATGAATGGGATTACTATAACACGATTGGATCGTGTTCCTGTTTGGGAAAACCATTTTATGACCCTTCTGGGTTCGTATCTTGTTCGGTACGCCTTATTTGTGATAGTACTGGGTTCGATCCTTAAGTGTGCGTTGTCGGAGTAAAGCCTTTAACAACATTACGCAGTTCGGATTCTACAGATCCCTAGGTGGGCTCGGACATCTACAATGGTCCGGGATTCGATCCTCTGCAACTTATGTCTCCTTTATTATTTACCAACAATTTGAATCATCCATCTAAGCCTACCATATAGCTACTGGACACATGATTCGGAGTTCGAACCAGAACGTTTTAGAGAACCAGCATAAAAGTAGATTCTAATTGTATATTTAGCGCTGATGCAATTTATTAATATACGAATTACTAAGTTGCATAGGCGCTAATCACTCGTGCTGTAAAGAATTTGAATTAGGTTGTTTCTTAAAATTAACATATATAAATTTAAACCATGATTATTATTTTGAAAGGATACTCAGATTTTCACTTTTGATTTAATTGACACTTGAACTTCACGAACAAATATTACATTAATAGAGGCATTTCAATTTGGATAACTAATAATGATAATGATATTTTAATTTAGGCCCATTTATTATTAAAAACGCGGTTGCCACGAATTATTCGTTATATTTCGTCACATTGTTGATTTCCACAATTCATTAGCACTGTTCACTTACTTTGACACTTGAAGAGAAACTATTTTCGGTGATTCCAGGGGGGGCTGTCCTGAAGGTTGCGGGTTGGTTTCCTTTCATCTTCTTTCCGATGAACAGGTGGTTTTTGCTACTTGTCTACTCCCTGTCGCTGAGACAACTTTTAGATTAACACTTCCAATCCAACATTTTAAAGATATTGAAAATCTTCATTATTATAGCGTTGATTCAATATTACAACATTTAAATTTACTACATTTCACACTTGACAAAAATAATACATTCTTTTGAGTTGCTCGTTCATTCTAATTGTTCGCATCAGTTTCTCGTGGTAACTTTACCGGGTGTATTTGTCGGACTAAAGCACTTTTTCTCTCCGTCTCCTCGCGTTGCTAGGCAACAGCTCACTTCGCTACGCAGTTTAGTGATGTCAGAAGTTAAAAATAGCTATGACAACCCATAAATAGGAATTTTTAGAGGCGACGATTGTTCTTTGTGCTGAATTTTAGCTCCTTATTTGGGAAGGAGAGAGGAACTCTACGATTTCCGTCGCAGACGAGACGCACATATATATATGCACATTCGTTTGTTGGCTGAGAGAAAAATTCTCGAGAGTGCTTTTATACGAGGTTCATTTAAAAAGTTAAAATTTTCTTGATAAAAACTCAATAAGCTGAACCGTATGGTTACATTACACTTAATATTGAGCCCTGAGGCACGCTGTTGCGGACTTGTCTTGGGTTTGATAAAGATATTTTGTATATGGGTCACTTCAACTGCTTGGGTTCTACCCTGTAAAGAGATTTCCGTCAGCTGTAACACTTTCCCCCTTATGCCATAATGCTCAAGTTTTCCTAAGAGTATTTTTTGGTTTACGAAATCGAAAGCTTTGCTTAAGTCATAGAAAATGCGTAAAATTAGTATTTTACCATTTAGCCCTTTTAGTATGTTTTTTATAAGCGAACATGTTGCCGTAGTTGTGTTTTTCCCAGTTACAAAACCGTGTTGTTCATGGCATAGTATCTGTTGTTTGTTCAAGAAATTTATTAGTCTATTTTTAATTAGTTTCTCAATTATTTTTTTTATCGGGTGTACGAGTAATATAGGTCTGTAATTTTGTATCAATGTTGTGTCTCCCTGTTTAAAGATTGGTTTTATTTTAGCATTTAATTTTGTTGGATATTTTCCTGTATTGAGACTTTCATTGAATAGGTATGTGAGTATTGGTACTAAATTCCGGCTGTTCTGCTTGATTATTTCAATTGGAATTTCGTCGCTTGTAGCTTTATTTGGGTTTAGTGTATTTATTTCATAAAATACCTCATGTTCTATTAACGGCATGAGAAACATAGTTATGCATGTCCTAGGTTTAAAATTTCTTAATAGTTCAATAGCCTTTTCGCTATCTTGCGTCTTATTCGTTAATTTATCTGCTTTACGTTGGTCATACAGAAGTAAGTCATCCACATGGTTTTTCTGCACACGCCATACCATGAGAATGGTAAAATTCAAACTTTTCAATTTACCTGCACTCCACTTCCGTAATTGCTCCACGCATGTACGTATGACAGATGATTTGTGGAGCAAAAGACTTGTCCTGATCTCCGAGCTTCATTCCAAAATAAGCAAAATATGCCTTTCGAACAAATGCCCATATTTGTCGGCGTCTTGAAATTATCACGTAAACTCCACATATGTAACAATATGTATCAGGGCTATTACGACACTGTCGTCCTGACATTTTACAAACAGCACTTCCGAACAAACAATTTTTAGATAAACGAAAAACACTGCTGGCAATCAGTAACGCAAGCACCTTCTTCCCACCCTCATACACACTACATTGTTTATTTCCGAGTCGATAACACAGCAATGACAATGTTCAGTGGTAGTTTCCCTCTTTTCTTCCCCTCTCTACACATAAGCGATGTTGCCACATTTAAAAAATAAAACTCTATAAAGTCGATTTCACAGTCTGTTTTTGTGGTAATAACCTTGAACAGGTTGGGAGAGGGGGTAGGTGTGCAGAGAAAACTGAGGGTGATGGAAAGAAAACTAATGTTATTCTTGTGTTCAGGGGTGCCAAATTATTAAAGAAAACCCCTTACTTTCCAAACCCCATAACCCATGTCGACCTGTGTTATTATTACCTTCAACACTTCACCATTTCATAAAGCATTAAAGAACGCCACAAATCACAAATGTGATGTGAATTTTTCTTTCCCCTCTTTGTTTTCGTGCCAATAAAAAAAAATCTGTTTTGGTCGAAATCTGAACCTATCACTTAGATCAATAGTGTAGAGTGTGGCCGTGACAACACTGAACATTATTTGTAAAAAGACCTATAAATGCTATTTACTAGCTCATTGTCCGCAGTTTGGACTGGAAGAAATGAAACTACTTCTTCGGACTAATGCGTCTACATATTGTTTCTACCCAATTTCCTTCTCTCATATGATTGATAATTGAAAAAGAACTTCTATTGTCGGAAAGAAAATGAAACGATTTAACCTCACAAATTAACAATAAAACGAAACGTTGCTTTCACAAAATTTTATTTTCTCATAAGACGGAAAACTAAAAAAAACTTTTATTGTGAAAAAAAACCCGACTAGGCTTGAATGGTAATAGATTTGAGGATCTCATGATCTTCAATCTACGTCCTTATTCATTACTTCACATACACATTGTTCAGAAGAACGATACATTGAGTCCTATCTACTTGTAGAAAAGAAAGTGATAATGGCATCTCTACTGTAAGTGCGACTAATGAACTAGTTCTTGGAACTCTGCTGTCGCTCTGGGATTGATATTTTCTGAGAATTTATCCTTACTTTAAAATAAAGCGTCATACTTGAATTCTGGAAACCATTATTTTGTAAGAGCAAATTCTGTCTAATAAAAGGTGTAAGTCATTTTGCTGCTGCTAACCCGATTGCCATTGCTATGGAATCCATAGTTTAAAATCAATTATCTAAAACAGAAAAGTTAAGAATGGCCGAAGTAACGTCAGCTTGAGTATTATGAGAGACCGTGATGGTGAATAAGGTTGAGCGACCATTTAGGAGAGTGAGGGTGAGGTTGAGTAAGGTTCAGAAGCCGTTATGTTGAGGGACAGTAAGGTTAAGGAGTAGTGAGAGTCGGTAAGATTGATGTGTATTTAGGTGCCAACGTGTTGGGGTTGAGAGGTTTCGTGTGGTTGAGGTTGAGGGTAGGTTTGAGACTTGAGGTTGAGGGTAGGTTTGAGACTTGAGGTTGAGTGAGGTTCAGAGAGTGTCCACCTATGTCTGGAAGTGTCCTGTTTATACTAAAAAACGAACCTTGTGATTAAAAAAAATATTATGGTAAACAAAAAATTGAAGAAAATCTAGGATTAGAAGCTACATCTGAATTTGTCGTGGTCCTTTAGTTACCAAATTGTAATGATTATATATAATGTTTTCTTCATTAAGAACTAATGTGCAACTGGCATAAGATTACTTGCGTTCATATATATAGGTACCGATTCACAAACATAAATATGGAAAAAATATTTTGGGGGGCATCACTGATTTAAATTGCTCAAAATGGTCTAAAATATTAGGTAACCATATGAGGTATATAACTAACAACTCGCAAATAGATATCTCTACATCCAAGGATGTTTACTGAAAAAAACTTAAAAATAAAAATCTCAATTTTCCGACTTTTGACTTTGGAGCTCTAATTTTGGAGGGAAATTGGACACTCAGGAAAAAAAAAAAGAAAAGATTAGGATGAAGTTTGGTTCAACAATATTTGGTATAGAGAAAAGCTTCCATATATTTTAATTAGTGTTTACATAGGAGGGAATTACATGCGGAACGCACCCGTGTGTGACACTTTAGGCCTTTGGTCTCGTAAGGGCTGAAGCCTATAAAGCAGTAAGCAACTTCGTCAACGCGGGGACCCCCTAAGCGCATGGCCTGTGAAAGTTGCTGCATCGGCCACCCACAAACTCCGCTTCTGTGTCCTTCGAATTGGTAGCTTGAACTCGTTTCAGGCCCGTAGGCAGGGAGGGGCTAGAGCGGGCATTGCCCGCTCTAAAATATTTTTTGCCCCCTCTAAAATATTTTTCCCGCTCTAAAAAGGACATTGTCCAGAAGTTTCAAATTGTTTCAGCAAATCCCAAATAGGAAAATCTTGTGATTTTATTTACTAAATAAAATTGAACTTGGCGTGCATTTACTACTACTAACAAATGAAATTGAACGTGGCGTATATTTCTACGAAAAACAACAGTTATTCTTATTGCTAGATATACTCAATAATCTCCCATGTATTACTTTTCCTCATTCCAAGGGTTTGAAGAATTACAACCACGACAAGCATTCAAGATGTTGGGCAAGATGCCCTTCCAAGGAATACCCATGTGAAAATTGACCCCAAAAGAGGCTATGTTTCATTAATGTGAGTGCCTGGCTTGTGTATGTGTAACATTGCAGGTAAAAAACATTTGTTTTGCCGACTTGACAGTACAAGACTCACGTGTGCCTGTAATTAAGGTGTAAAACATGCAACATATCCATGTTCCTTACAGTGCAAGGAAAACGTATGTCTCATATATGAAAATGGTACCGAAACTGTGATGTCTGGAGAAAACGTACATGCGCCTCTAGAATAGTCAGATACAAAAAAAATCAGTGAAAAATTCGGAAGATTTGTTTATTGTAAAAGCGACAGCAATGCTATTTTTCACGTGATTTGAGTCTTTGCGCCGAGCACCCACGAAAATAAATCAATGATTGTAAAATGTTTCTAAATAGCAGTTTGCATCGGCTCACTTTGTTTTCTGAGTGGCTCTGAACCATTTGTTTCACGATTTGTTTACAAATATACGGAATGAAGAGAACGTTAACTCCTTATATGCACTCAGAGAAAAAATCAAGAGGCAGCAGAACACCGAACCTATTATTTTAAAAAGATTTTGTCACACACAATTATAATTGCGCGCAATAATAAGTAGCAGAGTGCTTAGCGATTTTCCAGAAGGAAACAAAAACAGTAGAAAGTGAACTACAGGCAAATGTACCTCGCCAGACGTTTCCAGCTACTCTACCGACTATTATAATGCCATAAATATGAAGCAGACATCCATCAAGTCATTTTTCGTTGCAAAAGTTATCGAAAATGAAACTAATTCAGAAGCAGGGTCATCTGTATCAACATGTGTAGAAGATCAAGAAGAAACTAAACGTCAAACATCTTATTTCCACCATGTTAGTGTTGTTTTACACCATATATCAGACCTTGGCGATACAAAACCCGCTTAGTCGCATCTGGCAATTTTTCCAGGTTCCAGCATTTCTGGTTCAATTAGACGATTTCGTCCAATATGGTACAAAACGTAGGATTGGCTCGAGTATTCTGTTATGTTAGATGCTGCCTTTTGCTTCCCATGTCGGAAATATCTGTCAAGAAACAGTGATCCCTCATTTGTGCAGAACGGTTTCAGAGACTGGAAGCACGCAACCGAGAAAAATAAGGGAGTTTTTCGTCACTCCGATTCTGAAACTCATAGCCACGCTGCGGCTTGCTACTTGGAGCAACGGACACGTGAGGACCTAGGAAAAACTGTCGTGAAGAAGGTGTGTAGTAATGTAATTATGAATAATAGGTACTATGTGAAAAGTGTGATGGAAGTGTGTTATTCAATTCTTGGCTGTGAATGAGTTGTCCTTTAGGCAGTGGTCCACTCCTCATATCCATGACGCATCCCCCTCAATTGTCTATCCGTAGGTGTTCTTCCATGAAAAAAAACTTTTCGATTAATTTTTCCACCCCATCAAACATATTTATATAGAGTTTTAATCCCCCCAAATATTTCAATGACGCAGTTTGCGTCATAGCCTCCCTTTGTGGGCACCGCTGCTTTAGGGGAGATTCTGGGTGTGAGCAACTCGGAAAACAATCAAGTGGTTTGTTCTTAAATTTGTTTGAATTTAGTATTCGTAAAGATCCGAAATTAGCAGAAATTGTCAAAACTATCCCTGCCAATGCAACATACTCTAGTCCGGATATTCAGAATGAGATAATTCATTTCATTGGAGAATCTATTAAGAGGAAAATAGTAAATGAAGCAAACGAAAGTGTACATTTTGTTAATTACTTGCAGATGATACCAGAGACAAGCAACGAATCGAAGATTTGTCTGTCGCAATTAGGTACCTTGTGAATTTTAAAGTGCAAGAAAGATGCGTAGATATACTGAAGTTGGACAAACAAGAAGCTGCCAGCATTAAGAACGCCATTTTAGATTGTTTAAGAAAAGTAGAATTCAAAACCGACACGATAAGTGCACAGTGCTACGATGGAGCACCTGTCATGAGTGGAGAGAAAAATGGAGTGCAAGCACTTTTGTCTGAGAATTTGAAGAGGAACATTTTGTTTGTTTACTGTTTCAATCACCAATTACATTTAGTTATTTGTAGAGCCATTGGCACAATTCCTGAACTGAATGAGTTCTTTGATATTTGTCATCAACTATATTACTTTTTCAGAAAAGGACCCGTTGTAGCAGATTACGCAGGTAGGGGGTTTAAAGCGATTGTTGGAACAACGTTGGACTGGACATCTTGACACAGTTTCTGTAATTCATGACGACAGGTTTCACATAATAATCGCACTGATGGCAATTCAAACTTCTCGTGAAGGACACGCCTCAATGAAAGTTAAAGCTACTGATTTACTACATCAGATCTCCACTAAGATTTTCTGTTTCCTTACTGAGCTCATGTTCAGGGTTCTTGGATATCGAAAACCGACAAACGCACTGCTACAAAGAAGAGATTTGGTCATTGTTGCCGCTATGAAGTTAATAGGATCGTTAACGGAACAGCTCAGGTCTTGCCGGCAAGACGAAGGAATATTTAAAAATATCCTTCACGTTGCAATGAAGGCATATGCCTTAAACACTTCGATTCAGCAACCATTGAAACGCAAATGCACACTCCCCAGTCGCTTAGCTGATTCGGTTGTTGATTTGAAAGGTATAAATTTGGAGAAGGGAAAGGAAGACGAGAAGGAGCTGAAAAGATTATTCTACGAAGTTCTCGATATCTCCGTCGAAGAAATTCGGAGCAGATTCAGTGAGACAGGGACAGCTGTGATTGTTGCCATTCACCACTTACTGAGCGAGAAAAGAAGTGTAGAAAATTTGAAACCTCTGTGTTGTGTAAAGTACAAAGACCTGCATTGCAAAGTGCTTCGAAATTTGCAGCAAGAAATAGATCTAGCAAATCGACTGATCAACAAGACACCATCTCTGGAAGAGCTCACAAAACAAATTGGAAAATATGGCGAGGCTTTTCCAGGCCTAAAGATGCTTACAGAAGCTGCTCTAATTATTCCGTCTTCTATGTCCACGGTCGAAAGCTGCTTCTCACATCTGACAGCTCTCCTTCGACCTTAACGTCTGTCTATGGGACATGAAAGAAAATCGGACCTCGTTCTCCTGGCTTACAACAAAGATATCCTGCGTGCACTAGATCTAGACCAGCTTGTAATTGAATTTGCGAAGTGCTCACGTAAACTCCTTTTGATGTAATTACTTACATAAGAACTGTAAAAAAATTTTACTGATGTCAGGGTTGTTTCTTAATTTTTATACATAAAAATATTCCATAATCTACTTGTAATAAAAGTATAGTAGTTCCAAAATACTATAATTTAGATAACAGTTAATAAATGTTCCTAAAATATTATAAATAATTATTCTTTACTTTTAGTACTACTTAGTGCATTCAAATATATATTGAATTATATACCATCATTTTAACGAAAAAGTTAATGATGATATTTGATAGTCGTGGATTTGGTATTGTAATATTGTCACCACAATAAAGTGTTTCAACTTTCTTATAGATTCCATAAATATTAAATAAATATATATAAATGAACATAGATATTGACAACAACAAACTCCTCAAGGAACAGAAACTATATATATATATATATATATATATATATATATATATATATATATATATATATATATATATATATATATATATATTAGAGAGAGAAAGAATTTTTGTGGTCCCTCCCATTGCCCCCTCAGTATTCATCATTGCCCGCCCTAAGCAACCAGGCTGGGTACGGGCCTGACTCGTTTGTAGGTGTCTGTATACTTTCTTCAATTTTGAGATGAGGCTTTGTCACTGCTTTTCTTTTTTTTTCTTTTTGCCTCACGGTACAAGATGTGTTAAGTACAAGGGAGTATATCTATAAAAGTTTTCCGAGGTCTAGACTTACTTACAATTTCCATACATATACCTCTTAGTTTTAATCCACCATAATATACAAGATAACTCCCAATTGTAACAGCTCGACAGCAACTAATTGAACATTGCACACACACACACACACACATACTAATACAAACATGTCATTCGTTACCTGTCGTCACGTATTGCTTCGTTTACTATCACGTGATATGAGGCACAATTCTGATGTTTGGCTTTGAATCTTACTATAGCAACATAATTTTCTTACATACACACACACTCACTGAAATTATAAAGTTTTGTAAAATATGTTTAACAAAAAAAAATTCGATCGTTACTTCTTTCAAACAACATTTTTAAGGAAAAAATAAAATTATTACCTCTGGTAGTTCTTTAAGTCTTTGGCACATTATTAATATTGTACTTTCTACCTACCTTCTACCTTGGATATATGGATATGGGGTTAATGGGGTCGTCAGGAACGAGGCTATATTTCCCCGTCACGATTAACCATGTTGCTCAGGACTGCAAGATTAAAAAAGAATTACAGCCTAAAAAGAATACAGTTAATAGAACGAAAGTGCTGCTAAATGAATACTAAATGGAAACAAACGCTAAAGTGGAAAATAAAAAGATAAATAAGATAAAAGAAATAACAATAGACAAAAAAACTTAAAACATGTGAAACAATATAAAATATAGCAGCAATAAAACAAGAACAAAAGACTAAAACAACTCAGAGAACGTGAGCAACGCCAATATCACGAACGAACGCAAGCACCCCGCCAACAACAGCACTATCAACCCCCAACGCACGGGTAAGGAGACAAAGCAGTCCGGAACGTTCTCTGAGATCTGAGTATTCAGGACACTCAACAAGAATGTGCTGAATACTACCTTCTACCTTATCGTAAAAAGTAATATTGTTATATATATATATATATATATATTACACTACCGGCAAAAAGTTTAGGAACAAGAGTATGTGATGAATTTTGTAAATACGTCATTATTTATTGGCGACGTTTATTTGAAAATAGTTCAAATTTGGATTCGTCCGACCATAAAACCGAATTCCACTGTTTTTCAGTCCAATTGCAATGTGCTCTAGCCCACTGAAGACGTTTCTTTTTGTCTTGAAGTCTGAGTAGAGGTTTGTTTACTGCTACACAACCACGAAGTCCTACGTTTAGAAGACGATTGGTGACAGTCCGAATGCTTACACGTGTTTTTCAAGTTGCATTCAATTCTGCAGTAATTTCTGGATTTGTTTTGCGTCTATCACGTTTACTAGTCACAATAATAAACTTGTCCTCTTCTTTTGAAGTCGATCGGGGCCTTCCAGAACGATGTCGATCGCTAAATGTCCCCGTTTTTTGGTGGCGATGAATGGCTTCTCATACAGCATGGAGTGATACACGAAGTGTTTTTGCTATTTCGCGCATCGTTTTCTTCTCTTTGTGAAGAATTACAATTTGGGCTCTTGTTTCATTAGCCAGAGTCTTTCCTCGACCCATTTTTTCCACGTTTCAGGTGCACTACGTACTCTGAAGTGAAACCTGGGAAATGAAAAATATTTGTTCTAACAATTGAGTATAAACCGTACATAAACATCTGAATATCAACAAACAAATGACGCTTTATGTTTTATTTCACGTATGAGTGCTGCCATCAAGCACTAGATAGCGCTGACTCCAAAAGAACAATGCAAATACCTTTTTTGTTGCATGTATTAAATCCAGGCTTTGTAACAAAATTACCATATTGTTCTTATGAACAAAGTCCTTTTCAACATGATAAATACTATTGTTTTAGGTTGTTTAAGGTTAGTAATGCTAATAGTGTAATACATGTTAATATGGATAGGAAATATATACAAAATACCAATACATACACTCATGTTCCTAAACTTCTTAAACTTTATATAATATTAGTTAAAAATAGAACGTTGGTACCGTAATATTTGATCAGTCATTGGTCATAATGATTCATATGCAGATGAGTTCTTACCACGATGAGTTAATTCTGCTGGAACATCGGGGTCAGCGGCGCTTATAAGTTGCTCTACATCTTCGTCTTCTTCCTCTATGCGTAGCGACATTCGTATAATTTTCTCGTTGATATGCGATAAGACTCTCATAAGTTCTTCAATATTGCATGTCTCATCGAAGTGCGTCCACGCTTTCACGATTCTTCGATCAAGGACTAGGTATTTTCTTTTCTGACTTCTGCACCGCGGATCACTGCTTCAATATCTCCAATGGTATTCGCAGATACAGTACGAAGTGCATCTGTAATTATTGAAATTGGAGTTTAGAACTTTGTTTTGATTATTGCACTTTAAATACAAATGACATTGCACTTTAAATACAAATGACTTTTTATACATGAATTCATGATTTCATAATTTTATTTTATAGCAAGCCTTGCATAAGTTCGTAGGAACATGTTATGTTTGCCAGAAGCGCTTTCGGTGGTTACAGAAATTATGTGATGAAGCGGTTAGCAAGTAGTATGTTCAGCTTGCACTAGAATTGATGTTCAACTAGATATTCCAAATAGAAATATATCTAACATGAATCTGTTAGATGGGATTATTTGAAAGATGTTACTGTGAACTGACAATTTTTGTACTGCCGTGGGAAGCAAGCTGATGTTAGAAAGAAATGAACATTTTCAAATTCATTCCCTGACTAAAGGAAGTCGTCACGCTTTCAAGATAACTCTTTTAGACTAACATGTTAGCATGGTTGAAAAGAATTCTATACAAAGTTTGATTTGCACATTAAGCTGCTGCACGAATACGAACAAATTAGTACCCATTCCACATTAACTGCGATGTCTTGAAAATGTATCAAAGAAGTAAATTATATTAAAAGAATCGTCATGGTAACTTAATGGTCTGTTGTAGTTCTGACTTCTATTGCTATTTCCATTTCTTTCTCAATGACCACGACAAACTACAGTTCTAATGGTACATTGCAATTGGTAGCAGTTATTGTGAATAAATGTGACAGTTCACAGTATAATGTTACTAGCTATGGTACACTTCTCTGGTATTGAAATAAAGCAAAACCAGTTAACTTTATCCAAACTATTCTCAAACTATGAGATTGATCCAGAAAATAATGCCCGCAAGATGATACATGTATTTCTGTCTGGCACATAGTACCGATGCAGGTATCAGTGGGAAGTTTGTAATGTCAGCTACAAATGGTGGCATCATTTTTCAACATAAACCCTATTAGGGACAATACACTCGCGCCTACGCGAAACAAGATTTTTCATGCCGTCGGCGAAGAATTGTGGGGGCTGCTGACTATCCATTGCCAAACTGCTGCTTCCACCTCCGTGTCACAACTGTTGCGTTGGCCCATAACGCGACCCCAAAATTTTGGGACGAGCCAAAAGTCGCAGGACTCAAGATCCGGACTATGGGCAGGATGAGGCAGGATGTCCGTGAACCTCAGACGCTGCAGGGCTTCCTGGGTTTTGTGCCTTGTATGAGGACAAGCATTGTCGTCGTGCAGAATTATCTGTTTACCTTTGCGAGTGCGTTGCAATCTGACCTGCAGTCGCTTCAGGGTGTCAACGTAGCGATCTGTGTTGACGATTTCCATTTTTCATTATCTGCTGCAAATTGTATATCCTTGGACAATAACCCTTGTAAGAATCTTGAAAAGATAGTTGAGTATAGGAGATTAGAAAAAAAATATAAATGTTATTTTAGTCTTGTTATTATTAGACTAACTAAAGAATAGACATTTATGTGCGCACTCTAAAGAAGTTTACATATTTCCTATTGGTGGTATGTGTGATGGTAAGAGACCTGTAGGAATAACAAAGGAAATATGGATTAATATTATTGGGATGAAAAATTATTCTATATTGTGAAACCTAATTTGTTGTATTTTAAGACAAGTGTAGATAGAGGCCCAATGCTGCTACGTTAATAAACTCTCATGTTTGACGATGCTACAGACATATCCCACCAAATGCAATTTACTTTAATTATATTGTAAACACTACTCGCATTACATTTGCCATTAGTCTTTCTTTACCTTTTTTTTTTTTAATGTTAAGTAGGTAGGCCCAGGCCATTCAAGGCTGCTGTTCTACAGATTATTATCATTGATTATTACAGTATATTAATTGAATAACAACTTTGTAGTTTTCAGAGATTCATTAAAAACTTGCTTCTCTCTTTTAAAGCTATGAAACCTCATTTCGGAATGTGCGGATTCTTCATCCACGTGGCTTGGAACAAATGTCACGTAATATTTTGCTATAAGAACTACACCAGTGAGATTCATCTTATTTTGGAGAAATGATGCTATAGACGATAGTGGGAATTTTGCTCAAGTGTAAGGGAAAATTCCCAGCCTGGGAATTATTCAATCCACCTTTCTTCAGTTCCTGTGTTTCTTCTTTGCTGCTACACAGATTATCGTCTCATTCGAGAACAATCGCAATTCCTTCATGTCATTATTAAAAATTGCCAGACATCTATTAGTCATTCTCAATTACAAGAGCCACTTAACAGTTTACATGCACTTATTAATAACAACTTTTAGCTGACTGGTCAATAATGTCGTCTCACCGATTATGAAATCGTCCAAACCAGTGTTTCTTTCAGAAAAAAATATCCGGGGGTATTTCAATAGTCAGGTGGGTAAAGTTGGAAACCAAAAGTTCAATGATTTTGCAATGTAATGTACTCCTTCAAAAATAATTGACAGGGGTTAGAAGTGACCCTTCCTCGACCACCCTCAATGTTTAACTAACTTCAGTTGAAAGGTAAAAACTTGTTTAGGCGATCTGCACGCCCTCCTGCGACTATAGCAGCAAAGTAAGGAAAATGTAATGTGCGTTATGGCTAACATAATATATCTTACTTATAGTATATTTGTATTATATTCTTTGTGAATTATATACTTTATTCTTACATTCTTCTGGTTTTCGCCGGGGTGCGTGACTAAGTACCGGGCATACAACCCCCAGCTCACACACTGAAAGAATCACTGTGTCCAAACCACAAGGAAACAATCGAACGAAACAATGTTTGATCCATGCATGCTATCTTTAACATATGGAGCATTTCTGATCCCGTTTTGCCAGTTTTCAAACTGCATTTATTCACTATTTGTTACTCCTCGCTTACATCCATGACGAGATCGTTAAACACCACTCTGTTTAACCACACTATTCACAAACACTGCCAGCAATGTGTAAACAAAACTTGGTCTGCATTTCGTCGGGATTTAGTATCGGAAAGTGTCTGAAAATTTAATACACATACTGTGTATTGCTTATCTTTGAAAAGTTATTATTATATTTTTAAGAAGCTGACTTAAGAATTTAAAAGAAAAAATAAACCTTGTCGGAGAACTAATTCTAGTTTCCACAGGTATGTAAAATTGTTAATTGACTTTATTCTCATTGTAATGTAACGTTTGTAATCGACAACATTGTTTAAGTAGCAATCATTGGATTCACAATTCCCTTGCATGAGGAAAAACCATAAAATGTATCCTGTCATGGTAAATTTTCTTTTTTTCACACTTCGCCGTTTGTTGTTCCCGAAGTTTTGTATATCTATAACCTGCATCGGTGAATTTCACATGTAGATGGCATTACTGGTGTTGTAAAAATAGTATTTTTACCTGTGAAATTCCATATATTTGAGCCACAAGTTCGTAAGTTTCTCAGTAGGTGGACATGCAGAGCCTCACAATCGTTGTTGATCCGCCTTGGCCTTTTATAAACTAACATGCAGTTTGTTCCAACCTTCATCAACCATTACCTATATATATCCCTGAAAAGTAATAGTTTCATAACAAATGATTACTTTTAAAAAATATACTTTTTGCGGCTATTAAAATGAAGAATACAAAAATGGCATGAGGCACATTTCTTTACTTTCCATGAGCACAAAAATGCATAAATCCAAATAAATACTCATTTCGTGTGACTTCTTGAGAAACTTGACGTCTACACAATACGATTCCTTTACTGATCATTTTCCGACTTTATTAATGAATTTTATCTAGTTCGAAATTTATATAACATTGTATCTTTTTCTCATTGATTTCATTATTACCTAATACTGTATAAGCTCCCATATTTGGAACACATTAGATCGATATCGGAAATCTAGTAAAAGGACACGCACTAGGAACTGGACCGCTGCAGTAGACATTTAAAACACTCTGTACTTAAGTCAAAAATGTTTCAAAGTGTTGTTTAGGTTGTTCTCATGAATGATATGCTCTATAATGTTTACCCCCTCTTCCATACCATTAGCAGGGAAAAGTGGGAGAACCATAATAAACCGCAACACTTTTGTTGCGGCCTCCTCTTCTCGCATAACTTGGATCAGTCAAAGCATTCTTGCCTTCCGCAGCATTGCATGAAAAATAGCAACAAATCCAAAAATACTATAAGAAATATTAACCTCTTCACTAACACCTTGAAAACATAATTAAGTTTCTTTGACAGAAAAATATATACATATTCACCTTTTTTGATGCTTCAATGTTCAGTATAATATAAAATTAAACATTAACTCTTCAAGTACATCAATGTGCATGGAAGAAAGGTATTAAGAGACAAGTTCATTTTTACGTACTTATCTCTGAGTTTCGACCGTTGATACTAATGAATATATTTGTAGTCACACCTACTGTTTAATAATTAACACTTTCTGAAATTTCTTACTACATGCCATTAATTTAGTTATTTCAATTTTGAACTTTTTACGTTGATATTAAACAACCAGTAAGAGTATTGTTAACCCACACGAGGAACATGCAATTCCCGACTTACTTTACAAAAGGCTATTTATTATACGTTAGTGGAGCCTATATAGAATTTATCCAAAGACATCCGTTGAGCTTATTTTTTTTCGATACTATTCCAATAAGCGTCTTGTTTTTGATTACAGAACATTACTGCAGTCATGAAATAAAAACTGTGATAACAGAAATATGGAATAGAATTTCACACTAATTCTGAATAACCTTCGTAAGTATACGAAGATATTACATTATGTTCGCCATATTACTGTCTTTTACTTTTATGTTATTCTTACTTGATTAAAGATTTAATTCTATTTAGCTTCAGATATACACACATAATTCTTATAGGTAATTTTTGAGAGGCATAAAATTTGAATTACTAGTGACCGTAAGTATGAGGTAATCCAAAAAAAGTTACCTGACAATAGTGGAAAAAATAACCAGTTCTTATCGCGTCCGGGAACACCATTCCTAACAATGACGCTTCAAAATCGGTCATAATTACAGAAGGGCTCATCATCGGCATCATTTCTCGAAGTTTGCGAAAAACAGTGTTATATGCCTCTGTTTTTCGCTAGGACATTAACACAAAGCAGCATGGAAACCTCTGGAAATGGAAATTATACTATTACTTCTCCACTTACTTTACATACAAATTACAACTTAAAAATTGTGTGAATTTTTGCCAACATTTGTTGAGCGTATAATTATTTACTGTTTGTTAATTTTAAACATACATAGTTTACAAAAAAAAAAAAAAATATTGGAACATTTTTCAGGCAAAAATCCAATTGTGATTTGCCATGTAATAGCTTACGACGGTAACCACTTGCCCTGCCACACCAATCTGAAATTACTGATTTTCACGTCACCTTTTTCCTTTGACGGTTGCTCAGTACAGTTTCCGCTTCGAGATATGTGTTACGCTAGTTGAGAAACTGTTCCGATTGGAATATCCGTTGGAAAATTATTCTAATAATAACCAATGGCGTAATAGCCCTTCGCGGGCCTGACCCTGTTCCACCCATCTCTTAGCGATTGGTCGAACTACATCCAACCAACGACGAACACGTGATCAGCGTGTTGAGTTGTTCTGCCACTAAAAAAGAATAAGAACCTTTCTGGACCTAGTGGCCGTCACGACGCTAGGCGGATGCCGAAAATTGGGGTGATCCAGTCGGCAATCGAACCTTTCCGACATGAGTCCAACAGTACTTAAATTACTCATAAACGGGGCACGGTGGATCAGTGGTAGAGCGCTCACATCTGGTTCTAGAGGTCCCTGGTTCGATCGCAGGCTAATTGATTTCGTGGTGGACGACATCGTGCCCGTGGGTTTTCTCGGGGTTTCCCGTTTCTTCCTACTTTCTGATTCCACAATTTCTTTCATTATCATTCACTTCTTATTTCATCCGCCTCCTTTGGCACTTCACTTGCGTAAGCAGAACCGATCTACTTCCCCTCTCGACAAAATGACTATACCAACATAGACTTAGCCTCGTCCTCCATCCTCTGGATTATTGCCCCCAAACTGCCGAATGCACCTCCACAACTCTCCAGCCTTTTCATGAAATCACCGAATTTATTAATCGAATCTTCTTGTCTATTCAAACCAAGGCTTCCCCGTAATAATGCGCAAAATTCCTAAGCGCACATGGACATCTTCAATCTTCCAATCCACTCTCCCATATGCCCAGTAGGCCATGCGTAAAACGTTGGTCTGTAAACAGGGATTATTGACATATTCTCGCAATACAATGGCCCTAAACAAGCGAAATGCCCATCGGAAGACCCTTTCCCTCTTAATCAATTCCTTCTCCGCGAAGGTATCCGTCACAATTAGCACTCCGTGACTACTCGATGAGCACTCCCCCTTTCCTTGCCTCTAAGGCCGACGCGCTATGGGGCGTAAAGGGATGAGGCCCGTCGTTGATCTTCACCCCTACGTTATGTCACTGCGCTCCGATCTTTACGGTGCACGTGAAATACTTTCCCGGAAGGTAATCGCACAATAAACATCCGAAAAGCTGACCTCGTGCTATTTTCTCGACTATGACTAGATCCTTCATCCATCCTCTGACAAAAGACGCTGGAATTGAAAATATGCCTCTCCTAGCTAATAAAATTGCGACTTGCCCTAAAGTATAATCCCTAATCCTCTTCTCCAAGACGGCATGTCTAACCCGATCTCTATTTCTAATGCCACATCGAACAGATTCGTGCTTGCGTTTACAACCTCCCGCATGTCGTGATACACATGGCGCCTTATCAATTTCCCTGCCGTTAAAACTCCCGGCAGGTAATGCCAGGCTTCCCCATATAATAAATCCTCAACTCCGTGCCACGCAAATGAATAGACTACACTCAAACCACCATCAGTATTCTCCTGGTGCCTCATACGTCTCACAAAGCATAGATCATCCAGGGGAGCATCTCGATAGTGCATAATCCACTTCAGACTCTTGCCATCATCCTTGAATTCTAAAATTTCGAAGGGAACACTTCGGTTTTTAGGAACGATCACTGAAGATAAGATGACTTGCTTTTCGTCCATGGTACGTACGATCTAGCTTTAGAGTATTTCAATGGATTAAACCCATATACACGGGCGCCCTATTATCACTGTGCGGGTTGTCTGCGAACCGGTAAATTGGCAGAACAGTAACAGCACTCTTCGGACCCTCCGTATATAAAAATAGGATAACATGGTTTCGCCATGTAAAAGTGGAGAAACAAAGATTAAAGATTACTTTATTTTTTCCACTCATTCCTGAGAACAAACTTTGGAACTCAGGAATGAGTGGAAAAAATAAAGCATTAGACATACTTATAAATGGATAAAAGGAGTGGAAAGTATGTACAGAGCAGAGATTAAACGTAGAATGTGATTGTAAAAGTGAATAGGAAAAACGCAGCAAACTGGAGGCACGCCTTCAGAGCAGAACTTGTCAAAATCGAATATTACAATATTATAAGTGACGATTTTATCGCTGCGTATCACCGCACAAAGGATCTTGCAATAAAATGACAGTAAATAGTCCATTTATGGACTGGTAACTAGCCTGATCTTTATCCGTGTGGGACAATATTTCGCCCGGTTTACAGCTTTTCAGGTCATTGCATGTGACAGACCTCAGTTTTCTGCTGCATTCGGAATGAACACAACACCCGCGAAAGATGCTTTGGTTGCATGCGTGCATGAGGAAATTACTAATAGAAGTTGGAGAGCGGTCACTCCTCAGGCCGGGAATATCTGGGGGACCGGACAGACCTTTTCTTTTATTCTGTTACTGTCTGAGAAAACAGATTATTGGTATTTCATTCAGCTTTAATGTTTACAGTGTAAATTACAAGGTAAGATTGATATTTCCTTCTACCTAGCCATGGAAAATATACGGATGAAAAGATGCATTTATACCCACGAGAAAAAATTGCACCCTTAACAGGTATATAACAGATACTGTCCAAATAATATGAAGTAATACCAGGATTTAATTGTCGAGACCTTGAATTTTAATTTATGTTAAGGTCTTTCTGCAACTCTGGCCCAGACCGGATGAATGGATGATAATTGGCGAAATGAAAAGTGTGGAAGGAAACGGGAGAACTTCGAGAAACCCCACACACATAGTGTTTGTACTCACAAGGCCCACATGGCACGAGCTGGGATCAAGCCGGTGTCCCAACGAACAAGAGGTGAGCCATTTGGCCATTTAAAGGATGTATCCCATTGCTTTTAAATAATGTTAAAATTTTATGGTCCTTATAGTGGAACCCGCATTTGCTACACACAAACAAAGAACTCGCTAGAAACAAACAAACCGGTAAAGTTTTCCTTACAAGGTATGAGAAGCCTACAACTGAAAGTAGCCTGAATACTCACCTGTAGAATATCCATAAATTTCAGGTGCATGAAAGATTTCCTGTTGTCCTTGCATCTCCAGTTACATTGAAGTGCCAGATTATTGCTAAATACTTTTCCAACATTCTTCGTACGATGTGGTGTACCTTTCTTCTTCTTACAAGACTCAATTGTAACTCCTGCACCCCCTCCATGTAGCGGACCGTCATCGTCGGGGAGGGGGTGGAGAGGGCGGCTTCATAAGTCATTCACTTATTACCCCTCATCTTCATATCATTGCATGCCCTCTCAGCCGCGAATACCGCTACCGGACTCGCGAGTGGTTGGTGGGAGTCGGGAAGAGGAAGGTCTAGTGGACGTCTTCCTCCACTTGAAAAAAAAATTAAAAATACAGAAAATCCGCACCTTTTGGTTTAAGTGTTAATCCTGGGCTGGTGGGGATCTATCCTTTTGATTTCCAGGTTTCTTTCGTTTTGTTTCACTTTTTCTTTTTCCGGGGCCACGCGTTTTTGTCGACGGGAATGATTTTCTTGCACTTCCATTCCCCATGACCGCGTTGGCCCCAGGCTCATCCTAAGGTGTTGAGCGTGCTGAAGAGATGGCCAGGGGGTAGCGTCAGTTCTCCCGGTTAACGCCCCGGTGTGACCTCACACCCTTTTTTCCTTTATAAATGTATCAAATCATACTCTTAGGGGTACCAAAACTTTAAAATCTGATCCGGGCTCTCCCTCACGGAAGAAGCCCAAACCAAGTGAAAGCGAAAGTGTGAAAAAGACAAGTATCGCCGCGCCCGTCGTACGATATCTTGTAATTAAAGATAAAATGCTGATAGTGCCAATTCTGATGAAAACCGTCCGAGTGCTATTAAGTGCTTATCCCCTTTTGTTAATATAGTTATTACTTACCAAGCCGGACAGGTTAAAGACATTAAGAAATTTTGAAATTGCACTTTATTGGTGGGAACGATCGATGAATAGCAAACAACGACACTACTGAAATTAACTGCGATTGGACCTGTGAACGTGTCAGTAGAACCTCATCGTCTCCTGAACGTTTCTAAAGAGGTGATATCATGTGATCTCCTAAATGCCAGCGAGGAGGAGATTAAGTCGAAGTTAGCGGACGAGCATGTTATAGATGTAGCTTGCATAAAAAGTAAGAAGTCAGGTGAACTCGCTGATTCTTACTTTTAGTTGCCAATGCTTCCAGAATATGTAAAGACTGGTTACTATCGATTGAAAGTTCGGCCCTATGTACCTAGTCCTTTGGGCTGCTATAAATGTCAACATTTTGGGCACACCAGCACCTCGTGCAAAGCGAGTGCTGCTCTTTGTGCCAATTGTGGCCAGGCTAGTCATGGTGCAGATCCCTGTAAAGCAACCAAGCCCTTTTGTGTCAACTGCAAGGGTGAGCACTCTGGTTGTTCTCGGGATTTTCCAGCCTTCCAGTGCGAGAAGCGTATACGGGAGCTCACGGTTGTTGAGAAGCTTTCTGCTGCTGATGCTAAGCTTCGTTTGAAAGAAAGCATTCCTTCCTCGCTTTCTGTTCCATTCGCTACTGTTGCAGCAAGTTCTAAGACATCTGTAGCAACCCAGCCGTCCGACATTTCCACACAAACCGACTTTGTTCCAGAGCCTACTTGTGACACCAAGACCCGAGTTGCAACAACAAGCGAACTTCCCCGAACCCCACAGGTTTCTGTTAGTGGTGGTCTTAGCGTACTCTAGCCCATCGCCGATCATCTTATATCACTGGCCCTAAACTTAGTCAACATATTCGCCGCCTGAACGGGACTGTTCTCACTCCAAAGAGAGCAAAATCTGCGCCAGTTTGTAAGCCACCTTCAGTTTTTCTGAAATCTGACATGGTGGAGGACGAACTGATAGATTCCGAGTGGGCTGTTATTGGTCCTCGTGGGAAGGTTCGCCTTAAACATTGACATCTTCCAGTATGGCGCAACTTCAGTGGAACGTGAATGGCTTCTGTAGTCACCGTGAGGAATTGACACAACTAATATTCTCCCACTCGCTGGTTCTCATCTGTTTGCACGAAACGCATTTTAAACCTACCAAGTCTTTCCTTCTTTCAGGGGTACACTATGTATCGGTGTGATAAGCCCGAAGGTGACCACGCTGCTGGCGGTGTGGCAGTCTGTGTCTGTGATTCTTTTCATTCTCGGGAGATTCACCTTGTGTAACGCCTGCAAGCCGTTGCGGTGCGGGTATTTTTCCATCGCCCGCTTAGGATTTGATCTTTATACGTTCCTCACTCAGAATCCTTTACCACTGCCGACCTGCTTCAGCTCGATTTTCAGCTCGAGCCGCCAGTCTTGCTTGTAAGAGACCTCAATGCGTATCATCGTTTGTGGGGCTCTGTCCGTACTGACGGTCGTGGCCGTCAGGTAACGGAATTTCTTGAGGAGAGTGGATTGCTCATCGTAAACGATGGCAGTCCTACTCATTTCTCAAGTGCCCATGGCACATATTCCTGTACCGACTTCTCCATGTGCAGTGCTGGTCTACTAACCTCACTGACATGGAGAGTACATCTTGATCTTTGTGGCAGTGATCATTTTCCTTTGTTTGTTGATAGTCTCCCTGCTGCTCTTCCTTTACCTCTCCGCCGCTTCAATCTAAAGCGTGCTGACTGGCGTAAATTTCGTGAGCTCAGTGAGTTTCATTGTCGTGATGATCTCCCTGTAGGTGCTGTTGCAGAGGCTCTCGAGCAGGCTGTTCTAGAGGCTACTCATGGCTCCATTCCAGAATGTGGTGACGACGTCTCCCGCCGGCGAGTTCCCTTGTGGTCTGCGGACATTCCTGAGGCTATCCTGGCTCGTCGGCGCGCTCTTGCCACTTTTAATCGTCTTCCGACTGACGACAATCTGCAGCGTTTCCGTCTTCTACGTGCTCGAGCTACACGCCTCATCAAGCTTTCGAAGCTCCTAAGCTGGAAGAATTACGTTTCGTCCATCTATAGTCGCACAGCGATGTCCACTGTGTGGCGTCGGGTCCGCTATCTTACTGGCAATACTCCTAATGTTGATGTTCCTGCTTTGTCTCTCAATGGTATCTTAGTTACTTACCGTTCGGAGATAGCTCAAAATTTGGGCCAGTATTTTGCATCTGTCTCTGAGTCTGAACATTCTTGTCCAGCATTCGTTCCCATTAGGGCCCGTTTAAAGCGGAGCCCGTTAAACTTCCGTACCGCCAACAGCGAAGATTACAATGTTCTTTTCACCCTTGTTTATTCGATTCTGGTCTTCGTGAATCATCCAATACTGCTCCATGGCTTGATCGTATACCCTACGAAATGTTGCGATATCTCTCCCCCGATACCCAGCTTGCTCTCTTGCAAATGTATAATCGCCTCTGGGCCGAGGAGTTTTTTCCAACGGCTTGCCGTGAGGCTCTCGTTCTTCCTATCTTGAAGCCAGCCAAAGTCGCAACTAGCCCCATGAGCTACAGACCCATTTCTCTCACGAGCTGCGTCTGTAAGCTGTTTGAACGCATAGTCAACAAGCGCCTGGCGTGGTATTTGGAATCCAATTCCCTTCTGAGCAAGTTGCAAAGTGGATTTCGTCGTTTCCGATTAACTACAGACAATCTCGCTTATCTTGAGGGTCATATTCAAGACGCCTTTCTCAACGGCGAACATCTTGTAGCTATATTTTTTGACTTAGAGAAGGCACATGACACCACATGGCGTTAGGGAATCCTAAAAAATTATATGATTGGGGTCTTCGTGGGCATATGGCCCACTTTATCTTGAATTTTCTTCACGAACGACACTTTAGATTGCGTGTGGGATGTAGTCTCTCAGAGCGCTTTGTACAAGAAAATGGTGTTCCACTAGGCAGTGTACTTTGTTGACAGCAACAGCGAACAACGTGACACTGTGTTCTTTCAGAGATCCAGGCTCCTTTGTCTGGTCTGTTTTATTTTGAGGACGTTGTAATTTCTGTCGCTCCCGCCACCTTCGCGGCATTACTCGACAGCTTCAACTGACTCTCAATCGTCTTGCTCGCTGGTCGAATGAGACTGGATTTCGCTTTTCCACCGAGAAATCCCAAGGTGTTCACTTCTGCCGGCAGCGTGCTTGGCTTGCTGACCCGGACTTTTACATCGATGGATACACGTTCGTCCTTTGATGATACAGTCCGTTTCTTTGGTTTGGTCTTTGACCGTCGCTTGTCGTGGGCACCACATATTCGGAATCTTAAGTACTCTTGTCTTCGAGCTCTGAAACTCCTTCGTGTCGTTTCCCACCGCACGGGGGGGGGGGGCTGATTGTACTGTTCTGCTTCGTTTGTACCGTAGTCTAATTCGGTCCAAATTAGACTGTGGCTGTATTGTCTATGGTTCTGCTCGTGGTTCTCTGTTACGAACTTCACAGACTGCATCACCTTTGCATTCGGATTGCTACTAGCGCCTACCGAACTAGTTCCGTCGCCAGCCTGTATCTTAAAGCCAATGAACCATCGTTCGCAGCAGACTAGTTCCCAGGTGTACCAGCAGGAGTTTGCCGCAGTGCTAGCTCAGTACCCCGATTTTAGTGTGTTCTTTACGGGCGGTTCTAAGGATGCGGATTCTGTTGGCTGTGCCTTTGTCACCGACGAGGGCAGCTCAGAATTTCATTTGCATCGCCTGTGTTCCGTGTTTACTGCCGAATTGACTGCTCTTAAGCTTGCCTTGGACCATGCTCTCACGCTTTCATTATGTCGTGTGCTTGTTTGCACCGATCCTCAGAGTGTGGTTCTGAGTCTACAGAATGTCTTCAGTATGAACTCTCTCGTGCAGGACATTCTTGTGAGATGCCATCACTTGCAGCAACAGGGCTGTGTCGTCGTTGTCTGCTGGGTGCCGGGTCATGTCGGTATTCGGGGAAACGAACTTGCTGACACAGCTGCCAAGAACGCCGCTTTGGCCGGTGTTGCATTGGAGCATAGCCTTCCCTGCTCCGATCTTCTTTCGTATTTTTCTATCTTGATGCGCTCTCACTGGCAAGCAGATTGGGACCAGGCGATTGAAAATAAATTGCACGCAGTCAAGCCACTCCTAGGAGAGTGGCGTACGTCCTCGTCCTCTCGTCGTCGAGATGAAGTGCTCCTGGCGCGTCTGCGTATCGGACACTCTCTTCTGACGCATGGCTACTTGCTGCGGAGATTAAACCGTCCGTACTGTGAGGAGTGTATAGTCCCGCTGAGTATTCGGCACATTCTTCTTGAATGTCCTGAATACTCAGCTCTCAGAAAACGTTTCAGATTGCCTTCTGCTCTTGCCCGTGCTTTGGGGGATTCAAGTGTTATTGTTCGCCGGGTACTTGAGTTTGTTAATGCTTCTGGGGTTGCTCACGTTCTTTGAGCTGTTTTAGTGTGTTTCCACTATTTTATTGCTGCTGCATTTTTAATTTCTGTCAGCTTTTATTGTGTTTCTATATATTGTTATTGTTACATATTTTAATTTATTTATTGTTTTATTTTCTATTTTTTATTCCATTTATCTTTTACTTTCTCTTATTTAGCAGCAGTTTTGTTTTTCCTATTCTTTTAACCTTTTTCTTTCCATCTTTTAATTCAGAGCAACCATGTTTATCGTGACGGGGACATATAGCCTAGCTGCTGACGTCTCCATTACCCCCCTAATCACTCACTCACTCACTCACTCTGTTTACAGAATGCCTTCAATATGCACTCTCTCGTGCAGGACATTCTTGTGAGATGCCATCAATTGCAGGAACATGGTTGTGTCGTCGTTTCTGCTGGGTGCCGGGTCATGTCGGCATCCGGGGAAACGAACTTGCTGACACAGCTGCCAAGAACGCCGCCTTGGCCGGGGTTGCACTGGAGCATAGCCTTCCTTGCTCCGATCTTCATTTCTATTTTCAAATCTTGATGCGCTCTCACTGGCAGGCCGATTGGGACCAGGCCATTGAGAATAAATTGCATACCGTCAAACCACTCCTAGGTGAGTGGCGTACGTCCTCGTCTGCTCGTCGTCGAGATGAAGTGCTCCTGGCGCGTTTGCGTATCGGACACTCTCATCTGACGCATAGTTACTTGCTACGGAGGTTGAACCGTCCGTATTGTGAAGAGTGTATAGTTCCCCTGAGTATTCAGCACATTCTTGTGGAATGTCCTGAATACTCAGATCTCAGAGAACGTTATGGACTGCCTTCTGTTCTCACCCGTGCTTTGGGGGATGATAGTGATGTTGTTTGCCGGGTACTTGAGTTTGTGCATGTTATTGGCGTTGGTCACGTTCTCTGAGCTGTTTTTAGTCTGTTGTCCTTGTTTTATTGCTGCTAAATTTTTATATTTTGTCACTTGTTTTAAGTGTATTTTTGTATATTGTTATTGTTATCTTTTTATCTTATTTATTCTTTTATCTTACACTTTTGCTTTTTTCCATTTATTATTCATTTAGCAGCACTCTCGTTCCTTTGCACTGTCTTCGTTTTAACGTGTAATTCATTTTTAATCTTGCAGTCCTGAGCAACGTTGTTCATCGTGACGGGGACATATAGCCTCGTTGCTGACGTCCCCACTAACCCCCATTCATTCATTCTCATCTGACGCACAGTTACTTGCTACGGAGGCTGAACCGTCCGTATTGTGAGGAGTGTATACTCCCGTTGAGTATTCAGCACATTCTTGTGGAATGTCCTGAATACTCAGATGTCAGAGAACGTTACGGATTGCCTTGTCTCCTTACCCGTGCTTTGGGTAAGGATGTTGTGTTGGCCGGGTGCTTGAGTTCGTGCATGCTATTGGCGTTGCTCACGTTCTCTGAGCTGTTTTTAGTCTGTTGTCATTGTTTTATTGCTGCTAAATTTTTAATTTGCTCCCACGTTTTAAGTTTATTTTTGTATATTGTTATATTTATTTTTTTTATCATATTTATTCTTTTATCTTCAACTTTTGCTTTTTTCATTTTATTATTCATTTAGCAGCACTCTCGTTCCTTTGCACTGTCTTCGTTTTAGCCTGTAATTCCTTTTTAATTTTGCAGTTCTGAGCAACGATATTGATCGTGACGGGGACATATAGCCTCGTTGCTGACGTCCCTATTAACCCCCCATTCATTCATTCATTCATTCATTTGTACCTGTCTCTTAATACGTATTTGATCATAGTTAATTGATTACTCAACTGAGTTATTAATGCATGTAATAAGTAAACAAACTTTAAACTAATCATGCAAGTCACCTTGTCTCGTGAGAGAACGGGGTTTTAAGTAATAATAATATAGTTCAATCACCACAACCATTCCTAGTCTATTATTTTATTGGAACTAGTTGACTAAAGAAAACATGTTTAGCTGGATTGGTCTTCTTAACAATTTAAACCAGTAACTACGCCAGAAATTCTTTTCGGGGGTGTTCAAAATAAATGGGAAGTGCTCACAGAATAGTGATATAGATTTTTAAACAAACTCAAAGAAAAGAGTTTAATTTGTTACGCAATTATTAGCAAGAATAGCTGGTTCCATGTTCCCCCTCTCCCCCGTAGCTTTCATTTATGGAGCTCAATCTGCTAAAGAAAAACTTACACTTTGTAATATATTAATTTCTGTACATCTGATCATTAAAATAGTTTCCTATTCGTGTTAATATGAAATTTTAAGTTCAAAGATTTCATATTAACACAAAGAGAAAACCACGTTCAATCCGTTATTTTCTCCTGCTAAATAACAAACCAATAATAAAATGATTCACCTGATCTTGAGTTATATTTCCCATCCCCGTACTTGAGCAAGTTGTACTCCACACTCAACAGAAATATCATTTCGTCTTAAAGACTGTCTCTTGAAGAAAATACAGAAATATTTGGACACTTTTAGCAGTCTCACTACTTACACTACCTACAAATAACGTCAATTTTTTTTACTAAATCTTGCAACTTTTCAATATGATTATTTGAATATACACTACTTTCAACACTATAATTTACACCGGGGCGCGGTGGCTCAGTGGCAGAACGTTCACCTCCGGTGCCTGGGGTCCCTGGTTTGATCCCAGCTCAGGCCATTTGGACTTTGTGGTGTAGCTTTTGTCGGGGTTCTTCAGCTTCCTCCTACTTTCTTCATTCCACCATTTCATTTCTCATCATCACTGTCTCCTTTATCTTAACCGGCATATACGTGGGACGTAAAACTTAATGATTTCATTTCATTTTTAAATTTATACTATTTACACTACACATTTCTTGTTGGTAGTTTTAACCACCACACTATTTACACTACTCCTCATATGCTGTATTTAATACAACCACCAGTATTTTTTTCTCGTCCAGAGTTCCTTCCCTTACATTTGGGATTTTTTTCCCTTCAAGCGAGAGTTTTATGAGAGCTTCAACGTGTGGGGCAGACTGCCTACAGCGTTCGGAAGTCAATATGCGATTCATTTTGGAAAATGATTGTGTCTAGAGTGGCAGTTCCTACAAGTAGAAGTGGTACATTTTTACCAATGCTGCCCAAATTTGAAATATACACTGTTTGTCAGCCTCTGTAGCAAGGTGGAGAAGGATTTTTTTTTTTTTTTTTTTTACGAAGAAAGATCACCAGGAATTCGCCGAATATGTCCATATTCAAACATAAGTTCGTCTTCATAAATACTGTACATTGTACAAAGATCTCTGAGATTTGGTTTCAATTCTTTTTCTTTAGCAGTTCGTGAAATTTTGCAACTTGCACGAAGTTATCTGAAAATTTAGTTCTCATGGTTTGAACCACTTTTTTCTTATATTTCTCACCTGTAGCCTCCAATTTGTCACGAAGCGTATCGTCGTCACCCTTGAACCTAAAGCCAGCCTGCTCTGCTGATCTGATCGCACTGTTCGCTGAGTCTGCAATGTATTTTATTGGGATTGCATTTATGTGTTCACGAATAGCTTCAACATGGTTCAATGTGTCTCCTAATGTTGATGATTCCTGCTGCAAAACCTTGTTCAAACGAGCAAGGGGTTTCAACATTGCAGAGAGTAGGTGTAAAAGGAATGCGGTAGATGGCATTTTAAAGCGTAGTAAAAGCCCACTATCTCTAGACGATAAGTAACCATAATCCGTATAATGTGCTCCAGAGCAACCTGTATGATTCCTGCATATGATAACCACCGATACTGGCTGTACCAATTTTTTAGGCAATCTGCACAATTTTGAGTACTTGAAGCCCTACATGGATCTTGTTGAAAAGGCTAAAAATTTCGTCTAGAGAAGAAATACTTCTTTTAATTCCCTCACATGCATTTATTAGGCACAGTTGTAGCAGATGAGCGCGACAATGTACGAAGAGTAAATTTGGGAATTCTTTCTTTATAGCTATGCTTGCTCCCTAGAATGTTTTCCACTAAAATTGGCTGCTCCATCAAAAAATGCTGCTACCATATTTTTCGGTTTTAATCCTACTTTTTTTATTTGTGAAATCAAAGTTTCTCTTATATTAGTGGCGAGTGTTGATTTCATAGGGACAGCTGAAATAAATGTTTCTACCATGTCATTATCCTTTATATGGCGAATGCGTGTGTTAAGAACAGCTCGTCCATTGAAATATGTACATTCATCTGCCATAATAGAAACTCTTTCGTACTAAAGAAATGATCTTTTTGGATGGAAATTATAGCATCACCAAATGCTTCGAGAATATCTGTGATAGCAACTCGAGACAAATGGGGTGCATTTTGGGGTGCTGCCTGTCTGAACTGTTGAATCAAACCGCTATGGTCAGTTTGTGCAACAGTTGAAATTAGAAGTCTCCAGTTGTGTGTGTGTGGCATTTCAGATGAAAACATGAAATAAGCTAATCTAAACAGGTCCTTAGTTATTAATTTGCTTTTTTCATCGCGTATATTCGCATGTATCGCAATCTGCTCCGCTACATTTATTTTGTTCGTCCCAGGCTTCATGCAGTCTGAAGCTGAGACAGCAGCCATATGATTTCTGCTGTTAGGTAGCATGTTTCTGCGCCTTCTCTTAGCTTTTTTTTTTTTTTTTTTTTTTGCTTGCTGACAACGATATTTTTTCTGTAATCCTGAGATCAGATCTTAACACACTATATTTGCTACAAATTTCACACACGTAACCGTCGGATGTTCTCTTTAGCCAAGGAAATTTGTCGTAAGATGAAAGATTCCTCACAGCTTGTCCCGATGTTGAAGCAGTGAACAATATAATATTGACCTCCTTAACGCACTAATTTTCAACGTTCTTGGCAGGTGTAGGTGGGAGTGGAGAAATTGGTTTAAGAACACTGTGTTCAGTTAGTGAAGATTTCATCACAGTCTTTCAAGGAAGTTTATCAGATTCTTCTTTTAGATCTACTTTGGATGTGCTCTTACGAAAATACGAAAAAAAAAGAGTTCCTTGTCTGTTCTTTTGTGTTGAAGATTCTTGGCAATGAAAAATTTGAAGATTTCAGAACTATATCTTTTCTTTAGCGATGCAGATTTCGTAATGAATCACGCTCCGTACTTTTTTCAATTTTTGGATTCGAATCCATGAGCAAGGCATATAGTGAAGGCACTATCAGATCATTTGTTCAGTGGTAATAAGGATAGCTCCGGGATACCTCATTCAGAACTCAGAATGCTTGGGCCAAGCAAGGTTCGAGTCTACGACGAACGCCCCCTTCCTTTTCTAGTGCTTTTTCGATTGTAGTCACTGCACCAAGACAATTTGGCACTCACTTAGAACTTGGAGTATTAAACATAATATGTATGAAGAGAGAAAAACATTTCCGTAGGCCTTAGTCTGATACTCAAGGGTCACTATATCTAAATTGAACTCATCATTGCAGGAAGTAATTTGAAATAATTTAAGCAAAACCGTGTCGTCAAACACTCCGGAATGTTATTTTGAATATAGCCTTTATGGCATAATCAAAAATTCAAACTAAAGGAAAATTAAACAGGAATGAATCGAAATTTAGAAACAGCTTCAAATTCTATTCACGCTTTCTTTTGAGAGGCGCTTAACTTTAGAGTTGCCTCCATTACCTTGGAAATCGAAAACAAATAGAATCCTAGATTTTTTTTAAAAAAAAGTTAATACTTATTATCTTATACCATGTTATCCTTGGTAATAATTATTTTATAAATATATTGTAAAATAAAAAAATACGATACCTCAAGTTTTTTAGGTGCCGCAGTATCTTTGACTTGGGAAGGAAAAACGAACAGAAATCTTTATAATACGTATTTGATAAGATGTGTGGCAACATTCTCCTCCTGTAATAGTTATCAGAGAAACGTTATTTGATATTGGTTTGTGTAAATATGATTAGCCATACACTGATCAGCCAGAACATTATGGCCACACACCTAATAGTCTGTATGTCCATTTTGGCACTGATAAAGGCGGCGACGTATCTTGACATGGAAACAATGAAGCCTTGGTAATTCGCTGGATAGAGTTGACACCACACCTGTACACACATATCACCTAATTCCTGTAAATTTCGGGAAGAGGGGGGGGCGATGCGCTTTGAAGTCACGTTCAAACACATCCAAGATGTACTCGATTGGGCTCAGATCCAGCAAGTTAGTGGGCCAGCACATCAATTGGAACTTGCGATTGTGTTTCTTGAACACTTAGTCACATTCCTGGCCTTGTGACATGGTACATTATCTTGTTGACGAGTAGGTCGTTATCACACTGCGTCGACTGCGTATAATCAACTCATTGTCTGGTACAGTCTACCAGAGATTACGTATCCATTTGTTTACCACTTTTCGTCCTCCTGTTCTCTATTTCTAAACTATCCTGACCAAGAAAAGTTGTTTTCTGTGACGTATGTTACGGAAGTCCGTTTTTCTCTAGTCTCAGATATTTTGCAAAATGTGTATTTTTTTCTTCACCAATAGTTTGTTTATTCTGGCTTCCCTTTCACTTGACATATGTTTATCTTTTAAAATAGTTTATGTCATTATTGTATCCGTGAATACTCTTTCAAAACCTATCGAAATAGTTTTTCAAAAGAACACAAAAAAATTTTGGTCTAGTCTTATATTCACGTAATACTAAATTAGATATATCTACATCATTAGAAGCTTAAATCAGCTACGTAATTTGAAATTATATGAAATATGTCTGATCGTATTTATATCGTAGTGCAGTCCGATCTTCCCTGCTGAGGCAACTTGACACTGTCCATCACCTGGCAATTCGCCTTGCTACTATCCGCCTTTCGTACGTACTAGTCCCGTTGCCAACCTCTATGTATCTCGTCGTGAGAGACTGCCGCCTAATTTTTCTGTTCATGTGCACTGGATTCCTGATCATCCCGGCAGACCGCGATGGCTGCTGGAAGATCAAAATCTGCTGGAGGTGGCTGCTGTTGCTGCAGCTGGAGCCAAGCAACAGCTTCTGCAAGGGCGCGTACTCCGTTGACGAGCTCAACGGCGGGATCTGGCTCCTTGGTAGCATCGTCATGGTCCGACATGGGTGGTGGAGCAGAAACTCGATCGAAGAGGGAACGTCTCGACACCGGCGGTGTGGAACGCACTGGTCGATGTAAACTAGAAAGCACAGAGGCTGCAGCAAGAGTATTAGGCGAAGCGGTAGCCGGCGGCGCGAGAGGACACGAAGGTTGATGTTCCTCGGAAGCACACCGACAAATATGGCCATCACTGGATGCGGAAGTACCGGGGCGACTGAAGGAATCCACGATGACTGTATGGTAACAATCAATCAACAAGTGCCGCGCGCTATGACACCCGATTCTCCTCAAGCACATGAACACAATTGCGGAGTTCAGCCCCCGTCATCCAGTTTTAAAGACTGGATGACTGGGTGCTGACTCCTGATTGGCCATGGGCGTGAAGAGAATGGGCTCCAACCCGCGACAACTTGTCCGCTTTATTTTGTTCAGAAGGTACATGTTTAACAACATAAGAAAAATTATTGAATACAGTGTGAGCAATTGCATACAAATAAGGTACCCGACAAATTCTTTGCGAGAAACAATAAACGACAGCAAGATAATCATTGTATACACAAGGAGTCTTCTCAGCAAACAGTAACACAGCGATGGCCGTCGCTAGGAATTCCATGATGAATATAGGATATGGTGTGATGATGATCATAGCAAACACAGGTTGTCCATCATCGGGTAGTATCTGTCCAGATATGTTGAGGTCTCGGGAACACACCAGTGATAGCACGGCGCAGAAATTCACAGTCACCGAAGTGTAGGATAGCGTGAGCCACAGGGTTGGAGAGTGAGGTAACGGGCGTGATCCAAGTAGTGTACCCGGCAAGCACCTGACGGGCATGCCGAAAGTAATGCACTAGTTTCCAGGGAACACTTTTCACTATGGTGAGGTATCGAAGGTCCACTGTTAAGGTGTTATTATCAAAGTCCACTTGAATGCCGAGAAACGTGACTTGCCGCGCAGGCGTAAGGATGGACTTCTGTTCGTTGATTTTCCAAGGTAGAGCTCGAAGAAGGGGTTCACAAGGACCCATGAGTAGGATGTCATCATAATAAAGAAGCAAACGCACTCCCGAGGGAAGATGATTACACAAGTCAAGTTTGGTCGCTATCTGCATGAATAAAGGGCTCAACGACCAGCCCATAGGCAGTCGTGTGAAGCGAAAATAAAGGCCTGCAAGGCGAACACCGAAGTACCGACGAGTGGCCGGGTGAAGCTGCAGGTGATAAAAACTCTGACTGAGGTCCACTTTGAGCATAAAATCGTCCTTGTGAGCTAGGCGGTCAATATCTTGAACCGTAGGGAGAGTAACATGGCTGGATTGACGATAGAATTTGGTCCAAGGCGAACAATCGTATATCACTCTGATATCTTCGGTTCCTTTGGGCACACAAAATACACTAAAGGCATTCTTCACCAGATATTTTGGGACCTGTTCCATGATCCCCGCTTGTACAAGGGCCTGAATGACGGGCGCGTACTGGAGACGAGTCCGACGGAGGGCACACGGAGCATCAGCTGGGAGAGTGTGATGAACAGGTTTGGCACAACAGTGATCTCCCGGAGGAGGAAAGACAGGATTGGTAGGAACAATAATTTTGGTCACATAGGAATCGATATTTGTTTCCGGTTGTTGGTCACTTTCCGATTCAGTATCACTTTCACTATCACTGTGTTGATCATCCTGGTGATGATTATCGTTCTCTTCAGGGGGAAATTCACTAAGGTTATGAAGTATAAGACGCCAGAAATTCCAGTCAGCTGGTAGCTGGGCCACTGGCTCAAAATGCCCAGGTCCCTGCGTATATCTATACCGCGTTGTTCCGCTAAATATAAGAAAAGAAGCGGTGGGTCTGCTGGAGGACATTCGACGTCTCCTGGCTGAAGGTGCAAATCCAAGACAAGGTCGGCGAGAGGATCGTAAGGTTGCATAGGTAGGAACGGAAGTTCTTCAGCTTCGGCTTGTACAGGGTCAGGATGGGCGTCAGGAATTGGAAGAGGGGCCCAAAAATCAATAGGCGGAGGGTCTTGATTATTGGGCAGAGGTTGAGGCATTAGCCTTGCCTGTAGTCTTCTTCGTCGTCTTCTTCTGTGTGGTTGTGGAGGCCGCCCCGCGAAAAAGCGGAGGCGGATGATGCACCACCAGTCCAGGGACTGGGACGTAATTGGCATTAGCCGCTGCTGTACGCCAATCAAATTGAATTGCAATAATAAGCAGGCGCACTCGTTCTTTATAGAACGTCTGGTCGGCAGGATCCAGTTGATCGAAAAATGGATGAAGCATAACCAATTCCCTGGCCTCTGCATAGTCGCGTCGGCTGAGGGTGTTAACATTCGCCTAGACCGAAGAAATGCGATGGCTGGTGGAAGATCAAAATCTGCTGGAGCCGAGCAACTGCTTCTGAAAGGGCGCGTACTCCGTTGACGAGCTCAACGGCGGGATCTGGGTCCTTGGTAGCATCGTCATGGTCCGACATGGGTGGTGGAGCAGAAACTCGATCGAAGATAGGTAAGAGGGAACGTCTCGAAACCGGCGGTGTGGAACGCACTGGTCGATGTAAACTAGAAAGCACAGAGGCTGCAGCAAGAGTATTAGGCGAAGCGGTAGCCGACGGCGCGAGAGGACACGAAGGTTGATGTTCCTCGGAAGCACACCGACAAATATGGCCATCACTGGATGCGGTAGTACCGGGGCGACTGAAGGAATCCACGATGATTGTATGGTAACAATCAATCAACAAGTGCCGCGCGCTAGGACACCCGACTCTCCTAAAGCACATGAACACAATTCCGGAGTTCAGCCCCCGTCATCCAGTTTTAAAGGCTGGATGACTGGGTGCTGACTCCTAATTGGCCATGGGCGTGAAGAGAATGGGCTCCACCCCGCGACAACTTGTCCGCTTTATTTTGTTCAGAAGGTACATGTTTAACAACATAAGAAAAATTATTGAATACAGTGTGAGCAATTGCATACAAACAAGGTACCCGACAAATTCGTTTCGAGAAACAATAAACCACAGCAAGATAATCACTGTATACACAAGGAGTCTTCTCAGCAAATAGTAATACAGCGATGGCCGTCGCTAGGAATTCCATGATGAATATAGGATATGGTGTGATAATGTTGATAGCAAACACAGGTTGTCCATCATCGGTCACAAGAGCAAAGGAAGTAGGCGTCGCATCGGCGTGGGGCATGAAGAGCAGGACAAGGAAATGAAATAGCCAAATCACTCGTCAAGTTTTTAGGAAACAGTGAACTCATGTCTCAATTGGTGGCTGGTGGTTGGAACTTCTATCGAACGACCTCAAACCTGTGAACCTTTGAAAACCTGTGTCAGAATTCTTCCACGAGTTCTGTAAATGTGGCATGAAATTTCATTCTTCATCACTTGCAATGTTATTTGCAAATCTGTAGATACGCCCTGTAGGAAATTCCTGTAAGTTTCACTTTCACAGTAAGGAGCGCAGGTTACCTAAAGTAGGCTGTCAAAGGCACATGTGGTGGAATTTACGAATTTCTCTTTACCAAATGTTAGAGGCTGTAAAAAACCCGGAATTTTCATTTCGTATAAAGCCTATTAGTATGAAATTATTTTGCGTTGGAAGATCGACTGCTGTCCGTCCAGAACATGGTTCCAAGCAAGACTTCCTCTTTCCTTTTTTCAGTGGCAGAGTAGCTTCGTCTCCTCAGTTTTCAACTACATTTCCTTCTTCAAGAATTTCTGTGCTGGTATTTACTCTTTGTTCTACGTGAAATTTGCGTTCACTTTTTTCATGACATTGTTTTGGTTCTTTGTTTATGAGATAAGAATCTCTGCTCGTTCTTTTTTATACTTATATCATCTTTATCATAGCACCGTGCAAGTCCTCTTTCGTTAATGTTCGTTTGTACGATATGATTTAGGCCAATATTTACGTTAGGGAGTAAAGCGTTTGCATAAAGCGAGAAGTAAAGTCTCAGCACTCCTGTCCACAGAGGAATAAGATAAATCTTCAGGACATTTCTTACTAAGTCCGGTAAAAACTTCTGGTTTCGTCGATCTCCTTCTGTATTTGAAATTACACATTGCACTTCTGCTTGAATCTGCTCTGCCACTTACTAAATACATTGTTCTTCAGCTGTTATTATTGAATGATGTCAATATCAAAGTTGATTGATAATTTTCTTGTTCACAAACGTTCAAACGCACCCCACTTCCAGTGATACTTTGAAATATTTCTTGCTTGGTTCACAAGGAGTTGTTTCGTCGCTGTTCATATTTCTTCCCGTTTCACTTAGAACTACCGTAATTATATGTTTCATAATTATGGAAAATCTTCCATATTATCACATATAAACAACGAACGTAGATCTGTTTTATTTTTTTTTAATGTGCCATGAAAGCTCTTAAAAACGAAGTTAGCAGGTTCACGAGATGAGTAATGTCACATCTACGATAACAAGTTAGAAGAGCTAATGTATCTGGCTTTCCACAGTCCAGAATTTTACAGAATTTATTAATATAACTTGCTAAAAATGGAACTTTAACAAGTGTTTAACGTATCTGGCTTTCCACAGTCCAGAATTTTACAGAATTTATTAATATAACTTGCTAAAAATGGAACTTTAACAAGTGTTTAAATCGAGGCCGACATTAGAGCCAAAGACATGTCCACTACAAGTTTATCTGGTACCGGCGCCATCCAAAAGTTACAGAGGTAAGCACTGTCGGATACTCTCTGTATCGTGACGCTGAGATAGCATATTTGGTATAGGAAATTGCTATTGGGTTTGAGGGTCAAACATGTTATTTGGCCCTGATTTCTAGCTATTTCTTCTTCGCAATTTATGAACAATTCACCTGTTGAATCTAGATACAGAGATATTGTTTGATTCCGACGGCTGCATTTTCTTTTTTGAACGTGTATTTGTATGTCACTCCAGTAATGAACAAAGAATTTGTCATATCCAGTATTCGTTATGCAGGTACTAAACTTTGTTAGGTATTTCACTTTTGCAATAGCAACAATGGGATCATCGTGTAAGCGCAAACTCTTATCTGTGTAACATTTCTTAACTCGTAGTACGTTTAATGCTGCCAAATGGCTTGGTTCTTGCTCTCCGATGCGTATCACATCTGTCGCCCGTAAGTTTCTGACTGCCTTTGCAGACACGTTTCTCAATAATCCCTTCAATCATGTTGCGTCTATCGTACCCAGAAAGATATCTTTTTATGGGGGTGACACTTCTCGTAACGTAAAAATAATGAATCATCACCGAGATTCAAGAATCGTCTCATCAATAATTTTACCTTTGAACACAATCAAATAATGTTTAGAAAGATCTCGGATTCTTATGTAAAATTCCTCCTCTATAATTCTCTAAAATTCACGTTTCCTCCTCTATAATACATAGTACAAGGTTTCCTCGTATGCTCGAAGAAATCAACGTGATAACAGTTGTCGATATTCTTACGTACATAATACTTGCTAATTGCTTTAATTTTATCCTGCGTTTTGGAATAAACTACTTCTTCCGGTGCAATTTGTGGCCATACCTGCGGGAAAGCGTCATTGCAAACCTTTGCTTGTACTTATTCATGTCACCATAATGTACACCAATATTACGATGTATCACTCATCCTCGTCGCTTGCCTCCAAAATAACACTGGCTTCTTCTTCGTCCTCCCCCGTAAAACAACTTGCACGATCAAAAGCCGTACTCAGTGTATGATCAGATGTAATCTTCATTTGAAGCACTGGTTGCAGATTGCACCGATTGCAATATACCATAACGCCAGACCGTATCATAGGCCTTCTCCAGATCAAAAAAGATGGCGACAAGATGCTCCTGATGTCGAAAGGCGTCCTGGATGGCAGTCTCAAGATGAACAAGATTATCGGTCGTGGAACGATACCGCCGAAATCCACACTGAAAATTTGAGATGTAGCCATGATGCTCCAAAAACCAAACCAACCTGGCGTTGATCATCTTTTTGAGGACTTTACAAAGACAGCTGGTAAGGGAAATCGGCCGATAGTTGGCAGAAGACGTTGCAAGCTTGCCCGGTGTCAGGATCGGGATGATATAGGCTTCACGCCAGGCAGTAGGAAAAACCTCTTCAGTCCAGATCCGGTTATAGAGGGTAAGAAGATGGTGGAGTCCCTCAGGAGGGAGATGCCGAAGCATAGCATAGTGAATATTATCCGGACCTGGGGCAGTATCCTTCGTAGAGCGTAGAACAGAAGACAATTCATCAGCACTAAAAGGTGCATTGTAGCTCTCACTGTTATCAGAGCGAAAGGCAAGGGGCATAAGCTCCGCACGCTGTTTCACAGGCAGGAGGATAGTTTCCAGAACTGGAGACATCAGCAAAATGGCGACCCAAATCCCCCACAATTCGATCCTGCTCCGTTACAAGATGACCATCAATAAGCAAGGCCGCAACACCAGTAGATGAGGGTTGCCCTTGGAGACGGCGAACCTTAGACCACACTTCGGAGATGGTGCTCTGCACAGAAAGCGATGAGACATACACACGCCATTTGCGGCGTTTAGCCTGCTTGATCAAATACCGTGCTCGAGCACGGAGGCGGCGAAACTCAGCTAACGTGACTTCACTAGGGGCACGTCGAAAGGCACGCAAGGCTCGTCGGCGGGCACGGATAGCTTGGCTAATTTCCGCGGACCACCAAGGAACAACACGACGACGAGGAAGACCATGATGGACAGGAATAGCCGCATCAGCTGCCATCTGGATGCTGCAGTGAAGAGCTGCACAGTATGTATCCACAGACCACCTAGGATCCGCTGCAAAATCAAAGGCCGCAGCAAAGTGTGTCCAGTCAGCCTGACGCAGGTTGTAGCGAGACGACGGTCCCGGTAGAGGGAGCTGTAGTCCAGTGAGTACAATGGGAAAGTGGTCGCTGCTACAAAGATCTGGGTGTACGCGCCACTTCAGTTGAGCTCCTAAGGCTGGGCTACACAAGGACAGGTCAATATGTGAAAAGGTCCCTGTGGCAGCGGAAAAATGTGTTGGACTGCCATCATTCAAAAGAATCAAGGGCTGGTTCGCGATGAAAGTGGACAGTGCTCGGCCCCGAGGGTCGGTCCGGATAGATCCCCACAAGACATTGTAGGCGTTGAAATCACCAACCAGAATGACAGGCGCTGGAAGCTGGCTGTAGAGGTTGTCCAGATCAGCTGCAGTGAAGGCCGTGGAACGCGGGAGATAGACGCAGCAGATGGTAACAGGCTGCGGGAGAAACACTCGTGTAGCAACCGCCTCAAGGGTCGTAGTTAGATGGAGCAGTGTAGAATAATATAGCCCAGAGACACCAATGGCGACACCGCCAGCAGCACGACCGTCAGTCATCTTATCCTGACGATAGACAGTATAGCAACGAAGAAGACAGTTGGTGGTGGGTGTGAAATGAGTTTCTTGTAAACAGAAGATAATCGGATCCAAGAGCGAGGGAAGCTGTCGAAATTCCTCGTGGTGAGCGGAAAAGCCGTTGAGGTTCCATTGAAGCAGGGCCATGATTTAAACAGAATCGACAGCAAGAAATTTGCCACTGCCTTTCTTACGGCGTCGTGGAGTCACTTCGTGAAAAGCTTCGCAGGCGTCTTCTTCCACACCATCCATAGAAGAGGCATCATCAGCAGAGGGACTGCAAGATGGTTTAGGTTTCTTCGAGTTAGGAGAACTAACAGAGGGCTGACGAGCCGCTTTCAAAGAGCCGGTGGAAACAGGCGTTGACAGAACCTTTTTTCTTGTCCTTTGGAGGCGTAGAAGTAGCAGTTGGCGTAGTTTTCAGAAATTTCTCGCGTCGAGAGCGAGGTGAGGTAGGTACTGCAGGAGAGGCTGGCGACGGAGAAGGCCGCGAACGAGTCATGGTACCCGTAGACTTGGTTGCACTAGAAGATGGTTGAGATGCTCTACAAGTACAGCCAGCAGCAGCAAAGCCTGGGTACTTACATTACAGGTTTGGGTGCCAGTCGTGGTCAAGGATACTCTGGAAGCATAACTGCCACCAGCAGGCATCTTGGGCATCACGCGACGGCGAGCCGCAGCAGCAGAGATCTTCTCAGTGACTATAAGTTCTTTAATCGCCTTCTCCTCTGTAAACTTTGGGCAGTCCCGTGACCAGGCAGGATGGGCGCCATTACAATTTACGCATTTAGAAGATGCGTTGCACTTCTCGGATCCATGTCAAGGTTCACCACAGTTACCACAAGTGGCGGATCCATTACAAGTGGGGGCGGAATGACCAAAGCGTTGACACTTAAAACATCTCAATGGCAACGGTATATATGGTCGAATCTTCAGTTGTAGGTAGCCAACACGCAGAGTGGGCGGCAATGTAGGTAAATCGAAGGTCAAAATGTAGGAATGAGTGGCTACCAGTTGCCCATCCCGTTTCACAGAGATACGATGCACATCAATAACGTTTGAGTCGCATAGTTCTTCAAGGATGTTCTCTACCGGCACATCGTGCAAATCTCTGCAGGTAATCACTCCTTTACTAACATTCAATTGGCGGTGGGGTTGAACAACATCAGGCACTGATCCAAGCTGCTGACACTTCAAAAGAAGAGTGGACGGCTTATCATTAGTGGTGTGTACTAACAAGGAACCATTCCGTAGTTTCTTGATGTGGCCATCCGGGAAAGTGCCCGTGGCAATATGACAAATCTGTTTATAAATGACAAACGGCGATAACTTTATTAAAGAACCAGCTGTGGCTTCTGACTTATCTTCAATGACTAAATATCTCGGTACTGTGTTCACTTTGCTTTTCTGAGTAGGTGCGGAAGAAGGTGAATGATGCAGAGCCATGGATAAATTAAACCCAAAGTCTTCTCAGCCTCCCCGTCATCGTTCTAGGCGTCCAACGAGGTGGGCAGGTCCTTCCTGTTCCACCCTTGTCAACAAGCTGAGCTGTGACTCCGAGTCAAACGGACAAGGAGCCAGGGCCACTTGAAACACCGACTGATGGGTACTTTCGAGAAGACCCTCGTCCCACCGTGTCTGGGGAAGAGATCAGTGATTCTCTGGAGATCCCTACGTCGCAAACTCCCAGCTTTCCCTTTCCGGGCATCACTCCATCCGGTCCGGCTGGGTGCAAACACGTTTCACTCCTCGGTCCCACGATCCCGGGTCCAGCGTCGTCCAATAGCAACCAAAGCTCATGTCCATATCCATGCAGGGGTCAGTTCAGAAGATCTGTCCGGCTTCATCCGAGGCATTTTTGTTGCTGCAGCGATCAGTAGTTTGACAGATTGGGTGATCGGCCCAACCCACCCCCAACCTGGAGGACCAGTGGCTGATTGCGACCCCTAAAGGAGTCGGGCGATGGGGCCGCCACATCCCAACACCGGGGGAAAAACAGTTGTGTTTCCATATTGAGATACTACCTTTTTCCAAATATTACCTTGTAAAATACTACACAATGGTTCCTTCATTTGGTTATATTTTTTCATAAATGACAGACACTCATTTAGAATATTTGGAAGTTAAAAAAATTGTGACAGTACTGACTTAATACTGACAACATATCCATACACATGTTGCATTTCTGCAACAACACATCCATTGATTCTCGTGTTTGTTACATTTTCTCCAACAATGTATTGTGTACGATTTACAAAGGCACCTGAAGTTTCAAAGAATTTTTTTCTCAAATGTTCTGTTGACATTTCATTAAAATATGTTTCAAGAGAATGAGTCATGCGAAGTAATTCTTGCAATTCATCATCCTGAATGGAAGAAAGGTGTATAACCTTCTGCTTTATAATGTGTAAAAAGCCACCACCAAACAACTCACTGGCATTTGCAAGTATTTGAGACACGGCATTCCTGAAAAAAGTTGGAATACTGTACATATCACACACGAAACGTAAGACAGAGGATTCTACTGCTTTTTTGAACTCACTGTAATGAATAGTAGTAGCATTATTGTTGCTGTCTACATGTTCTTCCGCTGAAGTAGTTTGATTTTGATTACAAGAACTGTAAGTTTGAAACAAGTAAGAATTTGATGCATTGCTTGAAGATGGCATGGTTTCTACCAGATGTTCGTATGACACTTAATGTTTTCTTTGTATGTGTTTCTTTAGTGAATGTAAGTTCGTGAAATCTCTTGCACATTGTTCTTGTACACAAGAATATTTATTTATTGCTTCTACTGAGTGAAATCTTTTGATGTGTATAATAAGATTATCTATTTTCTGAAAGTCATTTTTACATACAAAACAAGAATACATTTTGTTTAAAATGACAACGAAATGTTGTATGTAATGGAAGCTCATGTATAAGTAACGACTAATTTCTTCAGTTATTTCTAACAGTTCTTTAGCATAGATACTAATGTTGCAGTGGCTCCTATTTTCATGCTGCATCATCAACCACACTTTTCAACTTCCGGAGGATATTATGAACCAAAGACATGGAAAGTTTTAAAACATATAAATTGAACTCAGTATTGAAGATGGTAGATATATAACATTGTCAACGACCCCGTAGTAACCTTGTATGTCCTGAATAGATGGCCCTACTACTAACACCACTGGTTGGAATGTTAAATTGAGGTTACTCATCTTGTTTCTTTTGTTGTCCAAAGTTTTCTGGATATCTCCTGGATTCTACTGAAAGAAAAGAATATACGTAGTAGAATAATGTCAAATAGAAAAGGGTAACATACAAACATTTATTTTCTACAAGCACTTCACTAACTGTAACTGAAACTCCAAGAAACCTTTTCCTCGAAGCGGTAGTTTAATAAAATGCCTTATATTACAGCCATATAGGGATAGAAGTAGGCAAAGATCTAATGATATCAAATATTATGGTAGTATCATGTTCATATACTAGTATGAAATCTTTACCGAGGATTAATTTTACAGTTATTTAAAAATTTGAATTTTTAGCTACATATGTTCTAATTTACGTGACACTAGCCGATACGAGTGTACCTGAGCTCGGGTTTGGTATAAGCATCAGGGACTACTCAAAAAGGGACTACTCAATATTAATGGCCGATACGAACTTAAGTGCCCGGCTAACAATATCACTATTAACCCCCAAGGCACGGGCAAGTAAACAAGGCAGTCCAAATCGTTCTCTGAGATCCGAGTATTTAGGACATTCAACAAGAATGTGCTGAATACTCAGAGGGACAATACACTCTTCACAATGCGGACGGTTCACGTGACATAATAAATAGCTATGTGTGAGATGAGTGTGTCCGATACGCTCGACTACAGGACCAAAATGACGTACGCCACTCTCCAAATACAGGCCCCCTCCATGTAGCGGACCGTCATCGTCGGGGAGGGGGTGGAGCTGAGAGGGCGGCTTCATAAGTCATTCATTTTTCACCCCTCATCATCATCTCATTGCTTGCCCTCTCAGCCGCGAATACCGCTACCGGACTCGCGGGTGGTTGGTGGGAGTCGGGAAGAGGAAGGTCTAGTGGACGTCTTCCTCCCCTTGAGAAGGACGTGCACCCACCCGGCCTCCTGTTGTGTGCGTCCAGTGTTTGTGTTGTCCGCAGTGTTTAGTCTTTGCATATATAAAAAAACACAAAAAAATCAAAAAATACAAAATACAAAAAAACGAGTACAACTAAAAATACAAAAAAATCCGCACCTTTTTGTTTTGTTTTGTTCTTCCTGGGCTGGTGGGGGTCTATCATTTGGTTGGCCAGGTTTCTTTTCTTTTGTTTCACCTCTTACTTTTCCGGGGCCACGCGTTTTTGTCGACGGGAATGGTTTTATTGCAATCCCATTCCCCTTGACCGCGCCGGCCCCACGCTGATCCTAAGTTTGAGGGCGTGGCGAAGGGATTGCCAGGGGGTAGCGTTAGTTCCCCTATTAACGCCCCGGTGTGACCTCACACCCTTTTTTTCATTTATAAATGTTTACCAAAATCCTTTACTTATGGGTAAAAAAACTTTCTTAACTGAACCGGGCTCTCCCTCAAGGAAGAAGCCCAAACAAAATGATAGTGAAATTGCGGAACAGACAAGTATCGCGACCCCTGTTGTCCGATATCTTGTAATTAAAGAGAAAGACGTTGATAGTGCCAGTACAGAGGAAAACCGTCCGAGTGCTATTAAGGGCTTATCCCCTTTTGTCATCAATAAAGTTATTACTTATCAAGCCGGGCAGGTTAAAGATATAAAGAAACTGCGGAATGGCACTTTATTGGTGTAAACGACAGACGAGAAGCAAACGGCGAAGTTACTTAAGTTAACTGCCATTGGACCGGTGAACGTGTCAGTCGAACCGCATCGTATGCTGAACGTTTCACGAGGGGTGATATCATGTTGGGATCTCCTCAACGCCACCGAAGAGGAGATCAAGTCGGAATTAGCGGACCAACACGTTATAGATGTAGCTCGCATCAAGAGTAAGAAGTCAGGTGAACTTGTTGCCACCCAGTCCTTGATTCTTACTTTTAGTTTGCCCACGCTTCCGGACTCTGTGAAAGCTGGTTACTATCGCTTAAAAGTTCGGCCCTACATACCTAGTCCTCTGCGCTGCTTTAAATGTCAACATTTTGGACACACCAGCACGTCGTGTAATGCGAGTGCTGCTCTTTGTGCGAATTGTGGCCAGGGTAGTCATGGTGCGGAGCCCTGCAAAGCGACCAAGCCCTTCTGTATTAACTGTAAGGGAGAGCATTCTGCTTGGTCTCGGGATTGTCCAGCTTATCAGCGCGAGAAGCGTATTCGAGAACTCATGGTTGTCGAGAAGATTTCTGCTACAGATGCGAAGCGTCGATTGAAAGAAAGCCATCCTTCCTCGCTTTCTGTTCCCTTCGCTACTGTCGCTGCTAGTTCTCGGAAATCTGTAGCTACACAGACCGTTGACGTTTCCACCCAAACGGACTTAGTCTCAAAGAGCAGCTCTGACTCGAAGACCCCAGTTACGAAGATGAGCGAACTTCTTAAGACCCCCGTTGCAACAACGAGCGAACATTCCAAGCCTTCAGCTGTAACGCCGAGCGAACGCCCGAAACCACCTCGTGTTACTGTTAGTGGTGGTCTTCGGCGTACTCCAGCCCAACGGCGATCACCTTACCTGGCTGGCCTGAAACTCAGTCAGCATATCCGCAGGTTGAACGACACGGTTCTCTCTCCCAAGAGACCGAAATCTACTCCCGTTCGTAAGCCACCTGCAGTTTCTCTGAAATCTGACATGGTGGAGGACGAACTGATGGATTCCGAGTGGGCTGTTATTGGACCTCGTGGGAAAGTTCGCCTTAAACGTTGACACATTCCAGTATGGCGCTTCTTCAGTGGAACTTGAATGGCTTTTGTAGTCATCGTGAGGAATTAACACAACTAATATTTTACCACTCGCCGGTTCTAATCTGTTTGCAGGAAACGCATTTCAAACCTACCCAGTCTTTCCTTCTTTCTGGGTACACTATGTATCGGTGTGATAAGCCCGATAGTGACCACGCTGCTGGCGGCGTGGCAGTCTGTGTCTCTGATTCTTTTCATTCAAGGGAGATTCACCTCGTCTCCCGCCTGCAAGCAGTTGCGGTGCGAGTATACTTTTCTCGGCCGCTTACAGTGTGTTCATTGTACATTCCTCATTCAGAAGCCTTTAGCACCGCCAATCTGCTTCAGCTCTTCCATCAGCTCGAGCCGCCAGTCTTGTTTGTAGGAGACCTTAATGCCTATCATCGCCTGTGGGGCTCTGTCCGCACTGACGGTCGTGGCCGTCAGGTAACGGACTTTCTTGAGGAGAGTGGCTTGCTTCTCCTTAATGATGGCAGTCCTACTCATTTCTCCACTGCCCATGGCACATATTCTTGTATCGACCTCTCCATGTGCAGTGCTGGTCTCTTGACCTCATTGGCATGGAGAGTGCACCCTGATCTTTGTGGCAGTGATCACTTTCCTTTGTTCCTTGACGGTCTCCCTGTAGCAGCTAGCTTACCTTTCCGCCGCTTTAATCCGAAGCGTGCTGACTGGCATAAATTTGCCCACGAAGACCCCAGTCGTATAATTGTTTTAGGATTCCGTAACGCCATGTGGTGTCATACGCCTTCTCTAAGTCGAAAAATATAGCAACAAGATGTTCGCCGTGGAGAAAGGCGTCTTGAATTTCACCCTCAAGATAAGCAAGATTGTCGGTAGTGGAGCAGAAACGACGAAATCCACTTTGAAATTTGCTCAAAAGGGAATGCGATTCCAAATACCACACCAGGCGCTTCTTGACCGTTCGCTCTAGCAGCTCACAGACACAGCTCGTGAGAGCAATGGGTCTGTAGCTCGTGGGGCTAGTTGCGGCTTTCCCTGGCTTTAAGATGGGAAGAACCAGGGCCTCACACCAAGCACGTGGAAAAAACTCCTCAACCCAGATGCGATTATACAGCTGCAATAATGCAAGCTGAGAATCGCGTGAGAGGTTGCGTAACATATCATAGGAAACACGGTCAAGCCCGGGAGCAGTATCGGACGATTCGCGGAGAGCAGAATCGAACTCAACAAGCGTGAAAGGAGCGTTATATTCCTCAGTGTTGGCAGTACGGAAATTTAACGGGTTTCGCTCCAGCTGAGGACAGGAACGAGCAAAGGCTGGTGGGTAGTGATCTGACTCAGAGATAGTGGCCCAATATATTGGCGATCTCTCAGGGATTGGTCTCTAGAACACCATTCATGTTTAAGGCTGGAACAAGAAGTAAAGAAGCGGATCCGTTTAGGGAGCGAACCCGACGCCACACAGTTGACATAGGTGTGCGATTACTGAATGACGAAACGTAATTCATCCATCTTTGGCGCTTTGAGATCTTTACCAGACGTCGAGCACGAGCACGCAGAATGCGGAACTGCTGAAGATTTTCGTCTGTTGGATGACGATTAAAAGTGGCAAGAGCAAGCCGACGAGCCTGGATAGCCTCACGGAGTTCCGTAGACCACCAAGGAACACGCCGGCGGGAAGCGTTGCCACCGCATTCTGGAATGGAACCATGAGCAGCATCAAGAACAGTCTGCTCAAAAGCCTCAACCACAACAGCGACAGGGAGATCATCACGACAATGACACTCACTGAGCGCACGGAAGTTACGCCAGTCAGCACGCTTCAGATTGAAGCGGCGGAGAGGAAAAGGAAGAGTAACAGGGAGGCCTTCAACAAATAACGGGAAGTGATCACTGCCACAAAGATCGGGATGCACTCTCCATGTCAATGAGGTCAAGAGACCAGAACTGCACATGGAGAGGTCAATACAAGAATATGTACCATGGGCAGTGGAGAAGTGAGTGGGACTTCCGTCATTAAGGAGGAGCAGTCCACTCTCCTGAAGAAATCCGGTCACCTCACGGCCACGACCGTCAGTGCGGACAGAGCCCCATAGACGGTGATAAGCATTAAGGTCTCCAACAAGCAAGACTGGCGGCTCGAGCTGATGGAAGAGCTGAAGCAGATCGGCGGTGTTAAAGGCTTCGGACTGAGGAATGTATATTGAACAAATTGTAAGCGGACGAGAGAAGGATACTCGCACCGCGACGGCTTGCAGGCGCGATACAATGTGAATCTGCCGAAAATGAATAGAGACGGAAACACAGACTGCCACGCCGCCAGCACCGTGGTCAGCATTTGGCTTATCACATCGATACATAGTAAACCCATTAAGAACGAAGGACTGGGTAGGCTTAAAATGGGTTTCTTGCAAGCAGACAACAACTGGCGAGTGGTCGGAGACCAGTTGTATCAATTCCTCACGGTGACTACAGAAGCCATTCAGGTTCCACTGAAGAAGCGCCATGCTGGAAGAAATCAACGTTTAAGGCGAACTTTCCCACGCGGTCCAATCACAGCCCACTCAGTATCCATGAGTTCGTCCTCCACCATGTCAGACTTCAGAGAAGCTGCAGGTGGCTTACGAACTGGAGTACATTTCGGTTTCTTTGGAGAGAGAACCGTGTCGTTCAACCTGCGGATATGCTGACTAAGTTTCAGGCCAGCCATATAAGGTGATCGGCGATGGGTTGGAGTACGCCGAAGACCACCACTAACAGTAACTCGAGGAGGTTTCGGTCGGTCGCTTGGCGGTACAGCTCGAGGCGTGGGATGTTCGCTCGTGGTTGCAACGGGGGTTTTAAGAAGTTTGCTCATCTTTGTAACTGGGGTTTTCGACTCAGAACTACGCTTGGGGGCCAAGTCTGTTTGGGTGGAAACGTTGACGGTCTGTGTAGCTACAGATTTACGAGAGATAGCAGCGACAGTAGCGAAGGGAACAGAAAGCGAGGAAGGAAGGCTTTCTTTCAATCGACGCTTCGCATCTGTAGCAGAAATCTTCTCGACTACCATGAGTTCTCGGATACGCTTCTCGCTCTGATAAGCTGGACAATCCCGAGACGAAGCAGAATGTTCTCCCTTGCAGTTAACACAGAGGGCTTGGTCGCTTTACAGTGGTCCGCACCATGACTACCCTGGCCACAATTCGCACAAAGGGCAGCACTCGCATTACACGACGTGCTGGTGTGTCCAAAATGTTGACATTTAAAGCAGCGTAGAGGACTAGGTATGTAGGGCCGAACTTTTAAACGATAGTAACCAGCTTTCACAGGCTCCGGAAGCGTGGGCAAACTAAAGGTAAAAATCAGAAACTGGGTGGCAACAAGTTCACCTGACTTCTTACTCTTGATGCGAGCCACGTCTATAACGTGTTGGTCCGCTAACTCCAATTTAATCTCCTCCTCGGTGGCATTGAGAAGATCCCAACACGATATCACCCCTCTTGAAACGTTCAGCATACGATGAGGTTCGACTGTAATCTTCACCGGTCCAATGGCAGTTAACTTAAGTAACTTCGCCGTTTGTTTCTCGTCTGTCGTTTCCACCAATAAAGTGCCATTCCGTAGTTTCTTTATATCTTTAACCTGTCCGGCTTGATAAGTGATGACTTTATTAATTACAAAAGGGGATAAACCCTTAATAGCACTCGGACGGTTTTCCTCGGTACTGGCACTATCAAAGTCTTTCTCTTTAACTACAAGATATCGGACAACACGGGTCGCGATACTTGTCTGTTCCTCAATTTCACTATCAGTTTGTTTGGGCTTCTTCCGTGAGGGAGAGCCCGATTCACTTATAGAAGTTTTTTTACCCATAAAAGTAAGATTTATTGGAAACATTTATAAAGAAAAACGGGTGTGAGGTCACACCGGGGCGTTAATGGGGGAACTAACGCTACCCCCTGGCAATCCCTTCAGCACGCCCGACACCTTAGGATCAGCGTGGGGCCAACGCGGTCAAGGGGGATGGAAGTGCAAGAAAACCATCCCCGTCGACTAAAAAGGCGTGGCCCCGGAAAAAAAGAAATGAAACAAAATCAAAGAAACCTGGTAAACAAAAGGATAGACCCCCAGCAGCCCAAAAAGAACAAAACAAAACAAAAAGTTGCGGATTTTTTTTATTTTTAAATATTTGTTGTTTTTTTTTCTTTAATGATTTTAAGTTTTGCGATTTTTTTATATTTTCAAAGACGCAACACTCCGGACAACACAAACACTGGACCCCCTCCATGTAGCGGACCGTCATCGTCGAGGAGGGGGTGGAGCTGAGAGGGCGGCTTCATAAGTCATTCATTTATCAACCCTCATCTTCATCTTATTGCATGCCCTCTCAGCCGCGAATACCGCTACCGGACTCGCGGGTGGTTGGTGGGAGTCGGGAAGAGGAAGGTCTAGTGGACGTCTTCCTCCATTTGGGGAGGACGTGCACCCACCCGGCCTGCTGTTGTCTGTCCAGTGTTTGTGTTGTCCGGCGTGTTGAGTCCTTGAGAAAATTAAATAAAAATAAAAAAAAATCCTAAAACAAAAAAAGCCAAAAAAAGTATAAAAAATAAAAGAAAAAAAATCCGCACATATTTTGTTTTGTTCCTTTTGGGCTGGTGAGGGTCTATCTTTTTGTTGCCCAGGTCTCTTTTGTTTAGTTCTACTTCTTTTTCCGGGGCCACGCGTTTTTGTCGACGGGAATGGTTTTTGCACTTCTATTCCCCTTGACCGCGTCGGCCCCACGCTGATCCTAAGGTGTCGCGCGTGCTGAAGGGATGGCCAGGGGGTAGCGTTAGTTCCCCTATTAACGCCCCGGTGTGACCTCACACCCTTTTTTCTTTTCTAAATGTTTCAAAAAATATCTTTTTTATGGGTAAAAAATCTTTCACAAATGAACCGGGCTCTCCTTCACGGAAGAAGCCCAAACAAAATGATAGTGAAATTGAGGAACAGACAAGTATGGCGACACCTGTTGTCCGATATCTTGTAATTAAAGAGACAGACGCTGATAGTGCCAATTCTGATGCAAACCGTCCGAGTGCTATTAAGGGCTTATCCCCTTTTGTAATCAATAAGGTCATTAATTATCAAGCCGGACAGGTTAAGGACATCAAGAAATTGCGAAACGGCACTTTATTGGTGGAAACGATCGATGAAAAGCAAACAGCGAAGCTACTGGAATTAACTTCGATTGGACCTGTGAACGTGTCAGTAGAAGCTCATCGTCTCCTGAACGTCTCTCGAGGTGTGATATCGTGTTGGGATCTCCTGAATGCCACCGAGGAGGAGATTAAGTCGGAGTTAGCAGACCAACATGTTATAGATGTAGCTCGCATAAAAAGTAAGAAGTCAGGTGAAATCGTCGCTACCCAGTCACTGATTCTTACTTTTAGTTTGCCAATGCTTCCAGAATATGTAAAGGCTGGTTACTATCGATTGAAAGTTCGGCCCTATATACCTAGTCCTTTGCGCTGCTATAAATGTCAACATTTTGGGCACACCAGCACCTCGTGCAATGCGAGTGCTGCTCTTTGTGCCAATTGTGGCCAGGCTAGTCATGGTGCGGATCCCTGTAAAGCAACCAAGCCCTTTTGTGTCAACTGCAAGGGTGAGCATTCTGCTTGGTCTCGGGATTGTCCAGCCTTCCAGCGAGAGAAGCGGATAAGGGAGCTCATGGTTGTTGAAAAAATTTCTGCTGCTGATGCTAAGCGTCGTTTGAAAGAAAGCCTTCCTTCCTCGCTTTCTATTCCCTTCGCTACTGTTGCAGCAAGTTCTAAGAAATCTGTAGCAACCCAGACATCCGACGTTTCCACCCAAACCGACTTTGTCCCAGAGCCTAGTATTGACCCCAAGACCCCAGTTGCAACAACAAGCGAACTTCTCCGAACCCCACGGGTTTCCGTTAGTGGTGGCCTTCGGCGTACTCCAGCCCAACGCCGATCACCTTATATCGCTGGCCTGAAACTAAGTCAACATATTCGCCGGCTAAACGAGACGGTTCTCACTCCAAAGAAGAAAAAATCTACACCAGTTCGTAAGCCACCTGCAGTTTCTCTGAAATCTGATATGGTGGAGGACGAACTGATGGCTTCTGAGTGGGCTGTTATTGGTCCTCGTGGGAAGGTTCGCCTTAAACGTTGACACCTTCCAGTATGGCGCTTCTCCAGTGGAATTTGAATGGCTTCGGTAGTCATCGTGAGGAATTGATACAACTGGTCTCCGACCACTCGCCAGTTGCTGTCTGCTTGCAAGAAACGCATTTTAAGCCTACCCAGTCCTTCCTTCTTTCTGGGTACACTATGTACAGATGTGATAAGTCAGATGCTGGTCACGCTGCTGGCGGCGTGGCCGTATGCGTCTCTGATTCGGTTTGTTCTCGGGAGATTCACCTCGTCTCCCGCCTGCAAGCAGTTGCGGTGCGAGTATACTTCTCTCGGCCGCTTACAGTTTGTTCATTGTACATTCCTCATTCAGAAGCCTTTAGCACCGCTGATCTACTTCAGCTCTTCCATCAGCTCGAGCCGCCAGTCTTGCTTGTAGGAGACCTTAATGCCTATCATCGTTTGTGGGGCTCTGTCCGCACTGATGGTCGTGGCCGTCAGGTCACGGCATTTCTTGAGGAGAGTAGTTTGCTTCTCCTTAATGATGGCAGTCCTACGCATTTTTCCACTGCCCATGGCACATATTCTTGTATCGACCTCTCCATGTGCAGTGCTGGTCTCTTAACCTCATTGACATGGCGAGTGCATCCCGACCTTTGTGGCAGTGATCACTTCCCGTTGTTTGTTGAAGGTCTCCCTGTTACTCCTCCTTTTCCTCTCCGCCGCTTCAATTTGAAGCGTGCTGACTGGCGTAAATTCCGTGAGCTCAGTGAGTTTCATTGTCGTGATGATCTCCCTGTAGCTGTTTTGGCAGAGACTTTTGAGCAGACCGTTCTTGATGCTGCTCATGGTTCCATTCCAGAATGCGGTGGCGACGTTTCCCGCCGGCGTGTTCCATGTTGGTCTGCGGAACTCCGTGAGGCTATCCAGGCTCGTCGACACGCTCTTGCCACTTTCAAACGTCACCCAACTGACGACAATCTGCAGCGTTTCCGCATTCTACGTGCTCGAGCTAGACGTCTTATCAAGCTTTCGAAGCGCCAAAGCTGGATGAATTACGTTTCGTCCATCAATAGTCGCACAGCAATGTCCACTGTGTGGCATCGGGTCCGCTCTCTTAATGGTAATACTCCTACTGTTGATGTCCCTGCTTTGTCTGAGAATGGTGTCTTAGTTACTCACCCTTCGAAGATAGCACACAATTTGGGCCAGTATTTTGCATCTATCTCAGAGTCTGATCATTATCCTCCAGCATTCGTTCCCCTTAGGGCGCGTTTAGAGCGGAACCCGTTAAACTTCCGTACCGCCAACAGCGAAGATTACAATGCTCCTTTCACCCTCGTTGAATTTGATTCTGCTCTTCGTGAATCATCCAATACTGCTCCAGGGCTTAATCGTATACCCTACGAGATGTTGCGCAACCTCCCCCGCGATACACAGCTTGCTCTCTTGCAACTGTATAATCGCCTCTGGGTCGAGGAGTTTTTTCCACCGGCTTGGCGTGAGGCTCTCGTTCTTCCTATCTTGAAGCCAGGCAAAGTCGCAACTAGCCCCACGAGCTACAGACTCATTGCTCTCACGAGCTGCGTCTGTAAGCTGTTTGAACGCATGGTCAACAAGCGCCTGGTGTGGTATTTGGAATCCAATTCACTTCTGAGCAAGCATCAAAGTGGATTCCGTCGTTTCCGATCCACTACAGACAATCTTGCTTATCTTGAGGGTCATATTCAAGACGCCTTTCTCAACGGCGAACATCTTGTCGCTATATTTTTTGACTTAGAGAAGGCGTATGACACCACGTGGCGTTACGGAATCCTAAAACAATTATATGACTGGGGTCTCCGTGGGCATATGGCCCACTTTATCTCGAATTTTCTTCACGAGCGACACTTTAGAGTGCGTGTGGGATCTAATCTCTCAGAGCGCTTTGTACAAGAAAATGGTGTTCCCCAAGGCAGTGTCCTTAGTGTCACGTTGTTTGCTGTCGCCGTCAACAGCGTTCTTTCGGCGATCCAGGCTCCTGTGTCTGGTCTGCTTTATGTTGACGACCTTGTAATTTTCTGTCGCTCCCGTCATCTTCGCGGCGTTACTCGACAGCTTCAACTGACTCTCAATCGTCTTGTTCGCTGGTCGAATGAGACTGGATTTCGTTTTTCTACCGAGAAATCCCAATGTGTTCACTTCTGCCGGCTGCGTACGTGCGTTGTTGACCCGGACTTGTACCTCGATGGCACCCGTCTGTCATTCGTTGATACAGTCCGTTTCTTGGGTCTGGTGTTCGACCGTCGCTTGTCGTGGGCACCACATATTCGGAATCTTAAATTACCTTGTCTTCGAGCTCTGAATCTCCTTCGTGTCCTTTCCCACCGCACGTGGGGTGCTGATCGTATTGTTCTACTTCGTTTGTACCGTAGTCTAATTCGGTCCAAGTTAGACTATGGCTGTATTGTATATGGTTCTGCTCGTGATTCTCTGTTACGACAACTTGACACAGTGCATCACCTGGGTATTCGTCTTGCTACTGGCGCCTACCGAACTAGTCCCGTCACCAGCCTGTATGCTGAAGCCAATGAACCTCCGTTAGTATATCGTCGCAGTAGACTACTCCTTAATTATTCTGCGCATGTGCGTTTTATTCCAGACCACCCGTGTAGACCATGTCTCTGTGGTGGTCGGATATACGAGCGCTATGTTGCACGTCCTCGCTCTACACGTCCATGGTACATCCGTGCGTGTGAGTGCTTTCTTTCCGACGATTTCGTGTGGCCCTCTCTTTCGTTGGTTCGCTTTTGTGCTATTCCACCATGGCTGCTTCGTCTACCTCGGCATGATTTACGTTTGTCTCTGCATTCGAAACAGCAAACTAGTTCCCAGGTGCACCAGCAAGAGTTTGCCACACTGTTAGATCAGTACCCCGATTTTAGTGTGTTTTTTACGGACGGTTCTAAGGATGGGGATTCTGTAGGCTGTGCCTTTGTAACCGACGAGGGCAGCTCAGAATTCAATATGCATCGCCTGTGTTCCGTATTCACTGCAGAATTGACTGCACTTCAGCTTGCCTTGGACCACGCTCTCACTCTTTCATTACGTCGTGTGCTTGTTTGTACCGATTCTCAGAGCGTGGTTCTGAGTCTACAGGATGTCTTTCGTATGAACTCTCTCGTGCAGGACATTCTTCTGAGATGCCATCAATTGCAGCAACAGGGTTGTGTTGTCGTTGTCTGCTGGGTGCCGGGTCATGTCGGCATCCGGGGAAACGAGCTTGCTGACACAGCTGCCAAGAACGCCGCCTTGGCCGGGGTTGCGCTGGAGCATAGCCTTCCTTGCTCCGATCTTCGTTCCTATTTTCATATCTTGATGCGCTCTCACTGGCAAGCCGATTGGGACCAGGCCATTGTGGATAACTTACACGCAGTCAAACCACTCCTAGGCGAGTGGCGTACGTCCTCGTCCCATTGTCGTCGAGATGAAGTGCTCCTGGCGCGTTTGCGTATCGGACACTCTCATCTGACGCACAGTTACTTGTTACAGAGACTGAACCGTCCGTATTGTGAGGAGTGTGTAGTCCCCCTGAGTATTCAGCACATTCTTGTGGAATGTCCTGAATACTCAGATCTCAGAGAACGTTACGGACTGCCTTCGGTTCTCACCCGTGCTTTGGGGGATGATAGTGATGTTATTGGCCGGGTGCTTGAGTTCGTGCATGATATTGGCGTTGCTCACGTTCTCTGAGCTGTTTTTAGTCTGTTGGCATTTTTTTATTGCTGCTAAATTTTTATATTTTGTCACGTGTTTTAAGTTTATTTTTGTATATTGTTATTTTTATTTTTTATCCTATTTATTCTTTTATCTTCCACTTTTGCTTTTTTTATATTATTATTCATTTAGCAGCACTCTTGTTTCTTTGCACTGTCTTCATTTTAGCCTATAATTCATTTTTAACCTTGCAGTCCTGAGCAACGTGTTTGATCGTGACGGGGACATATAGCCTCGTTGCTGACGTCCCCATTGACCCCCATCATTCATTCATTCATTCATACAAACACTGGACATACACAACGGCAGGCCGGGTGGGTGCACGTCCTCCCCAAGTGGAGGAAGACGTCCACTAGACCTGCCTCTTCCCGACTCCCACCAACCACCCGCGAGTCCGGTAGCGGTATTCGCGGCTGAGAAGGCATGCAACTATATGACGATGAGGGGTGATATAGGAATGAATGATGAAGCCGCCCTCTCAGCTCCACCCCATCCCGACGATGACGGTCCACTACATGGAGGGGGGTGCCCATGACAACCGACGGTCAAAGACCAGAACCAAAGTACAGACAGTATCAACAAATGAATGAATGAGTAGGGGGATTAATGTTGACGTCAGCAACGAGGCTACATGGCCCCGTCACGATGAGCAACGTTGCTAAGCACTGCAAGATTACAGTTCAAACGAAAGAAAGTTATGCTAAAGTAAAAAATAAAAAATATAATGTAAAATTTATAATAATATACGGGAAAAACATAAAACATGAGAGAAAAATACAAAAATTTAGCAGCGAAAAACAATCAGAACAGACTAAAACAGCTTAGAGAACGTGAGCAACCCCAATATCATATACGAACTGAAGTACCCGCCTATCATCATGATCATTCCCGAAAGTACGGGTAAAAAGAGAAAGCACTCCGTAACGTACTCTGAGATCTGAGTATTCACGACATTCAACAAGAATGTGGTGAATACACAGGGGGATATACTCCTCACAATACGGACGGTGTAATCCACGCAACAAATAACCATGCGTCAGGTGAGAGTGTCAGATATGGAATGAATGAATGATTAGGGGGGGTAATGGGAACGTCAGCAGCTAGGCTATATGTCCCCGTCACAATAAACATGGTTGCTCTGAACTAAAAGATGGAAAGAAAAAGGTTAAAAGAATAGGAACAACAAAACTGCTGCTAAATAAGAGAAATTAAAAGATAAAGTGCATAAAAAAATAGAAAATAAAACAATAAATAAATAAAAACATATAACAATAACAATATATAGAAACACAATAAAAGCGAACAGAAATTAAAAATGCAGCAGCAATAAAACAGTGGAAACACACTAAAACAGCTCAGAGAACGTGACCAACCCCTGAAGCATGAACAAACTCAAGTACCCGTCGAACCAAAGCACGGGCAAGAGCAGAAGACAATCTGAAACGTTCTCTGATATCTGAGTATTCAGGACATTCCACAAGAATGTGCTGAATACTCAGGGGGACTATACGTTCCTCACAATACAGACGGTTCCACCTCCGCAGCAAGTAACTGTGCGTCAGATGAGAGTGTCCGATACGCAAACGCGCCAGGAGCACTTCATCGCGACGACGAGCAGACGAGGACGTACGCCACTCTACTAGGAGTGGCTTGACTGCGTGCAATTTATTGTCAATGGCCTGGTCCCAATCTATTTGCCAGTGAGAGCGCATCAAATTAGAAAAATACGAATGAAGATAGGAGCAGGGAAGGCTATGCTCCAGTGCAACCCCGGCCAAGGCGGCGTTCTTGGCAGCAGTATCAGCAAGTTCGTTTCCCCGGATGCCGACATGACCCGGCACCCAGCAGACGACGACACTACCCTGTTGCTGCAAGTGATGGCATCTCACAAGAATGTCCTGCACGAGAGAGTTCATACTGAAGACATTCTGTAGACTCAGAACCACACTCTGAGAGTCGGTGCAAACAAGCACACGACGTAACGAAAGCGTGAGAGCGTGGTCTAAGGCAAGCTTAAGAGCAGTCAATTCTGCAGTGAACACGGTTCACAGGCGATGCAAATGGAATTCTGAGCTGCCCTCGTCCGTGACAAAGGCACAGCCTACAGAATCCCCATCCTTAGAACCGACCGTAAAAAACACACTAAAATCGGGGTACTGATCAAACAGTGCGGCAAACTCTTGCTGGTACACCTGGGAACTAGTTTGCTGTTTCGAATGCAGAGACAAACGTAAATCATGCCGAGGTAGACGAAGCAGCCATGGTGGAATAGCACAAAAGCGAACCAACGAAAGAGAGGGCCACACGAAATCGTCGGCAAGAAAGCTCTCGCACGCACGGATGTACTATGGACGTGTAGAGCGAGGACGTGCAGCATAGCGCTCGTATATCCGACCACCGCGGAGACATGGTCTACATAGGTGATCTGGAATACAACGCACATGCGCAGAATAATTAAGAAGTAGTCTGCTGCGACGATATGCTAACGAAGGTTCATTGCCCTCAGCATACAGGCTAGCAACGGGACTAGTTCGGTAGGCGCCAGTAGCAATACGAATACCCAGGTGATGCACTGTGTCAAGTTGTCGTAACAGAGAAGCACGAGGAGAACCATAGACAATACAGCCATAGTCTAACTTGGACGGATTAGACTACGGTACAAACGAAGTAGAACAGTACGATCAGCACCCCATGTGGGGTGGGAAAGGACACGAAGGAGATTCAGAGCTCGAAGACAAGAATATTTAAGATTCCGTACATGTGGTGCCCACGACAAGCGACGGTCAAACACCAGACCCAAAAGCGGACTGTATCAACAAATGACAAACGGGTGCCATCGAGGTACAAATCCGGATCAACAATGCAGGTACGTTGCCGACAGAAGTGAACACATTGGAATTTCTCGGTGGAAAAGCGAAATCCAGTCTCATTCGACCAGCGAACGAGACGATTGAGAGTCAGTTGAAGATGTCGAGTAATGCCGCGAAGGTGGCGGGAGCGACAGAAAATGACAAGATCATCGACATAAAACAGACCAGACACAAGAGGCTGGATCTGCGAAAGAACGCTGTTGACTGCGACAGCAAACAACGTGACACTAAGAACACTGCCTTGTGGAACACCATTTTCTTGTACAAAGCGCTCTGACAAAGTAGAGCCCACACGCACTCTAAAGTGTCGCTCGTGAAGAAAATTCGAAATAAAGTATGCCATATGCCCATGAAGACCCCAGTCATATAATTGTTTTAGGATTCCGTAACGCCATGTGGTGTCATACGCCTTCTCTAAGTCGAAAAATATAGCTACAAGATGTTCGCCGTCGAGAAAGGCGTCTTGAATTTCACCCTCAAGATAAGCAAGATTGTCGGTAGTGGAGCGGAAACGACGAAATCCACTTTGAAATTTGCTCAAAAGGGAATGCGATTCCAAATACCACACCAGGCGCTTGTTGACCATTCGCTCAAGCAGCTTACAGACACAGCTCGTGAGAGCAATGGGTCTGTAGCTCGTGGGGCTTGTTGCGGCTTTCCCTGGTTTTAAGATGGGAAGAACCAGGGCCTCACACCAAGCAGGTGGAAAAAACTCCTCAACCCAGAGGCGATTATACAGCTGCAATAATGCAAGCTGAGAATCGCGGGAGAGGTTGCGCAACATATCATAGGTAACACGGTCAACCCCCGGAAGCAGTATTGGACGATTCGCGGAGAGCACAATCGAACTCAACGAGCGTGAAAGGAGCGTTATAGTCCTCACTGTTGGCAGTACGGAAATTTAACGGGTTTCGCTCCAGCTGACGATGGGAACGAGCAAAGGCTGGTGGGTACTGATCTGACTCAGAGACGGTGGTAAAATGGTGGCACAATACGTTAGCGATCTCGGAGGGATTGGTTTCTACAACACCATTCACGTTTAAATCTGGCACATTAAATGAAGGACAAGAGACGTTTAGGGAGCGAACCCGACGCCACACAGGAGATATAGGCGTGCGACTACACAGTGATGAAACGTAATTCTTCCAGCCTTGGCGCTTCGTGATCTTTACGAGACGACGAGACCGAGCACGCAGAATGCGGAACTGCTGAAAATTTTCTTCTGTTTGAATGACGATTAAAAGTGGACAGAGGAAGCCGACGAGGCTGGATAGCCTCACGGAATTCCGCAGACCACCAGGGAACACGCCGGCGAAAAACATCGGCCACCGCATTCTGGAATGGAACCATGAGCAGCATCAAGGACAGTCTGCTCAAAAGCCTCAGCCACAACAGCTACAGGGAGATCATCACAACAATGAAACTCACTGAGCTCACGGAATTTACGCCAGTCAGCACGCTTCGAATTGAAGCGGCGCAGAGGAAAAGGAGGAGAAACAGGGAGACCTTCAAAAAACAACGGGAAGTGATCACTGCCACAAAGATCGGGATGCACCCTCCATGTCAATGAGGTCAAGAGACCAGCACTGCACATGGAGAGGTCGATACAAGATACAAGTGGAAAAATTAGTCGGACTGCCATCATTAAGGATAAGCAAGCCACTCTCTTCAAGAAATTCGGTGACCTGTCGGCCACGACCGTCAGTACGAACAGAACCCCACAGACGGTGGTAGGCATTAAGGTCTCCTACAAGCAAGACTGGCGCCTCAAGCTGATGAAAGAGCTGAAGCAGATCGGCGGTTGTAAAGGCTTCAGATTGAGGAACGTACAAGGAACAAACTGTAAGCGGGCGGAAAAAGTATACTCGCACCGCAACGGCTTGCATTCGGGATACAATGTGAATTTGCTGAGAATGAAAAGAATTGGAAACACAGACTGCCACGTCGCCAGCAGCGTGGTCAGCGTCTGGCTTATCACATCTGTACATAGTATACCCAGAAAGAAGGAAGGACTGGGTAGACTTAAAATGGGTTTCTTGCAAACAGACGACAACTGGCGAGTGGTCGGAGACCAGTTGTGGCAATTCCTCACGGTGACTACTAAAGCCATTCAGGTTTCACTGAAGAAGCGCCATACTGGAAGAAATCAACTTTTAGGGCGAACTTTACTACGCGGTCCAATCACAGCCCACTCAGTATCCATAAATTCGTCCTCCACCATGTCAGACTTCAAAGAAGCTGCAGGTGGCTTACGAACTGGGGTAGATTTCGGTATCTTCGGAGAGAGAACCCTGTCGTTCAACTTGCATATATGCTGACTAAGTTTCAGGCCAGCCATGTAAGATGATCGGCGATGGGCTGGAGTGCGCCGAAGACCACTACTAACAGTAACACGAGGAGTCTTCGGACGGTCACTCGGCGTTATAGATGGAGGCTTGGGAAGTTCGCTCGTTGTTGCAACGGGGGTCTTTAGAAGTTCGCTCATCTTTGCAACTGGGGTCTTCGACTCAGAACTACGCTTTGGGGTCAAGTCCGTTTGGGTGGAAACGTCTACGGTCTGTGTAGCTACAGATTTCCGAGAAATAGCAGCGAAGGGCACAGAAAGCGAGGAAGGAAGGCTTTCTTTCAATCGACGCTTCGCATCGGTAGCAGAAATCTTTTCGATTACCATGAGTTCTCGGATACGCTTCTCGCGCTGATAGGCTGGACAATCCCGAGACCAAGCAGAATGCTCACCCTTGCAGTTAACACAGAAGGGCGTGGTCGCTTTACAGGGTTCCGCACCATGACTACCCTGGCCACATTTCGCACAAAGAGCAGCACTCGCATTACACGAGGTGCTGGTGTGCCCAAAATGTTGACATTTAAAGCAGCGCAGAGGACTTGGTATGTAGGGTCGAACTTTTAAACGATAGTAACCAGCTTTCACAGATCCCGGAAGCGTGGGCAGACTAAAAGTAAGAATCAGTGACTGAGTAACGACAAGTTCACCTGACTTCTTTCTTTTGATTCGAGCTACATCTATAACGTGTTGGTCCGCTAATTCCGACTTGATCTCCTCTTCGGTGGCATTGAGAAGATCCCAACACGATATCACCTCTCTTGAAACGTTCAACATACGATGCGGTTCGACTGTAACCTTCACCGGTCCAATGGCAGTTAACTTAAGTAACTTCGCCGTTTGCTTCTCGTCTGTCGTTTCCACCAATAAAGTGCCATTCCTTAGTTTCTTTATCTCCTTAACCTGTCCGGCTTGATAATGTGGCTTTATTGATTACAAAAGGGGATAAGCCCTTAATAGCACTCGGACGGTTTTCCTCAGACCTGGCACTAACAACATCTTTCTCTTTAATTACAAGATATCGGACAACAGGGGTCGCGATACTTGTCTGTTCCACAATTTCACTATCAGTTTGTTTAAGCTTCTTCCGTGAGGGAGAGCCCGGTTCAATTGGAAAAGTTTTTTTACCCATATAAGTAAGATTATAATTAAACATTTATATAGAAAAAAGGGGTGTGAGGTCACACCAGGGCGTTAACAGGGGAACTAACGCTACCCCCTGGCAATCCCTTCAGCACGCCCGACACCTTAGGATCAGCGTGGGGCCGACGCGGTCAAGGGGAATGGGAGTGCAACAAAACCATTCCCGTGAACAAAAACGCGTGGCCCCGGAAAAGGAAGAATTAGAACAAAACAAAAGAGACCTGTTCAACAAAAAGAGAGACCCCCTCCAGCCCAGGAAAAACAAAACAAAACAAAAAGGTGCGGATTTTTTTGTATTTTTTAATTTTTTTTAAGTTATTGTATATTTTGCAATTTTTTTGGGTTTTTTGTTTATGTTCAAAGACTCAACACCCCGGACAACACAAACACTGGACGTACACAATATTAGGCCGGGTGGGTGCACGTCCTCCCCAAGGGGAGGAAGACGTCCACTAGACCGTCCTCTTCCGGACTCCCACCAACCACCCGCGAGTCCGGTAGCGGTATTCGCGGCTGAGAGGGCGTGCAGTGATATGAAGATGAGGGGTGATACAGGAATGAAGCCGCCCTCTCAGCTCCACCCCCTCCCCGACGATGACGGTCCGCTACATGGAGGGGGTGTCAGATATGGAGACGCGCCAAGAGCACTTCATCTCGACGACGGGAACATGAAGACCTACGACACTCCCCTAGGAGCGGTTTCACTTCGCGTAATTTATTCTCAAGTACCCGGTCCCAATCCGCTTACCACTGAGAGCGCACCAAAGTATACAAGTGGTTCTGAAGATCGAAGCAAGAAAGGCTCTGCTCCAGTGTAACCTCGGCCAAGGCGGCGTTCTTGGCACCTGTGTCAGCACGTTCGTTTCTCCGGATGCCGACATGACCCGGCTCCCAGTATCCAACGACGACACAAATCTGTTGCGATTGATAGCATTTCACTAGAATGTCCTGAACAAGAGCATGCGTACTGAACGCGTTCTGGAGACTCAGAACCACACTCTGAGAAACGGTGCAAACAAGCACACGACGTAAAGAAAGCGTGAGACCATGGTCCAAAGCAAGCTTAAATGCAATTAATTCAGAAGTTAACACGTAACACAAGCGATTCAAATGGAATTCTGAGCTACCCTTGTTGTCAGCTAAGACACAACCTACAGAATCACCACCCTTAGAACCGTCCGTAAAAAATAGATTAAAATCAGGGCACTGATCTAACAGTGCGGCAAACTCCTACTGGTACACCCGGGAACTAGCAGTCAGTTTCGAATACACAGACAAACTTAAATCATGTCGAGGTAAACAAAGCATCCATGGTGGAACAGCAGAAAAGTAAACCAACGAAACCGGGGGCAACACGAAATCTTCAGCGAGGAAACTCTCACACGGACGGATGTACGATGGACGTGTCGACCGAGGACGTGCAGCATAGCGCTCGTAGATCCCACCACCACGGAAACATGGTCGACAAGGGTAGTTTGGAATACAGCGCACATGCGAAGAATAATTAAGAAGTCTCATGCGACGGTACGTTAAGGAAGGTTCATTAGCCTCAACATAGAGGCTGGCAACAGGACTAGTACCGTAAGTGCCAGTAGCAATCCGAATACCCATGTGTTGCACTGTATCGAGTTGGCGCAACAGAGAGTAACGAGCAGACCCATAGGCAATACAACCATCGTCTAAGTTCAACCGAATTAGATTACGGTACAAACGGCACATCATTGCATGTCTCTCAGCCGCGAATACCGCAACCGGACTCGCGCGTGGTTGGTAGGAGTCGGGAGGAGGAAGGTCTAGTGGACGTCTTCCTCCAGTTCGGGAGGACGTGCATCCACCCGGCCTACTGGTGTGTGACTCCAGCGTTAGTTTTGTTCAGTGTTAAGTCTTTGAAAATAAAGCAAACACAAAAGATCACAAAAGAACAAAATAAGATAACAGAAAAATTTAAAAATACAAAAAGTCTGCACTTTTTTTTAAATTTCGTTCTTCCTGAGCTAGTGGGTATTTTTTTTTTTTTTTGGGGCAGGTTCCTTCTATTTATTTCACCTCTTCTTTTTCCGGGGCCATCGTTTTTGTTGACAGGAATGGTGTTCTTACACTCCCATTCCTCTTGACCGCGTCAGCTCCACGCTGAACCTAAGGTTGTGGGCGTGCTGCGAGGATTGCCAGGGGGTAACGTTAGCTCTTCCCGTTAATGCCCCGGTGTGACCTCACACCATTTTTCTTTTCTATGTGTTTAATGAAAATCATTCTTTTATCGGTACCAAAACACTACAAATAGATCCTGGCTCCCCCTTTGCAGGAATGCCAAACCAAGTGCAACTGTGATCGTGGAAAACACAAGTGTCACGGCCCCTCTTGTCCGATTCTTGTAATTAAAGATAAAGACGTTGATAGTGCCAATTCTGATGCTAACCGTCCCAGTTCTATTAAGGGTTTGTCCTCTTTTGTAATTCATAACTGTAATTCATAGGTGTTTTGTTATCACCTATCATGCCGAACAGGTTAGACATCAAGAAATTGCGTAATGACACCTTATTGGTAAAAATGACAGACGAAAGGCAAACGGCAAGGCTACTTAATGTAACTGCCATTGGACTGGGAACGTGTCAGCCGAACCACATCGTCTGCTGAACGTTTCAAGAGGGGTGATATCGTGTTTTGATCTCCTCAATGCCATCGAAGAGGAGATTAATTCGGAGTTAGCGGACCAACACGTTATGGCTCGCATCAAAAGTAAGAAGTCAGGCGAACTCGTCGCTACCCAGTCCCTGATTCTTACTTTTACTCTTCCGCGTTTCCGGAGTACGTCCAGGCTGGATACTATCGTTTGAAAGTTCGGCCCTATATACCTGGTCCCTTGCGCTGCTTTAAATGTCAATATTTTGGGCGCACCAGCACGTCGTGTAATGCGAGTGCTGCTCTTTGTGCGATTCGTGGCCAGGGTAGTTATGGTACGGAACCCTGTATAGCGACCAAGACTTTCTGTGTCAACTGTAAGGGTGAGCATTCAGCTTGGTCTCGGGACTCTCCAGCTTGAGTGCGTGAGTGCATGAGTGGAGGTTAAGCGAGGATAGTGTCTCAGAGATAAAACATACAGCAACTCTCGCCAATAGGACGGCCCATCCCGGGCGTGCCGGCCGAAGGATAAAACGGACCAGGGCCTGCACTAAGTGCTCTGAGTGGGCCCTGGACCTCAAGCCAGCAGAAATGGGTGGAAACTGGCATTGATACGCAACTGAGAACACTAAAGCATCAAAGCGAAAGTAACAGGAAAGTAACAGGAAGGAGCATCAGAAAATTAAAAGTTTTGAAAATGTGAAAATTTAGATAAAAGTAAGTGTAGCGTGTGTGTTTCATAGTGTAAGTACTAGTTAGTGAAGGTCAGTGATTTCATCAAAAGCAGTCAGTGTCAATATCTGTAGTGAGTGTAGTGTAGTGTTGATGCAGGATAGTGAAAAGAGGTAAAATATAAAGGTGAAAAGCCAGTGTAAATAGTGCAAATGTGAAATAGAACACACAGGAGAGAAATGCAGGCAGAAACCAGAGAAACCAAACATACAGAGTGAAAACCTGAAGAAAAGAAGAAAGAAGAAGATGACCAATAGGTAAACACGAAAACACAAAACACACGACATACAAAACAACACACACGTAACAAACTCGAACTCAATAAAACAAAAAACACACAAAATCTCACAAGGCTAGAAATGAGAGTAGAGTTAAGCAAACATTAAGTTTAGTTATTTTTTTTTTTGTTTTTTGTTCGTTTTATCTTTATTTTTTGTCCAGTCCTTTGTTTTGGTTTCACGTCTTTTCCCCTTCCCTTTCCTTTTTCAAAATTATGAAATAAATAAACCCAAAAGAGAAATCATTCGCAATGATGATACTTCGCCGGTTTTTGAATGCTCAAGGCTCCGGCTGACAGTAACGCGGCTGAGCGAATGAAAAAAAAAAAAAAAACTCTCCAGCTTCTCAGCTCGAGAAGTGCACTCAATAACTCATGGCTGTTGAGAAGATTTCTGCTGCTGATGCTAAGCGTCGTTTGAAAGAAAGCATTTTTTTCTCGCTTTCTGTTGCATTCGCTACTGTTGCAGCTAGTTCTCGGAAATCTGTAGCAACACAGACGTTTGAAGTTTCCACCCAAACAGACTGGTCGCAGAGAATAGTTGTGACACCAAGACCCCAGTTGCAACGACAAGCGAACTTGCCAGAACCCCACGTGTTTCTGTTGGTGGTGGTCTTCGGCGTACTCCAGCTCATCGCAGATCACCTTATATCGCCGGAATGAAGCTTAGCCAACATATTCGTCGCCTGAACGAGCTGTTCTCACTCCCTAGAGAAGAAAATCTGCGCAGTTTCTTTCAAGTCTGAAATGGTGCAGGACGACCTTATGGACTCCGAGTGGGCTGTTATTGGACCCCGTGGGAAAGTTTGCCTCAAACGTTGATCTCTTCCAGTATGCCGATTCTTCAGTGGAACGACAATGGTTTCTGTGGTCACCGTGAGGAATTGACACAATTGATCACTGACCACTTGCCTGAACTTATCTGCTTGCAGGAAACCCATTTTAAGCCTTCCCAGTCCTTCCTTCTTTCGGGGTATACTATGTAACGATGTGATAAGCCAGACGGTGACCACGCTGCTGGCGGAGTGGCAGTCTGTGCACCTGATTCTGTTCATTCTCGGCAGCTTCACATTGTATTCCGATTGCAAGCCGTTGCGGTGTGAGTATACTTTTCTCGCTTATTAGTAATTAGCATTTTCAAAATTAGTAATGAGAATCAATGAACAATATAACAAAATAATAGGCTTTACATCAAAACATCTAATTTCTGGAATAATCATGAGACTAAGTATTTTGAACAAGAAATTCAACACTTACCAACATTGCTGGCTCTAGAAACTATTACTTCCATAGCTCATTTTATGTCTTGTACAATGTTTTTAACGTTATCATTCAAAAAAAAAAAAAAAAAAAAAAAAACAAGTAAATATAGAACACTAGACCCACTTCAAAGGCTATGGATTGGGTTGCTAAACACACTCGAATGGGACTAATATCTTTACCGTAATCACTATAAATGCGAGAATTTGAGTATAATTTTCAACTCAAAAACTTCAATGAAATAAATATCATTAAGTCACTCACAAAATGTAGCACACACTCGTAAATGTAAAGGTAGTCGTTTCAGCAACACGAGGTAAATTAATTATTTGAATGAAGTAGCCAGAATATTCTTCTTTATAATTATTTAACTTATCCTGGCAATCAAACACTTTTAATGTATCGATCGATATGCCTTTTTTTACTTTCAGAAAATACTTCATTCAACATATACTTGTTTTACATTTTCTCTTTAAACTGTATATATAACTTGAGACTTTTCAACTAAGATCAATTTCTATAGCACTTGAATTTACGTGTATTTGACTGTGTGTAGTTCTCGATCGTTGTCGTAATTATGAGCCTACTCTACAGTCGCGCACAACCTTTCAGCTTCTAGTACTCATTATTCCCGCTATAAACTCAGTGGCGCTGTTTACCATTTTAACCGACTATAACTTTTTTCTTTTTTTCAATTTAACGAAACTGTTACAAACCTTAACGGCTTTTGTAGTTACCTTGAGGAATTCAAACAACTTCCCTTTGACCACTCATCTCTCGTTGTTTGTTTGCAGGAAACACATTTTACGTTCAGCCAGTCTTCGCTCGTTTCTCGACTGCAATCAGTTGCTGTGCGCGTATCCTTCCCTCGCCCGCTTACCATTTGTTTCTTATACATTCCTCATTCAGAAGCCTTTACTGAAGCGGATATGCTTCAGCTCTTCAATCAACTGGTGCCGCCAGTCCTCCGTGTTGGAGATCTTAATGCTATTCACCGTCTGTGAGGCTCTGTACGCACTGAAGACCATGGCCGAGAGGTAACGAACTTTCTTGACGAGAGTTTCTTGCTCATCCTTAATAATGGCAGTCCTACTCATTTCTCCACGACGCACGGCACACATTCCTGTATCGACCTCTCCATGTGCAGCGCTGGTCTGATGACTTCTTGACATGGAGAGTGCATCCCGATCTTTCTCGCAGTGACCACTTCCGGTTATTTGTTGAAGGTCTCCCAGTTACTCCTCCTTTTCCTCTCCGCCGCTTCAATCTGAAGCGTGCTGACCGCGTAAATTCCGTGAGCTCAGTGAGTTTCATTGTCGTGATGATCTCCCTGTAGCTGTTGTGGCTGAGGCTTTTGAGCAGACTGTCCTTGATGCTGCTCATGGTTCCATTCCAGAATGCGGTGGCCGATGTTTCGCCGGCGTGTTCCCTGGTGGTCTGGGGAATTCCGTGAGGCTATCCAGCCTCGTCGGCTTGCTCTGTCCACTTTTAATCGTCATTCAAACAGAAGAAAATTTTCAGCAGTTCCGCATTCTGCGTGCTCGGTCTCGTCGTCTCCTAAAGATCACGAAGCGCCAAGGCTGGAAGAATTACGTTTCATCACTGTGTAGTCGGGCGCCTATATCTCCTGTGTGGAGTCGGGTTCGCTCCCTAAACGTCTCTTCTCCTTCATTTAATGTGCCAGATTTACACGTGAATGTTGTTGTAGAGACCAATCCCTCCGAGATCGCTAACGTATTGGGCCACCATTTTACCACTATCTCCGAGTTGGCTCGCTACCCAGTAACGTTTGCTCGTTCACGCCCTCGACTAGAGCGAAACCCGTTAATCTTCCCTACCGCTAACAGTAAGGATTACAATGCTGCTTTCACGCTCATTGAGTTCGATTCTGCGCTCCGTGTATCGTCCAATACTGCTCCCGGGCTTGACTGTGTTTCCTATGATATGTTGCGCAACCTCTCCCGCGATTCTCAGCTTGCATTATTGCAGCTGTATAATCGCCTCTGGGTTGAGGATTTTTTTCCACCTGCTTGATGTGAGGCCCTGGTTCTTCCCATCTTACAGCCAGGGAAAGCCGCAACTAGCCCCACGAGCTACAGACCCATTGCTCTCACGAGCTGTGTCTGTAAGCTGCTAGAGCGAATGGTCAACAAGCGCCTGGTGTGGTATTTGGAATCGCATTCGCTTTTGAGCAAGTTTCAAAATGGATTTCGTCGTTTCCGCTCCGCTGACAATCTCGCTTATCTTGAGGGTGAAATCCAAGACGCCTTTCTCCACGGCGAACATTTTGTAGCTATATTTTTCGACTTAGAGAAGGCGTATGACACCACATGGCGTTACGGAATCCTAAAACAATTATATGACTGGGGTCTTCGTGGGCATATGACAGAATTTATTACGAATTTTCTTCACGAAAGCCATTTTAGATTGCGTGTGGGATCTAGTCTCTCGGAGCGCTTTGTACAAGAAAATAGTGTTCCACAAGGCGGTGTCCTTAGTGTCACGTTGTCTGCTGTTGCCTTCAATAGCGTTCTTTCTCAGATCCAGGCTCCTGTGTCTGGACTGCTTTATGGTCTGCTTTAGTCACAAGGCGTGAGATCTGGCGATCTCGCACGTCAATTGATTACTCCTCTTCGGCCGATCCATTTTTTGGGAAATTGCTTATCAAGGAATTCTTCCACGTCTCGCAAAAATGCGAAGGGGCTCCATCCTTTTGTAGATGGACCTCCTTGATGATGCCTAACTTCCGAATCTCTGGAACAAGAAAATTGCTAGCATATCGAGGTAGTTGGCGCCATTTACCGTGTCTTCATCAATGAAGAAAGGTCAAATGCAGTGTATCACTGAAACGTCACACCACACATTTAACTTTGGACAATCACGAACATGTGTCTCAAATTCGTCTTGATTCTCAGTTCCCCAGATTCTACAATTGTATCGGTTTACCTTACCAGACACATGAAATGTGGACTCATCTGAGAACAGTATCTTTGAAAGAAGCCCTGGATCACTGTTCAGCCGAGCAAGCATCATTTCACAAAACTCACTTCTTATGTCACAGTATTCTTCCGTCAATTCCTGTGCAAGTTTCAACTTGTAAGGCTTTGTTTTTATTTTCTTATGAACGATATTGTGTAGCGTCCTCATTGGCACTCGCAGCTCCAAGGATCTGCGTTTTAACGATTTGTTTGGACTTCGCAACACGCTGTCCCGCACGGACTCAATCACATCAACACTGGTTGTTGGCCTTCCGCTACGAGGCAAGTCCAAGACATTTCCGGTAGCTAGGAACTTATCGTACCATCTCTTGATACTTGAATCTACAGGTTGTTGTTTCTGATATTTTTGTCGGAATTTTCTTCTCACCAAAACACTAGATTTTAACTCACAAAACCACGCCACACACTGCGCTTTCTCTTGAGTAGACGCCATCTTTGTCACGTGATTTGCGGTTATGACGTCAACGTTTATATCCGCTCATTGTTGCCAAAAAAAAAATTAACATTTCCACTAACATTACAAACAAAATACAAAATTGTGAGTAGTACTTTCAAAGTTACAGCTTTTTTCTTTTTTGCAGGCCTTTTGGAAGACTCTATAGTATCTGAATGAATTTTGGATCTATTTGATCAAATTGGAGCTTTTGTCCAAGAACATCTTTCAATCCAGGAACATGGGGATACCATGCTTTGATTACTTTTTGGGCTGCATTAACTATAGCATGTTTTTATCTTGTAATTCGGCTTCATCTTTGGTATTTAAGCCTAAATCAGAAATCCACGAAACAGGAATATAACGCGTCGTCTGTGTTCGAAGTTTGCACAGAGCTTTCGATCTTTCCTTTGCTCTTCCACGCCTCGGCTTTACTTTTGGAATGGATATATTGATATCCAACTTTCGAAACTTTTCAGGAGGACTGTTTGCTTCAAGTGTATTACAATCCTCTTCCTTTGTTTCTGTGCAAAGAACTAAACTATTGGTTTCAGAATGATTTGAAATCACTGTCGAGTGATTACTAAGCAAGGTTATATTATCAGTTGTATTTGGGCATGAAATTTCGTTTCCCTCACAGCTATCTTCAGTTTCTTGTGAGTTGTCTGTACGTAGGCATTTACTGTCAACGTTTCTCACAAGGGATACCTGAAAATTTTGTCTGCAGTATTTAAATAACTACTCAAGGAAAGCGTATTTTCCCTTGTACTCCCGGTCACCAAAAGTAGAAAGAAAAGTTGCAATATATTTTAGTAATGATTGAGAATGGTGAAATCACTTTTCAGGTGTATCTAGAGCTGGTCTTACTTCTTTTTTTTTTTTTTTTTTGAACAATCTTTACTTGAGAAGGATCTTTACATTCTGACACAAAAGTGTTTTCTTTGAGCCGCCTCAACGTAAGATTCTCGCCGGAACATCGGCATGCTATTATGATTCTTAACAAAAAATATAAGAGTACGAAAGATTATACTCTACGTCAAAGCGACAAGTACATCTGGAGAAGTCACTAACACGATATTCGTTTTTTTTTACAACCACAGTAGTAAAACACGAACACATTAGAATGAAGTATGTGTGGCGTTCAATGTCAAATTTTTGCAATTGCAATAATAGTAATTTAGCCGCTCCCGGAGAACAATGGTTCGAGATTGTTTTTGTTACTAAATTTATTTGAGTTGTATCAAGACAGATTTTAATTTGATTTAATGTGGAGTGTTCTAAGTTGTAGGAAACTCTTTCGTTCAAAGCCACTAATAATCGTTCCGCTTCTGAAAGATGTAAATATGGTTTCAGATACTTCTTTAATACTCTGTTATGTCTTTCGATTCAATTATTAGTTACCTAAGTGTGGCAACTCCCCTTGAAAACATGGCACCCGCATTTTTTTTTTTACAGGAGTACCAATTGTTCATGTAATATTAATACAAATCATTACTGATTTCTTGTATTCCAGATGTTTTTCTATCATATTGTTCTTGTGTGAAGCAATAAACCAGCTTCTTAACACATTTAAGAAGGTGTTCTTTCATAAGACGCTATGTTGATTATTTTTCTTTGAAAAGTGTGCAAAACGTGAAAAATACACAATATTAGAGAAGTATTAGGAAGAACATATTTCAGAATTTGTATTTCATTGAAATCTTTGTCAATAACAACAACGGAATATTTGTTTACAAGGAACCTGTTCAAAGCAATGAAATCGTTAAATGCAGAAGAGAATATATGTTGGGTTTTATTTTGCACGAACATATAACACACAGCCCTTCCTCTACCATTACCGTCTTTGCACAAAACAGTATATAATGGATAACCTTCAATGTTTACTTTATATGTCCCATCAACAAAAAGAACATCTCCATACTTCTCGGCTAGCTGCCTCATTACTCGGGTCTGAATGAGCAAATAAAGAGTACCGTCTTGAGATAACTTCACTGTTATATTTCCTTCCCCATCAGCTTGCAAATCATTTAAGGCATCACCCACTAATTCGTCTTCTGAGCGACCTTGGCTAAATCATTTCGCATAGTGTACCTTAAGATTACTTACGTCCTTAGTCGTTATTCTTTTACCAGTTTTTTGAAAATGTAAGTTTTGAAGTCTGGAGTATTTATGTTATAATTCAATAAAGTACCGTGAGTTTTCTTCTCTTCAAGAGAAAGCACGCGTTCTTGGGATACTGCAAATATAATTCTGTACCAATTTTTTGGTGATGCGTATCAATAACTAGACCAACTCTATACCTGTAAGGATTTCTTATTAAATTAACACGGACCACCACTTTGCATCCGAGAGCGTTATAGTGTTGTTGCGTTCGAATATTTTTATCCTTTGTTCTTATTTCGCCTAAATGTTTGCAGTTAAATTTAACTTTCTGATATGGATATCGACTGTCTTTCAAAGGGCTCTTTACTGAGCTTCTTTTTGACATTGGATGACTGTTGGTTTTACACCAGCTCTGAAAGAATTCTTCAAACTCTTGATATGTTTTATAGTCAGCACCACTGTGAAATTCACTTCCTCTATATAGATTTGCTTTTAATATGCTTCAATGCGTATGCCTTGGCTGATAAAATTTCGAAACATTCGCAACAAGAAAGGAGCTAACTGAGAAGTGCACGGATATAATATAAGCAGCCAAATATTTAAATAAACATAAAAAATAAATTACGTCGTCTCTGTGAGAAATGCTAATTAAAGTATTAACAAAGAAAAACATATTTACACGAATAGTAAAATAAACAAGTAAAGGAAAGAAACTAGAATAAAATATAGAAGAAATTGCAAAGATAACAGAAGAAAGAAGTAAAGAAGTAGAAGTACAGACATAGGATACATTATACAACATATATACAGAAGCAACACAGTTAGTGAAGGAAGTGAAAGAAGAAAGATAACGTTTTCCTTGGAAATGAACATAGATCGTTATTTTTTTAATAGAAAGCCTTCAAAAAAAGGGATTTGAAAGGTATTTCCTTTGAAAATTGTATGCTAGTGATATAACAGAAACTATGTAACTTATAATAATCTGAAGTAACATGATCATCTTACTTAATGCACAAAGAAGAGGCTTATATTATAAATTTTCTGAAGATCATGTTTCTCCAACAGACAATGAGGCATGGAAAACTGGTGACGCTGAAGGTTTGATTACAGACTGTAGAGCTGTTAGACTGGACAAAGAATCAACATACGATATATCTTTAGTAACATAATTACTTCGTCAGACTAAACTCAGAGAATTTATTGGCACTGTCTCAAAAAAACGAGGTCTTCCCAGAAGAACAAATTTCAACATGTGGAATAACTGTGAGATGAAAATTTATTGATCAAGCAGATTTTGAGTATTTAGAAACACCCGTAGCAAGGTTGCAATTAGAAGGTGCAGAACAAGAAGACACTAAAACGGAAGACTGACACTGTATCCGAGGAAACAGGTTGGAAGCAGTCTGGACTGTACTGGTACAGCCAGTTCCTGTAGCTCTTCGTGATATTATTGTAGGAGATACTTTTGGAGAAAGACTAATGTATTTGTTCAATGAATAATGCCTCCGACTCGTATTAGAAGACTGTAGAAGCATCTGAATTTAGCGAAAGACTCAAGTCCTACGATTGAAGAATATGAAGGAACTGTTACGTTCACTGTGGAGGAAAAAGCTATACGCATACTCCTATTAGTAGGAATTTGCTTTGAATGAGTAGTAGTAGGATTAGATTTAGACACATCATTAGCGCACGCCAATTGAGGTAACTGTTGAAGAACATCAGAATAGTTACGAGGGTCTGATGATATAGAGGAACATGTGGCAGATTTTTGTAATTATCTTCCTTCATCACGTGAGTAATTAATCTCTGAATCTTCAGAAACAGCATTATACATGGGGATAGAATTGCTAGTCTTTATCTTAGCTGTATAATCCAGGATAGCATCCTTCAGATAGGTCACACCAACTATTGTGAGATGTAATCCATCGAAAGATAACATTTTGGATGAAAAATGTACCCACTCCAAATATTCTGCTCCAATTTTTTCACACAATTCTCCTAGGTCCATATTTAACCCTTAATACCGCAAGGTGTGTCCAATGGACACACAGCTTTGAATTTTTCGAAGCTGTATCTTTATTATTTTGAAAATTTTCTTTTCCTTTTAGGTATGCTTCTAACTACTCAATAGCATTACACTACCAAAGTAAGTTCGTTCTTGGTGCTGATTTGTGTTGCATACGGCGGGATTAAATCTTTTAGTTCGTAAACGCCGCAAGATGTGTCCAATGGACACATATTTAAAATGTATTGAATGATTGTATTTTCAGTTTTTAAATCAATTATCATACATTTTATCATCCCCTCTTTCTTACTTGCGTTCTCCTTTCGTGTTTTCTTTCTTTGTTTGTCTCCTTTTCGATATTTATGTTGATAAACTTTAGTAAACTATCTGTTGTATGTAGTTGCTTTCTTGACAGATATGGCTGACAATATTGTTATGTGCGTTTAGTAATTCATTTGTTTTCCCTCGCTTTTGTGTTGGTGGGTGTTGTACCAGATTATTTATCTTTTGAAATATTTTCCTTTGTGTTTGTGAGTATATTTTATGTGTAAATATGGCAAAAAAAAGCTGAATGATACAGAAATCGGACCAAATACTTGCTGATGATGTATCGTGTTCTGATTGAAGAATTGCTTTTCGATGGAACACTTGAAAGTGATTCGAGTGAGGCGGATCACGTGAGTAATGTAAGTGAACATGAAGATCAAGAAAGTGCTTCGGATAGTGATAATGACATTCAAGTCCCTTCTCGTTCAGTGTAAGTGAATATGTAAGTAAAAGTGAATATGTAAGTCCCGTTGGAATAAGGACGTTCCAACTTCTACCAAAATAAAAGCACGAAATATTGTTAGAGGTAGTTGCAATAAAGTAGTTCTTCCTGCTAACTGTGAAATAAAGACACCTGAAGATGTGTTCCACTTATCCGTTGGGGATGATACTATAAGTGATATTGTTACAAACACAAATGCAGAAGCTAATCGGGTCTATAGGGAAAAAAGAGGGGAAAGGTGTAGAAGATGTGTGATTCTGAAGAAGTTTTAGCATTTATTGGACTTCTTATGACTGCTGGTCATCTGAAATGAAAAAAAAAAAAAAACTAAAGTCCCTATGGAATAAGAAGTACGGTCCACCTTTATTTCGCGCCACTATGAGTTATAATAGATTTATTGATCTACTGTCTTTCATCAGGTTTGACTGTAAAACTACTAGATCGGCAAGAAGGAAGAAGGACAAACTTGCTCCGATTAGAGACATTTCGGAAAAGATTTGCAAAAACTTAACAAAATATTATCTTCCTGGTAGTTGTCTAACACTCGACGAACAGCTTGTTCCCTTTAGAGGTCGTTGTCCTTTCAAACAATACATGCCGTCAAAGCCGGATAAGTACGGTATGAAAATTGGATGGATATGTGACTCCAAAATCCATTATCCATTGAAAGGTATACCGTACTTAGGCAAAGAAGGAAGAAAAAAAGCAAATAAGTTAGATACAGAAGTTGTTTTATCCTTAGGCGAACCATATTATCGAACTAACAGAAATATAACTTGTGACAATTTTTTTACAGACAGGGAACTCGGTAAAACCTTACTAGAAACGGCTTAACAATAGTAGGCACTGTGAGAGAATAAATTATTTGTTCCTGAAGAATTCAAACCAAGCAAGAACAGGGTTGAGCAATCATCTATCTTCGGGTTCACAAGTGATTTCACATTAGTTTCCTATTGTCCAAAAACGAAAAAGGCTGTTATTCTTTTGTCAAGCATGCACAACACTGACGATATAGTTGTTGATGAAGAAAAGAAGCTAGAAATAATACTGTATTATAATGAAACAAAGGCGGCGTTGATACTTGAGATCAATTAGTACACTGCTACTCCTGCAAAAGGAAAACCAATCGATGGCCTCTAGCATTATTCATGAATCTTCTGGATGTATCTGCTGTTGCCTCCTATGTTGTGTGGTTGAATATCAATCCTCAGTGGAACATAAGAAAAGCGAACTCGAGACGACATATATTTCTTGTGGAGTTGGCGGAATCCTTGGTTCTCCCTAAAATCCATCGAAGAAGAAAATTAGGACTTCTGAGACCTGTCCTTACTGCAATCGACGTAAATGCTTCGGCACGTAGATCGTACACGTGATGCTTCGGCAGCTCAGACAAGTGTATCATCTACAGGTTTTGGCACAGTGAAATCTACGCACAAGAGATGTTACATGTGTAACACCAAAAGTGCAGAATGCAGAGACAAGCATGTGATATTTTCAACAGGAATGTCTGTTCTGAGCACTCAAGTGTTAACAGAAAGTGTCTGAAATGCTCCATGGGTAACTCTTAAGGGGAAATATACAAAAAATTAATGTCAATGATATATCAAAACATATGTACTAAGAAAATATTTGTGCTGTTTTTCAAATGAGTCGTTTATCTTACATTAGATACTTGAGGATGGAAACCCTGAACAATATATATGTTTTGTCTTATATTAGAATGTAAAATATAATGATAAAAAATGTGTGAAATGTTGAATGCTTTGTCACAATACCAAACAAATCTATGAAGAAAATATTAGTGTTCAGTTTTTCAATGTAGTTGTTTATCTTTGGAAGTACAAAGAGATGAAAACACTGTATATTATATATTTTTCCTTCTATGAGAGTACTTTGATGTTCAATGTACAACTTAATTCATGTTATGACAATAATATACAAAAATATATCTATGAAGAATACATTTGTCTTTACTTTTACAAATTTGTTGTCGCTTATCTTTCATAATACAAAGGGGTTGGAAACACTGAACATTATATTTTAGGCTTATGTTGGAATTTATTGATTTTAAATACATATTTCTACAAAATGACAGTTAAGAAAAATAAAATATTAAAGTTTTGAAGACGAAATGAGGTGAAAAATCGCAATGTGTCCATTGGACACACCTTGCGGGTTTGCGTAACTGAAATACCTTGTGGTATTAAGGGTTAATTGTCTAGCACTGGAAAAAGTAAGTAATAAAAATTACGTAAACATTTGTTTGTTGTTAATAGAATGTTTACATCAAAATAAGTATATTAAGTTAACTACTTTTTCAAGTTTGTGAAATACAAGGGCTGTATAAAAGATAAGGCAATGTTTTACAATTCACTTAGCTTACAATTACAATACCTAGCTTATGTACAGAACGCCAGTTAGATTCCGTCAATGTAACCGCCTTCCATCTCTATTATCTTCTGTCACACACATGTAGAAGGCTTCGTACACCGTCAGCACGTCAACCTTTGCTGATGTCCCAGAGACCGACACATGACACAGATGATAACTTCTCTTGTGTCGTGGTGCTTCCCGCAAAATAATTCCTTCATTTAGGCGAAAATGTCGTCACGAAATCCCTGAAATTATTATTGTGCATTTCGCCGATGTGCCACTTCATTCTTAATCTACGTACGTTGTTCGTCTTTGTGGAACATATTGTTGCTTCGCTTTTACTTTTTCCTTTATTTCACGACAGTGCTGCTTTTTATTCAGTAACAGTTGTCACTCGCCACACTTCGTCGTCTCACATTCCTTTATCAGCTATGCACGGGCTCAGGCCTACAAAGCATATTTCACCTTGGGCCCCGGGCCGAAAATTTTGAAATATACAATCATATTTCTCGGTACTAGCTTTGTCAATGTACTGTACAACTATATTTATTGGACGTTTGGAACGTTCTTTCTGTAGAAATTTTAAAACGTAACTGCAAAATTAGGCAGCAAACTTCGAATTATAGCAAACTTCTAATTGCTATAAATAAAAATACACTTTTGCGTAACTTATGAAGTTTCTATAATTCGGGCTCATTCGATTGTCACACGGGCTTGGGCCTAAATCCTAAAACCTATTTCGGACTCGAGTTGGCCCTCGCATTATAAATTCTTGGGCAGAGCCCGGCCCATGCAGACCTCTACCATGGAACTCTTGTAGTGTTGAGACAGAGCCCTCTGACGTAAGACATGCTTTTAATCAAACATGGGTATATATAGACACTTCGTATTTACTAACATTCCTCTAGTTAGATTACAAATAATGAAGAGTAGAAACCTAAAATTCTTAATATCCCAAACATTATTACAGTCTAATAGAATTTCCCACCAAACTTGCTTCATGAATAACCAATAAGACCACATGTTACAAGCATTGTTAACATATTTTTTCGTGCTTTAAACTTATCGTAGATAGATAGAATAGGGGGGTTAATGGGGACGTCAGCAACGAGGCTATATGTCCCCGTCACGATAAACAGGGTTGCTCAGAATTGTAAAAAATAATAGTGTTCAAGGAACCAAAGCGCTGCTAAATAAGAAAACGAAAAGCAAAAACTAAAACGAAAATAACAGAATAAATAAGATAAAATAGATAATAACAATATATAGAAAACAATAAAACGTGACAGAAGTATAAAAATTTAGACGCAATAAAATAGTAGCAACACACTAAAAGAGCTCAAAGAACGAGAGCAACCCCAGAACCACGAATAAACGCAAGTACCCGGCTAACTATATCACTATCATCCCCCAACGCACGGGTAAGAATACAAGGCAGTCGATAACGTTCTCTGACATCTGAGTATTCAGGACATTCAACGAGAATATGCTGAATACTCAGGGGGACAATACACTCTTCACAGTACGGACGGTCCGTGCCACGCAGCAGATAACCATGCGTTAGATGAGAGTGTCCGATACGCAAACGCGCCAGGAGCACTTCATCTCTACGATGCAAGCGTGAAGACGTTCGCCAATTACCGAGAAGGGGCTTAACGGCGTGAAGTTTATTCTCATTTGCCTGGTCCCAAATTACTTGCCAGTGAGTGCGCATCAAGCTGGAAAAATGACTACAAATATCGGAGCACGGAAGACTATGCTCCAAAGCAACCCCAACCAAGACGGCGTGCTTGGCAGCTGTGTGAGCACGTTCGTTTCCCCGAATGTCGACATGAGCCGGCACCCAGCAGACAACGACGACACAACCCTGTAGCTGTAATTGATGGCACCTCACGAGAATGTCTTGAACGAGAGAATGCGTAGAGAAGACATTCTGTAAGCTCAGAAGGACGGACTGTGAGTCGGTGCAGATAAGCACACGACGTAATGAAAGCGTGAGAGCATGGTCCAAGGCAAGTTGAATTGCAGTCAATTCAGCAGTGAACACGGAACACAGGCGATGCAAATGGAATTCTGAGCTGTCCTCGTCGGTGACAAAGGCACAGCCCACAGAATCCGCGTCCTTAGAACCGTCTGTAAAGAACACACTAAAATAGGGCTACTGATCTAAGAGTGCGGCAAACTCTTGCTGATACACCTGGCAACTAGTCTGCTGTTTGTAATGTATAGACAAACGTAAATCATGGCGAGGTAGACGAAGAAGCCATGGGGGAATAGCACAAAAGTGAACCAACGACAGAGAGGGCCACACAAAATCGTCTCCAAGGAAACACTCACACGCACGGATGTACCATGGACGTGTAGAGTGAGGACGTACAGCATAGCGCTCGTATATCCGATCACCACGGAGACATGGTCTACACGGGTGGTCTGGTATACAACGCACATGCGCAGAATAATTAAGAAGTAGTCTGCTGCGACGATATGCTAACGAAGGTTCATCGGCTTCAACATACAGACTGGCAACGGGACTAATATGGTAAGCGACAGTAGCGATACGAATACCCAGGTGATGCAGTGTGTCAAGTTGTAACAGAGAACCATGAGCAGAACCATAGGCAATACAGCCATGGTCAAAATTGGACCGAATTAGACTATGGTACAAACGAAGCAGAACAGTACGATCAGCACCCCATGTGCGGAGGGAAAGAACACGAAGGAGATTTAGAGCACGAAGACAAGAGTATTTAAGATTCCGTATATGTGGTGCCCACGACAAGCGACTGTCAAAAACCAGACCCAAGAAACGGACTGTATCTGCGAAGGACAAACGGGTGCCATCGAGGTACAAGTCCGGGTCAACAATGCAGGTAAGCTGCCGGCAGAAGTGAACACATTGAGATTTCTCGGTACAAAAGCGAAATCCAGTCTCATTCGACCAGCGAACAAGACGATTGAGAGTCAGTTGAAGCTGTCGAGTAACGCCGCGAAGATGACGGGAGCGACAGAAAGTTACAAGGTCGTCAACATAAAGCAAACCAGACACAGGAGCCTGAATCTCCGAAAGAACGCTGTTGACTGCGACAGCAAACAACGTGACACTAAGGACACTGCCTTGTGGAACACCATTTTCTTGTACAAAGCGCTCTGAGAGATTAGATCCCACACGCACTCTAAAGTGTCGCTCGTGAAGAAAATTCGAGATAAAGTGGGCCATATGCCCACGAAGACCCTAGTCATATAACTGTTTTAGGATTCCTTAACGCCATGTGGTGTCATACGCCTTCTGTAAGTCAAAAAATATAGCAACAAGATGTTCGCCATTGAGAAAGGCGTCTTGAATATGACCCTCAAAATAAGCAAGATTGTCTAGTGGATCGGAAACGACGGAATCCACTTTGATGCTTGCTCAGAAGTTTATTGGATTCCAAATACCACTCCAGGTGCTTGTTGCCCATGCGTTCAAACAGCTTACAGACGCAGCTCGTGAGAGCAAAGGGTCTGTAGCTCGTGGGGATAGTTGCGACTTTGCCTGGCTCCAAAATAGGAAGAACGAGGGCCTCACGCCAAGCCGGTGGAAAAAATTTCTCGGCCCAGAGGCGATTATACAGTTGCAAGAGAGCAAGCTGTGTATCGCGGGGGAGGTACGCAACATTTCGTACGGTATACGATTAAGCCCTGGAACAGTATTGGATGATTCACGAAGAGCAGAATCAAATTCAACGAGGGTGAAACGAGCATTGTAATCTTCGCTGCTGGCGGTATGGAAGTTTAACGGTGTCCGCTCTAAACGGGCCTAAAGGGAATGAAGGCAGGAGGATAATGTGCAGACACAGAGATAGAAGCAAAATACTAGCCCAAAATTTTAGCTATCTCCGAAGGTGAGTAACTAAGATACCATTCACAGTCAAGGCAGGAACATCAACAGGAGGGGTATTGCCACTAAGAGAGCGGACCTGACGCCACAACGTGGACATCGCTGTTCGACTATTGATGGACGATACGTAAATCATCCAGCTTTGTCGCTTCGAAAGCTTGATAAGACGTCTAGCTCGAGCACGCAGAATGCGGAAACGCTGCAGATTGTCGGCAGTGGGATGACGAGTAAAAGTGGCAAGAGCGTGCCGACGAGCCAGGATTTCCGCAGACCACCATGGAACACGCCGGCGGGAAACGTCGCCACCGCATTCTGGAATGGAACCATGAGCAGCATCAAGAACAGTCTGCTCAAAAGTCTCTGCCAAGACAGCTACAGGGAGATCATCAGGACAATGAAACTCACTGAGCTCACGGAACTTACGCCAGTCAGCACGCTTCAAATTGAAGCGGCGGAGAGGAAAAGGAGGAGTAACAGGGATACCTTCAACAAACAACGGGAAGTTATCACTGCCACAAAGATCGGGATGCACCCTCCATGTCAATGAGGCCAAGAGACCAGCACTGCACATGGAGAGGTCGATACAAGAATATGTTCCATGGGCAGTAGAAAAATGAGTAGGACTGCCATCATTAAGAAGAAGCAAGCCACTCACCTCAAGAAATTCCGTTACCTGACGGCCACGACCGTCAGTGCGGACAGAGCCCCACAAGCGATGATAGGCATTAAGGTCTCCTACAAGCAAGACTGGGGACTCGAGCTGATGGAAGAGCTTAAGCAGATCGGCGGTGCTAAAGGCTTCCGAGTGAGGAATATATAACGAACAGATACTAAGCGGACGAGAGATGTATACTCGCACCGCAACGGCTTGCAGGCGGGAGACTAGGTGAATCTCCCGAGAATAAACCGAATCAGAGACGCATACGGCCACGCCGCCAGCAGCGCGACGAGCATCTGTCTTATCACATCTGTACATAGTGTACCCAGAAAGAAGGAAGGACTGGGTAGGCTTAAAATTGGTTTCTTGCAAGCAGACGACAACTGGCGAGTGGTCGGAGACCAGTTGTAGCAATTCCTCACGGTGACTACAGAAGCCATTCAGGTTCCACTGAAGAAGCGCCATACTGGAAGAAATCAACGTTTAAGGCGAACTTTACCACGCGGTCCAATCACAGCCCACTCAGTATCCATCAGTTCGTCCTCCACCATGTCAGACTTCAGAGAAGCTGCAGGTGGCTTACGAACTGGAGTAGATTTCAGTCTCTTCGGAGAGAGAACCGTGTCGTTCAACCGGCGGATATGCTGACTGAGTTTGAAGCCAGCCATGTAAGGTGATCAGCGATGGGCGGGAGTGCGCCGAAGACCACCACTAACAGTAACACGAGGAGGTTTCGGACGTTTACTCGGCGTTACAGCTGGAGGCTGGGGATGTTCGCTCCTTGTTGCAACGGGGGTCTTAAGAAGTTCGCTCATCTTTGCAACTGGGGTCTTCAATTCACAACTACGCTTTGGGACCAATTCCGTTTGGGTGGAAACGTCGACGGTCTGTGTAGCGACAGATTTCCGAGAAATAGCAGCGACAGTAGCGAAGGGAACAGAAAGCGAGGAAGAAAGGTTTTCTTTCAATCGACGCTTCGCATCTGTAGCAGAAATCTTCTCGACTACCATGAGTTCTCGGATGCGCTGATAAGCTGGACAATCCCGACACCAAGCAGAATGCTCTCCCTTGCAGTTAACACAGAAGGGCTTGGTCGCTTTACAGGGTTCTGCACCATGACTACCCTGGCCACAATTCGCACAAAGAGCAGCACTCGCATTATACGAGGTGCTGGTGTGCTCAAAATGTTGACATTTAAAGCAGCGCAGAGGACTGTGTATGTAGGGCCGAACTTTTAAACGATAGTAACCAGCTTTCACAGACTCCGGAAGCGTGGGCAGACTAAAAGTAAGAATCAGTGACTGAGTAGCCACAAGTTCACCTGACTTCCTACTTTTGATTCGAGCTAGCTCTATAACGTGTTGGTCCGCTAATTCCGACTTGATCTCCTCTTCGGTGGCACTGAGGAGATCCCAACACGATATCACCCCTCTTGAAACGTTCAACATGCAATGCGGTTCGACTGACACCTTCACCGGTCCAATGGCAGTTAACTTAATTAACTTCGTCGTTTGCTTCTCGTCTGTCGTTCCCACCAATAAAGTGCCATTCCGCAGTTTCTTTATGTCTTTAACCTGCCCGGCTTGATGAGTAATGACTTTATTGATTACAAAAGGGGATAAGCCCTTAATAGCACTCGGACAGTTTTCCTCAGTACTGGCACTTTCAACGTCTTTCTCTTTAATTACAAGATATCGGATAACAGGGGTCGCGATACTTGTCTGTTCCTCAATTTCACTATCATTTTGTTTGGGCTTCTTCCGAGAGGGAGAGCCCGGTTCAGTTGAGAAAGTTTTTTTTACCCATATAAGTATGATTGTTTGAAAACATTTATAAAGGAAAAAAAGGGTGTGAGGTCACACCAGGGCGTTAATGGGGAAAACTAGCGCTACCCCCTGGCAATCCTTTCGCCACGCCCGACACCTTAGGATCAGCGTGGGGCCGACGCGGTCAAGGGGAATGGAAGTGCAACAAAACCATTCCCGTCGACAAAAACGCGTGGCCCCGGAAAAAGAAGAAGTAGAACTAAACAAAAGAGACCTGGCCAACAAAAAGATAGACCCCCACCAGCCCAAAAGGAGCAAAACAAAAGAATAGGTGCGAATTATCTGGTACTTTTATTTGTTTTATATTTTTTCGGCTTTTTTTGTTTTAGGTTTTTTTTTTAATTTTCTCAGACTCAATACGCCGGACAACACAAACACTGGACAGACAACAGCGGGCCGGGTGGGTGCACGTCCTCCCCAAGTGGAGGAAGACGTCCACTAGACCTTCCTCTTCCAGACTCCCACTAACCACCCGCGAGTCCGGTAGCGGTATTCGCGGCTGAGAGGGCATACAATAAGATGAAGATGAGGGGTGATAAATGAATAACTTATTAAGCCGCCCTCTCAGCTCCACCCCCTCCCCGACGATGACGGTCCGCTACATGGAGGGGGAACTACGCTTTGGGATCAAGTCCGTTTGGGCGGAAACGTCGACGGTCTGTGTAGCTACAGATTTCCGAGAAATAGCAGCGAAGGGCACAGAAAGCGAGGAAGGAAGGCTTTCTTTCAATCGACGCTTCGCATCTGTAGCAGAAATCTTCTCGACTACCATAAGTTCTCGAATACGCTTCTCGCGCTGATAAGCTGAACATTCCCGAGACCAAGCAGAATGCTCTCCCTTGCAGTTAACACAGAAGGGCGTGGTCGCTTTACAGGGTTCCGCACCATGACTACCCTGGCCACAAATCGCACAAAGAGCAGCACTCGCATTACACGAGGTGCTGGTGTGCCCAAAATGTTGACATTTAAAGCAGCGCAGAGGACTGGGTATGTAGGGCCGAACTTTTAAACGATAGTAACCAGCTTTCACAGACTCCGGAAGCGTGGGCAGACTAAAAGTAAGAATCAGTGACTGAGTAGCGACAAGTTCACCTGACTTCTTACTTTTGATGCGAGCTACCTCTGTAACGTGTTGGTCCGCTATTTCCGACTTGATGTCCTCTTCGGTGGCATTGAGGAGATCCCAACACCAAGATCGTTATGACTAGCAGAATGTGTGATAGGGGAATCGTTGATATGGTATGTGGAGGGAACAGGAGACTTTTTCAAAGTAATAGTAATACTGTCACATTTCTTAATGTTGAGTTTCAAGTGCCACATTTCACACCAACCTGTAAGGTAATTTATGTCTTCCTGTAGAGCAATTGTGTCATGGAGACACGATATTTCTCTGTATAACTTACAATCGTCAGAAAAAAGCAGAAGGCCACCAGGTTGAGCAGATAAGTGCGTGTAGAGATCATCCATATACAGGACAAACAGCACAGGCCCAAGCACACTCCCCTGAGATCACGGGTTGGGGGTTAGAAGTCGCCCCTGAAAGAACAACTCTCTGTTTACGGTCCTTCAAGTAGCTTGTGATTAGAGAGAGAAATTTGCCATGTACATTAAATCTACTGGAGAGTTTATGAAGAAGATGAATGTGACTGACAGAATCAAAGGCCTTCGAGAGATCAAAGTAGATAACATCTAATTGAGTATTGTTATTCATACATTTGATTGCACAGGAAAGAAGAGTACTTAAGTTTGAGAGACTTGAGCTTTTCGGTAGAAAGCCGTGCTGAGAAATATGGATGTAAGGTGAGGTGAATTTAAGTAGCCTGTCTTTGATTATTTTTTCGCAGATAATTGATATTACAGAAAGAAGAGATATTGGCCTATAGGAGGATACATGATCTTTAAGTCCTGATTTATATATTGGGGTCACGTGAGCAAGTTTCCAACTGGTGGGATAATACCCTTCCTTGAAGCATCTATTGAATAAAATAGATAAAGGAACCGCAATAACTGAAGCAGTTTTGTTGAGAAAGAGAGGACTAATTTTATCAGGTCCAAGTGATCTATGTGGAGATAACGATAGCAAGAGAGCCAGAACTTCGCCCGGGGTGGTAGAGAGAATGGATAAGGTGTCCGAACAGATGGGGTGGAGAGGGGGGAGATGGGTTGTAGAGGGAAGGAAAGTAAATGTTTTGCAGAAGTAGTTATTGAAGAGGTCGGGTCTTTGATCATCACTCGTTTCAGTATTTTCATCTTGAATTGTTGCCGGTATGCCCGGAGATTTTGTTCTAGGTTTAATTACAGACCAAAAGACTTTAGGGTTACTAACAGTAAAATCACCAATTGAGTCCATGTATTCAAAATATTTACGCCGCTGTACCTTCTTGGCAAGGCTTCTAATTCTAGCAAAGTTTTTGTATGTGTAGTCACTCGGATGTGATTTCCATAGAGTCCAGGCAAGCTTTTTGTTTTTAAGAAGTTTACGAAGTTCATTGTCGTACCAGACCGGAAACCTGTTTGATTTTGATGCTTTCACCGGCACAAAGTCCTTTATGGCTGAGTGGACAAAGTCCACAGCGTCGTCAACAGTTCCTACCTCTAGCAAACACCAAGGAAACAGTTCAATAGCCCGGCAGATGTCGCCCCAGGGGGCTTTCTTCCAAAGAAGTTGTGACCTACTTTTGAGGGGCTGGTTTGTAGTAGTGGAGGGGAGGAAATCGAAAGAAACATCCAAGGAATCGTGATCCGAGGGAAAAAGATTTCTGCATGGGACAACACAACGAGGTTCTAAATTAGAGAGAATATAGTCAAGATTGCTATTATTGCAGGTATTATGCATATTATGTTGACCTAGACCAAGTCCATGAAATAACTGTCGTTTCCATCTTTAGCGACGCCATGCTTGCTGTCCTGCCACGTGATGGAAAGGTTGAAATCACCCAATAGGATGACGTCACCGTGTGACAACGCATGTAACAGTGAGTCATGGCAAGCTTCTAAGATGTGCTGGGGGGTATTCTTGTGCGGCCTATAGAAGCACCCAATAAACATAGAACGACGCTTTGGAATAAATACTTCCACCCAAATGAGTTCACAATTCCGTTCGAGAACCAGTCTTCTCTTGCTCTTCCACTTATTATTTACACAAATCATCACTCCACCTCCACGAGTTATGCGGTCTTTACGATAAACGGTGAAATTATTAGCAAAGCTAATTTCACTGTCGTTCACTGATTCATTCAGCTACGATTCGGTCACTGCGAAACAATCCAGTTCCCTTATCTCATCTAGATTCAATGAGCACTCAAGTAATTTGTTTTTAATACTACGAACATTTTGATATCGCAGCTACAACATGGTTTTGTATCTGGAAGATCAACAATAACAAATTTATTAAGTTTTGTAAAATGTATTTATGATCAGTTAGATGCAAATAGACGTGTGGATGTGATATATATGAATATTGTAAAAGCATTTGATAGAGTAGATCACAAGATTCTAATAAAAAAAGATGTACAATTTTGGCTTCTCAAAAAAAAAAAAATACTGAAGTTCTTCTGCTCCTACTTAAACAAAAGACATTTATTTGTATCTTTCAATAATAGAGTTTCTCAAGAATTCGTTTCTACTTCAGGAATCCCACAAGGATCTAATCTTGGTCCGTTGTTATTTTTAATTGTGATTAACAATTTGTCAAACGTAGTCAAGGATTCTGAGTGTCTTCTTTTTGCCGATGACTTAAAATTATATAGAACAATTAACAATGAAAATGACCAAATAATATTACAGTCATACATTAATAACATATTTGCCTGGTGTGCTAGAAATTCATTTACTGTAAATATAAACAAATGTAAAGTTATGTCTTACACAAGGAAGAAAAATTCTACAGTAAATTACTCAATTGATAATTGTCAACTCGAGGAAGTTAATTCAATTAAAGATCTTGGAATTTATTTTGATACAAAATTATCGTTTACAACTCACTATAAGGAGTTAGTAAGTAATGCAAACAAGTTGCTAGGATTTATAATTAGAAATACTAAATATTTTAAGAAACCAGAAATTCCTATAATTCTCTTTAATTAGGAGTAAATTGGATTATGCAGCTATTATTTGGAATCCTTATTATAAAGAACATATACATGATATAGAACATACACAAAATAAATTTTTAAGGTTTCTGTACTACAAGGTTAATAATAGATATTGCCCATATTATTTGTCCAATACTATACTAAGAAAATACTTTAGACTAACTTTACTCAAAGTTCGCCGATCCTTGATTTTTCTGAAAAAAAAAAAAATAACAACTATGTATGGATTTGGAGCTCTCTGCCTTAATGTTTTGAAATGGATTTTGCTCGTAATGTGTACACTCAAAAGATAAAAATACTAACTAAAACATTATTGGTATGTCCTTTTATATGGAATAGTATTGAATTGAAATTAATATTTGTGAATTGAAATAATGAATTCAAATTAATATTTGTAGTGCATTTCTAATATAGGTACAAGTTGCAGAAAAGTGCTTATACTTACATTTATTTTTTGTTTGTTGTATCTTTACGTTATTTGTATTTTGTATTTTTTTATCTTGTCTCGTTTTGTCTGTAGCTTGCTTATTTTATTTTACTTTCTTGTCTATTTTATTTTAGAATAATGGTATCGTATTAAAATATTATGTTAATAAGGCTATTGTAGGATTGTAATTATGTATGCCGTTTACAAATAAATAAATAAATAACAATATTTCGTATTTTTATATTATCTTTGGGGAATATATTTTAACCTTTATTCATAATAATACAAGCTCTTGTTTCATGAAAATTAAACAAGGCAAAGTTTCCGCTAATAAATAAGATTGGAATAAAATTTTCTTTCGCATTTTGATGCACAAAGATAGTGCAGAGTGAACAGTGTCTGTGTTAAGTAATAAAGTATGCAGTACATGTGTATGTGAAACTTGGTCTCACACAAAATTAAACAGCTATATACGAAAGAATAAAAACAAATATAGGTTTAAGTAAAATGTGTGATTATACAGAATGCGACGAACTGTTCAAATACTAAGTATACACAAATTTCAAACCACAATCGGCTCATTAAAGAAATGTTTAAAGAAAACTAGAAAAAGATACGGTAACATATCAGAAATTCCAGTGTTAATGTATTGAAAATTGCTTTCTCTTTACGATATTGTTTGCGATCTCTCTTCTCTACAACTAGTATCAGATCAGAACATGGTACCAAGCAGTTACACAAATTTTCTAGCTGTTTCTCACCATATCCTTTCCTAACCATGTTGAGTGTTGTGTACTGAGTTTTGTCATTTGTATTAACTTTTTCATACTTCAAACACATGTCCATGAGGCAACTAAATATTGACTGAAATAGAAGTGATAAATGAAATCTTAGTGTTGTACCTCCAATGGTTATGCCGCTTACGCTAAAGAATATGGTGGTGATGACAAATGAATGAAATGTTAGAATGAAGAAAGTGGGAGGAAACGTTAGAACCCCGAGAAAACACACGGCCACGGTGTTTGTTTACCACAAAGTTCACTTGGCGCGAGCTGGGATGGAACCAGGGACCCATGCACCAGAGGTGAACACACTACTACTGAGCCACCGCAGCCCCAAATGTGATAAATGATGATTTTGTTTGCGGCAGAATCGGCAACAAAGTACATCTTTTATTTTTATTTGTAACGTACTTATTTTACCTTTTTTTCCTACGGAACATAGTTCGACGATATGAAAATCTGAAAACACAGATCAGGAACAGAATAAGCATTTCTAAAACTAAATAGAATACTCATTTCAAAAACCTATCTTCCCTTCAGAATAAATTATATTCAACACAAAGTATTTACGAAGGCTTTTTCTTCCTCCACCGATATTAAAACATCAAATAAAATAAATTTTAAAAAAGCAAAGTTACATCGTAGGGGTAAACTGCGATCAACAATTGATGTTCGTGCTAATATTTGTTCTACAGTATGTGTTATAAAGCTCTACAGATATTGTAATCAATGGAAAACTACTAATAAAATGAAAACATTTATCAACATAACGTATAACTGTAAGGCAACTTAGAAAAATACTCTCAAAGCAGCCCCTTATTGGAGAGAGAACTACTAAGAAAAAATTCTAAATTGTAACATATATGCAGAAGAGATTAGGCTTGAGCTTAGACACAATTAAAGACTTGGGATAAGAAATTCATTTCAAGACTCTTTTAAGCTTAAAAGAAATTGAAAATAAATGCATTTCATTGCAATTCTATTTACAAATAAATGTACTGAGGCTTTTACAGAGAAGTAAATGTGGAAGTTACTTTGAAACTTAATGTGTGAGTACAACGACAGTGCGACAATTTATTTTGACAAGATGAAAAGTATGTTCAAATAGAAAGATAACCTTCATACCTGAAAAAATAATATTGCAATATGAGTGAACATTTCTGATATTGCGTATGAGCTCATCCAAATCTGCAAGGACAGCTTCACGATCAAACTGTGCATTTTTCGCCCTTTCAGCCAAGTCATTGGCACCAATGTGAGTGACCACAGTCGAGAAAAACTGTATCAAATCTTCTAGGTTGTACCACAAGTTTTTAAACTCGTACTCCTGGAAAGGATACTGAGTAGAACTCTTCTCCGAAACCAGGAAGCTTATACATGTACTTTGTCTGGCTGTGACCGGCAATTTAATATCTTGACTGCAAGAAAGTAAATCTCTCTCTCTCTCTCTCTCTCTCTCTATATATATATATATATATATATATATATATATATATATATATATATACAGTGGCGGATCCAAGGGGGCTATAACCCCCCGTGATTTCTGAGTATACACTGGATAAAATGGCCACTAGTCTTAGTTTATACTGGATAAAATTACTTGTGGGTGCCCTTTATACTATCACAAGGTAGCTTTATGCAAAAAAAAAAAAAAAAAAATCAGGAGATGATTTAATGGACAATTTAGCAGGTTACACAGGTTGAATTAATTTCTGTGTATTATATAATGCAGGGTTCCCACGCCCCTGGAAATTGAAATTACCCTGTAATATCCTTGAATTTCTTTACAGTCCTGGAAAAACCCTGGAAAAGTGGAAGTTTTTCGATTTCGTAACTAGTTGCAATTACATGCAATAGAATGGAACGAAAGCAGTCCTGATAAATAAAAATTGCGAGACCTAGGATATTTCCCTCTCAGTGCCGCATTCTAAGGGACTGAGTAAACGGAAACGCACAGTATACACCATGTTCGGTGTAATACATTTCCGCTCTGTGGAGAGATGTGTTCATTAGAGATTCCTGTGCTTAGTGTATTGATTTAAAATCATTACCATTTTGCTTCTCGTATCATGTTTTTGATCTTTTTGTGTAGTCGAAGTAACAACTAGGCAACGTTACATCTTAATCTGCAATGACATTGTATAAAAGCGAGAGTGCATTAGACTGAACAGTGTGTATACTATGCGTTTACGGTTCCTTAAGAGCAATATCCATTACGAAGGATGGAAGGAAAGAGAAATGTCCAGTTAGTTCACTGGCGATCTTCGTTTGATAGATTGTGCTTTGTTCATGTAGTTGAATAATAGCGATACTTTTCCTGTTATTTTACTTAACGATTAGCCAAAAAAAAAAAATGCCTAAAGGCAAATCCACGTTCAGTGAAACTTGGCCGAAGAAAAAAGAATATAAAAAGTGGCTGACTGTGAGTCCGGATAAATACAGTGCAAAATGTGTGCTTTGCTCAAAAGTGTTCGGTGTTTGAACATGGGTGAGGCTGCCATTCGAAGTCATGAAGGGGTAAAGAAACATTTGGCTTTGACAAACAACCGAAGCGGTACAGTGCAGAATTTTTTTCAGCCGAAAACTACTGTAGGTAATGAACGGAAAGAAGTTAGTAAAGCCGATTTGCCATCCACCATTGCATCACCAACCATTCAGGTGACACGCAACGATTGTTTGCGAGCTTAAGTACTTTGGGCAATGAAAGTCGTGACATCGCATTACTCGTACAATTCTTGTCAAAACATTTATAGTCTTTTTACCTCTATGTTCCCCGCCAATGATGTGGCCAAACAGTTTTCATGTGGTGAAACTAAGTGTTCATATTTAAGTGTGTTTGGTTTAGCGCCATATTTCAAAAATCTCCTTCAAGATTACGTGTCTGCGCAGCCAAGTTACGTTCTGCTTTTTCGTGAAACTTTGAACTCAACGAAAGCTATGAAACAGATGGATATCCACGTTCGCATTTGGGATATTAACAACAGAGTAAATAGATGTTACTGAAAATTTTAGTGTTAGTTTTAAATACAAGAACCAATTTGTTGTTAAATACTCGCATCATTCTAAGTGTAATGATGTGTAGATTATTTCTAAAAGTAACTAAAATAGCTTTACTTAACCTTGATTAGGCATACTTTTGGCTCACATGTGCGAAATATTCGCCATTTTTGACACTTTAAAAGGTAATACTTAAGATTATCTCCTCAACTTATACAGCTTTGGTTATAGTGAAATCACCGTTATTTGGATACGATGCTAAAGAAGTGGTACAGACACAGTATGCCATATTATTAATTGCGACTTAGTTATTTGTAATCATAATTAAGCAAAGGAACTAATTGCAGAGGCACTTTAGACTCATGACACTTAATGTTCTGAGCTCTAACAGAAACATATGGAGGTATAACTAAGGTCCTACCGAAGTTGGGGAATATTGGTTTTGATTGAGATTGGAGGGGATTAGTTGCACGGATATCAGAACTTTGTTTTAGTCAATGTTCCGGATTACTAGTCTCATGCCAAGATTTTAAAATAAAAGAAGCGAAATGAAGTATTCGATATGACGAAAATCACATTCCTCTGTTTTGAGTAAGATTTATATTAAAACTTGATATTGTGAGTTATCATATCAGTGATTACGAACTCTATGTTATTTTTTAAAAATGAAAAACGAAATCTTTGAGTTTTACGTCCCACGAATATGCCGGTTAGACTAAAGGAGACGGTGATGATGACAGATGAATGAAATGGTGGAATGAAGAAAGTGGGAGGAAACGGGGGAACCCCGAGAAAACTCACGCACACGGTGTTCGTCCACCAGAAAGTTCACTTGGTGGGGGCTGGGATCGAACCCGGGACCCCAAGCACCAGAGGTGAACGCTGTACCACTGAGCCACCGCGGCCCCCCATGTTATTTTTTAAAACAAAATACAGAGGTTGTTTCCAATCTATGGTGACGATTTGAAGCTAAACTAATCTTAAGAGAAACCATGTCGCCACTATCGAGAGTGCTCTATTTGGTGGCCCTGCATCTTGGCAATTGCCCTTCAGCGAAGTTTCCACTCTAAGAGGCTGGCACGCAGTGTTTACGTTGGAAAGGGTAGTTATGTAGACCTCCCAAAAAGCACTTATTTACGGCGGCATTCGTCCAGATATGCACTTACCACATCTGTCACACACAGTCAATGGTCCAAGGTGCCCACACGACTGGTAATTTCCTTCTCTTCCCGCTTGGTGGTGCTGTACAGGGTGTTTCATTTCGTCACCTTAGATCGGAAACAACCTCTGTATACGATAGAAATACACTATCTGACCAAAGCACTGTTTTCATTATTTTTACTTAATAAAAACAGTGCTTTGGTCAGATAGTGTAATTTCTGTACAACAATCGCACTTAAACTTACTTTTTTCAGTTACAGGTGGTGAGCTGGTATTATGGTTCAGCATTCATGGGACATTCTACTGCTGAAGTGATGCTGGAAGATTTCCAGAACTGTGTTGAAAGGCTGAACCTAAACAAAGTTATTCAGGTATCCATGGAATGTCAATTGGAAGCAGCGTTGCCAGACTACAGAAACAAATTTATCGTCACAATAACTAAAAATTATCGAATATCGGAAGAAATTATCGTATTTCTTCCGATATTCGATAATATTTAGTTATTGTGACGATAAATTTGTAATGTGTGTGTGTTTTCTCACTGCATACTCTGTTTCCATCAAAGTACAGCATAAATGTAAAGACATGAATGTTAAATGTTATATAATTTCATTAACATCGACAAAGGAAAAATAAATTATCTATACGTACCTTGTAAGATGTCAATGACATTGTCCAGAAGTTGATGAACAATACTTGTTTCAATAAATCTGATGTGTTAAACTAAAAATAATAACTGTTTTTTTTTTTTTTAAATAATATATGTACACTATATACAGCACCAAGGTTGTTCAGTTCATTTCTTCGAAGGCCACTTCCTCCAGTTCACTTTCTTGCAACTGGTTCGAATTTTGTGACCCACTAACTGGAGATCCATTTTTGTATAAGTTCGCAGAATTCATATAAGAGAGCATTGCTTCCGAAAGAGCGAATGCAGAACAGCCCCCTTGCGAAGCTACTAACTGCGACGTCAGTAGTAATGATGTTATGGTCTCAAATACAAGTTTGTATCTTGTTTCTGTTTTCACTAAATTTACTTTAGAGAAAACTCTTTCACAAGCTGCATTTGCATGGGACAATGCCAGAACATCAAGGCAAAAGCGCGATAGTTGTTTAAATTCACGTGTTCCATCAAGACTTTCGAATTCACCTAACTTCACATAGAACTCTTCGGGGTCTATGGTAATCATATCGGACGGAAAAGTAGTAACAGCCATCTAGGAGCTGCAGAGTTTCTACATAACTTGGGGGGTAAAATTCTTGGCACCAAAGAACCAAGGGGGGGCTAGTGAAGCTGCTCTCATTTCTCCTTGCGAGAGAGCACTTGACGGGTGTAAAGTAGACATTTTCGCAAAAAGCGAATTCTGCCCAAAATCAAATCGCTTTTTAAGTTCTTTACAAGCAACAATGACAAAGTCGCGACATCGACGCCTAAAAGTATTTAGCTGTTGGCTGTTCAGAATGTTGTTTGATGTGTGGCAGTTGATTTTTTGATGTACTTTCATCCCCAAATATATGTTGGTCAGGGTAGAAAATACTTCTTCGTTTTCGGGGACAGTTTTTTCTATGACCTTTCTTTCGATATAGTCCCTCTTCATGTAAATGTAAAGGAACTCTTTATAAGCGCCACATATCTTCTGGTGAACAACTGTCACAAGCGACTTATCACTTTGAAACAACTCATTTAATTTAGAGAATTTTGGAAGTATCCACTCCAAAAATAGAAAGTACAGCTCTACATCAAGATCATTCATCGTGTCAAATTTAACTTTCGCTGTCCCAAGTTTGTCACTTAATAAGGATGCAGAAAAGTACAATTTAGGAGCTGGCCACTGTTCAACAATGCGCGTGACAACGTTGATAAGTGACAGCCAATGAGTCTGTGATGGTCGCAGCAATTTGTGTGGTTCGACCCCGCAAAAATCTTGGAAGTCACGAAACTCTACTTGCCTTTTACTACTATGCGAAAAGTAACCGTAAATATTTCGCACAAGGTGTTCGCATCTAATAGGTAGCAGTATGCAAGCTTCACTGGCACAGAGATGTAAAGAGTGACATATACATTTTTGGATAACTATACCAGGTAGAAGTTGCTTCAGTTTCTGGGACACAGAATTATCTCCACCCATCATAGTGTTAGACCCATCACTACCGAAACCAACTATATTTTCGACAGGAATATTGTCTTCATTGAAAGCTGTAGTTATTAGTTCGAACAGATGTTGGGCTGTGGCTCCAATCGCAGTTTTACCCGTGGGAAACACTTGTAGTAGTAGGCCCCCGCGTTGGCGCGAATTGACTTTTATGATGTCATAGGTCAAAGGTCAATGACCTCGGCCCGAGGTCAATGACCTAGGGGTACATAGGACCACCCCCTCTAAATTTTGGCAGGGGTACATAGGACCACCCCCCTTAAATTTTGGACATTGCCAAATCTAAAAATTTGGTATGGTAGCCTAGGACCATAGTATGTACCTCTATTAGTATTCGGTGTCTATGTCGTTCCCTTTTATGGGTAAAAAATTGCCAAAAATTCAAATTCGGGGGTTTTTGACCTAATTTATCCCCTTTGATGAGGTGTTATTACCTTATATAGTTATATGGGCGTATACAGGGGTCCATTCCCTTTCATAACATATGTGTATATTAATGCACCCCTTGAAAAATTTGGGAGGGGTACCTTGGCCCACCCCTTAAAATTTGGAAATTGGCCAATTTAAACATTGGGTATTATAGTACAGGACCCTAATATGTATTATGATAAATTTGGGTGGTCCACCTCGTTCCCTTCTAGGGGTACAAAATTGCCAAATTTTAGTACAACCACGTGTTTGGTTTCGACCTAAGTTATCCCCTTGGATGAGGTCCTATTACCTTATATGGTTATATGGGCGTATACAGGGGTTCATTCCCTTTCATAAGATATGGGTATATTGGTGCACCCCTTTAAAATTTGGGAGGGGTACCTTGGCCCACCACCTAAATTTTGGAAATTGCCCAATTTAAACATTGGGTATACTATATATGGGTATTATAGTACAGGATCCTAATATGTATCATGATAAATTTGGGTGGTCCACCTCGTCCCCTTTTAGGGGTACAAAATTGCCAGAAATATAAACGTAAGCAATACGTTATACCACGTGTTTGGTTTTCGGCCTAATTTATCTCCTTGGATGAGGTCCTTTTACCTTATATAGTTATATGGGCGTATACAGGGGTCCATTCCCTTTCATAAGACATAGGTATATTAATGTACCCCCGGGAGGGGTACCTTGGCCCACCCCCTTAAATTTTGGAAATTGCCAAATCTAAAAATTGGTTGTGGTAGCCTAGGACCATAGTATGTACCTCTATTAGTATTGGGGGGTCTATGTCGTTCCCTTTCATGTGTAAAAAATTGCAAAAAATTCAAATTTCTGTTTTTTTTTACCTAATTTATCCCCTTTGATGAGGTGTTACTATCCTATATGGTTATATGGGCGTATACAGGGGTCCATTAGCTTTTATAACATATGGGTATATTAATGCACCCCTTGAAAAATTTGGGAGGGGTACCTTGGCCCACCCCTTAAATTTTGGAAATTGCCCAATTTAAACATTTGGTATTATAGTACTGGACCCTAACATGTATTATGATAATTTTGGGTGGTCCACCTCGTTCCCTTTTAGGGGTACACAATTTCCAAAATATAAACGTAAGCAATACGTTATACCACGTGTTTGGTTTTTGACCTAATTTATCTCCTTGGATGAGGTCCTATTACCTTATATGGTTATATGGTTATGTATAGGGGGTTTATTTCCTTTCATAAGACAAGTACATTTGTGCACTCTGGGAGGGGTACCTTGGCCCACCCCTTAAATTTTGGAAATTACCCAATTTAAACATTTGGTATTATAGTACTGGACCCTAACATGTATTATGATAAATTTGCGTGGTCCACCTCGTTCCCTTTTAGGGGTGCAAAATTGCCAAAATATAAACGTTAGCAATACGTTATACCTCGTGTTTGGTATTTTGGCCCAATTTATCCCGTTTGATGTAGTCTTATTACCTTATATGGTTATATGGTTATATAGTTATGTATAGGGGTTTATTCCCTATCATAAGACATAGGTACATTTGTGTACCCCTTTAAAAATTTGGGAGGGGTACCTTGGCCACCCCTTAAATTTTAGAAATTGTTCATTTTATATATTTGGTATTATAGTACTGGACCCTAACATGTATTACTATAAATTTGAGTGGTTCATCTCGTTCCCTTTCACGGGTACGAAATTACCAAATTTTAGTACAACCACGTGTTTCGTTTTTGACCTAATTTATTCCCTTGGATGAGGTCCTATTACCTTATATGGTTATATGGTCATGTATAGGGGTCTATTTCTTATCATAAGACATAGGTACATTGATGCACCCCGGGAGGGGTACCAATGCCAACCCTCTTAAATTTTGGAAATTTTTCGATTTAAGCATTCGCTATCATAGTACAGGACCTCAATATGTATCATGATAAATTTGGGTGGTCCACCTTGTTCCCTTTCATGGGTAAAAAAATGCCAAAATATAAACATAATCTATATGTTGTATCACGTGTTTGGTTTTTGGCCCAATTTATTCCGTTTGATGTGATCTTATTACCGTATATGGTTATATGGTCATGTATATAGGTTCATTTCCTATCATAAGACATGGGTACATTGATGCACTCTTTAAAATTTGGGAGGGGTATCTTGGCTCATCCACTCAGTTTTAGAAATTGTTTAATATAAGCATTTTGTATCTTCGTACAGGTCTTCAAATATGTACCACTATAAATTTGGATGGTCCACATCGTTCCCTTTCATGGGTAAAGAACTAACAAAAATCAAATTTCGGAGGTTATAGACCCCTTTGATAAGTATTTAGCACGTTATATGGTTTATTACCTTTATATGTTTATGTGCCCTTTTAAATTTGGGAATTATCAGATAACAAAATTCGGTAAACGTTTTCTAGGACCATTGTAGATGTTGGTGTTCCTCTTATGGCCAAATATTCAAAATTTAAAGGTTATTCACCGGCTTTATTATTGAATAACTACAGGATTTATTACTTTTTCATAAGACACAGGTGTATTTGTGTACCAATCTTTAATTTTGGGAGGGGTACATCTCTTATTGTCATATCAATAATTGGTAATTGTTCTTAAAATTGGATAGTATCTCATTCATTGGGTAAATCATTATGATCACGTGATCAGTTATTGACCTATGATGGAATTAGGAGTCCAGGACATTGGTACATTTAAACTTTGTAGGATAATTTGAGAATGCGTCATTGGTTTCGACTATTACAGCCAAATATAAACGTAAGCGATACGATGTACCACGTGATTGACCTTGATGAGGTAGTGTACAGGGATACATAGCTAACCTTATTGAAACTTATGACTCCTAGTCTTAAGGGAATAGATGCTACAACACTGGCAAAGTTATTGTTGATGCAATTTGATTGGTTGATCACTATCTTTCGTGCAATCTGATTGGCTGATTACTATCTTTCGTGCAATCTGATTGGTTGATGAGTTTCAAATCTTTGCTGCATTCAGTTTTGTTTTAACATTTAAAAGGTTTTTGAATTTTTTTGTTTGAAACTTTGGTTTGATATTTTTAGTTTAAAAATTTTTATTTCGAAATTTTTGTTTAAAATTTTTTGTTCGAAATTTTTTTCTGTTTAAAAATTTTTGTTTGAACAGTTTTGTTTGGAAAATGTTGTTTCAAATTTTTTTTTGAAAATTTTTGTTTGAAAATTTTTTCGTTTCAAAATTTTGTTTGACATTTTTAAAAGTTTGTGCACTCATTAGTAAAGAACCGGAACTGTTTAGAACAAAAACATCTGGCAACATTATGGTGCAATAGTATACGTCAGAACGTGGGGTTTGTTCTTGAAATGAAAAAACACAATTCATTGAAATGGATAATTTTATTACACTCCACATACATCCATACCAGATATAGGATCTGGATATTGTCGATACAATGTATTTTGAACTTCTTGCACTAGTTTGTCTTTAGCATATAATTTTAACTCCAATTGAAGTCTTTTAAGGTCTATTGCAATATCAGTTGGTGGAAACTCAATGTCCATTTGATCACAAATAAACTGTTTATCAATACAGGTATGCACCCACGAACGATGTTGACAACCATCACAATATCTAGATACATGTTGTACAATATGCATCACACATTTTTCAAAATAGTACTTTTTCAGGAATATACTTGTTTTGTTGCACACTTCCACTGCATGTTTAACACACTAAAATATGCTGATGAATTTGTTCCATTCCGTTTGCGTTAGATACACTTTTTCGCGAGGGACATGGAATGTACTCGTTTTACGTAACAGCACCATTCTTCGAGGACTGTACGCAGCACCACTTCATGATTTGAGCCTAATGATTTGACTATGGTCACATTTAGCTCATCATGAAAATAATCGTTCATTTGGTCGATTCGTGAACATAATATTTGCCATTCTTCACAGGTCAGTTGTACACCAAATTGTTCTGCTTTGCCCAATCGAATCACAGGTTCAAATGTTCTAGCACTTATACCAATCATCACATGTTTTGTTTGAAATATATTTATTGGATAATAGCTTGCGAAGATGAACTCTTTATCGTTAGTACACATCTTTCCTCCTGAAAAGTACTTGCTCAAATGATTTCGTGGGATGACAGTGTATTGGTTGATTTATAGAACTACGGCTGACGTCATAGGAAAGGAATGTGCTGACATTTGAATTCATGATTTCATCACAGTTACTGACGTCATGCCGACCAACCAAATTCATACAACTACGGCTGATGTGCTGACGTTTGAATTCATGATTTCATCACAATTGCTGACGAATCTGGCTGTGTACTAAATTCAAGTTGATGACTTCGACCCAAGAATCCTTTGTAACATAAAGATACAGATCCAGTATTTAAGAAACGTAACAGTTCTTCTTGTTTTGATGCTTCCATGGGTAAATATCTTGCTGGTAAAATTATATTCTTATCATTTTCAAGTTTCACTACGATTCTTAATCCAGACTTTGTAGGGATTTTTTGGCTAGCTAAGATTCTATAAGGTACATTCTGTTGTAAATCAGTAATCTTGGTAAATGATTTCATCACGTCACGTGTGTTTAGAAACTGCAGACAAGTAGCCATGATGACGTTATCATGAATACTAACTCGAACGATACTTATATATGATGCAAAACTGATGACGTTGCATTATCATGTTTTGACGTGTACTATTGCATCATGAAAAAACAATGTTGTCAAAGGTTTTTGTTCTAAACAGTTTCGGTTCTTTACTAATGAGTGCACAAACTTATGAAACGAAAAAACCTGGAAACGAAAAAAATTCAAACAAAAAATTTCAAACGAAAAAATTCAAACAAAATTTTAAAACGAAAAAAATTGAAACAAAATTTTGAAAAAAAATTTCAAACTAAAAATTTGGAAACGAAAAATTTCAAACGAAAAATTTTTAAACAAAAAAATTTGAAAAAAAATAAAAAAAATTTCAAACAAAAATTTTAAACAAAAAATTTTGAAACAAAAGTTGTCAAAAAAAATTTCAAACAAAATTTTGAAAGCAAGAATTTTCAAACAAAAAGTTTCAAACTAAAAATTTTACGTTTCACGGTTAACCGTCAAACTTTATTCGGTTTTTAACTATTCGATTAACAAATAAACGGTTTTGATCATATTTATCAGTGAGTGCAAAATGTTGAACGAAACCAAGATTTTTAAATGTTAAACAAAACTTAAAACTGAATGCAGCAAAGATTTGAAAATCATCAACCAATCAGATTGCACGAAAGATAGTGATCAACCAATCAGATTGCAGGAAAGATAGTGATCAGCCTATCAAATTGCATTAACAATAACTTTGCCAGTGTTGTATCATGTATTGCCTTTCGTCTATGAGTCATAAGATTCAATAAGGTTAGCTATCAGATTTCTAAAGCTCAAGGTCAAATCAATCACCACCGATGATCTTAGACTATGAGCTGTGACTAAAGTTCAATGTATTGTTTCAAATTTCTCGCCTTATGTTAAAATTCTGTTAATCACCATTCCCAAATTTAAAGAATACTTCTCTTGATATACCTAAGTCTTAGAGTTAATCATATCATTATATGTTCAATAAGGTCAATAATGTCCGTCAATTGTTTACCTGAGTAGAACCAACTGTTTTCTATAAATGTGTACTCAAACTTAAGAAGTACATCAACAAAGGAAATGAATCCCTGTACACTACCTCATCAAGGACAATCACGTGCTACAACGTCTTGCTTACGTTTATATTTGGCGGGAATAATCAAAACCAATGACGCACTCTCAAATTATCCTACAAAGTTTCAATGTACCAATGTCCTGAACTCCTAATCCCATCACAGGTCAATAACTGATCACGTGATCATACTCATATTTGACAATTATTTACCCAATGAATGAGATACTATCCAATTTTAAGAACAATTACCAATTATTGATATGACAATAAGAAATGTACCCCTCCCAAAATTTAAGATTGGTACACAAATACACCTGTGTCTTATGAAAAAGTAGTAAATCCTATACTCATTTAATAATAAAGCCGATCAATAAGTTTAAAGTTTGAATATTTGGTCATAAGAGGAACAGCAACATCTACAATGGGTCCTAGAAAACGTTTACCGAATTTTGTTATTTGTTAATTCCCCTAATTTAAAAGGGAACATAAACATATAAAGGCAATAAACCTCTGTACATACCCATATAACGTGCTAAATACTTATCAAAGGGGTAAATAACCTCCGAAATTTGATTTTTGTTAGTTCTTTACCCGTGAAAGGGAACGATGTGGACCATCCAAATTTATAGTGGTACATATTGAAGTCCTGTACTATGATACCAAATGCTTATATTAAACAATTTCTAAAACCGAGTGGATGAGCCAAGACACCCCTCCCAAATTTTTAAAGGGTGCGTCAATGTACCCATGTCTTATGATAGGAAATGAACCCATATACATGACCATATAACCATATAAGGTAATAGGACCTCATCCAAGGGGATAAATTGAGCCAAAACCATACACGTGGTTCTACTAAAATTTGGCAATTTCGTACCCATGAAAGGAAACGAGGTGAACCACCCAAATTTACACTAATCTACATTAGGGTCCTATACTATAATACCAAACATGTAAAAGGGGCAATTTCCAAAATTAAAGGGGTGCACAAATGTACCTATGTCTTATGATAGGAAATGAATCCCCATACGTGACCATATAACGATATAAGGTAATAGGACCTCATCCAATGGAATAAATTAGGTAAAAAACGAAACACGTGGTACAACGTATTGCTTACGTTTATATTTTGCCAATTTTGTACCCCTAAAAGGGAACGAGGTTATAGTAATATATATTAGGGTCCTATACTATTATACCAAATGTTTAAATTGGGCAATTTCCAAAATTTAAGGGGTGGGCAAAGGTACCCCTCCCAAATTTTTCAAGGGGTGCATTAATATACCCATGTTTTATGAAAGGTAATTAACCCTGTATACGCCCATATAACCATATAGGATAATAACACCTCATCAAAGGCGATAAATTAGGTCAAAAGACCAAACACGTGGTTGTACTAAAATTTGGTAATTTTGTACCCATGAAAGGGAACGAGGTGGACCACCCAAATTTATAGTGATACATCCAAGGGTTCTATACTATTATACCAAATGTTTAAATTGGGCAATTTCTAAAAATGAAGGGGTGGGCCAAGGTACCAATCCCAAATTTTAAAGGGGTGCACCAATATACCCATATCTTATGAAAGGTAATAGGACCTCATCCAATGGGATAACTTAGGTCGAAACCAAACACGTGGTTCAAGCTATTGCTTACGTTTATATTTTGGCAATTGTGTACCTCTAGAAGGGAACGAGGTGGACCACCCAAATTTATCATAATAAATATTGGGGCCCTGTACTATAATACCCAATGTTTAAATTGGTCAATATCCAAAATTTAAGGGGTGGGCCAAGGTACCGCTCCCAAATTTTTCAAGGGGTGCATTAATATGCACATATGTTATGAAAGGGAATGGACCCCTGTATACGCCCATATAACTATATAAGGTAATAACACCTCATCAAAGGGGATAAATTAGGTCAAAAACCCCCGAAATTTGAATTTTTGGCAATTTTTTACCCATAAAAGGGAACGACATAGACATCCAATACTAATAGAGGTACATACTATGGTCCTAGTCTACCATACCAAATTTTTAGATTTGGCAATATCCAAAATTTAAGGGGGGTGGTCCTATGTACCCCTGCCAAAATTTAGGGGTGGGCCATGGTACCCCTGCCAAAATTTAGAGGGGGTGGTCCTATGTACCCCTAGGTGATTGGCCCCGGGCCAAGGTCATTGACCTTTGACCTATGACGTCATAAAGGTCAATTCGCGCCAACGCGGGGGCCTACTACTCTTGTAATAGTTTCCAAAACTTAGTCAAAACTCCATTATCGGACACAAATACAGAAGAGTCTTTACAGCACTTACATCTGTAGATTCATATATTAGTATAGAAAATTTTTTCTTCGCAAGAACACCATTCAGTTCGTCACTAGCTCCTTTAGATAATACATTTTTAATAATAGAAGTTGCCTTTGTTCTTCCTAATGTTACGCCCTGGGCAATTTTAGAATCCGGGTAACATACTTTATTAACTGACGCTAAATGGTCTGACACGCGAAGGGGTAAATTATGCTCGGCAATAAAAGCACTGAGTCTAATTTCTTGCGGATTTTATCTTTTTGTCCAGATTGGCTTCTTCATTTGATTCACGAAAACAAGTAGTAACACTTCTTTGAAACTAAACCGTACGCTTACGTTCGAGATGTTTCTTCCCTTTAGCGTGTTTTTTAATCACGGTCAGTTCTGCTGAAAATTCATAATTACAAACTGTACACCTAGCCTTAGTTGTATCGTCTTTGACAGCAGTAAGCCAAGCTTTGAATTCCGCCACACTTTCCCACTGTTTCTTGTAATGTTGAGTGCGATGTTCTATTTTAGTAGATTTCCCCCGTAACCGCTTTTTCTTTTTAGGTGTACTACACCTGCTTTCACAAGCTCCTCATTTCCTCTCCATCCTTGAAAGCAAAGAGTTTATATAAACACACTCGCGCGCAAGAGAAAACGCATTCAATATTTCATTGTAAGCCCAGTGAAACACTGTGGGCACCGTTGGGTGGAAAATTTGCCCGTTGCCGAGAGAGTACTACAGATGCAGGAAGAGTTAAAATTATTTATTGATGAATGCAGTAAAGCGTTAAATACCCCGAACTCAGTTTCTTTTAAAACCATCAAGTCCCACTTTCAGGATCCACTGACAACATCAAGTCAAAAAAGAACATGGGTAATTTCTTGACAGTGTATCAGCTGGACAAGCCAATGATTTCTTTTCTCTGTGATGTTTATAATTTAGTGCGAAATATAATAAGATGATTTATTCTGAATAATAAAGTTGAAAGCATTGGTAATATTCCACAGCTACTGAAATTAGACGTACAAGATTCTGCAAATTACACTCATCCAAAAAACATTGATGTTGGATTTGTAGCTCAGCATGAGCTTGATCAGTTACTGACTAGCAAGGCCATCAGTGAAAAACGTGTGCTAGAATTCAAGATTCAGTGCAGGTCTTTCCTTGTCTGCATTGCAAAAAAGATATCGGAAAAGTCACCTATCAAATACTCACTCTCACGTGCCATACAATGTCTGAATCCCAAATTAATGGGAACAGATAAGCCGAGATGTCAGAAAACGATGACGAGCTTAATAAAGACATTGACAGACTTAAATAGAATTGAGTGTGGAATGTCTTCTGGTGATTATATGCTGAAGGAGTACAGAGATTTTCTTGATGCTGTTGTCCTTCCAAACAACGGTGTATATAAGGAATTCGATCGTATTTCAGGCAAAGAAAGTGTTGATGCTTTCCTGTATAGAGAAGTTGGTTCGTCAGGAAAATACAATAAGTTGTGGTTGCAGGTGATGAAGCCAGTTCTTCTCTTATCACATGGTCAAGCCACAGTTGAAAGAGGATTTTCTGTTAATAAGGAAATTGAAATCGAAAATCTTCCGCAGAAGTCATTCCAAGCGCAAAGAATAATATGTGACTATGTCAGTTATGTTGGTGGTCTAACAAAAGTAAATATTTCGAAGGAACTCTTAGCTTCTGCATCAAGTGCTCGTAGTAAGTAACAGTTATTCATAGAACAGAAGAAGGAGAAAGGAAAGAAAGAGTCATCACAAAAAAGAAAAGAAGTTGCTGATGCTGTTCAAGAGCTGAAGAACAAAAAGAAATGGTTACAAGATGACATACATGAACTACACAAATCTGCTGACAAATACGCCGAAAAAGCGGAACAGTGCGGCAATTTGACTTTCATTGCAAAATCAAACAGCATGAGAAGATCTGCAAAACAAAAAGAAGAGGAAGTGAAAAGTGTGGTGAAGGAGCTAATTGAAAAGATGATGATGTTGAAACTCAGTTAATCTGCCATAGCGATGTGTTGGTCTAAAGATTAACAGTCAAGTAATGATATTCTGCTGAACTGCATATTATAACTTCAGAAAAGGTATATTTTGTCAGAAATACCGTGGAATTTTTATGTGATATCCCTGAAAAACCCCTGGAAAATTCTGGATTTTTTTGCCAGTTGCGTGAGAACCCTGATAATGTCAATTAATTTCTGTGTATTCTGTAATGTCAATAAAGCTTATGTATCCTTACGGATTTTTTAACTTCAAAATTTACAATGCTTCTCAAATATATTTTCGTAAATATTAAGATACCAACGTGAATGCATAGTAATATCTTTTGAAATAATCAAAAAGTTAACTATTAATATTTTCAAGAAAATTCCGCACGAGTTCTTTTCTTTTTTTAAATAGCTTTCGTTTCTATCTTCCCATTCCGCTGTAATGTTTGCCGCCCGGCAAGGAGAAATAGATGAAAACACTCTTATTTATTGTGTTCGTCATAAAATACCAATTTCGGGAAAGTCATAAAGGTCACACATGTTTGAAACAATAAGAAGGAAAACGACGTGAACCGTTACTGTTGTTGATTATCCATCGCAAAGACCATTTACTGTTACTTTTGCAGACCACAATTTCAAGTAGAATTTCAGCAAAGTGCTCTTGCGGAAAAGGTTTCTTTATGTTACTCTTTCTTAGTTCGGTGGTAAAACAGTTAATAGACAACACTAGTGCGGAGGGCGGAAGTTGATGAGGTCTGACTCGAAACCATCTGCAAAGACCAGACACAAATCTGTCAATATTGGACAAATAATTTAGGCGGAGCAAGTTTCAGTTATTGAAGTATGTGCAAATTTTAAACTTTTATTGTGACGTTTCGATAATTTAAACAATGGATCGTTTTGTGATACGAATCAACTCTAATAAATCGTCTGAGCAACAAAACTCTGCTGGACCAGGCACATCTTTTTGTACAGACATCCATGAAGAAAAAACAGAACCTCCAGCAAAAGTACCAAGAACAGAACAGGTAAGTGAATTCTTTCTACCTCGACTGCAATACCACAACTAAATAATAATAAGAATGCAATGTTTATTGAGTTGCCTCCTTTCATTTTCCTGAGTCACCCAAAGTCTTTCTCAATATTTATAGGTTATATTTGAGTTATGTCTTTTTTGAAATTTGACAAACTTTAAGCGTCAATACAGCCATAATTTAACTTCTAACATAGCTATAGAATATGTTAATTTCAATAAAAAATATGTTAGAAAATAATCGACAATAGCGTCACAACACAATCGCTATTACAATTACGATAATTGTAAAAGTGATTGTGTTCTGGCGTTCTTGATCACTGGCGCAAATTCCTTGGGGATGAAGGGGACACGTCCTCTCAATCTTGGAACTGGGGTACTGTCCCCCCAATAATTCGATTTGAAATGCATTTTTTGGAAAGCAATATGATGATTTATGTCCGACTGCCACTTCATCTACATCGTGTGATAATAATATACAACAGGTTCACCTCAGAAATTACATTCATCTCCCGTAAGATGAGTCTCATCTCCCCCCTTCCCCACAATGTGTCAAATCTGAGCACCTCCCAATAATGAAAAGAACTCTGCTCCCCAGATCCTCTACAGCATTGGTTTTCAACTATATAAATATTTTGAACATCGCTTCAAAAAAAAAAAACTAACGGTCTTACCCGTTCCCCCCAATATTGAAGACACATTTACGCCGCTGTTCTTGCTTATGTCAATAATAGATGTTGATTCTCTGTAAAAGGTATAACTGTAATAAATTTCATATGACACTTATAGCTAGAAATTATGAACCTTATTTTCAATAACACTTGAAAGTTAAATTTGAATGAATGAATGAATGAATAGGGGGTTTAATGGGGACGTCAGCATCAAGGCTATATGTCCCCGTCACGATTTACATGGTTGCTCTGGACTAAAACATGTAAAGAAAAAGGTTAAAATACTAGAGTGCAATAAACGAAAGTGCTGCTAAGTAAAAACATAAAATGAAAAAGAAAATAAAAGAATAAATAGTCTAAAACAGATAACAAAAACAATATATAGAAAACAATAAAAGATAACAGAAATTAAAAGTTTAGCAGCAATAAAAATCGACAACACCTTAAAAACGCTCAGAGAACGTGAGCAACCCCACAAGCTTTAACAAAGTCCAGTACCCGGCTAACTATATCATGTGAATCCCCCAAAGCGCGGGTAAGAACAGAAGGCAATCCGAAACGTTCTCTGAGAGCTGAGTATTCAGGACATTCAACAAGAATGTGCTGAATACTCAGCGGGACTATACACTCCTCACAGTACGGACGGTTCAATCCTTGCAGCAAGTAGCCATGCGTCAGACGAGAGTGTCCGATACGCAGACGCGCCAGGAGCACTTCATCTCGACGACGATGGCACGACGACGTACGCCATTCTCCTAGAAGTGGCTTCACGACATGTAACTTATTCTCAAGAGCCTGGTCCCAATCTGCTTGCCAGTGAGAGCGCAACAAAGAATAGAAATGACACTGAAGATCGGAGCAGGGAAGGCTATGCTCCAGTGCAACCCCGGCCAAGGCGGCGTTCTTGGCAGCTGTGTCAGCACGTTCGTTTCCCCGGATGCCGACATGACCCGGCACCCAGCAGACAACGACGACACAACCCTGTGGCTGCAATTCATGGCATCTCACAAGAATGTCCTGCACGACAGAGTGCATACTAAAGACATTCTGTAGACTCAAAATCACACTCTGAGAATCGGTGCAAATAAGCACACGACGGAGGGAAAGCGTGAGAGCGTGGTCTAAGGCAAGCTTAACTGCAGTCAATTCAGCAGTGAACACTGAACACAGGCGATGTAAAAGAAATTCGGAGCTGGCCCCGTCGGTGACAAAGGCACAGCCTACAGAATCCTCATGCTTAGAACCGTCCGTAAAGAACACACTAAAATCGGGGTACTGATCTAACAGTGCGGCAAACTCTTGCTGGTACACCTGGGGACTAGTTTGCTGTTTCGAATGCATAGATAAACGTAAATCATGGCGAGGGAGACGAAGCAGCCATGGGGGAACAGCGCAAAAGTGAACCAATGAAAGAGAGGGCCACACGAAATCGTCGCCAAGGAAACTCTCACACGCACGGTTGTACCATGGACGTGTAGAGCGAGGACGTGCAGCATAGCGCTCGTATATCCGACCACCACGGAGACATGGTCTACACGGGTGGTCTGGAATACAACGCACATGCGCAGAATAATTAAGAAGTAGTCTACTGCGACGATATGATAACGAAGGTTCATCGGCCTCAGCATACAAGCTGGCGACGGGACTAGTTCGGTAGGCGCCAGTAGCAAGACGAATACCCAGGTGATGCACTGTGTCAAGTTGACGTAAGAGAGAAGCACGAGCAGAACCATAGACAATACAGCCATAGTCTAACTTGGACCGAATTAGACTACGGTATAAACGAAGTAGAACAGTACGATCAGCACCCCACGTGCGGTGGGAAAGGACACGAAGGAGATTCAGAGCTCGAAGACAAGAATATTTAACAGTCCGTACATGTGGTGCCCACGACAAGCGACGGTCAAACACCAGACCCAAGAAACGGACTGTATCAACGAATGACAAACGGGTGCCATCGAGGTACAAGTCCGGGTCAACAACGCACGTACGCTGCCGGCAGAAGTGAACACATTGGGATTTCTCGGTGGAAAAGCGAAATCCAGTCTCATTCGACCAGCGAACGAGACGATTGAGAGTCAGTTGAAGCTGTCGAGTAATGCCGCGAAGGTGGCGGGAGCGACAGAAAATTACAAGATCGTCAACATAAAGCATACCAGACACAGGAGCCTGGATCAGCGAAAAAACGCTGTTGACTGCGACAGCAAACAACGTGACACTAAGAACACTGCCTTGTGGAACACCATTTTCTTGTACAAAGCGCTCTGAGAGAGTAGAGCCCACACGCACTCTAAAATGTCGCTCGTGAAGAAAATTCGAAATAAAGTGGGCCATATGCCCACGAAGACCCCAATCGTATAATTGTTTTAGGATTCCGTAACGCCAGGTGGTGTCATACGCCTTCTCTAAGTCGAAAAATATAGCAACAAGATGCTGGCCGTCGAGAAAGGCGTCTTGAATTTCACCCTCAAGATAAGCAAGATTGTCGTTAGTGGAGCGGAAACGACGAAATCCACTTTGAAATTTGCTCAAAAGGGAATGCGATTCCAAATACCACACCAGGCGCTTGTTGACCATTCGCTCCAGCAGCTTACAGACACAGCTCGTGAGAGCAATGGGTCTGTAGCTCGTGGGGCTAGTTGCGGCTTTCCCTGGCTTTAAGATGGGAAGAACCAGGGCCTCACACCAAGCAGGTGGAAAAAACTCCTCAACCCAGAGGCGATTATACAGCTGCAATAACGCAAGCTGAGAATCGCGGGAGAGGTTGCGCAACATATCATAGGAAACACGGTCAAGCCCGGGAGCAGTATTGGACGATTCGCGGAGAGCAGAATCGAACTCAACGAGCGTGAAAGGAGCGTTATAGTCCTCACGATTGGCGGTACGGAAATTTAACTGGTTTCGCTCTAGCTGAGGACGTGAACGAGCAAAGGCTGGTGGGTAGTGATCCGACTCAGAGATACTGGCAAAGTGGCTTCCCAAGATAGTAGCGATCTCTGAGGAATTGGTCTCGAGAACACCATTCACGTTTATAGCTGGCACATTAAGTGAAGAAGAATAGCCGTTTAAGGAGCGAACCCGATGCCACACAGTAAACATAGGCGTGCGACTACTGAATGACGAAACGTAATTCATCCAGCTTTGGCGCTTTGAGATCTTTACCAGACGGCGAGCACGAGCACGCAGAATGCGGAACTGCTGGAGATTTTCGTCTGTTGGATGACGATTAAAAGTGGCAAGAGCAAGCCGACGAGCCTGGATAGCCTCACGGAGTTCCGCAGACCACCAAGGAACACGCCGGCGGGGAACGTTGTCACCGCATTCTGGAATGGAACCATGAGCAGCATCAAGAACAGTCTGCTCAAAAGCCTCAGCCACAACAGCGACAGGGAGATCATCACGACAATGAAACTCACTGCGCTCACGGAACTTACGCCAGTCAGCACGCTTCAGATTGAAGCGGCGGAGAGGAAAAGGAGGTGTAACAGGGAGACCGTCAACAAATAACGGGAAGTGGTCACTGCCACAAAGATCGGGATGCACTCTCCATGTCAATGAAGTCAAGAGACCAGCACTGCACATGGAGAGGTCGATACAGGAATATGTGCCATGGGCAGTGGAAAAATGAGTAGGACTGCCATCATTAAGGATAAGCAAGCCACTCTCCTCGAGAAATTCAGTGACCTCGCGGCCACGACCGTCAGTACGGACAGAACCCCACAGACGGTGATAGGCATTAAGGTCTCCTACAAGCAAGACTGGCGGCTCAAGTTGATGGAAGAGCTGAAGCAGATCGGCGGTGCTAAAGGCTTCTGAATGAGGAATGTACAATGAACAAACTGTAAGCGGGCGAGAGAAGTATACTCGCACCGCAACTGCTTGCAGGCGGGAGACGAGGTGAATCTCCCGAGAATGAAAAGAATCAGAGACACAGACTGCGACGCCGCCAGGAGCGTGGTCACTATCAGGCTTATCACACCGATACATAGTGTACCCAGAAAGAAGGAAAGACTGGGTAGGCTTAAAATGGGTTTCTTGCAAGCAGACGACAACTGGTGAGTGGTCGGAGACCAGTTGTATCAATTCCTCACGGTGAGTGCAGAAGCCATTCAGGTTCCACTGAAGAAGCGCCATACTGGAAGAAATCAACGTTTAAGGCGAACTTTTCCACGCGGTCCAATCACAGCCCACTCAGTATCCATGAGTTCGTCCTCCACCATGTCAGACTTCAGAGAAGCTGCAGGTGGCTTACGAACTGGAGGAGATTTCGGTTTCTTCGGAGAGAGAACCGTATCGTTCAACCTGCGGATATGCTGACTAAGTTTCAGGCCAGCCATGTAAGGTGATCGGCGATGGGCTGGAGTGCGTCGAAGACCACTACTAACAGTAACACGAGGAGTTTTCGGACGTTCACTCGGCGTTACAGCTGTAGGTTTGGGTTGTTCGCTCGTTGTTGCAACGGGGGTCTTAAGAAGTTCGCTCATCTTTGCAACTGGGGTCTTCGAGTCAGAACTACGCTTTGGGGTCAAGTCCGTTTGGGTGGAAACGTCGACGGTCTGTGTAGCGACAGATTTCCGAGAAATAGCAGCGACAGTAGCGAAGGGAACAGAAAGCGAGGAAGGAAGGCTTTCTTTCAATCGACGCTTCGCATCTGTAGCAGAAATCTTCTCGACGACCATAAGTTCTCGGATACGCTTCTCGCGCTGATAAGCTGGACAATCCCGAGACCAAGCAGAATGCTCTCCCTTGCAGTTAACACAGAAGGGCTTGGTCGCTTTACAGGGTTCCGCACCATGACTACCCTGGCCACAATTCGCACAAAGAGCAGCACTCGCATTACACGAGGTACTGGTGTGCCCAAAATGTTGACATTTAAAGCAGCGCAGAGGACTGGGTATGTAGGGCCGAACTTTTAAGCGATAGTATCCAGCTTTTACAAACTCCGGAAGCGTTGGCAGACTAAAAGTAAGAATCAGTGACTGAGTAGCGACAAGTTCACCTGACTTCTTACTTTTGATTCGAGCTACCTCTATAACGTGTTGGTCCGCTAATTCCGACTTGATCTCCTCTTCGGTGGCATAGAGGAGATCCCAACACGATATCACACCTCTTGAAACGTTCAGCATACGATGCGGTTCGACTGTCACGTGCACCGGTCCAATGGAAGTTAACTTAAGTAACTTCGCCGTTTGCTTCTCGTCTGTCGTTTCCACCAATAAAGTGCCATTTCGTAGTTTCTTTATATCTTTAACCTGTCCGGCTTGATAAGTGATGACTTTATTAATTACAAAAGGGGATAAACCCTTAATAGCACTCGGACGGTTTTCGTCGGTACTGGCACTATCAACGTCTTTCTCTTTAACTACAAGATATCGGACAACAGGGGTCGCGATACTTGTCTGTTCCTCAATTTCACTATCCGTTTGTTTGGGCTTCTTCTGTGAGGGAGAGCCCGGTTCAGTTTGAAATGTTTTTTTACCCATAAAAATATGATATTTTAACATTTATAAAGAAAAATGGGGTGTGAGGTCACACCGGGGCGTTAATAGGGGAACTAACGCTACCCCCTGGCAATCCCTTCAGCACGCCCAACACCTTAGGATCAGCGTGGGGCCAACGCGGTCAAGGGGAATGGAAGTGCAAGAAAACCATTCCCGTCGACAAAAACGCGTGGCACCGGAAAAAGAAGAAGGGAAACAAAACGAAAGAAACCTGTCCAACAAAAAGATAGACCCCCACCAGCCCAGGAAGAACAAAACAAAATAGGTGCGGATTTTTTTTGTACTTTTATTTTTTTATATATTTTTTTGGCTTTTCGTTTTTGGATTTTTTAATATTTTTTTTTAATTTTCTCAAAGACTCAACACGTCGGACAACACAAACACTGGACAAACACAACATGAGGCCGGGTGGGTGCACGTCCTCCCCAAGTGGAGGAAGACGTCCACTAGACCTTCCTCTTCCCGACTCCCACCAACCACCCGCGAGTCCGGTAGCGGTATTCGCGGCTGAGAGGGCATGCAATGATATGAGGATGAAGGGTGATAAAATGAATGAATGATGAAGCCGCCCTCTCAGCTCCACCCCCTCCCCGATGATGACGGTCCGCTACATGGAGGGGGTAGTTAAATTTGAGCTGTGGCAGTGTTCCAGACGATATAAGATCAATTATTTTTAAATAAAATTCTTTTCAGCACTAATGCTGTCTAGATCAGGTACAGGAAGTGGACAAAACCAACGTACATTTTCGGCATGGCAACAGGAATATATATTTTAAGTTTACTTTTCAAGTTAGTTACGAAGCAGGTAGAAAGGTAATTTTCGAAAAGCAAATTTGTTAGGTATCATTTGAAAATCACTTTTAAAATTTGACGTACAGCAATAAATCATCACAGGAACTATCACGTAATAAGCAAGTAATAAGAGAAATAATGTTTACTACCATTTGTTCTTCGTTACAATGGCAAAACAATGTTACTCATCAGGAATCGATTTTGTGAAAATCGAAAGGTTGAGATAATAATTAGCTGAACAATAAATAATAAAATAAATTAAGACATTTGACAAGAACATTCTGTTTTATTTTACCATAAGAGAGGAAGGATACTGATTTGTTGTCAAAATCTTGTAGTCGAATTTTCATAAGTAAAATATCTTTAAACGTAGCGGTAGATCTTCAATCCGAAATGTTCTTTTCAGAAACTGAGAAGGTAATCATGAAAAGCTGATTTTTGTACGGTGTATGATGCTGCTGATTGATGAAGACTATTTTCTTCATTCTTGCCGCCATCTAGTTCTTTGCTCTAATTTGTTTGATTGCCAAGATTGAAGTAAAGAAGGAGTTATATATTAAGTGATCAGTAAGCGCGTTTCAAAAAACAATTTTAGATGTATTTTATACAGAACTAGACTATAAGGTTTATTTTTTTTCTTTCAGAGCACATTGCAAGAAGCTAATAAGTTTGGCATTGGATTATATGTCGGAAAAATGAATGAATGAATGAATGAATAGGGGTTAATGGGGACGTCAGCAACAAGGCTATATGTCCCCGTCACGATTAACACGGTTGCTCTGGACTAAAAGATGTAAAGAGAAAAAGGTTAAAATACTAGAGCGCAATAAACAAAAGTGCTGCTAAATAAAAGGAGAAAATGAAAAAGAGAAAACAAACGAATAAATAATCTAAAACAGATAACAATATATACAAAACAATAAAAGATAACAGAAATTAAAAAATTAGCAGCAATAAAAAGCGACCACACAATAAAGCAGCTCAGAGAACGTGAGCAAACCCACAAGCTTTAACAAAGTCAATCGACTTCTCCATGTGCAGTGCTGGTCTCTTGACCTCATTGACAGGGAGGGTGCATCCCGATCTTTGTGGCAGTGATCACTTCCCGTTGTTTGTTGAAGGTCTCCCTGTTACTCCTCCGTTTCCTCTCCGCCGCTTCAATTTGAAACGTGCTGACTGGCGTAAATTCCGTGAGCGCAGTGAGTTTCATTGTCGTGATGATCTCCCTGTAGCTGTTGTGGAAGAGGCTTTTCAGCAGACTGTTCTTGATGCTGCTCATGGTTCCATTCCACAATGCGGTGGCAGCGTTTCCCCCCGGCGTGTTCCATGGTGGTCTGCGCAAATCCGTGAGGCTATCCTGGCTCGTCGGCACGCTCTTGCCACTTTTAATCGTAATCCAACTGACGACAATCTGCAGCGTTTCCGCATTCTACGTCTTCGAGCTAGACGTCTTATCAAGCTTTCGAAGCGCCAAAGCTGGATGAATTACGTTTCGTCCATCAATAGTCGAACAGCGATGTCCACGGTGTGGCGTCGGGTCCGCTCTCTTACTGGCAATACTCCTCCTGTTGATGTTCCTGCCTTGACTGTGAATGGTGTCTTAGTTACTCACCCTTGGGAGATAGCTAACACTTTGGGCCAGTATTTTGCTTCTATCTCTGAGTCAACATATTATCCTCCTGCGTTCAGTCCCCTTAGGACCCGTTTAGAGCGGACCCCGTTAAACTTTCGTACCACCAACAGCGAAGATTACAATGCTCCTTTCACGCTCGTTGAATTTGATTCTGCTCTTCGTGAATCATCCAATACTGCTCCAGGGCTTGATCGTATACCCTACGAAATGTTGCGCAACCTCCCACGCGATACACAGGTTGCTCTCTTGCAACTGTATAATCGCCTCTGGGTCGAGGAGTTTTTTCCAGCTTGGCGTGAGGCTCTTGTTCTTCCAATCTTGAAGCCAGGCAAAGTCGCAACTAGCCACACGAGATACAGACTCATTGGTCTCACCAGCTGCGTTTGTAAGCTGTTCGAACGCATGGTCAACAAGCGCCTGGTGTGGTATTTGGAATCCAATTCAGTTCTGAGCACGCTTCAAAGTGGATTTCGTCGTTTTCGATCCACTACAGACAATCTCGCTTATCTTGAGGGTCATGTTCAAGACGCCTTTCTCGACGGCGAACATCTTGTGGCTATATTTTTTGACTTAGAGAAGGCGTATGACACCACCTGGCGTTACGGTATCTTAAAACAATTATATGACTGGGGTCTTCGTGGGTATTAGGCCCAATTTATCACGAATTTTCTTCACGAGCGACACTTTAGAGTGCGTGTGGGATCTAGTCTCTCAGAGCGCTTTATACAAGAAAATGGTGTTCCACAAGGCAGTGTCCTTAGTGTCACGTTGTTTGCTGTCGCTGTCAACACTGTTCTCTCGCAGATCCAGGCTCCTGTGTCTGGTCTGCTTTATGTTGACGACCTTGACATTTTCTGTCGCTCCCGCCACCTTCCCGGCATTACTCGACAGCTTCAACTGACTCTCAATCGTCTTGTTCGCTGCTCGAATGAGACTGGATTTCGCTTTTCCACCGAGAAATCCCAATATGTTCACTTCTGCCGGCAGCGTACCTGCGTTGTTGACCTGGACTTTTACCTCGATGGCACCCGTCTGTCTTTCGTTGATACAGTCCGTTTCTTGGGTTTAGTGTTTGACCGTCGCTTGTCGTTGGAACCACATATTCGGAATCTTAAGTACTCTTGTCTTCGAGCTCTGAATTTCTTTCGTGTCCTTTCCCACCGCACGTGGGGAGCTGATCCTACTGTTCTGCTTCGTTTGCACCGTAGTCTAATTCGGTCCAAGTTAGACTATGGCTGTATTGTCTATGGTTCTGCTCGTGCTTCTCTGTTACAAGAACATGACACAGTTGCATCATCTGGGTATTCGTATTGCTACTGGCGCCTACAGAACTAGTCCCGTCGCCAGCCTGTATGCTGAGGCCAATGAACCTTCGTTATCATATCGTCGCAGCAGACTACTTCTTAGTTATTCTGCGCATGTGCGTTGTATTCCAGACCACCCGTGTGACCATGTCTACGTGGTGGTCGGATATACGAGCGCTATGCTGCACGCCCTCGCTCTACACGTCCATGCGTGTGAGAGTTACCTTGCCGACGATTTCGTGTGGCCCTCTCTTTCGTTGGTTCACTTTTGTGCAATTCCCCCATGGCTGCTTCGTCTACCTCGCCATGATTTACGTTTGTCTCTAGATTCCAACCAGCAGACTAGTTCCCAGGTGTATCAGCAAGAGTTTGCCGCACTGTTAAATCAGTACCCGAATTTTAGTGTGTTCTTTACGGACGGTTCTAAGGATGGGGATTCTGCGGGCTGTGCCTTTGTCACCGACGAGGGTAGCTCAGAATTCCATTTGCCTCGACTGTGTTCCGTGTTCACTGCTGAATTGACTGCAATTCAACTTGCCTTGGACCATGCTCTCACTCTTTCATTACGTCGTGTGCTTATTTGCACCGATTCACAGTCCGTCGTTCTGAGCTTACAGGATGTCTTCTCTACGCATTCTCTCGTTTAAGACATTCTCGTGAAGTGCCATCGTGTACAGCTACAGGGTTGTGTCGTCGTTGTCTGTTGGGTGCCGGGTCATGTCGGCAGTCGGGGAAACGAACGTGCTGACAGCTGCCAAGCACGCCGCCTTGGCTGGGGTTGCTTTGGAGCATAGTCTTCCGTGCTCTGATATTTGTCGTCATTTTTCCAGCTTGATGCGCACTCACTGGCAAGTAGTTTGGGACCAGGCAAATGAGAATAAACTTCACGCCGTTAAGACCCTTCTTGGTAATTGGGGAACATTTTCACGCTTGCATCGTAGAGATGAAGTGTTCCTGGCGCGTTTGCGTATCGGACACTCTCATCTAACGCATGGTTATTTGCTGCGTGGCACGGACCGTCCGTACTCTGAAGAGTGCATTGTCCCCCTGAGTATTCAGCATATTCTCGTTGAATGTCCTGAATACTCAGATGTCAGAGAACGTTATCGACTGCCTTGTATCCTTACCCGTGCGTTAGGGGATAACAGTGCTATAGTTAGCCGGATACTTGCGTTTATTCGTGCTTCTGGGGTTGCTCACGTTCTCTGAGCTCTTTTGCTGTGTTGCTACTATTTTATTGCTGCTAAATTTTTATATTTCTGTCACGTTTTATTGTTTTCTATATGTTGTTGTTGTTAACATTTTTATCTTATTTATTCTTTTATTCTCGTTTGTTTTTGCTTTTTGGGTTTTCTTATTTAGCAGCGCTTTGGTTCCTTGAACACTATTATTTTTTAGCCTGTTCTAATTTTTTACAATTCTGAGCAACCCTGTTTATTCTGACGGGGACATATAGCCTCGTTGCTGACATCCCCATTAACCCCGCTATTCTATCTATCTATCTATCTAAGATTCCGAATATGTGGTGCCCACGACAAGCGACGATCAAACACCTACCCAAGAAACGGACTGTATCAACGAATGACAAACGGGTGCCATCGAGGTACAAGTGCGGGTCAACAAGGCAAGTACGCTGCCCGCAGAAGTGAACACATTGGGATTTCTCGGTGGAAAAGCGAAATCCAGTCTCATTCGACCAGCGAACAAGACGATTGAGAGTCAGTTGAAGCTGTCGAGTAATGCCGCGAAGGTGGCGGGAGCGAAAGAAAAGGAGGAAATCGTCAACGAAAAGTAGACCAGACACAGGAGCCTGGTTCTCCGAAAGAACACTGTTGACAGCGAACAACGTGACACTAAGGACACTGCCTTGTGGAACACCATTTTCTTGTGCAAAGCGCTCTGAGAGACTAAATCCCACACGCACTCTAGTGTCGCTGGTGAAAAAAATCGTGACAAATTGGGCCATATGATCACGAAGACCCCAGTCATATAATTGTTTTAAGATACCGTAACGCCAGGTGGTGTCACACGCCTTCTCTAAATCAAAAAATATAGCCACAAAATTTTTTCCGTTTTCAAAGGCATTTTGAATTTGACCCTCAAGATAAGCAAGATTGTAATAGTTGAACGGAAGCGACGAAAGCTACTTTTAAACTTGCTCAAAAGGGAATGCGATTCCAAATACCACACCAGGCGCTTGTTGACCATTCGCTCTAGCAGCTTACAGACACAGCGCGTGAGAGCGATGGGTCTGTAGCTAGTGGGGCTAGTTATATATGTCGGAAAAACTCTGAAGGATCTAGAAAATTCCAAATTTTGACACAAATATTGACTCCCAGTGAAAGCTGTCTTTCCTACTGCTCAAGAGGGCAAACAGCTTCGTCGCTTTCAGCGAAAATGGTTAAACTGTTTCAAGTGGCTTGCATATAGTGAAGCCAAAAAAGGAGGGTATTGTAAATTTTGTGTCGTATTTGCACGTAGTGGAGCAGGGATTGGATATCAGGTAAGTGTGCTTTTAGCAATGGATAATTTGATGAAGCAAGTAGCTAAGACAATATCCCTTTCTAAAGTTCATTGACAAATGTGTTTGCGTATTTTAAATTCGCCGTTTTTGTTACATGAACGACGTCATGCATCACTAAACCAAGCGCAATTTGTTAAAATCTCTGCATATGACATATTCTGTTGGGAAATAGTATAAACTATTGAAGACACTAACAATATCTTAGCAACGGTTGCCAAGTATGTTCTTATAGAGTAAGTAAATATGCAGAAGTTACTAAAGTATGATCTATTAACTTGAGACTCAATTATCTCAAAATGAGTTTTTGGCGGTTGGTCCAGCGATGTATAACACACTGTATTTGGTTATACTACAGGGTGCGGCAGGTAAAACCGGCCCGTAAAGTGAACACATAAAATGAAATGTAATGTATTGAATATGACTACTCACCTTCACAGCAGGTGCTGAAAGTGTCCTCCGCCCACTTCAACACACATGTGAGCACGATTGAGGAGATTCATATATACCCTTGTCAGTTCTTGTGTTGTAATGCTATTGGTGACATCCTGGATCCTGGTCTTGAGTTCTTCAATTGTGTGTGGATTTGTTTCGTATACTCTTCCCTTTAACAGTTTCCATAAGTAAAAGTCACACGTGGACAAGTCTGGTGACCGAGGAGGCCACAAGCCTTTGCTGATTGTCCTCTCTGGTATAAACATCTCATGAACAAGGGACTATGATGCAGCTGATGTGTGACATGTTGCACCGTCCTGCTGAAAGTAACATAACTGACGCTTCTCTTCGGTCAAGTGTGTATAAAACTCCTCCAGGATTCCCATATACACGTCACTGTTCACTGTCGTCTCAAAGAATATGGGCCCAATAACGCGCGTGGCGGAAATGGCACACCAAACACCAATCTTCTCATCATGCAAGGGTACCTGGTGAATTGCGTGTGGATTTTCTGTCGACTAATACCGGTTGTTTTGGGAATTTACGTACCCAGACAGGTGGAACCACGCCTCGTCACTCATGATGAGCATTAGTGGATCCAAGAAACCACTGGCAACATTGCTCAACAGCCATGAACAGAAATGCACCCTCTTCTGCAGGTCAGGCTCCTTCAGTTCTTGCACAACACTTATCCGGTACGGTTTTAACTTCAGTCCCCTTAAAACACGTCTGCAACTTCTCTCACTCGCATGAACCTGTTGACTCAATCTCCTGGTTGACTTTCGAGGACTTCTTGTCATTATCTCCTCCACCTGCATCTTTAATTCAGGTGTGCAGACAGATGGTCGTCTGTTCCTGGAAGCATTTTGAACCGATCCTGTATGCCGCCATTTTTCAATCAATTCCTGAATGGTGCTTTTTGCTGGCACAGAACGTCCTGGAAATTTCTCCCGAAATAAATTCTTTGTTTTCACAAAAGATCCAGTGAAAATGAACCCTTCAACAATGGCAACGCACTTGGGTATCGAATACGGCATTATCACACACTGACACTCACCAGGCTTAACACAACGGGGCCTTTTTCTCAACTGGTTTCGAAAGTTTCACTGGCTGCGGCTGCACGTGACTGCTGCAGGTCACGTAAGTCGACCCGACCTCGACACGCCATCTCTTGGTAGGAAGGTAGATTATTTAAGTGTTGCCAGAAACACAATAAACCTGAATATTACGACTGGTCGGTTTTACGTGCCGCACTTTGTATATCGACTACAGGGTCGACGCCAGGACCTTTCGAATGTTTAGCCTTCGGTATACCGGCAGAGATGGAATGGGTCGTGGGTCAAGGGGGTTAAAATTTGTGAGTGAGTCAGTGGGTCGTGGATCAACAGGACGTGATCCACTGCGACCTACCATCCATGACCCACTCTGCTCAGTGCACTGTAGGCAGCATTTTCTGAACACTGGTGAATTTGTCTACGTTTTATTTTCAAGGCATTCATTTTTTCCAACTAAATAACTAACTCTATGGCGTATGGAACTCGAAGATTCAATGCTGCGTTCACAAAAGCTCTCTACTGACTTCTATCCTTAGCCAACTGGATCGTGCCAAGTTATCAGTCCTGGTCCGAAGCTTCTATAAAGGTTTCTGAACAAGTGTCTTTTTTTTTTTTTTTTTTTTTTACAGGATGAGGTTGCTAGCCTCACGCCAAACCCCCGAGCTGGATTACCACTCCTTGTCGTCTCTCCGCTACTGCTTATACAGTATATTCGCAGCTAACCTCTATTTCTAGAGGCCTTCTCCTCGATCCGCAACCTGAAGACGAATCATGCCGCAGTGACAGGAACCCACATTACACGTTTCCTTTTTTCTATTTGTTTCCATTTACTTTCCTGAGATTAGTATAGGTATCTAAGTGAGAAAAGAACTTCAGACACTTTTGGATATTGATATTTCTAATTGTAATAATAGCAACAGGACGTACTACTTGGCTTTCAAACACACCCTGTGCGTTTTTAAGATAAGCTGACTACTAGAAAAAAGAAATATATTTTGAACCACCTGCAGTATATGGATTATTATATAAAAAATGAATGTTACTATATGTGCGTGATCATCACGGCTAAATGGTAAAGCCAAATGAAGTGAGTTTTGGTGTAAAGTTAGGCCTCAATCCCAACTGGGATGTCATCATATCGCTTTCAGTACTCAGCTTTGGAGGCTGGCTTTTAAGGGACCCATGTACTTTCAGTAGATAACTTTCAGAAAATAAGTATGTTCAACGTGTTTTAGACCAGAACCTGTAGTGTTACTTGACAGTAAAGTTTTAATAATAAATGACACGTATATAGATTAAATCATACAGTACTAAGCAAATTACTACAGTATGTTTAATATATCTACATCTTTATTAGGATCATGTAGTTGAACTTATACTAATATTTTAATGTCAATAGAGTCAATGGGCAGAGTACATCCGTCCGTCCCTTACTCCGCATGATAACTCTTTAATGAAAGAGATTTTTTTAAATTCTGTTGTTTTCAATCAATAGCTGAAGTAATTATCTTGGAGAGGCTTGTTAATGGAGGTGATCCACCCATCGGAAGTAGTATAAATTAACCATTTCAGCTTTTAACGTTTATCACCATCGAGCCAAAACTGTGATAGATAACGACAAGCAGTTTCTGCAATCGATTAAGCGTCCCAAAGATACATTTCATCTCCATCCTTAACCCTAATAAAATCGGAAGTGGTAGAAATTCACTACAACTCCAGGTTTCAGTTTAATCTGTATAGACCAGAAACTATTAGAGATACCGAGAAACTATTTCTTTTAATTGATTTAGCATTCTAAGAATAAGTACCATCTTAACTCTTAACTCATTATTCAAACCGGAAGTTGCAGAAATCAACCACTTCCCGTTGTTACATTGATCGATATAGAGTAAAAACGGTAACAGATTACGAATGAATGAATGAATGGGGGTTAATGGGGACGTCAGCAACGAGGCTATATGTCCCCGTCACGATGAACAACGTTGCTCAGGACTGCAAGATTAAAAATGAATTACACGTTAAAACGAAGACAGTGCAAAGGAACGAGAGTGCTGCTAAATGAATAAGAAATGGTAAAAAAGCAAAAGTGTAAGATAAAAGAATAAATAAGATAAAAAGATAACAATAACAATATACAAAAATAAACTTAAAACAAGTGACAAAATATAAAAATTTAGCAGCAATAAAACAAGGACAACAGACTAAAAACAGCTCAGAGAACGTGAGCAACGCCAATAACATGAACAAACTCTAGGACCCGGCAAACAACATCACTATCATCCCCCAAAGCACGGGTAAGAACAGAAGACAGTCCATAACGTTCTCTGAGATCTGAGTATTCAGGACATTCCACAAGAATGTGCTGAATACTCAGGGGAACTATACACTCTTCACAATACGGAGGGTTCAACCTCCGTAGCAAGTAACTATGCGTCAGATGAGAGTGTCCGATACGCAAACGCGCCAGGAGCACTTCATCTCGACGACGAGCGGACGAGGACGAACGCCACTCACCTAGGAGTGGTTTGACTGCATGCAATTTATTCTCAATGGCCTGGTCCCAATCGGCTTGCCAGTGAGAGCGCATCAAGATGTGAAAATAGGAACGAAGATCGGAGCGAGGAAGGCTATCCTCCAGTGCAACCCCGGCCAAGGCGGCGTTCTTGGCGGCTGTATCAGCAAGTTCGTTTCCCCGGATGCCGACATGGCCCGGCACCCAGCAGACAACGACGACACAACCCTGTTGCTGCAATTGATGGCATCTCACAAGAATGTCCTGCACGAGAGAGTGCATACTAAAGGCATTCTGTATACTCAGAACCACGCTCTGAGAATCGGTGCAAACAAGCACACGACGTCATGAAAGCGTGAGAGCATGGTCCAAGGCAAGCTTAAGTGCAGTCAATTCGGCAGTGAACACGGAACACAGGCGATGCAAATTGAATTCTGAGCAGCCCTCGTCGGTGACAAAGGCACAGCCTACAGAATACCCATCCTTAGAACCGTCCGTATAGAACACACTAAAATCGGGGTACTGATCTAACAGTGCGGCAAACTCTTGCTGGTACACCTGGGAACTAGTTTGCTGTTTCGAATGCAGAGACAAACGTAAATCATGCCGAGGTAGACGGAGCAGCCATGGTGGAATAGCACAAAAGCGAACCAACGAAAGAGAGGGCCACACGAAATCGTCGGCAAGAAGGCTCTCGCACGCACGGATGTACCATGGACGTGTAGAGCGAGGACGTGCAGCATAGCGCTCGTATATCCGACCACCACGGAGACATGGTCTACACGGGTGGTCTGGAACACAACGCACATGCGCAGAATAATTAAGGAGTAGTCTACTGCGACGATATACTAACGAAGGTTCATTGGCTTCAGCATACAGGCTGGTGACGGGACTTGTGCGGTAGGCGCCAGTAGAGAGACGAATACCCAGGTGATGCACTGTGTCAAGTTGTCGTAACAGAGAAGCACGAGCAGAACCATAGACAATACAGCCATAGTCTAACTTGGACCGAATTAGACTACGGTACAAACGAAGTAGAACAGTACGATCAGCACCCCACGTGCGGTGGGAAAGGACACGAAGGAGATTCAGAGCTCGAAGACAAGAATATTTAAGATTCCGTACATGTGGTGCCCACGACAAGCGACGGTCAAACACCAGACCCAAGAAACGGACTGTATCAACAAATGACAAACGGGTGCCATCGAGGTACAAGTCCGGGTCAACAACGCACGCACGCTGCCGGCAGAAGTGAACACATTGGGATTTCTCGGTGGAAAAGCGAAATCCAGTCTCATTTGACCAGCGAACGAGACGATTGAGAGTCAGTTGAAGCTGTCGAGTAATGCCGCGAAGGTGGCGGGAGCGACAGAAAATGACAAGATCGTCAACATAAAGCAGACCAGACACAGGAGCCTGGATCAGCGAAAAAACGCTGTTGACTGCGACAGCAAACAACGTGACACTAAGAACACTGCCTTGTGGAACACCATTTTCTTGTACAAAGCGCTCTGAGAGAGTAGAGCCCACACGCACTCTAAAGTGTCGCTCGTGAAGAAAATTCGAAATAAAGTGGGCCATATGCCCACGAAGACCCCAGTCGTATAATTGTTTTAGGATTCCGTAACGCCAGGTGGTGTCATACGCCTTCTCTAAGTCGAACAATATCGCAAGAAGATGTTCGCCGTCGAGAAAGGCGTCTTGAATTTCACCCTCAAGATAAGCAAGATTGTCGGTAGTGGAGCGGAAACGACGAAATCCACTTTGAAATTTGCTCAAAAGGGAATGCGATTCCAAATACCACACCAGGCGCTTGTTGACCATTCGCTCAAGCAGCTTACAGACACAGCTCGTGAGAGCAATGGGTCTGTAGCTCGTGGGGCTTGTTGCGGCTTTCCCTGGTTTTAAGATGGGAAGAACCAGGGCCTCACACCAAGCAGGTGGAAAAAACTCCTCAACCCAGAGGCGATTATACATCTGCAATAATGCAAGCTGAGAATCGCGGGAGAGGTTGCGCAACATATCATAGGAAACACGGTCAAGCCCGGGAGCAGTATTGGACGATTCGCGGAGAGCAGAATCGAACTCAACGAGCGTGAAAGGAGCGTTATAGTCCTCACTGTTGGCAGTACGGAAATTTAACGGGTTTCGCTCCAGCTGACGACGGGAACGAGCAAAGGCTGGTGGGTAGTGGTCTGACTCAGAGATAGTGGCAAAATGGTGGCCCAGTATATTAGCGATCTCTGAGGGATTGGTCTCTAGAACACCATGCATTGTTAAGGCTGGAACAAGAAGTAAAGAAGCGGATCCGTTTAGGGAGCGAACCCGACGCCACACAGTTGACATAGGTGTGCGACTACTAAGGGACGAAACGTAATTCTTCCAGCTTTGGCGCTTCGAAAGCTTTACCAGACGTCGAGCACGAGCACGTAGAATGCGGAACTGCTGAAGATTTTCTTCTGTAGGATGACGATTAAAAGTGGCGAGAGCGCGCCGACGGGCCTGTAGAGCCTCACGGATTTCCGCAGACCACCAAGGAACACGCCGGCGGCAAACGGCGCCACCGCATTCTGGAATGGAACCATGAGCAGCGTCAAGAACAGTCTGCTCAAAAGCCTCAGCCACAACAGCTACAGGGAGATCATCACGACAATGAAACTCACTGAGCTCACGGAATTTACGCCAGTCAGCACGCTTCAGATTGAAGCGCCGGAGAGGAAAAGAAGGAGGAACAGGGAGACCTTCAATAAACAACGGGAAGTGATCACTGCCACAAAGATCAGGATGCACTCTCCATGTCAATGAGGTCAAGAGACCAGCACTGCACATGGAGAGGTCGATACAAGAATATGTGCCATGGGCAGTGGAGAAATGAGTAGGACTGCCATCGTTAAGGATAAGCAAGCCACTCTCCGCAAGAAATTCGGTGACCTCGCGGCCACGACCGTCAGTACGGACAGAACCCCATAGACGGTGATAAGCATTAAGGTCTCCTACAAGCAAGACTGGCGGCTCAAGCTGATGGAAGAGCTGAAGCAGATCGGCGGTGCTAAAGGCTTCAGATTGAGGAACGTACACTGAACAAACTGTAAGCGGGCGAGAAAAGTGTACGCGCACCGCAACGGCTTGCAGTCTGGATAATATGTAAATTTGCTGGGAATGAACAGAATCGGAGGCACAGACTGCCACGCCGCCAGCAGCGTGGGCAGCGTCTGGCTTATCACATCGATACATTGTATACCCAGAAAGAAGAAAAGACTGGGTAGACTTAAAATGGGTTTCCTGCAAGCAAATAAGTACAGGCGAGTGGTCAGTGATCAGTCGGGTTAATTCCTCACGGTGACCACAGAAGCCATTGAGGTTCCATTGAAGAAGCGCCATACTGGAAAAGATTAACGTTTGAGGCGAACTTTCCCACGGGGTCCAATAACAGCCCACTCGGAGTCCATAAGTTCGTCCTCCACCATATCAGACTTGAGCGAAACGGCAGGAGGCTTACGAACTGGCGTAGATTTTGTTCTTTTGGGAGTGAGAACAGTCTCGTTTAGCCGACGAATATGTTGGCTGAGTTTAAGTCCGCCTATATAAGGTGATCGGCGATGGGCCGGAGTACGCCGAAGAGCACCACTAACAGAAACACGTGGGGTTCTGGGAAGTTCGCTTGTCGTTGCAACTGGGGTCTTCGTGTCACAACTATTATTCTCTGGGACCGAGTCTGTCTGGGTGGAAACGTCAGATGTCTGGGTGGCTACAGATTTTCGAGAACTAGCTGCAACAGTAGCGAATGGAACAGAAAGCGAAGGGACGCTTTCTTTCAGACGACGCTTAGCGTCAGCAGCAGAAATCTTCCCAACAACCATGAGTTCTCGAATACGCTTCTCGCGCTGAAAGGCTGGACAGTCCCGAGACCAAGCTGAATGCTCACCCTTGCAGTTGACACAGAAGAGCTTGGCTGCGTTGCAGGGATCCGCACCATGACTACCCTGGCCACAAATCGCACAAAGAGCAGCACTCGCATTACACGAGGTGCTGGTGTGCCCATAATGTTGACATTTAAAGCAGCGCAAGGGACTAGGAATATAGGGCCGAACTTTCAAACGATAGTATCCAGCCGTGACGTACTCTGGAAGCGTGGGCAAACTGAAAGTAAGAATCAGGGACTGCGTGGCGACGAGTTCACCTGACTTCTTACTTTTGATTCGAGCTACATCGATAACGTGTTGGTCCGCTAACTCTGACTTAATTTCCTCTTCGGTTGCATTGAGGAGATCCCAACACGATATTACCCCTTTAGAAACGTTCAGCATACGATGTGGTTCGACTGACACGTTCACCGGTCCAATAGATGTTAACTTAAGTAGCTTCGCCGTTTGCCTCTCATCTGTCGTTTCCACCAATAAAGTGCCATTACGCAACTTCTTCATATCTTTAACCTGTCCGGCGTGGTAGGTGATAACTTTATGAATAACAAAAGGGGACAAGCCCTTAATAGCACTCGGACGGTTTGCATCAGAATTGGCACTATCAACGTCTTTATCTTTAATTACAAGGTATCGGACAACAGGGGTCGCGATACTTGTCTTTTCCACTACTTCAGTTTCACATTGTTTGGGCTTCTTCCGTGAGGGAGAGGCCGGATCTGAGTTTATAGTTTTAGTACCCATAAAAGTTTAATTTTAAACAAAAATTTATAAAGGGAAAAAAGGGTGTGAGGTCACACCGGGGAGTTAATAGGGGAACTTACGCTACCCCCTGGCCATCCCTTCAGCACGCCCAACACCTTAGGATCAGCGTGGGGCCGACGCGGTCAAGGGGAATGGAAGTGCAAAAACCATTCCCGTCGACAAAAACGCGTGGCCCCGGAAAAAAGAAGGAGTGAAACAAAACAAAAGAAACCTGGCAAACAAAAAGATAGGCCCCCACCAGCCCAGGAAAAACAAAACAAAAGGTGCGGATTTTTTTGGGTTTTGATTTTTTTTTGTTTTTTATATTATTTTGACTTTTGCATTTTTTTTTTGATTTTATATTTTCAAAGACTCAACACGCCGAACATCACAAACACTGGACGCAGACAACATTAGGCCGGGTGGGTGCACGTCCTCCCCAAGTGGAGGAAGACGTCCACTAGACCTGCCTCTTCCCGACTCCCACCAACCACCCGCGAGTCCGGTAGCGGTATTAGCGGCTGAGAGGGCGTGCAATGATATGAAGATGAGGGGTGATACATGAATGAAAGATGAAGCCGCCCTCTCAGCTCCACCCCCTCCCCGACGATGACGGTCCGCTACATGGAGGGGGAACAGATTACGAAAATTATTAAGTGCCCCAAGAATATATTCCGCCTCTACCCTTAGCTCTCTACCGAGACCGGAAATGATAGAAATACACTACCACTTTCGGCTTCTCGCTATCTACATAGATCGAAACTGTAATAGATAGCGAGAAGCGTTTTTTCCTTTTTGGAATCGAGTTCACGTTCTAAAAAATTACCATCTTTTCTCTTAACTCTCTGTTGAAACCGAAAGTGGCGGAAATCAATCTTATTTTACTACAAGTATAAACTCTTTAGTCAATGGAGAGAAGGGTGTGGATCATTGGTCAGAGTTGATGAAGATGGGTTTTGGTCGGTGGTGGGTGGAAGTGGGTCACAGAGGGTTAGAGTGGAATCTCGGGATAAGTTAACCCACACCATCTCTGCCTGCTGCTGAGCAATATTTGTCAGTATAGCTGCTGCTAACTGTAACATTTTCTTGGCCAGACTAAAAAACTCAGCATCAGTAGGTACATTTTTAAAATTAATTTTATTACTAGTATTCATGTGAATAAGTTCTTTGTACATAAATTACCCTATAAGATTTGAGGAGCTCTGCACCCAAACGCACTTCGTCTACCTGTGGACAAAATAAATTTTATTACTGATTAACTCTAATTAAATAGCTGTACATTGATCTGTGTAATCCGTTTGGTTCAAAAATGATCCTGTCACTTTGAAAAAACATGTGTGAATGTGTATGAAATACCGCGTTTAAATAAGAAGGTATTGATTTCACATGTACTTTTTTTTTTGTCTCCTGAAAATTTTTATTTAATGGAGTATGTGCGTTTTGATTTGGAGCTCTCATTTCCCTTTTAAAATTCAGTGTGAGAAATATGGCACATTGTGGTATTATAGCTTTTCAGTTTAGTTTTAAACGCGAGTGTGTCAGTAGAGCAACTTAACGTTTTTTTTCTTCGTATGTTTTTTTAGCCTTTGAAGTCATTGGTGAAGGAGCCAATGATGAGGTATAAGAAGGCATTAGAAGAATTACGTTATCACGAGAGTACAAAATACCATCTCTTTGCGGCAGAAAGAGGTACTCAATTTCTTTTGGACATGAAAGAAGGAAATACCAGATAGTCAGTGTTATTCTGGACAGGAAAAAGATGGAAACAATAGCATCAAATAGACAACCAATTATTAAGACAATTTTGTACTGCGCTAGAAATAACTTACCATTAAGAGGACACAGAGATGATGGGCCTCTCCTATCTGACGAAACACGAGATAATTGTTTAGTTCGTAAGGAAGGTATATTCAGAAGCGCGTTAGCTTTCATGTTAGATGCTGGGAAAAAAATTCTGCAAGAGCATTTAGAAAAGCGGGGAAAAACTGTACTTTCGTAAGCAAAACTATTCAGAATGAAATAATATCATGTATTGGTGAAGTTATACGTTCTTCAATTGTCAAAGATGTAAAAAGGTCCAACGTATATTCGGTTATCTGTGACGAAAGAACTGATATTAGTAATAAGTCTCAAATGACTTTATATGTGCGGTATGTTGATCTGACTGATTTTGTAATCAAAGAAGATTTTCTCGGATTGTTAGAACTGACGTCAACGACAGGTGAAGCCGTTAAGAAAGTTTTACTGGAGGAACCGGGGAGATTAGGTTTAAGTATGGAGCACCTTCGTGGTGCTAGTATGGCAGGAAAAGTAAACGGTGTTCAGGCTCGTATTTGAGCAGAACAGCCTCTCGCAGTTTACACACACTGTTTTAGCCACTCTTTAAACCTATGTGTAGGTAAATCATGCGAAGTTTAGTGTATCAGAAATATGATAACTAACGTTGGAAGAATATCAGCATTCCTGTCGGAATCATCAAAACGCGCGAATGCCTTAGAAACGGTCATTTCTGAGTCTGTTATTTGTAGCACAAAAAACCTGAAAGCACTTTGTGTGACATGTTGGGTAAAAAGACATGAATCCATAAATACATTTGTAGAACCGCAGTATTTCCTCATATTGTGGCAACACTTGAGTACTTAGAAGAAAATGAGTACAGTGATGAAGTGTACAGCAGTGCTTCGAGCTACAGTGCTACGGTAAAACGTAGCGACTTTATTGTCTCACTGGAAATTGTAGCTTACTGTTTCTCCTTCAGTTAAGCTAAGTAAGAATCTACAGAGCCCAAAATTAGATCTATCGGCTGCAATTACGAATGTGAGAAATATTCAAGTATTCGAAGAAATAAGAGAAAATGTACATGTAGAATTCTCGTCTATATTTAATTCGGCGTGTAAAAGAGCTGATGATATAGGGAAGAAATTAAAGTTCCAAGAACCGGTAGTAGATCAACGGATTGGGAAACCTCGAGAAACCCTAAGAAGTATTTCCAAAGGACAATATTCATCCCTTTCCTTCATCATTTTATTCAGCAGCTAAAGAATAGATTTGATAATAGATTAGTGCAAATCTTACCTCTTGAGGGACTGATTCCTGGAAATCGACACCGCTATGATGACTCTACGGTGCTACAAGCTGCATTAATATACGAAAGAGATTTGCCTGAAAGCCCAAGTGAATTAAAAGCTACGTGCTGAGCTTACTTTATGGAAGAGAATGTGGAACAAAGCAGAAGAAGGGAAGCAAGAGATACCTGATACTGCAGTAAATGCACTGCAACACTGCAACGAATTTTATCCCAATATAGGAATTCTTCTGCAAATATTTGCTACTGTACCAGTTTCGACTGCTTCTGCAGAAAGAAGTTTCTCAACACTGCGACAACTACAAATATACTTGAGGAGTACAATGTCAGAAGAACGACTGAATCACAAACACTAAAAGTTAAACATACCAAACAAAAATAACTTTCAACATACAAACTACTAAGGAATAAGATAGAAGTAAACAACTTAACACAATAAATTCAAGTCTTAATAAAACCATTAGTAAATGCTTACCAGAAGGAACGAGATGGGCAAATATATGTTGAGTGTGATTAATTCAGCCGTAGAATATGAAACCTATACAAAGGGGAAAAGCCAGAGTTAATGTAAAGTCTAAGTGACTAGAGCTGGTAAATACATAGGGGAATAGACCTGATGATTTTTACTAAGAATTGCTAATATAACTGCACCACCAACATTAAATTTATTAGGAGAAATTAGTCTGTTAAACAGAATTGTTGGTTGATCTTGGTTGGGAATGGCCTTGTTTTCTCTAACATTCATAAAGAAAGAAATGTTGATGTGGAAGAAGTTATAAATACATTTTCTAGAATGAAGCCCAGGGGAATGGAGTTAAACGATTGGACAAAAGATTGAACAATTTGCTAACAACTTTTCAGTACTGTATTTCAGCACTTCGTTCAATTATCAATGCAAGCCTGTGTACTTATATACTACAGTATTTTCAATGTTAGTATTTTATTATAATAAGAGCATGTAATGTATATTCTTTAGTGCATATATCGAATACGTGTTGGCCCATTTGTTTATTTAGGATGATGATATATTATTAATATTTTATTATAATTAGAATATGTACTGCATACTCTTTAGTACAGATATCGAATACGTGTTGGTCTGTTTGTTTATTTAGTATGATGATATTATTATTGTTTTATTATAATTAGAGTATGTAATGTATATTCTTTAGTACAGCCTCCTCAATGTAGCGGACCGTCATCGTCGGGGAGGGGGTGGACCTCAGAGGGCGGCTTCATCATTCACTCACCTGTCATCCCTCATCTTCATCTTTTGCATGCCCTCTCAGCCGCGAATACCGCTACCGGACTCGCGGGTGGTTGGTGGGAGTCACGAAGAGGAAGGTCTAGTGGACGTCTTCTTCCTCTTGAGGAGGACGTGCACCAACCCTGCCTACTGTTGTGTGTGTCCAGTGTTTATGTTGTACGAAGTGTTTAGTCTTTGAAAATATAAAGAACAAAAAAAATCGAAGAACTAAAACTAATGTAAGAAAACGAGTGAAATTAAAAATACAGCAAAAAATCCGCACCTTTTTGGTTTGCTCTTCCTGGGCTGGTAAGGGTCTATATTTTTGTTGGCCAGGTTTCTTCTCTTTTGTTTCAGCTTTTTTTTTCGGGGCCACGCTTTTTTGTCGACGGGAATGGCTTTCTTCCACTCCCATTCCCGTTGACCGCGTCAGCCCCACGCTAATCCTAAGGGTGTGGGCGTGCTGAGAGGATTGCCAGGATAGCATTAGTTCTCCGCGTTAACGCCCCATGTGTGACCTCACACCCTTTTTTCCTTTCTAAATGTTTTCCTAAAATTTGCTTATATGGGTACAAAAACTTTAAAATCTGATCCGGGCTCGCCCTCACGGAAAAGCCCAAACCCAGTGAAAGCGACAAGTATCGACGCGCCCGTCGTACGATATCTTGTAATTAAAGATAAAGATGTTGATAGTGCCGCTTCTGATGAAAACCGTCCGAGTGCTGTTAAGGGCTTATCCCCTTTTGTTATTAATAAGGTTATTACTTACTACGCCGGACAGGTTAAAGACATCAAGAAATTGCGGAATGGAACTTCATTGGTGGAAACGATCGATGAAAAGCAAACAGCGAAGCTACTGAAATTAACTGCAATTGGACCTGTGAACGTGTCAGTAGAACTTTATCATTTCCTGAACGTCTCTCGAGGGGTGATATCGTATCCCTCGAGGGGTGATCTCATCAATGCCAGCGAGGAGGAGATTAAGTCGCAGTTAGCGGACCAACATGTTATAGATGTACCTCGCAGAAAAAGTAAGAAGTCAGGTGAACTCGTCGCTACCCAGTCACTGATTCTTTCAGTTTGCCGATGCTTCCAGAGTATGTAAAGGCTGGTTACTATCGGTTGAAAGTTCGGCCCTATATCCCTAGTCCTTTGCGCTGCTATAAATGTCAACATTTTGGGCACACCAGCACCTCGTGGAACGCGAGTGCTGCTCTTTGTGCCAATTCTGGCTAGGTTAGTCATGGTGCGTATCCCTGTAAAGCAACGAAGCCCTTTTGTGTCAACTGCAAGGGTGAGCATTGTGCTTTGTCTCGGGATTGTCCAGCCTTTCAGCGCGAGAAGCGTATACTGGAGCTAATAGTTGTTGAAAAAATTTCTGCGGTTGATGCTAAGTGTCGTTTGAAAGAAAGCATTCCTTTCTCGTTTTCTATTCCATTCGCTACTGTCGCAGTAAGTTCTAAGAAATCTGTATCAACCCAGACGTCCGACGTTTCCACACAAACCGACGTTGCCCCAAAGCCTAACTGTGATCCCAAGACCCCAGTTGCAGCGACAAGTGAACTTCCCGGAACCCCACGGGTTTCTGTTAGTGGTGGTCTTCGGCGTACTCCAGTTTATCGCCGATGACCTTATATCGCTCTCCTCTGGCTGAACGAGACGGTTCTCCCTCCAAAAAGAGCAAAATCTACGCCAGTTCGTAAGCCACCTGCAGTTTCTCTGAAATCTGACATGGTGGAAGACGAACTGATGGATTCCGAGTGGACTGTTATTGGTCCTCGTGGGAAGGTTCGCCTTAAACGTTGACATCTTCCAGTATGGCGCTTCTTCAGTGGAACCTGAATGGCTTCTGTAGTCACCGTGATGAATTGACACAACTAATATTCTACCACTCGCCGGTTCTCATCTGTTTGAAGGAAACGCATTTTAAACCTACCCAGTCTTTCCTTCTTTCTGGGTACACTATGTATCTGTGTGATAAGCCAAATGGTGACCATGCTGCTGGCGGCGTGGCGGTCTGTGTCTCGGATTCTTTTCATTCTCGGTTTCTTCTCAGTTACCTTGTGTGCCCCCTGCAGGCAGTTCCGGTGCGAGTATTTTTTCCTCGCCCGCTTACAATTTGTTCATTATACGTTTCTCACTCAGAAGTCTTTACCACCGTCGACCTGCTTCAGCTCTACCATCAGTTCGAGCTGCCAGTCTTGCTTGCAGAAGATCTCACTGTCTATCATCGTTTGTGGGGCTCTGTTCGTACTGACAGTCATGGCCGTCAGCAACGGAATTTGTTGAGTAGAGTGGCTTGCTCATCCTAAACGATGGCAGTCCTACTCATTTCTCCACTGCTCATGGTACCCATTCCTGTCTCGACTTCTCCATGTGCAGTGCTAGCCTTTTGCCTTCACCGACATGGAGGGTGCATCCTGATCTTTGTGGCAGTGATCATTTTCCTTTCTTCATTGACGGTCTCCCTGTCGCAGCACAACACACACTTGCAACATTAGCTTTTCCTCCGCCACGTTATTATTTTATTTTCCTGATACTTTTGTCTACTACACACTAATGTCAAACATAGCAAACTTTCCTCGCAAAAGAATGAGGATTGGTAAAGAATGAATCATATTCTCGTTTGTGGGAAAATTCAATCCTAAATTGATGTGCTAAACATACTCTTTTCCATTTAAAAATATTATGTGATATCCAAGATGGCTGTCATTATGTCCACGCCCTCACTCACTTCAGTTTTCGCATCAATACACCTGCAAACTTTTACTTTTCTATGTCTACGTGTGTCTTTGCCTGTCCAGATACTTTGGTCTAATAGATACAAATGTCAAACGTAGCAACCTATCTCGCAAACGAATGAAGATAGATTTTTTTTTTTTAAAGTGATTTCTTTTTTCTCATCTGAGGGAACACTCTAGCCTAAATTGATGTGTCAAACCCACCTCTTTCCATTCAAAAGATATTGTGTGATGTCAAATATCGCAGAATCCAAAGTATTTGCCATGAAGTCCATATCCCATTCAATGTAGTTTTCGCATTAATACCCATCTACAATATTTACTTTTCCTCCGTCCGTACGTATCGTTATTACTGGTCTGTCGTAATATTTCTACTAACCCTATATTTTTTCCACATATATGTTGTTTCAACGCAAATAAATCAGGTATGTCCACGTAATATTTTCACCTAATAAGTATTTTTATACTTCTGAATTTTTGCAGGCTATATCTGAGATTTCTTGACGTGGGGCCTTTTTGCCACGGGCCCTTTTGACCGGGGCTCTTCTGACTAGGGTGCTTTTGAATAAGGCCTTTGTGTCCTCGCCCTTTTGTTCTGGACCTTCTGACGTGACACCGGTTATAGGAGAGGAAGAGATCATATACAGAGGTATAACAGTTATTTAATGCTACATTTTCAAAACGTAACCCAATTTCGAAGTCAACTGTCTGAGAGACCATTCAACATTTTGCAGCAATGTACCGTATGCGATCAGGAAGGCCAAAATAATGTAGCAATTTGGCAGCTTCTTTGAATTTACAATCTTTTGTGGAAATTCCGCATTCATTGATAACCAGAGTTGCTAACAAGCTAGGTCTCTCCCAGAGTTCAGCGCAAAGAATTTTTGTACGCTATAAGCCTTATGTAAAGTCATTCTGAAGTATGATTAGTACCATACTAAAGAGTTCGATTAACATATGTTTCCTGCAGTAGTTAAACCTTTAGTATGACGCTAATCATACGGCAAAGCGACTCTGCATAAGGCAGTATAAGTTTCAACCCTAGGAGAATGCGTTTAGTCCATGAAATAATGGAAGACGACTTTGATCACCGCATTGAATTTTGCGAAGTAATGATATGAAATATCGATGACAGCAATATTGTCGTAAATGACATGGTATTCTCTGGCAATTTTCAGACTTTCAGTTTAACGTCCCACATTATGCTCTTTAGGATAACGATAATTAAAGCAAGTGAATGATGATGAAAGAACGGGTAAAATCAAAAGAAAACGAGGTACCCCCGGGAAAACTCACGGGTACAATATTGTCCACTACAAACTTACTTGGCCGGGAATCGAACAAGTAGTCCTACACACCAGAACTAAGCGCTCTACTACTGAACCACCGTGCCCCTCCCTCCGGTATTCCTTGATTAAGCGATATTTACCTTATATCGTCTGGTGGACCGAAAAAATTATCACTATTGGAGCGATGAAAACCCACATTGATGGGATGTTATTTCCAAGAACAGAAGTACAGAAGCTACTGACAGAAATAAACTACATTCTTAATTAGAAATATTACGATTGATATAACAGATGTAAAATTAAACGTACAAATACAAAATATTTTTTTAATATGAACTGTGGTTTAATTAGGAATACAGCTGGTAAATAATAATATTATACTACAAAGGTATTCAGAAGTCTTGCTGTAGGAAATATAAATATATAGAGATTATTATTATTAGTATCGAATTGAAAATTCAGTGGTGCATCTGAAATAGGGTAAAAGATCAGAAAAAAAGTACGTATAGCCAACAAGCGGTAAGAAATGTGTGAAGTATTAAGGGCTTGCGAAGAGGGTGCCAGGTAAACATGATTGGGAGCCACTGATATACGATATTCCATTGTGGATGACCCCTTCTGTACACGTCGTTCTTTTTCTGGGCCTTATTGGCATGGAATCAAATAAAAAATAATGAAACAAGAAGTATATTATAAACAAAAAATCCTTCCTAAAAACTATTAGATATATTTTCTGAAATTATATATATAACAACTTGACTTCGGTGAATATTACATTATTCTTATTATATATTAACGGTGCTAACCTAACAAGAAGCCTTATAATGTTTTAAAAACGGCTTAAAAACAAATGACAAACATTACAAACAAATAGCATTTGTTTATACTTTCTGTTGCATCTCATTAGATATTATACATATATAATTATTTTACATTAGAGTATATTTTCTGAACAACATTACATTATGATCATTATATTTTAGAAGTACCAATGTTGCATAAACCTTACAATAAGATAAATAGAGTGAAAACAAAAGGCAAATATTACTAACAAATGTGTTTTTGAGATAAACCTTATATTACATTTATTATATTTGAAAGGTACTTACTTAATATGAATCCTTAGAAAGAAAAATCTTCATATCTTGTCGATTAAATTATATATATATATATATATATATATATATATATATATATATATATATATATATATATATATATATATATATATATATGTGTGTGTGTGTGTGTGTGTGTGTGATTTGGGCCCAAAAGGGCCAATGTCACTTTTTGGCAAAAAAAAAAGAGATATCAAATTTTAACGCCTATAAATGGATATTTTCTTTTGCAAGGTAAGGAATTGTTAATATGATTAGTATGTATATTCCAAACTGCTTCGTGTTGACATTAGCCCTTTTAGTGCCAAGTCGCAGATATATAAAGTATGTTTACTTTCATTGAAAAATTCTGGCTAGTTTCATCTGTTTTCAAATTCTTCCAACTTATATTAGACATAAGATTATTATCATTTTTGCTTGCCAAATATGATTGACATTTTTCTCAAAGTGCTTACGTGGATTGCAAATTAAAATTGTGAGCCAAGCCACGAAGATAGTTCCCTAAAGGTCTTTGAGCATACACCTGTACAATAGTACCTACTCGACTTGCAGTTACTCTGTATTTTTTCTGCCGGTGGGTAATTCTTGTCTAGCAACTTCATTTAATTTGACCAACAGAATGCTCCTTTAACTGTGTATATTCGACAATAACCGTTTGCAATAAGGTAAAATGCGTTCGCTATATAATTTTATGATAAAATTACGCGCATATCTTTATTTCATAGTTCTCCCATATTCACTTTCTAATATTCGGCGACAGTTGCCATCGAAATTCATAGACTCATACGAATAATAATAATAATAATAATAACATAATTACAATATCAATTACGTAAACTACCTTCGAATAAAGAAAAATAAATGTCACGTTGGGATTCGAACTCGGGTCACTGAAATGGCAGTTCTCTGCTTTCACACTTGATACAAAGATAAGAAAATAAACTATTTCCACACGTGTTGATGCAATTTAAAGAATGCGAAAAGGTCTGCCGGCTTTTCTTCTTTAGAAATTAGAAGTTACGCTGAGGAAGAATTGTAGTAATGTAAATCGGGACCAGTTAAAAACGATGAGGTAGCCTCATCTTGAAGAACGCTTCGCGATTATGTACTCACTGACGAAGGTCTATATCACTTGTTTTTGAGTTAAAGAAGGAAACCTCGAGTTAGTCATTGTGACACTCATAAGGAACCTCTCCTTATACGAGTATTTTTTGTACTGTCTTTCGTGCAATGCTTTTAACTAGCTAATAGTTTAGGCGGAAGGTGAAGTGACGAGGTAGAACGCGTCGCATTACCGCATTGAATTTATATTCGGCGGACCTGCGTTCAAATCCCGGTCAGGTTCTAGCTTTTTCAAATGTTTCGATTTCAATTTCAATACATAATCAGTTTGATAAGCAAGATTTTCTCTCCTTCAGAAAGAGCAAGATGTTGGAATGAGGAAAATTGGAGGTCTCTCAATAAAGGCAATCATTTACTAAGTTATTTCCAGGAGTTGTTCTAGATTTGATATTTTCAGCTACTTTCAAGCATTTTCTGATTTATGTGTGATCAGTGTTTTTTTATTTCTTTAAATATACAATATATAGTGAAATAATACATTACATAAACAACAATATTGAGATTAATATATGATGTTCATTGGACAACACGCTCTGAACCGGAGAGGTTCATCTCAGAATGGAGAAATGTTTCGTGCGTCATCTACTCACAATTTTACTTGCATAAAAACTGGACTCAGTGCTACCAACTGCTGTCAGTGCCGAGAAAAGTTACGTGTAATTTGGGTTGCATCTGTCTAGGCGTTCTCACAACTGCAAATTACCTGGACTCCAAGTTATGGAATTAGAGCACTTAGTGGGAGATACTTTTGTGGTTGGCTGTACATAGATTTTCCTAACATGAGTAACACTATCTGCTGTTCATCTAAAATATTCCAAGTAATTTTTCCTCTTTTTCTTTCCTTTTCTTTCTTACTCCCGAATTTTGCGCCACCTCACTTCGGCAGCCACGGCCGTTGCCCCACTCATCCGCACCACGACACGGCACTGATTAATACCTACCTGCAACACTTTTCTCTGTTCACATGAATCATAGTCAAAGTTATTACGTCAGCCCAGTTACAAACACTGTATAGAGATCCACATGTACATTCTTTCAACACAAATCAGGTGGTGTCCTCTGAATACTTTTAATCTAATAAGCATTTTTATATTTCTCATGCTTTTCAGGGTATGACTCACGGCCTTTTGACGCAGGGCACTTTTCACTCGGGGCCTTTTATCGCTGGGCCGTTTTGACTAGGGCCCTTATGACCGGGGCTCTTTTGACGCGGGGCCGTTTTGATTCGGGCCTTTTTGTCTTCGCCCTTTTGTCCGGGCCCTTCTGACGTGACACCGAACTAGAGCACTTTCTGTACTTTTAGATTGCATCTTTTACATTGCGCACACAAGTGCTAAAAAAACTGATTCGAATAAAGCGTATCTCTTCACAGTGCATGAAGTAGAAAGTTCATTAAATATGAAGGAAACTGGTTGCATAAAATATTAATAAATAGATCAGGATATTTAGAATATTTAATGTATAGTAAATATTATACATTATACACGATTAATGTAAAACAGGAATTAAAATAACAATAAAGCATAATTAAACACAAAGCATAATGCAGGTTGCTCTAGTAATAAGAAACGTATCAGCAAGAAAATTATACTTAAAAATTATATTTCTGACATAGAAATTTCAACTTAATAATAGGTTACTAACATTTGAAATTACAGGTTGTTCCAAAATGTTTGTATCCCGTTAGAGCGGATACAAAAAATGTTCATAAAAAGCTTTCGAAGAGCATATTTGCCAATTGGAAACACGTGTATATGTATTGCCACTGTACATGCATATGTTGCTTTTTTAAGTGTGGTTTGTGCTTGCTAAAGATTAGTTGCAATTTTTTTAACATCTAGCAATTTTAATCCTAGGCTAAGGAAAGGGTGATGATGAAATTGAACGAAATAATGAGTTAAAGAAATGGGAGAACTCCAAGAAACTCATGCATACGATATTTATCCACTACAAAGCTCACTTCGCGATAGCTAGGATCGAACAAGAGACCTCATGTCCCAAAGGTGAGTCATTTACCACTAAGGCACCAAGAACCTGTTACAAATTAATATTGTTATAGCAAGGAAATAAAAGTGAATTAATAAATAGTTAATCACTACTACTCCGACTAATTCGTCTCCTTCTGTCATTATTATTATTATTATTATTATTATTATTCACCACTTTCCACGTCACCCAGGAGGTACGGTGATCAAACGCGTTCACCACTTCTGCTTGAAATATTCATATAGTGTTTCCAGTTCAGTCTCTTAAATAAGAGTAAAAAAATTCTAGAATTCTCCAAAAATCATTACTTTTATCATTTCGTTAAAACTTAAATGCATCAACAAATGCATTTATATATATATATATATATATATATATATATATATATATATATATATATATATATTTAAACAAGAATATATGAACACTTCTCAAGCATGGCAGGTGTCCCCAATAGGCCTATCTCAAATTTAAATTCGTTACAACTTTTCCGCCACTATTTGGTATTCTAATTTCTTTTCACTTTCGTTATTTTTAGATATTAGCAAAGGTTTCCAGTTTCTTTTTGTTTCGTTTTTCGTGTGATTGTTTCGTCATTTAATTTCTTGCAATAATTATTCAGCAATACGTTTGACGATGACCAAATAATCATTTCAAATTCTTTTTCGCGGGCGTGTCCTTCGCATACATCCAAAGCTTCTAAAACCTCATGCCGTAACACAACGTCTAAAGTAATTTTTATCGCAACACTTCTTTGATTATGAATTTTCAAGAATTCACTCTCAAAATCACAACACAATTTTTGAATAATAATGTAAATATATACAACAGCATGAACAACACTTTCTTGGGGATACATTAGTCTTCCTCTGTCAAGATTGCTAATTAAGGAGAATGAAACATCCATTTCATCATTTGATGTTAAATTATTTTTTACAAGAATTGCATCTTATTCTTTTCAATACCACGGGGATACAGTAACCACCAATATACGTCAGTACTGGCAAAGACTCTGTAACTTTTGCAATGTCACTTTCTGTTACATCAATGTGAAAGGGAAATGTATCATCCAGTGATCTAATTAGGTCGTAAAGTCGTCCTTCCAATCAATCTCCATTATTGGAATATTTCCATGATGATTTGGTGATAATGATATGATAATTGTAATTGGTAACTTCAAACAAAGAATGTGTGGTTAGCGTTAACGCCCCCATGCTTCTAGCCAATCTAAAAATCTTGAAAGAAATTGATACTTCTCATCCGAGTCAGAACTAGTTAAAGGTGTTCTGAAGGCATCGTTCAATTGAAATCCTTTACATGGCGTTTTTACGTTTACATATCCCACCATCGACATATAAGTTTTATGTATTCTGCTGTTTCTTTGAAATGTGGTAAATTGTGCTTCTCGCTTAGCTGCAAAAGTGCTTGTGCAACAAATTGATTGAATACTTTAAGCACAAGTTTGACATCCTGTTTCTCTAAATTACTCGGAAAGAGAGATTGCAGGGTCAAATCATAGCCAAATTTAACCAAACTATTCTTCTCAATATCATACCATTTTTGAAGAGTTCAAATTAACGCTGTATAATGATTGCTGTCGCTAAAATCAGTTGCGTCAAATAGCGGATAAAACATAGCCTTTTCTGGATTCTTTTGGTTTCTCCAATTATATCTTAGTGACTGCAGGAAGTAGACAGTATCAATAATAAAAAAAACAAAGGTCTACTTTTGTCCATTGGGTGAGGATAAACTATATTAATGCTAGGTGGTGTTACGAAGAGAGACATGGATTTTCTACTTATGGAATTGTCACTAATAACGGTAAATACAAAGAAATCAATTTCTTCTAAGCCGCATATGACCTTCTTCAAAAATAAATGCAATATATCAGCTGCAATTGTTTTTACAGGAACTATGTGCACTACCTCTTTGAATGGAGACAAAATACTGCGAATCATAAACACATAGGCACCAGTTGCAGCATTGTTGCAATCGAAGGACATTCCACAAATATTGCCCCCTTTGTAACCCAAATACGATTTTGTGTGTGTTTCATCCATCATGAGAATTACTTTCTTATCTTGACGAGAAAGCATGGAATATTTTAGTTTTATGTACTGTAGGGAACCATTCTCTGATTGTTCATCCTGAGGATTTGTGTGGAGTGGTAAACAGACATTCCGTATTATTGAAGGATGAGGTAATATTGTATAACAACTACGTCGTAGAAACCTATAGGCGTGAGGAAACATTGAATGTAGAAGTGCAGCAAATATTGCAATATCGGGGGAGTACCATAAATGAAACTTATTGGAAGCTATTAAGGATAATTGTTCAGATATAAACCCAATAATATTTGCATGATTGTCAAATAATTTCTTATGAGAATTTAGGAAACCTCTAGTTAAAGAAACTACTTCCTCAATGTTACTCCTACTTTTAAAAGGTTTATGTGATGTTTTCATTTCATCTAGAATGTTGTTGATTACTGAAGGTGAACGCCCAACATATTTCAATGCTATTTGCCCAATGAAGCTGTAACTTTCAGTTTCTCGTTTATAACAACCGAGAGCAAAATATCTGGAACTGGGTTTATTTCCACATTAATAAAGACTGTGCATTGTTGTTTTGAAATTACAGTCCAAAATTATTGGGTATTTAGCAAATCTTATCTCTTTTGAAGCTCGTCTAAAGAACTAAATAGTCTCAATTTATCATACTGTCCTGATGAAATTAAGTATAAAATCAGGGCATAAATCTACAAAACGAGACCAGAAATAATAGAAACGAGACTTGCGACGATACCCTAAAGAAGGTTCACTGGCTTCAACATACAGGCTTGTAATGGGACTAGTACGGTAGGCGCCAGTACCAATACGAATACCCAGGTGATGCACTGTGTCAACTTGTCGTAACAGAGAATCACGAGCAGAACCATAGGCAATACAGCCATAGTCTAACTAGAACCGAATTAGACTACGGTACAAATGAAATAGAGCAGTACGATCATTGCCCCATGTGCGGTGGGAAAGGACACGAAGGAGATTCAGAGCTCGAAGACAAGAGTATTTAAGATTCCGTATATGTGCTGCCCACGACAAGCGACGGTCAAACACCAGACCCAAGAAACGGACAGTGACAACCAAGGACAAACGGGTGCCATCAAGATACCATTCCGGGTCAACATTGCAAGTACGCTGCTGGCAGAAGTGAACACATTGGAAGTTCTCAGTCGAAAAGCGAAATCATGTCTCATTCGAAACAACGTGACACTAAGGACACTGCCTTCTGGGACACCATTTTCTTGCGCAAAGCGCTCTGAGAAACTAGATCTCACACGCACTCTAAAGTATCGCTCGTGAAGAAAATTCGTGTAATTTGGTAATATGAACCAGAGGTGCAAAAAGTGCAGCCAAGTTCCTTCGCCACTGCATCTGAAAGGGATACTGGAACTAGGCGCGAGGTGTCTAACATATTCGAATACATTAAGGTGTCTGTTCCTAGTTTCACGGCCGGGACATTGCAGTCCTAAGGCTAGTGGTGACCCCCAAATCCACCACGCTCACAAACACCACCCCTAAGGCTCGTCAACATCATTTACTCTGACACTTCGTGGAGGAATATAAGTTTTCCTTGTCTGGGTTTCGAACCACCAATCTTACTGCAGTATTCTGTATACAGTATGTGCCTTAGCTCATTAGCAAAGTTGATATTCCTAAGGTTGATGGTGGTCCCAAACCCACCACGCCCACCACCACTATCCCTAAGGTTCCTTAATCATTTTCCTTGACACCTCGCGCCAAGTTCCAGTGTTCCTTTCAGATGCAGTGGCCAAGGAACTTGGCTCATCCATCCTCATCTCAACATTTTTTGAGGCTGACGAACTTGGCTGCACTTTTTGCACCTCTGGTGCTTTTGTTCATATTTCACTTCTTTTTGTAGTTCACCATGTCAATATCGTATATTGGAATTCTCAATTGTGGCATATTGCTGGATTTAAATTTAAAATTGTACATTTTTAAAGGAGTCATAATGTGACACATACAAGATTAGTTCCCAAGGGCTCTCCCACCGGGAATCGAACCCAAGACCTGTACAAGAAAGGCGCACATGCTAGCCACTAAAACAGCGGGGAGGATTTATTCTATCAAATATCTGTCAGAGCGTTATGTCCAAACGAGATTCCAATTCATTTACCCGAACTACAAAATCACGACCGCTAACATCTCATTTTTCATTGAGCGCCTTTGGCGTGGGATACCCGGGTTCGATTCCCGGCGGGAGCTCATGTGGTTCGGATTCCACGTTAATCAGTAGGTCCACGTCTCATATAGCTTCGCTGCTGAACGGGACGTTAAATTCAAAATCAACTCATTTTTCATTGCCTAAATACGAAGAGTATCAACAGGGCCTAAAACCATTGATGCTGAATACTCGCTGCTACATCACTAGACATAGCTGCTGTTTCAATATACCTAGTTGTTCTCTACCTTTTCACATTGAGAAATTACGGAGTTCATTACATGACGCACATGTTGCGCAGTTTCATACTGCCTCGGGTTTTCCTTCCAATGATATACACCTTTCAAATAGCTTGTAAACTTAATAATATTTGCCACCAACATATCCTAACTGTACATAAAGCTACATGAACTGGCATAAATTAAAGGGGTGCTTCCGGTTGACGTGGAAAGTTGAAATGATGAAGGGGGATGAAGAATTTTCCCATGTTATTTAAATGGGTCTTTTTTTTTGACATATAATCTCATGTTTTAGGAACTTGGAATTGGAATAAAAAATTGAAATTCGGTATGCTTGTACGTTTTCATTAGTATTACCTAAGTAAATCAGTAAAAATAAACAATTCCAACTTTAGAGTGGTTTTCTGGGGAACTGAAAAATCTTTCCCATGGTACGTATTTATATGGGACATCTTTTACACCCCAAAATTATACGGCATTTCCTGTAGGGCTACAATGATTAAATTTGACATGATTGTAGTTTTTCGGAACTAACCGACACCAAAATTGCCAAAAGTGAATATTTTTAATTTTTAGGGAGTCTAAAGGGGAGATGAAGAAATTCCCTAGGCTTTTTTTTTTGGACAAATAATCTCATATTTTAGGCACTTGAAATTTGAATACAAACGTGAAATTCGGTATGCTTCAACGTTTTCGTTAGTATTACCTAAGTAAGTCAGCAAAAATGAAAATATCCAAATTTAGAGTGGTTTTATGGGGAACAGAAAAACCTTTTCCATGTTATTTATATTGGACGTCTTCTACACCCCAAAATGTTTAGGCACTTCCGGCAGAGTTAGAATGATGAAATTTGGCACGATTGTATCCTCCCGGGACTAACCAACAGGAAAATTGCTAAAATTGAATATTTTTAATTTTTAAGGAGTCTAAAGGAAGATGAAGAAATCACCATGTTATTTAAATAGGCGTTTTCCTGGAATACAAAATCTTATCTTTTAGATAGTTGAAATAGGAAAAGAATCTTGAAATTCGGGAATTGTAAGCTTAAAAGGTGTGAGGAAGTAGGACGAGCAAAGGCGAGGGTGTGGGGGCGAACCCCCGAAGGGCAAATTCAGAAAATATGAAGAGCAAAAGACACGAAATTCACTATTGATGAAAAGGCTGATACGTAAGAGATTCTCACACTGTTCACAGATAGAGACACGAAGTATCAAGAACATTTTTACATAACAACTGTGGTAACTATAATATTACTCTGGTATCAATATATTTACGAAATCGGTTACATTTTGTTGCTAGTCTCACATAAATTCGAACAATTGGATTTCGCATTTCTTCGAAAACTTCATTAATTTTAAACATTCTCACCTCTACATTATTTTACTTGTCAAATTAATTTCAGTATCTATTTAATACCAATGACTGCAATAAAGGAAAAATATTCACCGAGAAAAGACAAAATATTGGTTTTCCTTATCTGGGTTTCCAACCGCGAAATTTACGGTAGTATATACGTGTCTTAGCCCACGGTTTTAAAAGTTAACTGATTCACAGAACGTGCCTCATTAACTTGCTTAACTACCTATTACTAGCTTTCACTTATTTTACTCGCACACTGAGAAAAACTGTATGTGGCGTACGTAAAAACGTTTGTTACATGTCTAAATCCTTTAGTTGTTGGACTTAACGTACGCTAAACGTATAACTGAAAAAGTATATTTGAACGTACTTTCCGTATAAGTGTTCCGAATAAACGTACTTTCCACACGAACGAAAAGACTTTATGTAGGCGATCAGGATCTCACATACAGATGGCCGTATGTAACTTATAGTTGACGTACGTAATGTATTATATGGAGCTAGCTTTAATGCGAGGCTAAGGAATTCAGATTTGATTTACAGGTGCCCCACCTCCGTCACCAAGAAACGGTCACTCGACGGTTCTGGGCAGAGTTGCCAGTGCGTTGTCAAAAAAATACCTAATACTCACTTAATTAAAGAGTTTATGCAAATTATGCAATCCGTATCGAAAGATTTTTTAAAACTCGTCATTTACAAATTTGCATAAGCAGTTACCATACTTGGGTACATTTTGCATATTACTCACCTTCTATATTTTATAACCCCCCGCGTGGCGGAGCGGTCTAACATTTCTTCGCTAGCTTCGCTGTGTATAGTTTGCCCTCTTACGCTGTGAAGTCATTGTTAAATGAATAATAAGCAACAAAACCGCAACCACAACAGCACTCATCAAATAACCAACTCACACTCTCTTAAGAATGACATTCACGTGACAATTTTCTACTCCTGGCAACGCTGACATATAGAAAGAGGGTAAGAGAGTATCGCAAGAGTCAAGCAGAAAAAATGTTGAAATATTTCCCCCTTTACCTCAGCCCCCGCTGGTAAATAAGCTAGCTCCCTATAATACGGAAGACTGTTAGACATCCTGCAACGACATTGTGTAACATCTAAGCGGCAAAGAGGGCAGTGCGTATGTAACATATGGATAACGTATGTTAAGTATAGCCAATACACCAACGAGGAGGGCACCAACTCGACCACTCAGACGATTGACAACATTATCACTATGCACATGATGTGTTCAATAACGGAATCCTTCCCGATTTCTGATTGTAAGGAGTTTTTTTTTTTTTTGCTAATGAAAAAATTTCCAAACAAATTCCTCAAATTTCATTTTCAAGCCGTTATAGTGTACCTTTATGGAGAGTTTCGCATCTTTATCTCATTAAGAAGTACCTAATGGCTATGGACAGTTTTTCGCCCATAAAAATTCCCATAGTACATTCCTTAAATTTGGAACCTTTATTTACACAGGTCATTACATAAGGTAGGTACCATTATGCAGAGTTTCAAATCTCTATCTCATTTGGAAGCATCTAATCGATGATGAGTGAGTAAATGAACCGATCTCTGTTTGAGTAAGGACAATTTTTCACCCATAGAAAATTCCATAGCACATTCCTTAAATTTCGGATATTTTTCATATTCAAGCCATTATAAGCTACCTTCATCTAGACATTCATATCTTCATCTCATTGGGAAGTACCTAATGGCTACGGACAATTTTTCGTCTATAAAAAAATTCCCATAGCACATTCGTCACATTTCGGACTTTTTCCATACTCAGGTCAGTGTAAGATACCTTTATGTAGAGTTTCACGACTTATCTCATTGGAAATACAAAATCAATGTGATGAGCGAGTGAGTGAACCGATTTCTGCTTGACTAAGGACAGTTTTCACCCATAAATTTTTTCCATAGCACTTCCTTAAATTTCGGACATTTTCCATACTCAAATCATTATAAGGTACCTTTATGCAGGGATTCATCCTTCTATCTCATTGGAAAGTACCTAATTAATGCTATGAATGAGTCAATCATTGAGTGAACCGATTTCTGCTTGGCTACGGACAGTTTTTTGCCTATAAAAAATTTCGCATAGCACATTCCTCAGATTTCGGACTTTTTCCATACTTAGGTTGTTATAGGGTACCTTTATGCAAAGTTTCAAGTTTCTATCTCATTTGGAAGTACCTAATCAATTTGATGAGTGAGTGAGTCAAACTATTTTTTCCCTGGCTAAGAACAGTTTTTTGCCTATAAAAAATTTCCCATAGCACATTCCTCAGATTTTGGACTTTTTCCATACTCAGGTTGTTATAGGGTACCTTTATGCAAAGTTTCAAGTTTCTATCTCATTGGGAAGTACCTAATCAATTTGATGAGTGAGTGAGTGAAACGATTTTTTTCCTGGCTAAGGACAGTTTTTTGCCCATAAAAAATTTCCCATAGGACATTCCTCAGATTTTGGACTTTTTCCGTACTCAAATTGTTATAGGGTACCTTTATGCAAAGTTTCACGTTTATATCTAATTAGGAAGTACCTAATTAATTTGATGAGTGAGTGAGTGAAACGATTTATTTCCTAGCTAAGGACAGTTTCTGGCCCATAAAAGATTTCCCATAGGACATTCCTCAGATTTCGGACGTTTTCCATACTTAGGTTGTTATAGGGTACCCTTATGCAAAGTTTCAAGTTTCTATCTCATTGGGAAGTACCTAATCAATTTGATGAGTGAGTGAGTGAAACGATTTTTTTTCCTTGCTAAGGACAGTTTTTTGCCCATAAAAAATTTCCCATAGGACATTCCTCAGATTTTGGACTTTTTCCATACTCAAATTGTTATAGGGTACCTTCATGCAAAGTTTCACGTTTCAATCTAATTAGGAAGTACCTAATCAATTTGATGAGTGAGTCAGTGAGTCAGTGAGCCTGAAAACTGCATATTTTGGGGGTCCAGTACTCAAATATGGTTGAAGGTAGGAATGTGAGATTTGGCATATGAGTACATCTGTAGGATATTTCCTTACATTCTAAGTTTCATGTTTCTACCCTTAATAGAATCGTTTTTACAAAGCCTCGGAATCGGCTTTTTTACCCAAAACTCTTGTTCGTGTATAATATGCTTACGGCAGTGCAGGCCAGTTTTCATTTGCTTCGCGAAACTTGGCTGCCATGCACCGCCGTGCATGTTGATATGCACACGAAGACCCCAGTCATATAATTGTTTTAGGATTCCGTAACGCCATGTGGTGTCATACGCCTTCTCCAAGTCGAAAAATATAGCTACAAGATGTTCTCCGTTGAGAAAGACGTCTTGAAGTTGGCCCTCAACATAAGCGAGATCGTCTGTAGTGGATGGGAAACGACGAAATCCACTTTAAAACTTGCTCAAAAGTGAATTTGATTCCAAATACCACATTAGGCGCTTATTCACCATGCGCTCAAACAGCTTACAGACGCAGCTCGTGAGAGCAATGGGTGTGTAGCTCGTAGGGCTAGTTGCCACTTTGTCTGGCTTTAAGATAGGAAGAACAAGAGCCTCACGCCAAGCCGGTGGAAAAACTCCTCTACTCAGATGCGATTATACATGTGCAATAAAGCAAGCTGGGTATCGCGGGAGAGGTTGCGCAACATTTCGTAGGATACACGATCAAGCTCTGGAGCAGTATTGGAGAATTCAGGAATAGCAGAATCAAATTCAACAAGGGTGAAAGGAGCATTGTAAGCTTCGCTGTTGGCGGTACGGAAGTTTAACTCTTTCCGCTCTAAACGGGCCCGAAGGGGAATCAACGCAGGAGGAGAATGTGATGACTCAGAGATAGATGCAAAATACTGGCACAAAGTGTTAGCTATCTCCGAAGGGTGAGTAACTAAGACACCATTGACAGACAAAACAGGAAGATCAGCAGTTGGAGGATTGCCAGTAAGAAAGCGGACCCTATGCCTCACAGTGGACATCGCTGTGCCACTATTGGTGGACGAAACGTAATTCTTCCAACTTTGCGCTTCCAAAGCTTGATAAGACGTCTACCTTGAGCACGTAGAATACGGAAACGCTGCAGCTTTTCGTCAGTCGGATGACTATTAAAAGTGGCAAGAGCGCGCCGACGGGCCAGGATAGCCTCACGAATGTCCGGAGACCACCAGGGAACACACCGGCGGGAGAAGTCTCCACCACATTTTGGGATGGAACCATCAGCAGCATCAAGAGGAACCTGCTCAAAAGCCTCTGGAACAGCACCTACGGGGAGATCATTACGGCAATGGAATTCACTGAGCTCACGAAAGTTACGCCAGTCAGCACGCTTAAGATCGAACCGGCGGAGCAACAGGGAGACCATCAAGAAACAAGGGAAAATGATCACTGCCACAAAGATCGGTCAAGGTCAAGGTCAGGTTAATGAGGTCAAGAGACCGGCACTGCACATGGAGAGGTCGATACAGGGATATGTGCCATAAGCAGTGGAGAAATGCGTATGACTGCCATCGTTTAGAATGAGCAAGCTACTCTCCTCAAGAAATTCCGTTATCTGACGGCCACGACCGTCACTACGGACAGAGCTCCACAAACGATGATAGACATTAAGGTCTGCTACAAGCAAGACTGGCGGCTCGAGTTGATGCAACAGCTGAAGCAGATCGGCGGTTGTAAATTCTTCAGAGTGAGGAACGTATAATGAACAAATTGTAAGCAGGCGAGGGAAGTATACTCGCACCGCAACTGCTTGCAGGCGGGAGACAATGTGAATCTCCCGAGAATGAAAAGAATCCGAGTTACAAACTTCCACGCCGTAAGCAGCGTGGTCACGAGAAATTTGAAGAAGAAAACAAAGTCGGGCAAGCAGCAGGACCTGGAAGGAAATACGTATATGCGAGGCAGTTGTCTTTCCTATTAAAAACACAGGAACGGGAAAAACGTCTTCTAGCCTAGCCCTGCCAGAAGAAACACAGGATTAGTTGTCTCAATCAAGTGCAGGTTCTGCGCCGCCGACACCCACACTTGAAGGTAACAGTGCGTGTAGTGTTAGTTCGCGTCCCACTCCCACAAGTGAGAACGAACGATTTCCCCAACAACCACCACAAAAAAGAAAGAAGGATATAGAAACAACCCTTTTAAAATTTATGAGCACCCCAATCGCTGGTCCCAGCGCAACGGAGGAAATAGTGCAGATAAAGCCTTCTTCGACTCGTTGATTCCGATGGTAAAAACATTCACGATGGAGCAAAGGCTAGAGTTCAGAACACGTGTTCTCCAAGTTATACAGGAAATGAGGTCAAGTTCTCCAGTGCCTCCTCCATCCCCTCGCCCGTATCCTACTCTATATCCTCCAAGTTATCAACAGCTATATAGACCAACATATCAGGTCCCTCCGCCGCCAATGAGTAATCAACAGCCGGAAATACCTCTAGCAGAATTGTCACACGTTTCGCCTATGGCAACACAAGCTACGTCACAAGCCGCACCAAACTCCCCAACCAGTTCACCAGGCACTGATGCAATTCGGGACGATGCTGGATCATAAGCATTTTTAACGTTGTATAAATGTTGAATGCGTTTGCTGATCAGTTTACCTGGACATCCCGTCGTGGACGGATTTCCGGCGTTGTGTTCTTTTAACTGTGTTTTTGCTTTTTGTCTTGTTTCGTCTGATCTGATTTCGAGGACTCTTATATACCATGGAATCCATTTCCACCTACGTTTATAATGTCAATTAGCATTGTAAATTCCATAGTGGGGACGTTTGTAACGCCTGTGCATTCTTTTAATTATTTTGTTATTATCACTTGCAAAGTTGTGATACTTCAGCGACAGATTAGACATTAGAATTATTAGAATATGTTTGTAGCGGTACTTTTCCTGCTTTTTACTTTAATGTATTGCTTGCTACTTTATTTTAATATTTTTTTCTTTCACATTTAAAAATATTGACATTATTAAACTAGTTTGGAATTCAAAGCAAACATACGTATAACTTAATAAATATACTGTATTTGCACGATAGTGTGTTTCGTGTTCTCTTTTCATTTTCACTTTGTACTTGTGCGTATATTTGAATGAAATACATAATGCAGGCAAGTACACAGGAATTTATTTCGGAACGGGTCCAAAGCTTTCGGGGTGTGAAATGTGATATGAGGATATATTTTATGTAATATTTCTACACTGTTTCTTAAAAATTATACATTTACAGGACAGTGGAAATTTCGGGGGTGGGGGCAATTAGGACCCACCCCTTGCGTATCTTTATGCTAAGCAATTCATTAGGACCAGACAAGATTTCAATAACTACAGTGAAATTTGTAAAAACCTGAACGTGATTAAAGCGCTAACGGAAACTTCTTAAACTCCCCACGGTTCTATTTATGACGTTTCAAATTTGTATAAAACTGAAATCTGTCCAAAGCGTTAGAAAGTGTTGGACACATGGCATTTCGTTTTATGTACAGGTTTCACTGTATTTACTAGATTGCGTTATTATTAATACTAATATTTTTTTTTTTACATATCTTAAGGTTACAGCCAGCATTTCTGTAGGTGTTATGGCAGGTCGGAACCTTGTGTTCTCAGATTTGATTCTCTCGTAGAGTTTTGCATTGAGTTCGTCAAAGGATTTGATACTCATGCGAAAATAATTTTAAAAACTTGGCTTCATCATTTTTTATATCAATGAACATTGATTTAAATGCGCCTTTCAAAGCACGGGAACTCAAAAAAGAATGTATCCAGTACCTTCTCTTTCTTCTTTTTAATATTTTGTACACACAATATGCAAAAACAACACGTTTCTTTTGATACACTTCCATTGTCTTCAGAAGCTCAGCACCGACTGCGCGTCATTTTTCCGCCAAGTGTGTATTGGAATGAAACTCACCACGACGATATCGCCGCGTCAAAAAATCGCAAATGTGTACCGAGCCTAACGGACACATCCGTTCTGGAAGACTTCCAATGCTTATGCATAGCATAGTTTCGAAATCTAATAATTAAAATTCTTGCACATTATCTTTTCTATGTACAATATTAAACAAAAATTTTAGGAATGATAAAAAAATCTTAAAAAGGTTGCGATCTTGGCCAAGAGTTTTAGGAATACCCCGAAAAAAACGCATCAAAAGATTGCAATCTTGGCCAATAATTAGTTTCTAGATCAGGGGCCACAAAATTGTTGAAGGGCACCTAAATCGAGTTTTCGTATTTTTTACGGAATAAGCACATCATACTGAGTTAAGTGATAGTTTGGATTTGGCTTCAGTATATGTAATTTTCCAGATATAAAGCCTACAAGAAAATTTTGACTGAAATATATTGGATCTTTTGATCCAAAAACGATGAACCAAATGTATAATTATTTTAAATTGGAAGTCTAAATGCCAAGTTTTACCTTCAGAGTTCGAGATATGAGTTTGTTAGTATATTAGTAGCTACCGTAAGTTATCCTTCTTCAGGGCCAAGTTTTAAAAAATCAATTCTTAGTAGCACCCAACGTCACAAACTTCCCTCCAAATTTCAGTACTAATTTCAGCAGTTTTGACTGTGCGTGATCGGTCAGTGAGTTATAAGAACTTTTTTTTGTATATATTTAAATAATGCAAACAGTTGTCAATTATGTTTAACTTTTAGTATCGGTAGCATTTACATATATGTCAGCTGTTATTAGAGATCCAAACAAATGTATAGAAATCCCGAAGGAATGAAGGAAATTTTGGGATATGGCGGGCTCTCTGGGTTCCCCATGATAGGTGCCAAGACATACAAGCTATTTCATCTGTTTTATTTATATATTTGAATAAACAAACAGGTTTCATAATTTGCATTCGATGGTTCATGGTTGAATCTGCATTTAATATCCTTAATTAGCAAAGATTATAAAGCATTCATTCTTAACTGATAATTCAAAATTAGATTCTTTTGAGATTTAATGCTTCTAATTCAACTTAAATAGAATTATCGTTGCAGTAAACTTTAAAATCTTACTCAATTATTCATTTTTCTAATTACAGGTTGGACACTTCCTTTGTTGGCATGTGTTTTCATTTCGATGGCAGTGACAACCATCAAAGTGCCCACATGTTACAAGGATTCGTTATATGCTGCAGTTTCCACTGTAGTTAAACGAGATTCAAACATAAATATGAAATGTTGGAAAGGCAGTAATGCGTTTTGGTTCAAAGTAGCTGTAGAAATGAAACCAAGCTGTAAATGCAGGAAGAGATTAAAAAGTTTCAGCCTACAGATGAAAAATTATTATACACTAAATGAGGAATTTCGTTCTGAAGTGGATGAACTTCTTGTATCAAATGAACGCAGAATTGCTTAAGACATTTTGTTTCAAAATGTTTGATTATGAACTAGAGGTCCAAAATTTCAATCAACAATGTTAGGAGATTACTCCGGACGAAGAGGAGCCATATAGAAACGCAAATCAACACGGTATTACAGATAGTAGTGAACTAGACTGGATGTGTGTTAAAAGAAAACATGAATTAACACTAAGAGTAGTTAAGATAAATAGAAAAGAGGCTTTAGATCGTTATTGTAATAGCTTTAGCTTTTCACTTTTCAGCAGTGAGTGGGTGAAAATTGCACCAACTGTTAATGATAACACGAAACGTCCAGTGTTCCAGAAAGGTTGGACAGATTTTATTATAAATTTAATACTGTTAACAAGGTCTGTATTTTGAAGTTCCTCTACCATATAACTAGGATTTGTCAAAATACTTCTGTATTGCCTATGCAAAGTGCATGCAGAAAGATTGTCGCACATACCATTTCATAATTAGAGAAGATCCAGTTAATTCTGTACAAATTAAAGTTCGTGTAATTCATGACAAGAACATTATATGTAAACGTTTTGTACGGGGGGAACTCAGAGAAGAATTAGAGAAACAATGTAACATTGACAGTCCTATAAAAGTACGAGAAGAGCTGTTTAGAACTGCAGATAGTACGTCTGTGGAAATTGGAAATCTTATCCCACGTCCATCGAAACATGTCTTGAAAAAGATTGAGTCACGAATTCAACGTAAAAGATGATAAACATAAAGATTGCATTTTGATGTAGAAAGATGAAGGGATGTAGAATTTAGAATTTATATTTCTGGGCTGTCGGCATGTAAGGCCATGTAGCCCTTCACGTTTTCAGGGATGACGTCCCTCGGTGAGCACACAATCGGAGGAAAGGAAAGGAAGGAAGAGGCCTGGACCTATAAGTCAGGTACCACTCCAGTATTTGCCTGGTGTGAATGAGGAAAACCCAGGAAAATCTCATTCAGGGGGCTGGCCTGAAAAAGCGTTTTTTAACACTTTTTCAACTGGGTATCCCCACCAGGAAACATGGAGGGAATATGAAGCTAATAGAATAACTTACATAAGAGAAATAAGTTATTTACCTTTCAAAATACAGTTATATAGTAACCAACAAATGTGTATGTTTGCTAAGGAGTGTGACCCAAAAATATTACATGTCAAATCGAAGAGGCTGTTGTATCCAAACCAAATTGGTATACCAATAAATGTGTATATTATTATACTGTTGCCTTTCAAGCAGTTACTGAGGATTTGTCAACTTCCCTAGCTGAATATATTTCAACAAACAATACACGGTAACTCATTTCTTTTCTAATATTCGTCGAGGGTATTCCTTCCAGTCCACGCAAAAAATGTTGATAATAGAAATAGATATTAATTTTGCTGTAGTTTTGCATAGAGTTTAATGCTATGGGAATTTACTTAAATGTTTTCTCAATCAGACACAGGTTGAATGAAGACAATAACTTTAAATCAGTATAAAACCAGACAACGGCTTCTATTTTTTCATATTCCTTCACTGAAATGTATGGATCATTAAATTTATGTTACTTTGAAAAGCGCTGTTGTATAGCGGAACATTGGAGTAAAGAAACCTACATTTCCAACCAAGCGTTACCTGAGTTTCTTTTGAGGGAACAAGCCGTAAACGAATTTTCTACAAGGGAATTTTTGCTACTCGTTTATAGATTTCAGTTTTTTTTTTTGTATGTTTGGTGGCCCGCCTTGTGTCATTAAGAGCGTCAGAATATGTTCTATGCATAGCTTAGGTCACCACGATTTCAGACATAGTCGATACTATCAACTAAATTTGTCGCGACTACAAACTTTTTACTTATAGTGTGAAACTGTCCAATAAGGGCTATTTTGAGGAAACTTACACTTAATGACGTCTACCTGCATAGAAGACAATGTACACAGTGTGCAGTAAAATACACTCTTTCTTGAGTGAGCTGAATGTGAGGGAGTCGCATTATGCAGGGAAGCCCACAACGTACCTAGCTGCTAGATTAAACGATAAGATATTGTTTCAAATATTTCTGTCACATAATCCTGACGTCAAACTATCACATGACTTTTTTTTCGTAATTATAACGATAACTTTGGATATTCTTTCGGAAGACCTCAAGTTAATGTTTGTGTGATATGTGAGGAATTGGGCCAGAAATTGCGAAACAAATCTTTGTGTGATGTTCGTAGTTATGTTTCTTTAATTCCTTACTATTTTGCTTTGTATGGTACTCTTATGTGATTCTTGGTACATTATAATCTTGCATTTCATGATAAAATTTGTTTTTATTATTATTGCTTGTGTATTTCAACAAACGCAATCTTCACAATTTGCATAAAGGTGACATATTCTTGCTGTACTGTGCACAGTAAATTATTTCAATTGTCAGTTCTTACTAACGAACATGGGATAGTACTTCGCATGGCAAGAAAGAAAGTACGTGGGAATCTGAGCAGTACAGCGCTTGAGTAATTAATTGGGGATGAATGAAATGAAATGCATGTTTTCTAATAGAAAATATCACAGAGACGCAAAGGTTAAGGAAGGAAAAGGTTTTACTGTACCTAAGTCATTCCGATGTGATTAGCCTCTTCAAATATCGGGTGAAGCCTTATTCTCCAATCCGTTGAGTGTATCCGTCTGCTATCGATCCCGGACCTCACGTTCCAGAGTGAAGGACCTCGACCACAGGGCAACAGCTTCCAGATGTCCTGGCCTCTTCGGAGTGACACCTCTGTCATGCAATGGATGGTGAAGGCCCAGGCGTGCCGACCGTCTCCCAGTTGCTGTTAACACGACTCTTCTGAATAGCGGTCCAAAGTGTGTTTCTGCCGGCTTCTGTCACACTTCTCCTCGAGGGTCCCGTGTCCCCTGGTTTTGTTATACTTCCCTGCTCTTGCTTCTTAATGGTGCTCCGCACGTGGGTAACTAGCTCATCAAAATTATCTTGGTCAATGGGAAAGTTTTTTAATTGCTGAAACGGCGTGACGTGAGTTTGTTTTGATGAAGTTACAGAAACTAGGAAGAGAATGGTAAGCATGAATTTGTATTTGGATGAGGTGACAACATAGGGAAGTCTCTTCTTTATTATAAAAGATTTACAATTTCTTGTTTGAAGAATAGCAACAACATACAGGGAGAATTCAAAATAGGCGCTAAGCCTGATATCCTCTACAATATGTACATATTTTAAAATTATTTTTCTGCTAATTCGTAGGCAAACTGCACATTTCAACCTATTGTTATTTTCAAGAAAGACTATAAGAACTAATGGCGGTTATTTGCTGGTTCTATAGTATGAATTTACACGTGGAAATCAGTTATTTTTCGTTTCCTGTAAAATTTCACTTTTTCACATATCACTTTTAGCATATGCCGATTGAAATTGTTTTTAAGTATTAATAGCGTTGACGTAATCTCTGATATCCCGATAATGGGGAGATGCTGCATTCTACTGGAAGTAAATCTAAACACCAAATATGGGTGAGCAGACGTGTTCCTGTAGTAGGTAAAACGGTGTTCTTAAAGAAGATTGGTTCTTCCCCATCGTTGATATTCCTTACCACACTACATCCTGTGGCAGTTTCACATATTCCATTATAACTATTTGGAATTTTCAAGAGTCCAGAAAGTGGAAGTATGTTGATTCACTGATCCATTTAATGTTAACGTTGTCCCGCCCTCAGTTGTGAGATCATTTAAGAAATAGTGTATTGAGAAAAAAACATTGATTAGGGCTAACTTCTTCGATATGTTAACCTTTTATTGTGTTTTAAGATCTTATTTCACTAAAATATTTGTAGATTCAAGGTCCACCGCAGATCATAATTGGGCTCGGAGAAAGAATGATGCTACATCCGTTTGGACGTATAACTGTTCCATAACTAGGCTTCGGATCGATATGCAGTAAAAACGGCAAAATAAATATGCACAAATTAAAAGCTAAAGTTAAATGAGGATTTTGCTTTTATCTTTAAAGAAAAAAGTTGTATTAGGCCTATTTGAACTACATATACTTGCTGTATCACTATGATGCACTGATACTACAATACAGAACTGTGTAGTTTTCGGTGTTTTCTGGCAAAAACCTGCATTTATCAGTCAAAACGTTACTGTACATCAAAAATTTTCCTTCTTTGTTACGGGTCGTTAAGGAACAGTATTTCAGAGAAGCAATGTTACTTCCTGATAAATCTGAAATTCGTGTGTCGTTGTTTCCAGGAACACTTTATTTACATTAGGCAAGAATTTTATGCAAGGATATTTCGCGTCTATTGTCTGTGATTTGAGAAGAAATGTTTGGCCGATTAGTCTTGAGGGAGTCAGTTTTGTTATTGGATCAAACAGCTCAAATGCACTACAAACTTCTAATCATCGCTCTTCTAATCTCGATATGATCTTTGAAATTGAACTGAAATGAGTATTGATAAACGCAAGGTCGCTTTTAATGTTGTCTGCTTCGCAAGCGTCCAAGGCTTCTTGAATACATTTAGTTTCTTCGCGTTCAAACAGTTCACAGTAAGTATTTGAAGTTAAAATACATCTACTTATATATACTGTAATATATATATATATATATATGTTGGGAGCAATGTTCGAAAACGGCCATTGGCCGAAGAAAGTGATCAATTCTAAGTTTGGACAGATGCAATTATCCAAAGTACGAAGAAGTCTATCATTTCGGGGTTTGGTCGCTTAATAGTATCCAAAGCTAGGTTTGGATAATTACAGTTCATCCAAAGCTCAATTTAGAAAGGAAAATAAGAAAAAAAATTATTAATTTTTTCACATTTTACACATTTTACAAGATTTTTATTTTTCAATGTTTAAGAAATGAAAATGTATATCACAAAATTCTGTCAAATAAGAAGTATGAAATTCGTATATGAATAAAAATAGTTCTTCGTATTAATTCCTTCTAATTCAGCTTACTTTCTTTTTTAGAAGACTTTTAGAAAATATGCACCATATAAAAATAAGTACAATAATTAATTAAGCATTAACAGCAAAGTGCGTTAAATGTTTTAAGTTCAGTTATTAACACAATGAAACAGTGAAGAATTTGAAAAACGTGTGCTGAAAATTTTAAGCTGTAAGTGCGAAAAAATATAATGAACTTACAGTTATAAAATGGAATAACTGAAATGCAGATTCGCCACATATACAGGCTCTTCAAGTACATTGTAATAGGTCAACTGTCCAGTTACTTGTTCCTACACGCACTTGAGGAATGACACTTTGAGTTACACTTTACACCCTTCTTTACACAATTACATTTTTTGTTCAAACAGAAGTTCCTGCAGCCGCACTTAATAAACCCCTGCCTGGAGTGTGTTTCTGCTTCAGCTACACTTCTAAGTGAAATGTCTCTCTGCGGAACATCACTGATCTGAAGAAACTGTTCATCTGCGAACTGGAACTCATTGCGCGCGTACAGCTTTCTAATAATTCCCGAAGAAGTCCCCAACTGGTAGAGATCGTTATCGTTTCTCCCCATAACCACAGCCATGACGTTCCTCGGAGCAGCTCTGCCTCTGTCCAATTCTGGGATTTTGATTAGAACAGTTTGTCCTACGTCTGCACGAGGGAATTTTTTACTTGACGCCATTAACATTTCATTTGCTTGTCGCTTTAAATGTATTTTGGATCCCTCACGTGCCTCTCGTATACTCTCACTTCTTGTGCAGATGTTGCATCTTTTTTCTTGATTTGCGCACGGACATGGAGATTCATTTGCTTCCACAATTGCAGTGTTGATGGTCTCTAAAGAAGCTGGAAATTCTGGAAAAGTCTCTCTTTCCTGCCGAAGATTATTAAGGGAATCACGAACGAATGAATGCTGTGCGTCCTGTCCTGAAGTGTCTTCTTGTACATCACGAGTCAATGAATACTGTACATCCTGTCCTGAGCCTTCCTCTTCCTGCATGGTGTCACAGTGTGGATCACGAGTCAATAAATTCCGTACATCCTGTCCTGAACCTTCCTCTTCCTGCATGGTGTCACAGTGTGGATCACGAGTCAATGAATTCTGTACATCCTGTCCTGAGCCTTCCCCTTCCTGCATGGTGTCACAATGTGGATCACGAGCCAATATTTCTTGTAGATCTTCCTCATTGGTCAAGTCTCGTAATAAATCACATGGAAGAGATGAATCCGAAAGTCCATTTCTCATGGGAACGCCAAACAAAGCCTCGTAGGGGCTCCGGTTAATGCCCCTATGGAAGGACCTGTTTTTCTTCATCTGGACAAAACGAAGACCCTCAGCCCAAGACGAACAGCTATTTTCTGCCATCCATGTAATAAGAATGTCTCGAACATCTTGGTTCGCTCTCTCAACACTTCCTTGAGACTGGGAGTGGCGCGGCTTGCCGTGCACTATTTTCGACCCAAACACTGAGGCCAGCTCACTTGTAACTTCAGCTGCGAACTCACGTCCGTTATCACTTTGAAGAATACAAGGTGCACCAATAATGCAAAATATATCCATCAGATGATAAGCAACTTCTGATGCTCTTTTTGTCTTTAATGGGCGCAAAAACAGAAACTTTGTGAGATGATCCTGATAATTTAATATGAACTTGTATCCTTTGTCCGGTTCACTCTGCATGTCGATAAGATCAACCTGACCCCTAGAATTAAGCAGATTACTGAGAATAGGTTTAACAGTCAGTCCTTTGCACTTTTGCTTCTTTTTCAACTGACACTGCCCACACAATTTGAGATAAATATTGATGATCTCTCGTGTTACATTACAGTACTTTAGCTTAAGTTCTTTGTCCAAGCATCTCAAACGTTTGTGGCCAGTGTCAATGTGAGCTTTATGAATGACACTGTATAATTCTCCGGTGTGACAGAAATACCTAATAACACTATCACCATCTTTACGTTTTTCGATAAGTTTCTCAACCCCACCAATACTTAAAACATCATATCTCTTCAGGCGACGATAGTCCAGTGACGTCAGTGACTCACCTCTTTTCTTTTTCTCTTGCGAAGCCTTCACCTCCAACAGCAATTCATTGTACTTCTCTGGAGATAACAAGAACGTATTATCTGCTGTACTAGCTCGAACGTAGTCGTCTAGTTTTGCTTTGAAGTCTTCTGCTGCAACCATACTCATTGTTGTGCACGGTCTTCAATTTCACTTCAACGAATAAACAATTGTGAGTGGCAAAGAAAGCATACACGTTAACACATAAAGCTACCGCCTGACTGAAGACTGACTTCTGCTTTACCCTCCCTATATTCTCCGAATGCGCATGCGCCACGAATAAAAAATTGCAATGACATCTCGCAAGAACAACTGGAAATAACTAAATTGAGCTTTGGATGAACTGTAATTATCCAAACCTAGCTTTGGATACTATTAAGCGACCAAACCCCGAAATGATAGACTTCTTCGTACTTTGGATAATTGCATCTGTCCAAACTTAGAATTGATCACTTTCTTCGGCCAATGGCCGTTTTCGAACATTGCTCCCAACATATATATATATATATATATATATATATATATATATATATATATTTACAAATAAAAATGTGCCAGGTACAAGGGATAGACAAAAGAATTTAAAACCACTTCATACAGGACACGTAAGTTTGGCCCTCCAGTGTACAACACGTGTTACGGTTGCGGATCGTTTTTTGTTTCAATGTGTCATCTGGACCTTTATCTTCCGTCAGCAGTAACCCGTTTACCTGTGAGTGTCATGGTGTGAAAGTGGTGCGGTAAAATAGGCGGTCTTACATACTTCCAAAGAGGCATGATCGTTGGTGTCCGTCTGATTGGGGCATCAGTGGCTAACATTGTGAGGGTATCGAAAGGTACTGTGTCCAACGTCACGAGGGCATACATAATTTATGGGCAAACGACGTCTGCAAAGCACAACAGTGGTTGAAAGACAGTCATGTCAGATAGAGACCGGAGGGCATTAAAACGAATTGTAGCAGCTAAAAAGAAGACCACTGCAATGAAAATTACGTCCGAACTCAATTCCGGCCTACAAAACCCGGTTTCATCGAAAACAGTGCGACGGGAACTTCATAAAATGAAAATTCATGGCAGGGCCGCTATCACCAAACCCCTGGTCACAGCAGTAAATGCGAAGAGGCGTAGCCAGTGGTGCAAGGACCACAAGGCGTGGACTCATGAGCTGTGGAAACACGTAATGTGGTCCGATGAATCGACCTTCATCTTGTTTCCAACAACCGCTCGTGTTTACGTATGAAGAACACCGTCGCAGGCCTATGATACAGACTATCTGTCCCCACCTGTAAAGCATAGAGGTGATTCTGTTACAGTATGGGTAGTGATGTAGTGGTTTTCTCCAGGTTCCATCATAACCCTCCATCGAATGATGAATGCTAAGGCGTATGAGGCAATTTTGGGGGACCAGGTTTTACCCATGGCCCAAATATTGTTCCCTGATGCTGATGGCATCTACCAAGATGATTTTGCACTCCGTGACGCTGCAAAACGGTGAAATCATGGTCTGAGGAGCATGACCAGGAGCTATCATACCTCCCCTGAGTCCCACAATAACCAGATCTGAACATCATTGAGTCATTGTGGTCTGAGTGAGAAAGGCGTGTTCGGTCTCATTACCCTCCACCAGCATCTCTTAAGGAACTGAAGTATGTTTGGGAGGAACAATGGTACAAAATTCCACATACCACGATTCAGGAGCTGTATACGTCCAATCCACGTCGGATCCAAGGTGTTTTGTACGCAAAAGGAGGCTCCACACCGGTATGATTTTCACACATTTGCAAATGTTTTTGATTTTCTTTGTCTACCCCTGTATCTGCGAATAAAGAGTAAATATACCCAGAGAAGTAAATAAACGTTTTTTAGCATAAGCATATAATAAAACTTACCTAGAGAAATTGAACAGCACTCGCAAAAATTTCCGTTAAAGTTTTCAAAGTTAACGAAGAAAAAAGATAGATAACTAAGGTAAAAAATAAATAAGGTACATACATATAAAGGATATAGTGAGAGAAAATATAATGTACATTGTTATACCGTATTCAATTACAGTATTTATTTATACTACGAATTAATAACATAAAATTTATAGTGAACAAAAGAAGAAAAGAAAAACCTACATACGGTTTCAAAGGCCAAGACGGTACTATACTTTCGGAAGCTTGAAATCTCCCTTGAAATCCCCCTGACTAGTAGCAGAAATTCTGAGAATTCCGTAACTCTTCTAGAAATTCTGAGAATTTCGTAACTTTTCTAGAAATTTCAAATTCCCTGACTCTTCCAGGATATCTCGCTCACCTCCCCACCATGTATTTCAAGTAATACGAACCTCCTCATAAGAAAGAGTAACCAAAAGCTTCATGATTTTTTAAAATTTTTAACACGATCCTCCTTTTTCTGATTTTGTTTTTTCATCCTTCCTTATTTATTTCAGTTCTGGTCTCGAAGAGGGGGGTTCCGGACCCCCCCCCTTGGCTACGTGCCTGCTGGAGGTAATAAAAGAAAGTCATCAAAGTTTAAAATAGTTCGCCAAGAGGCCGATGAAAGGATAAAAAGAGTAAAGGGACTTATAGACAATGAACAAGAAATCCATACATTAATGGTGCAAGAATTGAAATATAATGTCGCAGTGGCGCAAAAAAAAAAAAAAAAAAGTTGGAGGCCAAAGAAGAGGAGATGAAAAGAAACACTGAGTATTTTGTAGAAGAGATGGCTTTCAAGCGCAAGAAATGGGATTTAGAACTACAAATTCTGCATAAATAGCTAAACGACGGCGAAACTGCAAAATCTCGTACCTTAACCGAAACCAACCTTAGTGGAGAACAGTGAAACTTATTTTATTATTTCGTTGCTGATAGTCTCATATACGAGTTTTTGTTTGTTCATATCTACAACTTAAGCTAATTTTAGACGGAAGCATTTATCGTAGGAAAAATCGTATCATCGACATCCTACAGTATAAAGTAGTAAATGCTATAGCATCTCCTATGGCATTTCTTGTCGATAGAACCTGCTCTATTTCGTAGCATTTTCCCCAGCATTTCTGGTCCGATTGCAGTGCCATGGTGTGTTTAAAAGAAGGGAAAAATTTTGTGCCAAATATCCTATGATCTTTGTTTTGTGTGGGAAATTGAATTGTAGTAAAGAAAAATGAGTTGAAGTAGGGATGCTATTATTATGCTAATTGAAAAATATGGGAAGCATTCTTGTTTGTATGTAAAAAGATAAATGTCCTTTGTATCATAATAAGCATATGTGACAAAGAACATTAGAAGAAATAGCGACTGAAATCTCTGTTTTTAGTTTCGGAGCAACAATTGCATTCTTCTCCACTGGTTTGTTTGCTACATCACGACAAGATGCTTATCAAAATGCTACCGTGTAAAAGCACCATATACTTTTGAAGCCATAGAATATTATACGAGATTTTTGGCAGCTCATCTGCTACGATAAATGCTTCCGTCTAAAACTACTCACTTTTTCACATAACTTTGCACCCTTCAAAAACAAACCGCGTAACTCAATTTGTATCACTCCGCGCACTAGTATTCAGTGATTGGTACAGGAGAAAATGCTTCGTCTGTTTCCTGCAATATTTCTGCTTTTGCACGTGCATGTAATCCTTCACTGGTAACCTTCCTGCCTGTATGGCCATCAAATATAGCGCGCGCTCTGCGTATTTGTCAGCGGTTGTAGCTGTTTTCCTGTAAAATTTAATATTTTTGTGTAAGATGTGAATCCACATATTGAGATATGCTTTTAATTGAAACTAAAATGTTCTTAGTGTGATTTAGAAATACAATAATTGCTACCTAGGTTGAACAAGTGGAATTTCTTGGGGACTATTTTCTTATGGAAGAATAATGGTCATTTGGCTCATTGTAAGTGTTGCTCACTTCTGATTATATTTCGTTTTTTTTTTTTTTTTTAATTTAAAGAATCGTAGTCATACTGTTTAGTCAGTTTCAGAGAACTGGGCTACAAATGTTCATTATGTTATCCAAAAGAAAAACCGAACCCTTGTACTACATTTCTATTTAATATATTAAATGCATTATACTTAAGATAATTGGAGAGCCTTTCATTGGATATAAAAAGTTGTAGGCCTATTATTTTAAAGATAAGTAAGTAAGAAAGATAAAAGCTATTTCACCGTTTCGAAGTAGCGTAACGTCTGATGTTAATTCTGTATGTTATAATCAGGGGTAAAAGTGGATCTGAAAAGGTAGGGGGACGGTAGCAAGCAGCAAGACGTCACGCCGTCCCCCCGCCTATCCTTGCCCATTTTAATTATTTAGGAACTGGGGGACGCCGTACATATTTTTCTGAGATCGGGGATGGCGTTCCCCCACACGTTTATCCCTGGTTTTAATTCGCATATCGATTAAAATAAACGATCGGGTATAACCCTTAACATACCAAGCGGGATCCTCTAGGGACCCCAGAGGGTGATATTTGGTGATACTGCTGCAACTATAAGAATCAATTTATTCTCGATTTTTATGTGTTCTGCATCCGTTTGGGATATACTATCTATTACATAATTAGATCAACGATGCGTTCGTTAAAAAAATACAAACACACTTGAAAATGTAAAAGCTCCATTGTTAAACTTGTATTTCAGATTTACGAACACAAAAGTATAAAATTGTACGAAAAACTGAATATTGCTCAAGTAAACATAATATTTGATGTTAACAATGCTCATTTAACTTAGGTGTGCTTTTAGACATCCAAAAAATAATAATTTGAGTTGCAATACTATGTTGAGAAATTAAAATACTTGGGGTCCCCAGAAGACCCCAGCTTGGTAAACAATGTTGACGAGTTAGGCTTGGTACGTTAAGGGTTAAATAAACATTTAAGAGTCGCAAGAATAATTGTCCGTTCTCAGGAGTAACAAAATATCTGAAAAAGTCTTCAAGGGATACTAAAATTGTAATCTTTTAAATATATAAACTCTTTCGCTTTTTTTTTTTTTAATGAACAATTATTTGATCCACATGTTCTCTTGCCTCTACTTGAGAGTCACGTAGTGATCCGAAAAACAGACTTGAGATGGACAGGAGTAAAAGAGCGTATGTTTGTTGTAGATCTGCTAGTCAAGCTAATAAACATAGTAAGACAACAGAGACTAGAGAACATAATAAGGTCCAATAGCTCTGATTCTAATTTTAGATGTTATCCCTTGACGCTATGGGCAGGCTAAATAAAACTTAGTAGTGATAGATTGATATTTTGAACCATTAATACGAACTTCCTGATATACAGAGGACGAAGATTTATGGTCAACCACGATTAGCCATGATTTGCGGTTACAAGGAAAATTTAAGAGATTGTTCAGCCCGGCTTCCAGGCATGGACGTCCGCAGGACTTTTTTAAGGGTTTAAAATATCGATTCCAGGGGGGGGGGAGGGACAAAAGACCGACACACAAACTCAGTCGCGAATACACAATATTTTGATACACGAGGGCACATAATACATCAAGTAAAACAACAGTTATTTACGCGCGTATGCTGATTAACTACAGTAAAAAATCTATAATACCAGATACTATAGTATTTAATATGAATATATGAAGTGTTATAACATTTAAGTAAGGAAACTAGTATGTCTTCACCAGGGGTGTAGCCATGGGGGCCCTGTCGGGGCAAGGCCCCCCAAATGATTTCCTGGTTCCCCTAATGACCAGATGTTAAAACATCATTGTGAGATTACCCCAAAGTTTACATATAATTAATAATTTAGGGTAAAATAGTATGGGAAAATAGTATTTTACCATACCGATCATAAAATAGTATAGTATTTCTTCCTTATAGCGATCCGAAAATAGTATGGTATACTTTTTATGACAGCAGATTATACAATTTACGGCGATTTGTATTTGACAGTTTGAAGACAAACGTTTTGACAAGGTACTATAAATTCTACCATAAAACAATGGTACTAAATTGTAAGTACATTATATTATTTATATGCTGTAATTACTGTTTTAAGAAAACTTTTTTTTTATCAGATGGAAAATTTGGTGAAAAACAATGTTTTTATTCAGATTTTCAGTTTGAATTTCATTCCCTCTGTTAATAAAATAATTATGTCTTTTCAGTCATGAATAATAAATAAACATTTTTGTCAGAAAATCTTGAATAAATTTATGTGCAATTTCAAAGGAAATCAGTCTTATATATAAAAGTAACCAAGAAAGTTCTGTCGCTTTTTGTGGAGGTCTGCGATAATTGGCCCTCACACCGTGAGTTGAATGCGAATTGAGATAAAGCGAAAGTCAGTTCTTGGTGTTTATATATCCAACATACTACCTGGTTGTGGCAGTTCAGTTACAGCGTGAACTTGCGTAAGGACAGAGTAAACATAGAACCACCACAGAGCGTCATAGGGCGTGTATGCTGTACGAGTTCAAACTGGGGTCAAACGCCGCAACAATGTGGCGGAAGATATGACAGTGCAGTGATGGTTAACAAGTTTAAGTACAGTGACGAGACACTCGAAGACACACCACGTTCCAGAAGACCAGGACATGTACAAAATTTAGATCTCCAGACAGCAATTGAGCCGAACAGTTGCCAGATATGTGAGAATTTGCACTACCCTCATGCCGTAAACGTTTCCAACACCTTGTGGCTCACTTGCGGTGAATATCAATCGTGTACGCACTTTCGCCGTCGCAAACTACCTAGGATACTATTTAAATATTAAAGACTGGTGAATGAACCAACAAAAGACATGGTCAGAAAACACTGAGATCTTATATAAGTGATTCAATTTATTATTGTTTTATAAATTTGAAGCAATTTACACATACAAGGACAAGAGAGTTTGTTCTACCAAAGTTTAATATCCAGCTACATAATTTTAGTATAAGTGAATTGCCATGTGTTTCATTGTAATTACATTGACATTCTTTTCATTTGTAATACCTAGGTCGATTATCAAGTCAAACTATGTTTTAATACAAGTAAAAAAAAAAAACAAATTAAATAAAATCAGTTTACAATATTTTGATTAATACAAATTTGTTTAACTTTTAATGATTACCACTTTTTATTTACATCTTATGGGTCTTGAAATGTTTAGTCATCCAAAGCGATAGCTATCTCACCTGAAATAAACCTCTAATAGGAAATGTTTGAAACGGGTCGAGATTCATTTACGCATCTATATTTAGGTTTCTTGAACTCTGTCAGTATTTATTGTGCTTGGACAGAAGTAGTTTAGTTGGACAGAAGTAGTTTAGGCATGTTGTACGACTTACAATTGTAAAGTAGGTTTAAGGTGGGGAAGCTATCTGTTTCGATAACTGTTCATACAGTAGACCTAACTGACATGCTGGGCAATAAATGCTCTTTTAATAATAAAGCCCCTTCTGCGATCACCGCCGTTATATGGGACTACAGGTTCAGCATCATCAAATTCAAGTGGGTCAAGTTGTTCGATCTCATGAAGTACTTGCTCTTTACACTTGATGGCAATGTTGTGAAGAACAGCACATGCAGATATGTGGGTTGTCGTAACTTTATTATTTGCTAGTTGTCGCCTTAAACATGAAAATCTTCTTTTTCAAACACCGAACAACCTTTCGACAGTACATCTTGTTGCATCTTCCTCCAGCTAGTCCCTCAGGGTTTATCACTGGCGTAAAAAGATAATGTGTTTGGGCATATCCACTATATCCTAACAGCAAACCTCGTATCGCTTGTCTTTCAAATTTCATCTTGACGCTGCTATTGTCAAAAATTCTTGAATCATGGGTCGAACCAGACCACCGAGCAACAATATCAAAGATTTCGCCATTTGGGCCACTCACCACTTGCAAATTAATACTAAAGGTGCCTTTCCTATTTCTAAATATTTCACCGTCTTTCCTGTGAGGATTCCTTATTGGAATGTGGGTACAATCAATGCATCCTACTACATCCTCTAGAACATCCAGAGTGTATTCCATTTCGAATTCCAGTTATTCATCCGCTAGGAATCCAATTGTCATTGCGATTACTCTTTCCTGTTTTGATATATTTGTTGTTTGTGCAGGGACCGTAATGTCTGCAACTGCTGCAAGAGGTGCAAGGCAATGTTTGTCTTAACGCCATGGCGCTTCATTTTTATGTCTATATTTGTTGACTGCACACACTATCCCTCACACACACGCACACACCTCAGAAAATTACAAACACAATACAATAAACCAAATAACTATTTCTCAAATAATTCCAAATTTACGGATAGAACTAACAATGAGAATAAGTATTTCCTGCACTTGTGTCCTTACAAAAGAGTTCGTCGCTGTAGAATGGTACACGATGCACGTAAGCTGCTACCTTATATCGTAGCTGCTACAACCAGGAATGCCATCGGCAACCAATATTTCTATTCTCTTCATCCTCCTGCCCCTTCTGCTTTTAGTTTCAGTTTGAATGTACAAATGCACATACGGAGCGGCAAGGTCAGAACCACTTTATGAATGCCAAGGATTTGCATTTCTTGCATTGCTGTAATTTTGTTCTGTAAGAATGCTGTCTCTGGAGCTATGTTCAATGCCACTGTAAACTGTTTTTTGCTATAAACAACGAATTTTTCAACATTCAAAGAACTGTAATTTGTAAACCGTTCTAGATATGGACAAACTAATTAGTCTATGAGATTGAGTGAAAAAAGTCATTCTTATTTGATACCTCACATGACCCTTTTTCATTTGAAAACATTGACGATTTTCGGATTTCAAGATGGCGGACATAATTCGGAATGCCATAAAAACATCCCTCCTAAATCGATTTACATAGTTGAAGTCACAACTATTGTTCTACCATCTATTTTGAAAAACAAAATCGGTCTTGCAACTGTACAATTATATTGCACATGGCTTTCCCACATTCATGTTTCTATTTCGTTTCCCCATGTTTCTAGTGCTCACTAAAAACTAAAACTTTTGTCAGTGTCTTATGTTCAACCCTACATTAGGACAGTAGTTGCTTTCTTTTGCTAACGCAACGGCTAAGTGGTGAGGTCTACTTGTCAATATAATATTAATTACTTTTATAATTGTGTTTCTTTAATAGCTTGTGAAACTCTGGAAGCTTAAACGTTAGAGGCTACAAACGGTAGAAAAGTACCAGGTAACAAAGCTTTAAAAGTCAAGCAAGAAGAAATAAAGTGAGAAATGCTAATGGAAGAGAAGGCCAATAAGATAATGCAATAAAGTCATAACACAGATAGTGCTTCAGAACATACAGTTAATTTCACTGAAGCACACTCTGAAGCAGATAATTCTCATGGACACAGTGGAAAGAATAGACCATCATCACTTTTTACAGTTCAAGACTCAGATCAAGATCCAGAGTACGTGTCTAGTTCTGAAGAAAGTAATGCGAACGATCCGAAATCAAATGTTATTGAAAGTACAATCCTCAAAAATTTTACACCGCAATATAAGATGGTAAATGATTCACTTAATTATTACACTACAAACGAAACTACGGTAAATGGCTTATTATAAATGGGAAATTCAGATTTCAACAAAAAATCTCAAAGGGTGAATGAAAATGAATCAAGGTGTAGAGTGTGAGATAAACAATTGTGTTTCCTTGTGAATGTCGTGTTAATAATTTTACGTCATTTACAAGGAAACAATCCTTGAAAATTTTAGGTTCAGTTTGATATTGATGCGTAAAGAAAGTAAAGACAACACTATTACTTTTAAAGAAAGGAAACTGTCTTCAAAATGTTGATCAAGACCGTTAAATTTGTAGGAGAAGGTTATATTAAAGAAAATACCGAGTATTTGGCTCGCATTCACTGCTACGGCTTTTATGCAAAAAACACTTGTGGAGACATTATAACAAATGTCCACAAAACAGTGTATCAATTTGTTTTCCTCATCGTAAACTATACTCATAAAATCATAAAATATGCTCATTCCTAACATTGCTGCAGATAAACAATTAACAGTGCAACTGTTTCCACATCTGCGTGCATTCAGCATATCATTGTTTGGGGAAACAGATTCTTTGATTTACGATTTTCGTGCCAGATACATATTGTTACATTTATTGCTAGTAAGTTGGTGTGTGAGTATGGTTTGGGGGCTCCACCACCTGTGCAACATACGCACAGGACAGGTTCGATGGAATGAACCTATACTTCTCTCTCTCGTATTCTTCCTCCTAGCTGACGGATTCTGTATTAACCCGCGATTAACCTCGAACTGAGCGTTCTCTTCGGCCGCTAGTCTGGAATTAAGTAACTGGTACCTTAATGGAAGAGAAGTAACATCGAAGTTCGTAGCTCAGAGGCTTAATTTTAAGACTGTACCTGAATCGCCCAGTACAAATGTGAGGATTCTTGGCTTGCACCTAAATCATTAAATGAGTCCAATAAATAAATAAATAAGAATTCCATAATAAAGTATTTATTACAAAAGAAATCAAAAAGAAAAGAAGTACAATCGAGTTACATACAGCGTGACCAGACTATTTATAGTTTAACTGACATTACTCCATCTTACATATATGTTACTAGCCTATAGACTGCTCCTCGGTTCGCGAAATTTCCACATATTGTAAAAATGTGAAGAGAAGAAAAAAGAAAAGAGATTTAAGAACTACCTGGACTTGAGCAGCAAGTAAGGTGTTAATACTTGCGTAACCCTTTAGCTTTTGCTTGGCATGTTATCGCTTCTTTAAGAAATTTCAAGTTAAATCATATTGATGGCGAACTTAGAAATAATTTCTAAGTTCGGCAGCATACCTGAGTCTGAAGTAGTAGCGCAACTGCTGCAAATTGGAGACGAGACCAGCGCAGGTTGAGTGCCAGCCCAAAACAGGATCTCGGCAAGGTCGAACTCACCTCTTTTATACTCTCGGGGCGGTGGCTATTGCATCAGATTTCACCGTGTTTCATCCGATTGCACCACTTCCCGTATTTCACCTTATTGCACCATATTGCACCACATTGCACCACGCGTGGGCGGATAGTCAAGGCCAATCTAGCTTCTTTCTATTGTCTTTACGACCTCTATTTCACCTTGAAGGAGTGTGTGGGCCGATAGCCAAGGTCAATCCAGCACCTTTCGAGGAGCGCGTGGGCAGAAGTCGACACGTGGCAGGAAGCAGAGTACAACTAACATTGCCATTGCCCTAGCGGCCAACTATGGTACTAACCCATGCTAGGCTATACACCACGCGGCGAAACCATATGTCTATTGAGATTTATTATTTTATTATCTATATATTTAGGGTTTTCTTGTTCTTTCTTTACAACTGGATTCCGTTCTGCCATCATGAATGGCACAAGACCCTCTTTGCTTTGTCTTTTATAATTCTGTTCGCTGCTCTGCGGTCTTACAGCCAACAGGGGCCAGGAACACAGCTTAGCCAGGCAGAGTTTTAAAGAAATCATTCCCGAAAGAATATTTTTCTCCCCTGTCTCCTGTCACTATGTCACCGCCCCTAGCTCCCACTCCAAACCACAGAATCGAAACCCGGCTATCAGGGTTATCGGCGACTTGAGATGGTAACATCTGCCCCAACCTTCCATAAAAAAAAAGAAAAAGAAAGAAAAAAAGTCTAACGTTGTATATTTAATTTTTTTTACATGCCCATCCGGCGTCAAAGGGTTAAATTTGCTGGCGAGCTTTGAACAAAATAAAAATTCCTAAAACGCCTTTGTACGCTTCATTGGAAGAATGAGTATTTTTTTTTTGAATGAGTGAGAAATGAACGAGAGTTCTAATTAGCGACGTGCCAAACCTTTTACAAAAAGAATGATTGCCGTTAATAATGAACAATTGGTGTTGCTTTAGAAAATTACATAATTCCTTGATGTAGTACATCAATACTTGGTAATCAATTATACTTGACACCAGACTAGAACATATCAACTTCAGTTTGTCTTACGAGGTTTGTACACGTTTGTCTTCTACCTCGGAGCAGTCGTGGCGATGAAAGATCAAACACAATGTGTACTTTGAAACGAGACACACAAACGTAGTATCTGTAGGTCATGTATTGAAACTTTTACATTATTACATTATAATTGTCTTTGACACAAATTGTGGCCACTATTATTTGACCAGCCTATATAAAACCTTGGAAACATAACCAAGTGCATCATCGTTAGTTACAATCAAAGGCTTTAGAATGACAATTAGAAGAGGTTAATTACCTTTGGGATACAATAATTTAGGCTGAGACAATAAGTGATATTATGACCCTTGTGATAAGAATTGAACATGAGAGGATAGCTTGAAACTAACGACATCGATATGTATTTCCTTGCTCATGATTTTATCTTATAATTACCTTTAGTTGACCTTTCATCACCCATTAGAACCAGTCAAGCAGTTAACATTTCAATATCCTTATGTCCATTTTTTTTTTTTTTAAATAAAACTTAAGTACTCAATTGAAGGTATGATCATATTCCACATCAAGGATACCTGATGATCAGTATCGTTATAATAGACCTTGCATCTATGTACCTTCTTTTGGTTTTGTACTTACAAAATCTTACAGGCTAATAATTAGGTTGTAATACATAAGAACCAAACCTTAAGGATCGAAATGCCACTGCTTGATTATGGAATATCTGCTTACAGTTAGTTAAGCATTCTAAGCTAATTACAATACATACTGGTGAAGGGCGGTGTAATCTTACTTCACAATACTACCTTATGGAACTGAGTTATATATGAATAATGGCCTGGTAGGAATGATACTATTAGGCGAGTGATCTTCTTTACAGTTAACTTTGAAGTATTACATAGGTTGAATAGGTTGAAGTATTACTAAGTACCATATTGTGATACGCCCTTCGCAAGCAAGGCTATGTGAGTCATGCGATCAGTGGCCGCACAGGAACTTTCCATGCTTTGAATCACTAGTCGCATAGATAATCATATAACCTTACTTATCTTATTGTTCGACTTCGAACCCCGTTAGTACCCTGAACGACACTGAGTTCAAGTTACTGTACAAGAGTTCGATGTTTGAGAGGAATGGTTAAAAGTTACATTGATCCACTAGTTATTTTCATGTGGAAATAATTTCTATATCAACACTTTACAGGTGTAGTGAGATGGAATCGATTAACGAGTTAAGGGATTCCTCCTCTAACAATGGAAGTCCTAGTCTCAACATAATATTTTTTTTTTTTTTTTAAGTTTAAGTTTACATGCAATTGTAATAATGAACCCAATAAGATGAGGATGATTAGGATTTATTTAGCAACCTGCATGATTAAGTTCTCACTGTATTGTTATTTTTATGAAGGCTGAGTAATACTAAATGGTGCATACGAGTGAATCAGCTTCGAACCCGTGCCCGAGACTGTTGATAACTAGGCGGCCACAGTCTATGATTAGTGTCTATTATTACTGATATATTATGTTTTTCATCAGTCAGCACTGTGGGAAGGGGTTCGCCTGTAAGTCCGGGGTTCGGTTCCAAGGTGATTTTCTCGTATATTAAAAGAAAAAAAAGAAAAAGAATCTAAAACAAGATTAGATTTCTGTTCTTGTGGCTTAATCAAGCTAGCAGGAAAGTTGCTTTATTAAAGGAATGCATATCTTGTTGTGCGGAAACAGTTTTTAGCACACAAGTTATTGTGGTTACAAACAGGATTTCCGCTTCATTGTCTGACCGCTATACAACAAGTGGACAAAATAGCCCTTTTTAAGATACTTATTTTTTAACATTGTAATATTAAAAATTACAATATACGTCATAATTTAAAATTTACTTCTTTTATCTCTTAGAATACTAGCTTGAAAAACCGGATACCTATAATCATCGGTTATCATCCCTGATGTCTATGCATAGTGATATAGTGGTTAGTGATGCATATATAGGCAGCTTCGGGTTCAATCCCGACGAACATAGCATGAGGCCCTCAGTGATGTAAACAAAAAGACAAATACATTATAATATTTCTAAAACGTTAGCCTCATAGTGTAACATGGTTTTACGGTTATAAAGAAATAAGATAATACCAGTAGACAACGAGTCAATATAAACGTAATGACACATATACAATTCGCTTAGTTACATGATTAATGAAGCGCGTACAATATATTGATGTATATTCGGTTTAGTTCATTGTCCTTCTGCTTCAGCGTCGAGGCTATACAAGATGCGGGAAGGTAGTTATAAGTTGCATTCCAACCATTTCGGATTCCACTGATGGGTTCCTCTCCTGGGGTTGACAGTCCGTAGGAGTAAAGATAACTGTGATATTTTGTTAAACAACTTGGGCATTGGACGTTTTTATTGAAAGTTCCTAAAGATCAGTCCTTTACGTATGACAGAACACTGATGAAGAGAAATAGTCCTTGTCTAGTTCTTTTAAAGAGATGATATGATTGAAGATAATGAAAATGTTCACTTCCAGAGATTGGTTACTATGGGTCTTATTATGTTATTCACTTTTCACAGGAATGAGTTGACACTGCTACTTGTTGTCTTTATGATGAGTTCCTTAGTTATGAACCGAAGATACACAGTGAATAGAGTCACGGGACATTAGTTGTGAAGCATAGTTTTGTTGTCCCTTTTATCAGAAATTTAGGGTTTTCGAATCCTTTTGTTTTGGGTAGGAACTATAAGTTGTGGCATAAGGGCGTTTAAGTTTAGAATATGTTGTTTTGGTGATCACAACAGCATTAAGGTTTGTACCTTTGACTATGCACTCGTCAGCTTTGGGTTTTTTAACGTTTGAAGTATAAGAATGTAGTAAACTTTATGAAAGTTCATCGCCGCTGATTCAGCTAACATCTGGTAAACTTCTTAACATTTCATGCCGTTTAACGTTTGAGTGTGGGAGCGTCATGTTGAATGGTCATAGTCTCTTATGAATGAGGATCTGCATCCATGGTTAGGCATTTGACGTGCACCAATCAGACATGTGGCTAGGTTGGACGGTGATAAACCTTTCTACTCTGCTATACTGGAACAGTTGTAGAAAATTCACTCGGCTTCGTAGACTTTGACTCTAGGCTCGACGGGTCATCTCGGGGCCTGGTACCTTCTGGGTCACACGGCAGTAATCAGGGCAGCTCAATAAAATGGTCTCTGAAATGAGGCAACTTGTAACATGCGTATTGTCATTGGGCTTTAATATGACACCAACAATGAGTACAGTTGGGAAGAGATGAAAAGACCCGTGGGATGGTCACAAGTGTGTTTTTTTTTACTAGGTTGATTTTTTTTTTAAATGACTGTGGTTATTACCACCAATATTATATCGGATGATTCTTGGTTTTCTATCATCTGGAAATATAATCGAGGACTGCTTCCGAGACTTCAATATTGTACGAGTTCAAAATTTACTCAGTGTTATATAACTACCAATTTTGTAACACTATAGTTGGTCAATATGAGAGCAATTAGGTATTTTTTTTTTTTTGGTTTACGGGGGACGACTAGTGTGGCTGACCACACATTCTCGTCAGTACTGTATTCAAACCATTGGTAAGAAGAAGCATAAAAATTTTAACGTTTAGTACACATTCGGGCTGTTTTCCACTGTGCATGTTAACTAACGGAATGTTCGCCGACGGTGTTGAACGGTGCGCTGACCACACATCAAGAGAATCAGAACCGGGTGTTGTTTTGGTTCTGCTTAATTGAACAACGCTAGAAGGCAACAAGAAGGTTTGCTGTACGGAAATATGAGTACAAACTGAAGGGATTTTGAAGCGATATGGGTTTTAGTGGAATGATCACGTAGGAGGAGAGTCTTTGCTTTAGCTCCCGAATCAGAAAATAATGGGAGATTAGTGATGTAAAGCGACTCGGCCCTTGGTTATTCTACTAGACAAATACACGCGTTCTTCTGAACTCATTGGAGGGACAAAAGGGGCAATGGAGCTTTTATTGAACACAGGGCATTCGTAATCCAATAAGCAGGCACATATTGAAGTAAAAATTACGGTAGGTGAGGAGTTGTAGATAGACTAATTTCTTATTGAAGGATTTGGCTATATGGGTCACGGGCTTCAGTTTGAGAAACACTCCGACTAGTGATTTATAGTTGCCGGGAGAATTTCAACTGAGATACATAACTGCAATCCCTGGCGAGGAGATAGGAGCGCGACACAACACTTCCGGTAAGAAGCGATAACTGCTTCAGGTTTAGCATTTGTCACTACGAGAGTGTACTTTCCTTCTTTTTATGATTTATGTTGCTAATTAAGACTTTGCTTGTTTTGTTTATTCAAGTACTTTGCATCTCAAATTGCCAACTTAGAAAAATATATGCTAGCATCTACCAGAAATTTTCATAGTAATTTATTTTATAATACCAATTCCAAATAATCGTACTATCAGTTTCCAATCAATCTTCTTGCTCAACGCTCTATAATTAAGATGAAACACAATAAGAGGGCGTTGATTAACTATCCAAATGTAATCTTCCCAATACACTTACTTCTTTGCAATTGAATGATTCCGCCATTTTTACTCTATATGAATTATGTTAAAGAACTTTTTACCACTTACTTTAACCAAAAAAAAAATAAAGAAAAGAGTGTGATACATTATACTTAAGCGTGCTTTCCTGGATTCTTTCGCTTTACTGTACGGCTTTAGCTTCTCAGCGTAGATCGCTCTTCTTCTTAAGTTGCGGGTGGTTCTTCTCAGCAACCATATGCTATTTCCCTATAAAGACACTTACCAACTAGGAAATTTCTTATTATATACCGAATATTAATAGGATTCCTGCTTCGTATGGTATATTTTAACATTTTTGGGTGGATATGTGTCGACTGGAGAGTATGATGATGAGTGAGTTGCCCTATTTTGCGTGATTCCGCCTCATATTGTACAATTTTAATACGGTGGGTGATAGAAAGTCCCGCTGAAGGAAATGCAGGTCGAAGAAGAAAATGATCTTCGTCATGTATAACAGGCTCTCCAAGCGGCGTTTCATTAATGCAAAGAAAGCTAATTTCTTTTGCAATAAAAAGGACAGGATCCAGAGTGATCCATGTGACCGCTACAAAATATGCATTAGAAAGTGATTCATATGGACTCACTGGCATATGCGTCCCTGCACTTTTCGAAATACTGGTGCTGTGTTCCATCATTAAAACAGTGACGGCTTCAACATCCAAATAATAGGGTGTACGTTAAGTCTGAAAAGAAACCGTACGTCATGTGCTTTACACCATAAATATGAAGGGTGCAAAGTAACCACATTAACAACTTCGTTTATGTAAATTGATTATTGGACACACAAAAATAACTACAAGTAATTACTGTATCACTATGCAGAATGTGAGTTTAAGAGTCCAGTATATCTTCAACATAGACGTGAGTACTTTATTTAGACTATAAACTCACTATTATATTGGAATTTTACCATTATGATACAAAACTTAATGAGACAAGTAGTTTCAGCGTTATCTTTGGAATCGTCAGCCGCGAAGAGAAATTTCATCCGGTCGCAAATCAGAGAGGGAGCAAGACGGCGGACGAGAAAAAAAAAATAACTATTTGAGGGCTCTGCTTCCTGTGCAACCGGAAGTTACAATCTATCAAGTGTATATGCTTTTTAAGTTAGTACAATCCAGTGGTATTATACTTAGTAGAGCGACAGGATGCCTACGGTAGTAGAGATCCGTCGTATGCAACTGAGAATATTTAGCCACTTCTGGAGGCAGATCTGCCGTCTAGTGTTTTCACCGGAAAATTACGGGTGTTCCCTTGCTCCCGGGACTAGGGACCGTTTTCTGGCGTGGTGCCGCGGAACGTTCCGCATCAGTGACGGATTCCTAGCGGTAACACGGGAGATGTGTATTCAGCTCGAGGATCTAAGCGAATTCATCACGGTGGAACGTTCTGGTTGCCCCTCTTCCACAGTGCAATTAACCATGGATGGGGGTGTTTGGTACCTCAATTACTAAAGGTAAGTGAATAATAAATATTGTACTTATTATGTATTTGCACGCGTGGCGTGGCGAAATTCTGTAGGATGTATAGTACCCCTAAGCACTGCGACCCTTGGATTTCAGCAGGGTGTGCTTGGAGTAATAGTCTGCTGTAATTACTGTACGTGTGTGAGAGAACCTTCGAGTAATTTTACGTATGTCCCATGCAATGGGTTTAAAGCTTAATCGTCTAATCCACCGGGTCACCAGATGAATGAATGTGACCACAATTCAGTTGGAAAAAAGAAGGAGAGAACTTGTATGTATCAAACGAGCAGTTCCTTATTAACAGTCCGGGCTAACTTTTACTTTATTATGCGGGATTATCGTACTTATAGTGCAATGGGAAGGGAAAAGAGAAAGGAGAAAGAACACATTCATGGGTGCCCACATTCATTCGAAAGAAATTCCCTTCACACCATGAACGATTTCGCGCGCTTACAACTTCTCGTGGTGTCTGGGCTCGTCTTAAAATACGTTAGTCACTTAACCCCAGCAGGTTGGCCACCCCGCTGTGGTTCGGACCCTTTTCGAAGTTCTCCGTTCTAACACTAACGATATCGATTATGACATGTTATAGATGTGTGTGGTAAATATACCGCATGTAGGTTCTCCTTTATCACGTTTGCTTCGTTTTATTTTATTTTTTTTATATATATTATGTAGGTTAGTACTCATGCATATCGCAGTGACGAGTTTATTATAGTACTTTCCCTAGCCATCAACTACATAGCGCTACTCATCGCAGTGGGTTTGTTATGTCTCTAAAGTATAATCTCGTGTGTTCTAATATAATTGGGTTAAATTGTTTTGTATCAATAAGTAAGATAAGCAGCAATTCATTAGAACGTTCATGACAACATTTTCTGTCAGTTTTCACCAACGTCAGTGTATGGTTCTATGCCCTGCATATTTTTACAAAGAGGATAGCCTGTGGCTTCCTGTTCCTATATAGGTATAAATAGGAGGAAAGAAGAAACAAAATTTCAGTGGTACTGACGTACAAAGTAACTGAATAATTTTCCTCTTTTTCTTTCTTTATTTTGTTTTATATCTATTATTGTTTCTAAGGAAAATGTAACATACTTATATTACAATTGAAGCACTGTACTGAAGTATTATTATTGATGGTATAACCCACACGGTTTAGTGCTTGACTTAACACTGTCCTTAACTGCATTAATATAAAAAGAGTTCGTTTCCTTTCCTGTCCGTGCCTGCTGCTGTTCGTCCCTCATCTCTGGAAAGTGTTGAGCTAATAATGACTCAAAATATTTGTCAAACAATTTGTTAGATGATAACTGGGCCATCGGCGCAGTTTCCACGGGTCGTACATTTACACAACCCGTAAATTCTTGCTTTACATCCGAATCATCCATCAGGCAATCTATTTCGGATTCAGAGTAATCTGATAGGGTATCCCATTCATCAGAACTATTTACAAATTCTGAAAGGGGAGGAGGAGTAACGGGACTCGGTATATCAGGCGAGTCGAACGGTTCTGTTTGGATTGATGGATCTTTTACGACTGTATTATTCACCTCTGGCAATAGTAAATTAGGGCGTTTCTTTCCCATTTGATGTGGGTATCTACGAACGGAGTCTGACGTTGAGGATCCCGAGGGAATGGGGACGTCTTGCTCGTTCCTGTAATCGTCCGTAGCGGGATCCTCTCCAGGGGACGGAGTCAGTCGGCCAATCACTAGGCCTGCTGGTAAAAATTGACCGGTATCCTTTGAACCTATGCTTACTAGCGGTATGCTAATTTGCCTGGTAGGATTTGTAACTGTTAATTTTGGGAACTCGCAATGGTACCACGTTTGTATGCCACTTGAAGGTTGAAAGTCCCAGTAATATATATCCTGCCGAGGGATGTCAATTTTCATTATACAGTCGGTATGATAACTTAGTTGAACACTATATGGTAATGCAATATCATAGATCGGCAGACCGTCTACCGCCTGATTGGCTACCACGGTCAAGTGTTTCTGTTTGGGATCGTCCAATGCAGAACACGAAGATTTCTTAGTTATTTGCAGTTGCCCTAAAGAGTTAGTTACCTTAACTGATTCAGGCTGTTCTTTAGTTCGCGATGTATAAAGATTATTAGTAATTTCCTTGGAGGAAGATGGTCGTGAAGACCCTTCCTTTGCAGGCAAATTTTGAGGAGTAGCTTGTGTGACTCCCGGGTGTGTGTTATTCTTGCGAGTTATAGTAATGGTCCCTTGGCTATACAACTCATGTGCGTTGGTTTTAGCAAGTGGTAAAGTTGTACAAGGGTTATTAGGTGCGTGAAGTTCAAATTGGTGGGAGGTAAGTATTGTTTTAGCGTCCTCTTCAGGACTCACGGTAACCTCAGCTGGGATGGTCCCAGTATAACTCACACTCTCAACCTGCTCTTGACTGTCTGTGGCACCCTGCCTTTTTGGTGGCACCGACCGTTCACTGGGAGCTGGCTGCAAAGTGGAAGAAGTCACGGGGGAGGAGAATTTCGGGACTTTCTCCTTCCACATTCTGGGATTTCTCCATATTGGTGCGTCCTTCTCAGGAGATGCCGTGATCCTATTTACAGTCGGTTCAAAGGGTTGGGCCTGATTTTCCGTACGGGCTGGTTGTAACGTTCCTTGCGCATCCACCTGTTGAGATGAGCAGGAGGAGTGATTACTGTCATCATTCGGTATGAGGGAAGAAGAGGATTTCTTCTTCCTTCCTCTGCGTTGCTTACGCCGTCGAGACCGCCGCGACGGTGACGAGGCTCGCGTCGCGTCGCTAGCTGCATTTGAATTAGCCAAACTAGTGGTATCTTTAACTTGAGAATTTATATTATGTTGCGTCCACTCTGAACGTGGAAAGTGAGCAGTATACTGTTTATGAGAGCGTTTACGGTTTCTTGGCGTAGTGCGAGTGACGGCGTTCGGGACCGGTTCTGCATGCACGTCGGAATATTCGTTCCACCTGTGGCGCAGATATTGCTTGTCCGACTTCCTTCTGTGTAAATGTTCATCTCTCTTCCGAATATGCGGAACCTGTTTAAAGTGAGTGTAATTAACATTCTGTTTTCGTCTTCTCCTGGACTTCTGTTCCGGGGGTAGCTCAAAGAAAAGATCTTGAGCAGCGTTTCCAAATGCATTGGCAATGACTAGATGGTCCCGCAGAATAACTGAAACATGTCTGTGTAGGAAGTCAGCCCCAAGTATTACTGAATATGAACAATACTCCGGTGGAATTATTGCAAAATCTAGATATCGTCGCATAGTGTTATTGAGATGATCCGTGAAATAGCACGGAACACGTATTACTCTTAGTAACTCGCTAGTCTTAGCACCGACCCCTTTTATCCGGGTATAGCCCTTTGTAAACTGGGGGGTTAAATACTGCTTAGGTACAAAATCAGCCTTCGCCAGTGAGATAGCGGCCCCGCTATCTATCAGCGCAGAGCCCCAATTGGGCCCTATCCTGACCGATACGGTACACAAACTTCCGCCACCCCGTCCTATCCCATAGTTGTTAAAAATCCGATTCCTATAGGGTAGAAGAGAGGGCTTTGCCGGTTCGGCACCGACGTAATCTTCTGGGCAATGGGACACAGGAATGTAATAGGGTTCGTTGGCGCGCTTCAGTGCTGGCCAATCTATTCTTTCGTTGCACCACAGTATTTCTGGGTGTTTTCTCGTATATGTCATGCGGTTTGCAGTTTCCAGTTTCCTAAGATAATCCATACATTCATCTAAATCGTTCATGTCGTCAACACCAAGTATTAGTTTCTCTAAAAGCTCGGGCCGCAAACCTGCTCTGATCTTATGCATCAATTCAGTCTTATCTAGTTGTCCACGAAGAAATTTGAGATCTTTCATTAGTTTAAAAATGAGGGCCAAACTATACTCGCCTGCGCTCTGCTTTCTATTTTCTAAATCATACTCAAGATTAACACGATAATGGATGGATGGGAAAGCTGAGATTATTTTACTTTTTAATTCTGGATAGGTAAGCGTAGGCTGGGTTGCAATTTGCAGAAAATACCACGCACTGGCTGAGCCTGTTAAAGTAAGAGGAAAGAAATCTGCCATCTCCTGTGATGTCCAATCATATATACGTGCCGTGAGTTCGTAGGATGATAGAAAATTTTCTACAGCCTCGTATCTACCTCCTGAAAACAACGGGATTTTCACATCTGGGTAAATACGATATGCTTGAGATCCAGTATCCGCCTCAGCGGTATGTGGACCGCCTTCAGGTGGTGGAGTTTGCGTATTTTTCTTTAAGTATAAATCTGAGATCTTAGGCTTTTCTAACTAGGCTGCGGCGAAGGTTCTGAAACCGGACTAGTTTTAAATTCTCTTTCAGATTTTATGTTAATGTTATCTTTGTGTTCTGAACTAGTATCTTGAGTTGAACCTGACCTTTGACTGTTAAATGTTTGCTTTGAATCACTCTCATACGGGGAGAATTCAGTTGTTCTATCCTCTGATTTGTTTGTGGAGGGTTCAATTTCTGCCGAAAGCGTCGCAGAATTTAACCTACTTTCAACCCTACTTGGTGATGGTGATTTCGAACTTTGTTCTGGTCTAACCGCTGTATTTTCCAACTTGTTGGTGCCACTATCTGTGGGCGAGCCTACACTACTGGGTTGAGAGACAAACGTTATTTTCGGGGGATCATACCGCCCTGTTTCCTGATACTTCCTCATTTCCTTAGTAGCAGGTGAATCGCTAATACTGTGTTCCGAACTGACAAAAGGTGCACATAATAAACTACTACTGGGTCTGACACTATTTGTGGACTGATGTGTACTTGGCGAAAAAGAAGGGGGTGAATAAGATTTTGGTTTTTCAATCTCCTTTAAACATACAATTGATGGCGCGTATTCGGCGTACTCAAATATTTTTCCAACGTTCTCTAAGACTCTTGATTCCGACCATGATTCGTTATCGTTTGAATCCTTTTCTTCCTCTTCCTGCTTGGGCGACTGAGCGGTAGAAAGATCCTCATTTTCCTTATCTTCGGCGACTGAAGATTTTGTTTTACTGTCAAAGGTGTTGTCATCCTCTCCTTCACTACTCTTAATGAGCATCAGATCCCTGGCCGTTCTCTGGGGCGTTGATGCTATTAGGGGGTCCCAATTTGAATATGTGAGGTCGTCTCCTGGGTTCCACGGAGGTAGGGAGGTGCCTTCATTACTGAACGAGGTAGTAGTTAACTCTGGACTTCTTCTATTGGAATGCTCCTTTTCTTCCTCGGAGAGGGATTCTTCCTCAGGTCGTAGCCTATTCAGTTCGTATTCTAACCAAGATTCCCGTAGGATATCGTCGTCTCCGGATTCGGAAGTACTAACGTTTCCATCCGACCATCTAACGCTCTTAACGGAACTAAGTAAATTATCAATTTCACCTAGCTGCTCTAATTTTTGTTCCAACGGGATGTTTTTGTCAAACATAATAGGATGCGTTTGCGAAGCAACGGACCGTAGAACCTTAAGATCCGGATCCGTTTCAATGCGGATCATCTTAGGGAACCTATAGTCTGTCTGTATACTAACATCTCTTTTTGGCAAGGCTTCAGTTTGTATATCTACGTCAAATTTTCCTAACACTAAGTCTGTAGAGCGTAAGCCCTCTATAACAGTTGAAGGATCGGTTTGAAAACCAAGACCTATTTTCTCATCACCCACGTCTGGACGACGCAATACTGTAACTTGTATTTTCTTGTTTCTCATTTGCTTAACCCAGGGTCGAACTAAGGTCCCTACCACTGGTGAGAATCCTGTCTCTAATGATTTTCTAACTTGGTCTACAATTTCATCATCCCTACTCTGACTCAAAGAAATGGATTCACTTGTCTTACTCTCTTTTTCATTTTCCACGTCAATACTCGCATAAATAGGTTCTTCATTTATATCCGCGTCTAAAGGTTCACGACTAGTATTAGTATATACGGGTTCCAGTCCAGACTGTTCGGGAACAGACTGGTCAGGAATCTCTGACGGTTCATACTTAATTGGGAAATAAATTATTTCTATGCCCTCAGGCCCGTGTGAAGAAATTTGTTCCTTGTCGCTATTAGTGCTCGACTCAACTGCGATTGACTTATTTTCTATAGCCTCTATTTCTGTCTCACTTCCCTGAACTAAGTTCGATTCGGTATTGGGAACGACACCTGAAATAGATTCTAATTCAATAGTCCCGCGAGGGTCTGTTTGACCTGCAACGATTAATTCTGCTCTTTTTAACTCTTCTGCTAAGTTTAATTCGTTTGCTAAAGTCTTCGGATCGACTCCCGGTGGGGTCTCATTCATTTCCGTCTCAGTAAACAAAGTTCTAGGAAAAGGTTGCGGTTTCCCACATGTTCCTGTGTTGACCGTCGCAGGGATTGGTTCAGTCCCTACCGGACTGCATGTTGCCAGTGGCGTCATTACGCAGCCAGAAGAAGGCGGTTCCTCTATCTTAATACTAGGAGGGTCAAGATATAGAGTCCTATCGGCACTAACATTCAGATCTCCTAAAGTATTTATTTGCCCCGGATTAAATGGAGGGGTAGGATATTCAGGAGGACCATATCCTGGCGATTTCATTTTGTGGCAATTTGTACAAAAGACGTTTAGCCATCTATCTATAATATAGTTATGCTTTCCATCATGAGCTGGTGAATTAGGACAATGTGATTTGCCTATGTCCCGCAATTTTGCTTTTAGTTTCTGCGAAAAACTCATGTTTGTTTACAATTTTCAGTTCAGCGAGTACTCGTCCGTGACAATGCTCTTGTTAACCTACTTCTTATTTTAGCAATGACAGGAAGAAGAAAAAAAATGTTGTGGTTCATTGCGTTATTTCCTTCAATCGTACGGAAATAAAAAATATAATTCTAGATTGAATTTATCATAATAGACATACTTCCTTCTTCCTGTATATTTTTATTCCTTTAAAAAAAAATGTAGAATTTACGTAGTATATTGATATTCCTGTTATTTTTTAAAACCAAATTTAATGCTCTGTTTTATTTTATCTTCTTTTACTTTTTATCAAATTTTAATGTCTGATAAGTATCTCAAATTACGCCGATATTAATTCGCTAAAAGGCTAGTAGGCTGAACACTGTCACGGAACGCACTCCACTAAACACGGGATTACATGCTACTAAGTACGTTCACTATTCGCAAAAAAGAAAAAGTTTCTCCGCTATATTTTTTTTAACTAGCGCAACAACACTGTCTATTTCTATTGTTTCCGAATCACAACTTATAATATTAGCACTAAGTAATTTACGAAAAAAAAAAAAAAGATAAACTACATTTCCTGCGATAACATAACCAAGCAAGCCAAGGTAAATGTAAGGACTATACAAACCAAAAATATTGTACCCAAGGCACCTCCACCAAAATCTGTTACATTTATTGCTAGTAAGTTGGTGTGTGAGTATGGTTTGGGGGCTCCACCACCTGTGCAACATACGCACAGGACAGGTTCGATGGAATGAACCTATACTTCTCTCTCTCGTATTCTTCCTCCTAGCTGACGGATTCTGTATTAACCCGCGATTAACCTCGAACTGAGCGTTCTCTTCGGCCGCTAGTCTGGAATTAAGTAACTGGTACCTTAATGGAAGAGAAGTAACATCGAAGTTCGTAGCTCAGAGGCTTAATTTTAAGACTGTACCTGAATCGCCCAGTACAAATGTGAGGATTCTTGGCTTGCACCTAAATCATTAAATGAGTCCAATAAATAAATAAATAAGAATTCCATAATAAAGTATTTATTACAAAAGAAATCAAAAAGAAAAGAAGTACAATCGAGTTACATACAGCGTGACCAGACTATTTATAGTTTAACTGACATTACTCCATCTTACATATATGTTACTAGCCTATAGACTGCTCCTCGGTTCGCGAAATTTCCACATATTGTAAAAATGTGAAGAGAAGAAAAAAGAAAAGAGATTTAAGAACTACCTGGACTCGAGCAGCAAGTAAGGTGTTAATACTTGCGTAACCCTTTAGCTTTTGCTTGGCATGTTATCGCTTCTTTAAGAAATTTCAAGTTAAATCATATTGATGGCGAACTTAGAAATAATTTCTAAGTTCGGCAGCATACCTGAGTCTGAAGTAGTAGCGCAACTGCTGCAAATTGGAGACGAGACCAGCGCAGGTTGAGTGCCAGCCCAAAACAGGATCTCGGCAAGGTCGAACTCACCTCTTTTATACTCTCGGGGCGGTGGCTATTGCATCAGATTTCACCGTGTTTCATCCGATTGCACCTTATTGCACCATATTGCACCACATTGCACCACGCGTGGGCGGATAGTCAAGGCCAATCTAGCTTCTTTCTATTGTCTTTACGACCTCTATTTCACCTTGAAGGAGTGTGTGGGCCGATAGCCAAGGTCAATCCAGCACCTTTCGAGGAGCGCGTGGGCAGAAGTCGACACGTGGCAGGAAGCAGAGTACAACTAACATTGCCATTGCCCTAGCGGCCAACTATGGTACTAACCCATGCTAGGCTATACACCACGCGGCGAAACCATATGTCTATTGAGATTTATTATTTTATTATCTATATATTTAGGGTTTTCTTGTTCTTTCTTTACAACTGGATTCCGTTCTGCCATCATGAATGGCACAAGACCCTCTTTGCTTTGTCTTTTATAATTCTGTTCGCTGCTCTGCGGTCTTACAGCCAACAGGGGCCAGGAACACAGCTTAGCCAGGCAGAGTTTTAAAGAAATCATTCCCGAAAGAATATTTTTCTCCCCTGTCACCTGTCACTATGTCACCGCCCCTAGCTCCCACTCCAAACCACAGAATCGAAACCCGGCTATCAGGGTTATCGGCGACTTGAGATGGTAACAATATATATCAAAACACAAAGGGACAAGTATTTCATTTCTGTAGCTTCGAGAAACATGCGAGAACTACCGCGATGAGAAATGAAAATCAAGAAGCTTAAACGCGAATTCAAAAACTTCACAAGAAGTACTTACATGTGCAACAGTATCATCCGCTGAAGCATAATCGAATCTCAATATGATGGTACACTTGTTAAACTCGAATTAGTTGTTTGATATTTCTAGTCAAGCTGCAAATAAGCAAGTGGAATAAAGTGACTTTTTTTTCGCTTGAAAGCAGTTTGAAAACTTTTAAGTAGTGCACAACTGGGAAGAGTTCGGGAGCAGTAAAAGATACACCATTAGACCCATACAATCAACATGCATATACTGTCCTTCTGGAATCTATTTTTTGAAGGGTTATTCTTTTGAATCGGCGGAGACCAGGATTAGTAGAAAGGATGGAGCTCTCCACTAACGCTAATGCTACCGAATGCCAGCTGAATTACGAGGAATTTGCTCACACTTTCACCTACTGAAAGGATTTTGATGGACAAATTTAAAAGAGTAGTCACTCGTGGAACCAGAGGGCGTGGAATGTCTGTTCTCTTCAGTCACGATTTACAGGAAGATACAACAATTATCCTGAGTATCCGATCCTATTTCTTTGAGGGTGTTTTCAATCTATACATCTTTAAAAAACCTCATAGGACCACACCTATAACTGGCTACAAACTGTTCAAAAATTCCCACAAGAAAGTGAAAAGAAAAATCCAGCTGCTTTAACAGTTACTCGTTTGAAAATACACCTGACGACTATTATTCAAATATCCAATATGTCTGACAGTGATATTGAGCAATTTGCAACGTTCATGTGTCATACAGATAGAGTTCATAGAGGCAAATACCGTCTACCCGATTACATGTATCAAACAGCTAAGATCCGTAAATTGTTCCTTATAACGGAACAGGGAACAGCATCAAAATGGAAAGGAAAAACCTTGGATGAGATTGAATTTAATTTGGAAGAAGATTTAATGGCAGAAAAATTGAAGAAGTTGCAGAAGACTTAATAACTGATATTGAAAAGCAACAAGAAAAAGATCTTAACCCATTGCACAACATGAGCGATTACATTGCTTCAGCTCATAGTAATTAAATCCCTTGCAGTACAAATTCCGCTGCAACAACTTTAGAAGAACACAGCACAAGTGATGTCAAAAAACAACAAAACAAGTAAAAAGAAAATAATCCTTGTTCACTGGACCTTTACACAGAAAAAAACTCTCAACTTTTTTTAAGGTAATATAGAAAAGAAGCAAACCGCAAGATTGAGTCTAAAAGGCGAATATGAGGGCCGAGGACTGAGATTATTGTACCGCAGTTTCCTTTGTTGCCGAATGCCAGCACATTTGATAGTTGAAAGAGTTGTTTCATGTATACTTTAACTAGGTGGAAGCATTGTCGTATCGGTAGGTTGGGATAATCCGCTGTGTTTTAAACAATACTTCCATTTCGCCTCACAACATGTTATATATACGCATATAATTGAAGTTGCACGAGAAGAAGGGTATGGAGCAATAATGTTTTGTTTTTGTTTAAACCGTCCAGCTTCTGAAACATACGAAAAGGTCAACCAAGCTACAGTAAAAGTGCATTACCGAGCAACAGTGTTTCGGTGGTTGAAAAAATTCAAAGAAGTTAGAGTTTCATGCGTTAGGCAAGGTGGATCAGCTGTTTCGGCCTCTGTTGTGACATGCCACCCTCAACATGGGAATGTCCCCTAACTCCTCTCCATCTACACAACAACACATACTGTCGGGTCACAAATTTGTATCAAATGTATCGATTGTTTGTAATCCGAGCTCAGTACGGTGACGTTGAAGAAGTGTGGAACTATGAAAATATGGAGTAATCTCTAGTATTCGGTAGAATATTAGTTTATTCATAGTTTATCCTTAGTAAAAAAAACAGTAATGTTCCTTGCACTTTCATTGATATGCTCACGTTGTAGGTAAGCAACCTGGATTCGAAGCCCAAATTTGACTATTGAACCAGCATGGCAAACCAACCACACATCGCAACAAACAACGTTCTATATGAGATCGAGTGGATCGGAAATATATGGCAGTTGAGTTTTAAGGGCATCCCATCCAAATACGTAAACGAAATAGTACCAAGAGCAATTCGAGTATTTCCACCACTCGAGGCATATAATCATTACAAAGATTTACAATGTAAGTGCTTGTTTAACATTTTGTGACAAAACGTAAATTATTAAAATTCTTCCGCAGATTGAGAAGGGAACTTGGATTGGCGTTCAGAATCAGGATCCGCTACAACCGCCATAATGAATGTTTTGTCATTTGCGCGGTAACTAGAAGTATAACGTGGCATGAATTTCTCTTAGGAGAGAACTGATTCTCCTAATTCTTCTCTTGCAGATGGCTAATTTACTAATTCAAGCTATATTGCTCATCTGCATCTTGATTACTTCAGCTGATCAGGATCCATACACCATAACAATAACCACCGGTGCGTTTTGGAACAAGCTGTCTCAGGTAATTACCTATGAAGCTACCAGTCCTTTAGTCTATCACCAAAAAGTCACTCAACTTCCAAATCTAAAGCAGAACTCTGCAATTAATCAGAATCTTAAAGATGAAATTTGCTCAATAATCAACAATCATACATTCTCTTATTGTTCATTAGTCCAGCATGTTGACAAATTGGCGATTATCATAGAATCGCATAATGTGAGTACGTTAAGTTTTGATATCTTTGAAAGCCGAACTAAGCGTAGCACAGATTTTTTTCGGTGTTTTGCATTGGTGTTGTTCTGTAGCAACGGATGCTATAGTAGACAAAGTAGCAATTAGAACAAAGGAATTCCAATCAATAGTTGAGGTCATGAAATTCGAAATTTTCTCGGAACATCGAAACTTAGTTCAGTTTGTAAATGCTAGTAAGAATTTTAATGTTCAGCTATAAAACCTCCATCACTCAATCAGAAGAACAAATAAAACGCACACAAAAGTCGTTAACTCAGGCACTGGAAAACGATACTGAACAAAAACAGTTACCCCTAACTACCTATGCTTTTCGACTTTACAATTCAGTAATTCAATATATGAAAGATTCGGAAGATCAGGCAATCACTACTCATTGTATCTCAACGCATACCACCTTCTATGATTTCTCCATCTCAACTTAAAGTAGACCTCACTAAACTGTAAAATAAATTAAGCCAGCATTCTTATGTATTAGCTATACCCGTTTCTGATCTATTAAAATACTATACCGTTTCCATTGCAACGGTATAGCCATTATTTTGAGGATGACGTAAGCATTGTCCTAAAACTTTCGATAGCTAAGGATAATGGTTCAGCAGAAGTATGTGAATTAGTAACCGTGCCATACAGGTATGAAAATGTATCATTTCTCATCAACCCTCGATTCTTGTAAAACGTGATCAAGGCATTTCAATTTTAGCTACAGATAAACTAGCTGCATGTGATCCTAAACGAGAAAGTCTTTGCTTTATTCCAGCCTACCAAGGGGACTCAGCTCAATCACCCGGTTGCGCACGAACTTTATTTCAGAGTGCAACACTTGAAGAAATTAGCAAGTATTGCGTATTTCGTTGTGAAGAAGGAACAGGCTTATTTATCACAGAGATCCAGCCTAATTTATATACTATCACGAATCCACCGAGCGAAATTTTTATAGAGTGTCCCAAGAAAAAGAAAACTGTATTGAATTTGGATCCTACTACAGCTGGAGCATATCAGTTGTCACTACTATATCAGTGTAAGGCAATCATCACCGATGATCATGTTATTCCACCTTCATTCCCATGTCCTGCTACAAATGACCGAGAACTAACACTAAAAATTTTAATACCTGCTCCTTGTAGACCATAGGCCAGACTTCAGACCACCATCCCCCCCCTTGCGGATTTTTGAAGACCTACATTTCTCAAAAGTATGATTATTAAGGTCTTTAAATCAAGTGGTCTGCATTTAATCCATTGGTGGACGTGTGTGTAAGTGACGTTTGAAATTGAGTACTACCGGGGATCTACTGTAGCAACGTATTTGGATATAGATTTTATGTTCTCTGCTTGAGGATACTGACAATTTATGTACAATTGCAATAAAACACTTGACGTCATATTGTTTATTAACGATGTGTTACAGTATTACATCCATATATATATATATATATATATATATATATAATTGTTTTAAAGGACTTGGGGCAATGAATCATAGTATTGGACTACTTTTAACCATGTGTTCTGTTAACTATTTTCAACTAAAGCTGCACATTAACGTTTTATCATTTAGTTCTTTTAGCATTGCTGTGAACTGTATGCTGCATAGATTCCTGTATGAATTTTTGCTTATTATTTCCTAGCTCAGCTTATATACTTACAGACTTCTGCTCATAGTTGCTGAGTGTATATGGTAGTTACATGTTCAATTAACTCATTGACTCTGTTTTTACAAACATTTTCTTTCTCTTTCAGGAACTGAACAAAACCAAAATGAGTGAATCTAAGAAACTAGATGAGAAACCTTTAAAACTTAAAGTGTGTAGAGTTTCCACCAGCAACCAACGAAAGTCTCAAGGACTGCATTGCATTATTCACTATTCTCAAAACAAATCAGATGTGAAAGTGAGAAGGCTATCTGATACAAGCTTCAAGAGAATTTTGGATTGTGCTAATATTCGACAGAACAAAGGACAAGCAAATGAAAAACTCTCAGAAATCTGTACTCAAGTGCCTACTAAATACTCTGCTAAGTTACATGGAACTCATTCTTGGTGTTACAAAAACTTTACAAATATATCGCGAATTCTGAAAAGAAAAAATACTGCAGCTAACAGTGCACATTCATGCCCCTCCAAAAAACGTCGCACATACGATGAAGGTGTACTATTTCCAAAGAACAAATGTATTTTTTGTGAAAAGAACAGAATAAGAAAAGCAGGAAAGGAAGAAATACTTGTCAAATGTGTTACTAAAACTGCCGAGGAAGCTATTAAAAAGGCAGCTGCAAGAAGAAATGATGAAGTGATATTGTTAAAAGTAAACGATGTTGACTTGGTAGCACGTGAAGCACATTATCATCCATCATGCAGAAGGGACTATACACGACAAGACCGGCCTAAAATATCGGGAAAACAGAAAGAAGATCAAACTGCTCATAATAATGCATTTGAACACTTGTGTCAGTATGTAACAGATAGCATAATTAATGGCTTCAATGTTGAAAGGATGTCAATGCTGAAAGAACGCTATCTTCAATTCATGCTCGAGAACACACCTCAATTCTACAATGCTTCTTACAAAACTGACAAACTGAAAGCAAAACTACAGAAACGATTTGGTAGCCAAATACAGTTTTGGCAACCAAATTACAAATCTGACCTTGTTTACTCATCCTACCTGCCCAAAGGTCAAGCAGTGGAAACTGCATTTGAAATCGCAGCCTCTGATTCAAAGAGATTAAAAGAAGCAGCTTTAGTCCTAAGGAGAATCATTCAAAATGCCCACATGGAATCTCCAGTCATGCCATGGCCTCCTACTTCAGATTTTCTTCTGAGTAACAAAGTTCAGCCTCCTCAACTTCTTCAAGAATTTATGACATGCTTGATAACAGGTAAAAGAAATGAAGACTCCAGTAACAGGAATAAACGGTTAGTTTCTTCCCTTTCTCAAGATGTATGCCATGCTGTAACAAGGGGACAGTGGACCATGCCCAAACAATTGCTACTTGGCATGTCTGTCCGACACCTGACTGGAAGTGCAGAACTAATTACCATTATCAATCGGTTTGGTCACTGTGCATCATACTCAACACTGCTTGAACTAGAGACAGCAATGTGCAAGAGAGTCAATGAACATATGCATACTATTCCACCAACAATATCGACAGAAAATAATGTTGTTACTCATTTCTGTTGGGACAACTTTGATTTAAATGAGGAAACTCCATCAGGTTCAGGGACCACACACACAGCACATGGAATTATTATCCAAGAAGTATCAACAGACACAATAGTTAAACATACAATCACCACAGACAATTCTTCCAATGTCAAAAGTAAGGAAAGATCGATTACTAGTTTTCGGCTTGATATCGAACCTTGTTTCGTGAAAGAGAAAACCGAGCCACATCTAACTGTGTGTAGGACAGAATCATCTAATGTCCAAGCTGTGTCAAAAGCAGAAGCATCTGACCTAGCCTGGTTGTTCTGCAGAGCCATAGTAAAGAATAATGATCAAACTGTTCCGGGGTGGGCTGGCTGGATATCTCTTACGGGAGGATCACAGAAGGATGAGGTTCAGTTGTCACGCATAGACTACATGCCCCCAGTGATGCAACCCATTACAGAAAATGCTACTGTTCAGCACATACTCGAACTATCTCAGAAAGCCACAAAAGAGGTGAATCAGCAACATACCATTGTGTGCTTTGACCTTGCGGTTGCAAAGAAAGCGTATTCACTTGTGTGGCAACAACCACAAAAATTCAGTGATATTATAGTCAGGCTTGGCACATTTCACACTTCATGCGCTTTTATGGGTGCCTTGGGAAAATATGTGAGGTGTAGTGGCTTTGAAGATATTCTGATAGAATCGGGAATTTGTGCCAGTGGTTCTATTGAAAAAGTGGTGTCCGGAAAGCACTACAACCGAGCTCTCCGTGTCCACAAAATTGTCCTTGAAGCCCTCGAAAGACTGCTTTTGGAGAAATATGAGGCTACACATCCAATGGAAGAAGATGTAAATGTACTTTTACTTAAACTTGCTAAGGACCCATCCTATGAAAATCTTTCTGAGGTTCTTGCAAATGACGCCTGCAGGAAGAAGTTTGTCATGTATTCGGAGTTCAAGGATAAGATTCGTAGGGGAGAACTTGGGAAAACTGCACAAATGTGGATGCAGTACATGGACTATGTTTGGATCCTTCTCCAGTTTCACAGAGCAACAAAGGAAAACAATTTTGACCTTCATGTGTCTTCTCTGGAGGAGATGTGTGCACTTTTCTTCAGTTGTGACCACTTAAACTATGCAAGATACGCTACTGTGTATGTTTTAGATATGCTGAATTTGCAGCAGTCTCATCCAGGAGCAGAACATCTTCTTAGACAGAATGGCTTCAGCGTCAACCGATCTAGTGTTCCATCATCTAGAAATGCTGTGGATATAACTATAGAACAAACATTAAATCGGCATGCAAAATCACATGGTGGCATAATTGGTTTTAGCAGGAATCATGCTGCATACTACAGATGGTGTATGACCAGGCACAATAGAGCAAGTTATCTTCAAGCAACTTTGGAAATGGCTGATATTGACACTTCAGAGAACTCCACACACAAAGACGTCAGACCAGCAGAAATTGCTCACAGTGAAGAGGACACATGTAAAGTCATTGAAACAATAAGTAACTTTTTGAATCCCTTCGATGTTGAGAACAAGGATATTCTATACTGCCTATCATCAGGTGCTCCAGCAACCAAAGCAATTGAGCAAGATCTCCTATCAGTGCATAAAGTGGGAAAAAATGCACACACCACATTTATTAAAGAGAGAATTGTTGACAAATCAAAGAGCTTTTATGCACCTATTACTAAACAAAAGCTCAATACGTTTGCAAACCTTGCTAAAGTTTCCAAGATATCTGGACCAGCCAATAAATTAAAGGAAGTAAGAGCAGAAAGAAATGTATTTGGGCAGCTTCTTGTTCTTGCTTTGCAGCATGATATTAGCATGGAAAGAGTTCTAAAATACCCTCTGGGTCCAGTACCATGGGCTTTGGCAACCAGTGATGGTACTCCTGTCAAGACAGATAAATCGCAACTTATGCACATGCTAGAAAAAGATTGTTACCTTGCAGACAGACCAAATGAAGAAAGTGTCATTTGCATTATAGACGGTAATGCTCTTTACCAAACTCAAAGCTCTCTGCCAAATACATTTGGAGAATTAGCAGAGATTATGTTCGAGCAGCTTCCCAAAGTACCTCGAGTTGATTTTGTGACAGATACATACAAGCCATTATCAATTAAAAGCTTAGAAAGGGCAAGAAGAGGCTCAACTACAGGTCATGTAATAAGGGGAGAGCTGACAAAAGTTCCCAGAGATTGGAAAAAATTTCTATCATGTAATGAAAATAAACAAAGCTTGACACTGTTTCTGTTAAATGAGTGGAAGAAAGCCAAGTATTCAAGAAAGTTACAAAGAAGAAGGGTGTACTTTGTTTGTGAGTGTAAATGTATCTGTCTCACTTCTCCTGATGGTAAAGAAACAAGTGCAGTAGAAATTAAAGAACTTCAATCAAGCCAGGAAGAAGCAGATACAAGAATGATCCTTCATTGTTTGCATGTTGCTAAAAGTTCTCCTTCTGACAGTAAAATAATAGTTAGATCTCCAGATACAGATGTATTTGTTCTACTTTTGAACTTTGCACAGCGCATAGAACAGACAGTTCTGTTTGATACAGGTACTGGTAACAAGAGGCGTCTCATTAATGTGCACCTTGTCATTAATGAAGTTGGAAGGGAGATGTGTTCTGCACTGCCTGCACTTCATGCTTACACGGGTTGTGACACCACTAGTGCCTTTGTAAGGAAAGGTAAGAAAACACCATTGAAGACTCTCATGCAGCATCCAGACTACATTCAAACATTCCTCTCTCTTGGAAGAAGTGTTCCTTTCAGTGACTCCTTGTTTGAGCAATTGGAGCAATTTACGTGTATTATGTATGGTGGATCGGCTACAGGAGACATAAATAATCTTCGCTATGAAAAATTTCTACAGAGATTTAGTCCCAAACCTGGAACATTATTATCAGCTTACAGTGGGATAGACACAAGTCTCCTACCTCCTTGTAGGAATTCTCTAAGAATTCATGCAGAAAGGGCTAATTACCAGGCTTTCTTATGGTACAGTGCAGACAAAGCAGTTCCCAATATCCCACTACCTTCTGGCCATGGATGGAATGTTGTGAATGACCAGTTGGAAATTCAATGGACTGAAGGCGACCTAATGCCGCAAGAACTAGTAGAAGTGTTAATGGATGAATCAGAAACTTTTGATGAAGATGAGACTCCTGAACTTGTTGATTATAGTGATGTAGTGTTTGATGCAGATCATTGACTGTATTTTTTACATTCAGCAGTTGAATTTCTATTGTTATATATTCACTAAAATATAACACAAGACAATAATTGAACATGAACCATATAACCGTATATATTTATCCATTACTAAATATCAAACATATTTTGAGAAGCAGTTTCTGTTATTTGACACAATGTTTCAAAATTGAAATTTGTAAGCTCTTAGTTTTTATAAAACATGTAGGTAATATTTTGACACATAGGTAATATTTGTAACTGCCTGCAAACAAGATTTAAAAAATTCTTAATGAAAATTAATTTTTCCTTTGGATACCTTATATACAGGTAATCTACAGATTTTCCCTACCTCTCCATACTCACATTTCACCTAATGTTTTGATTTTTTGATGTTGTGTACATTAATGTGTACATATACATTGCGAACATTTTGTCTGCATACGAAGATGTTGCCAGTGGTTAGAATTTCTATTAAAACTTTTTTCAAATTCTTGATTTTCTTCTTTTCTTCTTCTTCTTCTACGGGTTGGGCATATTGTGCCCAAAAATTGCTTTGTTGGAACCTGAGTTCCATAAGCTGTCCAGCGAGATATGGTTATCTCCTTGTCGATATTAGAAGAATGCCCCAAGCCGTCAACGTTATCTCTTATATTCTTACTTTTATAATATAAGAGGTTTACGGTGGTATTAATTTGACGATGTATTTCTCCATGTGTATTACACCTACTGCCATGGTTTTTTGATATGTTATACACGAATGAATAGATTATATATTTCAAGGATTTTGTTTGCGTACAACGGTTGTAAGTGTTGCTAACTGCCTTCGATTTAAGAAAAAACATTTTTTTTTCGAATTCTTGGTTTCGATCTTCTTCTTCTTCTTCTATGGATTGGGTGCATTGCACACAAAGGTTACTTAGTTGGAATATGTGTTCCATAAGCTTTCCAACGAGGTATGATTCATGTTCATGTATCAATTAGGAGGGCAACTAGAGCCGGCAATATGAGGGTCTACAATTTTCGTAAAATCCCTGGTAATTTCCTTGATCACATTTTGAAAACTGCCCCCAATTATTCACTCCACTAATATTCTGCTTGCAGACCGGCCGATTTCGCTTATTTAGACATTACTTTAACTAAAAAACATTGTCTCCAAAAATCCGCAAGGGGGGGGGGAGGATTTCAGTATCTGGCCCATGGTCTATTGGTCTAAAGTTCCATCTCTAAAATTAAAAGGGCCGGCGTTTGCAAGTTCAGAATATACACACCTCAATCAGTGTCTTGACACCAATTGGTCGGGCAAGATACTCCATTTCCGAATTTCGAAAACATATTCGCAAACACAATTACCATTACATGAAGTTCACATTTCTAACATTCAATCTCCACGGCCTTATTTGTCAATTATCTATGTATGGAATTTAGTACTCTCGCTAGTAGTATTATGGGTTCTGTATCAGCTACGGCTTCAACTGTTTTCGCCTGTATTTCTATTGCTATCAGCACACGCAAGCTTAATGCACGAATTTGTAGAATCCTTATCATATGCTCTATTGGCTATTCTTATTTTTGGGCTCTGTCTATATTTTATTTCCAACTTATGTTGTAAACCGGTTCAACAAGAGACACTAGAGGCAGACACTCAACATATGACTTCCCTAGGAACTCCTCTACCTACCTCACGCATCACTAGGCATGCTACGTCCAGTGAAACGTCCATCTATTTATTTTTGTATGGCCTGTAGCAAAGTTGTAATGACCCAAACTCTCGAAATACCAATAGATATTCACGGTAGATTGAATATGTTTCCTTCTAATTCCCGATTTATGAATCATCAGTTATAACTCTTTTTAAATCCGAATATCCAGAAGATGTCTCATCATCAATTGGTTTAGTAAATTGGACCAATCTTTTTCCTTGGAAACTATTTCAGCCGTCGACCCGTCAACTGGTTCGTATTTTCACACCATTACACGTTTGCATACTTAAACGTCTGTTATTATCTCAGGATAATATCAAACACATCTATCGTACGTTATTTTCATTTGCTAATGAACCATGGTTCTTTACTAGTCGGAATAGAAAAATCATTTTTTCTGAAAAATTTGAAAAAAAACTTTTGACAGCTTGTCAAAGAAGAGTAGTGCACCCAAGTTTTCTAGATTTTGACGAATTATCTTCTCTAGTAGATCGTATTCAGGCTAGACTAGCTTCAAAAGAAAAAAACCTTAACTATAATTCCTGAAGACCCGGTTTCTATATTCAATTATTCAGAGGCAGAATGTCTAATCTCTTCTACTTACACCGTAGTAGGAATTAAGTTACCTGTCATAGAGCGGAATGTAAACGACCAAGCTTATCTAGTATCACCTATTGCATTTCGGAAAGATAACACCATTTGTCATACCGAAATGCCGCAATCATTTGTAGTATATCGACAACCAGGAGACCAGCTTTTGTACACTAGTTGTGACATTCATAGCGCATTATTGTGTCTATTTACTCCTCCGCCCATGACGCTTTAACCATATGTTGAATGTATAAAGACTCAATTAAAAGGCATCACGAAAGATATTAATAAGTTATGTAAATGGACTTGTTTTGCGAAGCCGTATGAAATGTCTACAAGCTACTTAAACTATACTACTCTATCACTGATGATTACGTATGAACAAACTCTAACAGTTACTTGTCCTACAGCAGACATCCCTCTGAGGGTCACTCAGAAAATTGCTGATATTTTCGTGCAACTCGGTTATTCATGAACTCTTTCTTTCCAGAATGTAACCCTACGTACAAAGTTTCCTTGCCTCTCAACAAGTACCTTACAGGTTAAAATCCATCATGTGATCCTATTCAAATGGATAACCCAATATCCCTTATCAGTACCAGCAGTTATTCCTTTACTTTATCTGAACATCTACTACATGAAGAGTCTTGTATGTCATCAAACGTATTCGTGTCGCTGGGTGTCAGCATCAATGTTCTACTATGCATATTTCTTATGACTCTCGGTGGTTTATATTATCGTCTTTCGATTCGCAAACCTACGCCACCCCCTGGAGTAACATGTGCAAATCAAATGCAGCAGCGAGCTAACCGGTCACCGGAATATGAAACACCACGTAATGCCCAATCTGCCGAGTATATGGCTGTATTATAAACCGGTTGCTAAAAAAAAATAGTAGATACATACAGACAATATATACGGAAATAAGTATATTTGTTATCTTATATATTAAGGCATTCACTATGTAAATATAGGTATTCATAATCAAGATATAAGTATTCAATCTTTGTATTATACACCTATTATTGTGTACCACAATGTGTAATGAAAGAAAATATTTAATTGAATTTTAAAATGTGTATAAAACAGGCACTGTATGAAGTGGAGGCAGTTTGAATATTCTTTAGGATTCATAATCATCCAATGGAAAATTTAGAGTGTCTTGACTTCTACAATGCAAATGACCGGCTATGACTTCTAGAACTAGGAAGACTCAGAAAGAATGTGCAAGATTGCTGACATGACGGAAAAATCATATAAATACTACCGGATTCTCTTCCGGGTATGATAAGTTCTATTTTGACGTCGAAACTCTGCGAGTCAGATCATTCATAATTAGTTTTGTCACTCCGTCATTCTGTCCATCAGAGGTTCTGCTCGTCATCGTTACCAAAAGTAAGTGATTATACATTGTCTTCTCTAGTCGTTAAGTCATACCAGTCCATATCATGCTCTGTGATTATTCAGTTATTCAAGATCAGTTCATTAAATTCTTATTCTAAATTATTTCTGTTATCGAATTTTATCTTTGAAATTCTACTCGCATGTTTCTAATTAATTTTGAGCTACGCTATCTACGCCCGCAAGACTTGCATTAATTTAAATTACTTCTTGCAGGAACTGGGTGGATGTTAATGCCATTCAGTAGTTTTCATGTACTGTGTGTGAATTTTAAATCTGAGATTTCATTTTCAACAAGCCGCTTAGTGGAAATTTTTATTCATTTCAGATGAATTGGATTTCCATGACTCTGATTTTTGTATGGTCCATGAGTAGCTACTGTGAGCTAAATCTTGACCCTCAGCAACAAATTAATTTAACAGAACTAGGCATTGCTATTTCGCAAGCTGGCTTTGCAGTTCATGATGCAGAGAAAATCTATACTACGCTTCGGATTCATTTGTATATTAACTTCACGTTACCACACAATGATAGTTGTGCATATTGGACTCAATTCAGGCAAGAATTATTCGAACATGAAAGAGAATTTTTTCAGAAATCAGAGACGTCATATCATGTGCTTTCCAATTTTCGAACAATTCAGTTCATTGTGTACCTAAACAACGTAATCGTAGATCAATTGTATCTTGGATACTTTGTCTTACATCTTTAGGTCTTTCAGGTTATAATTTTTATCAAACCAGTTAATTAAAGGCATCTGTAAACGCGTTACAGGAACATGATCATTTGTTAACAACAGAGGTTCAAAATCTCAAGAAAGCTTTTAATCATGAACTTAAAATTATGCAGAATGTAGCCTTAACAGTCAAACACACTATGCTGAAAATGAAATCACAGATAGAAGAAGGATTTTGTAAAATAGTTAGCATAAAAATTTATTTGCTTGCAATGTTTACGTAATATCAATCACAGCAAAGGATTATGAAAATGATATCTGATATTCTTCAAAATACAGTGACTCACGAAATATTAAATTCAAAGCAAGTTTTAAGTTTAGTTAAAAACCATGCAATTTTAAAAGATACTTTGTATGTCCATGATGTAGGTTTATTTTATACAATTTCATCTGTATTTTTGGTTAACTTCAATTTTGAGACACTTAGTGTTAATTTAGTTTTGAAAACACCAGCAGTAACACCAAACAAAATTTCAAAATTGTTTCAAGTTTCCAATTATGAATGTTACATTCTGATAAGCTTGTGAAGTACAATATTCCAGAACAGGTATATGAAAGCGACAACAAATTCATGGAAATCAGTAAGTTGTTATGTAAATGGCATTCATTTTTATTTTTATGCGAGACGTCTAGTTTACGAGTCACTTCTCCATCGAAATGTTTGACGGACATGATTTTCAATAAATCATTTACTTATTGCGAAGTTCAAACTATTCCACATAAGCTTGAGTATAGTCATCTTTATACTCCTGCAGGATTATTAGTTAATTCCTTAATACAAGGACACATTAACGGTTCAGTATGAAGAACATTGAGATGTTCTTTTTGTAATCTATGGTAACAACAAAACTCAATTCATTTTGTATGAAAACTTTGAAAACATTTTTATAAAACACACGGTATTGCCCTCAAGGCAAACTATTAAGGAGGTCAACACGAATGTTGTTTTGACAATAAATATCTCAGCTCCACATTTAAATGTAACGTATGCAATTAAATCTTTAGATCAAATCAGTGCTGAATTAGAATCACTCAAACTTAATGAAAATAGTTTGCATATGCTACATTTTGACAACTTGCATAGCATTTTTTCAATTGTAATCCCGATTATGTTAGTTTTGTTTCTTGCTCTATTGATGTATTAATTTTTTAAATTGCGAAAACTAGAGAAAAATTATGCTAACTCACATGCAACAATCTTGAAGGTAGTAATCACTGAACTACTTACCGAACTGTGTGTATTTATTTTATCCTTATCAATATATTTATGTATTTAAGCTTATTATGTATATCATTAACAGCATACATACCTGGAAAATATATTTAAAAAAAGAAAAGAGAAACAAAATATTAGTTTTCTTTTGTTTAAATACTTCCAAATATTAGTAGAAGAAAGTTAATATTGTTAGTTAATAGAGATAGTTCATACGAATGTGGGCACTGTACCTTGCGTGAAGCGTAAGTACACTTCCCCACCTCATTCCACAGTTAAGTATTGATTTTGAGAACTTTTTAATTTTCTAAATAAATTAAGATAGAATGACTGTGGTAATAATTCATAGATGGATTTAGTTTTTATTTGAATTAACTCAATTCATGATCTAAGGCTACGAAGGTGTGAGACGTCATGCTAAATTTGTTAGTCTTATTTTCATGCAATCATGTTAAGTGTATGTTTTTTGTCCTGCCTATTAAAGCGCAAGGAACATTTAGTTTTTATTGGAATATTTTATTAAGGATATACAATATTAATAACAAAACTAGTGTATTGAGGCACGTGATTCAACCTCTCTCCCTATTTTACAGGCTTGAGACTGTTCAGGACATAAAACTTATAGTATCCTGAGCTAGGTTAAGATTGAATAACGTACCTTTTGTTCATGATGAATATAGAAACTTATAGTTGATCTCTAAGGTTCAGAGAAATGAAGAGAACAAAAGAAAGTAGTTAAGAAATAGAAAATTAGTTCTATTATTGCATGTAGTTGTTATAGATATTATGTTATTTTATTTCGTTATGTTCAGAAATATTCAGTAGTCCCTTCACGCTCTTTCTTTTACAGAGAATGGACGGACAAATTATTTTTATCATCGAAGCTACTACATTAGTTTGTATAATTATTGCAGTTATATTATTTATAAGACTGTTGTTCAAATATGATTGCACCTTCTCGAAATGTTGTATACAAAACTTGGCAACACAGCAACCCACTGGCACTCACGTACCTCATTATGTTTCTAATCTGTCCTTCGAGCCACGTGACAATCAATTTGTAATTGCATCTACGTCAAATTCATTACATTTATATGACGTTATTAATATTTCTATTCCTAGTAATTATTTCTAATATTCCTCTATCCAGTAATAACTTCAATTTCTTCGAGTAAAACTCATTTAGCCGTTTGCGATATGCAAATGACCATTATCCAAAACAGAGCATTCCTTTAACCTATATACCCTTCCTAGGCAATGCAGGTCACCAATTTTTATAACAACTAAAAGCAACATGACTGATTGATTAGAGGATAATTTCTACAGATATTTATAGCAGGACTAGTTATGGAAAGAATTGAGGATAGATAAAATAATAAAAAAGAAAAAGTGGTTTCATTTATGATACACAACACTCCTGAACTGTAATTGAATTCATTACTTTTTTCTTTCACTTTTGTTTACAATCCACTACAACTTTAAAACTCAAAGAACTATCACTATCTTGTGTTGAAAGCACTATGAATCACAATACAACAAGAAACACAGAAAACAGCAACTATTATTTTTCAATAAACTTTTGTTACATTAAGTAACTTCACACACAGGCAAATACAGACAGGACGCATATTGCACTAGCACCACAATTATCTTACGAGGGGATTCATCCAATCACCGTCATCCTACGCATATCCACTATTTCCCCCTGCTTCCGCTGTCCAAGAGTATAGCAACTTCAACTATCAGCTGTGAATATTCAAGAGTGTTGCTAACTCTAAATATTCTAGAGTTTCTGATATAGTGAAGTGATTTAATTTAGTTTTTTCTCGTATTATTTATATATATTTAGTGATGACATAAGTGAGTGAGTGTATGTTCCTAAACAATATATTTTTAGTGTTGTGTGCAAGTGCTTATTCTAGTGATTACATACTTCTTGTGTATATCCTCATAATTTGGTGAATTTAAATACAGTTGGCAACGAGGTGTGAACATTCATGGGAACTTGGTCTCAGACCAGCGGCGTATTCTGCATGAATGCAAGGCATGCATTGCATGCGTTCTTATTCTAGTTTATTTATTTTTAATTAATTTTCAAGGAGCCAAGACTGAAAAATTACGGAACTTCCCTTGATATCGTAGGCCAGTACGCGTTACGAAAGCTGACAGTCAGTAGTTGAGAAAACAGTTCACGTGTGCCGCTGCAGTATTCTCGACAATGTGTGTAGGCATCCGCTCAAGATCCTTGTCGTCCGCTAGCCTGTAAACCTGTGATTTATTGGGTGAAAGAAGCGAGAGAAATCCAAAATGCATGCAACTCGAAAGTTGCACGCAGCATAGTTGCCATCTATACATATACACGAAATGACTAAATCAAAGATATACCAAATACTTTCTTAATTTAATTGCATTAGCTAAATGAAGAAAATGAGCTAAATGAATTAAATTGCTAGTACGGAGAATATGTATTGACATTATCTCAAATACATTTACTTTATAGTCACTTAATGTACTATTTGTTAAATAAAAAATCGCACAGATGTGATTTAAATGTGTATGAATTTGTTTAGTGAAAAAAAAATGCTTAAGTGGTTGGAAACAAAGCATTAAAAAAATGTCTGACGTGAAAGCAGAATTTCTTCTGCTTTTGCAGCGTTGTCGGATCTAAATGCAAGAGAGTATCGGTCTATGAAAAAAAAAATGTTTTATGAATGCTGTGAATATAGGTTTGAATTACGGCAACAAAGCGTACTCTTACGGAAAGCACAAGTTGGCCTAAAAATCCGCGAAAATTGACGAGAGAATGTGTTATCGGAAGTCCTCGTTCGAGCGGGAAAAGTTCATTGACTCATAGTTGAAGAAATTTCGGAAAGATGTGTGGTGCAGTGCGATCTTTAACTCTATTTCGTTTCGCTGTATGAAATATTTATAGTGCGTGCGTTTTACTTTATCGTTAGTGTTGTGTCTTGTGTGAAGTGTATCTTTTTAGTGTTTACTATGGATAGAGAAGACGTAATTTTGAACTTGTTTGAAAAACCTTTCAGTGCTCGCCCTATGGAGGAAAAGTTACTTATAGTAAGAAATGGACGACCCACTCCAGCTCCAACGAACTTAAAGTCACAAAACGAAACTTGTGTGCGTAATTTTAATCCCGAAGTGTATAATAAAACTGTGTGGCTTTGCGGTTCGGAAAATTTGTGCAAACTATTTTGTTGGCCTTGTGTTTTGTTCGGAACCGAGAACTCACCATGGAACAGTAAAAATCGGGGCTACGCAGACCTGAATAACCTTCATACTGCTATTACAAGGCACGAAAAATCGGACTCTCACGTTAATGCACTAATAACTTTGGCGACCTTTGGCAAAATTAGAATAGACGTACAATTTGATAAGCAAAAGCGAGAGGATATTAGAAAACATAATGAAACCGTAAAAGAGAATAGGGAAATTTTGAAAAGGCTAACGTATGTGACGTGTCTTTTAGGCAAGCAAGAATTACCTTTTCGCAGGCACGACGAGAGCGAAGAATCGAACAACCGAGGCAATTACGTGGAAATCCTGCAGTTGTTATCAGAATTTGATGCAAAATTGAAACATCATTTGACCACGTCTAAGGTTTTCTCAGGTACATCTCCCTTAATTCAAAATGATTTAATACAAAGTGTGGGTACAGTTATGGTTGAAGAAATTAAATCTCAAATCAAAACAAGTCGTTTCGTATCTATTATGATCGATGAAACATCAGATGTCACCAATCTATCCCAGTTATCTACTGTGTTGCGTTACAGTCACAACAATAACGTTGTTGAAAGATTTTTAGGGTTTAGTAACGTTAGTACTGATCGTAGTGCTGCAGCATTAACAAATCTAATTATGAAAGTCTTAGAACAGTTTGAGTGCAAAAATAAACTGATCGCAAAAACTTACGACGGGGCTGCAGTGTTAGCAGGTGACATAAGTGGGGCCAGACGCGGATAAGGGAAATTGTTCCGGAGGCGATTTTTATACATTGTTACGCGCATAAGCTAAATCTTGTGTTGTCACAATCCGTTTCCTTTATTAGTGCTTGTCGCATATTCTTCGTTACGATTAATGGAATTGCTGCATTTTTCTCTTCTTCAACAAAAAGAACTAATATGTTGGACACATTTGTTAAGAAACGATTCCCACGACTTGCAGCTACGAGATGGAACTTTTCCAGCCGATTAGTGCAAACTATTGCTAACAGCAAAGATCAGCTCCAGGAACTATTAGAAGCCATCTTAGAATCTCCTGGGGATTGGGATAGTATTACCGTACAAGAGGCAGACGGATTTCTTGCAAAGTTAAATGACTTTCAGTTTAATTTTCTTCTAAATTTGTTTCAAGACGTATACACTTTCACCGAGGTAGTGTTTAATATCTTACAGTCCAAGTCTTTAGACATTGCGTATTGTTCAAAAGAAATACTGACACTGAAGGAGAGATTGTCATCAAAACGCAACAATGGTTTTGAAGAAGTTTGGCGCGACACCTTACTATCTAATGATCCGCCGACAAAACGTCGAAAACAAACCAATTCCTTATCAGTAGAGGAGGAGTTCAAGAGGCTTTATTGTGAAATATATGACACCATAATATTGCAGCTGCAGCACCGTTTTGATTCACTGCCAGAAATGTCTTTTTTGGAACTTCTTGATTGTTCTAAATTTTCAAAATTTTCAAAAGATTTTCCAGAACAACAGTTTGTGCAATTGGAGAAAATGTACGCAAAGTTCTTTGATTTTGTACGATTGAAAGCCGAGCTTAAGGGTATCTATAATTTTTATCATTTTGTGGGAAGGAGTTTGGGAGATATTTACAACTTCTTAGTTTCAAATGGTCTACAGACTGGCCTTCAAGAACTTAACAAACTGTGCGAATTAATTAGAGTTATACCTTCAACTACATCATCAGTGGAACGTTCATTTTCGGCCTTGAAACGCATAAAAACATTCCAGAGAAATTCTCAAGGACAAGAACGTCTTTCGGCTTTGGCGATGATGTCTATAGAGAAAGATCTTCTAATAAAAATGAAAAGCAACGATTCATTCTTTGACAAAGTCACCGAGGAATTTTGCAAGAAGACCAGAAGAGTGGATTTTCCTTTCAAGTAATTGGTGAGTATTATCATAATTCTAATTATTTTCTGATAGTCTACTCTTTTTGAAAATGTTATATTTACAGAGAATGGTGGGTACAAGAGTAACGCAAAAGAGCATTGAACCCCCTTCTTTTCCCAAACTATTTTTTTAAGTATTAATTTCGCATTACTATTAGGATGCGCTTATAGATGTGCATACCAATGTAACAAACGAACTTTGGAGTTATATAAATGCTTGAGAAACCGCTTGAACGTAGCGAGGAACATATATAAGAAAGTATCCATTAGTTTCGTAAGTTTCTGGGCGAGAGGGACAAGAGGAAATGCAATGACGACTGGGACTTCATTACAGCGTTACATGGGCGATTGGAGCATCCACATTCTTTTTGCTCTTCTGTCAAACGAAACAGAGAGAGAGGGAGAGAAAAAAAGCGCAATGTGCCTGCCTGCTCGAAGGTGTCCCTCTTTGAGAAAGGGGATGATTGTCCTCGCTGACAATCTTCCTCATGTCCTCAGTCACAGTTGCCAACTTATTTGGTTTACCACTGTCTGTTTTTTTTAAGAGCTTAAATTGGAGAAGCAAATTCAGCACAGCATTGGATTGATTATTAGGTGGATTATTTTAACCCTTGGATTGATTATATTATTCCTTAGTTGTGTTTCCGAGTGAATAGTGTGTATTTTCAAATCGTTCAATAGCTACCTAGTAAGAATATACTTGAACTACGTTATTTTATTAGCGGGAGAGAAGTGCAAGCATTTTAAAGCATAAAAGTGATTTTGAAAACTAGTTAGACATTGACGGTGGAACATTTGTTTCTCGAACAGTGTACTGTTTGCACTTGAACAAAATATTTTTCTTTTCATTATTCAATATTGTGTCCCCCGTGAATGAGTGGTTACGCTCGTCACCTTGTAATCAAGGGGTCCCGTGTTCGATTCCCGGTGGAGACACAAGTGGTTCGGATCCCACGTTAAGCTGTAGGTCCCATCCTTAGGACGTCATCATCACCCCATGGAAGGCAATGGAAAAACACCATGGGACCTTTGGGTCAAAACTTGCCTTCGGGCAGAACACCAATCATCATCATGATACTGAAACAGATGTAAAGTTTATTCTACGCCGCAAGGTAGAATGTTCCACCATAAAGGAGTGCTGGAGCGTTTTACAAATAATAATAATAATAACAATAATAATAACAATAATAATAATAATATAGTGGTAGTAGAAGTAGTGGTATTGGAACATTGCATGCCCAACCTCAAAACTCAGGATATACCACTGTCTCAGAGCCAACAACAGATAATGGTTGCTTACTTCCCACAGACATAAAGTAATAACTCGACAGAAACATAGTCTGTTATCTAACATGACTTCATACCATCTTTGCTTATTCTACGTTCCTGAATTGTTATGTGTCTGCTTTTTACAGACTTTAACGAACAATATTGCAGAGACTTATTTACCATTGCAATAATTTATTTTTTAATATATACAGGATAATCCAATGTGGACAGTATTTCAGAACATTTTTTTATTTTGAATTAAGCATTATTTTTATTTTATTCATTTTGACTTTCATTTTATACATCATGTATTACGTGTGGGATACTTCATATATCACATATAGGGTGTTTCATAATTTATGGGTCAATATTTTAAGAAGAATTGATTGATTATTATCATTTTATGTAATTTTTGGTTTTGGTTTAACTTTTATTATTTTTTTCACGCTTTTGTTTCAACCACCAAACGAACAAAATATTTAATTAAAACACAGGGAATATTGCGTACCACAATGTGTAATGAAACAAAATATTTAATTGAATTTTAAAATGTGTATAAAACAGGCACTGTATGAAGTGGAGGCAGTTTGAATATTCTTTAGGATTCATAATCATCCAATGGAAAATTTAGAGTGCCTTGACTTCTACAATGCAAATGACTGGCTATGACTTCTAGAACTAGGAAGACTTAGAAGGAATGTGCAAGAATGTTGACATGACGGAAAAATCATATAAATAATACCGTATTCTCTTCCGGGTTTGAGAAGTTCTATTTTGACGTCGAAACTCTGCGAGTCAGATCATTCATAATTAGTTTTGTCACTCCGTCATTCTGTCCATCAGAGGTTCTGCTCGTCATCGTTACCAAAAGTGAGTGATTATGCATTGTCTTTTCTAGTCTTTAAGTCATACCAGTCATGCTCTGTGATTATTCAGTTATTCAAGATCAGTTCATTAAATTCTTATTCTAAATTATTTCTGTGTTATCGAATTTTCTCTTTGAAATTCTACTCGCATGTTTCTAATTAATTTTGAACTACGCTATCTACGCCCCCAAGACTTGCATTAATTTAAATTACTTCTTGGAGGAACTGGGTGGATGTTAAGGCCATTCAGTAGTTTTCATGTATGAGAATTGTTTGGGGTTCGCGACCCAGACAAAAGGTCTCCGTTCGACATGCTTCCGGAAGTTTCTAACTGCCTTTTACGTCACAAAACCGATCACGTTTAAGGTAGATTGCGAACCTATTTTTAAGGTTTTCGCAATATATTCTATAATGTAGTATTTAGTAAATATTATTGTAGAGTCTTGAAATAATGAATTGTTAGAATTCATTAGATGTAGGTATTCATTTCCGTTTATTTAGTAACAATAAGCACTTATTTAGTAGTAAACTTATAAAATTCATTCAGTTGACATTGATGTGTATGGTTAACACTATCTTTTTCAGGCATAACCTGTTCCTTAGTTTTTCTTTCAGATGGATGACCTATCTTAAACATGGGCTGAGAAAAGTGCAAATATCATTCCAGTTGGTGAGATAACTTGATGAATGTTTATGGTATTCTGTTATATTTCAGCTATATGCCGACTGCGTACACACTAGTTCATAACACTAATTCCTACACATACATATATCATTGTGTGTATATATCCGACATTTGAAGCATGTTGTTTCTTGCTTCTTGCACCTTGTGATCCAATCAGTTATTGTACTAACTACCAAATTCCTGTACTAATTTCATTTATAATTGTAACAAGGGTTTTCAATCACCCCTTGTATCTCTCAATAGCCTATTATTACTAGAAAGGTGTCTATTTGATTTGCAGTTGCTAGAGCGATATTCAGAATACGTCCTTGCACTAGCATGAGGCGGCCATTTTGTTTCCGGTGGGTCCCGGAAACCAATCTCCCTTAGCAATTCTACTCTTTAGTTATGCAATGTCAACTGCAAGGGTGAGCATTCCGTTTGGTCTCGCGACTGTCCCGCCTTTCAACGCGAGAAACGTATCCGAGAGCTCATGGTCGTTGAGAAGATTTCAGCTGCTGACGCTAAGCGTCGATTAAAGGACAACATTCCTCCCTCGCTTTCTGTCCCATTTGCTGGAGTTGCAGCCGCTTCTCACAAATCTGTAGCGACACAAACGTCTACCGTTTCCACCCAAACGGATCTTGTCCCTGAGACCCGTGGTGACCCCAAGACCCCAGTCGCATCCACAAGCGAACTTTCTAAAACCCCACGTGTTTCAGTATGTGGTGGTCTTCGGCGTCCTCCAGCCCATCGCCGGACTGAAACTTAGCCAGCATATCCGAAGGCTCAATGAGACGGTTCTCTCTCCTAAGAGACGGTTCTCTACTCCAGTTCGTAAGCCACCTGCACTTTCTCTGAAATCTCACATGGTGGAGGACGAACTGATGGACTCCGAGTGGGCTGTTATTGGACCGCGTGGGAAAGTTCGCATCAAACGTTGATCTTACCCTGTATGGCGCTTGTTCAGTGGAACCTCAATGGCTTCTGTAGTCACCGTGAGGAATTGACCCAACTAATCACTGACCACTCGCCTGTACTTATCTGCTTGCAGGAAACCCATTTTAAGCCTACCCAGTCCTTCCTTCTTTCTGAGTATACTATGTATCGATGTGATAAGCCAGACGGTGACCACGTTGCTGGCGGCGTGGCAGTCTGTGCCTCCGATTCTGTTCATTCTCAGCAAATTCACATCGTATGCAGACTGCAAGCCGTTGCGGTGCGAGTATACTTCTCTCGCCCGCTTACAGATTGTTCATTCTACGTTCCTCACTCTGATGCCTTTACAACCACCGATCTGCTTCAGCTCTTCCATCAGCTTGAGCCGCCAGTCTTCCTTGTAGGAGAGCTTAATGCCTATCACCGTCTGTGGGGTTCTGTCCATACTGACGGACGTGCATCTATCTCTGAGTCTGATCATTATCCTCCAGCATTCGTTCCCATTAGGGCACGTTAATAGCGGAACACGTTAAACGTCCGTACCGCCAACAGCGAAGATTACAATGCTCCTTTCACCCTCGTTCAATTTGATTCTGCTCTTCGTAAATCATCCAACACTGCTCCAGGGCTTGATCGTATATCCTACGAAATGTTGCGCAATCTCCCTCGCAATACACAGCTTGCTCTCTTGCAACTGTATAATCGCCTCTGCGTCGAGGAGTTTTTTCCACTGGCTTGGCGTGAGGCTCTCGTTCTTCCTATTTTGAAGCCAGGCTAAGTCGCAACTAGCCTCATGAGCTACAGACCCTTTCCTCGCACGAGCTGCGTCTGTAAGCTGTTTGAACGCATGGTCAACAAGCGCTTGGTGTGGTATTTGGAATCCACTTCACTTCTGAGAAAACTTCAAAGTGGATTTCGTCGTTTCCGATCCACTACAGACAATCTTGCTTATCTTGAGGGTCATATTCAAGAGCCCTTTCTCAACGGCGAACATCTTGTTGCTATATTTTTTGACTTAGAGAAAGGGTATGACACCACGTGGTGTTACGGAATCCTAAAACAATTATATGACTGAGGTCTCCGTGGGAATATAGCCCATTTTATCTCGAATTTTCTTCACGAGCGACACTTTCGAGTGCGTGTGGGATCTAATCTCTCAGAGCGCTTTGTACAAGAAAATGGTGTTCCACAAGGCAGAGTCCTTACTGTCACGTTGTTTGCTGTCGCCGTCAACAGCGTTCTTTCGGTAATCCAGGCTCCCGTGTCTGGTTTGCTTTATGTTGACGATCTTGCAATTTTCTGTTGCTCCCGTCACCCTCGCGGCGTTACTCGACAGCTTCAACTGACTCTCAGTCGTCTTGTTCGCTGGTCGAATGAGACTGGATTTCGCATTTCTACCCAGAAATCCCACTGTGTTCACTTTTGCCGGCAGCGTACCTGCATTGTTGACCCGGACTTGTACCTCGATGGCACCCGTTTGTCATTCGTTGATACAGTCCGTTTCTTGGGTTTGGTCTTTGACCGTCGCTTGTCGTGGGCACCACATATACGGAATCTTAAATACTCTTGTCTTCGAGCTCTGAATCTCCTTCGTGTCCTTTCCCACCGCTCATGGGGTGCTGATCGTACTGTTCTGCTTCGTTTGTACCGTAGTCTAATTCGGTCCAAGTTAGACTATGGCTGTATTGTCTATAGTTCTGCTCGTGCTTCTCAGTTACGACAACTCGACACAGTGCATCACCTGGGTATTCGTATTGCTACTGGCGCCTATCGAACTAGTCCCGTCGCCAGCCTGTATGCTGAGGCCAATGAACCTTCGTTATCATATCGTCGCAGCAGAATACTTCTTAATTATTCTGCAAATGTGCGTTGTATTCCAGACCACCCGTGTAGACCATGTCTCCGTGGTGGTTGGATATACGAGTGCTATGCTGCACGTCCTCGCTCTACACCTCCATGGTACATCCGTTCGTGTGAGAATTTCCTTCGCGACGATTTCCTGTGGCCTCTCTTTCATTGGTTCACTTTTGTTTTGTTCCCCCATGGCTGCTTCGTCTACCTCGCCATGATTTACGTTTGTCTATGCATTCGAAACAGCAAACTAGTTCCCAGGTGTACCAGTAAGAGTTTGCCGCACTGTTAGATCAGTACTCCGATTTTAGTGTGTTCTTTACGGACGGTTCTAAGAATGAGGATTCTGTAGGCTGTGCCTTTGTCACCGACGGGTGCAGCTCCGAATTTTTTTTGCAGCGCCTGTGTTCCGTGTTCACTGCTGAATTGGCTGCACTTAAGCTTGCCTTAGAACACGCTCTCACGCTTTCTCTCCGTCGTGTGCTTATTTGCACCGATTCTCAGTGTGTGATTTTGAGTCTACAAATTGTCTTCAGTATGCACTCTGTCATGCAAGACATTCTTCTGAGATCCCCCTCCATGTAGCGGACCGTCATCGTCGGGGAGGGGGTGGAGCTGAGAGGGCGGCTTCATAACTCATTCATTTATCACCCCTCATCTTCATATCATTGCATGCCCTCTCAGCCGCGAATACCGCTACCGGACTCGCGGGTGGTTGGTGGGAGTCGGGAAGAGGCAGGTCTAGTGGACGTCTTCCTCCACTTGGGGAGGACGTGCACCTACCCGGCCTAATGTTGTCTGCGTCCAGTGTTTGTGTTGTCCGGAGTGTTGAGTCTTTGAAAATATAGAAAAAAAACAAAAAAAATACAAAACCAAAAATTCTATAAAAAACAAAAAACATTAAAAATAAAAAAAAATCCGCACCATTTGTTTTGTTCTTCCTGGGCTGGAGGAGGGCTATCTTTTTGTTTTCCAGGTTTCTTTCGTTTTGTTTCACCTCTTCTTTTTCCGGGGCCACGCGTTTTTGTCGACGGGAATGTTTTTTTTTTGCACTACCATTCCCCTTGACCGCGTCGGCCCCACGCTGATCCTAAGGTGTTGGGCGTGCTGAAGGGATGGCCAGGGGGTAGCGTTAGTTCCCCTATTAACGCCCCGGTGTGACCTCACACCCTTTTTTCCTTTTTATATGTTTAATAAAAATCACTATTACATGGGTACCAAAACTTTAAAATCTGATCCGGGCTCTCCCTCACGAAAGAAGCCCAAATCATGTGAAACTGAAATTGTGGAAAAGACAAGTATCGCCGCGCCCGTCGTACGATATCTTGTAATTAAAGATAAAGATGATTGTGCCGCTTCTGCTGAAAACCGTCCGAGTGCTATTAAGGGCTTATCCCCCTTTGTTATTCATAAAGTTATTACTTACCATGCCGGACAGTTATAGACATTAAGAAATTGAGGAATGGCACACTATTGGTAGAAACGATGGATGAGAAGCAAACTGCGAAGCTACTGAAGTTAACAAGTATTGGACCAGTGAACGTGTCAGTAGAACCCAATCGTCTACTGAACGTTTCTCGAGGGGTGATATCGTGTTGGGATCTCCTCAATGCCACCGAGGAGGAAATTAAATCTGAGTTAGCGGAACAACATGTCATAAATGTAGCTCGCATAAAACGTAAGAAGTCAGGTGAACTTGTTGCCACCCAGTCACTGATTCTTACTTTCAGTTTGCCAATGCTTCCGGAGTATGTAAAGGCTGGTTACTATCGATTGAAAGTTCGGCCTTATATACCTAGTCCTTTGCGCTGCTATAAATGTCAACATTTTGGGCACACCAGCACCTCGTGCAACGCGAGTGCTGCACTTTGTGCCAATTGTGGACAGGCTAGTCATGGTGCGTATCCCTGTAAAGCAACGAAGCCCTTCTGTGTCAACTGCAAGAGTGAGCATTCAGCTTGGTCTCGGGATTGTCCAGCCTTTCAGCGCGAGAAGCGTATCCGGGGGCTCATGGTTGTTGACAAGATTTCTGCTGCTGATGCTAAGCGTCGTTTGAAAGAAAGCATTCCTTCCTCGCTTTCTGTTCCATTCGCTACTGTTGCAGCAAGTTCTAAGAAATCTGTAGCAACCCAGACGTCCGACGTTTCCACACAAACCAACTTTGTACCAGAGCCTAGCTGTGACGACCCCAAGACCCCAGTTGCGACGACAAGCGAACTTCCCCGAACCCCACGGGTTTCTGTTAGTGGTGGTCTTCGGCGTACTCCAGCCCAACGCCGATCACCTTATATCGCTGGCCTGAAACTAAGTCAACATATTCGCCGGCTGAATGAAACGGTTCTCACTCCAAAGAGGAAAAAATCTACCCCAGTTCGTAAGCCATCTGCAGTTTCTCTGAAATCTGATATGGTGGAAGACGAACTGATGGATTCTGAGTGGGCTGTTATTGGTCCTCGTGGAAAGGTTCGCCTTAAACGTTGACATCTTCCAGTATGGCGCTTCTCCAGTGGAATTTGAATGGCTTCGGTAGTCATCGTGAGGAATTGATACAACTGGTCTCCGACCACTCGCCAGTTGCCGTCTGCTTGCAAGAAACGCATTTTAAGCCTACCCAGTCCTTTCTTCTTTCTGGGTACACTATGTACAGATGTGATAAGTCAGATGCTGGTCACGCTGCTGGCGGCGTGGCCGTATGCGTCTCTGATTCTTTTCATTCTCGGGAGATTCACCTAGTCTCCCGCCTGCAAGCAGTTGCGGTGCGAGTATACTTCTCTCGCCCGCTTACAGTTTGTTCATTGTACATTCCTCATTCAGAAGCCTTTAGCACCGCCGATCTGCTTCAGCTCTTTCATCAGCTCGAGCCGCCAGTTTTGCTTGTAGGAGACCTTAATGCCTATCATCGCTTGTGGGGCTCTGTCCGCACTGACGGTCGTGGCCGTCAGGGAACGGAATTTCTTGAGGAGGGTGGCTTGCTTATCCTTAATGATGGCAGTCCTAGTCATTTTTCCACTGCCCATGGCACATATTCTTGTATCGACCTCTCCATGTGCAGTGCTGGTCTCTTGGCCTCATTGACATGGCGAGTGCATCCCGATCTTTGTGGCAGTGATCACTTCCCGTTGTTTGTTGAAGGTCTCCCTGTTACTCCTCCTTTACCTCTCCGCCGCTTCAATTTGAAGCGTGCTGACTGGCGTAAATTCCTTGAGCTCAGTGAGTTTCATTGTCGTGATGATCTCCCTGTAGCTGTTGTGGCTGAAGCTTTTGAGCAGACTGTTGTTGATGCTGCTCATGGTTCCATTCCAGAATGCGGTGGCGACGTTTCCCGCCGGCGTGTTCCATGGTGGTCTGCGGCAATCCGTGAGGCTATCTTAGCTCGTCGGCACGCTCTTGCCACTTTTAATCGTCATCCCACTGCCGACAATCTGCAGCGCTTCCGCATTCTACGTGCTCGAGCTAGACGTCTTATCAAGCTCTCGAAGCGCCAAAGCTGGATGAATTACGTTTCGTCCGACAATAGTCGCACAGCGATGTCCAGTGTGTGGCGTCGGGTCCGCTCTCTTAATGGCAATTCTCCTACTGTTGATGTTCCTGCTTTGTCTGTGAATGGTGTCTTAGTTACTCACCCTTCGGAGATAGCTAACACTTTGGGCCAGTACTTTGCATCTATCTCTGGGTCTGAACATTATCCTCCAGCATTCGTTCCCATTAGGGCGCGTTTAGAGCGGAACCCGTTAAACTTCCATACCGCGAACAACGAAGATTACAATGCTCGTTTCACCCTCGTTGAATTCGATTCTGCTCTTCGTGAATCATCCAATACTGCTCCAGGTCTTGATCGTATACTCTACGAAATGTTGCGCAACCTCCCCCGCGATACACAGCTTGCTCTTTTCAAACTGTATAATCGCCTCTGGGTCGAGGAGTTTTTTCCACCGGCTTGGCGTGAGACTCTCGTTCTTCCTATCTTGAAGCCAGGCAAAGTCGCAACTAGCCCCACGAGCTACAGACCCATTGCTCTCACGAGCTGCGTCTGTAAGCTGTTTGAACGCATGGTCAACAAGCGCCTGGTGTGGTATTTGGAATCCAATTCACTTCTGAGCAAGCTTCAAAGTGGATTTCATCGTTTCCGATCCACTACAGACAATCTCGCTTATCTTGAGTGTCACATTCAAGACGCCTTTCTCAACGGCGAACATCTTGTAGCTATATGTTTCACTTAGAGAAGGCGTATGATACAACATGGCGTTACGGAATCCTAAAACAATTATATGACTGGGGTCTCCGTGGGCATATGGCCCACTTTATCTCGAATTTTCTTCAGGAGCAAAACTTTAGAGTGCGTGTGGGATCTAATTTCTCAGAGCGCTTTGTACAAGAAAATGGTGTTCCACAAGGCAGTGTCCTTAGTGTCACGTTGTTTGCTGTCGCCGTCAACAGCGTTCTTTCGGAAATCCAGGCTCCTGTGTCTGGTTTGCTTTATGTTGACGACCTTGTAATTTATTGTCGCTCCCGCCACCTTCGCGGCGTTACTCGACAGCTCCAACTGACTCTCAATCGTCTTGTTCGCTGGTCGAATGAGACTGGATTTCGCTTTTCCACCGAGAAATCGCAATGTGTTCACTTCTGCCGGCAGCGTAGCTGCATTGTTGACTCGGACTTGTACCTCGATGGCACCCGTTTGTCATTCGTTGATACAGTCCGTTTCTTGGGTCTGGTCTTTGACCGTAGCTTGTCGTGGGGACCACATATACGAAATCTTAAATATTCTTGTCTTCGAGCTCTGAATCTCTTTCGTGTCCTTTCCCACCGCACATAGGGTGCTGATCGTACTGTTCTACTTCATTTGTACCGTAGTCTAATTCGGTCCAAGTTAGACTATGGCTGTATTGTCTATAGTTCTGCTCGTGCTTCTCTTACGACAACTTGACAAAGTGCATCACCTGGGTATTCGTATTGCCACTGGCGCCTATCGAACTAGTCCCATCACCAGTCTGTGTGCTGAGGCCAATGAACCTTCGTTATCATATCGTCGCAGCAGACTACTTCTTAATTATTCTGCGCATGTGCGTTGTATTCCAGACCACCAGTGTAGACCATGTCTTCGTGGTGGTCGGATATACGAGCGCTATGCTGCACGTCCTCGCTCTACACGTCCTTGGTACATCCGTGCGTGTGAGAGTTTCCTTGGCAACGATATCGTGTGGCCCCCTCTTTCGTTGGTTCACTATTCTGCTATTCCACCATGGCTGGTTCGTCTCCCTCGCCTTGAGTTACGTTTGTCTAAGCGTCCGAAACAGCACACTAGTTCCCAGGTGTACCAGCAAGAGTTTGCCGCACTGTTAGATCAGTACCCCGATTTTAGTGTGTTCTTTACGGACGGTTCTAAGGATGGGAATTCTGTAGGCTGTGCGTTTGTCACCGACGAGGGCAGCTCAGAATTCGATTTGCATCGCCTGTGTTCCGTGTTCACTGCCGAATTGACTGCCCTTAAGCTTGCCTTAGACCATGCTCTCACGCTTTCATTAAGTCGTGTGCTTGTTTGCACCGATTCTTAGAGCGTGGTTCTTAGTATACAGAATGCCTTCAGTATGAACACTCTCGAGCAGGACATTCTTGTGAGATGCTATCAATTGCAGCAACAAGGTTGTGTTGTCGTTGTCTGCTGGGTGCCGGGTCATGTCGGCATCCGGGGAAACGAACGTGTTGACACAGCTGCCAAGAACGCCGCCTTGGTCGGGGTTGCACTGGAGCATAGCCTTCCGTGCTCCGATGCTCAGCGTCATTTCTATTCTTTGTTGCGCTCTCACTGGAAAGCAGATTGGGACCAGACTCTTGAGAATAAGTTACATGCAGTCAAACCAATCCTAGGAGAATGGCGTACGTCCTCGTGCCTCGTCGTCAAGATGAAGTGCTCCTGGCGCGTCTGCGTATCGGACACTCTCATCTGACGCATGGTTACTTTGTACAAAAATTGAACCGTCCGTACTGTGAGGAGTGTATACTTCCGTTGAGTACTCAGCACATTCTTGTTGAATGTCCGGAATACTCAGCTCTCAGAGAACGTTTCGGATTGCCTTCTGTTCTTACCCGCGCTTTGGAGGATTCACGTGATATAGTTAGCCGGGTACTTGCCTTTGTTAAAGCTTGTGAGGTTGCTCACGTTCTTTGAGCTATTTTAATATGTTGTAGGTTTTTATTGCTGCTAAATTTTTAATTTCTGTTATCTTTTATTGTTTTCTATCTATTGTTATTGTTATCTGTTTTAGACTATTTATTCTTTTAGTTTCTTTTTCATTTTATGTTTTTATTTAGCAGCACTTTCGTTTATTGCGCTCTAGTATTTTAACCTTTTTCTTTACATGTTTTAGTCCAGAGCAACCATGTAAATCGTGACGGGGACATATAGCCTTGATGCTGACGTCCCCATTAAACCCCCTATTCAATCAATCTTTAGTTATGCATGTAATCATTACTTTTTAAAAAAATTAGTTTCACAAAATGCTATTTAATTATCATACCACTATTAGTGGCCACTTTATGTTACGTTCTCCCACCATATTATACGAATATTGACCCCTTGTAGTGTATATTCATTATTCGCACATGTCGTCTCTGTTACTGTTTACTTTAATGTTATTTATCTTATCAGTTGTCAGCCATTTTGTATCCGCTGTCATTGGGTACACACACACACAGTTATGTATATTCCAAGTCTTTTTTATTACTAACAGCATGTGAGTGTCCGCCATTTTGAACCCCCCTTGTGTCACTCCACCTACCGAGTTCTTGGTTCGAGTCCAAACCAGGACACCCATTGTGGTTTCCGGCGGTTGTGCTACTCTTAATCATTCCTATCATTCACTACCACCATGCCAACTTGATACTTTCTCGAAGTTCGCATGAGTGTCTGAGTTCGAACCCCGTCTACTTACATACTAGTAGCTGTCTAGTGAAGGGCAACTTACACCTGTATATATATATAGTTATTTAGAAACGAAACCAAGAAATAAGAAAGCTGCCAAGCGAGCTTTGAAACATACGTTCGCTAAGCACATATGTTACCTCGCACTGAAACTAAAGACAGAAAGGAAGATCAAGAAAATAGTTTGAAACTGAGCAGTCCGAACTTTTGTTTTGTTTATTTGCTTATTTGGATTTCATACTTTCAATTTAGTTGCTACATTTTAATGTCAAGTCAGTTGTATCCATTTAGTTTTATTTGGTTAGCTTTATCAATTTATTTACGAGTTGTTTTCTTTGCAATGTTATTTTAGTTTTTGCATTCCAATATATGATTCTAATGATTTATTGTATGAATGAATGAATGTATGGGGGTTAATGGGGACGTCAGCAACGAGGCTATATGTCCCCGTCACGATTAACACGGTTGCTCTGGACTAAAAGATGTAAAGAGAAACGTTAAAATACTAAAGCGCAATAAACAAAAGTGCTGCTAAATGAAAGGAGAAAATCAAAAGAGAAAATAAAAGAATAAATAATCTAAAACAGATAGCAATAACAATATATAGAAAACAATAAAAGGTAACAGAAATTAAAAAGTTAGCAGCAATAAAACGCAACAACACATTAAAATAGCTCAGAGAACGTGAGCAACCTCACAAGCTTTAACAAAGGCAAGTACCCGGCTAACTATATCACGTGAATCCCTCAAAGCGCGGGTAAGAACAGAATGCAATCCGAAACGTTCTCTGAGAGTTGAGTATTCAGGACATTCAACAAGAATGTGCTGAATACTCAGCGGGGCTATACACTCCTCACAGTACGTACGGTTTAATCTTTGCAGCAAGTAGTCATGCGTCAGATGAGTGTCCGATACGCAGACGCGCCAAGAGCACTTCATCTCGACGACGCCGGCACGAGGACGTACGCCATTCTCCTAGGAGTGGCTTGACTGCATGTAACTTATTCTCAAGAGTCTGGTCCCAATCTGCTTGCCAGTGTAAATGCAACAAAGAATGGAAATGAAGTTGAAGATCGGTGCAAGGAAGGTTATGCTCCAGTGCAACACCGACCAAGGCGGCGTTCTTAGCAGCTGTGTCAGCACGTTCGTTTCCCCGGATGCCGACACGACCTGGCACCCAGCAGACAACGACGACACAACCCTGTTGCCGCAATACATGGCATCTCAAAAGAATGTCCTGCACAACAGGATGCATACTGAAGACATTCTGTATACTCAAAACCACACTCTGGGAATCGGTGCAAATAAGCACACGACGGAGGGATAGCGTGAGAGCGTGTTCTAAGGCAAGCTTAACTGCAGTCAATTCAGCAGTGAACACGGAACACAGGCGATGCAAATGGAATTCGGAGCTGCCCCCGTCGGTGACAAAGGCACAGCCCACAGAATCCTTATTCTTAGAACCGTCCGTAAAGAACACACTAAAATCGGGGTACTGATCTAACAGTGCTGAAAACTCTTGCTGGTACACCTGAGAACTAGTAGCCTGTGTCGAGTGCAGAGACAAACGTAAATCATGGACGAGTGCAGAGACAAACACTCATATATCCGACAACCACGCAGACATGGTCTACACGGGAATACAACGCACATGCGCAGAATAATTAAGAAGCAGTCTGCTGCGACGATATGTTAACGCAGGTTCATTGGCTTCCGATACAGGCTGGCGACGGGACTAGTTCGATAGGCGCCAGTAGCAATACGAATACCCAGGTGATGCACCGTGTCCAGTCGTCGTAACAGAGAAGCACGAGCAGAACCATAGACAATACAGCCATAGTCTGACTTGGACCGAATTAGACTACGGTACAAACGAAGTAGAACAGTACGATCAGCACTCCACGTGCGGTGGGAAAGGACCCGAAGGAGATTCAGAGCTCGAATACAAGAGTACTTAAGATTCCGAATATGTGGTGCCCACGACAAGCGACGGTCAAACATCAGACCCAAGAAACGGACTGTATCAACGAATGACAGACGGGTGCCATCGAGGTACAAGTCCGAGTCAACAAGGCAAGTACGATGCCGGCAGAAGTGAACACATTGGGATTTCTCGGTGCAAAAGCGTAATCCAGTCTCATTCGACCAGCGAACAAGACGATTGAGAGTCAGTTGAAGCTGTCGAGTAATCCCGCGAAGATTGCGGGAGCGACAAAAAATGACAAGGTCGTCAACGTAAAGTAGACCAGACACGGGAGCCTGGATCTGCGAAAAAACACTGTTGACTGCGACATCGAACAACGTGACAATAAGGACACTGCCATGTGGGACACCATTTTCTTGTACAAAGCGCTCTGAGAGACTAGATCCCATACGCACTCTAAAGAGGAGCTCGTGAAAAAAAATTCGTGATAAATTGCGCCATATGTCCACGAAGATCCCAGTCATATCATTGTTTTAAGATACCGTAACGCCATATGGTGTCATACGCCTTCTCTAAGTCAAAAAAATTGGCACAAAATGTTCTCCGTTTAGGAAGGCATCTTGAATTTGACCCTCAAGATAAGCAAGATTGTCAATAGCTGAGCGGAAACGACGAAAGCCACTTTGAAACTTGCTCAAAAAGGAATGCGATTCTAAATACCACACCAGGCGCTTGTTGACCATTCGTTCCAGCAGCTTACAGACACAGCTCGTGAGAGCAATGGGTCTGTAGTTCGTGGGGCTAGTTGCGGCTTTCCCTGGCTTTAAGATAGGTCTAACCAGGGCCTCACACCAAGGAGGTGGAAAAAACTTCCCAACCCAGATGCGATTATACAGCTGCAGTAATGCAAGCTGAGCATCATGGGAGAGGTTGCGCAACATATCATACGAAACACGGTGAAGCCCGAGAACAATATTGGACGACCCGCGGAGAGCAGATTCGAACTCAACGAGCGTGAAAGGAGAGTTATAGGCCTCACTGTTGGCGCTAGGGAAATTTAACGGTGTTCGCTCTAGCTGAGGACGCGAACGAGCAAAGGCTGGTTGGTAGTGATCCGACTCAGAGATAGTGGCAAAATGGTCATCCAATATATGAGCGATCTCTGAGGAATTGGTCTCTGGGTCACCATTCACGTTTAAAGCAGTCACAGTAAGTAAGGGAGAATAGCCGTTTAGAGAGCAAACCCGACGCCAGACAGTAGACATAGGTGTGCGACTACTGAATGATGAAACGTAATTCATCCAGCTTTGGCGCTTCGAGATCTTAACCAGAGGGCGAGCACGAGCACGCAGAATCCGGAACTCCTGAAGATTTTCGTCTGTTGGATGACGATTAAAAGTGGCAAGAGCAAGCCTACGAGCCTGGATAGCCTCACGGAGTTCCGCAGACCACCAAGGAACACGCCGGCGGGAAACGTTGCCAGCTCATTCTGGAATGGAACCATGAGCAGCATCAAGAACAGCCTGCTCAAAAGCATCAGCCACAACAGCGACAGGGGGATCATCACGACAATGAAAGTCACTGAGCTCACGGAATTTACGCCAGTCAGCACGCTTCAGATTGAAGCGGCGGAGAGGAAAAGGAGGTGTAACAGGGAGACCTTCAACAAATAACGGGAAGTGGTCACTTCCACAAAGATCGGGATGCACTCTCCACGTCAATGAGGTCAATACAAGAACATGTACCATGGGCAGTGGAAAAGTGAGTGCGACTCCCATCATTAAGGAGGAGCAGTCCACACTCTTGAAGAAAGTCCGTTACTTCACGTCCACGACCGTCAGTTCGGACAGAGCCCTATAGACGGTGATAAGCATTAAGGTCTCCTACAAGACTGGCGGCTCGAGCTGATAGAAGAGCTGAAGCAGATCGGCGGTAGAAAAGACTTCTGAGTGAGGAACGTATATTGAACAAATGGTAAGCGGACGAGAGAATACTCGCACCGCGACGGCTTGCAGGCGCGATACAATGTGAATCTCGCGAGAATGAAGAGAATCCGAAACGCATACTGTCACGCCGCCAGCAGCGTGGGCAGCATCTGGCTTATCACATCGATACAAAGTAAACCCAGAAAGAAAGGACTGGGTAGGCTTAAAATGGGTTTCCTGCAAGCAGAGTCGTGTGGTTAGTGACCAGTTGGGCAATTCCTTACGGTGAGTACAGAAGCCATTCAGGTTCCACTGAAGAAGCGCCATAGTAGATGAGATCAACGTTTGAGGCGAACTTTTCCACGAGGTCCCATTACAGTCCACTCCGTGTCCATCAGTTCATCTTCCACCATGTCAGATTTCAAAGAAACTCCAGGGGGCTTACAAACTGGAGTAGATTTCGGTCTCTTGGGAGAGAGAACCGTATCGTTGAGCCGGCGTATATGCTGGCTAAGCTTAAAGCCAGCAATGTAAGGTGAGCGGCGAAGTCCTAGAGTACGCCGAAGACCACCACTAACAGAGACCCGTGGGGTCTTGGGGCCTTCGCTAGTTTTTGGAACTGGAGTCTTCGGAAGTGCGCTCGTGGTTGCAACTGGGTTCTTATAAAGGTCGTTCGTCCTTGCTACTGGGGTCTTGCGGTCACAATTAGGCTGTGGGACCAAGTCGGTTTGGGTGGAAACGTCGACGGTCTGGGTGGCAACAGATTTCCGAGAACTAGCGGCAACAGTCGCAAAGGGAACAGAAAGCGAGGAAAGAAGGCTTTCTTTCAATCGACGCTTAGCATCGGCGGCAGAAATCTTCTCTACAACCATGAGTTCTCGGATACGCTTCTCACGCTGAAAGGCTGGACAATCCCGACACCAAGCTGAATGCTCACCCTTGCAGTTGACGCAGAAGGGCTTCGTCGCTGTACAGGGATCCGCACCATGACTAGCCTGGCCACAATTGGCACAAAGAGCAGCACTCGCATTACATGAGGTGCTGGTGTGCCCACAATGTTGACATTTTTAACAGCGTAAAGGACTAGGTATATATGGCCGAACTTTGAGACGATAGAAACCAGCCTTGACGTAATCAGGAAGCGTTGGCAAACTGAAAGTAAGAATCAGTGACTGGGTAGCTACGAGTTCACCTGACTTCTTACTTTTGATGCGAGCTACGTCTACAACGTGTTGGTCCGCTAACTCCGATTTTATCTCCTCCTCGGTGGCATTAAGGAGATTCCAACACGAGATCACTCCTCGAGAAACGTTCAGTAGACGATGGGATTCTACAGATACGTTCACTGGGCCAATAGCACTTAACTTCCTCAGCTTCGCAGTTTGCCGCTCGTCGACGGTTTCCACCAGTAAGGAGCCATTCCGCAATTTCTTAATATCTTTAACCTGTCCGACGTTATAAGTTATAACTTTATGAATAACAAAAGGTGACAAGCCCTTTAGAGCACTCGGACGGTTATCGGTAGCATTGGCACCATCAGTCACTTTATCTTTAATTGCAAGATATCGGACCACGGGTGTCGCAATACTTGTCTTTTCCACATTCTCTCTGACGGGATTTTCTATCTCGCTCTCGGTAAGTTTGGGCTTTTTATTAGAGGGCGAGCCCGGACCCGTTTTAATAGTTTTTGTACCCATAAAAAAGTTTTAATGATTTAACATGTGTAAGGAGAAAAAAAGGGTGTGAGGTCACACCGGGGCGTTAACGGGGAGAACTAACGCTACCCCCTGGCAATCCCTTCGCCACGCCCTCAAACTTAGGATCAGCGTGGGGCCGACGCGGTCATGGGAAATGGAAGTGTCATTCCCGTCGACAAAAACGCGTGGCCCCGGAAAAACAAGAGGTGGAACAAAAGGAAAGAAACCTGGCCAACCAAAAGATTTTTTTGTATTTTTAATTGTACTCGTTTTATTGTATTTTTAGTTTTTCGATTTGTTTGTTTTTTTATATTTGCAAAGACTAAACACACCGGACAAAACAATCACTGGACGCACACAAGAGGAGGCCGGGTGGGTGCACGTCCTCCTCAAGTGGAGGAAGACGTCCACTAGACCTTCCTCTTCCCGACTCCCACCAACCACCCGCGAGTCCGGTAGCGGTATTCGCGGCTGAGAGGGCATGCAAAAGATGATGATCAACGGCGACAGATGAGAGAATGATGAAGCCGCCTTCTCAGCTCCACCCCCTCCCCGTCGATGACGGTCCGCTACATGGAGGGGGCTAATGATTTATTGTCTGCATTTGTGCATTACTATCTTTCTTGTAAAAAAAAACAATATTTATATCTAATTATTAGTAGCGTAATTTCAGTACGCTACTTTCCCGTTATGTTTTTTTTTTATTGTTCCTGTTATTTGAGTGTTACCAACAGAGCACACACAGGCCAATCCTACTCCCCATGTCACTACTATCGTTGATGGGTTGGCGAGTTTCTGGCCTGTTCGAAGTGTAATCCCGTTATTCGCATCCGCCCACTTGTAGCGTTTTTTGCCCTGCCTAGGCTTCATTGGGCTATCCAGCCTCTTTGTATTGCACATTTTATGTATTTAGTATTATATGGTATCGTACGGTACTGCATTGATTTGTATAACTTTTCCTCCCAATCCTTTTAATACTACTACTACTACTAGTAATAATAATCATTATACTTTTTGTTTTATACGAATCTAAATTTAGTTTTCTTTCGGCCCTTTGTATTTCAGTTTTTGTACCGGATACAGTGCTCCATGAGGAAAGCCATACTTTCCCCCATCGTCACTTTCGTTAGTCGGTCATGTTTTCTTCACAGGCTCGGCCAATCACATGTTTCTATCAACCAACTACCTTCCGCTTTTCTGTCGCGTATTTCCGTCCTGTGTGGCCCGTAACTACACCTAGACGCCATGATTATCGTTTTACGTCGCTCTCTTTTTTTGTGCATGGCATTTTTCATGAAATTTTAGACCCCACATTTTTATTTATTTATTTTTCTTTTTTCGATCTCATACGCCTATTCACCAAGATTATGATATCGTTTATGTGGGCATTTGTTATTTGGTCTCTTTATGATTCACTTTGTAAATTAATCAGTAGTCCCCACGCGGCCCCCTCTCTCTCTGTTAACTCATCTTTGCGTTTCTTTTGATCATTGTTGTTTTTTTAACCTAACGACTCGGCATACAGAGATTAATCTGCAATACGCATATTGCTACGAGTTCATTATACTCACCTGCTATCAGGGTTCCATCTGTTGCCTCCTAGTGTCCGTCGTGCATTCTTGTGTGTTGTTTCGACTTTGCAAAACTGAACACGCTCGTCCCACTGCCGATACCGATTCAAGTTTATTCCGCACTTTCCACCCATTGCCCGACCTGTGCCCGCTTTCTTTTCCGATCCGGAAAGGTCACTCCCGATATTTGTTCGCGACTATGCTTGGCCACTCTGCCTTCCACACCCTTCTGGCGTCGACTGCGCAGTTCGTATCTCGGAACATCCGGTATCTTATCGGTCCGGATGTCTCGCTTTTGTTATGCTTCTACATGAAATAGTGCTATGGTATGACTATGCTCTGCTGGATTAAATGTACATTAAACCTGTGTTATTTATGTACTGTATAAATTCTTTTTTTTCGGCTCAGATTTTTTTCTCTCTTGGAGAGTAGTTTCTACCTTTGACATGTTTCCCATTTCCTTCTGTTATTAATTCTGTTTTCTTTCGTTTCATGTATTCCTGAATCATTGGTTAGCGGTTCTCAAATATTGGGCGGCGGCCTGCGGTCCTCCATGGATTTTCCTTTTGTTTTTTCCCTGGAATGATAACTTTTTCAGTGGGGGATGCGAGCATTTTGCTCTGAACCCTCAGCCGCTGTTCAATATGGGTATGCTATATGCCGCTATATGCTATAATCTCTGCAAGCAAAACAGCATTGAATTTGGATTTTGCGCGCTGGTGTCTTCATTAGACACTCCACTAAGGTGACATAAGCTGGTAGTACTTCGTCTAGCGTGTGTTATGTTCCTGTTCCGTGATCACCAATAAGGCAGAGGACTCTGCATTAGCCTTGCGAATGCACAAGGCGCACAGGAAAAAGTCATGTCGGTACAATAGATAGCCAATCCCTAAAGTTAGAATGATGTTCCAGCATATTCAAAATATTGGCACAAAGTTTTCTCTATAATAGATAGGCGTATAAGGCTTAATAGGCGTGACAGTATATGACGACAAATTTAGATGAGGTGCAGTATATCTCCAATCAAGGTTAATTAGCTTGGAATTATTAAAAATCTCGTGTGATTTAATTTTTTGATTTAAATGAACAAAATTATTGGCCGTCAAAAAGGGAGGAAATAAATGTACTACTGTAGGCGATGAAATCCGATTGTGGAAACAAGGAAATAAATGCTTGGTTTAGCGAATAAATGCTCAGAAACTTTTTAATGTAATATCGCACGGTAAAGAAATAAGTAGTGACCCAAATTTACTTTAGCTAGAGACGTCCAAAAGTGAGGTATTTGTGGCAGACACTAATTGTAACGTAGGGGGGGGGGGTCAAAACAAAAGTATGGGGGTGCAATTCCAAAAGTTGACTATGCACGTTATCGCGGCAAACATATGAACAAGACGACACAATGTCGTGGACTGTAGAACCAAAAAACCCTTTATATAAGCATCTAGCCAATTGAGACGAAACGGTAATGTGAGACGGAATTTTACACAAGTTCGAGACTTGTAGATTACAGGACAGCAAATCAGAGCCTACAATAGGAAATCCAAACAGCTGAGATTGAAAAATAACATAACTGGGAGATATACTGATCGAACAAGTCTGATCATGGTAGCCAAAAGGAATGGCCTTAACAGAATATAATTTAAATAAGGCGTCCTTCTCTCTCAATGGTACTTTTACATGTGCAAAAATATAGGAATCAAAAATATCACACGACAGCAATTTGAATGTGTAATAAACGTCAACGTTAGATATCGGAATAGCCAATAACATATTCTTAAGGTTTACTGATTCTTCTAAAATACTTAATTGATCCTGCAATACTTTGTAAGGGATAAGTACCGGATCTAGCTTACCCGCTCTACAACTCTGCAGGGAAGTCTGATATTTTTGAATTTCCGCTAATTTTAAAATGTGCATCGAAAGTTGGTAAATTTCTCCGAGTAACGCGAAAATTTCTAGTTGACTTCTATCAGCCAAATTTTGTACGGAATTAGCTAAAACTTTCGTCTGATCCAATAGTGTTTTTGAAAAGGTCTCCATTTTCTGAAAGTTTTTCCCAATCTGAGATTGAAATTCGGTCAAGGTTACAGATGCATTATGAATAAAAATCGAATTATGAAGTAATTGTTCACGAAGTTGAACAACAAGTGACTGAATTTTGTCTTGTTTCTGTTGGTATGCAGATAACTGCCTATGGGTAGCTAGCCCGCAGCACCAGCTGAATAGGGTTCCAATTCCATTAAAAATGGAACGAGTATTTCGAGTGTGAACCTTGGTTCTATAAGGTTCGTTAACCGTTAAGAGATTATTGGTTAAGTGCGTATGTAACGCATCCAAACTGGAAGCTAAACTGCATGTCTGAATAGAATAAGAGTTACTGCCATTACAATGTACAGAGTTAAACAACGAAGAAGAATGAATAGGTCTAGGAAACTGAAAACTCACATTGAACAACAGAGGAACTGCATGCTGATACAAAATGTGTCCATGGAGTTCATTAAAATAAAATCCGCTAGATATAGATACATCTAGGGAAGATGATACAACTGAAATTAATAGGAGAACCTGCAGCGTCTGGAACAAATTAAAATAAAAAATAACATAGATCAAATGCACTATAATAAAATAAGTCACGTATAACGTATCACATATGTACAACAACTAAGTGATGTATATGACTACCATATATCTCTATACGAATATATATATATATATATATATATATATATATATATATATATATATATATATATATATATATATATATAAAAATGTTAGAAAAAACACTGTATTTATACCATAAGTACATTAAAAAAACATATGTACAACCACCGTAAGGTAATTAGCAACTTAAACTTTACTACATAATAAGTTCGTCTTGTACTGGCAACAGATATCTCTATATCTCACTTATACCACTAAATTGCTTTATATGTCAATTCTGTAACACTTTCATTCAGTTTACATCACTCAGATAAAATATGCAAAAAGGTTAATATGTCATGCCAAAGTAAATATTACCACTTCGAAGTAGCATTGACACCTTATCAAAAATGAATATCTAGTCAAGTAAAATTATCGTCTATTCTTGAAAAAAAAAAAAACAATCTCAATCGGTAAGATTGTATGCATACATATATGTCATAAAATAGCGCTTTAAAATTGTCACATTCAGGAAGGAACAGAGGAAGGAACGTTGATATTGTAATATATTTATCAATACTTCTTTTGTGTTCTTTTACTCGAGATTTTCTGATAGTTTATTAAAATACTTACTAACATATTATCATTAATTAACCTAACAAACCAATACAGACCTATATTGCCAGTAAAAAAAGTTTAGATTGGTCAAATCCCCCTGGTGTGGTAACCACAGTATTTCTTGTCACGGACTCATCATGAAATCATAACTACGTGCCTGCAACTTACTAGTAAAAGATCTTACATATTGTGATACCTTTGTCATACAGAGTGCACGTAACTTAAAATACTTATATTTGTGTATAATTAATGCTGATATACAAGTTTGCATTGAATAATTTTACAATATTAAACCAAAAGATACTGATACTCGTGCTGAGAAAGATACGATGAAAGGAGTATTAAGAAATTGTATTCAATTTATTAACATGATAAAAGGGCTATATACTCGCTGTGAAGCGCAGTGCACATTTTTTTGAAGTTTACAAGATGGTGATATTCTACACGTTCATATTGTGTTTTGTTTACTGATTGAGAATCTTAAAAAAGAAAAAGAAACTATGATTACCATACATTATCTATCTTTCGTTTAATCAAATGAATTGAGTTCACAAGGTGACATCCCGGTTTTAGATGCTGCGTAAAAAAAATATTGTACCGCTCTCACGTCTAAGAAACACCTTGCAGAAAAAACAGCATAAACATCAGAAAGCCTCTGATTCGCTTTTATTCTAACATTACTTAATAATGTAACCTAAACCACATCATCATCATCAATCACTGGTATTCTGCGCTTATTGGCAGGTCAGTTGCCGCAGGTGAGAAGTTTTCATGCTCCACGTTCTTCCGCTAACCTCTTCGTCTTCACGTATGATCTTTGCTTTTATATCGTCCATTAATTCTAGTTTCCTGCGCGTAGTATAAGTGGATGTCAGGAGCGTTAGCAGATTAAGTTGAGAGACTATAATGTATATTTGTGCTCGCTTTGCCGTAGAAAGCACGAAAGACCAGGGGACTGCATTACTACTGTATGAAGTGCATTGCAGCTTCTAAACGTTCAGAAGAATTAAGGTCATTCGTGCGAATTGTTCTGATTCTTTCACATGGTAATACAGGCCTGAAAAGAGATTTCTTCTATAAACTTAGAACGTCTTGTAGAAAGTGAATAGGAAAAAAACCTCGTGGTTCGGAAGCACGTATTCCATGCTGTTACAGCTTAGGAGATATATTCTATTAAATTTAATAAAAGCATGATTCATACTGTATTCAAGGGCAAGATTGAAAAAATTCACAATTTATTTTTCAAACAAATCATTTGTATTTTTATTAAAATGCTTTTTTGATTTAAATCACCTTTTATTTAAATAATTTGCAACACCGAGAAAGCTACTAAATTAGCATTATCTTTCCAAATATTTTAAGCAGTAACCACTAGTCGTCGTCTTCTTTCTTACCTCAACCTTATATATATATGTATATATATGGGTAACATGGAAATTTTAGAACTTTTGTTTTTGGAGAGCTGTTTTATACTTTGATAAGGTCTCTTCTTCGTAACTTCATCTAGATATTCTATCCTTGGTCTTCCTTTTCCTGGTTTTCCTTCTGCCCTTCCCTTTATCAACACGGTGATCCAATCGAAGTGCCGATTAAGAAGGCCAAGCATGCTGTTTCTTCTTTTTTATATTATTTCAATGATCTGTCTTCCTTCGTTAGCTTCCTTTAGTACGTCTTCATTTCTTTTCCTTTCGATCCATGATATGCTCAGCATTCTATGTCCACGTCTCCGATACGTAAAGCGCCACGCTCCATACCAGGGTGTTAATAAACTGTTTTCGAACGTCCAACGACAAATTTCTTGATGTTAGTAGTCCTCTTTTCCTATTGGAATCCTCTTTTGGCCTGAGGATATTAACATCCTAAATAGGGGAACGTCTTAAAGTCTTCTATTTTGATACATTTGCTCATTTCTGTCGTGCTCTTGTGCACTTTATCACTGTTTTCTTCTCATTTATCTTCATTTTGCATGTTTTTCTTCCTGTTGGTCGTTGAAGTTTGAAAATGCTTCCTCTAAATCCTTCTTGTTCTCCACTATCAATACTGTCATCAGCAAACCTTATTCTGCTGAAAACCTGGCCATTTACTTTACGCCTTTCTCGTTTTTATCAAAGAATTCCTTCATAGCCTCTTTCTATATAGACGGTGAAGACGAGTGGTAAAATCCACATTCTTGCCTTATTCCTTTACTTATTCATGCTTCCTTCTAATCTCTTCCTATCATAGCTGTCTGGTTCATGTTAAGTTGGTATACTACTACTACTACTGCTACTACTACTACTACTACTACTAATAATAATAATAATAATAATAATAATAATAATAATAATATAGAATTTCAACCAAAATTACAAAATTGTTCTGGAGTCTGAAAAAGACGAAGTTCAGTATCCAGATCGCTAAAAGACGTTCGAGAAACAAGACTGAACAAAGATTATTCTACAAATTTCTGTTAAGCAATATAGCCAGTGTTCTATTTCTATCCGGGGATGGTTGGGATTATTTCCTCTCAGAAAAATTTTATCGCTCTCTTTCTCGAAATATATCCCCAAGTTGGGATACAAACGCACGTTAACTGCAGCATTGAAGTTTCCGACAAATTCTACCCTCGCTCTGGAAAGTATACAAATCGAACACTGAGCATAACAATGACCAACAGAAAACAGGGGGTTCAAAAATCTTCCACGGGACATGGAAAAGCAGAAGCCCAGATGAGCTCAGGAACAAGTATAACATAGAAGGCAAACCGAAAGATAATATTGAGACGGAATCTCGTCTTAGAATTATGGACACAATTTACAAGGCCCAGGACCTCCAGCACCAAACCGCCCGGCCACCTTGGGTCAGCTCCGACTAAACCACCGAGGCTTTCATAACATTAGGTTATTAAAAGTAAAGAAGTTATGTGATTGCATTATTACAATAGTTTAATATTCTGTCCTGGAAAAAAGATGATCTCACCTTAGTTATTTCACGGAAACCTTTCCACTAGTGTGGTCTGATTTTAGCAATACCATATCCTCGACAAAGCACTTCAAGTGATGGTCATCAATTTAAACCTTTGTCGATTTCCTACGCTCTTTCAAAGGACTAACTTTAATCATGTCGCAGTTCCGGAATACCATTACATAGCAAATCATGGTTGATGGTTTTCTTCGTAGAATACATATTTTTCGTTATTTGATTTATTTTAGACAAAATATCTTTTTAAGGCAAATTTCTCAAGTTGCACCATGTGTAATCAATGGTTACATGCGTAGTCAGTGATGGGAAACCTGACAGTTGTGTAAAAAGTCTTATGTACTCTAACTAGTAAGGTGGAATTGTTAACTGCATGAAATTAGTGTCTCAAGTACTTTATAGATCTGCTGTGATGAGATGAACTCTACCAACTATCTAATTTTTTATGTTACTAATAGCAGGAATTAAAAGTATGCTGAGTACGCTACAAGGCTCTAACAAGCAAAAATCCTAGAAAATAGGTTGGAGCCGCAGAACTCAGGAACAGGACATGTCTCCTAAAAGTTACATATGTAATATTGTATGTGAAGGACTAGGGAGAGGAATCTAATATACAGTTTTTCATAATAGAATGTAACTTTCAGCCACAGTGAAAATACATTAGTTGTAAAGGGTAGGAAGTTTTTTCAGTGGTTTACATACATATATATAAAACATTCAATTCAACTTGAACTGGCTTAAGTGAGAAGAAGTAAAAAAAAAAATTCAATTTCACTCCTACTTAGACTCAACTACTATCTAATTAAATTTGCTCTTAACATGCTTCTACTGCATGATCAAAACGTAAGAACGAGAGAAGTGTTTTTTTAATAAGCAACTTAAGCACAAGGATTTTTTATTGAATAAACTGAATGGATATATTTTTTTCCTATATTCTTTAAGAATGTATATTAATTTAAATGTTGAAAAATACAGATATAAAAGGCACGCACAAATACTGTATAGTGAAGCTTTTGTACTTTATACTGGCTAATTCAATTATTTCCTTTCTTCAGGTCAAAACATAATGAAGTTAATTTCTAATGGACGAGGCTCCAGAAGAGAGTTTAGTTGCCCAAAGTCTGCATGTGACAAATACACTGAGTCATATTTTTCAGGATCAAGAAGGAATTTGGAATTCGGATGTCGTATGACATTTTGGTTGATAGTGAGATAAGTTCACCTTCTTCAAACTCAACAATATTTTAGTGACGATGAAAGTCAAGACACTAATAAAATGGAGTGTGTTGAATATCCTGAGAACATCGAAGTTTTTCAGAGTGTAGAGAAGGAAAATATTCCTAGAAATATAAAAAAAATTCAGTGTCTCAAGTTTTGTCAAGTTTTCCTCAGCATACAGGACAGTCCAATTATTCAGAATACACACACAAATGATCCAGAAGAGCGTTCAGTTGTCCACATTCAACAAATGGATCCACTTCCTCAGAGTTCGGAGGAAAGTATAGGACCGAACTACCAAAAAAAAAAGAGTGCAAGTGTTCATAGTGTACATAAAAATCTACTTCTTCATAGTCAAGAAGAAAGTACAGGTCTCCACTACCAAGAAGAGAATCTAGTTGTCCAGAGTCTGCATAAGGACCTATTTCATAGTCAACAAGAAAGTATAGGTCTCCACTACCAAGAAGAAAGTAGAGTTGTCCAGAGTTAAATAAGGATAAACTTCTTCATTGTCAAGAGGAAAGTAGAGATCTCCATTACCAAGAAGAGAATCCAGTTGTCCAGAGTCTACATAAGGATCTACTTCGTCATACTCAAGAAGAAAGTACAAATATCCATTACGAAAAAGGGAGTTCAGTTCTCCAGAGCTCAAATAAGGATCCATGTCTTCACAGTCAAGAAGAAATTACAGGTCTCCGTTACCAAGAAGACAGTTCAGTTGTCCAGAACCTGCAGAAGAGTCCAGTTCGGCAGAATCGACAGGAAAATCCCGTTGCCTTAAATGAAGATTCAGCACGAAACCATACAAGGAATAATAATAAAAAAGTATACAGGTGTAAAAAAAACGACTTTTGTTTCTATTGTGAAACTCTTGTGAAACAGTTTGCTCGCCACATAATGCGGAATCACAAATACGAAATAGATGTCGAACAAATAATGTCCAAACCCAAAAACAGCAAAGAGAGGAGACAATTAATATCTAGTCTTAGAAAGAAAGGCAATTACCTCAATAGTGATTTAGGTGAGGTAAAACCTCTGAAAGAATCATTAGACGGCTCATCCAACGTTTTACCTTGTTCTTATTGTTCAGAATTTTATTCACGACGACAGTTATGGCGACATAGAAAAAGTTGCCCACAGAAACCAGAAAATAAAAGTAACCATATACTCTAGGCGAAGCACAGAATTATTTGGTTAAAGCAATGAAAGTTGATGAAATGTCACTCGCGGCTAAGAAAGATGGTTTGATATTCTCTTTTGGTACTCGATATTTAAAAACTCACAGACAGAGACATCAAGTGAATGTTACATCCAGAAAATTGCGGGCGTTATCAAAATTGTTAATTGAAATGAAGAAAAAAATCCAAAAATAAAAAGATCTGCTACAGGCCTTACGACCCTATCATTTCGATACTATAGTTGAAGCTGTCAAATAAGCAGCAAAATACAATGATGTAGAAGGCAAATTCAATGCTCTTACTTATGCAATGGATGTCAGAACGTGTCTGAAAGAGTGCTGTGAAATAGGAATATCACACATATATAGGAAAGCCAATAATATGGATGGACGAACAGCTAGTCAGATCGAAAGTTATTCACGTACCATGATTCTTCTAATAAATTCCAACTGGAAATATGAAATATCACACCAAGCTGCGAATGACCTACATGTTAACAGAATGAATAAAATCACAATTATACCTTTGGCAAGTGGCATAAAAAAAGTTTAAGGAATTTCTTCAAGAACAAGGAAAGAACGCAGCTCAGGAAATGATTGATGACCCTGAAAATGAAACAGCATATAGAACTTTACTTGAAACAGTGTACTGCAGAGTTCTTCTGTTGTGTAGGAAAAGAGGGGGGGATTAAGTAGGTTAACAGTGAAGCTTTATCAGAATGCGAACAGAAATCGAAGTTTTGAAGAATTTGCTGAAACAATCAAGCCCGGTGAGATGACACTATTTAAAAAAAAATTAAGAGTAGTTATTTAAGGCAAAACAAGGTAATACCAGTATTGTTCAGCTTTGATGTTCAAGAACATATTGATCTTTTAATCAAGTTAAAGAAAAACATCAATGAGAGTAATTCCAACCTTTTCTGTAATCTGAAGACAAATAATTCACTAGTAGGATATAAAATACTATCAAAACATGCAAAAAATGCTAAATTACAAAATCCTGATGCCATCACAAGAAGAAGATTGAGGAAACATTTAACAACAATAAGCCAGATCTTGTCTATGACTGAACAGGATATAGAGCAACTGGCTACTTTCATGGGCCACACCAGTGGTACCCACAGGAAGGAATATCGACTGCCTGATCATATATTTCAAACGGCAAATTGAGCAAATTGCTTTTAATGATGGAACCAATTTTAGAGGTAAAACTCTCGATGAAGTAGATGTAGATATAGAGGAAAATTTGCTAGAGAAAAATACAACTCTTGAAGATAATTCGGATAGTTCCGAAGATAAAATGAAACCAAATCAAATCTTTGAGTTTTGTGTCCCACGCTTAGGCTAAAGGAGACGGTGATGATGAGTAATGAATGAAATGGTGGAATGAAGAAAGTGGGAGGAAACGGGAGAACCCCGAGAAAACCCACGCACACGGTGTTTGTCTACCACAAAGTTCACTTGGTGGGGGCTGAGATCGAACCCGGGACCCCAAGCACCAGAGGTGAACGCTCTACTACTGAGCCACCGCGGCCCCCAGTTCTGAAGATGACTCAAATGAGAAAGCAGATGATGTGTTACAAGATTTGATTGAAAATTAAGAAGACAATATCCGATCAGTGACTAGTGAAAGTCTGAAGAAAACCAAACAGATCAAGACAAGTTCCATGAATACAAAAAGACTCGACTACCCAACTTGGACCACTGAACAAAAAGAGACAGTAATTGATTTCTTCAAAAGTCACATTTCAAAGAAGTCTCCAAGAAGGTCCGAGTACGAAGACCTTATTGCTTAACACCCACCCTATGGTCTTGAAGCACGAGAATTGGAACGATACAAAACTGTTAAATTAAGAAGTATTCTGCCAAGAGTTTTAAAATGTGAAAAAGTGAGTGTTTGTGCTGAAAGTATTAGGGAACAATTTAAATTATGTAAACGTATCAGATAATATTTCCATTTAATAAAAATTGGTTACTTATCAATTCATCTCGTAAATGAATGAATGAATGAATGGGGGTTAATGGGGACGTCAGCAACGAGGCTATATGTCCCCGTCACGATGAACAACGTTGCTCAGGACTGCAAGATTAAAAATGAATTACACGTTAAAACGAAGACAGTGCAAAGGAACGAGAGTGCTGCTAAAAGAATAAGAAATGGAAAAAAAGCAAAAGTGTAAGATAAAAGAATAAATAAGATAAAAAGATAACAATAACAATATACAAAAATAAACTTAAAAGAAGTGACAAAATATAAAAATTTAGCAGCAATAAAACAAGGACAACAGACTAAAAACAGCTCAGAGAACGTGAGCAACGCCAATAGCATGAACAAACTCAAGGACCCGGCAAACAACATCACTATCATCCCCCAAAGCACGGGTAAGAACAGAAGGCAGTCCATAACGTTCTCTGAGATCTGAGTATTCAGGACATTCCACAAGAATGTGCTGAATACTCAGGGGATCTATACACTCTTCACAATACGGACGGTTCAACCTCCGTAGCAAGTAACTATGCGTCAGATGAGAGTGTCCGATACGCAAACGCGCCAGGAGCACTTCATCTCGACGACGAGCGGACGAGGACGAACGCCACTCACCTAGGAGTGGTTTGACTGCATGCAATTTATTCTCAATGGCCTGGTCCCAATCGGCTTGCCAGTGAGAGCGCATCAAGATGTGAAAATAGGAACGAGGATCGGAGCGAGGAAGGCTATCCTCCAGTGCAACCCCGGCCAAGGCGGCGTTCTTGGCGGCTGTATCAGCAAGTTCGTTTCCCCGGATGCCGACATGGCCCGGCACCCAGCAGACAACGACGACACAACCCTGTTGCTGGAATTGATCGCATCTCACAAGAATGTCCTGCACGAGAGAGTGCATACTAAAGGCATTCTGTGTACTCAGAACCACGCTCTGAGAATCGGTGCAAACAAGCACACGACGTAATGAAAGCGTGAGAGCATGGTCCAAGGCAAGCTTAAGTGCAGTCAATTCGGCAGTGAACACGGAACACATTGAATTCTGAGCTGCCCTCGTCCGTGACAAAGGCACAGCCTACAGAATCCCCATCCTTAGAACCGTCCGTATAGAACACACGAAAATCGGGGTACTGATCTAACAGTGCGGCAAACTCTTGCTGGTACACCTGGGAACTAGTTTGCTGTTTCGAATGCAGAGACAAACGTAAATCATGCCGAGGTAGACGGAGCAGCCATGGTGGAATAGCACAAAAGCGAACCAACGAAAGAGAGGGCCACACGAAATCGTCGGCAAGAAGGCACTCGCACGCACGGATGTACCATGGACGTGTAGAGCGAGGACGTGCAGCATAGCGCTCGTATATCCGACCACCACGGAGACATGGTCTACACGGGTGGTCTGGAACACAACGCACATGCGCAGAATAATTAAGGAGTAGTCTACTGCGACGATATACTAACGAAGGTTCATTGGCTTCAGCATACAGGCTGGTGACGGGACTTGTGCGGTAGGCGCCAGTAGCAATACGAATACCCAGGTGATGCACTGTGTCAAGTTGTCGTAACAGAGAAGCACGAGCAGAACCATAGACAATACAGCCATAGTCTAACTTGGACCGAATTAGACTACGGTACAAACGAAGTAGAACAGTACGATCAGCACCCCACGTGCGGTGGGAAAGGACACGAAGGAGATTCAGAGCTCGAAGACAAGAATATTTAAGATTCCGTACATGTGGTGCCCACGACAAGCGACGGTCAAAAACCAGACCCAAGAAACGGACGGTATCAACGAATGACAAACGGGTGCCATCGAGGTACAAGTCCGGGTCAACAACGCACGTACGCTGCCGGCAAAAGTGAATACATTGGGATTTGTCGGTGGAAAAGCGAAATCCAGTCTCATTCGACCAGCGAACGAGACGATTGAGAGTCAGTTGAAGCTGTCGAGTAATGCCGCGAAGGTTGCGGGAGCGACAGAAAATGACAAGATCGTCAACATAAAGCAGACCAGACACAGAAGCCTGGATCTGCGAAAAAACGCTGTTGACTGCGACAGCAAACAACGTGACACTAAGAACACTGCCTTGTGGAACACCATTTTCTTGTACAAAGCGCTCTGAGAGAGTAGAGCCCACACGCACTCTAAAGTGTCGCTCGTGAAGAAAATTCGAAATAAAGTGGGCCATATGCCCACGAAGATCCCAGTCGTATAATTGTTTTAGGATTCCGTAACGCCAGGTGGTGTCATACGCCTTCTCTAAGTCGAAAAATATAGCAACAAGATGTTCGCCGTGGAGAAAGGCGTCTTGAATTTCACCCTCAAGATAAGCAAGATTGTCGGTAGTTGAGCGGAAACGACGAAATCCACTTTGAAATTTGCTCAAAAAGGAATGCGATTCCAAATACCACACCAGGCGCTTGTTGACCATTCGCTCTAGCAGCTTACAGACACAGCTCGTGAGAGCAATCGGTCTGTAGCTCGTGGGGCTAGTTGCGGCTTTCCCTGGTTTTAAGATGGGAAGAACCAGTGCCTCACACCAAGCAGGTGGAAAAAACTCCTCAACCCAGAGGCAATTATACAGCTGCAATAATGCAAGCTGAGAATCGCGGGAGAGGTTGCGCAACATATCATAGGAAACACGGTCAAGCCCGGGAGCAGTATTGGACGATTCGCGGAGAGCAGAATCGAACTCAACGAGCGTGAAAGGAGCGTTATAGTCCTCACTGTTGGCAGTACGGAAATTTAACGGGTTTCGCTCCAGCTGACGACGGGAACGAGCAAAGGCTGGTGGGTAGTGGTCTGACTCAGAGATAGTGGCAAAATGGTGGCCCAGTATATTAGCGATCTCTGAGGGATTGGTCTCTAGAACACCATGCATTGTTAAGGCTGGAACAAGAAGTAAAGAAGCGGATCCGTTTAGGGAGCGAACCCGACGCCACACAGTCGACATAGGTGTGCGACTACTAAGGGACGAAACGTAATTCTTCCAGCTTTGGCGCTTCGAAAGCTTTACCAGATGTCGAGCACGAGCACGTAGAATGCGGAACTGCTGAAGATTTTCTTCTGTAGGGTGACGATTAAAAGTGGCAAGAGCGCGCCGACGGGCCTGTAGAGCCTCACGGATTTCCGCAGACCACCAAGGAACACGCCGGCGGCAAACGGCGCCACCGCATTCTGGAATGGAACCATGAGCAGCGTCAAGAACAGTCTGCTCAAAAGCCGCAGCCACAACAGCTACAGGGAGATCAGCACGACAATGAAACTCACTGAGCTCACGGAATTTACGCCAGTCAGCACGCTTCAGATTGAAGCGGCGGAGAGAAAAAGAAGGGGGAACAGGGAGACCTTCAATAAACAACGGGAAGTGATCACTGCCACAAAGATCAGGATGCACTCTCCATGTCAATGAGGTCAAGAGACCAGCACTGCACATGGAGAGGTCGATACAAGAATATGTGCCATGGGCAGTGGAGAAATGAGTAGGACTGCCATCATTAAGGATAAGCAAGCCACTCTCCTCAAGAAATTCGGTGACCTCGCGGCCACGACCGTCAGTACGGACAGAACCCCATAGACGGTGATAGGCATTAAGGTCTCCTACAAGCAAGACTGGCGGCTCAAGCTGATGGAAGAGCTGAAGCAGATCGGCGGTGGTAAAGGCTTCAGATTGAGGAACGTACAATGAACAAACTGTAAGCGGGCGAGAAAAGTGTACGCGCACCGCAACGGCTTGCAGTCTGGATACAATGTGAATTTGCTGGGAATAAACAGAATCGGAGGCACAGACTGCCACGCCGCCAGCAGCATGGGCAGCGTCTGGCTTATCACATCGATACATTGTATACCCAGAAAGAAGAAAAGACTGGGTAGACTTAAAATGGGTTTCCTGCAAGCAGATAAGTACAGGCTAGTGGTCAGTGATCAGTCGGGTTAATTCCTCACGGTGACCACAGAAGCCATTGAGGTTCCATTGAAGAAGCGCCATACTGGAAAAGATTAACGTTTGAGGCGAACTTTCCCACGGGGTCCAATAACAGCCCACTCGGAGTCCATAAGTTCGTCCTCTACCATATCAGACTTGAGCGAAACGGCAGGAGGCTTACGAACTGGCGTAGATTTTGTTCTCTTGGGAGTGAGAACAGTCTCGTTGAGCCGACGAATATGTTGGCTAAGTTTCAGTCCGGCGATATAAGGTGATCGGCGATGGGCCGGAGTACGCCGAAGAGCACTAACAGAAACACGTGGGGTTCGGGGAAGTTCGCTTGTCGTTGCAACTGGGGTCTTCGTGTCACAGCTATTCTCTGAGACCGAGTCTGTCTGGGTGGAAACGTCAGATGTCTGGGTGGCTACAGATTTTCGAGAACTAGCTGCAACAGTAGCGAATGGAACAGAAAGCGAAGAAGGGACGCTTTCTTTCAGACGACGCTTAGCGTCAGCAGCAGAAATCTTCTCAACAACCATGAGTTCTCGAATACGCTTCTCGCGCTGAAAGGCTGGACAGTCCCGAGACCAAGCTGAATGCTCACCCTTGCAGTTGACACAGAAGGGCTTGGCTGCGTTGCAGGGATCCGCACCATGACTACCCTGGCCACAAATCGCACAAAGAGCAGCACTCGCATTACACGAGGTGCTGGTGTGCCCATAATGTTGACATTTAAAGCAGCGCAAGGGACTAGGAATATAGGGCCGAACTTTCAAACGATAGTATCCAGCCGTGACGTACTCTGGAAGCGTGGGCAAACTGAAAGTAAGAATCAGGGACTGCGTGGCGACGAGTTCACCTGACTTCTTACTTTTGATTCGAGCTACATCGATAACGTGTTGGTCCGCTAACTCTGACTTAATTTCCTCTTCGGTTGCATTGAGGAGATCCCAACACGATATTACCCCTTTAGAAACGTTCAGCATACGATGTGGTTCGACTGACACGTTCACTGGTCCAATAGATGTTAACTTAAGTAGCTTCGCCGTTTGCCTCTCATCTGTCGTTTCCACCAATAAAGTGCCATTACGCAACTTCTTCATATCTTTAACCTGTCCGGCGTGGTAGGTGATAACTTTATGAATAACAAAAGGGGACAAGCCCTTAATAGCACTCGGACGGTTTGCATCAGAATTGGCACTATCAACGTCTTTATCTTTAATTACAAGGTATCGGACAACAGGGGTCGCGATACTTGTCTTTTCCACTACGTCAGTTTCACATTGTTTCGGCTTCTTCCGTGAGGGAGAGGCCGGATCTGATTTTATAGTTTTAGTACCCATAAAAGTTTAATTTTAAAGAACATTTATAAAGGGAAAAAAGGGTGTGAGGTCACACCGGGGCGTTAATAGGGGAACTAACGCTACCCCCTGGCCATCCCTTCAGCACGCCCAACACCTTAGGATCAGCGTGGGGCCGACGCGGTCAAGGGGAATGGAAGTGCAAAAACCATTCCCGTCGACAAAAACGCGTGGCCCCGGAAAAAAGGAGTGAAACAAAACAAAAGAAAAGAAACCTGGCAAACAAAAGGATAGGCCCCCACCAACCCAGGAAAAACAAAACAAAAGGTGCGGATTTTTTTGGGTTTTGATTTTTTTTGTTTTTTATATTATTTTGAGTTTTGCATTTTTTTTTTATATTTTGAAAGACTCAACACGCCGGACATCAGAAACACTGGACGCAGACAACAGTAGGCCGGGTGGGTGCACGTCCTCCCCAAGTGGAGGAAGACGTCCACTAGACCTGCCTCTTCCCGACTCCCACCAACCACCCGCGAGTCCGGTAGCGGTATTAGCGGCTGAGAGGGCGTGCAATGATATGAAGAGGAGGGGTGATACATGAATGAAAGATGAAGCCGCCCTCTCAGCTCCACCCCCTCCCCGACGATGACGGTCCGCTACATGGAGGGGGAATTCATCTCGTAAAGAAACTAAATATTTTCCATTCGTATCAAAACATTCTAGTTCCGTTCTCAATGGCGAGGTTAGAAGGTTAAATACGGATAGGAAAAATATGGTGAAAGTATAAATACATACTACTAAATATCATTCATAACATGGAGATAAAACAAGAACACGTGAAAACAGTTAGAAAACAACTGGCAAAGTAGACCAACAGAAGAGAACGAATAAAATTGAGGATGGCGCGGTGCTTGTTACGTCAGTGTTGCCGAGTAACGTAAATACGACGTAGTCTTCAGTTTTGTTCCTTCTCTCCAGTTGCTTTGGCCTACTTCGCCAGTTGGTTATAAAACCTAATATGTTTCTACGTATGTCCATGTTATATATGTTGTTTACGGTTATGGCTGTTATTCTTTCACCATATTTTCCTTTCCGTATTTATCATTGTAACTTTGCCACTGAACGAAACTAGTTTGTGTTCCGATACTGTGGAGAATAGTTAGTTTCCTTACATTGATAAGTAACCAATCTTTTATTTATCACTGGACAAACGTACGATTTTCCACCCGTTCTTTTCTCAGAAAGTGAGAAATGTTCTTAGAAGCTTATGCAATTTTTCTCATTGCTGATAACAAATCTCGAGATCGGGGTAGTACCTGTGATTTATTATTATTACTATTTATCATTACATCATATTTGCTATGTGTATCACCGATACTTTATCTAGCATAGGTTTTATATCGCAACTTCGCGAGAAAAGTGACAACTCAAAACAATTTAAAACCAAAAGTCGCTTGCTTTGTGAGAAAAGTAACAACTAGTGATGAACCTTACAACGGAGTTGCTTTGCATTTAATATAACGTAATCTATATTTAACTATATGTAATAATTATTATATTAATAATAAGTGACCATGAATATGTGAGATATTAAAAGCTTACACTTCTTTTATTTCAAACGATGACTACTAGAAACCATTACATCACAAATATATGTCAAATATATTTCTTCGTGACATCAACTATATATCTTCACGACAACCACCCTTATGAATAATGCTCTTTTTTTCTTGACAACCTAATCAACAAACTGTTTCTTTTTCAATATACATATTTCTGCTCAATTATTGCGCCTCTGATCATATTCATAAAACAAGTACAGATTGATAATATTACATCATTGTGATCGTATGATCGTATCGTTATAACCTGACAGTTCTTTTCTAATCATCTTATGACTGTGCACCATTCATTCCGATCACCGTGAGTTTAAGCTGTAGCAGTGGTAACTCAGCGTGAGGAACTCAGACCAGCAGCCCTCGATCGTATTTTCGTGGCAGGGCATTTGACGGTCTTCGCCATAATACACCAACAGCAAACCAGTTGGAGGCTGTATGTGAAAAGTAGTTGCTTTCTACGGTCGAAACTGTTACATAATTTATCAATGTTCTTTTTATACAGAAATAACAATTCACGAAATATTTGCATCCATTTTTATTCTTTTACAATTATTATGCCATTTCTTCATGTTTGATCCAGCCGGTGGTTTAGGGAAAAAGTGTCTGAAGCTAACCTTACAAAAAGCTGTGCGTCCCGTTGAATCAAAGCTCGTTTAGGAAAGTAATAAAAATTCAGCAATAATAGTAATAATAAAAGATGATTTTATGAAATGTAAGTATTTTAAATAGAGCTTTTTTATATTTCCGAATGGCGTACGGCTTCTTCATCTTGTCGTCGAGATGAAGTGCTCCTGGCGCGTCTGCGTATCGGACACCCTCATCTGACGAATAGTTATTTGTTGCGTGGATTAGACCGTCCGTATTGTGAGGAGTGTAGTCCCCCTGAGTATTCAGCACATTCTTGCCAACTTGAAGATGGCAGCCATGATAAGCATATCCTCAAATAGATGTCTCTTTCCTTCTGGTGTCCGTTAATGTGTTTTTTTTATCCCTTTATTCATTTTATAAATAAAATGAAATTTTCAAACTTGACAAACATTGTTATGGCTTATTCTGATCAATCAGGTTTTTAGCCACTGCGGCCGCCTTTATGGACTGAAGCACTTTAAATTATGTTTACGCTCGTTTCTTGATATTCCACACTTCTCTGTCAAGTTTGGGAAAGAAGAATTTGGCATCGATAGATTTACTAGTAAGGCCCTTCGCAGGCTCTGACACTTCGTGTGTCGAAGACGCCCGACAGACTGTGTCGTCGCGTCGCTGATATTCGACACACACACCCGCGACACGACAGACACTAGATCTCACTTCACGTGTACCAGGAATGTGACACTTTTCTTTAGTCAGAACAATGCACTTTATATAGTATGTAATATGCAACTTTTAAATTGCCGTAATACTTAACAATCTTTTATATTCTTTAACGACAAAGTGCAAGTACATCCATAAGGAGTACGTATGTAGCCAAGAGTTGGCAGTCCCTTTTGAGGTGTGGACTAAATCCGGGGCCTAGTCAGTATATTGCTAAATCCGCCACTGACTACATGAGGTATTACCTTCATACTTCTCGGCATCTCCTTACAAATTTCATTATGGAGTGGCACGAGGCATCAGTGTTATGCCTAACTGCCTATAAAACGTTATTTTTCATATCATTGGCCTGGGGGATCGGAGTTTGTGAATGTGTAAAATATATTTGAGAATATCTGGTCATTCGTGCTATTTTTAAAATCTAAATTGAAATAGTAAAGTGAACCGATAAACAATGTAGTTTTATGTTGGCATTTCCACCAAACAGTTCATTGGCTTGAAAGAGAGAACAGAATAACAACGTCCGGTGTACTTAGCGATACGATTCTTCTCTTTTGATGGAATATCTATGAATCCACTATGCAATGCACAACACTTTTCCCCATACTTTTCTCTTTTCAATTCTGTTGCTATTGGAATCACTGCTGGAGTTCCATATACTAGGTTGTACCTGAGTTTTTGCAATGAAAGCATCTGTATCGAAAGCTTGTATTGAGCTCATCTTTCTGAATGAGTAATGTCTTTGCTGAAAAGATAAATTGTTGCTCTGTTGCACGTCTTCGACACACGAAGTGTCGTGTGCGAAGGGTCTAAGAGAAGAAAACTATGAAATATTAATACGGAACCTTCTTGAAAAATTCCGAGGCACAAGGATGAAATATGTACTTTAAAATTCATCCACTGTCTGCATTTCCATTTGAGTTACCTCTCTGAAATATTAGCTGCTATAAGCAACGAAAAAGTGAGCGTTTTCACCACAACACTTTGCAGATGGAAAAACGTTATAAAGGGAACTGGGACCCGTCTATGATGAGAGGTCGCTCTTAGTTCCTCCATAGAGAGTACTCCACAACACAGAAACGGGAAAATTTTCGAGACTGCTTTTGTCGTTAATCATTCTTCTTGACAAAGCTCCGGGGATAAACTGACAAACTTATCATACGCGTTCCTTAGGATCTCAATACAAGAGAAATGTTTTTCTGTGACTTTGGTCGGAAATAGTTACGGAGAAAGAGCTAACTAAAAGTAATTACTAGAATTGGTCAGTTCTCATACCCTTTTGTTATCCCTATCTCCGTGGCTCGTTTGCGTTTTCGTGATGTGAACACAGTTGATTCTGATTTACGATTATTATATCATTAAAATATAATTGAGGTAAGTTTTGGTGATTAATATACGTATAAACAATGTATCTCAAATATGAAGTCACTGAGTTTTGAAAGAATAGCGTAAGGAAAGAACAGTAGGAAATGTCAATAAAACATCAGGTAAAAGATTATCGTGTATCACTGACGAGGGAACCTATTCAACTGTAACTCTGACTTCGAGTGAAGACTATGGCCGTTGGATATCTTGTCCCAAAAGAACATAACACGAAAAGGGATACTTCCTCGATCGCAACCCTTGCGGAGATATAAACGTGAAGAGTTACATTTTCAGCTCCCTACTATGAATTACAAAGTCAGATTCCGGGCCAGATTTTTTGGAAACGGTCGAGTAAGGAAACTCAGCAAATACATATCAAATTAGTGTGGGGAGATCAGCACCTTTTGAATGAAAAATTTGTGTCCCTGGGGCACTCGCATGGTCCCAGGCGGGGTCCAACTCAAAATTTGCAAGTGGAACCGAGGGTCAAATAGCATATTGTATGAAAACTATTGTTAAATAAAAAAAAGATAGAAGAAATTTCAACTCTCTACGATAACCCTGTGCAAACGGGCAACTGGTCAAAATGTCAATACAACCTACATTAGAATATGTATGGCCACGCTTCTAAGTCCGGTAAGTTGTGACAATAACAAAACAGAAAAACACGTTTAGAAGTGCAAGGTATTGCAGTAAAGCAAAACGAGAAACATGATGGTAAAAACGAAAAGGAGTAACCTTGAAACTGTGAGGAAACTTGGAGAGGAGTGGGGTTGGAGAAAACTGGAATAATGGTGCAGAAATAAAATATAAAGGAGGGTGCTTTTGAGAGAGAGACTGCAGCAATTTGTTTTACTACAACACCTTGTACTTCTAAACGCGTTTTTCTGTTTTGTTATTGTCGCAGCTTAACGGATTTAGAGGTATGGCCATAGATTTTCTTATGTAGGTTGTATTGACATTTTGACCAGTTGCTCGTTTGTACAGGGTTATCGTAGAGAGTTGAGATTTGTTCTGTCTTTTTTTTATTTAAAAATAGCTTTCATACAATTTGCTACTTGACCCTCGTTCCATTTGCAAATTTTAAGTCGGACCCCGCTTGGGACCCTACGAGTGCCCCGGGGACACAATTTTTTTTATTCAAAAGGTGCCGTGCTCCCCACACTAATTTGATATGTATTCGCTGAGTTTCCTTACCAGACCGTCTCCGAAAAATCTGACACGGAATCTGACTTTGTAATGTATAGTATAGAGCTCAATTTCTAACTTTTCACGCTTATATCTCCGCAACGGTTGCGATCGAGGATGTATCCCTTTTCGTATTATGTTCTTTTGGGACAATATAACCAACAGCCATAGTCTCGACTCGAAGTCTTACACTTGGATAGGTTCCCTCGTGAGTGTGGCTGAAACAATGAAGATAATCCATTTTCTCATTCATTCACTCATTTTAAAGCATGTGCTTAGTAACAGGCGGATTTTCATAAGAAATTATACGCAGGTGTTTCATTCAGTCTTACTAGCACACAGTACAAGTAGGGCCTATTATTTTAACCTTAATTTGCAAAAAGCTTTTGAAAGTCAATTCGTGTAAGGCCAAATTGACAAATAAGATATGGTAGGCCTATTTACAGTTATCATGACACATTTAAGACGTCATTCCCTTATATTATTAACAATATAAGAATTGTTTGTAGCTTTTGCTAAATTTATATACAGCTGTGACACACATCTGACTCAAGACCAATTGAAGCAGGAGTGCCGCAAGGATCATGCTGTCGTCACTGTTGTACTCACTTTTTACAGCTGATATACCAACTATGCACTCCACAATGGTGGCCACCTATGCGCATGACACGGCGATTTTTGCTAGCAATCGCAACCATCGCTAGCAGCTGGAGGAGTGGACACGCCGATGGAAAACCAAGATAAACCCCATAAAGACAACACTTGTGGACTTCACCAGGAAAACACAGAAGAAGACCTACAGGCTCACCTGGTCAGGCACACCGCTTACTCTCCAGAATGAATCAAAATACCTCGGAGTAACTCTGCTCTACAAACTCACGTTCGCCAAGCACATCTCCAACACCGCCGACGGAGCAGCTCAAAAAGTCCGATGGCTACTACCAATTCTCCTGAGCCCGCAGTTCGACTCAACACCAGAAGAAACATCTACTCCGCCTTTATAAGACCGACGCTACTGTATGCACACTCCGCATGGGAGCGCGCGGCAGCAATTCACCATTGAACACTCCAGACAATCCAAAACCGAGCAGCAAGGGCTATTACGGGTCACTCACCAGACACACCTATAGCCCAAATCCGAGAAGACCTGGATCTACCACTTCTCAGTGAAACAAGGGACATACTATCCAGACGATTCTAGCAAGCAGTAGAACAGCACAGCCAGCTAGTGACAAACATAGGCACTGGAGACCCACGACGACGAGTCCACAGAATGCCGCGCCCGCCGTAAAACAACAACAAAACAAGAGAGCCTGCGACAGTTGCGGTTTTCCAACGACAATACGAGTGAAATCAAAAGTCAATAAAAACAATTCGAAAAAATGTGAAGGCAAGGGCACATGCCCGGAACTTCACTCACTCAAAACCGCCACTACAAATGAAACGAAACGAAATCACAAGTTGTGTGCTGCAATAGTAAGTGCTCAAGTGTTGCGTGGATTAATTTGCTTCTTCCTTTTGGGAGGAAATTCGTTGGTGCATGGATAAAAGACGCATTTTGAGAGATCGGGAAATTGCTAGTGCACTTTTCGAAGAAGTTGATACAGACAATTTTGATGCAGTTGAAGAAGAATTTGTGGACAGTGAACCTGATCAATTAGAAGTAGACGAAGTTGAGGATGATGTTATTGATTGTGACGATAGTGATTTCGATCCCGATTTTAATCTTAACGAGTGTGTTTCTTAATCCGACTCCGAAGAAGATAGCTTTTCAAAACAAACTCCCAAAAAGAGAAAAGCCGATTCACTCTGAGTGAAACATCCTTTAAAACAAAGACGTAGATAAAAAAAACGAAGAATTAAAAAGTTTAGCCTGGAAACCTAATTTTCAAAATTCACTTCATCTTCTTCTGAAGAAACCAGTTATCAAAGGAAGAAAACATGGAATGTGGTCAACTGTTGAACCTCGAAATAAATCGAGAGTATCTCCGAAAAATATAGTACGTAACATTCCTGGTCCTATAGCAGATGCAAGAAAAATAACTTCTGAAATGGACTGCTGCTCTTTGTTGATAGATGACGAGCTGCTTAGGAAAATTGAACTGTACACAAATCTGGAAATGTCACATCAAAGAACAGCTTATACTCGAAACCCAGGCTGGGTAAATGATCTTAGTGTTGAAGAACTCAAGGCGTATATTGGTATTCTGTTCGTTTCAGGAGCTAGACAAGACAACCACATGCCAACTAAGGTCTCATGGGGAATACTTGGTTCGCAAGTGTACCTAAGTGTGATGTCTCATGAAAGATTTGTATTTATTTCAAACTGCCTTTCAAATAAAACAGAGAGCTGAAAGACAAACTAAATGTCCAATTACCCACATACGCTGGGTGTGGGAGACATTTATTTCTCATTGTAAGAAACACTATCAACCATCGTGTGAAGTGACCATTGATGATTAACTCCTAGCATTCCGAAGAAATTTCAGATTTAGAATGTATATACCAAGCAAGCCTGACAAATACGGTATTAGGATAGTTCTTATGGTCGATTCTAACTCGTTTTACCTCGTAAGCGGAATTCCTTATATCGGGAAGGAAGCACCAAATGGTAACAAAGGACTGGCTGAATATTTTGTGGAGGAACTATCACAGCCAATTCATGGATCTAATAGTAACAACAGATAACTGATTTACCAGCTTCCCCTTGATGACAAAGATGTATTAACGATTCTTAAAATCCAATAAAACAGACGGATACGAAATACTCAGTATCCTGGCTAGTGTAGCCACTTTGTTAAAACGCAACTCTTAACGTAAAAAGAAAATGAAGAAAAAACATCTCAGGCAAATCCTGAATTCGATCGCCACCTTATAGCAGTACTTATTATGCACAGTTACTTAAAAAGGACCAAAATATCAGAACAGGTTTATAAATTTTTGAACGGGTAGAAGAAAAGGACCAAAAAATTTAAGTTTTCCAATACTAATTAAGAATTATTTTATTCCAACAAAATAACGCGCAACTGACTCAGATATAAGAGGTAACATTTGGGTCCTTGCTTAAGCAGTAAACCAGCAATAAGATTCCGTATATATTCCTATTATTAGAACCTCTATAGGTATCACTGTTCATATTTCTATCGATATATTTATATTAATATATGTATTGATTTAACAACCTAGTTTATTCAAAATCATAATCTCAAGTTAGAATAAAAATTTTATTATTTCAGGTGGGTTTATTATTACAAGACGGAAACAAGTTTGAAAACAAACTTTATGTCAACATTCTGTGCGATAGAATTTCATTAACCCATTTGAACCCGTTGTTCCAAAATTGGAACATTTTTTACTTTACTTTTATTTTTCATATAACGTGAATAAAGGTAACAATTTTTGCATGGACCTCTTCATTTGGTACCAATGGTTTAGCAAATGACGTATCTTTGTCTTGAATTGGCGCGAACGATGTGTGCTGTCGATATTAGTTGCGTTGAATAAGAACAAATGATGGTATCCCAAAGGAGGTAAGTAAATTTTATGTTCGTTTATGAATTTTCTACCTATATAATAATCTTTGGGTAGGAGAAGTATTAAGTTTTCAGTGCATGTGAAATGCAACAATTGATTATGATTGTTATAATTAAAGTGTGGATATAATTTTGAATGTTCCAATATTGGAACAACGGGCTCGAACGGGTACATGAAGTTTGCATTTTGTTTGTTCCATTATTGGAACAACGGGCGTAAATGTACCCATAAAACTATATAATATGGTAATTTTATTGGATGCATTAGTAATTGTTTCGTACATTTTATGAGTGTATTTTTATTTGGTGCTACTTGTGCCGCTTTTGAGGGCATTTTGGGCTTGCATTCGGAATTTATTGGTCTCATGGAGGAGGGGAAATTTATACACAAAAATTGATTTAATTGTTACACCCACGCGGCACGCTTTTCATTTGAGTTGAGTTGATTGTGAATTTAACGATCTTTCAGCAGCGAGGCTATATGAGACGTGACCTACTCATTAAAGTGGAATCCAAACCACATGAACGCTCGCCGGGGATCGAAGCCGGTCTCCCATGCCAAAGGCGTGTACGCTAACCGCTTAGCCACGAATGAGCTCTTTTTCAGTTGAGAGACGACAGCCAAATAGAGTTGCAGGTGTCTTCATCGCTCATTCACTGGATCGTACATTTATTTACCTATATGTAAGAGTTGTTAGGAATGCCTGATTACATTTTGTAACATTTATTATTGAGTTCACTTTACTGCAGTGGGATAAAAACAGTAAATTTTGCACATAGGTAAAGGCATAGTATATAGTTAGTTATATTTTATTGGTACTGTAGGGGAACAGGCCCTGGCCGCCTTCCCTTCAGTTTCTTCCTCAGTGTTATCATTATGTTGATTGCTCCAGTGTAAAATGGCTTCTGAGCTGTGTCTGGTAGCTTGCAAATAAATAAATATTTTATGTTGTTTTGTATTTTAAATGTGTATTTCACAAATTCATCTGGATTTTATTTATTTCAAGAAATACTGTTCTACTTCAGATTGAGTGCAAGCGGTCCCGAGTTCGATTCCCGGTGCGTGCTATCGGTCGAAAAAGTGTAAGAAGTATTTTAGACCAGCCATCCTGAATGAGGATTTCCTGGGTTTTCCTCGTTCACACCAAGCAAATGCCGGGGTGGTACCTAATATATATGTCCCAGGTCGCTTCCTTCCTTCCCCTACACTTGCTTCCTTCCCTTTCCCTGAAGAGTGTTCTCGCCGAGGGACGTCATCCATCAAACGTGACGGGCTAACATGGCCACAGATGCCGAAAGCCCAGAAATCTAAATCCTCCCTCCCTATTTCAGATTGACTGTTGACGAAATTATCAATATACTTGCTAACGGAGAAGATATTCTTGCTGCAGATATAGTCATTACATCACCAGAAAATGAAGAGTTCTCGGAAGAAGATGAAGCAAATATAGAGAGGCTATCTAGAAATCAGTTGCTCGCTAAGGGAGGAGCTTCTTTTACAGTAACGCAAAGCGGCCAGCTGAGAAATTAATTTATAGGTAAGAGTTTGTTGGATGATGAAGCTCCGAAACCTAGTACATCTAGTGAAAGTCAGCCTTCTGCAAAATAACATAAGAAATATAATCCCAACGACGTGCAATTCTTGAGAGACCTATTTTGAACCAATTGCGACCGGTCAACAAACGAGCAATAAATGAAGTGGGATATGGCAAAGAATTACATTTCATAGTAAAATCAGAAAGACAATCAAGATCTGGATAGTAAATATAACAAATCATGGAAGTGCTTCATTTACTTCTATCAGTAGTAAGAATGTGATGCATTGGAAAATAAGCATAATGTAAAAAATCTGTGATTATGTGAATATGCATAATATTAACGTGTTCCAATATTTGTATACTTTGTATCTAATGAATATTGCAAATTATTGTAAAATTTGTATCCCAAAACTTTAACAAAATAATACTTTAGCCTGGCTAAATTGAAATATTTTCTTGCAGAAACCTGTACCCTTTCAGGCCCGTTGTTCCAAAAATGGAACATTACCAAATTAGGGGTCCATGACATTTTCGTGAACCATAATGTATTTAAATATGTTCTTTACATTTATTTTTACCAATCTGACAGGAACCAAGGTTAAATTCGACAAAAAATAATTTGGGTTTAAATGGGTTAATATCACAATTTTCTGTACTATCCAATTTGATTAGTAATTTACTACAACTGTAATTCATAACAGTTCAATAAAGTTGTATATTTATTCACCACTAAATACAACTTTTTTTTTTATCATGTTAGAAAAGGAAATAGAAAAAGAAGGTGTAATATATTTCTTAGATATCAAAGTAATGAGAACAGAGGAAGGAAATTTTATAACATTGTGGTTCTGAAAAGAATGTCCAGCAGGAGTTCACTGGAATAAAAGAAGTTATGTTGATGAAGGAACAAAACGAAATTTCATTAGGAATATGGAAGAGAGGATCAGAATGATAAATATGAAGGAAGATCAAAAGGAGAAAGATATAGAAAGACTATGGGAACAGCTGAAAGAGAATGGTTACATTGAAAAGGACAAGAAAAAGAGCAGGAAGAGAAGGAAGAAAAGTGAGAAAGAAGAGGATAAGAAGAAAGGATGGCATGGTATTGAAAGTTCAGGGATGATATCAAAGAAGATAAGAAGAATTCTTGAGAGAGAAGGTATTAAGACGTACAGGAAAGGAGGAATGAAGATAATAGATATCATAAAGAAAAAGATGAGAACGTCAGCGGAATTATGTAAAAAAGGAGTGATATATGAAGTACCGTGTGGGGTGTGTGATAAGGTGTATGTAGGGGAAAGCAAGAAGAGGATGCAACAACGTTTAAAACAACATAAAGATGATGGAAGATTGAAGATGGACACTAATGCCGTTTACAAGCACGTCCACAACACAGGCCACGAAGTAAACTGGGAAGGAGCGAAAATATTGGAATATGAAGGGAGACAACTGGTTAGAAAGTGAAAAGAAGCGAAGAGGATAAAAGAAGTTTACGATAAAGCTATGCACAAAATTGAGGGGGGTGATCCTGGCTCCCCACCACGTTGTACAAACGATTTAATAGATTATTCGTTTGTACCGGATTGTAGCGTAGTTTGTTTCGTTTGTACCGTCCTGGATTATGAAAAATTAACGAAACAAAATGGGCGCTCAGGTCAAGCAGGCCCTCAGATCACGACTTAATACATCGGGTACAGATAACTTTTGTATGTCATATGAAAGCAGTTGGTTGGTATTGCAATCTATTAAAATTAGTTTTAGTTTAACCATAATTGATTATGAGAAATTAAGAAAACAAAATTGGGGGCTGTGTGAACATGTCCCCGCACAACATTCTCGAAATGATTTAATCGACTCATTCGGATTGTACCGTAGTTTGTTTCGTTTGTACCGTCCTGGATTATGAAAAATTGACGAAACAAAGGCGTGCCCATGACAAGCAAGCCCTCAAATCATGACTTAATACACCGGATACACATAATTTTAGTATGTCATATGAAAGTACTTGGTAAGTACTGTATTGTACCAAATGGAATTAAGTTTAACCATAAGAAGTTATGAAAAATTAAGAAAACAAATTCTGGGGGCTGCGTGAACTTGGCTGAGTACGAGCTGACCCGGAGAATTTCTTTACAATTTACAACGATATATTCTTATTATAATCAATCTGTTATAATCAATCTGTACCTATTTTGTCAATACTGATCAGAGGCGCAATAAAACATATAGCCTATATATAGTTAAAAGAAAAAAAACATTATTATTGACATGACATGTTGTCATGGTAAAGATTATTATCTACATGATACACGAAATGGATGGCTGTTGATCTATAGTGTATGTATAAACAGAATAAAAATAGACGTTAGTTGGTACGTATAATGTTATGACTTATTGATCTGAAGTTGATATGTTTATTAAAATAACCTGGTGATTTAAATATATATAAACGAATTAGGGCTAAAGTGATTTTTTTTATTCGCTTTATCTGGTGCCGTAGAACCGGGAGTCTACCTCAGAGTTCTGAATATAAGTAAGGACGAGGTATATTTGCAAACATATATCCTTTTTATGAATTTCACCGTTTTAAGAAGCGGAAAGAAAATACAAAGGATTGACGTAATGGATGCACCGAGTACTTTAGTAGAAAACACACCTGAATATGGCCAGGCTAATCTTGTTAGTACGATTAGCCAACTGCTAACTGATAAGCTTGAACAAATACAAAAATCGAACGATGAAAAGATGGAACAGATGCAAAAATTACGGCAGCAAGAGCAAGGTCTTGTGGAATTACTAAAATGGAACTCCAGAGCCAAAAAATAACTGAATCCAAGAAAATACTGTTGAACGCAGTAAAACTAATAAATGAGGCAAGCAGTGGAGCAATGGAAATAATAAGAAGCCAGGCTATAAGCAATCTCAGACTGATAGAAAAAGCAGCCAAGAATATAAAGGATCCAAACCCGGTTGCAAGCACAATGATTACTCTCTCGAAGAAATACCCTATCACTGTTGAACTCGATAAGGCCAAGGAATTCAAGATCCCGCCAGATCTAATGTACAAAGGAGGAGAGACAAAAGAATCTGAAGACAATCACCACCATGGAAGAGTTTTAGCAAGGAAAGAAACAGTGGATTGGTGGGTAGAACACTCTCCGATCCCCAATAGTGAAACTATCAAGACGATAGAGATAATTTTCAAATCTCACAAAGAAAAGGTAGATCAATACTACAAGATGAAGTGGGAGCACTCTCTGATAAAATTAGGAAAACCAAATTTAGAAAGAAGATACATAAGGACCAACAGAATAAACTTAGATATCCCCAGGAGCATAAGAGAGAGTTTAGTCCTTCATCATTTGGTCCCTTCTCAAACAATACTTTATGAAAGTGTTCCTTCACACATGAAAAAAGAAGTTGAAAAACAGTTCAACGAAGTCACAACTCCACAAATGGGCTTGATGAGACAATCTAGATTGATTCTAAACGCCCTTGATTCTAAATACAAGTGTCTTCCTATCATCACTGATTTTCCTGAGGAGGTGGCATACATGAAACATTCTCTAATGGGTGACAATTGGAGAATCCTACTTGCTTACCGTGATGGATATATTTTCCCGTTATGTTGTGGCCTACCCTTTGAGAAAAGCGACGTCTTCAGCCATTATATACCGTATATTGAATATATACATACCCCATTGTGGACCGGTAGAACATATTCTATGCGACAACGGTTCACAGTTTCGTAGCGACTCATTTATAAGGTCAATGACTAATGCGGGTATAAAGGTTCATTTTGTTACCCCATATCATCCTAGCAGTTCCGTGGTAGAGAATGTTCATCGCCATTTTGGGACACTTTTCAGACATTTGTGTAAAGACAAACATTCTGATTGGATAAAATATGTTACTCAAATTACCTATTTTTTAAATTATTCTATCTCTGATTCGCTCGGTGTGGCTCCGGCAAATATACATAACGGAACCGATACAATATACTCTATTGAACATCATTTTGACATAAAATTAAGAGATTCGGAGGATTTGGAACCCTCACATTTGATAAGTATGGTTCGAACTCGTCGATCTCAGAAATTTCAACGACGCAATGAAAAGGTGAAACAAGAACAGGAAAATAAATATCAGATTGGAATTGGCGACGGTATTTCTGAAGCTCCATCCACAGAGCAATGCTAGCTTAAAGCGTATTTACAAGTTTTGTGATGTCTATGCCGGCCCTTACCTATGCGTTAAGGAAATTAATCCTAAAGTGTTTGAATTGATTGATGCTAAAACAGGCAAATCTATAGGATTTCGCAATATTGATGAACTGAAGGTATGGCAACCTTCGGAAATCATGAGAAACAAATGGCTAAAGCTAGTTAAAACTTTAGTCAACCCTGATGTGTTAACTAAATTAAACTTGGATAATAATCCTTAATCTATTCTCTTGGATGTTACGAGTTGTGTTATGAGTACTTCATTTCGACTTTATATTTATGCAACATGTTATGATGTGATTAATTTATTTTATCTTTGTACTAACTTTGAGTGTTATGTTTATCTTTATTTTACCTTACGTGTTGAAAAGAGATTTGATTGTGTTAAATTGAAATTCATGACATTGATCTCAAATTGAAGCTTCTAAATGTAATTATTGCGTTCTGATCTTGTTGTCATTTTGATATGATGACGATCTTAATTATAAATAACGTTATTTGTATATGAATGTTATCGCTCGATGTAAAAAGGAACAATTAACTAGTAACTCTGCGTAGGTCATCAGTTAGTTATAATTTTGAATAGACCCATAAACAATATTTTTAATGAATCGACGTTTTTCTGATATATGATTTGTAATAAAATAAAATGTTGTTATGAATGAATTAATATATATGGAGAAAGAAGAGAAGTGAAAACTACTTATATTGATGTAATAATAATTAATGCGAGGGGTATTCAAAAAGTGAATGTTTTGAAAATATCCGGGGTTCTTTCCTCCACTGTAATACTGTTACGGAATTCCTGTTCTGGGCGACATTTTATACAACGATATATTCTTATTATAATCAATCTGTACCTATTTTGTCAATACTGATCAGAGGCGCAATAATCAAACATATAGCCTATATATAGTTAAAAGAAAAAAAACAACATTATTATTGACATGACATGTTGTCATGGTAAAGATTATTATCTACATGATACACGAAATGGATGGCTGTTGATCTATAGTGTATGTATAAACAGAATAAAAATAGACGTTAGTTGGTACGTATAATGTTATGACTTATTGATCTGAAGTTGATATGTTTATTAAAATAACCTGGTGATTTAAATATATATAAACGAATTAGGGCTAAAGTGTTTTTTTTATTCGCTTTAAATTCGAATGAAAATGGGACCAAATATTTGTACCAGTTATGTACTAATTTGTACCACAAAAAATCGAATTAGCACCCCCACCAATACTTAGAATTTTGAATTGTTGATTGCGGTCCAAACTGTCACGTATAAGTTATTTTTCTTTCGAATAGTAATCATAACGGTATCAAAAATTTGTGGCCAATATTTACAAATTTGTAGTACCAAAATTATAATATGTACAACCACCAATTTCGAGAAATTTGGATTTAGGTTGGCTGATTAGATTGACCCGCACAACTCCTTTTCTTTCCAATCCGAATCAAAATGGCACCATATATTGTACTCCATACTTACCAATTTGTACCAATAAATTAGAACTTGTACTTCCACCAAAAAAAAAAAAAAAAATCCAGGAAATTTGAGTTTTCGTTGGCGGGCCAAACTGAATCGCACATTTTATTTTTCTTTCAAATTCGAATCACAAAGATTGTAACAAATTTCCTCAAAGGACGAATTCTGACCCGGTCAGTGAGTCTAGAGGAACAAAATTCTCAAATGCCCACTACACAATTATTATTTAATACTCTCGGGTATAGTTTTACTAATACCAATAAAGGTGAAATGCGAATGTGGGGGGAATTCTGGTCCAATATCTTACTTCATATACGTTGTTTAAATTGCTCATTAAAATACTGACTTCCATATACATAATGAAATTTAAATTCCTTCCTACAACTAATGTTTCTCAACCTAATAAAGTGACTTGGGGTTATATAATACAGACAGAAATAAAATTTTATGAATGTAAAGGTACCTTCTTTATGATAGAGAGTCTTTTCAATTAAGTACAAGCCATATACACAATTTCCCAAATATATATATAAATTTAGGGAATAAGTAATGTTCTTGCAAATCAAAACTATTTCAGTTATTCTTCTGAAATTGACTTCAACTAGTACAATATGAATCCACCACATACGATGATATAATTCTAACGCATTTTACGCTCGTTATTTGAAACAACTATGATTTAGCATTACACCAATTGAGAAAATTAAATACATTATTACAAAGTAAGTCTATAACTTACCTGATATATGATACAGGATAATTTATGAACAGCAATTCTTCGTTATATAGGACTCCACATTTCTGCCTTGGTGCTTATTAAAATAGTATAACAGGTTCACGAAGTGGGAGATAAATACCATACTTATCTCGTAGATTGTAGAATATGAATATAAACCAAACAGTTCCGAATAATCGACTTAATTTATAAATTTCACTTGATCACCCAAACGAACAGTCCACTCGTGGAAAATTCAATCCGATCAATAGTTCGTCAAAGTGGAAATATGGATTAATTAACCAATCGATTAAAGAAGGTAACTCCACGGAAAATCCCTTATAATATTGCACTATATAAGACTGTATAGTTATACAGTAGCGAACCATAAAGTTTTATTAGTCTCGAGAATCACTGCCACGACACAATTTTGCTTTCATGACTTATAAAACTTTATGGTTCGCTACCGTATAACTATACAGTCTTATCAGACCATTCCGGAAAAGGTGTTGGCAGTTCCCAATTTCACACTTGTATCTTCTCTGCTAAGTCGTAGCTTTTATTTAGTACTTGATTGCTTGTGGTAAAAGGATTGACTTATATGAACGTGTACCTTGCGTTTGGATAGATAAGATACTCTCTGGGTATATTATTTATACAAAACTGTAGATTATGGGATACAAAACTGGGTATAATATGTATACAAAAAAAAAAAAAAAAAGTTCCGATATGCGAGTAGTTGCGCCTGGAGTCACGTAATAAGCATAAACAGAAACAAGACAGAAGGGATAGTTCTTGTCTTCGTGAATGTTGAAGGCCTGGTTATTAACTACTTGTGTTTTAAATTAGCCGGAATATAAAGGTTGTACACTTCGATTGATAAGTTACGTCAGCGCCACCGCATTTGGGATTGTTTGAAAGAACAAGTCATGGTATTTAATGGTCACACTGCTTGTCTTAAAAGGTAGGATTGTTGTTTATATCACGTTCTGTGAAGAATTATGAAGGACAAGCAAGAAGCCGTCTGCTTGTGTGTGTGTGTGTGTTAGGTGTTGACTGCCTTACAATATCTCGATCTCTTTGTATCAGAGTTTTTGGACATGTTTTGAAAAAAACAAACAAGGGAAGATAGAAAAGGATATGATTAATAGAATTATCTTGCAAGGTGGATGATACGAAAGATATTAAGAAACAATAATTTTCTATAGTCAATGTTTATTACGTCATTTTATATATTCGCTTATTATTGATCAAGTGGTTGAGCGAACTTAATGAAAAGCAGTTTTCTTTTTCTTTTATAAAGGTTCACACTTGAAACTAATGACATTTGTTGTGTTTTTAGTGTATATCTTTACTAGTTTAGTAGAAATTACCATGAAAAGCAACTCTTCTACATATTTTGTATATCCTGGTCAGCTTTGCTTGGGGAACTTTAGAAACGGAGACCATGGTATATTTATAAGGTCTCCTAGTGAAACACTCATTAGTGATTTTTTGCAGTTTTCATTGTCTGAATTGTCCTTGCCGGACCTGGGTATAGGCAACCAATTGTGGATTTCCGGTCGAGATCAGCTCCCGGGTTTTAATCCCCGCGGGACTCAACAAGCTTGGGTTTCAAATGATGCAGTGAATATGAAATTTGAATTAGCTCATCCACTACAGTCGACAGTAGATCATAATAAGGAGGTACTGGGTTCAGGCCCGCCTGTTGGCTGTAACGAGAACAAGTTGAATAATAAGCAAGATCTGCATTTTGAACATACCAGTCTGTACCTCTAGTTAGAAATAATACGAATCCTTTTCTTAGTGACATAGGTGTACAGATGGGAGTACGAGATAATGTTATACAAACTTGTGAATGGGCACAACCAATACCTCATGTTATGCGTGAGAAAAATCCATTTTGTCATGATGTGGGTATTCAAGCAGAACTAAGTGATAATTTGATAAAGTTGAAGAAGCTTGTATGCCCTGTTTAGATGCAGAGACTGTTCTCAAACAGCCAGACATTTCTTTGAATAACCCGAAGCTACAATATAATTCACGAGAAAATAGGTTATTAAAAGTAGGTAAGCCCTTTATTACAGACTTAAGCAAACTTGCAGTAGGGATTGCTACGAATAACTTGACTGGTTTAAATATAAATATTCAATTTGCAGATGGAAGTGACGATATCTTGACATTCACATTTTTGTTAAGCGTGTATAAGATATCTAATGAATCGATGAATGAATGGGGGTTAATGGGGACGTCAGCAACGAGGCTATATGTCCCGGTCACGATCAACAACGTTGCTCAGGACTGCAAGATTAAAAATGAATTACAAGCTAAAACGAAGACAGTGCAAAAAAACGAGAGGGCTGCTAAATGAATAATAAAAGGAAAAAAGCAAAAGTGGAAGATAAAAGAATAAGATAAAAAATAACAATATACAAAAACTTAAAGCACGTGACAATATAAAAATTTAGCAGCAATAAAACAATGCCAACAAACTAAAAACAGCTCAGAGAATGTAAGCAACGCCAATATTATGCATGAACTCAAGCACCCGGCCAACAACATCACTATCATCCCCCAAACCACGGGTAAGAACAGAAGGCAGTCCGTAACGTTCTCTGAGATCTGAGTATTCAGGACATTCCACAAGAATGTGCTGAATACTCAGGGGGACTGTACACTAGGGTGTATCGAAAAAAAAACTTTTTTTCGAAATCCGGTTACGGCTAGTGCGGATTTTTGGCCAAATGGCATCAATAAAACGTATAAAAAATCTCAACTCGATCAGACAACTCCTTCTGCTGCCGAGTAGAGCCCAAATATTAGAAAAATCAACAAAAGATTCACTTTTCAACTGATTTTCCAAAAAATATTTTTTAAATATTTCCTATATTTTTCGGTCTTTTAAATTATTGAAATAGCATTGGAAAGGAGAAATAAATACATAAAACAAATTTATTACGGTTATTTCTGTACACCACAAGCATAAAAACCTAGTTAATTATTTGTAAAAATGCACTGATTTTCTGGCATATCATACAATTAAATTTTAATACAAAATTATTGAAGTCTCTTGAATAACGAGGAAAACACTTTAGTGCTAAATTCTAAGAGCAGTAATAGTATAAATAATTTGCTTCCAATGCCGTATGCATCTGCTTATCACACTAGATCACCTGCCGCCCACCTCTCCCCGAACGCCTCTTCTCTTGTACTTCTGAAAGGATCGGTCTTATCAGTCGCCAGTAGTCAACCAGCTGTGTCGAACGTGATTGTCGCTGCTTGGGTTATTTATCAGTGCTGTAGGAAATTTTAACTAAATAATTTGTTTTCGTGTGGAGTGCAGTATGTAGAAGTGAAAACAGTGTTTCAGTTGTGTTAAGTACTTTTTATTAGGAAGAGAGTGACAGATACGCTGACGTTATGGCATGGACAAGTTTGTTACGGTCTGACGTTAGGAATAGCATTATTGAGACTCCCAAGGAATTGGGTAACACACAGCTACCAACCGTTGAAATGTATTGAGACAATACCTATGGGAGCGAGAAGAAAAAATGAGAATTTCGGGATCCCGGAAATAGCCTTCAACAAAGGATTTATCTTCTATCGTCGCCAGGAAGGTTGTAGAAAATTGAGATTATGCCTCAATCTTGTGGTTCTTTGATCTAGAAGAAAAGGCGCCTCTAGCACTGACACTTTTCTTCCTTTTTCGGAGTTGCAGTCAAGAGGATCGGAACACTTACAAAAGGCTATATCAAATGAAATATTTTTGGCAGACTGTTGAAAATCAGCAATTCGTTTCGCAGAAGTTTGGAAACCGGACTTTGCTGAGTTTTGCAAGTCACGGACAATATTGTGGTACTTCAATATCATTGCAACAATCCTTCTGACACTGAAAATTGCTTCGCCTCTGATTGAGGCGTAATCTCAATTATCTACAATCTTCCTGGCGACGATAGAAGATAAATCCTTTGTTGAAGACTATTTCCGGGATCCCGAAATTCTCATTTTTTCTTCTCGCTCCCATAGGTATTGTCTCAATACATTTCAACGGTTGGTAGCTGTGTTCTACCAAATTCTTTGGGTGTCCCAATAATGCTATTCCTAACGTCAGACCGTAACAAACTTGTCGATGCCATAAAGTCAGCGTATCTGTCACTCTCTTCCTAATAAAAAGTACTTAACACAACTGAAATACTGTTTTCACTTCTACATACTGCACTCCACACGAAAACAAATTATTTAGTTAAAATTTCCTACAGCACTGATAAATAACCCAAGCAGCGACAATCACATTCGACACAGCTGGTTGACTACTGGCGACTGATAAGACCGATCCTTTCAGCTGGGCAAGTACAAGAGAAGAAGCGTTCGGGGAGAGGTGGGCGGCAGGTGATCTAGTGTGATAAGCAGATGCATACGGCATTGGGAGCAAATTATTTATACTATTACTGCTCTTAGAATTTAGCACTAAAGTGTTTTCCTCGTTATTCAAGAGACTTCAATAATTTTATATTAAAAGTTAATTGTACGATACGCCAGAAAATCAGTGCATTTTTACAAATAATTAACTAGGTTTTTATGCTTGTGGTGTACAAAAATAACCGTAATAAATTTGTTTTATGTATTTATTTCTCCTTTCCAATGCTATTTCAATAATTTAAAAGACCGAAAAATATAGGAAATATTTAAAAAATATTTTTTGGAAAATCAGTTGAAAAGTGAATCTTTTGTTGATTTTTCTAATATTTGGGCTCTACTCGGCAGCAGAAGGAGTTGTCTGATCGAGTTGAGATTTTTTATACGTTTTATTGATGCCATTTGGCCAAAAATCCGCACTAGCCGTAACCGGATTTCGAAAAAAAAGTTTTTTTCGATACACCCTACTATACACTCTTCACAATATAAATGGTTCAGCCTCCGCAGCAAGTAACTGTCCGTCAGATGAGTGTGTCCGATACGCAAACGCGCCAGGAGCACTTCATCTTGACGACGAGCAGACGAGGACGTACGCCACTCGCCTAGGAGTGGCTTGACTTAATGTAATTTATTCTCAATGCCCTGGTCTCAATCGGCTTGCCAGTGAGAGCGCAGCAAGATGTGAAAATAGGAACGAAGATCGGAGCAAGGATGGCTATGCTCCAATCCAACCCCATACAAGGCGGCGTTCTTGGCAGCTGTGTCAGCAAGTTCGTTTCCCCGGATGCTGACATGACCCGGCACCCAGCAGACAATCACGACACAACTGTTGCTGCACTTCATGGCATCTGAGAAGAATGTCCTGCACGAGAGAGTGAATACTGAAGGCATTCTGTACACTCAGAACCACGCTCTAAGCAGGGAAGGCTATGCTCCAGTGCAACCCCGGCCAAGGCGGCGTTCTTGGCAGCTGTGTCAGCACGTTTGTTTCCCCGGATGCCAACATGACCCGGCACCCAGCAGACAACGACGACACAACCCTGTTGCTGCAATTGATGGCATCTCACAAGAATGTCCGCACGAGAGAGCTCATACTGAAGACATTCTGAATACTCAAAACCACGCTCTGGGAGTCGGTGCAAACAAGCACACGACGTAAGGTAATGGTGAGAGCATGGTCCAAGGCAAGCTTAACTGCAGTGAATTCAGCAGTGAACACGGAACACAGGCGATGCAAATTGAATTCTGAGCTGCCCTCGTCGGTGACAAAGGCACAGCCTACAGAATCACCATCCTTAGAACCGTACGTAAAGAACACATTAAAATCGGGGTACTGATCTAACAGTGCGGCCAACTCTTGCTGATACACCTGGGGATTGCATGATCAGATTTTAACTTGTTTAGAATATACACATGATTGGGTGCTGATATTATACAGGGTGTTTGAAAATGTCATTAGCTCTATTGGGAAAAAATAATATTTGATCAATACGTATATTGTATTCAGGAACCTAATAAGTCTTTGATAGACTACGTAAATAAAGTGATGGACAGTTATTGTTTAACACATGGGAGATAAGAGGATCATAGAGTGAAGGACATTATGCTGAGAGGATTGAACCACAAGTACGTTTTGAAATTTTTAGACACTCAGTTCCGGAGAATTTATCTATACTAGTGAGTGAACTCCAAGTATATGCGTTACACCGCAGAAATGTTGATATGTACACTACTGCAGTCAAAAATACTAGTCAAAAGACTCGATTAGTGTCAAGTATTTCTCGTAAATTCTCAGGTGGAGGGCCTTGGTTCGATTCCGGTTGTGTGTATGTATCAAACCATGTTACAAATACATCCTCCAATAAGGCACAGAGGAGTCCAAATGGTTTAAGTCGACAAAACAAACTTAAAATATATGCACAATAGGACTTTTGTCGTTAGGGAACCGGGATCGGATCCCAGTTTAAAAGGTTCTCAGGTTCAAACTCGGCTTATGCGAAATGACCTTAGTCAGGTGCCTTCTAAATGTGACAACACTTTATCTTCAGGATCTGAAGAACTTAAATCTTTAGTTGCAGCTTTTGTTAAAGTGTATATTTTGGGACAAGATATTATTGGTGCTATTGATTCCTGAACAAGTTGTTCATTAATTAATTTGGAATGTTTCAAGTTGTGGAACAAATCACTCAAAAAAGCAGTAGAAGTTAAAACTGATAATTTTTCTGGAGTTGATGTTGGAAATATTAAAATACAGTTGTCTTAGTCACTCAACCTTCCGTTACGGTTCAAACACAGAGTCTACCATTTAAATTTGTATTTAGTGCCTGACTTAAAACTAATTTTCATTATTGGTTCACTTAAAATATTTGCAGGTTCAGATAGATATTACGAATAATTTTATGTGTCTTGGCCTGGAAAAGGTAAAGTGGCCGTTGTATTATAATAATCCCACATTAATAGATTCCTATTGGGATTCAAGGTCGCAAAAGGGGAGAGAGTCATCAAGTGGACCCTGTTATTCTCAAGATTCAGTTGCCATATCAAATCTCTTCTAGAGTGATGGAGTTATTTCCGATCAAGAAAGGATTCTTCAACCAGTTGCTGATGCTGGGTTGGTTTCTTCTCAAAAGGAGAATATTCACGGTACCACACCTTCTGCCCTGACCAATGGTTTTCGTGCATCTACGTCCAAGGAAACAGCTGGGCCTGAGTATCTCATAGCAGATGGATGTTCTCAAATGCCTACATACAATGTTGCCAGTGGCTTGTAGGAAATTTCCAAGAGATTGGGTCGACGGAAGAAAAGAAAGATGTATATTTCATCTAATCACAGAACATCAGTTGTTGGAATTTGTCGAGATGACCATCCTGAAGAAATGGTACAGCCAGCATCCTGTCTTAGAAAGATGGTTCATCGAATTACGTTGGATATTCCTAGTTAATCGCCCAATATGCTGAGAGACTCGGAGTACTCTTCTAAAATATTGACTGGGGAGAGTAATCATTTAAGAGTGGCGTCTTCTGGTATCCAACCTGACGAGTTTCCCCATTGTTGCCAGGATTTTAGATAGAGGAAGAAAACATAAATGGAGAAGGCAAAGAAAATATCATAATAGTATCGATGAGGCGGTGCTAGTATCAGAGGTTATTGTCCAGACATACCATCAGGCTTCCAGTGTTGCCACCTCTCCAAGAATATTAAGTAGTGGTCAACTTGAGGAGCAACCTAAAAATGTTGGTATTTCAGTGAATTTTACCGAACAGATAAACTCTGACTACAACTTTTCGGAATGTAAGGTTCAGTCACTCCCTGCAGATAAGAGTGTTGCAACTAGTCATAATTAACATAATAAACTAAACCAGAAAGTTCATCGAAGAGATACAGTACTACATAAAAAATTTCCTCACGGTTTCCTTTATCCTGACAGTTCGCGAATAAAAAGCATGGACTTGCCATCACCTAGTAACAGTGTTGCCACCGTATCTATCTCTATAAAAATAATCGTGAAGATAATGAACTTAATGGTCATAGAACTCAAATGGAATCTGCGAACCTAGGTAACCCTGTGAATCATCCTTTACCGATGAGTGTTAGTGAATTATCCCCTTGTTACAGTGTTGCCATTGGTGATGAAATTGCAAATAATAGATAAAACTATCTTATTACAAATAAATATGTCACTTCGAGGAATTCTTAGGACATTCCAATGTTTTCTGAAAGTTTATGTGGACTTTGTGTATATTCGCAATTGCAGGAGACTGGGATTGCCACTTCTCATAATAAATTAAAAGCATCTCATATATGCAAGGTAAAACAAAGCCAAGATTTCAATTCATTACCAAACCACAACAGATCTAACCCTCTTAAAAACAGGTACTGCATAATGGGTACGTGTAATGTTGCCAATTCTCGTGTTTTTTCCAAAAATGATTGTAAGGAAAATAATGGTGTTGCTTTTCAATCTTTGGACACGAACCCAAACTTCATAGTTCCAGACAAACATGTTCAAGTTAAGTTTGAGCTCACGATTATCCAGTGTTGCCAACTCTATTAAAAACATTGACGATACATTATCTGGTGCTAATCATTCCGGTTTAAAACCTTTAACGGCAAGTGTAATGAATGAGGGTCTAAATAAACTCCAACCAAAAATAGTTGTTCGCAACGGTTCAGTGTTGCCAATTCATAATCATCATTGGGAAATAGTGCATCAAATGAACTCGGTTGTTACAGTAATACCTCATATGAATAAGGATTTCCCTAGGTCAAAATCATCTGGTCATGATGAACTATCGGAAACTAGCAGTGGTGCTAACTGCAAAATATTTTTCTCCCAATACTACAAAACGTGTTTGTAAGACTGGTGATGAATTACATGTCAAGTGTCGCCCTAAATTACACTATATCAGTGGTTTGAATTTAATCAACCACCGAATAATTATCAATCTTGTAATTTAAGTACCTTGGATGATTCATCGGATAAGTTTCGGAATATGGAAAATAAGTTTAATAGTTGTATAAATAAGTCTGGGGAGTTTTGAAGACCACAATTGAAAGCTAAAGTGTTTGAATCGGAGAAATCTGTGGAAGGGTGTCTCAGCATAGAGGTGGATGATGATACAAGTGTACAGGGACAATCAGATTATGGATTTCAATGCAATACTGGAATAGATGTAGCCAAGGCACAGAGTCTTCACTACATCCCTCATCCAGTGGATCCTACCCTTGCAAGATGTGAAGTAGCTAATGATGTTGTAGTCAAGCCGATGTTATACCATATGGTTCAAAAGGATCTTGAGCGACGATCTCTGGCCGTGGAACCTCTGTTCTTGGAACAAGATCTCGGGTTGCATGAATGAATGAATGAATGAATGATTGGAGGGTTAATGGGGACGTCAGCAACGAGGCTATATGTCCCCGTCACGACTAACACGGTTGCTCTGGACTAAAAATGTAAACAGAAAAAGGGTAAAATACTAGAGCACAATAAACAAAAGTGCTGCTAAATAAAAGGAGAAAATGAAAAAGAGAAAATAAAAGAATAATCTAAAACAGATAACAATAACAATATAGAGAAAAACAATAAAAGCTAAAAGAAATTAAAAATTTAGCAGCAATAAAAAGCGACGACACATTAAAACAGCTCAGAGAACGTGAGCAACCCCACAAGCTGTAACAAAGTCAAGTACCCGGCAAACGATATCACATGAATCCCCCAAGGCGCGGGTAAGAACAGAAGGCAATCCGAAACGTTCTCTGAGAGCTGACTATTCAGGACATTCAACAAGAATATGCTGAATACTCAGCGAGACAATACACTCCTCACAGTACGGACGGTTCAATCTTTGCAACAAGTAGCCATGCGTCAGATGAGTGTGTCCGATAAGCACCAGCGCCAGGAGCACTTCATCTCAGGATGACACGAGGACGTACGCCATGACTGCATGTAACTTATTCTCAAAAGCCTTGTCCCAATCTGCTTGCCAGTGAGAATGAATGAATGAATGAATGGGGGGTTAGTGGGGACGTCAGCAACGAGGCTATATGTCCCCGTCACGATGAACAACGTTGCTCAGGACTGCAAGATTAAAAATGAATTACACGTTAAAACGAAGACAGTGCAAAGGAACGAGAGTGCTGCTAAATGAATAATAAATGGAAAAAAGCAAAAGTGTAAGATAAAAGAATAAATAAGATAAAAAGATAACAATAACAATATACAAAAATAAACTTAAAACAAGTGACAAAATATAAAAATTTAGCAGCAATAAAACAAGGACAACAGACTAAAAACAGCTCAGAGAACGTGAGCAACGCCAATAACATGCACAAACTCAAGTACCCGGCAAACAACATCACTATCATCCCCCAAAGCACGGGTGAGAACAGAAGGCAGTCCATAACGTTCTCTGAGATCTGAGTATTCAGGACATTCCACAAGAATGTGCTGAATACTCAGGGGAACTATACACTCTTCACAATACGGACGGTTCAACCTCCGTAGCAAGTAACTATGCGTCAGATGAGAGTGTCCGATACGCAAACGCGCCAGAAGCACTTCATCTCGACGACGAGCGGACGAGGACGTACGCCACTCACCTAGGAGTGGTTTGACGGTATGCAATTTATTCTCAATGGCCTGGTCCCAATCGGCTTGCCAGTGAGAGCGCATCAAGATGTGAAAATAGGAACGAAGATCGGAGCAAGGAAGGCTATGCTCCAGTGCAACCCCGGCCAAGGCGGCGTTCTTGGCGGCTGTATCAGCAAGTTCGTTTCCCCGGATGCCGACATGACCCGGCACCCAGCAGACAACGACGACACAACCCTGTTGCTGCAATTGATGGCATCTCAGAAGAATGTCCTGCACGAGAGAGTGCATACTAAAGGCATTCTGTATACTCAGAACCACGCTCTGAGAATCGGTGCAAACAAGCACACGACGTAATGAAAGCGTGAGAGCATGGTCCAAGGCAAGCTTAAGTGCAGTCAATTCGGCATTGAACACGGAACACAGGCGATGCAAATTGAATTCTGAGCTGCCCTCGTCGGTGACAAAGGCACAGCCTACAGAATCCCCATCCTTAGAACCGTCCGTATAGAACACACTAAAATCGGGGTACTGATCTAACAGTGCGGCAAACTCTTGCTGGTACACCTGGGAACTAGTTTGCTGTTTCGAATGCAGAGACAATCGTAAATCATGCCGAGGTAGACGAAGCAGCCAAGGTGGAATAGCACAAAAGCGAACCAACGAAAGAGAGGGCCACACGAAATCGTCGGCAAGAAGGCTCTCGCACGCACGGATGTACCATGGACGTGTAGAGCGAGGACGTGCAGCATAGCGCTCGTATATCCGACCAACACGGAGACATGGTCTACACGGGTGGTCTGGAATACAACGCACATGCGCAGAATAATTAAGGAGTAGTCTACTGCGACGATATACTAACGAAGGTTCATTGGCTTCAGCATACAGGCTGGTGACGGAACTTGTTCGGTAGGCGCCAGTAGCAAGACGAATACCCAGGTGATGCACTGTGTCAAGTTGTCGTAACAGAGAAGCACGAGCAGAACTATAAACAATACAGCCATAGTCTAACTTGGACCGAATTAGACTACGGTACAAACGAAGTAAAACAGTACGATCAGCACCCCACGTGCGGTGGGAAAGGACACGAAGGAGATTCAGAGCTCGAAGACAAGAATATTTAAGATTCCGCACATGTGGTGCCCACGACAAGCGACGGTCAAACACCAGACCCAAGAAACGGACTGTATCAACGAATGACAAACGGGTGCCATCGAGGTACAAGTCCGGGTCAACAACACACGTACGCTGCCGGCAGAAGTGAACACAGTGGGATTTCTCGGTGGAAAAGCGAAATCCAGTCTCATTCGACCAGCGAAGGACACGATTGAGAGTCAGTTGAAGCTGTCGAGTAATGCCGCGAAGGTGGCGGGAGCGACAGAAAATGACAAGATCGTCAACATAAAGCAGACCAGACACAGGAGCCTGGATCTGCGAAAGAACGCTGTTGACGGCGACAGCAAACAACGTGACACTAAGAACACTGCCTTGTGGAACACCATTTTCTTGTACAAAGCGCTCTGAGAGAGTAGAGCCCACACGCACTCTAAAGTGTCGCTCGTGAAGAAAATTCGAAATAAAGTGGGCCATATGCCCACGAAGACCCCAGTCATATAATTGTTTTAGGATTCCGTAACGCCATGTGGTGTCATACCCCTTCTCTAAGTCGAAAAAGATAGCTACAAGATGTTCGCCGTGGAGAAAGGCGTCTTGAATTTCACCCTCGAGATAAGCAAGATTGTCTGTAGTGGATCGGAAACGACGGAATCCACTTTGATACTTGCTCAGAAGTGAATTGGATTCCAAATACCACACCAGGCGCTTGTTGACCATGCGTTCAAACAGCTTACAGACGCAGCTCGTGAGAGCAATGGGTCTGTAGCTCGTGGGGCTAGTTGCAACTTTGCCTGGCTTCAACATAGGAAGAACGAGAGCCTCACGCCAAGCCGGTGGAAAAAACTCCTCGACCCAGAGGCGATTATACAGTTGCAAAAGAGCAAGCTGTGTATCGCGGGGGAGGTTGCGCAACATCTCGTAGGTTATACGATCAAGCCCTGGAGCAGTATTGGATGATTCACGAAGAGCAGAATCAAATTCAACGAGGGTGAAAGGAGCATTGTAGTCTTCGCAGTGGGCGGTACGGAAGTTTAACGGGTTCCGCTCTAAACGCGCCCTAATGGGAACGAATGCTGGAGGATAATGATCAGACTTAGAGATAGATGCAAAATACTGGCCCAAATTGTGTGCTATCTCCGAAGGGTGAATAACTAAGACACCATTCTCAGACAAAGCAGGAACATCAACAGTAGGAGTATTACCATTAAGAGAGCGGACCCGACGCCACACAGTGGACATCGCTGTGCGACTATTGATGGACGAAACGTAATTCATCCAGCTTTGGCGCTTCGAAAGCTTGATGAGACGTCGAGTTCGAGCACGTAGAATGCGGAAACGCTGCAGATTGTCGTCAGTTGGATGACGATTAAAAATGGCAAGAGCGTGCCGACGAGCCAGGATAGCCTCACGGATTTCCGCAGACCACCAGGGAACACGCCGGCGGGAAATGTCGCCACCGCATTGTGGAATGGAACTATGAGCAGCATCAAGAACAGTCTGCTCAAAAGCCTCTGCCACGACAGCTACAGGGAGATCATCACGACAATGAAACTCATTGAGCTCACGGAATTTACGCCAGTCAGCACGCTTCAAATTGAAGCGGCGGAGAGGTAAAGGAGGAGGAACAGGGAGACCTTCAAGAAACAACGGGAAGTGATCACTGCCACAAAGGTCGGGATGCACTCGCCATGTCAATGAGGTCAAGAGACCAGCACTGCACATGGAGAGGTCGATACAAGAATATGTGCCATGGGCAGTGGAAAAATGAGTAGGACTGCCATCATTAAGGATAAGCAAGCCACTCTCCTCAAGAAATTCCGTTACCTGACGGCCACGACCGTCAGTGCGGACAGAGCCCCACAGGCGATGATAGGCATTAAGGTCTCCGACAAGCAAGACTGGCGGCTCGAGCTGATGGAAGAGCTCAAGCAGATCAGCGGTGCTAAAGGCTTCTGAGTGAGGAACGTAAATTGAACAAATTGTAAGCGGACGAGAGAAGGATACTCGTACTGCGACGGCTTGCAGGCGCGATACAAGGTGAATCTGCCGAGAATGAAGAGAATCTTAAACACATACTGCCACGCCGCCAGCAGCGTGGGCAGCATCTGGCTTATCACATCGATACATAGTAAACCCAGAAAGAACGAAGGACTGGGTAGGCTTAAAATGGGTTTCCTGCAAGCAGATAAGCACAGGCGAGTGGTCAGTGACCTGTTGAATCAATTCCTCACGGTGAGTAGAGAAGCCATTCAGGTTCCACTGAAGAAGCGCCATAGTAGATGAGATTAACGTTTGAGGCGAACTTTCCCACGAGGGCCCATTACAGTCCACTCCGAGTCCATCAGTTTATCTTCCACCATGTCAGATTTCAAAGAAACTCCAGGTGGCTTACGAACTGGAGTAGATTTTGGTCTCTTGGGAGAGAGAACCGTATCGTTGAGCCGGCGTATATGCTGGCTAAGCTTAAGGCCAGCGATGTAAGGTGAGCGGCGAAGTCCGGGAGTACGCCGAAGACCACCACTAACAGACACACGTGGGGTCTTGGGGACTTCGCTAGTTTTTGGAACTGGAGTCTTCGGAAGTGCGCTCGTGGTTGCAACTGGATTCTTAAAAAGGTCGCTCGCACGTGCAACTGGGGTCTTGCGCTCACAAGTAGGCTGTGGTGCCAAGTCGGTTTGGGTGGAAACGTCGACAGTCTGAGTGGCCACAGATTTCCGAGAACTAGCGGCAACAGTCGCAAAGGGAACAGAAAGCGAGGAAGGAAGGCTTTCTTTCAAACGACGTTTCGCATCGGCGGCAGAAATCTTCTCGACAACCATGAGTTCTCGGATACGCTTCTCACGCTGAAAGGCTGGACAATCCCGACACCTAGCAGAATGCTCACCTTTGCAGTTGACACAGAAGGGCTTGGTCGACGTACAGGGATCCGCACCATGACTAGCCTGGCCACAATTGGCACAAAGAGCAGCACTCGCATTACATGAGATGCTGGTGTGCCCAAAATGTTGACATTTATAACAGCGTAACGGACTAGGTATATAAGGACGAACTTTGAGACGATAGAAACCAGCCTTAACGTAATCAGGAATCGTTGGCAAACTAAAAGTAAGAATCAGTGACTGGGTAGCTACGAGTTCACCTGACTTCTTACTTTTGATGCGAGCTACGTCTACCACGTGTTGGTCAGCTAACTCCGACTTTATCTCCTCCTCGGTGGCATTAAGGAGATCCCAACACGAGATCACCCCTCGAGAAACGTTCAGTAGACGATGGGGTTCTACGGACACGTTCACTGGGCCAATAGCAGTTAACTTCATCAGCTTCGCAGTTTGCCGCTCGTCGACGGTTTCCACCAGTAAGGTGCCATTCCGCAATTTCTTAATATCTTTAACCTGTCCGGCGTTATAAGTTATAACTTTATTAATGACAAAAGGTGACAAGCCCTTTAAAGCACTCGGACGGTTATCGGAAGCATCGGCACCATCAGTTACTTTATCTTTAATTACAAGGTATCGGACCACGGGTGTCGCGATACTTGTCTTTTCCACATTCTCTCTGACGGGATGTTCTATCTCGCTCTCGGTAAGTTTGGGCTTTTTAGTAGAGGGCGAGCCCGGACCCGTTTTATTTGTTTTTGTACCCATAAATGAAGGATTTTTTGAAACAGTTACAAAAGAAAAAAGGGTGTGAGGTCACACCGGGGCGTTAATAGGGGAACTAACGCTACCCCCTGGCAATCCCTTCAGCACGCCCAACACCTTAGGATCAGCGTGGGGCCGACGCGGTCAAGGGGAATGGAAGTGCAAGAAAACCATTCCCGTCGACAAAAACGCGTGGCCCCGGAAAAAAAAGAAGTGAAACAAAACGAAAGAAACCTGTCCAACAAAAAGATAGACCCCCGCCAGCCCAGGAAGAACAAAACAAAACAAAAAGGTGCGGATTTTTTTTATTTTTAATTTTGTTGTTTTTTATATGATTTTTAGTTTTGCGATTTTTTTGTTTTTCTTTAAATATATTTTCAAAGACTAAACACGCCAGACAACACAAACACTGGACGCACACAACAGTAGGCCGGGTGGGTGCACGTCCTCCCCAAGTGGAGGAAGACGTCCACTAGACCTGCCTCTTCCCAACTCCCACCAACCACCCGCGAGTCCGGTAGTGGTATTAGCGGCTGGGAGGGCGTGCAATGATATGAAGATGAGGGGTGATAGATGAATGAATGAATGATGAAGCCGCCCTCTCAGCTCCACCCCCTCCCCGACGATGACGGTCCGCTACTTGGAGGGGGTGCTTGCCAGTGAGAGCGCAACAAAGAATAGAAATGACGCTGAAGATCGGAGCAGGGAAGGTATGCTCCAGTGTAACCCCGGCCAAGGCGGCGTTCTTGGCAGCTGTGTCAGCACGTTCGTTTCCCCCGATGCCGACGTGACCCGGCACCCAGCAGACAACGACGACACAACCCTGTTGCTGCAATTCATGGCATCTCACAAGAATGTCCTGCACGACAGAGTTCATACTGAAGACATTCTGTAGACTCAAAATCACACTCTGAGAATCGGTGGAAATAAGCACATGACGGAGGGAAAGCGTGAGAGCGTGGTGTAAGGCAAGCTTAACTGCAGTCAATTCAGCAGTGAACACGGAACACAGGCGATGCAAATGGAATTCAGAGCTGCCCCCGTCGGTGACAAAGGCACAGCCTACAGAATCCTCATTCTTAGAACCGCCCGTATAGAACACATTAAAATCGGGGTACTGATCTAACAGTGCGGTAAACTCTTGCTGATACACGTGGGAACTAGTAGCCTGTTTCGAATGCAGAGACAAACGTAAATTATGGCGAGGTAGACGAAGCAGCCATGGGGGAACTGCACAAAAGTGAACCAATGAAAGAGAGGGCCACACGAAATCGTCGCCAAGGAAACTTTCACACGCACGAATGTACCATGGACGTGTAGAGCGAGGACGCGCAGCATAGACCACGGAGACATGGTCTACACGGGTGGTCTGGAATACAACGCACATGCGCAGAATAATTAAGAAGTAGTCTACTGCGACGATATGATAACGAAGTTTCATTGGCCTCAGCATACAGGCTGGCGACGGGACTAGTTCGGTAGGCGCCAGTAGCAATACGAATACCCAGGTGATGCACTGTGTCAAGTTGTCGTAACAGAGAAGCACGAGCAGAACCACAGAATACAACCATAGTCTAATTTGGACCGAATTAGACTACGGTACAAACGAAGCAGAACAGTACGATCAGCATTCCATGTGCGGTGGGAAAGGACACGAAGGAGATTCAGAGCTCGAAGACAAGAGTATTTAAAATTCCGTATATGTGGTGCCCACGATAATCGACGGTCAAAGACCAGACACAAGAAACGGACTGTATCAACGAACGACAAACGGATGCCATTGAGTCACAAGTCCGGGTCAACAATGCAAATACGCTGCCGGCAGAAGTGAACACATTGGGATTTCTCGGTGGAAAAGCGAAATCCAGTCTCATTCGACCAGCGAACAAGACGATTGAGAGTCAGTTGAAGCTGTCGAGTAACGGCGGGAGCGACAGAAAATCACAAGGTCGTCAACATAAAGCAAACTATACACAGGAGTCTGGATCTCCGAAAGAACGCTGTTGACGGCGACAGCAAACAACGTGACAGTAAGTACACTTCCTTGTGGAACATCATTTTCTTGTACAAAGCGCTCTGAGAGATTAGATCCCACACGCACTCTAAAGTTTTGCTCCTGAAGAAAATTCGAGATACAGTGGGCCATACGCCCACGGAGACCCCAGTCATATAATTGTTTTAGGATTCCGTAACGCCACGTGGTGTCATACGCCTTCTCTAAGTCAAAAAATATAGCTACAAGATGTTTGCCGTTGAGAAAGGCGTCTTGAATATGACCCTCATTATAAGTGAGATTGCCTGTAGTGGATCGGAAACGAGGAAATCCACTTTGAAGCTTGCTCAGAAGTGAACTGGATTCCAAATACCACACGAGGCGCTTGGTGCCCATGCGTTCAAACAGCTTACAGACGCAGCTCGTGAGAGCAATGGGTCTGTAGCTCGTGGGGCTAGTTTCGACTTTGCCTGGCTTCAAGATAGGAAGAACGAGAGTCTCGCGCCAAGCCGGTGGAGAAAACTCCTCGACCCAGAGGCGATTATACAGTTGCAAGAGAGCAAGCTGTGTATCGCGGGGGAGGTTGCGCAACATCTCGTAAGGTATACGATCAAGACCTGAAGCAGTATTGGACGATTCACGAAGAGCAGAATCGAATTCAACAAGCGTGAAAGGAGCAGTGTAATCTTTTCTGTTGGCGGTACGGAAGTTTAACGTTGTCCGCTCTAAACAGGCCCTAAGGGGAATGAACGCAGGAGGATAATGTGCTGACTCAGTGATAGAAGCAAAATACTGGCCCAAAGTGTTAGCTATCTCCGAAGGGTGAGTAACTAACACACCATTCACAGTCAAGGCACGAACATCAACAGGAGGAGTATAGCCAGTAAGAGAGCGGACCCGACGTCACACTGTGGACATCGCTGTTCGACTACTGATGGACGAAACATAATTCATCCAGCTTTGGCGCTTCGAAAGCTTGATAAGACGTCTAGCTCGAGCACGTAGAATGCGGACACGCTGCAGATTGTTGGCTGTGGGATGACGATTAAAAGTGGCAAGAGCGTGGCGACGAGCCAGGATAGCCTCACGGATTTCCGCAGACCACCATGGAACACGCCGGCGGGAAACGTCGCCACCGCATTCTGGAATGGAACCATGAGCAGCATCAAGAACAGTCTGCTCAAAAGCCTCTGCCACAACAGCTACCGGGAGATCATCACGAAAATGAAACTCATTGAGCTCACGGAATTTACGCCAGTCAGCACGCTTCAAATTGAAGCGGCGCAGAGGAAAAGGAGGAGTAACAGGGAGACCTTCAACAAACAACGTGAAGTGATCAAAGATCTTGGGTTGCAGTCGTTTGTAAATGAGTATAGAATTTCCTTCTGTTTTTTTTCTAATAATATAGGATAAATACCCAACTATGAATATCAAATGTTGATAAAGGATCAAACTCCTATAAGGCATAAGGCATACCCAATGTCTAGAATGGCACAAAAAGAATTAGATTAGATTCTCAATTCTTTACTTGAACAAAAATATATTCAACCTAGTGAAAGTGAATTTGCATTTCCATGTTTGCTTGTTGGAAATGAAGATGGATCCCGAAGATTAGTTATAAACTGTACTGATCTTAATAAAGTTAGTGCTAAACACTCAGTATACTCCTGGTATTTAGGACGTTCTTGCTGAGTAGGAAGATGGAGTAATTCTATCACGCTTAGATTTGAGTATAAGTATGGGTAGGGGGATTAATGGGGACGTCAGCAACGAAGCTAAATGTCCCCGACTCGATTAACAACGTTGCTCAGGACTGCAAATTAAAAAGAAAAACTGAAATAAATACAGTTAAAATGACCGAAAGCGCTGCTAAATCAAAAGGAAAAAGGAAACACAGGAGAAAGTAGAAGATAAAAGAATGAATGAATGAATGAATGAATAGGGGGTTTAATGGGGACGTCAGCATCAAGGCTATATGTCCCCGTCACGATTTACATGGTTGCTCTGGACTAAAACATGTAAAGAAAAAGGTTAAAATACTAGAGTGCAATAAACGAAAGTGCTGCTAAATAAAAACATAAAATGAAAAAGAAAATAAAAGAATAAATAGTTTAAAACAGATAACAAAAACAATATATAGAAAACAATAAAAGATAACAGAAATTAAAAGTTTAGCAGCAATAAAAATCGACAACACATTAAAAACGCTCAGAGAACGTGAGCAACCCCACAAGCTTTAACAAAGTCCAGTACCCGGCTAACTATATCATGTGAATCCCCCAAAGCGCGGGTGAGAACAGAAGGCAATCCGAAACGTTCTCTGAGAGCTGAGTATTCAGGACATTCAACAAGAATGTGCTGAATACTCAGCGGGACTATACACTCCTCACAGTACGGACGGTTCAATCTTTGCAGCAAGTAGCCATGCGTCAGATGTGAGTGTCCAATACGCAGACGCGCCAGGAGCACTTCATCTCGACGACGATGGCACGACGACGTACGCCATTCTCCTAGAAGTGGCTTCACTACATGTAACTTATTTTCAAGAGCCTGGTCCCAATCTGCTTGCCAGTGAGAGCGCAACAAAGAATAGAAATGACACTGAAGATCGGAGCAGGGAAGGCTATGCTCCAGTGCAACCCCGGCCAAGGCGGCGTTCTTGGCAGCTGTGTCAGCACGTTCGTTTCCCCGGATGCCGACATGACCCGGCACCCAGCAGACAACGACGACACAACCCTGTTGCTGCAATTCATGGCATCTCACAAGAATGTCCTGCACGACAGAGTGCATACTAAAGACATTCTGTAGACTCAAAATCACACTCTGAGAATCGGTGCAAATAAGCACACGACGGAGGGAAAGCGTGAGAGCGTGGTGTAAGGCAAGCTTAACTGCAGTCAATTCAGCAGTGAACACTGAACACAGGCGATGTAAAAGAAATTCGGAGCTGGCCCCGTCGGTGACAAAGGCACAGCCTACAGAATCCTCATTCTTAGAACCGTCCGTAAAGAACACACTAAAATCGGGGTACTGATCTAACAGTGCGGCAAACTCTTGCTGGTACACCTGGGGACTAGTTTGCTGTTTCGAATGCATAGATAAACGTAAATCATGGCGAGGGAGACGAAGCAGCCATGGGGGAACAGCGCAAAAGTGAACCAATGAAAGAGAGGGCCACACGAAATCGTCGCCAAGGAAACTCTCACACGCACGGATGTACCATGGACGTGTAGAGCGAGGACGTGCAGCATAGCGCTCGTATATCCGACCACCACGGAGACATGGTCTACACGGGTGGTCTGGAATACAACGCACATGCGCAGAATAATTAAGAAGTAGTCTGCTGCGACGATATGATAACGAAGGTTCATTGGCCTCAGCATACAAGCTGGCGACGGGACTAGTTCGGTAGGCGCCAGTAGCAAGACGAATACCCAGGTGATGCACTGTGTCAAGTTGTCGTAACAGAGAAGCACGAGCAGAACCATAGACAATACAGCCATAGTCTAACTTGGACCGAATTAGACTACGGTATAAACGAAGTAGAACAGTACGATCAGCACCCCACGTGCGGTGGGAAAGGACACGAAGGAGATTCAGAGCTCGAAGACAAGAATATTTAAGAGTCCGTACATGTGGTGCCCACGACAAGCGACGGTCAAACACCAGACCCAAGAAACGGACTGTATCAACGAATGACAAACGGGTGCCATCGAGGTACACGTCCGGGTCAACAACGCACGTACGCTGCCGGCAGAAGTGAACACATTGGGATTTCTCGGTGGAAAAGCGAAATCCAGTCTCATTCGACCAGCGAACGAGACGATTGAGAGTCAGTTGAAGCTGTCGAGTAATGCCGCGAAGGTGGCGGGAGCGACAGAAAATTACAAGATCGTCAACATAAAGCAGACCAGACACAGGAGCCTGGATCTGCGAAAAAACGCTGTTGACTGCGACAGCAAACAACGTGACACTAAGAACACTGCCTTGTGGAACACCATTTTCTTGTACAAAGCGCTCTGGGAGAGTAGAGCCCACACGCACTCTAAAGTGTCGCTCGTGAAGAAAATTCGAAATAAAGTGGGCCATACGCCCACGAAGACCCCAGTCGTATAATTGTTTTAGGATTCCGTAACGCCATGTGGTGTCATACGCCTTCTCTAAGTCGAAAAATATAGCAAAAAGATGCTGGCCGTCGAGAAAGGCGTCTTGAATTTCACCCTCAAGATGAGCAAGATTGTCTGTAGTGGAGCGGAAACGACGAAATCCACTTTGAAATTTGCTCAAAAGGGAATGCGATTCCAAATACCACACCAGGCGCTTGTTGACCATTCGCTCCAGCAGCTTACAGACACAGCTCGTGAGAGCAATGGGTCTGTAGCTCGTGGGGCTAGTTTCGGCTTTCCCTGGCTTTAAGATGGGAAGAACCAGGGCCTCACACCAAGCAGGTGGAAAAAACTCCTCAACCCAGAGGCGATTATACAGCTGCAATAATGCAAGCTGAGAATCGCGGGAGAGGTTGCGCAACATATCATAGGAAACACGGTCAAGCCCGGGAGCAGTATTGGACGATTCGCGGAAAGCAGAATCGAACTCAACGAGCGTGAAAGGAGCGTTATAGTCCTCACTGTTGGCGGTACGGAAATTTAACGGGTTTCGCTCCAGCTGAGGACGTGAACGAGCAAAGGCTGGTGGGTAGTGATCTGACTCAGAGATAGTGGCAAAATGGTGGCCCAAGATATTGGCGATCTCTGAGGGATTGGTCTCTAGAACACCATTCACCGTTAAGACTGGGACAACAAGTAAAGAAGCGGATCCGTTTAGGGAGCGAACCCGACGCCACACAGTTGACATAGGTGTGCGACTACTGATGGACGAAACGTAATTCTTCCAGCTTTGGCGCTTCGAGAGCTTGACCAGACGTCGAGCACGAGCACGTAGAATGCGGAATTGCTGAAGATTGTCTTCTGTGGGATGATGATTAAAAGTGGCAAGAGCGCGCCGACGAGCCTGGAGAGCCTCACGGAGTTCCGCAGACCACCATGGAACACGCCGGCGAGAAACGTCGCCACCGCATTCTGGAATGGAACCATGAGCAGCATCAATAACAGTCTGCTCAAAAGCCTCAGCCACAACAGCTACAGGGAGATCATCACGACAATGAAACTCACTGAGCGCACGGAATTTACGCCAGTCAGCACGCTTCAGATTGAAGCGGCGGGGAGGAAAAGGAGGAGTAACTGGGAGACCTTCAACAAACAACGGGAAGTGATCACTGCCACAAAGATCAGGATGCACTCTCCAGGTCAATGAGGTCGAGAGACCAGCACTGCACATGGAGAGGTCGATAGAAGAATATGTGCCATGGGCAGTGGAGAAATGAGTAGGACTGCCATCGTTAAGGATAAGCAAGCCACTCTCCTCAAGAAATTGGGTGACCTCGCGGCCACGACCGTCAGTACGGACAGAACCCCTCAGACGGTGATAGGCATTAAGGTCTCCTACAAGCAAGACTGGCGGCTCAAGTTGATGGAAGAGCTGAAGCAGATCGGCGGTTGTAAAGGCTTCTGAGTGAGGAACGTACAATGAGCATACTGTAAGCGGGCGAGAAAAGTGTACTCGCACCGCAACGGCTTGCAGTCGGGAAACAATGTGAATTTGCTGAGAATACAAAGAATCGGAGGCACAGACTGCGACGCCGCCAGCAGCGTGGGCAGCGTCTGGCTTGTCACATCGATACATAGTATACCCAGAAAGAACAAATGACTGGGTAGGCTTAAAATGGGTTTCCTGCAAGCAGAGAAGTACAGGCGAGTGGTCAGTTAGCAGTTCGATCAATTCCTCACGGTGACCACAGAAGCCATTGAGGTTCCACTCAAGAAGCGCCATACTGGGAAGGATTAACGTTTCAGGCGAACTTTCCCACGGGGTCCAATAACAGCCCACTCGGAATCCATAAGTTCGTCCTCCACCATGTCAGATTTCAGAGAAACGGCAGGAGGCTTACGAACTGGCGTAGATTTTGTTCTCTTGGGAGTGAGAACAGTCTCGTTCGGCCGGCGAATATGTTGGCTGAGTTTAAGGCCGCCTATATAAGGTGATCGGCGCTGGGCTGGAGTACGCCGAAGAGTACCACTAACAGAAACGCGTGGGGTTCTGGGAAGCTCGCTTGTCGTTGCAACCGGGGTCTTCGGGGCACAACTATTCTGTGGGACCGAGTCTGTCTGGGTGGAAACGTCGGAAGTCTGGGTGGCTACAGATTTTCGGGAACTAGCTGCAACAGTAGCGAAGGGAACAGAAAGCGAAGAAGGGACGCTTTCTTTCAGACGACGCTTAGCATCAGCAGCAGAAATCTTCTCAACAACCATGAGTTCCCGAATACGCTTCTCGCGCTGATAGGCTGGACAGTCCCGTGACCAAGCTGAATGCTCACCCTTGCAGTTGACACAGAAGGGCTTGGCCGCTTTGCAGGGTTCCGCACCATGACTACCCTGGCCACAAATTGCACAAAGAGCAGCACTCGCATTACACGAGGTGCTGGTGTGCCCAAAATGTTGACATTTGAAACAGCGCAAGGGACTAGGTATATATGGCCGAACTCTTAAACGATAGAAGCCAGCCTTGACGAAATCCGGAAGTGTGGGCAAACTGAAAGTAAGAATCAGTGACTGTGTAGCTACGAGTTCACCTGACTTCTTACTTTTGATGCGAGCGACATCTATAACACGTTGGTCCGCCAACTCAGATTTAATCTCCTCCTCGGTAGCATTGAGGAGATCCCAACACGATATCACCCCTTTAGAAACGTTCAGTAGACGATGGGGTTCTACTGACACGTTCACTGGTCCAATTGAAGTCAACTTCATGAGCTTCGCCGTTTGTTTTTCGTCCACGGTTTCCACCAATAAAGTGCCATTCCGCAATTTCTTGATATCTTTAACCTGTCCGGCTTGATAATTAAGAACTTTATTAATAACAAAAGGGGACAAGCCCTTAATAGCACTCGGACGGTTTTCCTCAGTACTGGCACTATCAACGTCTTTATCTTTGATTACAAGATATCGGACAACAGGGGTCACGATACTTGTCTTTTCCACAATCTCCGTTTCAGTTTGTTTGGGCTTCTTCCGTGAGGGAGAGCCCGGATCAGATATTAAAGTGTTTTTACCCATAAAATTATGATTTTATATAAACATTTACGAAGGAAAAAAGGGTGTGAGGTCACACCGGGGCGTTAATAGGGGAACTAACGCTACCCCCTGGCAATCCCTTCAGCACGCCCAACACCTTAGGATCAGCGTGGGGCCGACGCGGTCAAGGGGAATGGAAGTGCAAAGAAAAACCATTCCCGTCGACAAAATCGCGTGGCCCCGGAAAAAGAAGAAGGGAAACAAAAGAAAAGAAACCTGGCAAAACAAAAGGATAGACCCCCACCAGCCCAGAAGAACAAAACAAAACAAAAAGGTGCGGATTTTTTTTTTAATTTTTGGTTTTTAATATTATTTTTAGTTTTGCAATTTTTTTGTTTTTTTTTTTTATATTTTCAAAGACTCAACACGCCGGACAACACAAACACTGGACGCAGACAACATTAGGCCGGGTGGGTGCACGTCCTCCCCAAGTGGAGGAAGACGTCCACTAGACCTGCCTCTTCCCGACTCCCACCAACCACCCGCGAGTCCGGTAGCGGTATTCGCGGCTGAGAGGTCATGCAACTATATGACGATGAGGGGTGATATATGAATGAATGATGAAGCCGCCCTCTCAGCTCCACCCCCTCCCCGACGATGACGGTCCGCTACATGGAGGGGGAAAAGAATAAATAAGTTAAAATATATAACGATAACAATATACAGAAAAAAAATAGATGAAAGATGAGAGATATAAAATTTGGCAGCAACAACATTCAACAACTAAAGAAGAAGTAACTTGAACATTCCACTAATCTAACCTTCTACACAGCATCCAAATGCGACAGTAGATCCATTTTATTATTTTAGAACTCGTTTCTTGAACAGCAAGTTGATCGTTCTTCCGTTATGCATGGTGTTTTTCTGAGCTACGCATTGATATCTTAATTTGAATCATCGCGACAGTCTAGTTCCCCACTTGTTCATGTTTCATTTGTTCAATAACTTTGTACGCGTATATATATTTGGATGATCTGGCAAACTGTCCGTTACACTTGAAATGACATCTTCCCATTTTTGATCACAATATATTGTGTGTTTCCATAGTGATTCCAGCGCTGGATTGTAACTTCCTAAATGTTTAACTCATTAACTCAATAAGACACCAAATCTTTAACTCAATGAGTTCGAGAGTGAATGTGTTAAAGAGTTATTAACTCACTAATTTTTTCACTAACCCGTTGCCAGATACACAACACTAAGAAAAATTTCCTCGAGATTAGAAGACGTCTGCGTCACACTCTATAATTCTAATACAAACCCAACTTATTAAATCATTAAGGAAAAGAAAAAAGAAGAGATCATTAAACTATTCAGGCAACTTCTTCAAGAATAGAAAATGAATCTGAGTATGTCTTAGCTCCTCCAGTTACGAAATTCGTTAGAAAAAGATTAACAGAAATCAAAAATAAATATATGGATTGATGCTCATAAGGATACAGAAAAGCCTTCATGTAGCTGTGTTGGAATTCGTATTATTCAAGAGAAGACAGAAAAGGAAGAAGAAACAAAAACAATATACTCAACCTATAGCAACAATTCGGAACGAGTATTCTTCTAGCTTGGCAGGTTTCCGAATAACACCAACAGAAATTTTTACAATATGATGACGAAGAAACTGATGGAGATGATAACGATGGTGATGGGATTCCCGGTTATTTCCTTCCTGTAAATAATAAAAAAAGATCAATGTTTGATCACTGTCCTCGGTGGAATATTTTCCAAATCATTCCAAACCATTTTGTTAGCCAAAATGGCAAATATCGAAATGAGGTTAAATTGGGTACAAATTATGAATTACAAGCTTGCAGTGACATATAATATACTATTATTTATGTAACAGTGAAGTGTACAAAGATACTGTTTTCTGCTGAAAATTTCATTGTCTAAAAATAACTTTTAATATTTCTACTTTGATCCTAGAAACGACTTGAAAATGGCAAATAACAAAAAGCCGTTCAGTTGGGTACCCTTGTTCATTTCCAATGGTCTGTTACGCTTCCTCAAAATAGAAGGAAAAATTGGGAGTTAAAAGAATGTAACAAAGAAAAACATTCGAAAGATAGTAGCATAACTGCTTAGTATTTATACCACTTTGGTATGATACTTTAGAATTTTCAGCACTTCTGCATTAGCGACGTAGCTTCCAGTGACATGATTGAAGGAAAATAAGTCTTGGCCTGTTACTGTGGTTGGAAAATTGGCAAAGTTATTTGTTACTTCTGAACAGGTAAAGCAATACACTTTGATAGCTAGGAACGAAAAGGACCAAATAACAATAATTCTAGTACCAACCGAAATCATATCTAGTACCATACCAATACTCCATTACAAATTTCACATTTGTATAAATCACATGCACATTTTGACGACAAGTGTGAAAATTCAAAAACATACATGATAAAACAAAAATACTATCAGGGAAGCAGTCTCATTAGCTCACTAGAAAATTAACTCACTAACTCACGTACTTTTAACTCATTAACCCGTTAACTTTACATGTCCTGACAGCCATTCCAAGTACAGCTACAAATGCAAAGCAAAACCGTAACTAACGCCGCAACAACCCGAACTGGTCGTACCATTACGTGAAGCGTCCATTCTTACCACCTCCCCGCCTACAGGAGACACTCCGGTTACAGTAAATCAATAGACACTCCGGTTACAATAAAACAACTGCTTACCTTCCTAACTCTTACACTACAGAGCATCCACACTTTCATCCGGCCACACATCTTGCATGATGAGTAGTGAATGAAATGGTGGAATGAAGAAAGTGGGAGGAAACAGGAGAACCCTAAGGAAACTCACGCACACGGTGTTTCTCCACCACAAAGTTCACTTGACAAGGGCTCGGATCGAACCCGGGACCCCAAGCACCAGAGGTGAACATTTTACCACTGAGCCATCGCGGACCCCATTTCAACAGAGGAGTAAAGTCAGATATACAAACTGCTGTAACAGTGCTGGATTTACATTAAAAGCCTATTTCTACCTATCTCTTACAGTTTTCATTACGGTTATAAACATTGAAACCGGAAATCTTACATTTTCAGAACTTCCGATCTCAATGGAGGAATGAAAGTGGAGATAAAACTAATTTCTGGGACGCAGAATTCATACCAAAAAGAGAGTACTGACTATATTTTATCGCTTTTGCTCTACCAATATTCAAAACGGAAGTAGTAATATTATATTTCTACCATTTCCGGTTGTAAAAGAGTGATAAAATCGAAGATGAAAACTGTTCTACAGTATTGCTTCCATATTTGCAAATTAGTTGTCTTTTTCTATTACACTATTGTCATCAGTGTTGAAACTGAAAGTCTTAAGATTTCTACTACTTCCGAATGACATACAGAGATAAAGTTCGAAGTGACAGGTTTTCTCAATTGATTCCAAAAGACCACCTCTCCATATCTTTTTCCGTTTTCGTTCTGTGGTTATCAATATTGGAACCAGAATTACAATTAAATTTCTACTATTTCCGTTATAAATTCAGTGTTATGAGCGAAATGGCATGTTTACTTTAGACACTCAGTCTAATCCAAAAAGATGATTGTCGCTACTTATTACCGTTTTTATTCTATGTTGATGAACGTTAAAACCAGAAATGGTTTATTTCTATCAGCTTCAGTGTTAATAGAGGGTAACCGGAAGAGATGAAGTTTCAGTCGATTAAAAAAAGAAACAGAAAATGCTCCTGGATATCTCTTACTCTTCGTTCAATGGAGGCCAATATTGAAACAGCGGTTACTAGTAAATTTCAACTACTTCTGGGTTTAGGAGAGTGTTCCAGCTTCAGATAATGTATTTTCTTGAGACGCTGAATCGATTGTAATAAACCACATTTAAACATCTTCTACCGCTTTCACTGTGATACCTCTCAAATGACGGACGCATAGACTGATACTTATGCAGTATAATATTAAACATAACTGAGATTCGTTTCACAATGTAAAACTACGGTAGACTTCCAAATTATGCGATATCAATACTCATACTTGAAGTACTACTTCGATAACTACTGTTTGTAATAGAAGAGTAAGATCATAGATAGAAGCATTCTTGGACTCTGAATTCATATCAAAAAGCATTATTTTCTATATCGTATTGTTTCTGCTCTATGGAGATTAATATTCAACCCGGACGTGCTAATTACAATCTATCATTTGTCAATATCGTCTACCACTTTAACAGACATGTAATCTATTATTGCAACGCTTAATCAATAGCAGAAAAAAATGTTTCTCTGTGTCTCTTAACGTTTATCACTATGAAAATAAATATTGAAACAGAAAGTACTACTAAAAATTATCATTTTTGGTTTGTCTAAAATGTTGCAGTTGGTGTTGGTATGTTTTCTTAAGGCATTGAGCCAGTAGAAAAAAGTTGACGCTACCTGTTATAATTTATATTCTATGGCAATCAACGCTGAAACCGGAAATGGTTTATATCCAACTCTTCTGGTTTGAATAGAGGGTTAGAGTAAGGCATGGATGCTATTCTTGACATCCTGAATCCATAGTAATACAAAGTTTCTTTTTACTGTTTTTATTCTATGGAATCATGCTGAAACCTGAAGTACTACTGAATTGCAACATTTCCGGGTTCAGAACAGTATTGCGGGTGGTTATGTTATGCTCTCTTAAGAGACAGTGAATCGGTTGAAAAAACGCTTGCCGCTGTCCTCTTACCTTTTTTCCTATAACTATAAACATTGAATTGAAACCTAAAATGACTGATTTCTATCACTTCCGGTTTGAATAGAAGGTTAACGGATAAGGAGCCTATTCTACAAATGTTGAATTGATTCCGAGAAATGAATTCTCGATATCCCTGATCTAATAGGGATAGGTCCACTAGACCTTCCGCTTCCCGACTCCCACCAACCACCCGCAAGTCTGGTAGCGGCATTTGCGGCTCAGAGGGCATGCAACTATGTGCAGATGAGGGGTGATAACGAATAAATGAAATAATGAAGCCGCCCTCTCAGCTTCACCCCCTCCACGACGACGACGATCCGCTACATGGAGCGGGTTATTTGTTTTGGCACCCATAGACAATTTTATTTTTAATCATGTATAAAGAGAAACAAGTGTGTCAGCGTCACACCGGGGCGTTAATGAGGAGAATTAACGCTACCCTCTGGCAATCCTTTTAGCACACCCGCACCGTAGGATCAGCGTGGGGCCTACACGGTCAAGAGGAATGGAAGTGCGACAAAACCATTCCCGTAGACAGAAACGCGTGGCCCCGGAAAAGGAAGAAGTGAAACGGAAAAAAGAACCTGACCAACTAACAAAACAAAGCAAAAGTTGTGAATTTTTTTTATTTTTAACTTTTTTTTTGAATTTTTAATGTTTTCAAAGACTGAACACACCGGACAAAACAAACACTGGACGTACACAACTGTAGCCGGGCAGGTGCACGTCCTTCCCAAGTGAAGGAAGACGTCCACTAGACCTACCTCTTCCCGACTCCCACCAACCACCCGCGAGTCCGGTAGCGGTATTCGCGGCTGAGAGGGCATGCAATGATGTGCAGATGAGGTGTGATATGTGAATGAATGACGAAGCCGCCCTCTCAGCTCCACCCCCTCACCGACGATGACGGTCCGCTACATGGAGGGGAAAGCTTGGAGGATTGAGATTTCTGGCCTGTCTGCATCTAAGGCCATTCATCCCGTCACGATTTGAGGGATGACGTCCCTCGGTGAAGACACAATCCAGGGAAAGGGAAGGAAGGAAGCGGCCTCGAACCTAGAAGTTAGGTACCACCCCGGCATTTGTCTGGTGTGAATGAGGAAAATCCAGGGAAACCTCATTCAGGGTGGTTGCTTGAAAAAGAGTGTTATACTGTTACCTTATACACGGTATAATGTAACATGGCCCGGAAGTTTTGGGCAACCAGTATATATATACGAATTTTATATTTATTGAACTTTTGTAAAATATATAATTAAGCGTTTACTCAATTTTAGGTAGATCGCAAAATTTGCGTTAAGTTCCTTGAAATGATGATTTTAGTATATTTAGAGGGAAATATATTGTAGCGAACATGAGAATAAAATGGAGTGAATTATACGTTTATTTTAACAATCATCTTTGAATATCAAGAAATTCACATTTCTTGTGTGAAGCTGTAGACATCAAGTACGATTTCAGTACAAACTGTTATTCTGGAAATAGAAACGAAGATGTAACATCACGTCACAATATATGGCTACACCACGACAACACACAAATGACGCTGAACTTGATCATTTGTTTGATACTTTACAACCACCCGAAAGCGATTCAATCAACACCACACACCCCGAAATTTTGCTGACACCGGTATCCTCCAACACATCCCCTCCCATGTTCTCCAAAATGTCCCCCAACATGTCCTCTCCCATGTCCCCCTCCCCCTTAACCCCGCCCATGTCCCTCCGTGGTGACTTCTCTCCGGCAACTCATCTTTTAGTTGACAGTCAACGCGCGAAACATCACGTCACTTTTGCCCCTGCTATGAGAAATGTCCATACCCACGTGAACCCTCCCCCCCCCGGAACTCCCACAGGAGCATCCCGTTGGAGCCTTGGGATACACTTTCTACACGTAGGAGAACGATTTTACAAACTTTTTATCCTTTTTTTGGTTTTGGGTATATTGTATTTCGTTTACGTGTGTGCTCTTTCCCCCACTCCATACGTAACTTAGTAGTAATAGATTACTCTCTCTAAGGTTTACTGGAGTTTCTCAAGACAGTTCCACTATGTGATCCATAGCTATATAATCAGGATTTGAACCTCGAGAAATCGAATATGGTTTTCTTGCTCACACCGATTTTGCATAGAACATCTTATAGTGAAGAATTGTGAGTTTTTTTTCTTTTCAAGTGATGTTTCCCCAGACGAATACAGGGCTTTCGTCAGTGTTCATCACCTCCCCTGTGGACATGTGTTCAACATGCAGTGTTTTTTTCTTCATTTTTTGTGTGTTTTTCCCCCAAACAAGGCTTCCTGTCACCGGCGACGAGAGGCAAGGACATTGAAGTTGCCAGTCCAGGACTTTCCCTTGATTGTGGACGTTCAGTGCAAAACTTGTGTAAACACTGATTTTTTTTTTGTGTGTGTGTGTGATGGAATATACATTTTTCCTTTTTTTTTCTTTTTTTCACCATATCGCAAGAACCAGCGAGAACTATTTTGCATTTTTTGCAATAAGCCACAAAAAGGCATTCATTTTTCTTTTCTTTTTTTTCAATTTTATTTTTTGTATACCTCTATGTATATATCATTCATCCTTCATGTCTTTTTTTTTACATGAAAGATCATACCCTTTCACCTTCCTTTTTCTCAAGCCTCATGCTACGTGGAATATGAAATTCATGATTTTGTAAGGTTTTGTTTACTCACCGTTACCTTTAACGTTGACTTCTGCCGTCCAAACAGTGCATGCGTTCCCCGACAAAGTATACAGTCAACTCTGTTCATACAGGTGTTTAACCAGGCCTTCTTGCCTCAGACCCGAATGGGCGAATTATACAAGCCTTAGCGCATACTTCGATGTCGCCCGTATCCTATCTTGGTCGGAGGAATGTAGCGAACATGCGAATAAAATGGAGTGAATTATACGTTTATTTAACAATCATCTTTAAATATCAAGAAATTCACATTTCTTGTGTGAAGCTGTAGACATCAAGTACGATTTCAGTACAAACTGTTATTCTGGAAATAGAAACGAAGATGCCACAGTAACACACTTTCCCCAGATTAAAATTAAAAACCTATATGAGTAAACCAGGATGCTTATTCATATATAAGCCCAGAATTAGAAAGTTTACTCGTCCAGTCTTATCCCTTTTCACACGAGTGAATAGTGTGTCAACGCCGTCGCTCTGCGCGAGGACCCATAGGACCCGGCGCCAGTCTTCAGGGATATAACTTCAAGAATCAGAGGTCCAGGTAGTTGATCCGGCCAGTCCGAGTGTCCAGAACCGTCTATATCCAGGACGACCTACAGGAAGGACTCCAAGGTTTCAGTCCAGATCCGCTGAAGGTAGACGCCAAAGGACAGCCGCCAGCCGAGTTCGAACCTAGCACTACAAGGTTCCAAGCCGAGCAGCGAGATCAGCGAGTCAACGCCATTGAGGAAAGAAGAGGATCCAATTTCCCCGGCGAGTTTGAACCAAGGACCTCGTCAACAGAAGACAAGTGTTAGTGCGTCACAAAAACGTTCCAAAAGCAATAACAGATTCGTAATCAGTAGCCAGTTCCTTGGATTGCATCAGGCAGTGATATACGTGAGTAGACAAAACCATATTTGAATTGTTTTCTCAAAGAGGTTCATTTGAGGAAAAAGGAAGTCATCACTCTATGACTACGCATAGCCTTGCATTGGCATGTTTTAACTTTCCCGTCTCGATCTAGTCTTCAGCTAACGAGACACCCGGTCATAAACCGAGACCCTTCTGGTCAATGTGTAGACCGGTGTAAGCAGAAATTTAAATTCTTCCCCTTTGTTTAAAGAACTCCGGATCTTTCAGTTTAATCATCCATCTTACCATCATCATCATCTATTTTATAATAAAATATAAAAACCAACCTTTTAATCTTTTATTTACGTGACAGGCATCCCACTGATGCATAATTAACTTTTTATAACGGCAGTCATAGCACCTAAGTACCGTTATAATATGATAATATATATCTACATTGAACAATATTCGTATATTTAGCTAAAATCTAATGTTATTTTAGGAAATAAGGTTATATCTGGTCGTTTTGAATCCTTTCTAGTCAATTTTCATGAATATTTTTGGCTTATAGGATCCTCAAAAGAAATCAAAATTTTTATTTCAAAAGTCTTCTCTGAAATTTCACATTTGTAAAGTCAGCCATAGTAGCTTCTTGAAGCATCTCTTTGTTTAATCTAAATTATCTGTGATTGGATCTTCCGCAATCACAGTTGTGGTTGAGATTTTCGGCTTTCTTTGATCTTGAGAGAAAAACCTATCATCATGTAGCTACGTCACAATGATCCTCCAATTAGGAATCTTCTTCCCATTGTCATTGTCTTTCATCGGAAGCAGCTTGGAGAGGTGGACGTAAAGTTATCTTCGTCGCCAAAAAAAAAAAAAAAAAAAAAAACGGAAAATTAGAGATTTAAAGTATCTATACCCAATGAATTTTAGGCTCTCTATCTGTGAAACAGTGGAATAGTGCAGTTAAAGGTTGCTGTGCTCAATGGACATAGGATTTTCTGCAGTGAGAGCAAATCTTTCACGTCAGACCGAGAGTGGTTTGGGGTAAGCCATCTTCCCTGTTAATGTATGGATGATAAATCCAGGAACTTGTTTTGTGTACACTGATGGAGGCTCTCAATCCTCGAGAGCTGGTGTAAAATAATTACAACAACCACCGGACGGAGAAGGGAAGTATCTACTTTTCCATGGAATACATCAAGTAAGTTGTAGAAGATATCAAAATTATTGTTGTTTTCGGCCACGTTAGAACCTCCAAAATTCAAACCTTTTCGGATTAAATATGTTTATATCTGGTGTTGTGTTGTTTGAACTAATGTGCTAACTTCGCGTCGCTTTCCCTAAGTTGCATGATGTATAAACTAAAGAGACGACAGGAACCGCTCGTTCAATGGGGGGAATATTCTTTCTTTGAGTTTCAGTGTGGACGATTGTCATAAACCGTCCAAGAAATGTGTGTACTTTCGAGTTCACACATTCTTCCCAGTATTTATATTTATTTTGAAAAATAAACATCAAAATTTTCCGTACTGCTAAATGTTACAGAATTAAATCCATTCTCTGGTTTTGTGCTCACCTTCACTTTAGGTTGGATACGATGAGACAAATGTTTAAGCAAGGTTTCGGCTCACATTAATGACAAGGGTGCTAGTACGACAATTGATAATAATGGGAGATGTTCATCAGCAGTGAAATATCCGATTTGTATTTTGATATTCCCTCAATTAGCAAAACAAAAGTTCAGATTTTAAACATATGCAGATTTTTTATTTTTATTTAAAAGAATTTGAAAGCTGAATGAAAAGTGTTCTGTACGTCCTTGGTAACCGGCTGTGCATACTATTCTACGAATATGTCTGACAAAGTGAATTTTCTATGTGTTAGGCTAAGTTAGTTTTAGATAGTTAGGATAGGGATTAGGTTAAGTATAATTTTGATTTGAATTTTCTAATATGTATTTCCTCAGCGTCAAGGAAAAATGAGTTATATTGTTGTGGAAGAAAAGGTGAATAGGTCTGAGCTTATACAAGAGGTCACCCTACTGGTATAAATCCTCTGTGCCGGCCTCACTTACACAACATTGACCGAGAGAAACACAAAGAAAGAAAGTCAGTATGCACACAGCCATGGAAAGTAGTACATGTGTGTAGTATAGTGTTTTGTAATCAGTTTTCTTCGTAACAAAATGTGATGACATATGATTTGTTTATAGTCGATAGAAATTGAAAACACATGAAGGTTATGTATGATGTGGAGAGAAAATGTCATTCTAATTAATTTGTTTACAAACAAGCTTACTCATTCAGCTATGTTAAGAGTTTCTCAATTTCCAACCTTTGCGATTTTTTTTTAAATTTTATTGTTATTTTCTTGTCATACAGTAAATTAGTGTAAATAAAATGTACGAGCCGAAACACAATATTTTCTTTTCAAGTGCAAAGCTAATTATTGAAAACTATGTTGTAAACTAACTTCAGTGGTATTGTTAGCAAGAAAAATGTAGAGTTTTGAAAAGCAGTACGTGAACAGTGTGACGAAAGTAAATTATAGCGTTTTGAAAACATACAGAATTGATTTCACTTAGTGCGACCGGGGTTGGAATCACAGACCTGCCAGAAAATTTCACTTCGTTAATAAGATCAACTAAATTCATCTTAGGCATTCAGTTTTACGAAAATCCATCCCGTTGCGAGATTTAGAATTTGGTTTGAGATTTTTTTATCTGGGTTAGTAAATACAAACATTCAGATTTTCGAAGCACTCATTGTCAGTTTCGCTCTTGGGTCAGTGTCTTGTTTTGATAGATTGTGGTTTGCAACCTATCCCGTGATGGGATGCAGACGATGAACTGCAGATCGGGATACTGGACTGCGAGTGAGAATGAAGGAGGCTTAGAAATCTCCACATTTTGGGTCAATTTGAGTTCTCTTTTCCGGAGATGATTGGTGTAGTGGATGGGTCAGTGAGTGTTGACAGCTTACCCGTCTGGGCCCGGTGGGTTCGCGGTCACCAATCAGTGACACATTCACGCAATCATAGTCTTAAGGAAAGTGAACATCATACAAAACACATCAGTATCACTATCATCATATTATCTATTTTCTTGTATTTATTTATTTTCATTTTATTTTATATTTTTATATTGATTTTTATTGTAAAAATACTTTTTCGACCGGGTGACCCAACCGGAAATCGAACCCGGGACTGCTCGCACTGAAGGCGAGAGCGTTAGCAGGGGAAAACTTGGAATGGGAGAAATGCTAAAAGTAAATAAAAATGGCCAAACAGCAATGAAAATATATCTACGCTTACCTCTCTTGCCAGCGGCAACTATCAAAGACAGTATCATGTGCATAAGAACTTTCATTGTTGAGAGTGGCTTAGAAGCTGAATTTACAATATTCCAGCAGTATTTCCGAGATCATTGGCTGCGGAGAATCACACCCGAATGGTTTTCTGTATTCAGATCGCCATGTAAAACTGACAACTTGATAGAAAATTTCCATTCAACCTTACTAAAGAAAGTAGGATTACACTCTTCTTTCTGGAAATCCACAAGTAGTATTTTATTGCTAGGAGACAGTGGCGTAGCCATGGGATGTGTCTGGGGAGACTGTACCCTCCCCCACCGAAATTATGAAAGTTGTTACAATAATGCTGAACATCACGTTTTTTGTCCAAAATTTTCCGAAATAGGACCCCGGATCTTTTCCGAAATGAAATGCTGGTTATGCCACTGGTAGCAAACAAATCAATCGTTTCTTGAAGCTGACCTTAAAGATGTAAATAGTAGCATTGGGCAAAATAATGTAAATTTCTGAGTAGGGCAATTGGATGACGAAGTGTTGACATCAAATTCCCTTAAGCAATCTTGAAAAAGGAAATTTTGTAAATTTCCCTCAATAACTTCTCTCTGAAAGACACTTCAGCCATATGCTGCATACTATCGGAAAAGCCATTCCACTAAGATTCAAACGCGCTATTTCTAACCTCTGTTGGATAAAAACAGCGTGCAGTGGCGTAGTTGCTAACGCTTTCGTTGTGCTGCCAAAATGAAACTACAAAATACGTCCCAGGCCCGAATCTCATATACGTTGAAAGTTTCATGGAGATCGGTTGGGTGGCTCAAAAAGTATGTCACAAACAGTCATTTTCATTTTTATATAGAATAGATTTCCAATTCACGCGTTAGAATTTTTCTTCTAATTATTTTAATACAATTATATGCTATTACAAAATATATACATGTAGCAATATGTAGAGTATTCTGCATCGAAGAAATCGTCGTGACGACGTTTTATACTGACGATATTTCTTCCCCAGGCGAGATTACGTCCCGCGTAGTTTAGACCAGGCGAGATTCTGTGTCCGGAGATCAGGACCTAGAGGTTTTGGAGAGGCGAGATTTTGGGTATGACGCGATTTTGGGACGGCGAGACTTTGGCCCAATGAGATTTTGGAACGCGAAGTTTTGGGCGTTGAGGTTTTGCCCAGCCGAGGTTTTATACCCAAACCCTAAAAATCACATCAATCTTGTCTGAAAAATCTGGTGACCCTTGGCTTGTGGGACCCGAACTACTAGTTGGTCTTCCCCGGAGAGAAATTGTACTCTCCACCTGGACTAGAACGTGAGATATTTTGATTACAAATATGGTGAATATGCTGACATATCCACAGAGGACAACTTTGGAAGTACGTTTTAATGAGTCACCTCATGACAACAATATACACAACTGTTGTGGACAACATCGTGTCCGAGGGTTTTATGCGGGTGCTCCCGTTTCCTCCCACGTACTCATTCCACTAATCATCACCTCCCTTGGGTTAAAGACATAATCATAGGATGTTAAACTGAAGGACTTTTAAATTTGCATATCAATAAGAGAAGTGATTGAAGACACGAATCATTTAATTTCACTCTGTCTTTGAACCATTACACATGTCAAAAATTCTTGTAGTTTTAGTAAATCACATTCATGTTTCTTGGGTTTGTAGGGTATGGAAAATATTTAGATGGTTTGTGATGTGAGTAAATGTCAGCATGAAGGTCACATGATGTGTAGGATTTTTATTCAAATGTATTTGCTTATTTTTGGCTTAAGCCAGCAAATCATGATTTGGTTATTCGTTCTTTTGAAAAAAAAATGTGATTTAGCAAACATTTTTGATATAAATGTTCTTTGCACCATCGTATTGTTATTTTCTCCGCAGATTTCTCTGAAGACCAAAAACCTAGGTCACATCTTCACTTTTGAGTTGTTTTGGAGTTTAACGTCCCTTTCAGCAGTGAGGCTATATAAGGGAAGACCTACTGATTATCGTCGAATCGAAATCACATGAGCTTCCGCAGGAAATCGAACCCAGGTCTCGACGCCTAAGGCTCGAACGCTAACCGCTTAGCCACGCTGGAGCTTCATCTTTAATTTTATTGGCCGTCCGTAAACAATAGTTTTGACGCGGATATCTGCATCCACACAGACCTCCAAATACCTAGGTATATCAATCTTTTTTATTGATAGGCGAGAGCGCTAACCGCTTAGCTACAAAGAACCTCTATATTCAATTTTATTTGCTGTAAATGGTATTTAGGAACTCGAGTCGTGTGCAACATGGTGAATGTCATTGAAGATTCTTCCGAAGTAGAAATATTTTTCGACAATTTTTTTATGTCCTACAGCAACTAGCTGAGAAAAAAAGTCAAACAACTGGTACTATTAGAGAAGGCCGAATAGAAAAATGTCCGCTGAAATCTGTGCAAGAGATGAGGAAAATGGAAAGAAGAATTTTTGATTTCCAAATCGATGGTATTGTGTATGTCTGCAGATGGAATGATAGCTCTGTCGTCACACTCGAATCTAATTACTTGATTCACGAGCCTATGGGAACTGCGAAAAGATATTCTCGAACAGCTGGCAAGAAAATCGATATTCCAGAACCAAAAATTGTAAATGTATGTAACAGTAGCATGGAAGGAGTGGTTGTATTCCATCGACTCTTGTCAAGTTACCGCCCTTTGCTACGAAGTAAACAAAAAATGGTGATGGAATTTATTTTCCAATGGATTGAACGCTGGTGTTGTGGCTGGCTGTCTTCTACATTGCGAGTTGCATGGGAAGAAAGATATGGCACATCTTTAGTTCAGAAGGGAAGTGACAATGGCTTTTATGAGGCAAAAGATGAGAATAACACCTAGACTTGGTCCTATAACACCCATTCCTCCATCGCGTAGGAAATCTGATGGGCATTTTCTGAAATCGAGGAAACAAGGGAGTTGCGTAGTTTGTTCAAAGAATGCTCGCTTAGGTTGTTCTCAGTGCAAGAAGCGCATGCATAATCATTGCTCCCCTGCGTATCATGGAGTCGAAATACAGTAAATTGTAGTTCATTTGCGTTTCTCTTACAAGCAATGTCGTAGCCAGAGGGGAAATGGAATTACATCTATTCTAAGTTTATGGAAAAAAGGAATATGATTTTGGAAAGGAATTTAATAGAATTAGCATTTCTATTGAGAACATAAATTGTATGGTTAGTATACATATAAATTCTCACTCATCGATTTTGGCTACGCCACTGCTTACATGATGAATGACAGAAGTTCAAAACCAAAGCTATTGTTAGTATATTAGTTTCGAGTATTATTATGTTAGTATACTAACATAACATAGTATTATTATGTTAGTTTTGAGTGGCTAGACAAAGGGTGTGTAGAGCATCATGTATTGCTACCCAAGGGTACAATAGAAGACATCTGTAAAATCTTTATACCTTGGTGGTGTAAGAGTGTGAATAGAATGCATACAGGTAACAGTTCACATCTGTCTTCCACCAGGAAGTTGAAAATTAAAAAAAGAAATGAAGTTATAATTTAACGATATTGCGATATCCAATGGTATTCCTATTATTGATAAATGTATATATAGAACATGTACATTATACAAAACTGTAGATGCTCTAGGACGTATATTCAACTTAAGAAAGGATTTTAAACACGCCGGCGATTGATTGAATAGGGGGATTAACGGGGATGGCAGCATCGAGCCTATATGTTCCCGTCACGATCCAACATGGTTGCTCAGAACTAACATTAAAAGCTGAACAAGTTAAAACTAATGTTCAATGAACAAAAGCGCTGCTAAATGAGAAAAGCAACAGGAAAAGCAAAAAAAGAATAAATAAGATAAAAAATAACAATATATAGAAAAACAAGAGAAGGTGACAGAAATATAAAAATTTATCAGCAATAAAATAGTAACAACACACTAAAAGAGCTCAGAGAAGTTGAGCAAACCCAGAAGAACGAATAAACTCAAGTATCCGGCTAACTATATCAGTATCATCCTCCAAGGCACGGGTAAGAACAGAAGGTAGTTCATAACGTTCTCTGAGATCTGAGTATTCAGGACATTCTACAAGAATGTGCTGAATACTCAGAGGGACAATACATTCTTCACAATATGGACGGTCCATACCACGCAGTAAATAACTATTCGTTAGAGGAGTGTGTCCGATACGCAAGCGCGCCAGGAGCACTTCATCACGACGACTGTGGCGGGAAGACGTTCGACAATCCCCAAGAACTGGTTTAACTGCGTGAAGTTTATTATCATTTGCTTCGTCCCAAACTGCCTGCCAGTGAGTTTGCTTCAAGCTAGGAAAATGACGACAAACATCGGAGCAAGGAAGCCTACGCTCGAGTGCAACTCCAGCCAAGGCGGCAGTCTTGGCAGCCGTGTCTACACGTTCGTTTCCCCGGATGCCGACATGGCTCGGCACCCAGCAGACAACGACGACATAATCCTGTTGTTGTAATTGATGGCATCTCACAAGAATGTCTTGAATGAACAGGGCTGCTACGTGACTGGAAAAACTGGAAAACCTGGAAAAAACAGGGAATTTGAAGTTACTCGAAAAGTCTTGGAAAAATCAGGCAATTTTGAAAATTTGAGCAAAATGTAAGGGAATTTTGTGAGGTAAAAGTTGCAACTTCGAACTGGACGCACTCTCACTACATGCACTGGATACAATCGAAGATGAGGGCGAGTCTGCAACTAAGCAAAAGTTTGGGAAATCATCTGTGCAATCATACACTCCTGATCACGCCAGTAAGGCACCTACATAATGTAAAAAGAGTATGTTAAGGTGCATTACTGTCACGATCTGGTGTGCATAATTGTTCATCAGATGGTTTCCCAAATTGTCTGAGAGATTCTAGTGGTTTTAATTCTGTGATATGATGGAAAACATTTTGCTCTGTTGGCAACACTGCTCTTTATAGCGCATTTTGAGGAAGAACAAAGAACCAAGCGGGAAAGTTGTAATACAGCGTAACATAACAGAATTTTAAAAAAGGAAAAAAAAGATACATTTTTTGTTCAGGTAAAATAGTTTTAATAACACTATCCTAAAATCTGGTTTATTAGTTGGCCGTAGTAAATGTATTGTAAGTGCTATTAATGTTAACATTTACTGTTAACAAGTCATTTTGCGCCCTGGTGGGAAATTTTGTTTATTGTAGCGGCCGACGTGTGGCGCGTTTTCGCCGGAACTAATTTTTTGCTTTTCTTATTATTAATTCATAATTCGCATTCAAAAAAACGTTTAATTACTTTATTGTCATCCAATTAATGCAAGTATTATTCAGTGCTAAATGTCTTTCTTTACATTTTTGTTCTTTCTGTGGAATAACTAAACCAGACGAATATATAAAGTTAGCTGTTTGTTTCGTAAGAGGAACCTCATCTTTTTCTCTCCTCTTTGCATCTTGAGAAACAGATCTGAATTGGTAACCTATAACCTTCGAATCGCTGCACGTGCAAGGGGATATCCAACCCTTATGTCTTATCTGACAAGTAAACCTTACGTTTGGGTGAATCGAGTTGCTGACTGAGACACATATGAGAAAGTAGTACTAAATGTGGTCAGTATTTCAGCGAAGTTGTAGGTGCGAAGCTTCAGGGGTTTAGGAGATGCAGCTACCAGAACATCACATGAAAGTACAGAATAGTCTTCATACAGTTGGAGGTAAAAGCTCTGTAAGACCTCTTGTAACGACAAAAGGTGAGTAACAAATATATGGGTATATATTAGGACTAGGGAAAAGTCATATACTAAGGGTATACCTGACAGCGGCCATCTTGAAATCCGCCATTTTGAATTAAGGTTAAGTTTTTAAAATAGGAATAGGGTCATGTGATACATGATTTAAGGCGCAAATTTAATCAGAAGAACAATGGTGACGCTAATTTTGATGTACGTGCAATTGGTAAAAAGTTTCAGGGAAATTAAATATTGTTGCAGCATATGTATTAGTCCTTTATCCCACGTTGTAAATTTTGTGTTAATTATAATAAATAAAAAACAGGTGGATAAATATTAGGTTTATGGTAAGAGTTGCCTTGATGGCGGCCATGTTTAAATCCGCCATTTTGAATCAGACAAAAGTTTTAAACAAAACGCATAACAGTGACACCTTATTAATAGCAAATTTTACCATAAATCCAACGGTATAACCACTTTTGCCTTATCATTAACCAGCATTTGTTATCGCATAAACAAGTTGCTAATTTAAGGAAAAATGACCAAAGTGGAATTGAGTCATAATTGAACTTGGGTCTTTCCTCCAGAAAAGTCCTCAATTAGTACAATGAATATGTAGTTCATAAAAGAGTGCATGACTTGCACAAATGCTCTGCTCACAGTGAGCATACTTGACCGATTCAAAATGGCTGATTTGAACATGGCCGCCATCAAGGCAACTCTTACCATAGACCTAATATTTATCCACCTGCTTTTTATTTAATTATTATAATTAACACAAAATTTACAACGTGGGGTAAAGGACTAATACGATGCAACAATATTTAATTTCCCTATAACTTTTTATCAATTGCGCGTAAATCAAAATTAACGTCACCATTGTTCTTCTGATTAAATTTGCGCCTTAAATCATGTATCACATGACCCTATTCCTATTTTAAAAACTTAACCTTAATTCAAAATGGCAGATTTCGAGATGGCCGCCGTCAGATATACCCTTGCTATATGACTTCCTCCTAGTCCTAATATGTACCCATATATTTGTTATTCACCTTTTGTCGTTACAAGAGGTCTTACAGAGCTTTTACCTCCAACTGTATGAAGACTATTCTGTATTTCCATGTGATGTTCTGGTAGCTGTATCTCCTAAACCCCTGGAGCTTCGCACCTACAACTTCACTGAAATACTGACCACATTTAGTACTACTTTCTCATATGTGTCTCAGTCAGCAACTCGATTCACCCAAACGTAAGGTTTACTTGTGAGAGTCTGGTGTTATTTTCTGAATACTTTCATTGTTCTCTGTTTAAGCCCAGATGTTTTCAAAGAAGTGCTAGACATATAACTAACTTTTTGGCGCCGAAGTTGACAATTCAAAAATACTAAATATGTCTATTTTGACACTGTATAAAGTAAGCGTCTACTGAACACTCGCATTTTGGTATAACTGTGAAACTATTAAGAAACCTATAAAAACCTGGTAACGCATGACTTTTTTTTTTTTTTTTTTTGTATTATCAAATTAACCTTTGACTTTTAATTTGGATATTATGTACTAGATGACGCTAAAGCCTTATACTGTATGTGATAACGCGCATGCGTGACTTTTAGTTACCCTAAATAGTCGTTTAGATAATTATCATTCAATCTAAACACAATGACTAAGTTTCTTGCACAAGAGTTTTTGGAAAGACACCACCCTATTATACGCCCACGTACGTAACGTGTGGAAAAATTCCCTGAAAACAAAACAGCCCTACAAGCCTGTTTTGGAGACAAATCAATCGTCTTCGACGGGGAAGATTTGCTGCGTTAACACGGAGGCAGAAACCTCGCGCTCGTCCCGGGGGGCTCCGGCCCACTTCTCCTCGCGCTCAGGCTTCTGCCTTTCGCCCGCCAGACTTTGTGTTTCTTCTGACTTTGTTAGTCACAGAGAGAAGAACTTGCAGTTCCCCACAACACAGCGTAATAACACTAGTTCTTACAATCACCGTCATCTCCGTTTTCCTACCAAGGACTATCTCTGCATTTGTTTCGTGTGTGAAATACGTCAAGAACTTTGATATTGTATTGAACTCTGATTATAGCAAGTTTGCTACTACTACATACATGCAAGCAGTCACTTTTCTATCTCCTCATTGAACTAACTGCCTTTATTTCTCTTTTAATCTTGGTCACATTCTGACCCCTCAAATTTCACGCATACCTCACTGTACTTGGGCGTCATCTCACGTTAACCCTGCTGTATAACAACTTATTGCTTACCTACTCTTCTGTGCTGTACAAAAGCAACATTCAATAAAACTCATACTACTTCTAATTCGGCGTTCCAGTAATTTATAACGCCTATCTAAAGTTCTCAAAGTACTACTTCACCTACTCTAATTTTCTATCAGAAACTACCTTCGAAGAAGCCGTTCGTCGAAGTTTATTATTACGAACATCTCTCTTGTTATCTTGTTCTTAGGTGAACCACTACGCCAGTCACGCCTTTCGAGGACTGAGTGCTTCATCTTCTGTTATTTGAGAAGTCGAGTGTACATCACCATCCTCTGTGCTCTGCGATTCCAGTACCATCTCTGCATTCGCCCTTGGAATTCCGATTGGAGATAGGACTTCGCTCTCCGCACGAAGTGATAGCATCTGTTGGTTTTACCGCTCGAACCAATACAGGCGCCTTCTGGGAATTCTTGGTCGAAGTGAACATCTTACCACGTTAAGCTCAACTGGACTTATACCCGACTCAACGACATCTCCAGAGCCCACTTGGAACTCTTCAATCTCGGTAGATGTTTAATTGCGAGGTGAGTGAATTAAATTGTTTCTGGTGACCTTAATTGTGCTTTTTGATTCCTCGCATCACGTCTAGTTCTGTGCACCCAATATCCGATCTCAATATTTGTGTTTTTATAAAGTGATTCTACAACTAAGGTTGTTAGCGATAGCTATCTCTTCCAATTTATTGTTTTATTGGTTAAATTGTTACTCGGCTAAATTATCTAAGTCTCTAATCAAATGAATATTTCTTTTGATTAATACAGTATAGCCAAGCCTGACCCTGTCTTGTGAAGTTACATATTTGAGGTCCATTAATTGTATTAATCATCTTATTTACATTGTATTAACTTAATTCCTTGTTGTGTAATAGGTGCCTCATTCTTATGTTGTCCCGCTACAAGAATTTATCTCTTTGCACTAGTCCTAGTTGTCTATTATTTTGGTGTGCTAATTAATCTCTTTGTTATTGTGGACTTTAGCTTAACTAGTGAATCCCTTTGGAGCCGCCACTGCCCCAATGTGCTGGCATTGCCTGCGGGACACTCGTAAATCATGGCTCCATTATAATCTCGTTAAACTCGTGCTTTGAAATTTGTGATTAGTTGGTTTTGTCTTTGTCATACGTAGGCACTCAAATTATCCTGTTCCTCTCTCTTGATCAAACCTCTCTGTCGACAGCCTTGTTGGTCGGCCCTTGTTCGAACAGGACGGACCTCCTCCTTAACTTAATATTTAACTGTTGAGCCAAGAGACTGCTCACCTCCATTTCATTTTGAACGTCAGGCAACTCTTCAAGTAAGTGATATTCTCAACACCTCTCTGTGGTCATTTATTATTCTTTTAGTTTGATTTCGGCAACCTTCGGTAGAGATAGCGTCCCTTATAATCACTTTTCATGTTCATGGCCTGTGGTGGGACTCCCTCACAAATGGCCGTAAAAGTTTTGATCGCCTCCTACCACGGCCCCGACATAAAATTTGGTGACTAGTGATGGGATTCTTATCCATTGTTACCAAATAAAATTAGTTTTGAAGTAGTGAAATATGTGAAATAACCTGCTACTAACAAAATTTGGTTGCTAGTGGTAGAATACTTAACCCATTAGCGCCGTGCGTGATCATATAATCACAGCGGTTAGTATTTATCAAAACAAGGCTTTTGTAACTTGCTGTCAGTGCTTTCTTTACATTATATGCATTGTCTAGTAGGAGAAGGTTCTGGTAACACCATTCAAACAAAGCAAGTTCCATATTGCGGCTTCAATGGAATCTGGAGGCACAGTTATCGTGAATGCACGAAAAATAGAATAAAAACGGCATTGTCCTCACAGTAGCTATTTAAAAATATTCTTATAATTTATCCTATCAAATTATTTTCTGCTTGGTTATATTTTAGAGATGTCAAAGGTTGCAACAGATTACATTTCACTTATCTGAAAGTATTTGGGGAATGCTTATTCAAGTTTTTCATAACCGTGATCGTATGAACACGCAAGGCGTTTAAGTACCATTTTTTTCTCTCTTACGTACGTGCGTAAAAATGTCGATAGTACAGTAAAAGTTTTCCAGATAAATTAATTTAGAAGAGTTTGTACATGATTTCATTTCACTTGTTTTATTATTTTAACTTTATTATTATTATTATATGACTTTTGCTGCTACTGTTACTGTTTTTCTTTCATTAGAGAGGTCTTTCACTTCAACAAATCCGTCATATTTTGTAATCGAATGAAGTGGAAGACATACAACTCATATATCTTGAACCCCCGAGACCCAGGGCCGGATTAAGGGTGGGACTTAGGGGAAAATAGCCCTTGGTCTCCAGATGGACAGGGGTCTCGACTCTGATCAAAATCTCAACTACAAAAAAAAATCATGAATATACAATCGTAATCATAAAATAAAATATGACCAAAAATATGAAACAAATGTATAGGTGAAGTCAGCAGGGGACACATATTTTTTCCAGCTCCGGGCTTCCAGATGAGTTAATCCAGCTCTGCCGAAACCTAAGATCTTTTCGTATGAAGATTTAGGAGAAGAGAATTGCAGTGATTCAGGAGGAAGATTCAGGGGAATCGACAACCCTAAAGGGCGCCCATTTACCAATCACGCTGAAATGGTTTTTACAGATAATACTCAACTTGGTGAAGATATGTGACAAGAATGTAGTCACAACTGTGTTTATATGTTGCGGAGCTCAGCTTGTTTTTAATTTTGAGCCATATTCTCAGAGTGAAAAGAAGCAAATGCGAATAAGTCGTCCATATTAGGAGAATACAACAAGTGCATGGAAGATACTGATCAAATAGACTAGAATATCTCATCGCATGGAAGAAGGTCCAAATAGCGGTGGTGGGCACTTTTCTCTGAGATGATTGATGTACCGGTGCGAAATACATGGCTTCTGCTGACCAAAAATAGGATATGTATTTCATACTTATAATTTTAACTTATATTCAGAAATATAAGGTCATTCCATTAGGTGCAGGATGTCCGGTTATTTCTATGTTGAGCAGTGAACACGTTCATTTTGATGGGAGAGACCATTTAAAGGTTCGCTCTAATCATAAACGTTGTGCAGGTAGCCTGTTTCTTACGAATTGTATAGTTCTTTCGAAATGTTTCAAATGTAATGCGGGCTTGTACGTGCACTGACATATTGTTAAATTTGCATGAAGTCCAAAGGTTGGGGCCGGACCCCTCGTGACTCAAGAAAATATATACGTAATACAGCAAAACGCTTATATTAAATACCAGACGTAATATAGCAACCATGGAATATCCCCTAGAAATTCTTTTCGAGCGACCTGATAAAGTTCCATTGATAATGGGCTTCATAACATACAACTGCAGAACACTGTGCTTATTTTGACTTTTAGAATGTAACAGTTTCTAAGACAATAAATGTTTTTTTTTCATTTTACATATTTATAAATAATTGAACAGGGCATTCATATACTCGTGCCATCCGAAAGTGCTTACTTGAACGCCTAGCGTGTTCATATGATCACGGGGTACCCCAACGAAACCGTTTACGTCACGAACTCAAAATTTCCCATACATGACCTTCACACCTAAATAAGCAAATATTACCAATTTCACCAAAATTGAAAACAAAAAATAATTCCGGCGTTAGTGGGTTAAGTCTACCTCCCGCTGCTCTTACTACCCGCTTTCAAATAAAATTTGGTAACTTGCTGTGCTAAAATTTGGTGTTCCTGTGATGACATTCGATCCTGCCACAAAAATAAAAATTGGTCTTCATTTGTGCTTCGCATCAGGATTTAAATCAACTTCACTTCCGCCTGTGTATTCTGGCGTTATCGCGGAAAGTTCGAATTCAACAAATAAATTATATTGTGATTTCGGTTGCAATTGTAATTCATTGTGCTGTTAAATTAAAGTTCACTGGGTGCTAAAATAAATTAATAAGGTGACAGAAAATTCGTTAGTAAGTTTTACAGAGGTATCTTTAGTTAATTACGTTATTACATTCTTATCTTAATTGAATACTTTGTTCAGCTATATATTACCATCTAATCTAACCCCCAACACACACGGCGCGGTGGCTCAGTGGTAGAGCGTTCACCTCCGGTGCTTGGGGTCCCTGGTTCGATCCCAGCTCGCGCCGTGTGGACTTTGTGGTGGACAAACACCGTGCTCGTGGGTTTTCTCGGGTCGTCCCTCTCTGCAGCTGGCCAAATCTCAAACTTGTTTCCAATTATGTTCCCTGACAGTGACATAGCTAAGGAAACCGCAATCGGCAAAGCAAAAATGGGATATTGTCTAGTTTATGGTTTAGCACAGTATATCTTAAAACAAACAATAAGCGATGCATCTGGTAGTGATTGTTTTTGTATTTCTTTTGATGAAAACCTAAATAAAATAAGCCAAGCTCAACAAATGGACCTTGTGATCAGATTTTGGAGTAAGAATGAAGAGAAGGTTGTTAGCAAATAGTTTGGATCGTCATTTTTAGGACACTCAACAGTAGCCGATCTGTTAGTCGCGTTCAAAGTAAAACTTCAGTTCTTTGACTTAAGACATCTTCTGCACGTCTCAATGGATGGACCGAATGTTAATGTTAAGTTTCTCCGGGAACTTAAAGAAGAATTGTGTCAAGAGTTAGATGGGAGTCCAGTTATCCGAGAATTTGGTACATGTGGCCTACACAATGTGAATAATTCTTTCAAAACTGCAATGAAATCTACCGAGTGGAATATCGTAATTTTGAAGAGCTATATATAATGTATTTAAGAACGTACTCGCAAGAAGAGCAAATTTTCATTGAAACATATTGGATCTTTTGATCCAAAAACGATGAACCAAACGTATAATTATTTTAAATTGGAAGTCTAAATGCAAAGCTTCACCTTCAGAGTTCGAGATATGAGTTTGTTAGTATATTAGTAGCAACCCTAAATTACCCTTCTTTAGGGCGAAGTTTTTAAAAATCAATTCTTAGTAGCACCGAATGTCACTAATTTCCGTCCGAATTTCAGTACTAATTTTACCAGTTTTGCCGGTGCGTGATCGGTCAGTGAGTTATAAGAACTTTGTTTGTATATATTAAAATAATGCAAATAATTGTCAATTATGTTTAACTTTTGGAATCGGTAGCATTCACATATATGTCAACTGCTGTTGAGAGTCAAACAAATGTGTACAAATCCTGAAGGAATCAAGCAAAATTTTGGGAGATGGCGGGCTCTCTGAGTTCCCCATGATCGGCGGCAAGGCATACAAGCTATTTCATGTGTTTTATTTATATATTTGCATAAATAAACAGGTTAAATAGTTGCATTCGATGTTTATGCTTCAGCCTGCACTTAATATCCTTACTTAGCAAAGATTATAAACCATTCAATCTTAACTGATAACTCAAAACTACATTTTTTTTAGATTTAATGCTTCTAATTCAACTTAAATAGAGTTACCGTTGCAGTAAACTTTAAAATCTTACTCAATTATTCATTTTCCTAATTACAGGTTGGACACTTCCTCTGTTGACATGTGTCTTCATTTTGATGGCAGTGACAAGACCATCAATGGACTTAAAATGCCCACCTGTTACAAGGATTCGTTATCTGCTGCATATTCCACTGTAGCTAAACGAGATTCAAATATAAATATGAAATGTTGGAAAGGCAGTAATGCGTTTTGTTGCAAAGTAGCTGTAGAAATGAAACCAAGCTGTAAATGCAAGAAGAGATTAAGAAGCTTCAGTCTACAGCTCAAAAATTATTATAGACTAGATAAGGAATTTCGTTCTGAAGTGGATGAAGTTCTTGTAGCAAATGAACGCAGATTTACTTAAGACCTTTTGCTTCAAAATGCACAGAGTGATAATGAATTAGAGGTCCAAAATTTCAATTAACAATGTCGGGAGAATACTCTTGACGAAGAGGAGCCATATAGAAACGCAAATCAACACAGTATTACAGATACTAGTGAACTAGACTGGACATGTGTTTAAAAAAAGAGGTAAATTAACACTAAAAGTAGTTAAGGTAAATAGAAAAGAGGTTTTAGATAGTTATTGTAGTAGCTTTAGCTTTTTACTTTCCAGCAGGGAGTGGATGGAAATTGCACCAACTGTTAATGATGATAACACTAAACGTCCAGTGTTCCAGAAAGGTTGGACAGATTTATTTTATTATAAATTTAATACTGTTAACAAGGGCTGTATTTTGAAGTTTCTTTATCATAGAACTAGGATTTCAGTCAAAATACTTCTGTATTGCCTATGCAAAGTGCATACAGAAAGGTTGTCGGACATATCAGTTCATAATCAGAGAAGATCCAGTTAATTCTGTACAAATTAAAGTTCATGTAATTGGTTTTCGGAATGTTATTCATGACAAGAATATTATATGTAAACGTTTTGTACGGGGGGAAGCTCAGAAAAGAATTAGGGAAACAATGTAACATTGACAGTTCTACAAAAGTACGAGAAAAGCTGTTTGGAACTGAAGATGGTACGTCGGTGGAAATTGGAAATCTTATCCCACGTCCATCGAAACATGTCTTGAAAAGATTGAGTCACGAATTCAACGTAAAAGGTGATAAAGATTGCTTTTTTGATGTAGAAACATGTAGGGATTTAGAATTTAGATATCTGGGCTGTCGGCATGTAAGGCCATTTAGTCCTTCACGTTTTCAGGGATGACGTCCCTCGGCGAGCACGCAATCCGGGGAAAGGAAGGGAATGAAGGAAGGAATCGGCCTGGGACCTATAAGTCAGGTACTATCCAGGCATTTGCCTGGTGTGAATGAGGAAAGCCAAGAAAATCTCATTCGGGGTGGCTTGCCTGAAAAGGTGTTTTCTTTTTACACTTTTTCGACCGACTGCCCGCAACGGGAAACATGGAGGAAACAAAGATAATGGAATAACTTACAAAAGAGAAAGAAGTTATTTACCTTTCAAAATCCAGTTATATATTAACCAACAAATTTGTATGTTTGCTAAGGAGTGTGACCCAAAAATATTATGTGCCAATTCCACAGGATCTATTGTATCCAAACCAAATTGGTATACTAGTAAACGTGTATATTAATATACTGTTGCCTCTCAAGCAGTTACTGAAGAATTGTAAATTTCCCTAGCTGAATATACTTCAAGAAACCATATGGTGCATCACTAACTCACTTCTTTCCTAATGTTCGTCTAAAGTATTCCTTGAAATCCACACAAGAAATTTCGTTAATAGAAATAGATTTGTTTTGCTTTAGTTTTGCATACGGTTTAATGTTACGGGAATTTATTTAAATGTTTTCTCAATGATACAGGTTGAATGAAGAAAATAACTTTAAATCAGTACAAAACCAGACAACGGCTTCTATTTTCTAATATTTCTTCATTGAAATGTATGGATCATTAAATTTATGTTACTTTGAAAAGCGTTGTTGTATAGCGGAACATTGGAGTACAGAAAACTACATTTCCAACCACACGTTACCTGAGTTTCTTTTGAGGGAACAAGCCGTAAACGAATTTTCTAGAAGGGAATTTTTCCTATTCCTTTACAGATTTCAGTTTGTTATGTTTGGTGGCCCGCCTTATGTCATTAAGAGCGTCAGAATGTCTTATATACATAGCTTAGGTCACCACGATTTCAGACATAGTCGATACTATCAATTAAATTTGTGGCGACTACAAACTTTTTACTTATAGTGTGAAACTGTCCGATAAGGGATAATATTTTGAGGAAATTTACACTTAATGACGTCTACCTGCATAGGTACTCTGCCAAAGTGTGTGTGAAAGTATTGGAAAATGATAAATAACCTGATGTGAGGGGTTCACGTTGGTTAATTATGGATGTATTCTGTTGTATTATTGAAAGAAAAAAGAAACTGTGAATTGATGACTAGACAAACGAGACAATATGTTTTTTCTCTTTACCTGGAAACGGAATATCCCTTTTCATTGTTTGTACAATAACATTTATTCCTACCTAAGCGGCTTACAAACGAAAATAAAAAAAATATTTACCCTATATCTCTCCTATAACGTTAATAACAAAATATATGTAAATCGATTGCATGTGCATTATGAATATCTTACCTCACTACCATAGTGTGGTTAAGTTCTGGTTATCTCTTGTAGTCTAAAAACTTCTGTTTTGTGCGTGTTTTGTGTTTTCAAGTGGGGATATCAAAAAACAACGTAAGTTTTTACATTATTATAATTAACAAGTACTTTGATATATTTTTAATAACAATAGTTTACAAAGTTTGAAAAATTGTTTTAATGACAGGAAATTCAAAACACGTATTGTCATGGAAATAACAGAGGGGAGCTAGGACCGAATTCCCAAACCGCAGAAGACTACATTGAGCCACAGTGAGTACGATTATTTTAAATTTATTATTTACGATTACAATTATCCTTTCCTTCAAAGGGCTTGCCGCATTGTTTAATCATGATATGTGATATCTAATGTTTAATCATTGAGCTTGAAGCTTTAGGCGTTACTAAGACAATTTTACACTTCCACTTTCTATTGCCAGACCGCCCCTTTATTGTTCGGACTGACGCCTACGGCATTTGCTATCTAAGAAATAATGAGGTGCTAAATTCTCGTCTTATGCGCTGGGCCATCCGTTTACAACCTTATCAGTTTACGATAGTTCTCTAATTTTATCGTCCTCTCTTTGCACTGTCCTTATATCTATCTTGGGACACAACACTAGGTTGCACACGTCTTCACAATCTTCTTCTTGACTAAATTTGGAGGGTAACTCATCCTTCAACGGACACCTTGACAAGATATCTGCGGTAACGTTATTGCGGCCTTTTACATGTTCAAATACAAAAGAAGAAAGATAACCCTACTGACCGTGCTCTAAAACCCTATGTCGTAGTTGACGGTGTTCTATATCGAGCCATGAACAAAGGAAACTAGTGATACCTGAAAAGGCTATCCCCGACATCTTACAAGAGGCCCATTCGTCTACGCTGTGGAGGTCACACGGGATTCTCTCGCACGTACTCTAAAGTAAACGAACGTTACTACTTTCCCAACATGGGAAAAATAGTTAAGGAATATGTCCGCTCTTGTGACGAATGTCAAAGGGTGAACATCCCTCGAGAAAAGAAACAAGGTTTTCTTCACCCATTACCTGTAAAAGAGGAAATATTCTCCCGTTACATGGTAGTGCAGGCTACAGTTATATCCTGGTTATGGTAGAATATCTTAGCCATTTCGTAATAATAGTACCGCTGCAAAACGTGAAAGCTCCTACAGTGGCTAGGGCCATCTTGGATGAGTTAATCACTCGTTTTGGACCCCCAAAAGAGATATTAACAGATAGGGGAACTAATTTTCTAGCAGCAATAACGGCCGAACTAAATGACTTATTTGACATTAAACATGTTCGAACTGCAGCATTCAAACCGTCAACCAACGGGCTATGTGAACAATTTTATTCTGTCATTGCAAATTTTTTAAGTACACGGCTAAGCAGCCTCCAAGTGGGCGGAGTATCTCCGATTGTATGCATACGCCTATAATGTATCAACCTCCCCTATTAGAAAATACTCCCCATACGAGATTGTCTTTGGTCAAAAGGCAAGATTCCCCACTCAGTTGGACACCCAGTATGAATTTACAAAAATACAGGAACATCAGAAACAACTAAAGTTAATCCGTAAGCTCGCTCAGCAGGCCATGACACAAGTACAGCAACAGACTAAATTACAAGTTGATCGCACTAGACAGCCTATTAAGCTAAAAGCTGGTGACTTAGTATTGTGAGAGACTACCTGCGAAAGAAGGATGTTTCACCTAAATTGACACCAAAGTTTATGGGACCGTATTGCCTTAGAAGCATTTTACCAACAAATGCCTGTAAAATTGAATTCGTAGCTGATCCCAGCCACACTCAGATTGTATGAATGAATGAATGTATGGGGGGTTAATGGGGACGTCAGCAACGAGGCTATATGTCCCCGTCACGATTAACACGGTTGCTCTGGACTAAAAAATTTAAAGAGAAACGTTAAAATACTAAGGCGCAATAAACAAAAGTGCTGCTAAATAAAAGAAGAAAATCAAAAGAGAAAATAAAATAATAAATAAGCTAAAACAGATAACAATAACAATATATCGAAACAATAAAAACTAACAGCAATAAAAACCAATAACACATTAAAATAGCTCAGAGAACGTGAGCAACCCCACAAGCTGTAACAAAGTCAAGTACCCGGCGAACTACATCACGTGAATCCCCCAAAGCGCGGGTAAGAACAGAAGGCAATCCGGAACGTTCTCTGAGAGCTAAGTATTCAGGACATTCAACAAGAATGTGCTGAATACTCAGCGGGACTATACACTCCTCACAGTACGGACGGTTCAATCTCCGAAGCAAGTAGCCATGCGTCAGATGAGAGTGTCCGATACGCAGGCGCGCCAGGAGCACTTCATCTCGACGACGATGGCATGAGGACGTACGCCATTCTCCTAGGAGGGGCTTGACTGCATGTAACTTATTCTCAATGGCCTGGTCCCAATCGGCTTGCCAGTGAGAGCGCATCAATATGTGAAACAACGACTGAAGATCGGAGCAAGGAAGGCTATGCTCCAGTGCTACCCCGGCCAAGGCGGCGTTCTTGGCAGCTGTGTCAGCACGATCGTTTCCCCGGATGCCGACATGACCCGGCACCCAGCAGACAACGACGACACAACGCTGTTGCTGCAATTGATGGCATCTCACAAGAATGTCCTGCACAAGAGAGTTCATACTAAAGACATTCTGTATACTCAGAACCACGCTCTGAGAATCGGTACAGACAAGCACACGACGTAATGAAAGGGTGAGAGCATGGTCCAAGGCAAGCTTAAGTGCAGTCAATTCAGCAGTGAACACGGAACACAGGCGATGCATATTCAATTCTGAGCTGCCCTCGTCGGTTACAAAGGCACAGCCTACAGAATCCCCATCCTTAGAACCGTCCGTAAAAAACACACTAAAATCGGGGTACTGATCTAACAGTGCGGCAAACACTTGCTGGTACACCTGGGAACTAGTTTTCTGTTTCGAATGCAGAGACAAACGTAAATCATGCCGAGGTAGACGAAGCAGCCACGGTGGAATAGCACAAAAGCGAACCAACGAAAGAGAGGGCCACACGAAATCGTCGGCAAGAAAGCTCTCGCACGCACGGATGTACCATGGACGTGTAGAGCGAGGACGTGCAGCATAGCGCTCGTATATCCGACCACCACGGAGACATGGTCTACACGGGTGGTCTGGAATACAACGCACATGCGCAGAATAATTAAGGAGTAGTCTATTGCGACGATATACTAACGAAGGTTCATTGGCTTCAGCATACAGGCTGGTGACGGGACTAGTTCGGTAGGCGCCAGTAGCAATACGAATACCCAGGTGGTGCACTGTGTCAAGTTGCCGTAACAGAGAAGCACGAGCAGAACCATAGACAATACAGCCATAGTCTAACTTGGACCGAATTAGACTACGGTACAAACGAAGTAGAACAGTACGATCAGCACCCCACGTGCGGTGGGAAAGGACACGAAGGAGATTTAGAGCTCGAAGACAAGAGTATTTAAGATTCCGTACATGTGGTGCCCACGACAATCGACGGTCAAACACCAGACCCAAGAAACGGACTGTATCAACGAATGACAAACGGGTGCCATCGAGGTACAAGTCCGGGTCAACAACGCACGTACGCTACCGGCAGAAATGAGCACATTGGGATTTCCCGGTAGAAAAGCGAAATCCAGTCTCATTCGACCAGCGAACAAGACGATTCAGAGTCAGTTGAAGCTGTCGAGAGCGACAGAAAATGAGAAGATCGTCAACATAAAGCAAACCAGACACAGGAGCCCGGATCTGCGAAAGAACGCTGTTGACTGCCACAGCAAACAACGTGACACTAAGAACACTGCCATGTGGAACACCATTTTCTTGTACAAAGCGCTCTGAAAGAGTAGAGCCCACTGTTACCTTATGCTCAGCATAACGTAACATGGCCCGGTGCTTTTGAGCACCTTGTATATTGGCAGGGAAATTTTAAATTTTATTTAGAATGTAAGAGAAACTTTTATTTTATGATAGGAAAACCGTAGGTCGAAGATTTTGTGTAATTTTAGTAAAACAAATCGTTTCAATGGATATTATATGAAGATTACATGATTATTAATTATAGGTTGTATATTTTACGTATTTATCCAAGAATATATCATTATTTTAGACAAATAAATGTATATTCCAGCTTTTTCAAGGGTTTTCAGTTTATTTCTATTCATATTTCGGCATAGGGAATCTTCACAAGAAAGCTAAAAATTTATTTCGTAAAATCTTCTTCAAAATTCCAAATTAAGAAAGTCAGCCATAATTTCTTCTTGGTGCATCTCTTTGTTTCGATGTAAATTATTTGATTGGATAATCCACAATCACAGCTGCGGCTGAGATTTCGGTTTTCCTTGATCTTCACACAGAAGCCTATCATCCGATAGTTACGTCACGATTATCTTCCAATTAGGGATCATCTTCATGTAATTCTTTGTCTTACGGCGTCAGCCATTTCAGGAGACAGACGTGCAGTGTTTAGCGTCTGCAGAAATTGTGGAATAATTTGTGGTTACGTTAAACTGTGATAAATTCTTCGTTTTGGCGAATATTGGAAATTGTCAGCAGAGATAAACGTGCTGTGTTTGGTGTTTTCAACAAAATTATTAATCCAGTAATATTCCAATTGTGAAGTGATTTCGTATTTCATAAGGGATACTAGCATGGTAGATGTCTGGTGTTACGGAATGAGCTCCTTGGCAAATTTTACGTTCTCGGTCAGCCAGAGAACATAGGAGAAGCCAGAGGAGACGGTGACGGAGAGGAAACATTGAGTCGTTGTGCAGGCATCGAGGAAGAAGAAGTCAAGCGACGCTCGATGGGTTTTTCCGGATAGGTGCTGCAGGAGTTGGTATCCTAAACTGTTTTGAGACCACAATTTAAGAGTTTCCCAGAAAACTCAAGTGGAGAAAGGCGTCAGGAAATTTTTTTTATATATATCAGTTCAGTCTCTGTTTAAGAAGCGGATTCAAGTAAGAACCAGTGAAAGTGAAACTCACTCCAGGTATTTGGCATCTTTAACTTTTCCTTGTCTCGAGAAAACAGATATGTGTGAATATATTTTTCTGGTGTACGTGTAAAATCCATAACATGAAGTGTTAAGTGCGTAAAGTTTCCCTCAACGCCGCACACATACAGATTCGGGCAATGTGACGTCGTGATTTCATTCGATGGGGGGGAAAAGAAAGCTAGAATCTCAGCACAGAGCGATTGTCGTAACCTCAAGAAAATGTGTGTACCACACACATTTTCCCCCAGTGAAGAAAAGATGTTTTAGATTCCCCAAAAATCTTGAAAGTATTCATTTTCGGTAACACTGCTCGGAATTAAGTTTTATTTATTTTGGCATGTTTCTTTGGTTTTGAAACAAAATGATTCTAAACGTTGATTTTTTGTAAGTAAGTGTCAGATTCACGGCTACAGTTAAGTGCAAGGGTACATGAATTTTGCGTACCGGTAACTGAAAACTTTCGGCAATAGGCTAAACCTTCGTAATATTTTAAATCTGATACCCATCAAGTTTAGAAATTGCAGTTTTTTTTATAATTACTAGTAAATACCTTTTTCTTCTTTTTTTTAAGAAAACTTAAAATATTCAGAGCGACACTAATGCAAATAACCACTGCGTCTTCGGTATGAATGTGGTAGCGAAACAAAACAAAATATAAATGCAAAATAAGGATGGTGCTTTATGAAATACATGTGTGATTTTTTTTTATATATATATATTCTTGTTTAGGTTAAGTTAGTATAGTTAGAATAGGGATTTAGGTTTAAGTATGTCAATATGTAAGTGAATGTTTACCTGTGCTAGATTGTTTAGTGGGTCCGAGCTGTAAGAGAGGTCGCGAAGAGCGTAAATCCTCTATGCCGGCCACAATCTCTATGCACAGAGAAGTTTAAGCACCAAAGAATATATGTAAACAAAAGTGAAAATCGCTAACCACAACAGTAGGCAGTGAAGCATTATTTTCAGTAGTGTATTGTATTTCTATTGTGTCCTTTTATTTTTTTTTTTTTGCGTGTCGATTCAATGTCAACGTTTATGAAAGGCAAGAATATTAAATGAATATTAAAGAATATGAATATTTTGGGAATATGAGCGAAAGTAAAGAATGTTTTGGCTCTGAAAGATATAGAAATCGATCATATTTCTTAGATGGGTATGTCAGTTTAATGTAAAGATTTTCCTGTTATCGAATATTTTGTCCGACACTACATTCATGAATATTTTAAAGAATAAAACTTACTAGCCGTGAAAACATCTTTCTTTTCGTATACAAAATCTAATTGTCTTGTAATTTTAAGAAGTGATAGAAATATGGAGTTGATGTTTTTGGTATGCATGCGAAGCATGATCAAAACAAAGAGCAGTATGTACAGAATAAGTTTACTGGGGAAATGAAATAGCTGTGAAATTCAGGGAAGAGACTTTCCTTAGTGTGACCGAGTTGAAAACAACCGAATCTGTATAAAATTTCTCATTTTATCAGTTTCTATCAAAATCTCAGTTTGGATTTTTTTTTTAAGTTACAAAATTCTGTTTCAAGATATTTTTTTTTTAATTCAGATAGGGCTTTCACAGACAACATTAAGATCTTCATTGTGCTCATTGCCAGCTCCACTCGTAGGTCGATGTCCTGTGTCTGTAGTCGTGGTTCACAACCTATTTCCGGATGGGATGTGGATGATGAACTGCAGGCCTGGATATCGGACTGTGAGTCGAGACGGAAGAGAGTTTGGAAGCTTTATATTTCGGGCCAGATTTGAGTTCTATTTTCCGTAGATGATTGGCTTGGTGAGTGTATCAGTGACTGTTGATGACGAGCCCATACGGGCCCAGTAGGTTCGGTGTCACTAGTCAGTGATACATTCAACATAGCATGTAATCTCAAGGAAAGGGAACATCATACAAAAACACAGTATTCAATTAATTCATTTATTTATTTTACATTTTACTTTTTTTTTTGAAAGTAAAATGGCGACCCATTATCCAGGATTTCTGTTGTTTCAATCCTACGCGAGCGCTAAGAAAAAAAAACAATCACAGCAGAGTATTTGTAATGGGGATCATTATGACAATCGCTGCATTGAATGAATCATGGTCACTTCTGGATCTGTATGTGCGTGATGTTGTGGGAAACAAACTTAATGAAAGTGAAAATGTCTGTGGGTAGCAGATCGAGTAACGAATCTCGTCATCCGAACGAATATATAAGCTGTAGTGACGAAATTGCAGGGTTCAGTGTTTATTGTGACAGTTGCTTTAGATGGGTACATGCCCAATGTTAAGGTTTGTCGGAGGAACAAGTGCAGGAGTTAGACAAGAGTAGTGAGCCGTGGTTATGTAAGCCTTGCCTGGCGAAACAGGTGACAGTGTTGCCACTTCCGAAATCATCGGAAACCGAGAGTGAGGAAGGTGAACGTGTAACGCGGGATAGCCCGAACGATTCTGACAAGGAGGAAGGAAGTCGAGGAAACGTAGCTTCCGGTTCAAATGTACAATTAACGGACTTTGCAGCCATGATGGAACGATTTAGTCAAACTTTAACTTTGACGTTAAACGAAAAATTTGAAAAGGTAGATAGTAAATTCCAGGATATTCATAGTAACTTTCAGGCGATGAGTAATCAGGTTGACCGTAAATTTCAGGATATGAATGAAAAATTCGATAATGTCAAATTCGAAATGTTACAAATGATTAATGAGAAAGTGGCTCGTGTAAACGAAGACGTAGAGGCTGTTAGGTCGGAAGTTCGCGATTTATATACCTCTGTTGGGAACTATCAGAATAAAATAGACGCGCGGGTAGATGCCGTTGAGGAAGGTCTCCGGTTATCGGTTGAGGCGCAGAATCGACGATGTGATGACTTGACTAAGGAGTTCTCACATCTCGAACTAAGTACCCAAATGTCGTGTCAGGCACTTGAAGCCAGGATTCAGACGTTGGAGGAGAAACAAAACCAAAGAAAAGATAAACGGTGTGGACGTAAACGAGCGCGAGACTTTGTTGTCGGTGATGGAATCGAGTCTGACGGGACCGAGTCAGACATCCAAGTGGATGTACCGGTCTCTTCAGTTGGGGAGACTCGTACTATTCCCACGGTGACTGTCTCTGTCTGTCAGCCGACCAACATTCACGGCACAAATGTCCTTCCTTTTGAATTATCCCCACGTACGTTGAACTTAAACAAGTCACATGCATTCTGTGTTGAGACAATAGGTTGTCAGGCGTCGTCCAGGAGGTCGAATCCATTGTTAGTTCCACCTCAGGTGTCAGGATCTTCCAATACTAGTTGTCGTTTGAACCATGTGGTGTCCTCTAGTAATGCAGCAGACATGACTCCTTCGTGCGCTGGAGTTCAGGAGGGAATGTGTGGTCACGCGGTGGTATCGATGCCAGACAACTTAACTTCTGGACAAAATTACCAACACTATTCTATTTTTGGTCAAAATCACTCGGGTGCAAAGAGCCCCGTCGTTGGCCACAATTCTCCCGTGAACCCCAGTAAAAGCGAGGAAGGCTTTGGTAAGCGAACTCTAAATTTAAGACTTTCTGAATTAAATCACTTACCTACATTTTCTGGTGAATATGGTTTGGCGAGATCATTTTTAGAAAATTTGGAACAAACTTTTAAGGTAATTTCGGCATCAGAACACGAACGTCTAACCTTGGTACCTTGTTGCTTAACAGCTGGGGCCAAGACATGGTTTCAGACTGTATGTCAAGACATTAATAGTTATGCGGATTTTGTGCGTCTGTTCCGGGAACACTATTTTTCGGCAAGGATGGAAAGGTTGCAAAAGAAGTTCATTCAGGGAATGAAGTATGATCGTGCGAAGTACAACCGATTGACGGACTTTGCATGGAAAATTGTAGCGGAATATTATGCGGTGGCACAACACCCGGATGAAACCGAACTTATTGAGATAGTCTTGGATTGTTTACCAGCTGGTGATGCCAAGTTGTTGAGGGCTGTTGAGCCGAAAAACATTCAACACCTTATGGTCAAAATAGCCGAGATAGAGGGACATCCAGAGCCTAGTGAACCGGTCACTGACAAGAAGTTTAGACGCTTTCAGGTGCGTCAGGCGAAAGTCGTCAGAAAGGCCGAAAAGTCAGGAAAACAAACCACCAAAGATACTTCGTCTCAGACGGAGGAAGACGAAGGCAAGAGGAAGGAAGGAAATTCCAATGGCAAAGGAGATGACCGATTTTCCAGAAACAGGGGTCGAAGAAGGAACTTTCAGTCTCGAAGACCCTGGCCCAATCAAGGAAGACCGAATTGGGTAAGAGATGGTAATGGAAATCGGAATGCTCCGTATGGGTACAACCAACGCTACTATCCAGCAGCGATGAGTTACGGGTATCCGCGGGGTACATCTCAGACATGCGCGCCAAACGCGATGAACTCAGCAGGAGCGCAAGCCTATCCGGGATACGCGCCGAATTTACTTCCTGGAGGGGGAGTGGCGGCTCCCACGTCCACTTCTTCCCCAGGAGTGAACATGGCGATGTCCACTGGATGGCCTCCGCAATATACGACATTCGTACCTACGATGGCTCAGCCACCGGAAACGAACGGGAATAGTTTGGGAAACGCATACCGCAGCCCTCATTAGGGGAGAGTGTGGACTGCGATGTGGATTCCTCAACTCCCCAGAAAGAACAAGATCGGTTAGCGAGTAGTCAAAATTCCAATTTGGTAACAACCTCGTTCGATTTTGATACCAACCCTCCAAATTCAAAATTCAATGTTTTGGCAGATTCCGAAAATCGGGAAACAAAATTGGGCACGCCTCTGTTCTCGATTCGTTTCGTGATCGACGAGAAGGAGTGTGACTCCAGTGCGGAGAAAGGTATTCTGTTAACTTATCCTTCACCTGCGTTAAGTTGTTCAGTTGGAAGTTTAACTTTAGTTTGCATTCTGGATTCTGGAGCGGACACGAATTTGTTGTCTGGAGACGTTTGGAGGAGAATCAAGGAGATTCATCCGTCAGCTAAACTTCGTCCAAAATCCAACATATCATTACGAGGTTTCGCAGGAGACGAATCTTTTCAAGTCAAGGGTTTTCAGATTCTAAATTTTACGATTCAAGGTTACGTTTTCGAGGTTCCAGTATATGTGATTCAGAAATTAAAGACAGATTGTATTCTAGGTTTTCCCTTTTTCATTCGGTATCATGTTCTTCTAAATTGCAAGTCGAAAGAAGTCTCTCTTGAGACTGATTCTGGACAGACCATTTCCATCAACATGGAACAGCAGCATTGTTGTCGAGTCACAGTTGCGGAAGTATCATCAGATAACGAGGAAGACTCTTTATACCAACCAGCTATTTCGAAAGAAGACATTCAAAATTTTGTTTCTCAGAGAACTGATTTAGATTCGGATTCTAGGAATCGTTTATTTTCTTTGTTAATCAGGTTTCGTTGTCTTTTTACAGAGAATCCCAGAGTCGTGAAGGTTGAGCCGTATAGAATACAGCTTTCGGACGACGTTCCCGTGGTAGGAAAGTTGTATCCTGTACCTGTTCACCTCCAGAAAGAATTCGAGCAAGTGCTGGACAAGTGGTTGAAACTTGGAATCATCATACAAGGTCCTTCACCTTACAGATGCCCGGTACAAATTGTGCGTAAGGCGTCTGGAGAGCTAAGGCCTGTAGTTGATTTGCGTGGTATCAATGAGCGTGTGATTGCACCAAAGATTCAAGTCGAACCGATCTCCGATCTAATCGCGCGAGTCAGTGGTGCAACCATTTTCACCTCGTTGGACTGTACGCAGTCATATCACAGTGTCCCGATCCATCCAGACTCTTACAAATATGTCAGTTTCATTTACAAAGGTCGTCAATATCAAATGACACGTCTAACCATGGGTTTGAAATCATCTCCAGCAGTTTTCCAATCAATCATGCATACTTTTTTTCGGCTTAGAACCTTTCAAAAATTTTCTCATTGTGTACCTTGATGACGTCCTTTGTTTTTCATCATCTATTGACGAACATTTTCAGCATTTGGAAAAGGTCTTTGAAACTCTTCGTTCGGCAAATCTTTCGCTCAATTTTCAAAAGTGTAATTTTCTTCAAGTACAAATTCCTTTTCTTGGCCACATTATTTCAGGATCATCAGTCAAAATTAATCCAAAAAGTAACGAGGCCATCCGTCACTTTCCTCTGCCGCGGACGAAGAAAGCTTTACGAAGATTTCTTGGTCTCGTGGGATGGCGAAAGCGACATTTCCCTGACTTTGCGGGATTAACAGCTCCATTTTATGATCTTCTGAAAAAGGATCGAAAGATTGAATACTCTCCGGAGATACTGGAAAAATTTGATCAGTTGAGAGAACTTTTAAGTAGTCCTCCCGCACTTGCGCAACCGGACTTCAATCTTGACTTTCATTTGTACAGCGATGCATCTGCGGAGTCGTTGGCCGGCTATGTGGCGCAATATCCCCCGGGACAGGATGATCCGGAGGTTATTGCGTATGCGAGTCGGCGAATAAAACCGCACGAGGCCTCGTTGTCAGTGTTCCAGTTGGAATTAGCTGCAGTTCTTTTCCTCTGCGAAAAATTTTCATACTTCATATTAGGTCGACGGACTACGGTCCATTGTGACAATGCAGCAGTCACATATGCTTTCAGTTTAAAGAATCTAGATGCTCGAACTACTCGTCTTCTGCTTAAGCTGCAACGCTTTGATCTTCAGTTCATTCACATCAAAGGCACGGACAATAAAATCGCAGACGTATTGAGTCGCTATCCTCCAGAGATTCCTCAGGCAGAAGAGGATCATTTTGTAAATTTCTTGACCGCGGAAGACACTGACTTCTTGAATGTCACGGAACTGAGGCGAGAACAGCGGAAAGATCCGTATTGTAGAAAATTACATACCATTTGGAAGGGTTGTCAAAACAATACTAGGGTACGTGTGGAGAATAATTTGGTTTATGTCCGAAATTCTCAAAATTCTGTTTGGTTGCTGGTCATTCCTTCCAGCTTAGTGAAAAATATTGTTTCGGCAATCCACAATAAAGGCCATTTTGGAGTAAAGCGATGTTTGTCGTTCGCTAAGGCCATGTTCCATTGGAGAGGTATGCGTGAGACTTTTACAAAGTATATTCAAGAGTGCCTTCTTTGTGCACGAACCAAGTACTCCTACAGGGTGATTAGAAAGGAGCCCTGTCATGTTGAGGCGTCTTCTTCCTTTGAGAAGCAATGCCTCGACCTGGTCGGGCCTCTTCCTAAGAGCCAGGGATATAAATATATCTTGTCCATCTTGGACGTCTACAGTCGTTTTGTGTGTTTCTTCCCTCTTCGGACGGCACACACAAGAGAGATTGTGGCGGTCCTGGAAAAGAGATATTATTATCAACTACCATACCCGAAGTATTTGGTGAGTGACCAAGGTCCGCAGTTCTTATCGGGCGTCTGGAAAGAGTTTTGTCAAAAACACCGGATAAAACATATACTTACCACGCCATACCATCCGGCTTCTCATGGCATTATCGAACGCAGACATCGTGACCTTCATCGCATTCTCCGCCTGTATTGCAGTGACAACCAGTCCAAATGGAGTAATTTTCTAAAGGCAGCCCAAGATTTGTGCAATCACTCTTGGTGTGATGCTCTCGGATGTACTCCAGCGGAGCGTTTCTTATCGTATTCAGCATCCAAGAGCTTCAAAGAAAACTTCATTTGGCCCAAAGAGACGGTGCAAGTAAAGGAAGACAAGAAATTTGTAGTTTCTATTCCGGCAGCAGAACCGAAGAAAGAAAGAAAGCTGCGGAAACAGCAAGACATCGTCACAGAAGGTCCTTTGGTGATGGTGAAAACTCACCATGTGTCGTCGATACCAAAAAAGGTATTCGCTAAGTTTATGCATACCTACGTCGGACCTTACAAAGTGGTATCTCTAACTCGAAATTCAGCGAGATTGCAAACTCTCAAGGGAGAAAACATAGGAGTTCAGAGTTTTGATAATCTGAAATTGTTTCGCTGTTCCGAAGAGAAAAGAAAGGAATTATTAGAAGGATGAAAAAAAAAGGAGAAAAGCTTAGTTTATAGGTTAAGGTTAGGTTAGGATTGATTAGAATGTATAGTTGTAATTAGAATTGAGAAAAAAAAGGATGTTTTGTCTTGTATAGTCTCCAGTAATTTAGTAGTAACAGAGAAAAAAAAACAACTTAAGAAGAACTCATAAGTTGAGATTTTTTTTTCTCCGAAGCTCCCGGAGGATGTTACCTTATGCTCAGCATAACGTAACATGGCCCGGTGCTTTTGAGCACCTTGTATATTGGCAGGGAAATTTTAAATTTTATTTAGAATGTAAGAGAAACTTTTATTTTATGATAGGAAAACCGTAGGTCGAAGATTTTGTGTAATTTTAGTAAAACAAATCGTTTCAATGGATATTATATGAAGATTACATGATTATTAATTATAGGTTGTATATTTTACGTATTTATCCAAGAATATATCATTATTTTAGACAAATAAATGTATATTCCAGCTTTTTCAAGGGTTTTCAGTTTATTTCTATTCATATTTCGGCATAGGGAATCTTCACAAGAAAGCTAAAAATTTATTTCGTAAAATCTTCTTCAAAATTCCAAATTAAGAAAGTCAGCCATAATTTCTTCTTGGTGCATCTCTTTGTTTCGATGTAAATTATTTGATTGGATAATCCACAATCACAGCTGCGGCTGAGATTTCGGTTTTCCTTGATCTTCACACAGAAGCCTATCATCCGATAGTTACGTCACGATTATCTTCCAATTAGGGATCATCTTCATGTAATTCTTTGTCTTACGGCGTCAGCCATTTCAGGAGACAGACGTGCAGTGTTTAGCGTCTGCAGAAATTGTGGAATAATTTGTGGTTACGTTAAACTGTGATAAATTCTTCGTTTTGGCGAATATTGGAAATTGTCAGCAGAGATAAACGTGCTGTGTTTGGTGTTTTCAACAAAATTATTAATCCAGTAATATTCCAATTGTGAAGTGATTTCGTATTTCATAAGGGATACTAGCATGGTAGATGTCTGGTGTTACGGAATGAGCTCCTTGGCAAATTTTACGTTCTCGGTCAGCCAGAGAACATAGGAGAAGCCAGAGGAGACGGTGACGGAGAGGAAACATTGAGTCGTTGTGCAGGCATCGAGGAAGAAGAAGTCAAGCGACGCTCGATGGGTTTTTCCGGATAGGTGCTGCAGGAGTTGGTATCCTAAACTGTTTTGAGACCACAATTTAAGAGTTTCCCAGAAAACTCAAGTGGAGAAAGGCGTCAGGAATTTTTTTTTATATATATCAGTTCAGTCTCTGTTTAAGAAGAGGATTCAAGTAAGTAAGAACCAGTGAAAGTGAAACTCACTCCAGGTATTTGGCATCTTTAACTTTTCCTTGTCTCGAGAAAACAGATATGTGTGAATATATTTTTCTGGTGTACGTGTAAAATCCATAACATGAAGTGTTAAGTGCGTAAAGTTTCCCTCAACGCCGCACACATACAGATTCGGGCAATGTGACGTCGTGATTTCATTCGATGGGGGGGGAAAAGAAAGCTAGAATCTCAGCACAGAGCGATTGTCGTAACCTCAAGAAAATGTGTGTACCACACACATTTTCCCCCAGTGAAGAAAAGATGTTTTAGATTCCCCAAAAATCTTGAAAGTATTCATTTTCGGTAACACTGCTCGGAATTAAGTTTTATTTATTTTGGCATGTTTCTTTGGTTTTGAAACAAAATGATTCTAAACGTTGATTTTTTGTAAGTAAGTGTCAGATTCACGGCTACAGTTAAGTGCAAGGGTACATGAATTTTGCGTACCGGTAACTGAAAACTTTCGGCAATAGGCTAAACCTTCGTAATATTTTAAATCTGATACCCATCAAGTTTAGAAATTGTAGTTTTTTTTTATAATTACTAGTAAATACCTTTCTCTTCTTTTTTTTAAGAAAACTTAAAATATTCAGAGCGACACTAATGCAAATAACCACTGCGTCTTCGGTATGAATGTGGTAGCGAAACAAAACAAAATATAAATGCAAAATAAGGATGGTGCTTTATGAAATACATGTGTGATTTTTTTTTATATATATATATATTCTTGTTTAGGTTAAGTTAGTATAGTTAGAATAGGGATTTAGGTTTAAGTATGTCAATATGTAAGTGAATGTTTACCTGTGCTAGATTGTTTAGTGGGTCCGAGCTGTAAGAGAGGTCGCGAAGAGCGTAAATCCTCTATGCCGGCCACAATCTCTATGCACAGAGAAGTTTAAGCACCAAAGAATATATGTAAACAAAAGTGAAAATCGCTAACCACAACAGTAGGCAGTGAAGCATTATTTTCAGTAGTGTATTGTATTTCTATTGTGTCCTTTTATTTTTTTTTTGCGTGTCGATTCAATGTCAACGTTTATGAAAGGCAAGAATATTAAATGAATATTAAAGAATATGAATATTTTGGGAATATGAGCGAAAGTAAAGAATGTTTTGGCTCTGAAAGATATAGAAATCGATCATATTTCTTAGATGGGTATGTCAGTTTAATGTAAAGATTTTCCTGTTATCGAATATTTTGTCCGACACTACATTCATGAATATTTTAAAGAATAAAACTTACTAGCCGTGAAAACATCTTTCTTTTCGTATACAAAATCTAATTGTCTTGTAATTTTAAGAAGTGATAGAAATATGGAGTTGATGTTTTTGGTATGCATGCGAAGCATGATCAAAACAAAGAGCAGTATGTACAGAATAAGTTTACTGGGGAAATGAAATAGCTGTGAAATTCAGGGAAGAGACTTTCCTTAGTGTGACCGAGTTGAAAACAACCGAATCTGTATAAAATTTCTCATTTTATCAGTTTCTATCAAAATCTCAGTTTGGATTTTTTTTTTAAGTTACAAAATTCTGTTTCAAGATATTTTTTTTTTAATTCAGATAGGGCTTTCACAGACAACATTAAGATCTTCATTGTGCTCATTGCCAGCTCCACTCGTAGGTCGATGTCCTGTGTCTGTAGTCGTGGTTCACAACCTATTTCCGGATGGGATGTGGATGATGAACTGCAGGCCTGGATATCGGACTGTGAGTCGAGACGGAAGAGAGTTTGGAAGCTTTATATTTCGGGCCAGATTTGAGTTCTATTTTCCGTAGATGATTGGCTTGGTGAGTGTATCAGTGACTGTTGATGACGAGCCCATACGGGCCCAGTAGGTTCGGTGTCACTAGTCAGTGATACATTCAACATAGCATGTAATCTCAAGGAAAGGGAACATCATACAAAAACACAGTAGTCAATTGCAACTTTTATTTATTTATTTATTTAATATTTTTTGTAAAGTAAAACCACACGCACTCTAAAGTGTCGCTCGTGAAGAAAATTCGAAATAAAGTGGGCCATATGCCCACGAAGACCCCAGTCATATAATTGTTTTAGGATTCCGTAACGCCATGTGGTGTCATACGCCTTCTCTAAGTCGAAGAATATAGCTACAAGATGTTCGCCGTGGAGAAAGGCGTCTTGAATTTCACCCTCAAGATAGGCGAGATTGTCCGTAGTGGAGCGGAAACGACGAAATCCACTTTGATATTTGCTCAAAAGGGAATTTGATTCCAAATACCACACCAGGCGCTTGTTGACCATGCGCTCAAACAACTTACAGACGCAGCTCGTGAGAGCAATGGGTCTGTAGCTCGTGGAGCTAGTTGCGACTTTGGCTGGCTTCAAGATAGGAAGAACGAGTGCCTCACGCCAACCTGGTGGAAAAAACTCCTCGACTCAGAGGCGATTATACAGTTGCAAGAGAGCAACCTGTGTATTGCGAGGGAGGTTGCGCAACATTTCGTAGTGTATACAATCAAGCCCTGGAGCAGTATTGGATGATTCACGAAGAGCAGAATTGAATTCATCAAGGGTGAAAGGAGCATTGTAGGCTTCGCTGCTGGCGGTACGGAAGTTTAACGGTGTCCGCTCTAAACGGGCCCTAAGGGGAATCAACGCAGGAGGATAATGTGCAGCCTCAGAGATAGAAGCAAAATACTGGCCTAAAGTGTTAGCTATCTCCAAAGGGTGAGTAACTAAGACACCATTCACTGTTAAAGCAGGAACATCAACAGGAGGAGAATTGCCAGTAAGAGAACGGACCGGACGCCACACAGTGGACATCGCTGTGCGACTATTGATGGACGAAACGTAATTCATCCAGCTTTGGCGCTTCGGAAGCCTGATAAGACGTCTAGCTCGAGCACGTAGAATGCGGAACTGCTGAAGATTGTCGTCAGTTGGATGACGAATAAAAGTGGCAAGAGCGTGCCGACGAGCCAGGATAGCCTCACGGATTACCGCAGACCACCATGGAACACGCCGGCGGGAAACGTCGCCACCGCATTCTGGAATGGAAGCATGAGCAGCATGAAGAACAGTCTGCTCAAATGCCTCTGCCACAACAGCTACAGGGAGATCATCACGACAATGAAACTCACTGAGCTCACAGAATTTACGCCAGTCAGCACGCTTCAAATTGAAGCGGCGGAGAGGAAAAGGAGGAGTAATAGGGAGACCTTCAACAAACAACGGGAAGTGATCACTGCCACAAAGATCGGGATGCACCCGCCATGTCAAAGAGGTCAAGAGACCAGCACTGCACATGGAGAGGTCGATACAAGAATATGTCCCATGGGCAGTGGAAAAATGAGTAGGACTGCCATCGTTTAGGATGAGCAAGCCACTTTCCTCAAGAAATTCCGTTATCTGACGGCCACGACCGTCAGTGCGGACAGAGCCCCACAAGCGATGATAGGCATTAAGGTCTCCTACAAGCAAGACTGGCGGCTCGAGCTGATGAAAGAGCTGAAGCAGATCGGCGGTGCTAAAGGCTTCTGAATGAGGAATGTACAATGAACAAACTGTAAGCGGGCGAGAGAAGTATACTCGCACCGCAACTGCTTGCAGGCGGGAGACTAGGTGAATCTCCCGAGAATGAAAAGAATCAGAGACGCATACGGCCACGCCGCCAGCAGCGTGACCAGCATCTGACTTATCACATCTGTACATAGTGTACCCAGAAAGAAGGAAGGACTGGGTAGGCTTAAAATGCGTTTCTTGCAAGCAGACAGCAACTGGCGAGTGGTCGGAGACCAGTTGTATCAATTCCTCACGATGACTACCGAAGCCATTCAAATTCCACTGGAGAAGCGCCATACTGGAAGATGTCAACGTTTAAGGCGAACCTTCCCACGAGGACCAATAACAGCCCACTCAGAATCCATCAGTTCGTCCTCCACCATATCAGATTTCAGAGAAACTGCAGGTGGCTTACGAACTGGGGTAGACTTTTTTCTCTTTGGAGTGAGAACCGTCTCATTCAGCCGGCGAATATGTTGACTTAGTTTCAGGCCAGCGATATAAGGTGATCGGCGTTGGGCTGGAGTACGCCGAAGACCACCACTAACAGAAACCCGTGGGGTTCGGGGAAGTTCGCTAGTCGTCGCAACTGGGGTCTTGGGTTCGTCACAACTAGGCTCTGGTACAAAGTCGGTTTGTGTGGAAACGTCGGACGTCTGGGTTCCTACAGATTTCTTAGAACTTGCTGCAACACTAGCGAATGGAACAGAAAGCGAGGAAGGAAGGCTTTCTTTCAAACGACGTTTAGCATCAGCAGCAGAAATCTTGTCACCAACCATGAGCTCCCGGATACGCTTCTCGCGCTGAAAGGCTGGACAATCCCGAGACCATGCTGAATGCTCACCCTTGCAGTTGACACAGAAGGGCTTCGTTGCTTTGCAGGGATCCGCACCATGACTAGCCTGTCCACAATTGGCACAAAGTGCAGCACTCGCGTTGCACGAGGTGCTGGTGTGCCCAAAATGTTGACATTTATAGCAGCGCAAAGGACTAGGTATATAAGGCCGAACTTTCAATCGATAGTAACCAGCCTTTACATACTCCGGAAGCATTGGCAAACTGAAAGTAAGAATCAGTGACTGGGTAGCAACGAGTTCACCTGACTTCTTACTTTTTATGCGAGCTACAATTATGACATGTTGGTCCGCTAACTCAGATTTAATTTCCTCCTCGGTGGCATTGAGGAGATCCCAACACGATATCACCCCTCGAGAAACGTTCAGTAGACGATGGGGTTCTACTGACACGTTCACTGGTCCAATACTTGTTAACTTCAGTAGCTTCGCAGTTTGCTTCTCATCCATCGTTTCCACCAATAGTGTGCCATTCCTCAATTTCTTAATCTCTTTAACCTGTCCGTCGTGGTAAGTAATAACTTTATGAATAACAAAGGGAGATAAGCCCTTAATAGCACTCGGACGGTTTTCATCAGAAGCGGCACAATCATCTTTATCTTTAATTACAAGATATCGTACGACGGGCGCGGCGATACTTGTCTTTTCCACAATTTCAGTTTCACAAGATTTGGGCTTCTTCCGTGAGGGAGAGCCCGGATCAGATTTTAAAGTTTTGGTACCCATGTAATAGTGAGTTTTATTAAACATATAAAAAGGAAAAAAGGGTGTGAGGTCACACCGGGGCGTTAATAGGGGAACTAACGCTACCCCCTGGCCATCCCTTCAGCACGCCCAACACCTTAGGATCAGCGTGGGGCCGACGCGGTCAAGGGGAATGGTAGTGCAAAAAAAAACATTCCCGTCGACAAAAACGCGTGGCCCCGGAAAAAGAAGAGGTGAAACCAAACGAAAGAAACCTGGAAAACAAAAAGATAGCCCTCCTCCAGCAATGGAAGAACAAAACAAATGGTGCGGATTTTTTTGCATTTTTAATGTTTTTTGTTTTTTATAGAATTTTTAGTTTTGCATTTTTTTTTGTCTATATTTTCAAAGACTCAACACTCCGGACAACACAAACACTGGACGCAGACAACATTAGGCCGGGTGGGTGCACGTCCTCCCCAAGTGGAGGAAGACGTCCACTAGACCTGCCTCTTCCCGACTCCCACCAACCACCCTTGAGTCCGGTAGCGGTATTCGCGGCTGAGAGGGCATGCAATGATATGAAGATGAGGGGTGATAAATGAATGAGTTATGAAGCCGCCCTCTCAGCTCCACCCGCTCCCCGACGATGACTGTCCGCTACATGGAGGGGGACACACTCAGATTGTAACAATAGAGAGATTAAAGAAGTACTACCCGCGAGATAGGTTAACTTCAGAAGACGTATCTAGTAAGTGATGAGGATTAAGCAAGAATTTAAAAAAAATGGTCAACTACATTACTGTGTAGCCGCTTTGGGTGTGATGAACCGGAGCCCAAATTCTCACTATACTAAATGAGCTACGCCGCGAAGAAAACGATATTCCTGGGATTGGAAACAATATTTTCCCTTCTATTTTTGGAGGACGGAAGAAAACTTCGGCAGCTATAGAGTATGTATGTGTCCGAGCACCAAAGATAGTTAGGAGGATGCTGAACATAAAATTTAAGTAAAAAATCTTCCCCACTAATCATTAGCTCTTGCCCCCCATCCTCCGGATCTTAACCTACTCGAGCTATTAAGAAAGAGTAATAAAGAAGCTTAAGCCTAATTTAACCGGATTAGTATCAAAAGGAGCTCCTTACTTCAGAAACATGAACAAGTTAGTCACGGGACTAAACCGTATAAATAAAACCGTACAGTGGTTGAACATAGGTTAAGCACAGTATAAAGAGAGAAGCCACTAAGTACATGATTCTAAACTAGTGTTGGGATCTCTTAAAATTAAAAATACTAATACTCATAATAATAATACTTTCTTTAGTACTCAAAATTTTCAGCATTAAACCCAAGAAAATGGTAGTTTCAAATTAATAATTTATAAGTGTTATTACTCTTTTGGCAGACAAAACACTTTTGGTTGAACACCAAAACAAACTGGTAAAGTGTATAAAGTCAAGTGAGTTATACTGAAACTCTCATAGATACTGCTTATCTGCTTGACGCTTTGAAAAAATTAAAAAGGACAATTTCAGGATGGCTACGGCAAACTACGACTATGTCACCTAAGGTTCCTAGCATCAAAATTGACAATTATGGCGGAAATCCGGGAGAGTCCCTGGAGGACTTTCTCCAAACATTCAAATTGGCCGCGAAGTTATATAAATGTAATGATACTGACTGCATAAAGTACCTTGTTGCTTACTTGTATGGCTCTGCATGTGACTTTTATAAGATACATTGTGATGAGCTACAGGCTCTAGCCAAATTTAATGATGCAGAACAAAAATTACGCGCTGCTCTTGGGAACACTGACCGACTCTCAGATAGTTATGCTAGCCTGCATAATAGAATGAAGAAACCGAGCGAAACGTACTCACAATATTACTATGCTATGATGAAGCTGTGCCAACGTGTCTCTCTGCATATGAGTGACGAGGACAAATTTTTAGCTCTTATTGCGAGGCTTACCGGCTGACGCACTTAGTTATGTCATTGAAACGGGGTGTGACACCCCGGAAGAGGTAAAACTGGCTCTTGAGCGATATGAAAAGGCTCGAGTACACTCACAGTTGCGGCGAGAGCAAGTTTCTCTGCCAACCACCACTAAGCCAACACAAAAAGAATTAAAGAGTCAGTCAGCCCGGAAAATTAAGCCCTCGAAACCTGGCTTCTCCAAATTACAATCCGTTAGGGTTGAAAAGCCTCCAAATCGAGGTTCCTTGAAGTACTTTAGATGTGGACGACCTAAACACTTGCGGGCTCAATGTTGGGCGAAGACTCATATCTCACGGACTCCACTTACTGATAAAACCCCAGCAGCTCGCCCACAAGAGCAAACAAACACTCGTAACGTACAGAATAAATGGAACCCTAAGGCAAATGGAGCCAGGCCAAACACATTCGGTCGGGCCTCTCCACGTCTACAAAAACCGATAGCGACTATTAGAAATCAGACTAAGAAAAATAATTCTTCAGTCCCACCAAACAAACAGAAATAATAGACGATTCTTAGGTGAACATTATGTTAGGTTAAACCATTTATATTTAGTCACTTGTGTATAGGTGTAAGGACAAATTTAAGTACCATTTAAATTAAAATTAAAAATATGATTAGGTAGGTTAAGCGTAATCCGACCACAGCAGCATCAAGGTCCAGTGTTTTCCCTTCAATTATAGAACTTATACTCTGATATGGCACGTTGCTGGGAGGCAAAGGAAATATACAACTGGATGAGGAGGACGCGTCAATAAACGAAAGTGTAAGCGAAGTGGAAAATTATTACATTGCTCCCGCTTACTTCTTCTGCGCTGGAAAGCCTTCAACTATCGCCAGGAATTCAAATATTCAAGGAACTATCACTTTTGATAGTACCCCCGCGGTTCAGCCAACAACTGTTAGAGTCGGATCCTATTAATTACATTCTAAAACCCTACATCGCCTATGACAAACTCTCCTCCGACCAGCAAACTACAGTATGGCTCTATGAGTAGGAATGTGGCTACTTCTACACATGAATAGGGCTTTTGTTTGCTTAATTGTTTTATTACTTGTGTATTTTCTTGTCATTGGGATCGCCCCGGCCTTGGGTAGGTTCCTGGGGGAGGTGGCTTTATTACCCTGACTGTTAGGTGGTTAGACGAGTTCCTGGAAAATAATGATTGTTACGAGGGATGGAGTAGTTTCTAGAAAAAAAGGTTGAATGACCTGTATAACGTGATTTATTTATTCTTCCGCTTCTATAGGAAACTCAGAGGAATTACATTCCGAAAATTAAGATTGGGCAGAACAGTTATGCTGTGATCATATTAATTATTTTAATTGGTTCGTTTTATTTAATTCGATCATTTGCCTAGCAACTTGTATTTTGATGGATCGTATCTTTTATTTTTCGTAATGATTTCTCGAACACTGTGTGAGCATACTACAAAAATCGTTGTTAAATTTGATTGTGATCATATTAATTATTTGTTCTTTCGTATTATTTACAATAATACTCGTTATAAATGGAAGGAATAAACTTTATTCATGCGGGACTTTTTTCTTTAATTCGATCATTTGCTTAGCAAATTTAGAACACTCTTTGAGTGTGAGAATACTAGAAACTAAGTATACGGAGTACATATACAGAGCGTGGTTCTCGTACGTCTTTCGCTAGTGAACTCAAGACATAAACTAAACTTTCCGCGAGCTTTATGGAAACTGGTTGGACGAGAGTGAAAGATGGCGTTGTCGGCTAACAGGTGCATCTTAAAACATGAAGACAAATACAAAGGGAAACCGACGCCGTGTCAAGTATACATCACAGAATGCCGACAACTAATAAAAACAAGTTTGGCGCCTCGATAGGTGAACACAAGACATTGTCGGCGGAGAATACAAAGAAGATTGAGGTTGTGGCAGGTAAACATGTTGAAATATGCTCCTATGCTAATCGACAATAGAAAAGAAGTTTGGCTCAACGTTAGGTGAACACAAGACATTGTTGACGGTGAATACAAAGAAGATTAAAGTTGCGATAAATAAACATCACAGAATACCGACAGAGTAATAAAATCAACTTTAATAGCATGGTAGATGAAAATAAAACATTGTCAGCGAGGAATACAAAAGAACTGCTGATCCTGTTGAAACATGAAGCGGTACTGAATGCGAATACAACAGAAGATTGTCACATTGATGTGGTACCGAATGCAAATACAAAAGAAGTTTTGCAGTATGAACTGTATTGATCCTTTTCTTTGTACGTAGATCACATCTGATTGATTAGTACAGGATATGAATAACATTATTGAGGGAATACCGTTGTCAGATGTGAATCATCGTGGGACAATGTAAATAACATTGGTGATGCTGTTTCAAAAGAAAGTTTGATCAAATGAATGATATATGAGAACATAAATGAAATGTAAGTACATGTTTCTCCGTCCCTTATACCTATGAAACTTGTATAGAGAATTGGGAAAGTACATGTGATAATATTTTAAATGATGTAAGGGGAGTGTTTTAAAGTATTACGTGATATGACGTCGACATACATTTTCATTATATATATGGGGTATGATGAGAAGACTGGCGTAGTATCATCATGGAGTCGTTTGGCAGAACAGTACAGCGAGAAATCGAGCTTTGCAACGAAGTAGACTAGGATTCTTCATTTGAGTAGGTTGAATCTCCCAAGGAAAGTTCAAATCGAATAGAAAATCTCCGGACTTGTTTATTGATGAAGAAACTTGATATTTTTCTCCGACTTCCCCAGATGTTATTATAGAGGAAGAAATTATTGATTTGAGAGAAGACCCAATACCAATTCCAACTTCGCCTGTTGGATCAAGAACACCAATACCAGTAGCAGGAACACCGGACCAAAAGTTTCAAGTTCCATCGATAAAGTGGACACTTGCTGAAAAAGAAGAACGACCAACATCTCCTGACTTATTTAATGAGGAAGAGGAGGAAGAAATTTGTAAATTATTCAGTGAAATAGATGAGTGCAAACCCAGCACACCATCACCAACTGTTTCACCGCTGGATTTTCCAACTTCACTCCAAAAGGTCCCACTGGATTTGCGTGTGCAAACGAACCAGTGCCAGTGCAACTGTAGTAGTGACTTCGTGAGTGAAACATGTGTTAAAGACAGTATTTTAAAGTGGGAACCGAACAGTTTTACTTTGCGAGGGATGTACCCTAAATTATTTTAATCAGTTTGGCCATAGGTGTCTTCTTGTGAATATAATAAAACTTGAAGAAGCATAGAAAATTATGGCCAGTAAAAATGTGAGAGAGAAAGTGTATGAAAATTATGTGAAATCGCATTTTAGTAGCAAAAGAAATGAACATTTGTTTAATGAAAATTATTAGCAAAACACAAATTATATTGAAGTACTAGTGGGCATCTTACTAGAAAAAGATAAAAACGCTGCAAAGTGATATCTTTTTATATAATATTATCTGTAGATATTATATAGTTGTGTGCGTGTGTTATTGTGTTTGTACATATATTTTATTTTCTATAATTGTTTGTATGCTTGTATATATCTTTATATCCAAATAAATATATACAAATATCATTTCTTGATTTTTAATAAAAAACTTTCCTAAATAAAAAGTATCATTGGTATTTTACATGGTGAAATTTATTTACGTATTCTATCGTTTATTTTTGGTAACTCGTGTAAAAATTCATATTTGATAAGTGTTATATTTTTTCTTGATTTTTACTAATACTTTGAAGTATTTAAAAGTTTGATGGGCATTTTACATTGAATTATTTACAAGTTGGCGATTTTCGAAACATAGTTCCTGAAAGTTTGTGTAATAAACATACCTTTGAATAAGAAGAGTTTATGGAACGAAAGATCCACATAAGTAAATAAGAACAAATTTGTTCAACAATTAATTGATGGATTACACTCTATGAATATTGTGTTAAGAAAAGTAAGCAGTTTCTGCAAGAATTTTTAATATATTCACAATCATAGATTGTTTAGAGCTTCCACAGAAAGAGATTCAAAATTACGAGAGAATAAAATATTCACAATAAAAAAATAACACTGACTGCAATGAGAAACGATTTTCTAAGTTCACACTTAAGTGTCCTTAGCATTTTACATAGTAATTATTTAACACTACATAACTATGTTGTAAGAATATTACTGCAAGTAATACGAAATAATGAAATAAGAAGATTGTTCATCGAATAAATTTTACGAGAGAATAAAATATTCACAATGAAAAATTTAACACCGACTTTGCACTGTCAAAGGAAAATATAAAAAAGACAGAAACTGATCTAATAACGAATTTTTAAAACAACTGTAATATTAGTGTGATTTTATATGCTTACGTTAGGCCCTTTTTAGACGTTATGATAAATCATCAAGGGTAGAGATTTTTTTATCATATGCAGGTGAGATATTTTCTATTTACACACAGCGATATTTTCCGTAGATATCTCTAGCACATGGTCAATAGGGTCTGACATCTTTCGGAGATTATGCGAACTACTTCAGAAACTTTGAGTGTCTCCTAGACAAACAAAAGATGACCACGCTGTTTGTGAGTGTGTGTGTGTGTGTGTATGTGTGAGCACCATGTCAGTCAGAAAAGGACAATTCCTGTTTCTCGCTATTTTGTTCCCGCAGTAGTGAGATAAAGACCTTGGAATGGAAGACAGTGATGCTGCAACTTTTAGCTTTATCACGTCTGTGGCAATGGTATCATTGTATTTATGTTTAAAAAAGAAAATAAATCGAAAAGTCTGGGTAAAAGATTGGATTAGAAGACGATACGGACATGGGATTCATGCTAACCTCGTACAGGTAATCAGGACTGAAGACAGTATAATGTACACGAACTATTTTAGAATGCCGGATAAATTATTTGAAGAATTACTTGAAATGATAAAGCCAAAAATTGAAAAGAGAAACACGGTTATAAGAACCATGTGTCCGTAGTATACGATTTCCTGACGTGCTTACAAGTGCAGTATACGAGTAAGCTACTGCGTGGAAAGCGGGATCATACAGTTATTGTGGAAGAAGTAGGGAAAATATATGCCCTTTTCTATGAATAGAGAAAACATTATTGAAACTTAAAGGTCACCTATTACACTTTTAACTTTTAAAATATTACTTCTCATTAAGATTTTTTCGTTCGTGATACCCGCGGCACTTTCCATTGTCATTTTGTGTTCGAGTTGGTTTGCTTAAGTGGGCAGAAAATATACAGGTAACTTGTATGTGTGATTTTATGCTATAAAAAGAGTCCAATTTGTTTTATAAAAACGCAAAAATCTTTGATTATATTCCGGTAATGACAAAACAACAAAGTTATATCCTCAATCTGGTACACCGACAGACGATATTCATTTACACTAGATTCAAAATTTAAAAAAAATCAAAACATTCTTCTACAATAATGACAAATTCCACATTAATTGTAAAGCATATTTACCTTCTTCCCGTACGTCCCTGCGAAGAATATTTATCGTAAATTACATGAATTTTGAAAGGGTGGCTGTAGCCCAATATCAGTCACTGGTACATGCAAAAAGCATCGGAATATTAATTTTGTATCATTCGTGATTAATCTAACGCTTCCTGAAATTTCCAAAATAAAATTTGAAATTTTTATAAAGATCCACCAAATTATGCTTCGCCCCCTGTGCCCCCCTTAAGATGGTGCGTTATCAAAATAACTTTCCAGATTTCATAAACGCATACTTTTTTTGCTACAATGCCGCCAAATTTTTGATTAATTAACAAAGAAATACCTTCTTCTCGTATGTCCCTACTAAGGATATTTATGGTGATTTTTTATTTTTAAAAGGGGGCTATAGCCCCATATAAGTCACTGGCACATGTAAGGAGCATTGGAATATTAATTCTGTGACATTTGTGAATAATCTGACGCTTACTAGCATTTCCGGAACAAACTTTTGAATTGTTATAAAGATCCATCATCTGTTGATTCACCTCCTGTGCCCCCCTAAGACCTGCGAAGAATACTTATCGTAAATTACATGAATTTTGAAAGGGTGGCTGTAGCCCAATATCAGTCACTGGTACATGCAAAAAGCATCGGAATATTATTTTTGTATCATTTGTGATTAATCTAACGCTTCCTGAAATTTCCAAAATAAAATTTGAAATTTTTATAAAGATCCACCAAATTATGCTTCGCCCCCTCTGCCCCCTAAGATGGTGCGTTACCAAAATATCATTCCAGATTTGAAAAACGCATACTCTTTTGCTACAGTGACGCCAAATTTCACATCAATTAACAAAAAATACCTTCTTGTCGTATGTCCCTACTAAGGATATTTATGGAGTTTTGTTTTATATTTTTGAGAGGGGGCTATAGCCCCATATAAGTTCCTGGCACATGCAAGGAGCATTGAAGCATTAATTCTGTGTCATTCGTGATTAACCTGACGCTTACTGGCACACCGAAAATAAATTTTGGGATTTTGGTAACACATCACCCACCACCTTTTTACGCCCCTTGCCCCCAAAAGGGGGGCCTTCCCAAAATAATGTTTGAGACAGCTTTATTAGCTTTGTTAATGAGTGGTTTTGCATTTTGTAACAAATACAATTCATTTGCCCCAAAATCTTTACGAATATTTATTGGAGAAAACTGCTTCCAAAATTTAACATTGAATCTCCCATAAGGAAAATGAACTTTTGTGTTTACACCCCCAAAAGGGGGGCTAAACAGAAATTTTCTCTTATTTCCTTTAGAAATTCAAAAAATTAAGATATTTCTCAATAAGAGTGCCAAATTTTACATTAAGAGTGTGAAAACTTCATATTCTCCCAGTCCTGTAGAAAATTGCATGAATTATGGAACAGTTTATTATATATATATACATGTATATTGCAAAATTTTTTCCCGACCTTAATTTTCAAGATACAGGATTGAAATATTGCACACGTATTGTCTACATAACTACGTTAAAAAAAAAGAAAATAAAAACATATCCCTACCTGAACCCAAGCCCGGGCCGGCCAGAAGGACGCAATAATTTCGAAAAAATCGAAAAATCTCCCGGTTTTCCTCGATTTTTTTACAGTTTCTGGTATATAATACGGACAAATGAGTGGTACTGTTGAAAATGATGCTCCATCAGTGGCGGATCCAGGATATGATAAAGAAAGGGACTAAATCGTAGTTTGTAGCTTTATCCAGTGTAAATCAGAATTGAACCCCATTTTATCCAGTGTATACCTGAGCGTCAAGGCTGGGCTAGAGTCCCTATAGCCCCTCCTTCCAGTGTGCGAATTAAATAATCTATATTCGGGGGAGATAAAATTAGGCCAAAGGACATAGTCTGAAGGTTCAAATTTCAAAATGAGACAAATGCCCTACCCCCATATATATATGTCTGTGTGTGTGTGTGAGTGAGTGACATCTGTAATAAATAAGAGATTTATTAATTTAATAAATCTACCGACAATAACTATGAACATATATATTGTCTGACATACACACACCCCACTAAACCTTTCTGAACGTTGTACTCACTCTTGTCACCGTAGCTCTCTAAGGTTTATTTAGTTAATAATTCGGCTCGAGCGATAGCCATGATCACAAGCATATGTTAATTTTTCCACTCATATTGAAAGCTTCCCCTTTGCATTAATACATACAGGTTGCGAAAAGAAATCTACTTCAGTCTTGTGAAAACCACTAAAATTATCAGTTAAACCGGACATTTTTTTTAAGAAAATCTAGATATTAGCCTATCAAATAAATGGATTGTTGCTGGTCCCGATTTCTCACATCAAGGTCAAATCGAAGGCCAAATATTTAAAATCTCTCAATTCAAATTTCGAGCTTGTGCTTCTACTTTCAGCTAAAGCTGTGCTCATCACGACTTTTTTTTCTCCAAATATCGATTCCGTGATGGGCACAGAAAGTCAACACTTAAAAATTACTTTACTGTTAGGTTGAAGATGAGTTGATTCACTATGGGCTACGTTACTCAAATAAAGTAAAACATTGAAGTTTTTCAGATAACATTATTAGTGTGGACAGCAAAATGTACAGCGAAAAGATGGAAAAATGAAGGGTTAACTTTAAAAAAACCCGCTCCAGTTGAAATGCTTATACAGACACGGACAATGACACGGAGAACCAGTCGTATTAACAAATGCTGAAACAAATCTTGAATTATTCGCTTATTCACCTAAAAATCACCTTCATTAACATGTCTGCTCACTACGAGCGTATCCCCCAGCGTGTACGTTAACATATACTTACGAGAGAATACCTGTATCTCAGATTTTGAGTACAGTTTCAAAAGTTCATTTCCGTAAACTGTAAAAGCAGTGATTATTATGCTAATTATCACAAATTAAATGCAACTTTTGAGTTGCATACACACAACCTACTAGGGAATGAAGACCATGTGCTAACAAAGAGTACACTGGAAACTGAAATAACATGTTATAACAAAAATTAAAATAAGATGATAATCGATACAAATATAGAGGATGAATAAGACATATCCGAACTTCGCCAAGTATGGTAGAAGAAGCTATTTGTTTACTTCTTCTTGGCCAACCTCTAAGAACATTTATAAATCTATATGTGGCTTTGTTATACGCAATTAGTACATTCAAATTCACAAACGATGACGAACTGAAGAGTACGAAGGTACAGTTGCAACTAACAACCGTAGTGATAATAATATAGTTCAACTAAACAACATTGAAAATAGTGGGTAATTAGGTGGTAAGTAGAAATGACCAAAACTGAACAGTTTACATCGATCATTTCGAAATACAGCTAGAAGATTAAATTTACAAGAAATAACAAAAATCAGTGAAATTTGGAGTTATACTAAGCATAGTTTGAGGGGGAAAGCGAGCATCCCCGGTGGGGATACTTCAGCTGCCTTCCTTGGGGGGAAAATCCCCCTCACCACCCCCCCGGGTAATTCGCACCCTGCCTCCTTCGATCCGCCACTGTGCTGAAGAAAATGAAGTATAAACTATGATCCTACGATAAATAATCCCATGATCTTAACATATTTCAGATTCTATCGAGAATCATATTCATGGTGTATATTTCAAGGCGAAGTTTCCCTATCTGATCAAGAAACTTGTATTTCAGCATATACGGGCAAACATTTTTGTTAACTTCATATCACCTGCATTTCATTGCAGTTTTATTTTATTATAAATTATTGCTTAATTCCATTATAGAATTGTTCATAATATTTGTCTAATTATCTTCGACATTTTCAAGTATAAATGTACTTTTTTTTTCATTTCTTTATATAACGAAATGTAGTGCCATAGTGACCTTTTGCACTATGCTCTCTGTTTCGTTCAGAGCTAAAGGTGACTATTTTATTTCTAAACGAAAAATAAAATTAGTTATATTTAGTTCCAGAATTAAAGATGATGGATGCCAATGTGCGGACCACACACAAAACAACTTAAATCCATCTTCTTGACCATAGCTAATTATGGACTATAATTGAAGAGCATTCAATTTATTTTTGAGCTGTAAACTTATTAATAGTAAAATCTAGAACAGTTTTACGCTTGTAAAATTCTACTTCATTTTGTTCGCTTGACAATAAATATATAAATAAATACTAGCAGAATATCGAATCACACCTTTAATTGTAACAATATTTTCCTCTTTACTGGAGTCCTATCTGATCGATGAAAAAATAAAAATAAAAAAGTAGTAAAACGAAAACTCGAACACTGGTCGCGGGAATGGGAATTTGCACGGACCCAATGAGCTACGGAATAAGACACAAATCATACTATATGTATATGGCAATAACCCTAAGCTTCACGCTGTGAAAGAACGTTGTCACTTTTTTTTTTAAAGAAGGAATTCAAACCTTATAAAACGTTATGACAAGTGCTTCAATTTGAATGGTGAATATGTTGAAAAGTAATGTAATGTTATATTTTTCCCATGTGTATAATAAACATTTTGTATCTGCGAGTGTGTGCCATTGATATCAAACAGCAGTCCTTTTCCGAATTGACCTCATAGTATTTAGTACATTGATCTTAATTTCAATGTGATTGATTACTCAAGCGACTCTCCAAAACCAGAACTGGAAGTCAAATTTATCTTGACATAAATTTGATTTCTCCAGCCATACAAACAAATGGCACAACCGAACAGTGGCGTCTAAAAGCTTGGGCTCTCCCGTAGACAGCGTGGAGTGGGACCCCTTCTCTACGTCCCACTTCACAATTTTGAGCTCCCTGATGGTGTGGGCCCCCCACAATGCGGGGTCCGCGAACTCCTTATTTACGCCCCTGCAACCGAATACTGGAGCTACTATAAGCGCATTAATTAGATTAATAATGCTGTGAGTTATAATGTAGATAGATATAGATATAATCTATTTAAAACAAAACATTTTACTTGATTTTTCATTTCCGAAGTTTAGAATTTTGCAGTATTAGTTTCTCAATGAATAACTGCAAATTAGAACATTAACTTTGAGCATAGAAATGAACTATGACTATTCATTTCTATGAACTATGAACTATGTAAAGCTCTTCAAGCGTTGTGAGATAAAGTTGTAAAATAACCACCAGCAGTGTTTTGTCTAATTCTGTTAATTTTGAGGAGAATCTAACACTCTAGGGGATATTCATGACTTTTTAACTTTTGTTACAGGTATTTTCAAAAATCTTTAGAGGAATTCTACAACTTGGGGGGGGTCGTTTAGAAGACACTGCACTGTAATCTATTTGCAAATTGGGTAGGCTATAAGCAATGGCAATAAATTTTTATTTATAAGTTATTTTATACTAGATGGGAAATCAATCTAACAACTCTGTTTAATTTGAATTATCTGTATTATCTGGGGAATCAAAAATATTATATAAAATCATGATAATTATTATTTACAACCGTTGTCAATCCAATGTTTGATAAAGATCTTTCAACATTTCTCCAGAACATTCCATCTTGGGCAACCCTCTTTCAAATCATTCCTCAGTGCTTCTTAATTTGACCATACCATACGGTATCAGGGCCTCTTCTAGGTCACTTCTTATCATTTACACAGAAAATAACAGAAGAACATATTATTGAGAGTGGTCAAAAGAGCAGGAAATATTTCAGCCCAAACTAATGGAGGAAGTGGCCAATGGACATCTTGACAGAGGACGAAATGGCAGGTGGATATAATGACGGTTTATAATTACAAGTACATTGTTATTTAATTGAATTTTACATTATAAAATTTCTAATTTACTGTATGCGCTCATTTAATCATTCTATATCTATATATCTATATCTATCTATCTATCTATATATATATATATATATATATATATATATATATATATATATATATATATATATATATATATATATATATAATTACATGAAATTGCATGAATTATGGAACAGTATATTATATAATGTTATTACATATAATCTTAGAAGTTCTAGGGAGAAGATTAACCCGACTAATATAATGGTTAACGCGGTGACTTTTGGTTCAAATATTTTAATACGATATTTAAAATAAAATAATATTTATATAGAAGTAAAGTAAGTATGAAATAACTATACATAAATTCAAAATTCGAAATTTTAATTATGAAGTATCTATATACAATTTTGGAATTCGAAATTGATTATAATAACATGAGATAAGCACTAAAGCGCTTGATTGACAAACCAGAGTAAGAACCGAAAATAAAACAATATTGAATAGGTTTACAACAGGGGTGGCTAGGCTTTCTAAGGTTTGAGGGCTACTTCTCATTTCCGAATTCTCTAGTGATCTACTAATCAAAATATAGATTAATAATGAAGACGTGATGGACAGTAAAGAAGAAGTAAATACGAACAATAAAATTAAGATTAAATATTTTTTTAAAAACCTAATTAATTCATTTTTTTCTCAGAAACGTTCATTTGTTATCAGAAACTAGAAATCAGTCCATCGAGACTGATTGATACAGATAGTGTGACACAGACCACCGCGGGCTACCTCTCACGATTGCCGGTAGGCTAGAGACCATGGTTGATGTGTTGGCCATCTCTGGTTGGTTATAATGACTTGTTTCGAAGACGTGAAAAGGGTTTCAATCAAGGACGTGTCGCTTCTGATGTATGTGGTCCAGGTTTCAATTCCTGGTGCTAGTCGGTTTTATCTCATTTTAAACTATGGATCTACCTTTGCTTTAGCCGAGGTTAACTTCAGATATCAAAGCAAACCAAATTGAAGCGGTTAATTTGTTGTAGCTTTCGTAGTTTGGAAGTCTCCTCGCATTTCATAAACAGAAACCGGGGAAAAGATATTTCTTTCCTTTTTGTTAACAGAACAAACCACTGGACGACAGGTATAAGCAAATTCTTAACAAAACCTGTTTTTAACCAGATATTTCCCGCTTTCCTTCCAAGAAGCTGGCAGCCAAGGAAGGTTGGAAGCGGTGACCTATTCATTCCTTTGTTTCTCTACGGGGGGCTATACCTGGCTTGCATGCGATAAGTTGAACATGTCGAACTTATCGCATCGTATCATATGCAGGAGAGATATCATGAGATAAACTAATTTAGACGTTATGATTTCTGAAATTTATCTCTACCCTTGATGATTTATCATAACGTCTAAACGGCCTCTTACAAAATGCAACAAGTCTTACATGCATGCAATATAAAATGCAGAAAAGTGTTTTACAAACGCGAATCATAACATGCAGAGTTTTTCACATACATGTAATTTAAAATGCCGAAGTGTTTTCAAAAACAGATAAAATAAAAATGTAACTTTTAAAATTAGAAATGCAACTTCTTAAAATTAAAATGTAATTTTCAAAATTAAAAATGCAATTTGTCAAAATGAAAATATAATTTTCGAAATTAGATATGCAACTTACGAAAATGAAAATGCAACTTTCAAAATTTAAATACAAGATTAAAAACAAATTGCAGAAATGTAAACTAAAAGAAATGTGACTTGAAAAAATGAAAATGTAATTTTCAAAATTAAAAATGTAAGTTGTCAAAATAAAAATGTAATTTTCAAAATTCAAAATGCAACTTACGAAAATGAAAATGTAATTTTCAAAATTTAGAAATACAAGTTTGAAAAATTACAGAAACGTAAACTAAAAACGCAACTTACGGAAAGGAAAATGCAAGTTAAAAACAAAATGCAGAAACGTTAACTAAAAACGCAACTTACGAAAATGAAAATGCAATTTTCAAAATTAAAAAAATACAAGTTTAAAAACACGATGCAAAAACATAAACTAAAAAATGCGAGTTGATAAAATGAAAATGTAATTTTAAAAATTACAAATGCAACTTGCCAAAACTAAAATAAAATTTTCAAAAAATGCAAAAACGTAAACAAAAAATGCGAAAAGTTTTTCACATGCATGCATTATAAAATGCACAAACAAATTTAATGTACGTGGATTAAAAAGGGGCAGATTTTTTGTTATACTTATTATTGATATTTTTCTTTGCCTACACCCATTATAAACATTAGTTGATCCAATAATTGTTTCCTCATGGTTCCGTTATTGTTTGTTTCAGAGACTTTTTATTATTATTCCTTGAACTGCTTTGAGTTTACCATCTACTTCCCTTTCTATGATAGTACTACCTTTAGATAATATGAAGTTCTCTCTTACTATTTATTTTCATTTTTCATTTCTGGCTCTTTCGCTCATAATTCTTTTTACTTATTTTCATCATTTTTTCCTTTACCTCTATGATTATTTCATTTAGCTCTCCATGTATTTCCCTGCTATTTGTTTCCTTCCTTTTATCTTCTCGCTTTTCCGGTGTTGTATCTTCTCTACCTCTTTGGATATTTATCTTCTGGTTGGTACTTTTTATTATATTTTTCTTTGCCCTCCCTCTATTTCTTCATTACCTTCTAAACCCAATCTAACACAAGTTTGCTCTGTATTTTTTAATTTCTTCACTTCCTTGCTCTTTACCTGTACTATAAAGTGTTTCCTTTCTTTTTATCTACTTCTCTACCTATTTTTATCTGCATAGCTATTTTTTCTTTCTTTCTTTTCTCCCTCGCTATGTAGCTATTTGTTCTGATTTTCTTTGCTCTGTACGTTTTTCTAATTATCTTTTGTTTTCTATTTTGTAACTTTAATTGGTTCATATTTTATATTCTCCTTTCTCATGGAAAGTCGTTAATTATTTATTAGTTCGTATGCCAGAGCATACTCCTAAAAACAGCTACTCTGAACCTAACCTAACTGTATTTTCTATCTCTCATGTTAGTTGGAGTCTTTCGTTTTGTTTCATTTTTGCTTTTTTCTTTTCTCTGAATGTGGTCCTACAAGATTCCTATGCCTTTGTACTTCCTATGCCAAGACTTCTTATATTTACCTATGGCTTCTACTAAGCTTAACTACTTGTCGCTGCATGTCCATACTTTAGCTTGCCTGATACGCTCCGCCTGGAAAATTTGTTTTATAAATAATAGATTTAATATACCCAATTGATATCCTTATTAATCTTTAACACGTTTATATAGAATCATCTTAAGGTGGGAAGAAAATTTCTTTTGAACTTTAATTCAATACTATCTAAGGGTCAATATAAGTATATACATACTATATTCATACAAGGTAATCCATACTATATAGTGTAAGCATATAAGATATTCTATAGTAAATAGTGTATACATATAAGACTATAGTACATATTATATACATATAAGAATTTATAGTAGATATATACATAGTGTAAACATATAAGATATTCTATAATATATATATGTATACATACTGTATGCGTGTAAAAACAATCTATACTGTATACGGATAAGATATTCCATAGTTCTAATACAAAGTATGTTATATTGTAGGTTGTCCTTTCTGGAACTTCCATTATTGCTGGCGTACTACCAGAAGTATCAAGGTTTTGCGGATTACTAACAAAGGTATTTTTATTTTCTTAATAGAACACTTGTTCAATGTGAACTTTTAAATAATTCGCTTCCCATCTTTTATATTCTAATAAATTCGTCGGAGCAACTTATTTTTACCGATCGCTTCCTAAGCAACCTCAGCTTATTCACTGGATCGTCCGCTGTGCAAACTCCTTGCTAAAATAGATTGTGAAAATATTAAAAAATACGAACATATTTAAATTCCTAAGCAAGCTCAGAGCTCTAGGAGTATGAACTCTTAAATAATTCTTTTCCTATTTTATACTCAACTTTCTTATAGAAAGTCGTTCTTATTTGCATTCTCCTATTTTAATGGTTCGCTTCTATATGAATGTAAGTTAGATCATATGCCAAAGCATACTCCTTGTAAAAAGTTCTGAAAAATACTAAAAATTGCCAACTTATACATAAATCTTTTGCTATGCAAATATTTTGATGGATCCTTTCTGATAGAAAGTCGTTAATTATTTATTCGTTCGTTTGCTTCGCAAAGTAGTTAACTTAGTTGGTTCGTATCTTTTTTATTCTTTCGCTTCATTAGAAGATCAGTGTTAATTATTTACTCGTTTACAAACTTTGAACAAATTTACTTGTGATCCTATGAAAAATGTGAGTGTACATTTCATTTCTTATTTTTGTATTCTCCTTTTCTATGAAATGTCGTAAGGGCAGCTATTCTGCGAACCTGTAAATAAATCGTAGGCCAAGGCATACTCTGCTTATTTATAGATTCGTTTCATATTTTACGGATCGTATTTTATTTTTATAATCTCCTAATAAATTAGTCTGAGCAAATTTATTTTCAACTTTCAAAAAATTTCGTTTCCTTGGAAACTCGTTAAGATGCTTTGATTATTTTATTCGCTCATTTCTTATTTTCATATTCTCCTTTGTTATAGAAAGTCGTTGTTAATTATTTATTCGTTCGTTTGCTGTGCAAACTCGTCAAAATTGATTGAGTATGAATGAAAATAAAAGATTGTCACTAAAGGAATGTCTTGTTTTAGGATACTCCAGCAGACCGATTGGACTTTGAAGATATCTCTTTGGGATAAAACATCTCCTGTAAGTATGCAACCTATATTAATACAATTATATTTTATTTCATAATGAAGTTACTTGAGGTAATCTTTGATTTCCAGAACATTTTAAATTTTGAGGGATTGTATCTTTTTTCTTTCTTTTTCATCATTAGAAGCTCATATTTTGACGTTTCGATTTTAATGAAATTTCCAATTATTTATTGTATCGTATCTTTTTTATTCTTTCGCTTCATTAGAAGCTCCTTGTTAAAATAACGTGTTCGAACAATGTGTGAGAAGTTAAAAAAGCTCCTTGTTAAAAATGTTTCGAAATACTAAAGTGTGTGTACTTAGAAACATTTCGAACTTTTAAATATTCGCTTTCATTTAAGAAAACACGATTTATGTATTTACGTGTTATTTGTAATAACACTCATTTATAAATTTAAAAGTCATTGTTAAACTGAGAGTTGATAAAAATGATTACAAAATAACTTGGTGTACATTAAACTTAAGAAAATTTTGTAACAAAATTGTAAGTACAGAACTGAAATTGTATACTAATAAATGTTTTTATTGTTTGTGTTGCCAGCAGTATATAACTGCCGAGTTGCAAAGTGTTACAGCGTGTCCTGTTGAACTTATCTGCATCCAACCAGCGTTGGTGAGTGTTTATACAAATTGTATTTGAAAACTCTAATGCGAAAATTTTTTATTTCAAAGATTACATAACAATTTTTTATGAATGCAAAAAACATATAATTAAAGACATACTGACAAATTATTTGGAATAGAATTTTAAATTAACTTTACATGTGTTTAAGTACGCAAACTTCGTTAATGAATATTTCAAAATTATATCTAATAATATATTTTCGTTTCCAACTCATTTGAATTTTTTTTTAAAAAATCATTAACATTTTTATTTTACAATTATATAAATAAATTCACTTTAACATTGTACATTTTTGCAAGTTGTATTTACAATGAAAGAGTTTTATGTAATGAAATGAACATATGAAGAATTGCGTTTTACAATAAGTTTCATGTAATGAAACGAACATGTGAAAAATTGCATTTTTTAAAATTTGCATTTTGCAAGTTACATTCTAATTGTTGTTTTTGAATTTTGTTTACAAATTGCACATTCTTTGTAAACAATTTTTTTGAAAAGTATATTTTTATTTTGACAAGTTACATTTTTATTTTTGAAAATTACATTTTCATTTTTACAAGTTGTATTTTACAATCAGAATCACGTAATGAATTGAACATATAAAGAATTATTTTGAAAAGTATATTTTTATTTTACAAGTTACATTTTTAATTTTGAAAACTAAGATTTTCATTTTTGTAAGTTGTATTTTACAAACAGAGTTTCATGCAAATGAAATGAACATATTAAGAATTGCATTTTACAATAAAAGAGTGTCATGAAATGAAACGAACATGTGAAAAATTGCATTTTTTAAATTTACATTTTAATTTACACTTTTCCATTGCAAGAATATAATGCCACTTGAAAAATAGAATTTATCGTTTACAGTTAAAATATAAATCACTATTAAAGTAGGAAAATAAAATTAACTGAACTAAAACTTCCGTTAGTAGTGACATTTAGTAATTTGTCCATTATAAAAATAGTTACAATAAAACAAAATTTACAAATTGTATGACAGAAAGTCACGAAAATATTTATTGATTATATTACTTTTCTTTGTTGATATATTTCATTGAACCGAAATACTGTAAAACAGGTATCATATTAATTATTTTAATTCTTATTTTATTTGTTAATATGCTTTTCTTTAACTATGCGTCTTTTAAATCTAGTATTTGATCTTTTAAATAATTATTCTTTTCCTAACCTAACTTTACTTGATTTAATTATTTTAATCTCTGCTACTTTTCTACAATATTCGTATTTAATATTTTGATATTTTATGCTAGTTCTGCTGATTACTATTTTTAACTATGTTTTGTAATTAATTGAACTTTTATTCTAACCTTGTGATATTTTTTTAAATATTTTTCATAAACTTGTTTAAAATTATTTTTGATGTGGGTTTTTTGTTTTGTGCTTTATAAAATGTTTATTGTTTCTTTATACTTTGTTAATGTTTATTCAGATTTTGTTTTAGTTTAGCTATAGTTAAAGAATTGTGTTTCGGGAAATTAGTATGCGATTACTATAACATGTTATAATATTTAGTATGTTATAAAAGTTTCAATAACACATAATTTGAATTTGAGACTTAATGTGATTGAGTAGAAGCTTTTAAAGCTCGGTACGAGATTTTTCGTTTAATGCATCTGGGTACGAGATTACATTTTCCGAAAGTATAAATAGCACGTAACAATCCGCGTGAATTCACTTTAAAAGAAGTACTGCTAGGGTAAAGACGTTTCTACTTGTACTCTCAGGACATTATTATTTAGTTATCAGAAACTATAATTATATTTGATGGTTCAATAAACTAAAAAACTTACGGAGTATCCCGAACTATTGTAGAATAAACACTTAATCATATTTCGGTAAACACATAGTGGATTACATTATAGTTATAGTTACTTCGGAAAACTTCGTGTGGAATTCTGGGAATTTACAGTATCAGCGGCTATATAAGAGCGAGAAAAGCGCGTGGCGGTCAGTATACCAGAAGAATTTGTACGGTAAAGACGTCTCTCCGTGTTGTCGGGACATTGTCATTGAGTTATCAAAAAAGTGTTGGCGGATTTAGTGATAAATTTAAAACAGTATCCTTGGTAAACGCATAGCAGATCATAAGTCATAGTTACCATCGGAAATCTTCGTGTGGAATTCTGGGAATTTACAATATCAACATCTATATAAGAGCGGGAAAAGCGCGCCGCAATCAGTATAGCAAAAGAATCTGTACGGTAAAGACGTCTCTTCGTGTTGTCGTGACATTGCCATTAGTTATCGGAAAGTGTTGCTAACTGATAAACTTAATAATACGTCTTCGGGAAAATACTTGGTAAAGTATAAGTCATAGTTACCGTCGGAGAAGTTCGTGTGGAATTCTGGGAATTTACATTATCTGCGTGTACATAAGTTCATTCTAAAGGAAGCAGTTCTACCCTGCGGACGTGTCTCCGTTTTCTTTTGGATACAGAATAGACGAATAAGGATACATAAAAATATAAATAAGAGTCAGTAGGACAAGTAAAAATCATTTCGTTACAATCACTCGTGGAGGTAACATCGTAAGAAAAGCATTCCATTGATTTTAAGTTAGAGGAACTCCAAAATTGTACAACGTTCAGTTCAGAGGAAGAAGTAAAACCGTGCAGACGTGTCCAGGTGTGCTCTTGGTCGTGATAGTGGTTGGAAAATCTACAAATTTGATCCTACGTGAAAACATAGTTCAGTTTGTTTTTGTACTTCGAGGTGTAAACATAGTCTTTTAGGAAGTACCACAATTAAAGTTTACGCATAGAAGTAAATTAAAATATCCGAGCGATATAAATTAGTGTATACTATATTTGATAAGATGAAATAACTAATTAATTGTTTAAATTACATTCAGCGATGGCATCTGCTAAATCATACGATGGCACAAACACAATAAAAGCCGTGTTGAAAATGCTGGAAACTCGTGGATACAATGATGGAGGAGAGGTTTCGTTTACGTGGGAGATGGTAACAATGTAACTCATTAGGAGTGCGTGTGTATAATGAACAATATGCGCGTTTACTACATACATTACTGGTGCATTTCGGACATGACTCGCTTGTTATTTTGACAAGTTGCAAGTCCGCAAAGGATATTGTTGATTTATGTCGTGTGGGCGTATTCCGTCAAGGTGACATCCGGGAGTTGGCGTATGAAAAATTTAGAGTTGGTATCTGCAGGGAAACTTCTGGCTTAAGTGTAGATGACTCTGTCGAGTTCATGGGTGAACCTGTAAATGTGCCAGGTCTTAGTTCTGCACCAGAAAATCTAATGTATGGTGCTGGAACAAATAATTTTTGCATCATTGGTAGTAAAACCAAACATTACCCATACTTTGGTTTGCGGCGAAAGGAAGTTACTATAAAACGCATGCGCAACATTGGAATCGAAGACCCGGTTGTTTATTTGGAGAAACTCTTACAGTATGTAAAAGAGCATGCGTTAAACGACGTTGACGATAACATGTATGTTGGCATGGTTATCGAGAGCTCTGCCTCGGCGATAAACAAGCCAGTATACATGACGTAGCGTCCTAAGAAGGAATTGAATCCAGAAGCCTTCTTTAGATCAGTAGAGAACGTACTTAATAGTAACGAGCACTTCCTTTTCGGGGATTCAGTAATCTTTAGGTTACACACTGTAAATCCTCGCAAGGGAAGAGGTCGAACACGTGGCACTAGTAAGTACGTGGATCTTACTACACATGAACAAAGTACCATCCCGTTGAACAAGGACATATACTGCCTTCCCAAGAGCATCATCTTTGGAATGGCAAAGGCCGAGCATAATCGTAAACAAGTATATGAATTAAAAAATCACCCGGAACGTCTACTCAAGCAAGCCAAGGATTTGTGTGATGATGCTGATGTTACCATTGAACATCAAAATGGTTGTACTATTGGATGTGAAAAAATTTCTACAATACCTGGCACCCAAGTACCAAATTGTAGTATATGAAAGAAACAACCTGAACCGGGAGTACCATGTAATTTATCCGGGAGTAACAGCAGAAAAACAAATCCTTATCCTCTACGAGAAGGGCAATTATGAATTAATTACATGTATTACCTCTCTGCTGGGTAAACAAGGATATTGTAAGCATTGTTTACAGGGATATAATCATGCACAATACCATAAATATGATGCTAAGTACAGTGCATGCGAAGTGTACCACGAGGTATGTGCTGATGATATTAAGCGGTAGTGTAATGTTTGTCATAAATTGTTTCCTTCGGATGAATGCTTTACGAATCATAAACGTGTGATTGGACGTGGTAAGAGTTTATGTGAAAGAACGAGGTTTTGTCCCGAGTGTGCTAAAATGTACGATTTACGTCGTAGGAAATCTGAGCATCAATGTGGTGAGCGTTTGTGTAAGTCTTGTGGCAAACACGTAGACGCTGACCATATTTGTTATGTTCAAAAGTCCAGTCATTCACATATTGATAGATTCCTATATATCGTATTTGATGTGGAAACGATGTTGCTTCGTAAGAATGAATGTGAGGAACAAGAACACTGCGTTAACTATGTGGTTTGCAGGAATATATGTCGTGCTTGCAAGGGCACAGAGCTGGATGATCCATGCTTTGTGGAAATGAACAGGGAAAACGTGAGTTTGTCTTTTCAACGATCGGTCAGTTTAATTTCGTATTAATGCCTCGTCCAAAGTTTCAGAAATCATTGTGCTTTCGCACAATGGTTCTAATTATGATTTCCAGTTCAGTTGTAGGAATTTAATAGAGAAACATTGCTTATCTCCCACACTTATTATGCAGGGTCAAAAAATTATTGAAATGCGGCTTGGTAATAAGATTATTTTCCGGGATACTTACCTTTATATGGGTATTAAGCTGTGAAAATTACCCAAACTTTAGGCTTTTCCAATAATTTACGAAAGGGATATTTCCCATATTTGTTTAATACATTCGAAAACCAAAATTATGTAGGTAAGATTCCGGATCTTAAGTTTTTTGATCCTGATAGTATGAGTTGTTCTGATCGACAGCAATTATTCACCTGGCACCAAGAATGTGCTTTGAGTGGTGAGCAGTATGATCTGCATAAGGAGATGGTAATGTACTGCCGCAACGATGTTAAAATCCTCGCTGAAGCGGTCATGAAATTTTCAAACTTCATCGAGGAAAAAACTCACGGAATTCAATGTTTTATTTCTTCGTCCACTATTGCAAGTTTGGCTATACTAACATATCGGTCTACATCCTTACCTGAAGGGACGATTCCAGTTATTCCTCCTCTCGGGTTCGATCACCGTGACCAGCAGAGCTTAAAAGCAATGTATTGGTTACGGTATTTGGAACGTACCGAAGGAAAAAGAATTCAACATTCTGGGAATAGACTGGAATGATCTTTTGGTAAATGTAAGGTCGATGGGTTTGATAACCTGATAAAAAATGCATACGAATTTAATGGGTGTTAGTTCCATGGGTGCCCGAAATGTTATACAACGCTTCGGGATCACATTATCACATTCCTAAAGAAATTAAATCTCAATGTTGAGATATGGGAATGTGAATGGGACAGCATAGTGAAAAACGACAGAAAATTACAAGAGTTTATCAAAATTCAGTGTAAGGACCTTGTCGATCATTATGCACCTAAAGAAGGTTTTCATGGTGATCGTACTGAATGCTTTAATGCATTGTACGAATGTAGCATTGACAAAACAATTCAGTATCTGAATGTAACATCGTTATATCCGTATGTAATGGCTCGTAAGCGATGCCCGTAGGTAAGCCTAAAATACATAAGAGGCCGAACTTTCCAGAAGTGGAAAGTATTCATGGGCTCGTTAAATGCACCGTCTTGCTCCCAAAAGATCTCTTTTTTCCGGTGTTGCCGTATACGTGTAACGGTAGACTTATGTTTGGTTTATGTCGCACGTGTATGGTAGAAAGTAGTGTCAACAATTGCAGACAGTGTGATGCCGAACATGCCTGAACAGACATGTATTGTATTCCTGAGCTGCATAGAGCACTACAAAATAGTTATAAAATTCTGCAAATTAATGAGATCTGGGAATTCGAACTACTCGGTTCTGAGGAGGGAAATTCGGATAGTCTTTTCCACGACTATGTGAATTCCTTCCTGAAATTAAAGCAGGAAGCCTCTGGTCTTCCTGCTTGGTGCAAAACCAAAGGAGACGAAAATAAATATATTGCAGATTATTATGCCTACGAAGGCATACAGTTAGATGAAAAATATTGGATCGAATCCTGGCTTGAGGTACATAGCCAAGCTATTCCCTCAATTCGCTCTACGGCAAATGGGGACAAAGAACGGATTTGTCACAATCAGTGGTTGTTGACACGCCGGAAAAGCTTTACGGCTACCTACGGGTACCGCAGTACGAGGTAAACAGCATACTAGTCATTGGGAAAAACATGCTGTTGTCACATATAAAAACGTTGAAAACGAAAATAAGCCGTTAAAATTTTCAAACGTTGTACATGCTGCGTTCATTACATCATGGGCGCGACTAAAGCTTTACGATTTGTTGACGACTGTAGGACCAAAAGACACACTATACTGTGACACCGACAGTAGTATGTTAATTCAGCGGCGCAATGAAAAACCTAAGCTTGCGTTGGGTTCCTACCTGGGAGAGCTAACAGACGAAGCTCCGGAAGGGTGGGAAATTAACGCGTTGATAAATTTGGGACCCAAAAATTATAGCTACCGTATGAATGAAATTGGGACGGGTAGAGTATGTATATAAGATACGGGGAATCACTATAGACTATCGCGCGTTACAGGAAATAAATTTCGATCATTTCTATAGGTTAGTCCGCGGAAAAATTGAAAAGAAAGTGTTAAACATCCCTGGGAGATTGCCCGTAAGAAAGGATTTAACATTGTGTCCAGACCAGAGATAAAAACTCATCAAAAAGTTTGTAACAAAAGACGTCGACTTAACGATACCAGTGAGACGGACTATAAGACATTACCGTATGGTTATTGCGGGTAAAATTTTAGTAGTGTTTATGGTTCGTAAAGAACGTACGCGTGTGTGAATGGGTTGTAAATATTATTCAAATGAAATATAGCTTTAAAATGTAAATAGTTCAAGGAGTGAATGTGGAAGGAAACATTATGATAATCATACATCCTGTCCTTAAACATGCTACAGCCGTATTTATTCCCGGTTAAGTTACATGAACAACTTCTCCCAAAGTTTTCATCGCCTACCAAAACACCAATTAGTACGTAGCCTTCGCACCCCATCAATATCAACCATTCATTTTGTAAATGATACATAAATTTTTAAATATATTTTTTTCATATATTATATAAATTTTGTAAATAGATTTTTCATATAGTAAATAGTTTTTATATATTTTAAATAAATTTTTCATATCGTAAGTAGATTTTTCTCATATAATGTAATGTTTTTATATATTGTAAATAGATTTTTTCATATAACAAATTGCATATTTCAAATATTAAATTATTTTTGTTAATCGAGTACAAACAATACAAATATCAATAGAACATTGTATATATCATTATATTCAAACACTTATTATATATATTTTACAATTTATTATATATCTACATTTTTTATTTTTATTATATATTTTACATTTTTATTATATTCACAATTTTTTATTATATACAAACATTTTTTATTATATACATACTTTTTTAACTTACATTTTTACAATATTTTTTAAAAATTATATCCATGCATTTTATTTCTACATCCTATACAATTAGAAAGGTACTTAATACAAAAAAGTATGTGTATTCTGTATAAGATAAAGGAAGAATACATATGCTTCATATGCATAAAAATAGAGTATCGATAAAGGCACATTATACATTTCATAAAATTATAATATGAAATTCATATATTCACTCAATTATTATTTTATTAAATTCAATAATAATCTGAATCAAAAAGTCAACCGAGGTTATAAATATATCCTAAAACCAGAAATTTCAAATGCGGTATTGCAATATTTGTTTTTTGTTCGCGCAACAAGTTCTTCTACGTCATAAAGAAGATTGTCAACATCAATAAACCAGCGGCAACAACCAGGAAATAGACAGCAGCGGCGGTGTTATCAAAGGTAAGTGAAATTTGTCTTCTTACTTAAATTATTGCGTAAACATTCAAAGTGCGCTGGTATCTATAAAGGAAAATATCGTTAGCGTCCACGGCTGCCGGGCGGAAGGCGGATATATAAAGCGGGCGGGCGGGAAAACTCGCGACCGTAATGGCGCCAGCGGAAAGGTCACACATATGTGATAAGGTAAATAAAAAACGATCAGTGCTTTCTGCGCACTCTTCAAAAATAAATAAAACTTCCTATTGCTTAGTTAAAAATAAACGGAGCTTTCTAATACGTAGTAAAATATAAACATGGAACAGTGTTAAAAAATAAACATGACTTCTGTTGAGAGAGAAAAAATAACAGGGCTTTCTAATGCGCAATAAAAAATAAACAGGGCTTTCTGTGGACTGATAAAAAATGAACAGGGCTTTCTGTGGACTGATAAAAAATGAACAGGGCTTTCTGTGGACTAATAAAAAATGAACAGGGCTTTTTGTGGACTGATAAAAATTGAACAGGGCTTTCTGTGGACTAATAAAAAATGAACAAGGCTTTCTGAGCATTGTTAAAAAATAAATCGTGTTTCTTTAATGAAAAATCAGGTGAATTACGGGTAAAATTACGTCATTATCGGTCCACAAACGAGTAAAAAGGTCCCTCTAGCCGCATAAAAAGTATCGTAAACCCTTTTATACCTCTATACCCGTATATACCTGTCCCAAGGATAAAAAATTCCCAAGTCATAAGGACACAATCCTACTATGTTATTAGTCTGAGACAATTACATTTAACACGTGTGACTATCTACACAAAGAACATTGGTTACATGTAAGTCAATCATGTACTATTCTTCACTCATTATTTGCCAGCAAATTTGATTTTACTTAGCAAGTAAGTTTATTCACAAAATTTTAATTTTTCTATAACACTAGAGGTTGCACTCGTAATTGGTTTGAATTAATGCTTAATACTAAGGTTAGAAACTGGTATTAGTAAAAAAAATCTATTATTTTGATTTCACAAGAAACCTCTTTGCAGTTATATGCTAGAAGAATACCATCATTGTAAGATATCATTTTCCAAATATTTAATCACAGAGCTTCATACACACTATATATCTGTTCTACTGAAAGCAATATTAGACATGGTTCTCTAATCTACTGCTTTGTTAATGAAACCATTGTAATCAATTGAACTTATTATAGTCGAAAGATATGAAATCTTACAATTCCGCTCTCTGATAATTCATTCGTTCATAATATCCAGATTCTCGGTAATTCTTTAGGTTCCTTAGTGCCTTAAGTAAGACTCGTTCTATATTAACCCTTTAAATTCCTGCAGGTCGCCTTGGATAACCGTTTTTGTACTTGGGTACATTTTATTAGGATAATAATTCGACATTTTTTAATGAGGTCGGCGGATAACTGTTACACAGTTAAGCGTCTAAGTCCTAAGCCGGACTCAAATAATAGGGTGGGGCGCTTTTCTATTGGTGTGTGTAGAAGAGAAAGAGAGAAAGGGAGAACGGAGTCAAGCAAGGCATTGATTGTATTAGCAATCTGATGTCTCATTCACGCCAACCCACACGCATGTAATAGTGGCATGACCCTGGCTTTGATTTGCACAAATCTCAGTGCTGGGTCGCTGCTGTTAATTTATTGAACCTCACGCAAGCAATAAGTACATAAACACATGTATTTGGAGCTGAACGTGAAATAAAGATGTATTAGTAAATGTAAAGTAGATACTTCCGCCCCGGCGTGATGGGGAAAACATAGAAAACTAGAAGGCTTGGCCACTATTGGGCATGCACGTGAAAATCTCAAAGTTCGTCAAGGCTCGTGACGCCAGCTCTCGAACTACGTCAAAACTAGCAGAAAATGCGTGGGAAGAAGTAGCTCGTGACGCCAGCTCTCGAGCTACGTCAAAACTAGCAGAAAATGCGTGGGAAGAAGTCGCTTTATAAGCGAGGTCCCTAGCCGAGCTCAGGTTGTTCTCCTCCGGCTTTCCTTTAGGGCACTTGGACCTTTGCTCCGGACGCTCGTTATAAGATCAGGTATGTGATTTTTTCCCTAAGTTCCCGTGATATGGGACGAGCACTTTGGGACTTGTTAGAAATTGAGATTAAGTTGGACCAAGTTTCCACTTCGGAGTTTACCCCTCCCCCTTTCCCCAATGCAAGTTGCAAGTACAAATTATCAAAAATTATTATTTTCAATAAATCGCGGCTTAGCATAATAATCTTCTAGCACCCCTTTTTGTAATGTAGGGGTTGTGCCCATACATGTCATGTGGTAACACTTTAAGCTTGTATTCTCATATTCCGAAATGTAATTTTTTATATTTTCATTTCTTTCTTCATTTTTATAAATAAAATTAATGATGGAAGTGGTCCCTTTAATTTAGTCATGCTATCCCTCCGTAGCTGGATTCAGTCCACAGTCTTCATGAGTTACCTGGGTTTCGATTTCCAGCACGAGTTCTACCTGAGATACAAGTCTCCTTCCCCCCATTATTGAGACTTTTAGTGCACTTTCTCATCATCTTCGAACTGGTAAAGCCTAAGACGTCCCACTACCGAGGCTTAAAGGGAGTTGGACTCAGTACCAACTTTGATATACTGGGTGGAGAGTAAAGAAGTGGTCTCAAACACGATTTCACGGGGTGGAGAGTAAAGAAGTGGTCTCAAACACGATTTCACGAAACAAAGTGTACACAAAACACAACAATCAAAAACACATAATATATATATACATATATATATTGCCTAGCGTAGTGAGGCTCCTGGTTGGACTCGATCGACATTTCGTGTTTATCTGTCTGTACTGCGCTACAGGTCGCAATTTTTGGTATTTTGCCATGAAATTTTGACAGTAGAATTTCAAGATGGCGGCCATCCACGCTTTCGGAAGCTCTACATAGACAATCAGAAGTGATATTAACATAATCTAAACGAACTTTGAAGCGGTATATAGTGCAGATTACAGGGAAAATCTTTCATAAAACTCCATTGACGGCCAGAAAATGGCCCTTATCGTGACCCATCTTTTTTTTTTCAAATATATGTTGCAAATTGATATTTAAAAAAGTGGTGTCGTATAAGAATGCGCAGTATTTCTTATATTTATTGGTTTCATTTATGGGTTACCCTGTTTTTATAATGCATACTAGGTTTGAAGTAAAATACATTATCCCATGCTCTCAAGTAAAAAAAAAAAAAAAAAAAAGATAAAACTACATCGTTACTTATGTGCCCAACGCTATTAGATAAGAAGGGATATTCAATTATTCCTACTTATGTAAAATACAACACAGTGCTGAATTTTTGCCTTGACCTGTTTTCAACACTTTAATAAAATTATTATTATTATTATTATTATTATTATTATTATTACTGTGTGCCACACCACGGTACAGTGATAACTATATGGACCTTTTGAGATTGATATTTAAGACAGGTTTAAATTTTCTTATAGAAGCAGTTTCCGCAGCAACCAGAAATGTTTCGTTGGTTGCCTAACATTGAAAAATATGCAGAATACATAGGTGTAATGAACTTTGTCTACGACAGTACAATTTACAGGCACGATTTATAGCTTTCTTTCCCTTTTTAGGCAATAAAATGAAATGCAAAGAAAGTGGGTATGGCGCCAGGCGAAAATCTAGGATGGAATGTGGCGAAACGCCTGATGGCCACAGCACTTATGCCTTTTGCAAGAATTGAAGACGCTGTTCGAGTCATCGAATCGTTTGTTCAGACTTCAGGAAATAACCCTGAAGCAAAGAAGCTGATTGAGTAAGTACACATACAACAATATTGTACAGCGGCACCCATATTCCCTAAACACTTGAACACAATTCCTTAAAATCAAATTTGGCATTCCTCTCCAGAAAAAAATGTAGTACAGGGTCAGTGGGGCCACACCAATATAACTTTGGCACAGATTTTTATTTTATTTCGAAAATTACTGTCTATATAATATGTTCGTTTAATGTAGATATTGAGGAACTTGCGATTTTACAAGTTCCAAACCTATGCAGATGACATTAAATTTTAAAGGGTGTAAATCATGAGGTTGAACCGGTAATGGAACCCGGGACCTTTGGACTTAACGTCACGATACGTTACCGACTGCATCACTCAGTCGATACACTCTCCAGGCATGTGTCTTTGTGCCTGCCTTGTATGTATTTGTCTCTTACAGACACATAAGTTAGCCTCTTCTACTTTTTCGACATATTCTGAATTATTCTCACGAAGTAGTGTCAAGGTAAAAAATTGCAAGAGCAGTTTTAATCACGCACATTGTATCTTCGACGGAATTAAGTGGTCACAGTTTTCTTCGGAGGGAACACCCCGTGTGTGAAACTCAAAGCAGCTAATGTTACCATGTATCTAACACTTGGACTACTGCAGGAATCGATGCCAGGATCTCGTGGATGCCAAGTCCATATTTTATCGCTGAGACACAACTGGTTAGCCGGCAATAATCGCCATCCAAGACCCTTGATTTTCCCAAGTGCGACCAGTTCATACTTTACAAACTGAATGTTAGCTCGAATAGGGAAATGACCGCTAGCTTCCCATTTCTGTTTTAGGTTTAGTTGTTACACTTCAGTAACAGTGTATTCAAACAGAAGAATGTTGCATATGATTTCACCAGAAACTAAATGTGAAAAATGTAGCCAACTTTGGTACAAAGAACATGTGAATTCTCGAATCCACCGAAAACAGTATTGAAAATCTAAATGGGTGCCAAGTTTTTTAGAAGTTCTTTAAAAGCTTAATAACGTTTTTCAAGTTAAAAAATATTTTCCTTACTAATGAATATCTAACTTGGCAAGTTTTCATATTCTATATTACAAATAATTTACTTGTGTAATTTGAGAAACGTTTATTCCTCCTGATATGTTTGGAGGAACTTCTAAGGAACTGGGAAGAAAGCATTTAGATCTGAATACTTCTATCGGTAAATTCGACAGCTCGCTTGTCCTTTGTAACCCTACTTGGCTGCATTCTTCACATTTATGTTTCTAGTGGAATACCATTATTTTTTTAATGGTTAAATTCTCTTTATTGTTATATTGTCTTTAATTAATTCTCTTTAATCACAGCACAACGAGAAACAAAACAATGAAGAACTTAAAAGAAGAAAAAGAAAAAACTAAATCACCACATTTTTCTGACATAAACAAGGATGGTATATTTTTTTCAACCATCAAAGCCCACCAAAAGTTTCTTGACTAGGACAAAAGCCCAATAGATAGTTTACGAGTAAACATTAAATATGCGCTGTATATGGGAAAATACACCAATTTATTCTAATTGGTGGCCAAAACAGAAGATTTTTCTAATTTTTACCATCGATTGTGTATGTTTTTTGTTGTAGTTAGATAAGGTTAAAAAAAAAGTGTTCTCGTTGAGGCTGTCCTTGAATTCATATCTTTAATGTGACGCATTGTACTTAATGCTCAACACTTTGAATATGCATCTGATTGGTGCAAAAATAATTACGGCTTTTTGCATTTCAAATTTGAAGCGTATGTCGGAATAACGTGTTACTGATGTGAGGTACCATTTTGAAGAGTGAATTTCGCTCTGCTGATTCAAGGTGTAGTCCAGTACCCCATTAGCAAATGCCGCCACGCGCTTTCGGTCCTCCATCTACAACGGCGGCACGGCCGCTCGAATGTGTAAGCAAATGCGGATCAGTTTCGGTATTCGGGCTGCTGTCGCTAGTGCGTTTGGTGGCTCGATTTCGTACTCGGAGCGAAGGCGGATACCCAGCGATTGGTCTTTTCTGACTAAGAGGCGATATATGGACAACGGACCGCCGTCTGGTTTGCCGCCTTGCTCCGAAAGCTTCGGTTCGATGTATTCGCTTTGCGTTTGTCAATTGTCTATAACAGTCTGCGTGTGGGATTTTCCAAGACATTGTGTTTCTATGTAGAGTATTACATTCGTGTATGTACAGTATTACATCATGTGCGTTCTATTTTCAGTTGTTTGCTTTGATGATGATAGTTTAGCTACAGTACCAGATTGTTGGATTGTAGAACAAGGCACAGAGTACAAATGTGCATGGCCAACAACTGGTAAAAATTCGAATATATTTCATCGATATGTGATTTTTCATTTCAATCTTGAGCAATCCTGGAAACAGTACAAGATAAAGAAGCTTTACACCTGCGGTAAGTATATTTCATTTTATATATTATGATAGATTCATAGTTATTGTCCTTATTCCGATGAAATTTACAATACAAAACGGAAACACAGACTGTTTAATATAAAGAGGCAGTAACGATACCGGCGGTAATTTCACTTCTAGTTGTCTCGTAATGTTCCATGTATATGGCAGATGTCTTGTTTTATCAAATTTTTGGATGAATCGGTATGTATTGCATTATTAAGGTAACATATATGCCCTTGTACATTAGGAATAATTCTAGTGTAGAATGAACACTATTCAGTGTTCCAATGCACTACTCCGGATAAATCGAATTGTGTTTACCTATGTTGTTGCTACTGTATTGAGTGTACAAGGACATATCCGACTCAATACTATTTCATTTTCGGGTAGCCACATTGTATTCATGACATGTTAACAGGTATAGTACCTTCGAGTAAAAACAAAATTAGAATTTTTGGAATCCAAAAGCCAATGTTAAAAAAATGAAATGAAATTTTGAAGTTTAACGTCCCATAGTTATGCCGGTTAGGCTAAAGGAGACAGACGGTGATAATGAAATGAGTGAAATGGTGGAGTGAAGAAAGTGGGAGGAAACAGGAGAACCCCGAGGAAAGCCACGAGCACGGCGTTTGTCCACCACAAAGTCCACACGGCGCGAGCTGGGATCGAACCAGACCCCAAGCACCGGAGGTGAACGCTCTACCACTGAGCCACCGCGCCCCCAAGCCAATGTTAAATCGAGTGGAGTGTTAAATTCACGTATGACTTACATAATTTCTGTGTCAAGTCTTCCAATTCATAATGGCTAGTACATGTGTTGGTACTGGTTTACTTATGGCGCACCACATTTTTGAAGGTTTACAGGTAAAATGTACATACTTTGCATTATAAGATATCTCATTTCTGCAGGCGATAGAATTAAATATAGAGCAATATACCAGTATTTTAGCTGTACAGATGTTGAATTACCGGTACTGGTGTAAAATCATTACAAGTGGTTTACGACGTATGAAATAAATGAGTGCATATGAAAGATGGCTCTATTGGATGCTGTTTTGCACGGTATACAGTTAATCTTCATTTTATGTTTACAAGTGGAGCGTTGCTAGGTAAGGTTCTAGAACACGTCCCCCTTCTCATTCAACTGTAATAAAGACAGAAAACGACGTGCATCGCTCGGCAATATTAAGCTTCGGTTCTGAAAGGAACTATTCTAGCTACTAACCTATATTGGGGGACTTGTGTTCTAGAGCCTTCCCGCGTTACTAGTATGAAACCATGGCAAGTGCCATTGAGATTTCTATCATTGCCAAAACCCACTTCTTTTTACTACGCTCGCTCATGCGTATACCTACCATCGTTGATGTGCCTGCGGCCTTCGGATGCACTCCCGAGCTGAGCTATAGTGTGGGCCCTCCAGCTTCGCTTTGAAACAGTTTCAGTTAGTTAGCATTCGTGCTTTTTAATGGCCTCCTAGCAGAAGATGATATATGTGTGTTTCGCATTGTAGTTTTTATGCCATACGTTCAGAACCGTATTTGTACGCAAATCGTAAAAAAAAAAAAAAAAAAAAAAAAAAAGTAATTTTCAAAAATTACTTCTCATGGGCCTCCTTGAATTTTATCTATGTCAAGTAACATATTTTCATGTCGCCCAACGCAAATCATTTAGGAAACAATAAAAAGAAAAGTAGTGAAAGAACTGATTTTTCATCAATTATTTCGACTGGGGAGCCAAAAGAAAACCTGGAAGCACGCGTCTTTGGAGCGGAGGATCCTGGTGGGAGTAGTAGTAGTACGCGCTATGGTCGTTCAGATTTCACTTTAAACTGTAGGTCCACGTTTCTCAAAACCTCACTAATAAAAAGGGATATATCAATAACCACCCTTTCAACTCATAGAGCATATCATTGAAGCGTATTGTGAGATCCGTAGGGCATTATCTATTTCATTTACATTATTATTATTAATTCTATTTTTCTAACATGAGAAAGAAAGAATCTCACCCAACTCCTTGCATGCCTTCGGATCCGGTACTGCTACTCAGTGTACCGTTCCACACGATCAGTCGAAAACAAAACTAACAATTTCAAAACTGCTGTAAATGACAAATCCGGAACATAGATTCATATAAAGAAATTAATGGTCCGTATTCATCATTCAGTGCATTCGAAACTGTTAACTGTAATTCGACGTAATCGTTTGAAACGATTCAGTGGGATGCAGTACCGATTCGGAAACAATCATGGCTCTATCGTGACCGTGGGAAAATGCAATAAACGAAAAAAAATGTATAGAAAGGTTTTATCATGGCAGCGTCACTAGAGTTGACTCCCAGTTTCTTCATCCAGCGATTTCTTGTATCATAATACACACTCCGTTAACATCAAACACAAAATTAAGTTTCATAAATTGTTTTCAAGTTTTCATTTTGAAACTTCTCGAATTTGTTAATATCCTCTTTCTTTACTTCGTGGAATTTGGCAACCCTGATTATCAGGGCCCTCAAAACCACTGCTACGCAGTGATTTCTTTTTTCAAAACTGATTTCTTTTATTAGCTTGGGATTCACTGGATGTGAAGAATTAAAGCTATGGGAAGGAGGACTCAGATGAAAACTAGGAAACTTGTCATTAAGTTAACTGTCAGACAAAAGTGCTAATTCGAGACTATGCAGATATTATTTACAGTTAATTCTTTAATATATAATGAAACCTCTGAATAACGGATCGCAATGGATATGATTATTTGTCTGCAAATAAGAGATATTCATTAACGAATTCCTCCTAGATAATTACTCTACTGGTGATTACATAAAGCAGAATTTAAAAATTCGCATTGTTTAAGAGTTACCGAGCGGAATAACGGACGAACGTACCAACATTACAATCTTATAAGCCCCACTGTGTGATTCTAACAGAGGCTAATATCGAAATACTGTATAGTATAAATTCTACATATATTCATTAATTTAAAATGTTGACTGTTTAAAAAATTTGCATGCTAATTAGTTCATGTTGTCTAGTTACCAAACACCATTTTCTTTCACTCCTTCTACTTATTTATTTTTTATTTTTCAGAAGTATCTCACAAAACACTGAAGAGCCTTTCAGATTTTGACAGACAAAATAACGGCACGATGGTTTAAAAATGCTGTCGACAGACGCGGTGGCAGAGCGAGAAGAAAAAATCACCTATTAGTGAAGTGCCGGAATATTTGTGAATACCAATAGTGAATACGTTTAAACAATCTTTTTGTTAATAGAAAAATATTTGGCAGTAAGTAAAACAAGATTTTGTTGTAAATTAAAATGCCTAAGTGCAAATTAAGTACAATAAAAAACAAAGAATATTATCATATAAGGAAATCAGTGAACTCACATATGTCTTCAGTAGAAAAGGAAGCAGGAATTAACCATAAGGTAGTGATGAGCAAGTGTGTTAGTAATACAAACTCAGGTATTAATGTAGAAGCCCCTTCTACATCAACTGGTACTGAAACTTTTAATAATGCAACCATTGATATTTCACATCTGAGTTCGGATTATAGTGATCTAGAATTCTGTCAAGATCTTAGTGCTGGTAGTTCAAGTAATGATCGTAACATTCCTGACGATCTGATCAATAATGTGAGAAGAGGTAATTTTGTTGATTACTGTGGTCGATCGTCTACAGTTCATACTAGTGTAATAGAAAAAGATTTGAGAAGCTGGGCTATTAAAAATAACTTAACGTATGAGTGTGTTAATCAATTATTATTAATATTGAGGAAACATGGACATGAAGATTTACCTAGAGACGCCAGAACAGTGTTCACAAGGGGAGTAATAAACTCAGTAGATGTCAGACAAATTTGTGGTGGTAATTTCTTTTATTTGGGTCTCTCTAGAGGAATACAAAGATCCATTACTTCTGGTTTACGAAGCGAAACTTCGTGTGTATCACTGAAAATCAATGTTGATGGGCTTCCACTAGGTAAAAGTTCTTCGAAACAATTTTGGCCAATTCTGTGTGTCATAAATGAAACTTTACACCCAATACCTTTCTTAGTGGCTGCGTTTTTTGGTGAAGGAAAACCATCCAATGTAAATGATTTTCTTTCAGATCTAATTCAAGAATTGAAACTTCTTATCCGTGATGGAATTTTAATCGGTGAGGCAGTATTCACGATTGATGTGGGAAAGTGTCTTTTCGTATGTGATGCTCCTGCGCGGGCTTTTCTAAAATGTATTAAATCTCATAACTCCAGATTTGCGTGTGAAAAGTGCATTGTAGAAGGAGAATACGGAACGCATATGGCATTTAAAAACCTTGATGCTCCTCTTCGTACTGATGAAAGCTTTAGAACTCAGTTGCAAGAGGACCATCATAGTGGAATATCTCCCCTAACAGAGTTACCATTTGATATCATATCACAATTCCCATTGGACTATATGCATTTGATTTTGTTGGGAGTTTTCCGTAGATTAATTAGAACTTGGTTGAGAGGATCTTTGCTAGTTCGTTTGCCTGCAGTTAAGATTAAGTTGTTATCGTGCTTAATCGAATTTTCGTCCACGTACATTCCCAAAGAATTCGCAAGACGCGTCCGAGGATTAAAATATCTAGATAGATGGAAAGCAACGGAGTTGCGGCAGTTCTTATTATACGTAGGTCCAGTCGTGTCATCACTTGTACTAACGCCAGAGCTGTATGAGTATTTCTTAAACTTGTCTGTTGCTACTTACATATTGGTGCAGCATCATCTGACCAATGAAATGTGCGATTATGCGGATGTTTTGATGAAGAGATTTGTCAAGAAATGTATTAAATATTATGGTACAGATATGCTGGTGTATAATACACATTCATTGATCCATATTGCAAATGACGCTAGGCGATATGGGCCATTAGATAAGTTTAGTTCATTCCCATTTGAAAATTATCTTCAAGTAATAAAAAAGTGCGTAAGATCTCCGAATCGGCCCCTAGAACAGTTATTGAATAGACTAAACGAATTTGAATCACTTCCAAGTGAATCAGCACAAATCACAGATGATGTAATATTAGAACTGAGACATTCCTCTGGACCATTAGCCGATGGTTTGCCTGTTGACGTCGAGCAATATAAGAGGTTTAGATTCAAAGAATTCACAGTTTGCATATCCAGTTTGAAAGACAGTGTGGTTATCCTTCCCACAAAACAGGTGGTGGTTGTGAAAAATTTCGTGAAAACAGGAAATGAAAATTTAACCATTGGACAGGAATTTGCGAGTTACAAAGAACTATTTTGTAGTCCCTGTAGGTCTTCTGAGTTAGGGATATTTAGGCTCCATGGAATATTGGAATTATCAACTTTTAAACTCACAGGTGCACGGAAGTGCATTCTCTTTCCTCTGGGTAAGGCCACAGAGAATGCACGTATAGAGAGAAAAATTCGTTTGCATTCCCATGGCACACAGTTCGTGTTAACCTAGTTATTTAACAATCTTTGCGTGAGAAAACATACCTGTGAAATTGTTAAAGTTCACGTTGAGCGCGCAGATATAAACTTTTCAAAACGGTAAAACAATGACTGACACGTAGTTTCTTCAAATTTAATGTTAAAGCAATTACATGACCATTCAGTAACATAACTAATAAATGAAATATCGGAGCTACTAAAGACATCAAAAAAGGACACTGACTTTTAAAGGTTTCCACAACAGTCTTTTCAAATGAAGAACTTCTAAGTATTTTCCTCAATCTTTAAACACTATTTTTCCACTTCCCAGAAGTACAGAGAATACAGTATACACAACAATTACTAATTACGTAAGAGAAACACTAGTTTTTGTCCTCAACAAGTATTTAATACCTTAGGACGCTTCGAGTTCATCAATGGAGCTCTTTTTTCAACCCAAACTAAGTGAGACCTAAACCATAACCGAAACTAAAAACATAAACTCGTAATAGCGGACATATGACTTATTTTGGATTGAGAAAGAGCTCCATTGAAGAGCTCGCAGCGTCCCAAAGAATTAAATACTCGTCGAGAGCGAAAATTGGTGTTTTACACACTTATACTGTTAGTCGTCTCACGCTTATTTAATATTAAGGTTATACTTGAGTCTCAATACATAATCCACAAAATTACCTCTCCTTTTCCTTAAGTTGTCACAAATCTTTTTTGCATCACTATGGATTTTGTCCCTTGTGGTCTTTCTTTAGGCATAAATTATTTTAAGCTACTGTCTGAATATTTTTCTTAGTATCTGTCTTTAGAACTCAACACCTTTCCTTACAATTAACATCACATACTGTAAACAGCACAACGAAGAAAGATTTAAAATTGTTTTCGTTTGAAAGAATTTTGTTTATATTTTTCCTTAGGTCACCCAAACTCCAAAATTACACATTTTATTTCGCAGCATTTTCAAAGAAATAATGCTGCAACATACGCAGGTGTTTCTGTCTACTATAAGATCAAAATAAAATCGGACCTTATTTGAAAGTGTTGCGAAACGAAAAGTTTCATTTGGTGTGAGGTCAACCTTGATGATAGTAGTGTTTTTGCGTTAGGTGAACATAAGCTGTGCAAGTCATCTCTTCGGAATATTTGCGAAGCTAATGTTCATCTCTTGCAGACGTCTTAATTATTTTGTATTGTAAACTATGTATGTAATTTTCCTTTTCTAAGAATAACAGTAAAATTTGTAATACGAAATAAAAACTGTTATATAAAATAATGCCATTTAATAAATATATAGTAGAAGAAAAACTATTTTATATTTTCATAACCCCAAAAAATGTATGCTAGTTCCCTAAGGACTCCCATTGCAGTGATTGTAGAAAACAGTGTTTCTCAAAATGGGGGTCGTGACTAGTAGGATAATCTCTGGATGTATATAGAGCAATCGGGCGAGGAGAAAATTTAAATAAACTCTCAAAAGTAAAATTTAAAAAAAAAATGATGTTACTTAAATCACCAAAGATATGATTGTAGGGTCACAGAATTAATGACTGACAAATCCTGTACACCAACGCGCAGTTTCAAAGGATTGAGATTGCCATTTTTGTAATGTTTATTTTCTACTTACGAGAATGGAATATGCATTGTTGATTTTTTTTTTATGTATTCTTTTCTTGGATAAAGATTTTAGTGAATCACTCCGGACATTTAATCACATATATTATTAGGATACGACTTACCCTTGCTTATTAGTGTTCCACGGGTTCCGTGCTTTTGTGTGAGTACTGTGATTCGAACATCGTGAGTAAACTACTTTGTCATAAATGTTTTTGTACTCCCTACACAAAATGGGTTTTATGTCTCGTTTAATATATTTTTATAAAGTTTGATTCTAATATTTGTGCCACGATTTGTGAAAGGAGTTGCTGAAAACTTTTTCTGGTTAACCCATTTAAATTTTAACGTTGCCATGTAATCAAAATGTAAGGCGTTTTTCAAAGAAAGCTAGCCCGTCCCTAATTACCTTACCTTCGTGGTTCGTGCATCATCATCATCTGCATGAACCTTGGTTTCGAATTATATTTACTTTCGTTACGGGTGGATAAACTCGGAAGAAATTCAATAAATTTTAACCCTCTCTGTTCTTCTAATTTGGGCCACAGGAAAGAGGTAACTACGTAGTGTAGGGGAAGACCATGTATTCTGAAGGATTCAGTACATCGATTATATCTTAAGGAGACTACAACCTATCACTGTAAGGTAAGTGTTTTTGGAAATCCTTTACATTTCGAAACTGAAATAAAATGAAATCTTTGAGTTTTACGTCCCACTCTTATGCCATTTAGGCTAAAGGAGACGGTGATGATGAGAGATGAATGAAATGGCGGAATAAAGAAAGTGGGAGGAAACGGGAGAACCCCTAGAAAACCCACGAGTACGGTGTTTGTCCACCACAAAGTCCACACGGTGGGAGGAGGGTTTGAACCCGGGACCCCAAGCGCCGGAGGTGAACGCTCTACCACTGAGCCACCGCGCCTACATTTCGAAACTGTGTATGTGTACATTCAGTTAAGTAAGTCAGTAATAATGGCCTAGGAGCTGATGTGCTGATCACGAATCACCCAGTTCAAGTGCACTATCTGGTGACCATAGCTGTTCCTTGCTGTAGAGCCACGTAACCAGATGGCGCATGTTGAACTTTGTGATTCCTATCTGCGTATCAGCTTCGCTTCCAGGCGCCGTTATTTCTGTCTTGCCTAATTGGATTTCTTTTTGTATTCCTACTTAAGGTAACAGTAGCTTATTTGCTATATGTCCACGTACCATTGAGGCAGGGGGTCCTTTGTTAGGGGAGGTAAACACAATAGAAACCTATTGTATTCGTAATAGTGAAGCACCAGCGGGTTGCACCACAGACAATAGGTAGCGAGTATAGTTGTATAGAAATACACTATTGTTTAAATGACATATGATGACAGGTAATGGTTGTTGTACTATTGTATGTATAGTAGTGACACAAAAGAGAATAATAAAAGAGAAACCTTGGAAAACTTGTTGAACAATGTGAAGCTTGTTATAAAGAATAATAAAAGAGAAACCTTGGGAAAATCGATGAACAAGGGTATAAAGAAATAATAGAAGTATAGAATATTTTACAGGTGTATGTAAAGAATAATAAAAGAGGAACCTTGGGAAAATTAATTGAACAATGCTAGCTTGTTATAAAGAATAATAAAAGAGAAACCTTGCAGGTGTATGTTTTAAAATAATAATAGAGAAACCTTGGGAAAATTATTGAACAATGCTAGCTTGTTATAAAGAATAATAGAACTATAGAATACTTTGCAGGTGTATGTAAAGAGAAACCTTGCAGCTGTATGCGTTAAAGAATAATAATTTAGATGATGAACAATAACGGATTGTAATAAAAAGATTTTTAACCGGCGGCGGTGGAAACGCGGACGCGGCGCGGGAAGGCGCGGGGGCGCGGATGGTAATAAACTTGAAAATGAAGTAAAAGAGAGGATGATGTACCTTGAACGTATATATGAAAAGAATTTTGGGATTTTTTTTGTTAATGTAAAGAACAGTTTTTATGTTTTTGTATTGTGTTATTGACATGTTTAAATATTGTTTTGAAAAGGAATAGGTGACTTGTATGAACTTGATGGTACTGGAGGACGCCATCTTGTTTGTTTGAACTGTTTAAATACGAGAGTTTTGGAAAATGTTGTATGTATTTTAGCTATGGCTGCTATACAGAAAGAAGATTTTGTGTACGCGGATGAAGAGACGATGTTTTCTCCGCCGTGTGTGGAGAATAACCCGAAGACCGAGAATAGCAATTTATCGGTAAACAGCAGAGCAGACTCTCCAGACAGTGTAAAAACTATTTATTTATCATCATCTTCGGATGATGATGATATTGATATTGAAGAAGATGAAGAATTTGTGCCAGGATCACCATCCTTATTATCGAGGACATCAAGGTTTTGGAGTTTGAATTGCCGCTGTAATAATTATAAAGTGGACACGAAGTGCATTGTGAAATCGATTAAAGAGTGGGAAACAGATAAAATGTTAATTTGTAGCGGATGTTATGAAAGTGTTAACAATCAAATGGGCGATGAGTGTTTATTCATGAATGAAGAATTGGTGGAACGTGCCATATCAACTTTAATAGATATAGAAGTTGAAGAACTGTTTTATACATATGCCAAATCGCATATAATAGGCATATGTATACAAGAATTGTTTTATGAATTATACTATGATTTGGTTGAAGAAAGGGATAAGACATTTTTAAGTGAGGTAATTGAAATTTTTAGAATGAAAGACAGAAAACATGTGTGAACTGATCTACAGATGAAAAGTGAACTTTGTGTTTGTGTTTGTGTAAAGACACAAAAAAGTGAAAGAAAGAATTAAATTTTAAACTTTTATCTATATATGTATACATATTACGTATTTTGAAAATAATTTTTTGTGTATCGTATAGTGAACAACATATAAGTGAATACTTACGTTTTAATAATAATATTTCTTGTGAACAATGTTTATTTCATCATGATATTGGAACTTTTGCTGTAGAATATTTATCGAATGATATAACTTTGATTGATTTATTTGAAGAACATGATAGTGAAATTTTAAGTATAAACTTTACACGCGAAACGCGTGAACACCGAATTTGCTGTTACGTTTTTTGTTAGAAAACAAGATGCAACATTTTATTGTAAAGGTGTAGAAAAATCACATGGATTAAAAATATTTTTGTAATATGTAAAATTTTTTATAACATTAATTGTATTGTATACAAAGAAGAAATAATAATTATTATTATTTTATGTATTGAATGAAAATAACATCAAGTTTTTTTTTGTTAATGTAATTTTAATGTATTGTATTGTGATGAAAATATAAAGAAATAAACTTATGCATTATAATAATTTTTGTTTTTCTTTTTAAAATGGTTAATGAAATAAATAATTAGAAAAATTTGAAAATGATTGCAAGTAACATTTGTTTGATATTTATTTTCTTTTGCATTTACTTATATTATTTTACAATTAGTATTGTTTCACATGTTTGCATTTTTTTAATTTTTCGTAATATTATTTTATATTTTAAGAAAATATTTAAAGATAAATACAAATAATAATAATAAAATATATACGTATATAAAAGTTTAATACTTAAATAATTTATGTTAAAAAGAAAAGATTTTTGAAAATACTAAATTACTTTAACACTTTGTATTGCCGTGTTAAAAATTGCAAAGAAAACTTTACATTTGTATTTTATCGTTTGTTTTGGATAAACTTTTTTTTTGTATTATGTAGAAAATGTTTGGAGAATTTCTTTTATTAACTGAACTGTTTATTTTTAAAGTTACGTATTATCAACAGAATTGTTTTACGAAAAGTATTTATTTATTTAACTTTGCGCATTAAATTGCACAATCATGTTGTGTGAACTAATAAAATTGATTTGAAAATAATAAAATGTGCAAAACATATATTAATATTTATTGTGTTTTGGATATACAATACAATTTTATTTTGTTTGATGTTAGTATACTTTAAAAATACATGCAAACATACATACATACCTGCATAATGAAAAGTAAAAAACATATGTCGCAGTTGGAAGCTCTGTTAGCCAATGGAAACTATGTTCACCAATGGAGAGTAAAATACCAACTTATAACACGCATGCGCATTAGTTAAAAGTTTATACGCATGCGCAAATTTATTTATAAAAGGAAAACACATAATGTAGTTGAAAGCTGTGCTAACCAATGGGAAGTAAATACCAAGTTTGTAATACGCATGCGCATTTGTTAAAAGTTTATACGCATGCGCAAATTTATTTATGTATACATAAGAAGAATACTTAAATAGAATAGTATTTGTGAAGATGTGTAGTAGAAAAGTATCCCATTCCGAGTATATTTCGCCACGAGAGAAAGAACTTAAACTTATTAATAGGAAGAAAGTTATTTGTGAAGTGAAATTATTATATCCTAATGAAGAACATTGTAATTCGTTTAGAAGATTTTATCGAAATGACGATGAAATACAATTTGAAAAAGTGTATCCTAATTCACATATTGAAATTCGTGAATTAGATATTGTAAACTGTAAATGCAATCGGTTTAAAGTAAGTAAGTTGTGCATAAAAGAACTTTTTGAAAATTATAAACTGAATGAACCATTACTTTGTTCTGCATGTTCATTAAGAATACCAGATGAGCGCCTTCATTTATGTTTATTAGCATATAATAATCGATTGAAACGTGCTGTGTGGGAATTTGTAATTAAGAAGACAACTCGTGATATAGTGTTTAAACTGTATTTGAAGAAACATTGTTTAGATGATAATTACAAACAAAACAAAACGCTTTTAAATAGATTTAATTTATCATATGAATCACTTACATTTTGTGATACTTATATTTCTGAGTTAGTGGAAGTGTTTTTAAAAAGTGACAAAAATGCCTACAGGAATCAGACCGTGTCTGTATAATTGTAGTTCTTTTTTTGTGAATGAACAGTGTGTGTTGGATTGTATTTCAAGATGGAAACCAGAATATAAACTTGTTTGTGAAGGGTGTTTTGAAAACTCTCATATTATAGAACACCATGATTGTATTACTGGGGAGTATGAAATGATGTGCTTTAATGCATGGCGTGTCATGGTACGTGGGCGTACTTTTGATGAACTGTATGAAATTTTTTCATCATATCATGATATTGAAATAGATGATTGGACCTTTATTTATATGTTATATAATATTTTATTAAACAAAAGTTATGTTGATTTAATTACAGAGCTTTTCTTAGAAAAAGATTTTGCTTACAATTTTTATAATTTTTAATTTGTTTGATGTGTTAGTGAAATAAGTAAACGAAGTAAAAGTTACACATTGTAAATATAGTAAATTTGAAAACAATACTTATTATAATTTTAGTATGATGAAATTGTTTACATGTACATGAATTTAAAATTAAAATAGAATATAACATTACATATTTATTTATATGTAATCAGTTTTAAATTATGTGAAAAATAAAAGTATTATTTCTATAAAAGTATTTTTGTTATTTTTAATTGTTTTTTAAATACCTAATTTGTAATTTTTGTACGCACAAATAGTTTGTAATGTTATGTGCAATTGGATTTACTTATAATTTTCCACGCATTGGAATTTATTTTACATACATGTTTTTATTTTATAATTGTGCATAAAATTGAATTACATAATTATTTAAAAAAATGAAATAACATTTGTAAAGAAAAAAGAATAAAATAATCATGTTTGAAATACATAGAAAAAAACTTTTGAAAGGAAAGTAGAAAAGAACTATTGTTTATATTAATACTTTAATATGATAACAAGAAATTTTAACAACGAGTTTGTTCTTTAGTATACGCAAATATTGTTAGGACAAGTTTTTTACAATGACTTTTTATTACGTAACAGAAAAATTATTAATGAAAAAATAAGAAAGAATGTTTACAAAAAAGTTTATGGAAAACTGTATTATGAACGTTATTGGTTTATGCTAATGATATTTTCGTTAACAGTTTATTTTAATATTTTTTTTAAAAATATAACACTAGTGAAAACAAAAAAGATTTTTTAGTAAACATGTACTACAAATGCCAAAAGTTATAAAGTTGAAATTGCATAATACAAAGTAATAAAAATACTGAAAAAAGTATTGATCATCTGGTACCTAAAGATAGTTTTCATGGTGGAATGTTTTAATGCGTTGTACGAATGTACCAGCGAAGAGTTTGTGTGATATTATGATGTTATTAGTCTTTACCCCTGGGTAATGGCACGTAAACCTATAATATACAAGGGGCCTGACTTTCCACAAGAGCAAAGTATTCATGGATTAGTTAAATGTATTTCCCAAAGACTTATATTTTCCAATTTTACCATATACAAATAATGAACGCCTTTTATTTGGGTTATGGAACAAAGTGACAACAAGTGCATGCATAATGATACTGAGCGTGCTATTACTGGCACATACTGTACTCCTGAACTTCATGTGGCTTTAGATCTCGGATACAAAATTCTACAAATTATTGAAATTTGGGAATTCAAATTATCCGGATCAGAAGATAATCTGTTTAAAAATTATATCAATTACTTCTTAAAAAATGAAACAGGAGTCTTCAGGGTTTCCTAGCTGGTGCAAAACTAAACAAGATCAAGAAAAATATATTACAGACTATTATGAACATGAATGCATTCAGTTAACGGAAAATAACATTGAATCAAATCCTGGTCTAAGATATATATTTCCAAAAGATTTCTCAATTCATTGTATGGAAAATGGGGACAAAGAACAGATTTATCTCAATCTGTAATTGTAGATACTCCAGAAAAAATTTTAAGTTATTTATGGGCACCGCAATATGAGGTACAAACTGTATTGCTTATTGGAGAGCATCATATAGGAACACTAAAAAACAAAAACAAGCCATGGAAATTTTCCAATGTTGTCCTTGCAGCCTTCATCACATCATGGGCTCGTCTAAAACTTTACGAGTTACTAACAGCTATAGATCCTAATCGTGTATTGTACTGCGACACTGATAGTATTATGTTTGTACAGCCACGTAATGAAAAGCCTCCACTTTCTTTGGGTTCCTATTTAGGTGAGTTAACTAATGAAGTTCCTGATGGGTGGGAAATTGATGCATTTATAGGCTTAGGGCCAAAAAATTATGCCTATAGAATGAAAGAAATTGAAATAGGGAAAGTAGATTATGTTTATAAGATTCGTGGTATAACATTAAATCATCGTACACGACAAGAAATTAACTTTGATCATTTTTATCAACTAGTTCGGGATAAAGTTGAGAAAAAACAGTTACACAATCCAGGAAGAATTGTTCGTAAGCCTGGGTTTGTCATCGTATCCAAGTCTGAAACTAAAACACATGAGAAAGTTCAAAATAAAAGACGACGATTAAATCATAACAGTATTACTGACTATAGAACATTGCCCTATGGTTATCAAAGTAATAAGTGTGTTAAATAATTTGGTATTCTGTATATATGTAAATAGTAGACTGTCTAAAGGTAGTATCATGTTATAACATGGTCATAATATCATCAAATATGTCCATAAGTTTTCCTATCAGTTGGTACTTCTACGTATATATAACGTAAATATGTCAATAAGTTATTAAAAATATTCTAAGTATAGTAAATATCTTATTTAAATATAACTATATATGTATATCAATATGCCAATATTGGAAAATACAATATTGTAAACTATATAAATACAATAAAGCGTTACAATTTATAATAATATGTTTTATTTCTCCAAACAAATATTCATATAATACGTAGTATCTGTATTCTATATAAGATAAAGGAAGAATACGTATGCTTCATATAAGGTTATTTATACGTATTTATCATATTTTATGTTTCTACAATAAATGACCCTAAGTTGGAAATTATGTTGATGGCATAATGTCTTCTACAAGGTGAACAAGCATCTTAGAAGTAAGTAAAGGATTAGAATACTGTAGTGAAAAGATATCTATATCTAAATGGGTTATAGCACACTGATTTTGTTTGTGCTTCAAATACCATTACAACATCTTTGGCATGCTCACACATTTTAGTATTTTTCGGAACATATTTGGTATGCTCACACATTTTAGTATTTTTCGGAACATAGTTCCTCGGAGATTGCTTAGCAAGCGATCCAATGAATATTACGAGAGGTTAAATAAATAACACTGGCTTACAGTGGTTTTGGTGCCGGGTGTTTCTTAGCTGATTTGAAGTAGAATTGGGACGCTGAATCCAAATATGGCGTTAGTTTTCCCCTAACAGCTTTAGTTTTTGAGATATAGGAATTGCAAGACTGACCTGCTACAACGTTGAAAATTGCATAGGTGCTGTTTTACTGTAAGTGAAAAGAAAATTATGACATTTAAATCTGTTATTTGGAACACTTTGAAAATAATGAAAACCATATAAACACAAACATCAAGTACATAATAACTCTGTAACTACATTTTATAATAGTTTTTATGAATAAAAAATCAAATAATTTGTTCAAAACGATCTATTCAACACTTCGGAAGCTTCGTTTTCGTGACATCCTTGAATGTTTCTTTGCACAGTCTCTTTTTAGGTTCCAGCAGTAATCTGCCATCATATGGGCATCCCATCTTCCTTGGTAGCGGTCCTCCATTGTTTTAATATCTTGGTGAAATCTTTCACCTTGTTCTTCACTCAGACTGCCTACGTTGTCTGGGAAACGGTCCAAATGGCTGTGCAGGTAATGAATTTTGATACTCATATTACATCCAAGTTTTTGGAATGCATTAAGCATCTGGTTCACTAGCTCAACATAGTTATCAGCTTTATTATTGCCAAGGAAATTCTTGATAACTTCTACAAATGAGGTCCAAGCTCTACGTTCAGTCTCATTCATGGACTCCACGAAAGCCGGATCTTTCATGAGTTGTCTTATTTGGGGACCATCAAATATTCCAGCTTTTAATTTTTCTGTGCTGATCTGAGGTAGCTTGTTTCCCATGTAAGCAAAGCACGGCCCGTCCTTATTTAGCGCCTTTACAAACTGCTTCATCAAACCGAGCTTGAGATGTAGAGGTGGCAAAATGATTTTGTCACACTCAACAATAGGCATGTTAATAATATTTTTCTTACCAACAACCATGTCGTCTCTCTGCGGCCACTCTTTTTTTGACCAATGGTTTGCTTTGTCTCTGCTATCCCACAGACATAGAAAACAAGGATATTTTGTGTAGCCACTTTGCTGTCCAAGAAGAAAGTTCACCATCTTTAAATCCACACAAATCACCCACTGATGGTCCTGATATTTAATTTTTTCCATAACCAAAGCAATTGCTTCATATTCTTCTTTCAGTCGTGTTGAATGAGCGATTGGAATTGAGCCATATTTATTGCCATTGTGTAGAAGGACGCACTTTAAACTTCGCTTGAAGCTATCAATAAACAGGCGCCAATCATCTGGATTGTATTCTGGAAGACCCATGTGTTCTAGGAGACCTCTAACATCGTGACAGAATACGAGATTTGTGTCTTCAGTGAAAAATGGTAAAAACTCCTTTTCCCTTGTTCGGTAGAATGTGATTTTAGTTCCTTGTTCTAGTACGTTTTTCTCCTTCAATCTGGAAGCAAGTAATTCAGACGATTCTTTTGAAAGATTAAGGTCCCTAACTAGATCATTTAGCTCATCTTGATTAAACTGTTGAGGAATTGTTGACATTCCCTCATAATCACTGTCACTTCCATCATCCATGTCACAAGAATGTTCACTACGTTCGTTTTCAGTCTCACAAAGCTCTGGCAAGTGGTGTAACGTTGGGATTGGTATTTCATCGGAATGAACAACTGGACGTCTTGCTGAAGGCAGATCAGGATATGTCCACTTGTTCCGGTTATTTCTATTCATACCCGTAACATTTACCAGGCAGAAATAACAGTCATCAACATGGTTTGTGGGTTCCCTCCAAACCATTGGAACACCAAACTTAAGACTTTTTCTTTTTCCAGTTGTCCACTGTCGCAAGTGTTCAGTACACATTTTACACACAATATGTGGAGCCCACGTTTTATCTTGGTCCCCTAGGCGTACACCAAAATATGCATGATATGCTTTTTTTACAAAGTCACTGATATGTTTTCTATTGTCTTTAAATGTGTACTCACCACATATGTAGCAAAACACATCAGGATGGTTAACACAACTTCTTCGACTTGAACTCATTTTATGTTCAGGCCACTAACACGGATGTTAAATATAAAGCCTTAGTATACGCGATACAAGTTATGATTTCAGAACAAAACTCACATGTTCTAACATGTCACTCCACCTGCAAGACAACAACTACGATCCACTAGCCAAGTAGAATACCAATGCAATCTAGTGGGCGTTCCTGGAACTACTATATGACTAGTTTCCGTTTAGTACCGACAGATAGCAGCACTAATGAGAAAAGAGCGCCGTTCTTCCAAATAGAAATCTCTATAGAGCACAGTAGGATTTATTTGAGTTGCAGAGTTTATAAGATCATATTCAAACTTGTTATTACGAGAATATTTGTATTTCTTTTGCTTATTTTGTATACTATTGCAAGAAGCATGCAGAAATAGTGGTTACATCATTTATAATTTACATATTTATTTTGGATTGTAATATTTCTTCCACATACATTGTAACGTAAATAACACTACTGGTACAGTAGCCTGTATCTACCAAAGTAGAGCTGATAGAAAAAACTGCTTACATTATTGGATTCAGCGCCCCACACATAGTTAAAATCAGCTCTAAAATTTTAGGCACCAAGAAAAATTTTTTTTCTGTAGGCCTGTGTAATGAGTTTGAGTAACAAACGATCCAACTAAAATTCCAAAGGAAACGATAGAATAAAATATATGAGAGGTTAAATAAATAAGGAGTTTGCTTAGCAATTTAAATAGATCACACTCTATGAGTGTTCTGTTAAGAAAAAACAATAAAACTAGTTTAAACCGGTTTAAACACCTGCAGCAAAGCAAACAAAGGAATTTTTTAAACCCAGTAACATAAGGCAACAGTAATCATCATCTATGGTATGCTCACACGAAGTGTTCGAGTAATTTATTACGAGAGGTTAAATAAATAAATAAGGAGTTTAAGTAACAAACAAATTAATAAAATTTACAAATTACATCATATTGTGTAATATTAATGTTACTAAATTTAAAATATGTTAAAGCACCTGCGTACGAGATTACAAAACCAAATGCCTTTGGGTACAAGATTACAAAACTAAATGTGTTTGAGTACAAGATTACAAAACGAAATGCCTTTGGGTACGAGACTACAAAAACTAAATGCGTTTCGGTACGAGACTACAAATTGCGTTGTAGCCTATACAAGTAGTAGTGTTATACTTCGTGTTGATATAATTATTTTTGACGGTAATTAAATTATATTTAATGCAAAGTATACGTATACTAAACGTGTACGGTAAATCATAATACATTTTTATGTTTATGTTTGGAACCGTTTGTGTGGTACATGTATAAACATGTACACAAATTGTAAATAAACTCTTAGGTTTATGTTCGGCAATGTTCGGGAAACTTCGGTTAAGTTCGGAACTATTTGTGTGATACATTAACCAATATGTACAAAATTGTAGATACATTTTTGTTTGTTCGGCAATGTTCGTAAAACTACGGTTAAGTTCGTGTTAACTTGTTTAAATTTTTAATTAATGCTGTTTTAAAAATAATGTATACTAGATTAATGCAAAGAAAACACATTAAAATCCATCCGCCATGTTTGTTTCTTCAAACAACGCCACCTGTACCATAACATTCACATTAGTGTGTATAAGACTGTGCGTGTGTGTACATGTACCATAGCAAGTTACCGAGTGTTGTTTGTTTTTTATAACCGGCAATACCCCGCGCAGTTTCCGGGCGGCAATATTTTACGCGTCCCGCGTCGCGAAAACCTTTTTTCCGGGCGCAAATACCGCGCGGCGCGCACCGGTTCCGGTAAAAAACGCGCGGCGCGCACCGGTCGCGGTAAAAACGTTCAAAAATGGTATTTATTTTAGTAATATTATTCATTTTACCTATTCATATAAAAATATATCTTTTAATAAACATATTTCCAAAGTTTCAAAAAAATCGACGCCATATTGTTTATGCAAATTCATTAAATTTTTATTTTTAATTTACAATGTTCTAAGCTATATAGTAATGTTCGTTAGGTCCTAACGATTAAGAAAATACCTTTCTTTTGTTTCTACGACCAATAGTTTGCCGTAAAAGCAAAAAATAAAAAACTATACTTTTTGAACACCCTGTATAAAATCGAAAAAAAATAAAAATTGTTCAAGTTTATCATGTAGGGTGTCTTTCTATATAGATTTTCAACTGACAAATCGATTTCTGTTGTCCATTTTGTCGTACGATGAATAGTTTACGAGATATGAGGATTTAAAATTATTTTAAAGTTATATTGTTCTAATCTGTATAGTAGTGTTCCTTAGGTCCTAACGATTAAAAAATACCTTTCTTTTCTTTCTACGACCAATAGTTGGCCGTAAAAAGCGAAAAAATAAAAAAAAATACTTTTTGAACACCCGGTATAAAATCGAAAAAAATAAAAATTGTTCAAATTTATCATGTAGGGTGTCTTTCTATATAAATTTTGACCTGACAAATCGATTTCTGTAGTCCATTTTCACCTACGATCAACCGTTTACGATTTATGACCATTTAAAGTTAATATACGAAAAAATCTTCGTCTTTTTGCATCAACGCCACCTATATAGCAACACATGTCAGTACCATGCATGCTTTTGTGCCGATAACATCAAACCGTATCGCTCTAGTGTTATTTGTACAACCGGCATTGCCTCATACGCTTACCGACAAAAATATTTTGTAGTTTCCCGTCTTCTTTTCCCGCCATATATTAGTTCATCATATACAGTTCCCGTATGTGCTTCAAACATCAGAGAAAACAATTTCTGTTAGGTAAGTATCAACATTTTAACATTTCTATACTTCACATGTGCTTTCCCATACAGTATAATGTAGCTTTACATAGGCATATCTGATAAATCCATTTCTATTATTTCAAATGACACACATATTTTTAAAGTAACGCTAAATAGCTAAAGAAAAAAATAGTCACTCAAAACCATTTACATATTCACTTAGAATCTCAATAAACGCGCGCATATACGCCAGTGATATCAACAGATAAATTATTCGTTTTCGTTCATTTAATTCAATCATTTGGTATTCGTTTTCTCTTGGCTTACGCAAACTTTTGCATTTTCTGTGTTCCTTCTTTCCTTGTAAATTCCATTCCATTCAACTAGCAATAAAAAATCGCCTAAAGCACCATTCAGGTTAACCTCACCCCTCTCACGCACACCAATACATGTATGTGTGTGTGTGTGTGCTTCCCGTATTCTTTCTCTCTCTCTCTCTCCCACTCTTTTTCCTCTTTCCGTCAAACTACAAGCACAAAATCCTCCCGCCCCTCTCCTCTCACTCACCGAACGCATCCTTGCAGACATTCTCTCTCTCTCTCTCGCATGCACTCTTTCCGTCAAACTACAAGCACAAAATCCCCTCGCGTCTCTATCGCTGTTTCCTTGAAACTACAAACACACCTCCCGCCCCGCCACACCTCCGCCCGGGTCCCTAGCCTACAATGAAGCAAACTTTTTTCTTTTTTTCCTCCCTCTCTCGCTCTCTTATGCTCTTTTATGCTAGGTAAGCAATCTGTCCACGTTGGGCTTCTTGGTGTTTTAAATCGCCTCAAAAACCATTCAGGAAATGCACAGCATTTCTGGTTTGCGTATTTCAATTTTCACAAACAAATCGCAATGTCTTTTTCGGTTATAGTTAAGGAGCCGTACTTACCATTTAGGGAAGGACGAGAAACGCCATACTTTTAGGAATTATTCATTGACTATCTAGGATGTTAAAAAGTAGGTAATAAACTGAGTTCTTACCCTTGTACTTAGAGTGTTCAGGTAGTGCAACAGTAAGATGTATCCTCATGCACGGGAGATGACAAGTAGCTGTTCTTAACTATTACCTCTTTTTCGTTGATAATAACGCTTACAAAAACTTTTAATTCAGCTTTATTCTTAACCAATTGGATTCATGTTGTACTTTGTGCAATATTCATTTTAATATTCCCATTGATTTTCGTTTATGTTATAAGTTTCACTAGTGAAAAATGTACATAGGATTTCCTTTTTTAAGTATCATACATATTCAGTGGAGTCTTGTACACATAATGATTTTTTGATTTATCATTTCAATTTATTTTTATGAGATATTTTTCAAATTAAGCCATTAAAATGCAACAATCGATGAAATATGGAAATAATCGCTAACTGTGAAACATAAAAATCCCATGGAAATTATGAGTTATATATCAAAATTTTAAGTATATTTTGCACTTAGAAAGAAATTGGTCTCGATCTTCATTCTTTCTTCAATCAAGATCAAAATACGTTACCAATACACATGTTATAAAACTTCAAGAATGTTTTTAAGGGGGACAAACAAAATTATTTTTAAAAACGGGTAGCAGAAAAGAGGTGAATTTTATTTATCTTTCTTGTTCTTAATATTATTATTTTTATTGCATATAAAACTAACTAACTAAGTCTATGACCTATGGAACCCAGAGGTTCACACAAGCTCTTCAGTAACTTCTATCCGTACCCAATTGTATACAATTTCTACTTTGCCTATCCTATTTCTACAAAATTCATCTTAATATTTTCCTCCCATTTGTGCATAGGTCTTCCTAACGGTCGTTTTCCTATAAGTCTACCAGTCAAGACTTTGAAAGCGTTCCATTAAACCTATATGACCTGTCCACCTAACCCTCCTAGATTTGATAACCCTAACAATGATGGGTAATCGTATAAACTATGTAGTTCCTCATTACGAATAAATACGGCATTCCCCATTCTTATTCCTCTTAGCTTGGAATATTTTTCCTAGGATTCTGTTCTCAAATACTTCCCTCAGAGTAAGAGATCATGTGTGACAACAATTTGAATGCATATAGTTTACGAAAAAATGTCTTTTTTTTCTTCATATGAGTATAAAAGGAAAAAGTAGAAGGAAAGCAATGGATAGGAAGAATAAGATAAGCATAATTTTTTTTAAAAAAACAGACGAGTCAAAATTATTTTCCAAGTCTGTCAAATGTATAATAATAATAATAATAATAATAATAATAATAATAATAATAATAATAATAATAATAATAATAAATATTTAGATAGCTGAGCTGGATTCCAGCTTGCATTACCTAAAATTTGTCTTTTATTTGCACATTTTATAATTTAATCAAGTTCAAAAAGCATCTTTAGCCACCAATTATATTTTCAGCAGTCTTCTTCTTCTTATAAGGTTTCTATAGACTTTTTTTCCCCCTGTAATTTTGGCACCAAAACATTTTTAAATCCCTGTAAAACTAATATCCTTCGCTGGGTCTTCCATAAAAAATATACAATACCTTACTCCACTCCATTTGTTACCTGCAGTCTTCCTACAGTCCACCGGAAAACTGAAAGAAAAACCATAAAAAATGTGGTCGCTATAAAGCCTTCCAACCACCCAAAGAACCAAGTAACCTTAAAACCTGATTTTTCTCAGTTCAAATTACCTAAAGTAATGATATTGGAATTAATAAAACACACACAAGTTATATTGACTAATCTAATTTTCTTTTTTTTCCTCTTTATTTAATATATTTACATTTTTTTTCTTTCTGTTTTTTTACATTTTATTCTCTTGAATATATAAATTTTGACATTTATTCAGAAATTTATTAAATGTATGTAAGACTTTAACATCCATGGCTACATTTAAAATTTTTTGTAAGTTAACCATTGTTTTCAAAAACTCTTCATTTATTTCAATTTCCATATTGCCTTCCTCCCCCTCTTGTACATTTTGTACCCCCACCTCATCTTCCATCACCTCCTCCTCTTCCTGTTCTTGCACATTTTCTACCACATGCGATTCCTCTTCCACATGTTCCATCACCTCCTCCTCTTCCTCTTCATCTTCTATAATAATATCATTATCCTCCTCTTCTTCCATAATTATTATTTCGTTTTCCACTTCATTCTCTTCTTCGTCATATAATGTTATCACCTGAATATCATCCCTAGTTAAATCAATAATCTCCAATGATGTGCTTGGTCCCTCCATTCTGCAACAAATAAAAATAAGCACTTATAAATATCAAATAATACTATAAAATTTTACATGTTATATTTAAGCATACGTGCTGTTAAAAATATATTAAAATAAATATCACCTTATTTTTTATGTCTCTCAATAATTCATTGAATCAATTATATAACAATCAGTAACAATTCAGTGTTCTATTCTCAAAATAAATAGCTATTGTACATTGAATACTCAATTATTAGTCTTATAGTTATTCGTTTAGCGCCTATAATTTGATCTGTCAAAGTTATTTCATTATTTACATATCAGTTCTTAAAACTTGGATCTTCAATACAAATAATGACTCTAATTATTTTTTTTTGTTCTCTTTTAAGCAAGCTGCTATTATTTATTTATTTATTTTCCATCAGTAAAAACTCTGGGGATCTAAGTTCCCTAAATCATGTTTATAACGCAATTCACCTATATTTCCAACAAAAGTAATATTTCATTCCTTCAATCATAAACAATTTAATTTTTTTCTACAATTTTTATCTTACTTTTAAAAAGTAACCTACATATAAGTGTCTACAAGACCTTAAAAATCACCAGTTTGAAACATATTCTAACAAAATTACTTTGTAACCCTCCCAACAAAAAAAAATTGTATGTTTGTCTTTGCCTACATATTCAAAATATCAAATAACGTATGTCCTTATTACCATTGTATGAACATATTCGTATCATTTATATGAAATTCCACAAAAATCAAGCAAGAGTTTTTCCTAGGAAACATTCCTATTTACAATACTACCAAGATAATATTCAGTTATCATTACGTTTTTATTTTACTTTTCCTACACAAATCCTAAAGTAATTTCCTCTAGTACATTTGCTTCATAGTTCTATTTTTTGCTTAAGTCATCATTATAGATATTTTACCTTTAATACCAAGTCACTTGCCACAGCTAACAAGCTTGTATGCTCCACGATCCTCCGCTAACCTTTTCGTCTTCGCGTATAATCTTTCTGTTTTAATATCACTCATTAATTGTAGTGTTCTTCGCCCCCCTCCTTTCTTTCCTGTCAACATACCCTCTAGGACATTCCCTAACAAGAGATTTGGTTAAGTAATCTTATAGTAAACAATATTATGTTCATAATTTTTTCGCAATGCTTCCGTTTCCTTCCACATCCTTAATTATCATCTTCTTTTACCCTAATTCGCATTACCGTGCAATATAAAGTGCTAAGTGTCATAAAAAACAATTCAATATTTTCAATAAATTAATATAAGAAAACAAAATCCAGTTTTCCTAAAAACTATTGTCGTTCATAAGCTCCTTCATGACTAAGCGGTTAGCGTACGCGCATTTGGCATGGGTAACCAGCGTTCGGTTCCCGGCGCAAGCTCATGTGGTTCCCATTGCACGTAAAGTTGTAGGTCCACGTTTCATATTGCCTCGCTGCTCAAGGGTACGCTAAACTCATAATCAACTTAACCCGAGTAAAATCTTTATACTCACATTTTAAATACGGTCATTTGATTTTTTCTATACTTATATTTCAATAATATAATTCATGAATTTACTTTCAGTCTGACTAAATATTTTAGCCCCCCAATGCTTTTATGTTTCCTGTATTTTTATTTTTTATTCTTTCGGACATAAGGGCAGTTACATAAAGCTATACAAGAGGTATAACGCAATATATATTCCAAAAATAATAATAATATTTAAGTCGCAAGCACACTCCCTCAAATAGTAATATTCCCAATAAAAAGTCCATATAGGTATTAATTTCAATTAAATTTAGGCATTAAAACATTTCTCTGCACGTTATTAGTTGAATCCATACTAATATTACACATGCAGGGTTTTCCCAATTCTTTAGCTAACAAATATAATTAGTTTTAAGACACAATAAATTACTAATAATTCAATTATCTCTTTTGCAAAATAATTATGGTACATTTGCACCTACATTACCAATTTTCATGTCATAAATGTTGGTGTTTCCAATATTAAAAAACTGTCATCACCAAACTGCTACATAATAACAGTGTGTTTAAATCCATGGCACTATTACGTAACCTTCTATCTACACGTGAAAAATACATGGCAAACTACACTTTTCCAATTAAGATAGCGGTGCCTTAAACGTAAAACAATTCAGTTCAATTCATCACATTCACACAACTAATTTCAATTCCACATTATCTTACATAACATTGCTTTTGTTTTTCCAATTCATGAATTAACTAAAAGTTTATTATTAGAAAGAGGATATGAAATATAAATTCCAATATTTATTAACGCCAGTTTGCGGTACCATAATACTATAATGTGCGCCTCCGGTGCTTCAAATCTCTCATACAATCCCAATCCGCAACAAGTCAAATTTATGCTGCGCAAACACCGTATGCGTAGGTTTTCTCGGGGTTCTACCGCTTCCTCCCACTTTCTATATACTTTTTCAAGAGCTTTCTCCATAAAACAAAACAATATTAAAAAAATTACTCATTATCATCATCATCATCGCCTTTAGCCTAACAGAAATACACACCAAAGGTGTGCGCCCTAGCTACTACGTTACTGTAAAAAGGCATGTAAGTACTGCCATATTACATCTTCTTCTTTCGTATACACTATACAAAAACACCGTAAGCGTGGGTTTTCTCGCAATTCTTCCCTTTCCTCCCACTATCTCATTCCACCATTTCATCCATCTCGCATTATTATCCTTTAGCCTAACCCGCATAAGCGTAAAACGTCAAACTTAAAAATTTTATTTTCTATAGTATTTATAAACTTTTATCTTTGCACCATCTTTTGCTTTCCTTTCGTTATGTTCGAACGGTACCTCAATGTTATAACGCCCACCTCTGGTGCATGCAATCCCTCCTTCAATTCCCCCGCAAATTAACTTTGTGTTAAACAACATTCTGTTAGTGGGTTTTCTTAGGGTCCTCCCACTATCTCATTCCAACAATTGTTGAGTTATTATTTATTTGCCTTAATTATGCGTTACTCTTAGCGTAAAGGGCATAATCGTGGAACGATAAACTCAAACATTTCATTTTCTATGGCAAACATAAGCTTTTATCTTTCCATCGTTTCCTCATTTCCTATGCATATGTTTCAACGGTACCTCTGATGCGTAAGGTCTTTCATTTAATCCCTAAACATGTAACTTTTTAGTGGACAACATAAGGTACATGGCTTGCTTCACGTATTTCTATTTCCTACCACACTCTCATTTCACCAATTGTTCAATCATCATTCATTTGCCTTAATCACCCGTCACTCTTAGCCTAAAGGGCATAATCGTGGGACGTTAAACTGAAATATTCCATTTTCTTTGGCATTCATAAGCTTTTATTTTTCCATCGTTTCCTGCTTTCCTCTCAATAAACTAGGCTACACATACTATAGTCAAAATGTTCGCAACTAAAACTAATCTTTTCCAAAAAGTCAATTAAACATAATAAGCTCCGCAGTTTTCCTCTCTTAAGTTTAAAAATAAATAAAATAATTTATTTCTTACCTCAAATCTAGAAATTCCTTCGAAAATCTCTTCAAAATCGATCCAGGAAAAAATCTAAAACAAAAATAAAAAAAATAATTTTAATATAAATTCTGCACCTCCTTCACAAACACATAATATCATTCTCTATATAGCATATATATATATATATATATATATATATATATATATATATATATATATATATATATATAATATTAAAAGTTTAATAAAAATTACTTGGGTGGTTTACAAATAAGTTCTATGCTATTATATAAATTTAAAAATTAATTCCACCTCAGCTTTTCAATATTTCTCATTTATTTTTCTTAAAAGTCAACAAATAAAAATAAGCTCATGTTACAATTTACATTAAAAATGATATTATATTCTCACTTCAATTATCTATAAAAGTTAAGTTCTTTCGTTATTTCTTTATAGAATAAATATAAAAAAACAAAATTCAACTTACCTTCCAAATATAGATATTCCCGGTCAGCTAAAAACTCCTTTCCTCAAATATTAAGCACAAACGCACTGTCACCGAGTAAACTCTAAAATACAAATAAGCGTGTTCTCCAAAACAACATATTTATATTTTTTTCACAAATAAAACATTCAAACTAACGCCAAACATTTTACGCTTTCTTTTTTTCAAATCTTAGCGTCCCCTGCAAACACTTTCGTCCAATTACTGTATGTCTTAAAGCAATTTTTTCTTTGTAAAAGCCAAAATTCTTTTAAAAGACTGCCCCCTACAACTTCCCTTCAATACAACACAAAATTTACGCAACTATCTCTCTACAAACAATAAATTCTCACATAAAAGAAACTCTTTCCCTTAAATACAGCTTGTAGCGTCTAGATATTTCACAATAGCCAAAAAAAAATACAATACACTTTTGTAGGTTCTGCAAAACGAAAACGAAACCAAAGGTTTGCCTTTTTCAGTTTTATTATCTTATTCACCACTGCAAGAGCTCTTTTCCGTCTCTCTGTAAGTATCACACCATACGTTAACATTTTTTCAACTAAAAATCTAACTTACAATCCATTACAACATACTCCTTCAATACTAAGGTGATTAGCTTTCGTGCTTGAAGTCTCACCTTCAATCACAGCTTACATCATATACATATCTTAATATACACCCATTATAATCATATTGTTTCACTAATACATTACATATCTATAATTTACGTTATACAATAATCCATCTAAGGTACCAAAGGTTCAATCACCGAGCTCGTGGGTTTTCTCGGGGTTAACCCGTTTTCATCATTTCACCCATCTCTCATTATTATCATCTCCTTTAACCTAACCCGCACACATATCAAAGGTATGTACCCTAGCTACTACGTCAGTATAAAAAAGCATTTAAATACTATCATCTTGCAATTTCTCGCAATTCTCCCGTTTCCTCCCACTATCTCATTCCACCATTTTACTCATCTTTCATTATCATCATCACCATCTCCCTTAGCCTAACCAAAATAACCATGCAACGTAAACTCAAAGATTTCATTTTCAATATTCCAACTACAAAAAATATAAGATTGTAATCATCCGTATTATACCCTTATTATTCACTAAGTCCATGTCTCATATAGCTTCGCTGTTCCAACCAACGCAAAACTACCATCAAGTCAAGTCAAAATCCATTCAATTCATATTGTGTTCCTTCGAATTCTCAAAGTATTTATGTTTCTTCCCAAACAATATTAATCCCATTATCACATCACTAATAAATTATTTATCATTAATGTTTCACACATCCATGGTCCAATCCTCAGCTCATAGCATATATATTTTCCCATATTTTATTCTATTTTTTTCTCAACTATAATATAATATCAAATCAATCTTGTCTCTTCTCATCTGCATCTTTTCAACTATTTGACATAAAAATTCAACTAAATTAAAACTTCAAACAAATCCATAACCCCAAAATATCTATATTTTTTTACTGCAAATATTCTCTTATTTTCCACGTAAGTTTCTCACACTCCTTTTCAAAACTACAAAAATCCATTCATGATAGTATCCCTAACTTCAACAATACTTTTTTTCTTTTTTTTTCGTTCTTTTTTCCCTCTGTTAAACCATAGTCATAATAGCAGTCTCACTCACAACCTGTCTGTTTTCGCCCTTTCGTTTTTTCACAAAAACAAGTACAAAGCTATTCTTTAAAGTTAACAAGAATCTTTTACAGAAAAAGGGGTTTTTTCTTTCTTTCTTTTTACATTCTATTAGGGTAGAAAACATTTTTCTGTCTAACAAGTCAGAAAAATCTTTTTTTTTCTAAAAAGAGTTACGTTCAACTCGAAATTACAGGTCTTAACCGTCAACAATAAATGTCACATACGTTTTCTCAAATAACTTTCTGCATCCTAACAACTTAAAAGATCTTTTTTTTTTCAACTATTTCAATTCTTTCTTTCTTTTCTAAAAAGAGTTAGACATACAGGTGGGTCAAAAGTAACATCACATTTTCTCATCTGCACAAAAAGTTTCGCTTTCTATTGTAGTAATTTTCTACATGTCCCTTTACATGCTAAGGTTCTTTACTATTCCTTAAGTCCCACGCCAATTTAAAACCAAGCCTTTTGCTTAAAATAACAATACAGTTCTCATGCAATCTTATGTTCCGTCTCCCAGTATGTGGCAATGTAACACGTAACTATCTCTTTCTTACATTCTCTCTCCTTCAGTATAATGTCTGTTATCTCTCCATAGGGTGCAAGTTACAGTCCCAATTAAACATGGTCTTTTACTCCACAGGACACTACACTTCGCCCCCAACTCCATCACCTTGGAACACACACATACAAGCAGGTGTCTATGTTCCTTTCGTTACTCTTCACCCATCAAAGGGTTCTCTCCCTACCCATGCCATTCTTAGCTTACATGACTTTCTCACTTCCTGCTGTTAAAGTATTCTCCGACATCTATATGTTACATTAAAGTAACAATATATTCTTTCTTTTAATGACACAAGGTTCAAATTGTAACAGTGTTACAAAAAGCTTGTCAATTTCAAATTCTAACCTTTTCTTTCATGTTTCCAATCTTTCTAAAAGTCATTTCACATGTCTCTCTGCCTTCCAACAGTTAAAGTATTGTGCAACATCCATATGTCACATTAAATTGACAGCTCCTTCTTTCTTTAATTGACACAAGGTTCAAATTACGAGACAGCTACATAAGAGCTTCTCTCACGTTTACAAGCATTTGCTATACATTGAACAATGGACCCCCTGCCTCAATGGTATGTGGACATATAGCAAATAAGCTACTACTGGTAACTCCCCAATTGCCTCACTATGCTAGTCCGATCTTACAAATCTGGAACTCTCGAACTCCAGCTGAAATTGAGTCGAATCCGGAATGACGCGCTAACCATGCAGCTTAGCGAACCTCTCTCTCTCTCTCTCTCTATATATATATATATATATATATATATATATATATATAAAGGAAAGGGTAAAAGGGAACCTTCACCAGATCCGGAGCCTCCTTTTTTTTTTTTTTTTTTGCACTGTCCCTATATATATATATATATATATATATATATATATATATATATATATATATATATATGGAGAGAGAGAGAGAGAGAGAGAGCATTGGCGGGATAAGCGCGAACTCAAAGCGGAACTATGACGAGGTCAGCCCTAGTGTAATTTCGTTGACGATCCGCCAACGGTCCGCCATTTCGTGGCTTGATGTCGCTTGAGGTCCGCCAGCTATCCGCCGGCGCCTTGCTAATGGGGTAAAAGCAGACAAAATACCACCCTACCCAGACATTTTGAGAAACAGGCTGAAAATTGGTGGAGATGTTTAGAAAGTCATCCTAAACAACTTACGTTACTCAAGTTCCGAAAAACTCCCGCTTGGACACGAGCCGCAATAGGTTTCCACGGTCAGGGGGCACAAGCTTCGATTAGAGGGGCACTGCTTCAAAATGATCTATATATCACATTGGACAAAAGTTAAACACACTTTTAAAACATCGGTACTACCGTCGACTTAAAAGCATTACTACCTGTACTCTGCATATCCTTCAATGTTGGACAACCAGAAATGTTTTGCTTGTTGCTTAAAGACGAAGGATATGCCTAATGCAGCTGGTAATGCGCTTTTATCTACGGTAGTACTAAGAAAGGCACACAAATCCGACCAGAGCAGAAATATGTAATTAAAAACTATCAATACAGTGTTACAGTTTCGAGATCCTGTCTATTTCTCCTTCAGACACAGTTATAACGTTGACATAATTGTGATGCCTGCCAACTAGTAGCATTTTACTGGTAAGTACAAAATAAACCTAGTTTTGTTTTATCTCACCAGCAGGAATCTAAAGCAAGACAGTTTTTACCGTTGAATGCTACTTAATCTTTGTGTTAACTTAAGTTTGTCGGTTTCTCTATCAACTGGTACCACGTCCATGAAGAAACTTCATGAACTCAGGAAACTGCAGTTAACTTTCCCTTCAGGAAATGACGTGACCCTTTTCATCCAGTTTTTAGATCATGTTCAGAATGAATGCATTTGTTTTCTTACTTTTTTTAATTCAAGTCATTAAATTGTGAACTTCATGTTTGTTCTTCTTTAGGTACTTCAAGAGGGAATGGATTAACAAAATTGGTCCGAAATCATTCTCTGTTTACGACCAAAAGAACCGTACAAACAATTGTCAAGAAGCGTTGAACAGATGTATCAATCGAACCATCACCCCGCAGGGAAATGCGTGGGACTTTTGGGGTGAGTATTACCAAACATACAATTCCAGTAGTTTTTTTTTTTTTCGGACTTCAGAACAATACATTTTATTTAAAAAATGAACCTCAGTGTTAATAACGAATTATTTTGTTTTAACGAGTCGATACCTGTTATTTTTCTTCAGCTATATACCAGGGAAAAAACGAAGTAACGAGAAACATGTTCACAAACATCATCGTGCCGGTACTAATTAATTATTTATACTTTCTCCATGAAACCTACTTGGCTTTCAAATGTAGATAATTTTAGATTGATTACTTGTGTGAAAAAAATTATGATATGCAGACTGATCGGAAACTTTTCTGTGAACGTCGGACTGGTGGAACTTCGAACAACCACGGTAGTCTTTGTCCGCTGGTACGGTTAATAGGGAAAGAAGACAAGGTTTTTTTTCTCCCCATGCATGAGAGAATGTTTCGGAAAGGATAACAGAGATGTTTCGTTCGAAAGGGTGGGAGACCGGAAAGGTCCTCAGAGGAAGTAAATCTCTCAGCATTAATAATCATTAACACTCGACCACCACCAGTCCGAAACTTCCTGTTGCTATTCACATGGCCCAACAAACTCCATTGTGGCCAGTGCTTCAAAGATCCCACATATCCCTTGGAATGAACCTACAGTGATTTCTCCCACTCTCCTTCCCTCTCCTACAATATCAACATTAACAGGCAACTTCCACAATCTAAAATGCACTTTTTTTTGAATAGGCAACACAATTTTCGTTCATTAGCTCTTCGCGCTGTTTTTCTTTGTATTTAGGCCTAGCTGTTTGTGGCGCACTTACTCTTTCTGTTGAAGATAATCGCAAGATCGAAATACATGCCGATAACTGCAGGAAGGGGTACATTCTTTTTTCCTATATTTATCTTTTATATATATGTATATAGGAAAGATATTGGATGATTTTATTTTCTCGCAACAGTCATTTCTTGCTTCCCACTTGTATTTTTTTTTTTTTTTTTAATCTTAAATTAACAAATTTTAAAATCAATGCTTTATCAAAATACTTTATCAACGTGGAAGTTCAGGGAACAAGAAACATTACTCTAGAATTTTAAATGTATTTAAGCGATCACGTAGAGTTTTCAAAGATAGTATTTTCACATCGATATAAAATTCAGCACTGGCTGTGGTTGTTATGATTATTGGTCTAACGATGACTTTCTTTAGTTTCCATAACTTCTTCATTTCCCTATTTTGTTGCTGTAGTCGGTCTTGATATTGTGTGAGAACTGTTATGTCGATTATACTGCCGTGTCGTGACAAAACGCTGTAACTTTGGCGGAGCAGTTTTACGAAAATGAGCCGTAAAGTTTTCATCCGTAAATGTTATATGGATCGTGTAGAACCAGTGTAACTAGGTAATAATGGTCAACCAATCAATTTTGACCAAATTTAATCACACAACATGCATTTACGTAACATTACATGTAATCACGTGTTTCCAAAGTCAAGATACACTGGTTCTACACGATACAGATCACATTTTCTGATGAAAACTTTACGGCTCTTTTTCGCAAAACTGCTCCGCCAAAGTTACAGCGTTTTGTCACGACACGGCAGTATATGAGCTTCAATTTTCTCTGTACCTAACAATTTTACGAGTCCAAAGGATTATGTCAGTACTGGTATTGCGTAGCTGTTGATAGCTTTAACTTTATTAACACTGTTCAGTTTCGTTCCTAGTACGTTTCTAACCCTCTGTGCAAATTTCTGCTTCAATTCTCGCTTTATGAGTGCATGGTGTATGAGTAACATTGCCAGATTCTGAGGAAAATTCAGTTAAAACCTACAGATATTAAGTTAAATATATCAATAAAAGTAAGTAGACAGTATTATTTAACGTTTCCATCACGTTCTTTTGTAGGCCTGCTTTGAGATAGAGGGCCTCTTATGCACAATTCCCATAACATGGGCAGACTGACGAAAATTCAAATAATACCTACAGATATGAAGTTCAATATATAAATATAACTAAGTACGAAGTATTATTTAACGTTCACTTCACGTCCTTAAGCAGGATTTGTTTCGAGATAAAGGGTTTCAAAGTTGGAAAAATTCCTATAAGAATAACACGGGAAGATTTTGTCGAAAATTCAAATAGTAGCTAGAGACATGCAATTTAATATATAAGTGAAACTAAGTAGGCAATACCACTTGTTTACTTCGTGTTCTCAAGTAGGTCCTGTCCTGAGATAGAGTACCAATGAAAAGAAAATCTCATAAGGATAACATGAAGGGGATTTTAACAAAAAAAATTTTAAAAATGCTTACTACATGAAGAATCAGTAGTAGTAGTAGTGGTGGTATAAAAATATACCCAAAAAGATGTAATATTAATGTGTATTTCTTTACAGCCAAAAAGGTAGTAGTAGTTATGGGTATGTTTTAAAGCATATTATATATAAAGCTCAACCTACACGTAACTGTTGTGCAAATTAAAATCCTGTAGCTTTCTGTAAGAACCTGTCTACTCGAACTCAAGGGGTACAGCAGTGCCCTCGCCAAGCAAAACCCTTGCCGGACAACCTTTCTGAAAGCAGTGCGACATTTATAATCTCCTCTGTAGTTTTGGTCGGAGATACCCAAATAACTCTGATTGATGATAATAAAAGATCCTCATGATCATACGTAAAATACTGGTTTTCATCACCATACACTTAATAATTTTCGAATTACTTGTACCGAAATGTTTGACAAATAGTAACTGAATGACACTGATTCATTATTCATCAAAATTCTAAAGTATATGTGATAGTCCTGGAGAGCAAAATTTTCATTTGCAAATATTTTTCCACTTTAACTCGTCAATATTGTTCAAATTGAGTGATAGTCTATCATCTGCAATGAAAGATTTGATTAAAAAAGAAAATAAACATAATTGAAAAAGAAATGTTCCTACAAAAAGAAAGAACTCACAAACATTACTGTAAAAAAAAAAAGCCAAGTACGAGTGGCCTTAAAAAGAAGTGAAATAACAGAGGAGTCCCGAGTTCTGGTGGACCCCCAACTAGCACTGAATGATTCACTTCCAGATTCTTGATTTGGAACTTGTCTGATGTCCATTAAATATTAAAAAGTGGTTGAGACGCTTGTGATTTAATGGTAAACATACAGACAGCAGCCAGACTCCAAATCAATAATCTTCAAATGAATCATTCAGTACTTGTTACAGGCGTCCACCAGAACTTGGCAACTACTTTATGATCTCACCTCTTTTCAAGGGCACTCGTACTTTGCATTTTTGCGATCAATGTATGCAGCAGAGAACTATTAATTCACCGGCCGTGCAGTACCGCCTTCAAGGTAATATAACAAGCATGAAAGAATTAATGGGTTGACAAATTCTAAAAACAATTAATGGGTCGAGTGAGGCAGAGTAAGAGAGAGCTATCTCACAATCTTGAGGAGCGAGTTCTGTTTATATTTTCTGAATTCGTTGTTGTATGTTGTAAGTTCTTACATACGTGATACCTATTCCGTAACAGATTATATAACAGTATACCGGCTCAGATATAACGGTATACATACCGGTTCCGTAACGGTATATATAAAATGTTGAATGGGAGATATGCCACACTACTGTAGAAAACACAACTTTTTTTTTTTTTTTTTTTTTTTTTGTCAATGTGGGATAGCTCTTACTCTCACTAGTCCTCAATTATGCTAACCAGAAATTCGCAATGGTGACATCCAGTTCAAAAGAAGTTTCGATTTTTAATGTAGCATGAAAATGGATCCATTAATACCACTTGAAAACAGTATAATAGGTGTTGTATAAATTGAAATAAAATATGTATTCGTCAGAGCGTAATTATTACAGAAATGGTAATGTTTCAGAATATTTGTTATCGCTATTCGTTAGAGTTTGTTTACTGTTTGTTGACTTGCAACATCTTTCACTACACACTTTATTTATTTTATTTATTTATTTAACAATTACCAGATACAGCTCTGAGGCCATTTTATACTGGATATCTAACAATAACAACAACAGCAACAATGGAAAGGATTTGGGAAGGTATCGGCCAGGGCGTTTTAGTAGGTACCATCCCGGCATTTGCCTGGTAGGATTTAGGGAAACCCTGGAAAACCCCAATCAGGATGGTCGGCAGCGGGAATTGAACCCACGACCTCCCGAATGCGAAGCCAACGCTCTACCACTTGAGCTACTTCGCTTTCATTTTCAGATGGCATTAGAGCGATTTCCGTAAAGGAAATTAATTATTTCTTACATCTGAGCACCGGTAGAGGCTGCACCAGAAAAAAAAAAAAAAAAACAAATTGCTCCTACATGACAAACAAATACAAACACTGCAGGAGAAGCTAGCAGCAGAGACCATCACCTTAGATACATTCTTGGCTGCAGCAAGCCTTCACGTGGGAACGGTAAACGAACCCAACGAGGAGGCGGTGGTTGAAGAACTGCACCAAGATGTCGAGAAGAGAGAGCCAGAACAGACAAGTCTGGACACTGTAGAAAGTGAGTAACCCATGAGGTCTCGTTACTTTAAGGAGCAATAGAAATTCGATCTTGCACTGAAGATTATTATTATTATTAGGCCTATATTATCATAATTATTTTTATATTAGCTACGTGAAAGCAAGCTAGGAAAGAAGTGTTTAAATTCCCCAGTGCTTTGAAGAATAAAAATAGGGTTTCTATTGGCAAGGGGTGCGCAGTCTCTACCGGTCGGCGGCTGAAAAGGCTTCCGAGTGAGGAATGTATAACGAACAATTAGTAAGCGGACGAGAGAAGTAGGCTCGCGGTCGTGAGACAAGGTGAGTCTGCCAAGAATAAACAGAATTTGATACACATGGCCACGTGGCCACGCTGCCAGCACCGTGACCAGCATCTGGCTTATCACGCCTGTACATAGTATACCCAGTGAAAGGGACGGGCTGGGTAGGGTTTCTTGCAAGCAGAGAACAACTGGCTTGTGGTCGGAGACCAGTTGTGTCAATTCCTCACGGTGACTACAGAAGCCATTGAGGTTCCACTGAAGAAACGTCATACTGGAAGAGATCAACGTTTAAGGCGAACTTTCCCACGTGGTCCAATAACAGCCCACTCGGAATCCATCAGTTCGTCCTCCACCATGTGAGACTTGCGAGAAGCTGCAGGTGGCTTACGAACTGGTGTAGATTTTGTTCTCTTTGAAGGGAGAACCATCTCGTTCAGCCATCGGATATGTTGGCTAAGTTTCAGGCCAGCGATAATAAGACCACCATTAACAGAAACACTTGGATTTCTGGGAAGTTCGCTTGTCGTTGCAACTGGGGTATTGGGGTCTCAAACTATTTTCTGGGACCAAGGCTGTTTGGGTGGAAACGTTGGATGTCTGGGTTGCTACAGATTTCCTACAACGAGCTGCAACAGTAGCGAATGGAACAGAAAGCGAGGAAGGAATGGTTTCTTTCAAACGACTCTTAGCATCAGCAGCAGAAAGCTTAACAACCATGAGTTCTCGGATACGCTTCTCACGTTGAAAGGCTGGGTAATCCCTAGACGAACCAGAATGCTCACTCTTACAGTTGACACAGAAGGGTTTGGTCGCCGTACAGGGATCTGCACCATGACTAGCCTGGCCACAATTGACACAAAGGGCAGCACTCGTATTGCACGACGTGCTGGGTGCCCAAAATGTTGGCATATAAAGCTATTTGAACAAAGGAAGGAGAAAAGCTCTCGTTTTGATACAGGACACACAAACGCCTAGCAGCATCTCCTTCCCTGACGATATTCTCCTATTTGAGGATGGGTACTCGTTCTTACAATACGGCAGATTAGAAGACGAAAGGATTTTGTGTTTCGGATCAGGATTTAAGACGAGCACTTGAAAAACAGTGAGGAATGGTTCTTGGATGGAAGTTTTAAGAGTTCCTGTAAACATTTTGCTTAACTATATACCTTACATGCTGATATTGGAAGTATACATAGCAGTACATCGGTCGTGCCCGTTCTTTATGCATTGCTGCCCGACAAACATGACGTCACGTACATACATCGTTTTCATTCGTAAAATCATGGTGTGAAGCTAACCCAAAATTGCTGAAAGTCGACTTCAAAGCAGCAGCTGTGAATGCTCTGAAGGCTGTATTCTACGCTGCTCAGATCTCAGGGTGCAACTATCACTTTAACCAGGCATTTGGCGGAAGGTACAGGGTCTCGGCATGGTGGAGTAGTACACAAAAAACGAAGATATACGCAAATATGTGCCGACGTGTGCTTCTCTGGCACTTGTGCCTCTGGAGTATGTTGACGATGGTTGGTTGGTCATCATGGAGGACTGTCCAACAGGAAAAAAGGTTGAGGCGTTCAATGAATATTTTATTGAACAATAGCTGGAGAATGCTAACGTACCTAGAAAAATGTGGAACTGCAGTGGGCAGAGGCATAGGACGAACAACGTCACTGAAAGTTGGCATCATCGATTGAACAGCACCATATCAAGAAATTCACCGCATCTCTTCTCTCTTATAAAGGTGTTGAAAGCAGATGCCACATCTAGTTTCCTTGTCCTTAATAGACAGGAAGTGTTTGGCAACAGCCATAAAAGTAGAAGGTTGACATATATGAAACTGGATGACGGAATAAATCAAAGAATGGAAAATTTTCGAGAAGATGGTGACTTGAAGAGATGTATCAGGAGATTGAGGTACGTGCATAAACTCGAGTAGGCTAGATATTGAAATGTGTAAATATTCATAAGTTAGTAGACATCTACTAATTTCGACGAGGTGCAGTTAGTAAGGATATACTCGACAGGGTTCCTATCGGAGCCGCCTATGGGTATGGATCGAATGCGATGTAATTATGTAGTCATTCCTTTTTTCCATGCTCTTGTAGGCATGTTGTAGGTCGTCCAGACATATCACCATATGTTTTATGTTTTACATAAGTTTGTATCCACACTAAATTTTGTAGCTGTGAAGTGTTGCTTGAATATGCGTAACTTTGTACTGATGTGGTTTAATTTTAATATTTCATAAGTTTGTAGCCAATTGTATGTACTTATTAAGTTTTGCATAAATGTGCGTAATGTTGTACTGGTTTTGTTTTATTTTCATATTTTATAAGTTTGTGGCGTTTCTCATAGTCAGTTCCCTTTTCTATGTGAACAGGTTGCCACCCCTCTGCGCACCTCGCCTCAGGGAGCGTGCGGATTAACACGATAATAAAGATAAAAAAATACCGTGCCGGTGTGCATCACACCGTCAGGAATACAGCACACATGTGCAAAATAATTAAGCCAGAGTCTCTCACGACGAAATGTTAATGGAGGTTAGTTGCCCTCAATGAAGGCTGGCAACGGGACTTCTATAGCCAGTAGCTAGTCAGATACAAAAGTTACGACTGACTGTCAAGTTCTCAGCAGAGAAGAAGAGCGTAAACAATACAGCGATAGTCTAACTTGGACCGGATTACACTATGATATAAGCGAAGTAGAACAGTACGATCAGCACCTCACGTGCAGTGGGACAGAACATGAAGGAAATTCAGAGCGCGGACACAGACTACTAAAAAAGAGATCGAAGGTGCGGTACCCACGACAATCGACGCGGTCAAAGATCAGACCAACGAAACGGACAGTATCAACGATTGACAAGCGTCATCCAGATACAGGTCCGGGTCAAAAATGCAAGTGCATTGGCGGCAAAAGTGTTCACATTGAGATTTCTCTATGGAAAATTGAAAGCCTGTGTTATTCGACCAGAGAACAAAACGACTGAAACTCAGCTAAAGCTGTCGAATAATGAAACAAAGGTGGCGGGAACGAGAAAATATGACAAGGTCAACAGAAAGCAGACCAGACACAGCAACATGAAGAAAGAACGTTGTTGATGGTGACAGCAAACAGCATGACGGTAAGGAAGCCTTGTGGAACACCATTCTCATGGACAAAACGCACTCGAATATGTTGCTCGTGAAATATCAGAAATTGAGCCAAATGCCCACGAAAAGCCGTCATTTAGTTGTTTTAAAAGGGCCATATGATGTTCACTGAGAAAAGCACCATGTATTTGCCCATCGCGATAAGCTAGATTGTCAGTAGTGGATCGGAAACAGCGAAATCCTCTTTGATATTTGCTCGAGAAATATATTCCAAATACCACACCAGGTACTTGTTGACCATGCGTTAAAACAGCTTACAGACTCAGCTCGTGAGAGCAATGGGTCTGTAGCTCATGGGCTAATTCCGACTTTTCCTTGCTTCAAGATGGAAAGATTTAGAGCTTCACATCAAACTGGTGGGATAAAGCGATCCCCTCTACCCAGATGCAATTATACACTTGCAATAATGCAGACTGTGTATCGCGGGAGAGGTTGCGCAATATATCGTAAGAGATACGGTTACGTCGAGGAACAGTATTTGAAGATTCACTAAGAGCTGAATCAAACTCAACAGCGTGAAAAAGGAATTATACATACAGAAGTAAAATGGGTTTCGCTGAAGAAGGGCGAAGGCGAGCAAACACCGAAAGACAGTATGCAGACTCAGACAAAATCTTGGCTCAAAGCGTTAGCTATCTCTGAAGGTTTAGTCACTTAACACACCATTTACAGATAAAGCAGGGCAGAATAAGTACCAGTAACAGCGAAAACGTTGCCACACAGTAGACATGGAAGTTCGACCACTGAAAGACGAACCTTTGGCGCTTTGTGAGCTGCAGAAGACATTTAGCCCGAGCACACAGGTAAAATTCTTAATTTATCAGTTGGATGACGAATAAAATTGGTAGGGGCTTGCCGACGAGCCAGAATAGCCTCACGGGAGTTCCACAGACCACCAGCGAACATACCGACGGGAACTTCGCCACCGCATCCCGGAATGGAACCACAAGCAGCTGCAAGAACTGTCGGCTCGAAATCCTGATACAGCAGCTACTAGGAGACCCTCACAAGAAACTTACTGACACTAAAAATGTGATAATTAACACTATGCATTAAATTGAATTTCTGGATTGTAACTTCACAAAGTTTAGGTTTTCGTTTAATGTTCCTGAAAGTACTGTAGTAACACTACATAAACATTAGGGAAATATTAAAATATCACTTGAACGCTGTGTAATCAATGATGTATGTGAAATAGTGCTAGCATTAAAAATATAACAATTTCTTTAAAGTGGTGCTATTTTTCGTCGCAGAATAAGATTCTTAAAATACAATCAAATTACTAAATGTGTAAAACGCTAAGTTTACGGAAATAACAGTAATAACCATGGGTAACTAACATGCTGTTGGTCGTCCTGCAAGAAGACCAGTTGAAGTATTTTCAGTTAAGAAATGGCAAAAAGAAAAAAAAAATCTTTAAGTTTAACGTCCCACGATTATGCCGTTTAGGCTAAAGGAGACGGTGATATTGAGAAAATGAGTGAAATGGTGGAATGAAGAAAGTGGGAGAAAACGGGAGAACCCCGAGAAAACCCACGAGCACGGTGTTTGTCCACCACAAAATCTACACGGCGCCAGCTGGTATCGAACCAGGGACCCCAAACACCGGAGTTGAACGCCCTACAACAGCCACCGCGGCCCCTTACGAAATGGCAGTAGATGAAATATAACACAGCTAGCACTGGCGTTGCAATTACGTGGTCGAGTATTTTTTTTTTTAATCAAGAGAGAAGAAACCATAAGAAAATTCAAGATGAAATCTATAATAAACTGGATGACACAGAAACCAAGTTAATCTCTTGTATATGGAAACGCAGAACAATTAGGTCATAACAGCGTCTAGACCATAATAGACAAATAATGCGATGTTAATTACTTGGACGTTCCTTTTTTCTTTTGGAAAAGAAAAAGGCGAAGCTTGAACTAGTATTAACAACAATGGAGAATGTAAGTTCCATTTAAGTGCTTTCCTCCTCATGGTAGGAAAAGCTAACCGAGTTAAATGATACTGTGAAACAAATATCGCAGTAACAACAATGAAAGCCAAACTGTCCCCGCAACATACTCGTTGCAGCAAAAAGTAATTATCTTGAACAACAATTCAGTTTTTATCAGCCACTGATTATCCTGGAGTGACCAGTCGCCAGAGCCTCGTTAGCCTGCATTGCAACGAATGCAGTTTCCAGGGTGCACTACGAGGAAGTGAGGTTGGCATTTCAGTACTCACAAAGGAGCACCGCTTACACCCCATTTCGCAACCAGTTATAAACAATAAATACAGAAAATGAATTTTAAAACAACTTACAATAGTAATCAAGGGTGCTAAACCTCTAGACAGTGCGACGAATTTAACCGTAACATTAGCGTCCATCACCAAGATACTCACACCCTCTTTAACACAATTCCTTCTATCAAAACTGCATTTTGTTGTGGTTGATACATCAATGATACTACACTGTACCAACAAAAAGCAGCAATAATAATAATAATAATAATGTGCACAGCTCCAGAACATAAGTTTGTTACACACTATTACTAGAAATACAGATAAGCTTCTAAGTTTGAAGTTGTCAATTAAAAAACAACCACTAAATCGTATTTGAAATAATTTGAAAAGTTTATTTTTATATTATTTTTAAAATCTCACTCTTAGCACATCGAAATTCCCTGTTATTTCCAGTTTCCCAGATATGACGTCACCATATTTGCATTAAATACTGCGATCATGAATAACGTATTTGGAATAGGAAAAAAAAGTTACAAGGGATTGAAAATTAGACTTTCCCCAAAGAGCTTTATTTCAAAAAAGCTGCTTACATATACATTCATGTCATAATGACGAAATTACATCATGTTGATATCTTAAAGAGTTTCAGACATGACAAGCCCTGCTAAAGGCAATTCAAGTTAAAAGTGTGCAATTGCAAAATCTTGTACTTACAAATATTGGAAACTATTACTGTAATGTTATGGAAGCAAAGGAAAGCAACAATGAATTCAAAACTTTTACGTGTCTCGGGTACAGTTTGATATATCGAACTGTAGTAAATGCCGTATGTTCCTCCTCTTAAAAATCACTTACATAATTTGATGTGATACTTGCGTAAGCAGTTTTCCGAAATGAAGTATTTTGATGTGATTTCTGACCCCTTATAACTTCTCTCTTCTACACATAACAGTATTCGACACTAAGGAACTTCGGATATGCACTGCATTGTCCGCCTTACTTAATGTCATTACTATTGAAGACAGGATCTGCCCGCGTGAACCCGGTCACACTCCACATACTATTATGGTAGGCACTACTACGTATAGTAAAAACTATTCTAAGACCCTCGAGAAATTGTAAATACACTGAATGAACGAAAAATGTTCTGAACTTAGTTTGAGACAAAGAACAAACCAATATATGGATTAAGTTTATATCTGAAACAACACGCAACTTTGTCAGCCCTCCACGCTGGGCTAATGGCTAGCGCGTGCGTCTTTGTTCCTGAGTTGTTTTTTCTGGTGGGAGAGAATATCCAACAGATTACGGTAGTTGGGATTCCATCTCAACAGTAGGTCCAAGTCTCATATAGCCTTCTTACTAGAAAAAAATGAAATGAAAGCTGAGTTTAATGACCGACGTTCGTTTGTTAGGCTAAAGGAGACGATGATTAAAAAAAGTGAATAATGGATGGCAAAGTGGGAGGAAACGGGAGAACCCCAGAAAACCCACGGACACGATGTTGTCCATCACAAACTTACTTGACCGGGCATCGAACCAGGGACTCCACACATCAGAAGTAAGAGCTCTACCACTGAGCCACCGTGCCCCTGCCTCCTTACTGGCAAGAAGATAGCCTAGAAATATTCATTTATACCTATAGATGCGACGAAGGGTTGATGGGGGATGTTGTAAGTTTACATACATTTATTTTAGCGCGAGAGATGGGCTATGTAACATTTCTCACTGAAATTCATTTCCCCTGAAGTTCCATGACTAAGAAAATTTTCCCTCACCCACAACAGCGCAAAAACTACCGTTTATGGTTACGTTTCGAAAGGGAAAGTAATTCTTGATTGGAATCAATCATCCTCATATTCGTCCAAAGCTCGCTCTTCTTATTTCCAAGTACAACAGAATAAGCTAACTTCTTTTCGTAAATACTTATTATGAGTCAAACTTCCTATATTTGGAATACAATAAAACACCAGTACCAACCAATTATTATACACTAGAGGTAACTTTCATTATCTTTGCATTCTAAATACAATTGTAAATAAACACGTAAACGTGTATTACAATTTGGCCTGTTTCTCAGTACCTATCACCGTAGGCAAACTATTTTAAATATTTACTTAGATTATATATGGATAGAAATATGTTCGTTTGACCGTAACGTCCTTATGAACAACGGGCTTATGAATGACGCGACTTTCAGCTTATATAGGGTTGCCACGTCTTAATTTTTTTTTTCTTTGTCTGGGCCCCAATATATATATATTTTTTATCGCACACAGCAAAGAAACAAGGTTGCATGATGAAAATAGATCAGCCGTTCTTGTTGGATAAAAATAGAAATTCGATTGCGCATGCGTCTGTGCACAGGGCACGAGCAACCATACCAGTTCATCAGTCGCTCCCTACGAAATGGAGTCGATTCATGAAGAGTAATATGCTGCTTTGAATTTTTTCGTTCATTTACAGAAATCCATCACAGAATTGTAGAGAATATTGCAGCAGGAATATGATGATGTTCTGCCACAACCCGCAGTACTTCGGTAGTTTGAGGAGGAACGTGTTTCAACAGCAAAGTACAACGGTCCAGGTGCTTCAACAAACGCAGTAGATATAGCCATGAACAATAATACAGCTACCGTCTTCGGATGAAATAGCAGCACGGCTAGTGAATGTGTGACACGGAGTGCCTTCGTAGTTGAAAACAGTAGTAGCTAGGTAAACGTGTCACCATTGCCTGACAACATGACATACGCGCAGCCTTGAGGTCGTCCATCAGCATTCGTGGCACTCACATGGAGGACACTTTTCCCATTTTCAGGTCTTTATGCAAGAATGTGGAACAGATCCCACAGAATGCCAACTCAGGAGGTGATGTGTTCCACAGACATTCAGTGATCCTCCTAAACAACTTTCTCTACTCGTTTGCTCATGTCGTCAGACTGGTTTGTGCGACGAAGAGATCGCCTTTGTTGTCACACGACGTTTTACCTTCTCTGGATTGTCGCATTTAACTCATCCAAGACATCATCACATGTCTCACTCAACTGGCGATAAATTTCAAACGGTGTCACACACGCAAATGCAAATGGAGAAAACGAATGATTATACGCTGTTCTTACGAGCATCATAAGTATCAAAAACTCATCACTCTCACCGCTGCCGCTAGAGTTGTGTGTGCCTTACGGCGTTGCCATCTCTTACGCACTGACGAGTGCTTGCGTATTTTAAAACAAACAGCACTCTTTTATCTGTTACCAGTCTTGAAACAAAAAATTTTAAAAATGAGGTGTTATAGCTTACATGTACTTCGTATTTGGTTCGTTGGATTTGAGTGTTAATGTCGCTTTCAACATCGACGTTATATAAATGGGAATCTACGGCTTAACATGCAATCCGAGTCACACCGAGAATTGTAATATTCCTTTTTTAGGTTTTATATGTTGCAAATTGTTTCTAATCAAACCGCTCCATTTTCCAATTAAAATTATTCTGCGTCAAACCAAATATGTTATATATAAATTCTCAGTATCACATATTTTCCCTTAAGATATCCCTTTTCTCTCTCTCAAGAATATGGCAACCCTCAGTTTAAGGTGAGATGCGAACCATTACTCGACCTGCACCCGAGAGAAATCGTCCACAATCTGGACTTGAACATGAGAGCCCTTGATAACAAACGCAAGGAGTTTACCAACTTATCCACGGAGAACATCTGATACAAAGATGCTGTACTGACGTTGCCTACTTGTCAATAATTTAGGAGTGTTTTCAAAGGGATAAAAAGGTACACAACTGCACAAGTGAAATCACTGCACACTATTTTAATAATATGTATTATTAAAAGGACAATTTCAACGATTGAGTAAAAAAGCGCTAGTTTAGTTCCTGTCAGTTTAGTCAGAAATACAGCGACTTAATTTAATCTGCACAACAGTAAAAGAACTGAATGAAGGCACGAATTATTTGAGTTCACTCTGGCTCTGAACCTTTTATACATATACATACGCAGAAAACACTTTTGATTTTAATAATCACATTCATGCTTCCTGAGTTTGTAATGTATGAGAAGATGTCTACATGGTATGAGATATAAGAAATTCCACCAAAGTTCACACAATTTTCGCTTAACTTTCTTTGCGGGGGAGGTGATTAAACTTATAACAGTAATAAAAAGCACTAGGTCTAAACCAGTCAATCCTGTTACCTATGTCACTATTTCTATAGCATTTTATTTTTACTTAATATGTTCCTTTAATTTCAAAGTATGAAATTTCAACACCTTCCGGTAGTCCTCACGCTTCTTTATTCCTAATATTCATCTGTTCTTATTTCTTTGAACTTCTCTTGATTCTGGGGCCGCGGTGGCTCAGTGGTAGAGCGTTCACCTCTGGTGCTTGGGGTCCCGGGTTCGATCCCAGCCCCCGCCAAGTGAGCTTTGTGGTGGACAAACACCGTGTGCGTGGGTTTTCTCGGGGTTCTCCCACTTTCTTCATTCCACCATTTTATTCATTACTCATCATCACCGTCTCCTTTAGCCTAACCGGCATAACCGTGGGACGTAAAACTCAAAGATTTCATTTCATTTCTCTTGATTCTCTGAAGTGTTTTTCATACCTTCTGAGAGCAGCTTAAAAAAAAACTTTCGTGAAATACCAAATTTCCTCGAATTGCGGCATACGCCTATATTGATTGATTTCCCTGACTCAGTATACGGCCTCGGAAAACGAAGGCATGAGAATGAAGCAGCTTAAAATTCGACATAATTTTGAATATTCAGGTTAGAAGTGAAAGTTTAAAAGGTTTGTTCCTCACGTGTTCGAAGCCTCTCCCGGAAGCCTGACAAAAAAATTTGTAATAAATGACAAACGGATTCACGTTGCAGTGTAGAAAAAAAAAAAAAAAAAAAAAAACAGTCTTGTAGGAAAGGAAGAAAAATAATTCTAACTTGGTAGCCAAAACCCAATATGCACGAAGAATCGATTTCTGATTCATTTGGCGTTAATTACTTATCAATTTATTGCATTCGTTTCACAGTAATTAATTGAAATACAAAGATCTAAACACAGCAAGCTTTATCTTTACTTTGGGACGGTGAACAAGTCTGGATACACCTGATGTCAAAACTATTAGTACAATACTCTTATGCTAATGATGAAACGAAAGATTATATTAGAAAGTTTAATTTCGTTCGTTTCAAACTTGTAGTTTGTAATCGGAGTTTTATAATCTTGGCTTGTGGCAACAGGTAGCAGTATAAGCCTAATTTTAAGAAACGACGCCTATGTTGCAGAAAGCAATCTGTAATTTGAAATGTAGGGAAGAGTTCTTCCGCTGTTACGGTACAGCGTGCATTCTGTAGACAGTGTGCAACTGCGCAGCTACCAAAGTATTCTGAGATAGTATGGACAGTTTAGGGACACTGTCTTCCTGTGGAAAGCTAAAAGCACAGGATGTCCAAGTGTTCGTCATTAAACAGTGGATCGATTTCGGGTGAACCAACTACCGCACAGATGTGTATCGTGTAACGAAAGAAAGCCATGAAACTGGGAGAGTTTCTGTACCTTTCTGTGCATTATTCGTTATTGTGTGTTTAAAGTTGCCCTTGCAAACCCGATATTATCTATAATCACCCGTATGTAAGATATAAAATGATCCGCATCGTTACTGTTTAAGAATACTTACTTTTTGCAAGTTAGCCACTTTTTAATGAAGAAATGAAATGAAATCTTTGCGTTTTACGTCCCACGGAATGCCGGCTAGGCTAAAGAAGACGGTAATTATGAGAAACGAATGAAACAGTGGAATGAAGGAAGTGGGAGAAAACCCACGCACACGATGTTTGTCCAACACGAAGTTCACTTGGTGCGAGCTGAGATCGAACCCAAGACCCCATGCACCAGAGGTGAAAGCTCTACCACTGAGCAACCCCGGCCACCAACACACCTCTATTGTTGCGTACACAATGCTAAAAGAAAAGCCAAACAGCTTGCGTTATAGCTGGAACATGGTAAGGTTCCTCAGCTAAATTTCACTTGTGGAAGAATAAGCACATAGCAAAGAAAAAAAAAAAATGAGTGGACATGGGAGGATAGGGAAAAACAAAAATTTAAAAAAAAAAAAATGTAGGATTAGTGACTAGACCCTCAGAAACAAATCCTAAGACACATTTAGCATATTGCTAAGTAGCAGTTTAAATCATCACTGGACCTGCCCTTGGCTTGTATTTTTAATAATTCTATCAATCAGCAATATAGGAAATAGAGGACAAGATTAAAATATAGGACAAATATACACGAATTTCCAAAATAAAGGAAAAACTAGGGAAATAGGACGGCTGGAAACCCTGTTAGAACAGAAAATGGGAAAGCTTAAAATGTTTATCCGCCAGTGAATAGATAACAATTGACAATAATGACGATGATGTTACATAAATAACATTTAATGACTTTTTCTCTTAATCCTAGATGTTAGATATATTGTAGTATGCGTAGACAGAAGTGAGCGACTCCTTCACTCGTACATATTTCAATAGAAAGACATTTGAAATATCGAATTACACCAAAATAATTAAGATTGGCTGGTTGGAGTATAATGGAGTCGTCAGCTGAAAGTCCCAATCACAGAAAGGCTAATAGCCGGCACATGCTCTACATTAAAAATTTGAAAATAAAATTGTCAAAAACTTTCTACAGAGATCAAAAGAAAAACTGTTACAAAGAGGACACGAAGAGGCTAAAGAATGATCATTTCCTATAATTTTCATTTTAGCGTTCTTTTCAGTAGCGATGCTATATGAGACATGGACCTATAGATTAACACGGAATCCGAACCACATGTCCTCCAGCCGGGAATGAACCAGGTTCTCCGAAGCCAAAGGCTTTAAAACAACGAAAACTAAATATAAAATACGTAACAAAGAAAAAAAGACAATACGTTAACTATCCGAATCGCACGAATAAGGCTGATACTACAGTTATCAAAAACCTGTATATTTTCTGGCAGAGCAAAACGTTCTCTGAGGTTTGAATATTCCGGACAATCTACAACAATGTAGAATGTGCAGAATGCTTAATAAAAAGCTAGTCAACACAATACGGATGGCTGGCACGGTGTTCCAGTTCAATTCTTACCAATGTGACATTCATAACTGCTGAGGCCACATTTGACAAGATTTACAGGTAAAATTCAATTCTTTGCATGAAAAGACATGTTTATAAGAATCAACTCTCTGCAACCGACAGAATTAAATACAAAATAAAACATCATCATATACAAATCAGAACGCGAAAACCTCTGCGACACGTTTTGATTCTTTTTTCTCCCTGAGTAGTTGCGATATTCCAGTATCTGTAATAACATTGCAAGGGCGAGTGAAACATTTATAAAGTCCTTCACTCGTACATATTTCAATAGAAAGACACTTGAAATATTGAATTAGACCAAATTAATAAGGTCGGTTGGAAAGGAGTACTAATGGAGCCGTCAGCTGAATGTCCTTATCAGGATAAGGCTAATGCCTGACACATGCCCTACGTCAAAAGTTCAAAAATAAACTTGTCAAAAACTTTCAAAACAGCAAAAGAAAAAACCTAAGAGGCTAAAAGAATATGATTTGATTTGATTTTCAGTTTACAGAGTTCATTTCAGTAGCGAGGCTATATGAGACATAGACCTACAACTTAACGTGAAACAGGAAGGATATGAGCTCCCGGTGGGAATCGAAGGCGGCTCTCCTAAGCCAAAGGCTCTAAAAGAAGAAAAGCTAAATATAAAATACGTAACACGAAAATAATTAAAATAACAACACATAAGGAACAAAAGACAACGCCCCACGGATAATACGGGGTGAGTCACAGTTTAGTGCACTGTGTGCTGCAAAAAGTGCAAATGCAGCATTCTCTTCCGAAGAGGATCCTGATCGCCGAGCGCAGTTTTTGAATGGGCTATCCAGCAATTACAGCAAAACCCCAACTTTGCTATGCAGATATTTCGTTCAGATGAAATTCCTCTCTACGTAAATGAGGAGATTATTAAGCAGAACACGAGCTATTGGTGACCTGAAGACCTATGCGTGGACAGATTCCTGCAAAAATGACCGGTGCAGAAATTACGGTGTGGGCAGACATATGGGAAACAAATCGGTCCTATTTTCATTCCAGGAATATTCACTGCGGAACTAAATTTCGTTACACGTACAGATTTGCCAGCTGCAACGTCCGAAAATGGTACATACCCCGGCTTTTTCAAAACCATGGATCCCCCCTTCCCCGAGTCATTATGATGCCATCTAGCACTACTTGGAAGAACAATTCACTTACATTAATTGGTCAATGTGGGTCAGTTGAATGACTGCTCAGCTAACTCTCCTTAACCCCCAATAGACAACAAAATATTCAATACTACTTGAAGTAATTTCAAAATGCATTAGTATATAAATCAGCGGCAACCTCCTGCAAATGTAACTTTTCAATAAAATTGCCATGTAAAGAAAACATATATCAAAGCCATTCTGCCCAAATAACTCGCCGATTATAAAGGAAAATATAATGCCGTCTAGTGCAGATTTACTTTTGGCGCACGACTCGAAATAATTGTTGACAAAAAAATGCAATTCTTTCGTTAATTTCCTCCTTATTGTACCCTAAAAGGTCTCCACTGCGCGAAATGAAAATATCTCACTTGGCATAGATAAAATTCAACGGGGCCACCAGGAGTAAAATTACAGTTCTTTTGCGATTTGCGTATAAATACGGCTTCTGGAAGTGTAAAATAAGAAATAGACTGAAAAAAAAACGAAAAAAAAAACTTATGTTTGGTGGCCACGAAAAAGCACGAACGCCATCTAACAGAGTCGGAGCAGTGCGAACCTGGTGGGCCAGTGCGGTAGCGCGTCCAAGAAAAGGCGCGTCAGCGATGGTAGCGGAAAGAAATGTTTTGGCAATGATACGTGTCAACAGCACGTGTCACGGTTTCACACTAGTAACGCCGCACTTGTAAACATAAAATACAGGCTCAGCACACTGTGCCAAAGTATGCCACCAGTGGAAAACAGCATGTAGTGATTTTATATCACTCTATTTCCAATTTTATTAAATCATGTCATACCAAGAATGTCAAGGTCTCGTTTTCGTTCACCACCTTAACAAACCGACCTAACAAGAGATCGACTATACATAATGCAATCACACTACACGTCATTTACGTGATCCAACGATACTTAACCACGCGAAGAAACCGACAACAGCGTCATCTGTTTACACTTAACACTTTTACAAGAATAATTTTTCGATGCGGATGAAGAACTGCAGGGTGTATTGTAAACTTTACATAAAATTCCTAATTCAAGATGGCGACCGTCCGGGCAGCAAACTTCAAAAAAATGAAATGAAATCTTTGAGTTTTACGTCCCATGATTATGCCGGTTAGGCTAAAAGAGACGGTGATGATGAATAATGAATGAAATGGTGGAATGAAGTGGGAGGAAACGGGAGAACCCCAAGAAAATGTAGATCGAATCATTCTAATAGACTCAGTGACATTCGCCAAATATGAACACCAAATACAGTGTATTTGAAAAACTCCCTAGTTTTAATGGGTTCTAGAATCTGTACAAAGTTACATACACTATTCTACTTTGTGGTGTTTGATCCATCAACTCTCCAAGTTTGGCTCTCCTGCAGTTGGCAGGTCTGCTTAACCTTGAGACGGCACCAGCGATGTTTTTCTGCTGCTCCCTCAGTTCAGTTCAGGCAGGCGTGCAGTGCACAGCAACTCTGCAACAATGTGTACTCCGCAACAGACAGCGCAGTGTTTTATTTAGCTTGTGAAAACTGTGTCAGTTATAACAGTGCAAAGTAATTTTAGACGTCAGTATGGTGGTGAACTACCTACACCAAAAACTATCCCTTATTGGCTAAAGTCTTTCAAGGAACCCGGTAGTGTTTTAAAAGCAAAATCACCAGGTACACCGAGAACTTCTGATGATGTTGTTGAACAGATCCGTGTTTCTTGTGTTCAAAACTCGAAGAAGTCATTGGCCAGACGTAGTCTACAATTAGGAGTGCCTAAAGGTACTGTGTATGATGACGTGCGTAAAGACTTAAGTTGCGCGCCTACAAATTGCAACTGAAATGTTTGTGAATACGTGGCGAGAATTGGAATATGGTCTAGACGTGTGCAAGGCCACAAATGGTTCCCACGTTGAAGTCTACCGACATTAAACAAAACTTGAAGGAATTATCTTTCATGATATGTACTCATTGATGTAAGTTTTCATTCATTTCCCAATTAAATTTATAGTTAAACCTATGGAGTTGTTTTTCAAACATCCTGTACATTAATTTAAAACAAATCTATAACTCATGTTCTATAAAATAAAGGTTTCAAAATGTCTTAGATAAAATTAAACATTTTCTGGCGTAAAATAAGTGGTTTTATTGTTAAAGTTCACTTCCGATACGTTGAGCATTCAATTACGGGAATTTCCGGAGCACTAGTTGCAAGACCGTTTTCCCAGAAAATTAATTTAAAACAATTAACAAATATGCTGGGTGTTTCAAAACAACACCGACAACGTTGGCGAGGTGATTCCTGACACCAAAATAAGACAAAAACTCTAGATCAATCTAGGTGCACAAATGCTTCCTTTCGGAGTTACAAGCTGCCAAAAACATGAAAAAATGAACTTTAAAGGTCCATAGCTCCACAAATACGGAACGTACAAAGTCGGGTCAAGGCTTCATGTGCGCTATCCACCAAAAAAAAAAAAAAGTTCCTGAATCCTGCGATATTTCCGCAACAATTTTTATAGAGGTAGTTGGTGAGTATCGCAGAATTCTGAAACATGTAACTTACTTTTGGATAGTGCACATCTTAGTCCCTAAGTGAAGCCTGGACCCAACTACGGTAGGTCCTATAGGTTTGGCGCTTAGACCTCTAAAGTTCATATTTTCGGCAGCCTATAACTCCGAAAGGAAGCATTTGTGCACCAAAGTTGGTCTATACTTTTTGTCTTATCTTGGTGTCAGGCCTCATCTCCCAAACGCTGTCGGTGTTGTTTTGAAACCCCCTGTATTCATATTTCATAAAGTAAATGCTACAATATGTCTTAAATGAAAGTAAATATCTTACAGCGTAAAATAAATGCGGTGACTCAGGGGTGCGTTGGCTCAGTGGTAGAGCGTTCACCTCCGGCGCTTGGGGTCTCTCGGTCGATCCCAGCTCGCACCGCGTGGACTTTGTGGTGGACAAGCACGTGCTTGTGGGTTTTCTTGGGGTTCACCCGTTTCCGCTCACTTTCTTCATTCCACCATTTCATTCATTTCTCATAATCACCGTCTCCTTAAGCAGGGTTGGCTGTTTTAAACTAGCGTTCTTTTTTTAATAAAACCAACTGGTTTGAACCAAAAAGAAAGAAAAAAAAACGAAAAATGCTTTAAATCATGTGAACTTCACGGTCACGTTTCCACATATCAAACCATCTGCATTAGTTTTATCTCCTTTTCACCTTTTAATCAAGGTGTCCCATGTTCAATTCTCGGTCGAACCACAACCCTTCTTTCATATGTAACCCAAGTAGTGGTTTGGATGTCACTTTAAAGCGAAAATCTTCTTTATAATCTCGGTATCACATAAAGATGTTAAGCCTAAACATACGAAACGAAGCCGAATTGTATGTTTTTGCTTGGCTGAATGCTTGTTGTTTTATAAAGAAGCAAAGGTTGACTAAATGTATTGATAGACATCAGCAAAATTTATCGACTCCCTACGTAGCTTCTAACATTAGCTTGGATTGGACTTAAGTTTTAATTTTATTGAATGATATATACATACAAAATTTGTAATTGAATATTTCAGTTTTAGCATACTGATTGTGATAAGTTGACCTTAAAATTTTACATGCAAATACATCTAAAATAATAACAGGATTTTTCCAATGGCTTATGCGGAGTTTCCCGATTCATATGTAATTCTGTATAATGGTTTCACTCGTGCAACTATTTATCTTTTTGTCCTGAAATGACTCTTGACATTTATATTAACAAGTATGTAAAGATCAGCACAGCGTATTTTTATCAAGAGTCCTTCGTGAGCGAGTCGGCAGACTCATTGCAGTTATGGCCAATTAGTCCCGGTTTCGAGTCCAAATAGAGGACAATTTCTCTCCGAATTAAGCCGGGAAGCCAGCATAATCCTGTTGTTGCATAATAACAGCAAGGCGAAACAAACTTATTTCTGTCCATATGTAATATAAACACATAGAGCAAATTATTTAAACCAGAAAAACCTGGTTCAAACAAACAAAAAAAAAAAGTTTAAACCCCCCTTTTTTTTTTTTTTTTGGTTTTTTGAATAAAAACCATGGTTTTTGCCAACCCTGTCCTTAAGCCAACCAGCATAACTATGGGACGTACAACTGAAAGAATTCATTTTTCTCAAACAGATTTATTGTTGAAGCATTCAGTTTGCACCGGGTTTTTTCGTGTTGGACCCACTTGGACAAACCCTGGGCATAATAGCTTTTTCTTTGTAAATTTTAGTTCTCGTATTGTTCAAATTCACCACTTCTTTCATTGTCATCCTTGTAACTATTAACTTTCGGTATAGATTAAGCATATTGAGACACTAGTTCGAAGATTTACGGATAAAATATATAGATTCACAAAGGGTAACATCTAACGAACTTAATTATTAGCGCAATATGCTAGAAACAGTCCAATCAGTATGCCTGTAACTGAAGCAATATAGTAAAACTATAGTAGAACTATAGTGTCATTGATGTGTAATCTACAGCGCAGGAAGCAATTATATGTAACATGAACTCTCTCCGAAAGTAGTCTTGAGCCACATTACCTTAAATAGCGCTCCCCTCACTGCCTTCGGTGTCCTAACGCTCTTGTAAGTTACCTATTTTCGCTTGCGATAAATTTCCTAAGCTACTTCGCAAGAGTGTCGTCAGCGCCCTAACCAACAATAATACTCTTCTTCTGGGGGATTAATAAATATTCCCTGTCGCAAGCATGCGTAATAAAATAGAACACCGCCAATAGTTTAGTGATTTTTATGCTGTTACGTGTTTATTGTGCACATAAGACAACACACACACGTATTATATATATACGTATTGCCTTTATGCTACGCTCTTGTTAATTTGTGCGTGAAAGATCCGAAATGATAAATATTTGCAGGTGTGGCAAAGCTGAAGCTGTTGGCATACAAGGAAGAAGGTTACCCCATATTGTCAATCTGTACGATATATTATCTTTAATATAACTGTTAAGTCATTCATCTAAAAATATAAAAAAGCATGTTTATTTTTGCTATCATGCGAAATTCTTTTTTCTTTTGTTATCAATGTTCCATTTTCTACCGCGATGAGGCGCTGGAAAGAATTGCGGATGAAAAGCTAATTTGATTAAGTGTACACTATTTAGTGTGCACTTTTGGACACGGCCTACATCTGGGTAATTCTAAAAGGGTGGTGAAGCACTTTTATACACCCTACATATACTTTTAAAACAAGTTTACGAACACTGTCTCCAAAAAATTTTTCAACCAGCCTATTTCAAAACTTGGGTTCACTCGGGCAGAAAACACTACCGAATAGAAAATTTATAGGTAACATACGACGTGAAACATTTTTCGTGAATGAGAGAGGAAAGTTCTAGAACGCAGGTCCCCATATAGATTAGTAGCTCTGTACTAAATTTTTGCCGAGCAAATGAGTGAAGGCGGGTTAGAGGGCACGTTCTTTCCTGTCTTTATTGCAGCTAAATGGGAAGGGGGACCTGTGTTCTAGAACCTTGCCGAATGAGTGTTAATATAAGTAATTACTATCAGTGCACAGCATATTGAAATGCACATTGACTGATACTGGAAATATTGTATGTGTAAATATACTCTTCTACTATCCTCGTTTATGCGTACACCCCTCGTCGCTGACGAGCCTTCCTCCTGCGGACGCTCGTAACCCCTTGCTGCGCTCCTGCCCTTACTCGGTTATATACCATCCGTGTTTTTTGGGGTCACCTAGCACAAATTGGTCCGTATTCTAGGGTTAAGTTCCAAAGTTTGGCGTCCGTTTCCATGAAAATTTTTAAAATTTACAGGAAAGATATGGATAATTTAATCATTTGTATGCTTGATAATATATAAGGGTCTCGAAAAATCTGTTTATTTATTATATATAAGCGGTTATCAACATGGGACTATACGGCGAGCAGAGGGAACTACTTGGCGCAAGATAACAGAGCAGCTGCATTGTGAGAAAGTAACGAGCATAAATGCCGTATTCTATGCCATACATCCACACTGGTAATAGTATACATGAGACCTCCCGATCTGCGTTTCTTCTGTGTCGTATTACCACTTCTACATAAATACCATAAATTTTCTACGTAGTGCAATAGTAAGAAGTATCCATGTGCACAAGACATGCGATATGCGTTAAATCCCCCCCCCCCCACATAGTTGTAGATAAAGTACAAGGTCACTACACATGCAGATATAGTACAGGTACTTTTTTTTTTTTTTTTTTCGTATCAGTCGATAAGTTCGTCTGCTTGAATAAGGCCCAAATCTTATTTCGTGCAGATTAGCAATATCAAAATCTTAAAATAAGCACTGTACACTAATCAGCTATACTACCTCTTAAACATCATACAGTGCTATACGTAGAATCCACACTACCTCATCTAAACACATTTCTATAGGCCTAATAGACTTTCCATTTACGCGAAGTATGCCCGCACAAGTCCTTCTTCACGAAATACATAACAGTCGGGAGTGAAAGAACAGGGTCACTTCCACAATTTTTTTTTTTTTTTTCGTTTTCATCGCACGGATGCCATTTCTTCATTCTCAAGCACGCAATCATTAACGAAAGTAAATAACGAAATTGAAGTTTTTGTGGCCTCCCAGATAATAGAACCCGCGACCGCGTGCATCTACACCAGCGTGGAAATCTATAAGAACTTAAGGCTTAAGTTTAGAGTTGCCCCTCCAGTCTGAGGTGCCCTTGGACTTTGCAACATGCAAAAAACAATGTTTAAAGTATTAAAAATTGTTACATTTCACTTAACCTTAGTACTCAGTGGGCTTCACAAAAATTTAAAAGGTTTTCTTCATTATTTTTGAGCATCCGTTACACCTGTTCGCCATATTCGCCACATTTTACAACTACCATGCTGCTGAAACCTTCCGCGAATGCTTCCGCATCCGGCAAATAGTACTAACTTCCACATATCTTTTCTCATAATAAACATAACTCTCATGCAGAACTTACATTCCTAAACATCAAGTAAAAACCTCAAATTATCATTCCTTACCTCATTTCTCCTGTAAATTTTCCTGATTTTTATAAAAAGCGGAGGGGTAACTCTAAACTTAACCCCAACTTAAAATTAAAGTAGCATGCAATCTACACTAAAATCGAAGCTAATGGTATACGTCAAGTACTCGTCACTTCCCGAGGACGCACAAAGTAAAGACTTACCGCCTTTTACAGATTATTTATTGAACATCTAGGAACTTAAACATGGAACGTATACTATTACAAGATCGAAAGCAGGCGAGTAGCATAAGGTTTCGAGACTGAGCATCTGCCTCAAGAACAACTTAGGAAGTTACAGTTAATTGTAGAGAATTTACATTATAGTACCCTTTCGGCCTATGTTGAGCAGAAGGGGTCCGGCTCTTTTCTCTAAAAAATGTTACAATTTTGGTAATCTCTGCTCACATTCGGTTAGTTTGGGGTAGGGTTGGTTAGTTTAAGTTAGGTTAGGCTAGTTTAGGTTACGTTAGGTTAGTTTAGCTTATGTTATATTAGTGTAATAATCCCGCATAATTTTCCAAAAAATGATAGAATTTCGCTTATTTCTACTAATATTACGTTACTTTAGGTTAGTTCAGGTTAGCTTACGTTGGTTTATGTTAGGTTAGGTTAGATTTGGTTACGTCATGTTACGTCTAAGTACTTGTATCACTCATTTCTCCTGTAAATTTTGCGTTTTTTACGTGCTTCTGGACCCCTTGTACTAAACATACCCCGTACTTTCTTGTAATGTGATGTTACGTAATAATGACGTTCATATTCTGTATGTTATTTACACACTATAACTTGAAGACTTAGGGTGCTTGCTTAACTTTCAGACACATCACCTCCCTGGAAATTCCTACCTTTACATTACAAAAAAAAAAAAAAAAAAAAAAAAAAAAATCTGAACAACCTTGACGCCTATCCTACTGCACAACTGCACTAAAAGAACTTACATACTTTGCCAGTGTAATATCTTTCACTAAATAATTTTGTATTACTTCATTCCATAAGATTCGAGTTCATTGGAATTCCTCTTAGTCGCCGTGTTACAACGTAAGCTATTGCGAAATAGCGAACACGCGTTGGATCAGCGTTGCCAGACTGAGACTACAGAAACAAATTTATTGTTAGAATAACTAAAACTTATCGAATATCGGAAGATATTATCGTATTTCTCGTACACAAAGTGTATAATATATAATGAGAGGGAAAATTGGAAAAGCAGTTAGGATCGTCGATTCGAAATATTTGATGTACCGCTATTCTTTTGCATTTGCTGGAAAACACATGTTCTCTGTTTCTTGTATAGAGGTACAGGCAGGGAAGAACAATGCTACAGTTGTTCCCTTCGCCCACCAAAAAGAGAACCAATTTCCATTGTGATTTTATGGTCTTCCTGACCTGAGATTTTTTTTTGTCCCTGTCTACCAGTGGAAAATGTACATTCTATCTAATCCTAAAATTATCATACATTTTATAATTATTATTTTCTATCAACCGGAGAACAAAATTATCGTATATTTTGATAATTATCGTTCACTTTGGCAACGCTGCTTTGGATGCAATGTTACCAACCAAAGGATTCAAATAATCAGTAACGAAGTCTCGAAAATTTCAGTATATTTAAATAGATATCTTAAAAATTAGTAAATCATCGAACAACCAAGTAACTTAATTAATGCATATTAATGTAATTTCCAAGCTATTTAATTGAAGAGATTTGCACGATAATGTTAAAATACACGGCAGCCATTTATACTGTACCGGTATATTTATTCTAAACTAGAAACCAGATACCCTTTTTCATTATTGAATAATTAATTAAGATTTTAGAAAACAGTTTTAAGAAATGTGTAACATCTTCTTTGCCTGTTATTCCCTTAACACCTGTAGTTCCCATTCCTTCTTCCGCGTTGCTGCTACTTGTTTAATTCTCCTTATACTCTATTTTCCTCATACTCATACATATCTATTGTATTGTGTTGTAATCGTTACTCTTTGTGTTGTATTGGACTTACAATCGAGAATGTGTATATGTTAGATTATGTATTACAGTTATATCTTTATAGATTTTTCTTTTCTCTTTCTTTCTTTTTCTGTATACATATTTGTAAATATTGTAATGAAAATCTAAGAATAGAGTTTTAAAAAATACATATATACAGTGCCGGATCTAGGATATGATCAAGGGAGGGGCTCAACCATAGTTTGCAGTTTTGTCCAGTGTAAAGCAGAATTGAAGCCCATTTTATCCAGTGTATATCTCAGCGTCAAGGAGACTATAGCACCAATAGCCCCCCCTAGCTTGGATCCCAGTGTGCGAATTAAATAATCTATATTGGGGGGGATAAAATTAGGCCAACAGGACATAAAATCTTAAGGTACAAATTTGAAAATGAGACAATAATGCCTTACCCCCATTACCCCCATATATATATATCTACCTTACTTCCCCATACATACACACACACACAAATATATATATATATATATATATATATATATATATATATATATATATATATATATATATATATATATATATATGTGTGTGTGTGTGTGTGTGTGTGACAGCTGTAATAAATAAGAGATTTATTAATTTAATAAATCTATCGACAATAACTATGCACGTATATATTGTCTGACATACACACACACACCACCAAAACTTTCTGCACGTGTTTAAATGTTGTGCTCACTCTTGTCTCCGTAGCTCTCTAAGTTTTATTTAGTTAATAATTCGGCCCGAGCGATATCCATGATCACAATGATACGTTAATTTTTCCACTCATATTGAAATCTTCCACTTTGCGTTATTACATACAGGTAGAAAAAAAAATCAGTCTTATGAAAACCACTAAAATTATCAGTTAAACCGGACATACATTTTTTAAAAAGAAAATCTAGATATTAGCCTATCAAACAAGAAATGGATTGTTGTTGGTCCCGAATTCTGACATCAAGGTCAAATCGAAGGCCAAATATTTAAAATCTCTCAATTCAAATTTCGAGCTTGTGCTTCTACTCCCCGCTAAAGCTGTGCTTTTTTTCCCTCCAAATATCGATTCCGCGATGGGGCTCAGGAAGTCTTCTCAGGAATACTTCTCTTGATATACCTAAGTCTTAGAATTAATGATATCATTATATGTTCAATAAGGTCAATAATGTCCGTCAATTGTTTACCTGAGTAGAACCAACTGTTTTCTACAAGTGTCTACTCAAACTTAAGAAGTACCACAACAAAGGAAATGAATCCCTATACACTACCTTATCAAGGTCAATCACGTTGTACGTCGTATTGCTTACGTTTATATTTGGTCCATAGGCTGTAATAATCAAAACCAATGACGCAATTTCATTTGACACTTCTTAAATTATCCTACAAAGTTTAAATGTACCAATGTTCTGGACTCCTAATCCCATCATAGGTCAATAACTGATCACGTGATCATACTAATATTTGACAATGATTTACCCAATGAATGATATACTATCCAATTTTAAGAACAATTACCAAAGTAGGTGGGGGTCACTTGACACCCGGTAGCTGAAAAATCGCCTTTTTTCCATGGTCTCCTGAGAGCAAGGACTCAATTTTCCACTGTCTCACGATACGCTATGACCCACGCACCGTCAGCCCATGATCTTTTACGACCTCCATGTTAGGGGTGTATTCATTCTCTTTTATGAGCACTTTTTAGGGGGTGTACTCGTTCTCTTTATGAGCACTTTATAGGGGTGAACTCGTTCCCTTTTATGAGCATATTTTCCACCCCCTATGAACACATAGCAAAGCAGATAACACATTTGAGTACGTAACAGACAGTACGTAACATAACAAGGGTGTACTCGTTTCAACCCCTATTTTAACATAGGAGATAACACATAAGATTACGATCACATGGCAAAGCAGATAACACACAAGACTACGTAACACACAGCAGAGCAGATAACACATAAGAGTACGTAACATAACAAGGGTGTGTGTATTCATTCTCTTTTATGAGCACATTTTAAGGGGTGTACTCGTTCCCTTTTATGGTCACTTTTTCAACCCCTATTTGAACATAGCAGATAATACATAAGTACTTGTTCTGTTAGAACCTTCCCTCCTCCTTTCTCATCCAGAGCTTGGGACCGGCAATGGCGGAGTTAAAAGGTTTGGTTATTCATTTTGTAGACATTTTAGCAGAGTTTAAAAAAATAACGACGTCTGGTTATTCACACACACATATATATATAATCTCATGTCAACCACCATCACTCATACATGGTTTACGGAGAACTTAATCTCGCGCCAGGGACCATCACACATACATGGTTTACGGAGAATTTAATCTCGCGCCAGTGACCATGGTTTACGGAGAACTTAATCTCGCGCCAGGGACCATCACACACGGTTTACGGAGAACTTAATCTCGCGCCAGTGACCATCTCATAAATGAATAGAGCATAATATCATTAGCATCAATAGTGGTAAATGAGAATTTGTTTAAGAAATTGCGTAGTGAATAACCAGACGCACGGCATGTTAGATATAAAAAACAATAATGTCCACAAAATTGAGATAAATCACCTTGAATTCGTCTTTTATTCCATGTATAATACAGAGAGTTTCGTTTTAAAAACCTTATATGATGATGTATATAAGGTGGAATACCATAGCTATCGAAATACTCCCCCACACGCATATTAGTTATATAAACAGCAACCCAATGTTCCCCAGACTTATCACTAGAATGTGTATTTATAATTATGGCTGCTGGAAATGTATGAATAAACAGTGGTAGCTCATCTGCAGCATATACTCCAATAAAATGGTTTTTAGGTAGATTTTGTTGTAGCGCCTCATAAAGTTCAAGTGTATTTAACATTTTTTATTTAATTAATATATATTTTTCTCTGGAAATCAATTTCTAATTCTGAGGAGAATTCACCGTAAATAATCGCGGTTACAGGAGATGGCAATGCTTCTTTAAAATGAACCTCTAGGCGTACACTTCCTTGCCGCTGCGGACTAGTATGAAATGCAGCACTAGCACTAGAATCGGGAGTTAAATCAAACACCAGTAGAGTATAACCATTAGGATATTCGGCGAGTGAAATATTATTACCTTGATTAGAACAATAAATACCTGAACCTGTAAATAACGTGGAATATGCTTGTATATATAACTTATTTTCAAAATCAGGTTGTAGTGGTTTGGATGGCACAGGCGTTCCATCAACATACAATGTAAAAAATGACATATTAAAATGTTGAAAATTGAACGGATTTGTCTGATAAGTACCATTAAGAGCAGTATTACTAACAAATCCGATAATAATACGTTTAGGCACTATGCCTGAAAACAGATCTGGAAGTGTACTATCCATAATTCCTTGTGGCAGAGTTTCTGTCTTCACCTGCACTTTTGTTATAGGATATTTTATTCTAAATTTAGGATTTTGTAATACTTTATTTTGTGCTATTTTAACTGCTGGTGACACATCAACCTTTTTCACAAGCAATGTTGCATCTGTAATTACAACTTTTCCATCAGCATCTGCGTCACCCATTAGACAAAATGTAGGTTTAGCTGGAATTAGTTTAATACGCAGTTGTACACCATTCAGTAAAAATTTCTCCTGATTAAATATATCAGCATGAATATAACCCAATAATTCAAATGACTGACTTAAAGTAGTGAGAAGAAAACGTTGTTTAAATCCTACATTACTATCGGACACACTGTCCATATGCCCTGCAGTATCTTTAAACCACATTGATGTTTGAAGATGCGTTGATTTAGCTTCAGCATTATAATTTAGTAGTTTTTCAATATACGATCGATATGGATATGTATGTGAAGAGTAGGAAATAAGTTGATTATTTAAATATAATTGCACTTCACTGAACATTGCATTGAGAAAATCATTTACAGGGCCGATTTTCTTATCGGCAGAAGTTAAATTAGAACCATCTGATTTAGTAATTTTACCTTTAATGTAAAACATTGTGTGCGGTAAGTCTATATAGTCATCCCCATGGCCGGGGACAACAAATTCTGACTTAAAGTAGTGAGAAGAAAACGTTGTTTAAATCCTACATTACTATCGGACACACTGTCCATATGCCCTGCAGTATCTTTAAACCACATTGATGTTATTATCAGTTAACGAAGCCACAGGCTTATATGGAACTATTTTATTACCTATAATACTGATTTGAGTGGGTAAACCAGCAAATAAATCTAATTCTGATTTCATACACTCACACTGCATTTTCGTTTCTTACTATTAATATTCACACCTGGTAAAATTTATAATATCGTATTACGTTTGCGAAAATGTAATTTTACACATACACTGCCATGTTGGAAAGGAAGTGAATTACCTGTACTATCTCTTAAATCAATAATAATTTGATCAAATTGTTTACGTTGCACCGGGACATAGTGAGGATTGTCAAAAATATGTACATTATTAATACCATACTCTGTAATATTTGTATTTATAATTTGTAACAATGGAGCTACGGTGTCACCCACCATTTGTGGTTCTACAATGTCGCTGTAAATATACATAAGTGTAGGTAGCGATTTTTGTAAATCAGGTGGATAACGAGCATGATGCACAACTGCAATATCTTCTTGTTGTATATGATCAAAGCCTAGTATTCTGGCTAGTTCAGGAGATAGACGTACTTCTATATGCTTCTCTTGATCTTTTATTACTCTACTGACTTCGATTCGTTTTACTGATGCTTTAACTTTTAATTGTAAATTTAATATATCACTTTTATGATTAATTTGAGATAGAATATCATCATTATAATAGTGTCCTGGTAAGATTTTAGTTGTTCCAGCTTTTTGTATTCATGAGACGGTAATAAATATTATTAGTATATTTGGAAACATTCTGAAATGAATTTGTATAATGTACTTCAACAACTGCCGTCTCCCACTCACCTTTCTCTAGCACCAATGGATGATATAATTTGGTAGTATAACATGACAAAGTATTTTGTGGAAAATACTCCATAGAACTGTTACTCGGTAATGTAAGATAAAAGCTAGTCTGTTCCATATTAATTAAAAATATCACTCTCCCTCTTCCTTTTCTTTTTACCACCAGTCTTTGCAAAATGAACTTTTCTTCGTTTTCTTCCAGATCCTTCCAACACTTGATTTATTTTATTTTGAGCTTTAGTTTTTAAATTATTTTTAGCTTCTTGCCAACGTGATGTTAAAGCTTCGTCAATAGGTCTATTATCACCTAATACATCTCCAGCTACATTAATTTCTGTACGTAACAATTCTTTACCAACAGTTTTTGCTCCTTGTTTAATTAACGGAAATACACTTCGAAATAAACCACCTAAAAACTTCCAATACCATAACCTTCTTGATATGGTGCACCCCTATACACGTTATAACCACTTCCTGCTTGATGTGTATAGTATTTAAAGTATGGATCATTCATTATTATTTTTTTCCTATATTCACAAATATAACAGTCGTTTATAATATTGTATTGTGGCTAAATGTTTTTTAAATGTGACACAGGAATCCATGAATTAAAGGAAGGGGGTACCCCCGCCAACGAACAAGTACACGTTTACATTTAACTTTTAAATTTCGTCTATTTCATAAATTTTCGGCAGAGGCACTCCTTGTAATTCCTCTTCGTAAAATGTACCATCAATTACTTCACCATTTAAGTCCTCCAGCACATAAACCACTTTCTTTTCCTTATGTATCACCTGTTTTATTTTAAATATTTCTACAGTCCACTCTTCTTTGTACCCTTTTTCAAAATGCCGTTTTGCTTTAGTAATGCGTACAGTATCACCTTTTTTATACTTTGCAATGTTAGTATGTGGCATCGGTTTTATTAATTTATTCCAAACTTGTTGAAAAGTGTCCTGGTTCATACTGCCAGGTGGTAATTGATGAGCTCTATGAGGTCTAGAATTATACGCCTGAACAAGTTTCGATAGCACATCTATGTACCGGTAAGTCTTCTTTGCTGTAAAATATTTCCACATTCGTTCCTTAAGAGTTCGATTAAAACGTTCCAATACACTTGCCTTAATATCGGGATTTTGTGTTGTGAAGAATTTAATATTTTGCTTTTTTAAGTATAACTGAAATGGTTTATTAACAAACTCTGTACCTTTATCTGTCTGTAGACGTAAGAGTCTACGACGGGTAGATGCAAATATTTGCTTAAATGCTTTTATAATATTTTCACCAGTTTTTGTACGTACAGGCACAGCCCATGCATAACGACTAAACAAATCAATCACTGTTAAAATATACCTATTACCATCATTATACTTTTGCAGACTGTGCATATCGTTTAAATCAGCTTGCCACTGATCGTCAATATTGAACACTAAATAGGGATTACGTGGAAACTTTTTGCGTACTGGTTTATGCAGAGTATAAGTCGGCTGTTCTTTTACCCACTGTTGCACCTTGTGTAAAGGAATTGACTTCTTCACAGCTCTCCAAAATGACGTAGTAGTTGAAAACGAGGCAGAGTGTGAAGGGTTATAATAAATGTCGGCCAGCTTCTTCATATTTTATAATCACGCCATCTGTTGACAACTTTACGTTTACGTGGTGGCTCCTCCTCCTCTTCCTCCTCTTCTTCTTCCTGTTTTGGATGAGCGGCAGATGATGATGTCAGCTTACGAATATATTCTATGCGCTGTGGGTTACCTATATACTCTAATGGTATATTGGATTTTGCTAACAGCACAGCGAAGGGTTCCCAACCTGTAGGGGGAATATTTTCTTCCGACACCTGACAAAATCTGCTATTAGATCTACTATATTAGCTCCAGGAATTAATTTATTATAAATATTAACATTACCATTGTCATCCCATTGAATGTTGGAATTTTGTTTTAATCTACGTAATAAAGGTTTTGCTTTACGCAGACAATTTTCGGGGAGAGTAGATAGTATTTCATCGTCCTCCTCCTCCTCCTCCTCCTCCTTCTTCTTCTTCTTAGTACCAACACTAGTTGATGTTGTTGCAGTAGGTTTTTGCACAATGTGTAAATATTTTTGTAACACCTCTTTATAGCGTATCCATTTTTCTTCAACACTCATATTTTTATTATTTAAAATATTTTTCATCTCATCATCTAAATTAGATATAGTTTGATATTGGTGCAATTTTTCTGGTGCAATTAAAACAAGCTTTTGTGCATGCTGCATAGCTATTTAATTAAAGTAGATAGTATACCTCCAATAATAGGTGCAAGCAAAGCAGTAAGAAACTCACCTTTTTGTACAATTATTCGTTTTTTCTTTTGTTTTAATGATGGACCTTTTTTCGCTAAATACCTCAATTCCTTTCTATATCTTTTTAATCTATTTTTCTCTTTTTTATTTAACGGAACATTTCCTTGTAATACGTTATAGGAACATTCACAAATAGAGCGAATTAATTCGGGATCAGCATTTTGTAAAATTCCTTGCCTTACTTTAGGTTTTGCCTTTGCTAAAAGTTTTAGTAAATGTGCACTCTCTTTGCTAATCATTTTTTGTAGCTATTATACTAAAATTGAGTATTAAAATATAACAGTTATTGAGATTATTTTTTTACTGGTACATAAACATAATTGTAAGAATCTGAGGGGAAAATTTTTGTTCGAACACGATGTTTGTCGGGAGTGCCCTGTTTTAAATCAAAAACCAAATAACTATGAGGATCTCGTGTTGCGTCCTGATAGACCTCCTGTACAAATTTTGTGTTACCAGGATATAATTGTCGGGCTAGATAATTAATTTGAGCCTGGTTTCTGGGGTTTTTAAAACATTATATAATGGCAATTTAATGATATGTCTCGCATACCTTTAGCTTGATGAAACATATTTTGTGTTATAAAAATAACGCTTAAATTTCGGTGGTGGCTACCTTTAGTAAAAAAGTCAACAACTCGTGTATCACATTCTCGCATTAAATCATCAATAATTACAAGATGTGGGCCAGCTTGTGCTGAAAAATCATCTATTTTGGGGAGCCCTTCTTTAAATGTACAACCTGAGGATAGAGTTTCATACAGAGGTTGCCATTCACCATAACACCATACTATGTTTCCATTTTTCGGCATAATGTTTTAAAAACTCTTTTACAAAATATGATTTACCACACCCAGTTGGGCCTGCAATAATGCAAGTGAAAGGATGGCGAAACTCCATTTTCTCTCTATTTTATATTTCTTCAAAAAAATAAAATATTTATCAATCACCCAATAACATAGAAACTAATTCTAGTTGAATACGATTTGCAGTGACAGTATCTTCAACAAAAGTAATCTTAGAAAATTTATCCTTCACAACACATTCATATAGATATTTACTTATTAGAGGAGCATGTGTAGAACATGAAGAAATTGCTTCATCAATACATGGGAAATAGTAACATATTTTTTCCATGTACAAAAATCTATTTCAACTCTACTATTATCATCATTTGCACAAATATACATTAAATTATCATCGTCATTATTAGCGTCAAGTATTACTTTCGTTTTCTCACTTAGTGCGTATTCAGTTGCATTTTCACCTTCTCTAAAATAATCATGTATATACATGGAATATGATAAAAACCTGGACCATTCATTAATTGATAACACAATACATTCATTAACAATGCGTAATTTTACAAACACATAAAATTTATAATCGCTACTATAATTCAAATATACGCAAAGATCAGTGGAATCATCGATGAAGTAGAAAGAACTTAAAAGTTGTTTTTTATCCATAATGTATAATTATCTATTTACACAACTTATTCTTTTTTTACAATAGTCTATTTCTCTTAAAACCATAAGGCACTGTATCATAACTCCCTTCAACTCTTTTGCGTTTTGTGTGTACCAATTGATAGGTTTTCGTTTCCACTTTGCTGATAATTTTGATGTCTTTTGTGCTAGCAATTTTGCAAGGGTTTGACACAGTTACAGGAGGGGCATCATTCAGAACCATATTTCTAATTTGTTCGAAATTAACAATTTTCATTGTTTCACTATTTAGAGTAATTCCCCTCACCTTACAACAGGTTTTTGTTGTACCTCCACTGAATACCTCGTACGCATAATTTTTGGTCCCGCCGCTACAAAATTCACTAATATATGCATTGGGACCTACATTATCTATTTCATTTTTTAACTCGCCAAAATAATCCCCAAGAGGTAATTTTATACCTCCAGCTCTTACTATATAAATAAGACTATCAGTATCCATATATAACAAATCTTTATTTACCTTCTCTAAATAACTGTATAATTCTAAACGACCATGCATAGTGGTATATGCAGCCAATATTACATTAGTATTTTTAATGGAATAATTGCATCATCCAAAATCTTGTAATTTAATAATATTGCATCTTCATCAATTGGAATTACCTGTGTTACCTCAGCATTACTGTCGGTTAATTTATCATAAAATATGGCAGGTTCCCGAATAATTCGTGTGTGAGTCATATTATCAATTTGTGCAAACTTGCCCCATAAACAATTCAGTGCTAATTTGCAAATACTTTTTCGTGCTTTATTTTTATTACCAATTTTCCATTTGTCTAGCTGTACTCCCTCTCTTTCATAATAATCCTTAATATATTTACTTTTCTGTTCTTCACTTTTACACCATTTAGGCCAACCATGAGCTTCTGTTTTCAATTTCATGAACAAATTTATATAATTTGTAAATAAGCCACCTTCTTTTTTAACAGGATCACATTGCACTACTTTATATTCCCATACCTCATGTGTTTCTAATATTTTATAACCTTTCTCTTGGGCTTTACGTACTTCGTCCACCACCCACGTCCCAGTGAGGGCCCTCTCCGCATCACTATGCTCACAGTCCTCTGTATTTAGAGTGTCCGCGCATCTGCGACACAGAGGGAACAAAAGTTTATGATTGCTTTGATATGGCAAAACGGGATGATACAAATCCCGGGGTGGAAGTACTGTACATTTCACGATACCCTCAAATTTATCTATTGGTGGACATTCAGCACCCACATAGATTTTTGGGTGCCCTATGGGATATTTTTTCACCTTGCAGCAGTAGGGGTATAGCGAAATGACGTCCACGTAGTGCACCTCCTCCCCGGGGGCAGTCTTATAATAATATTTAACAGCGGAACATCGCCCCCATATAGAGCATCTCTAGGTTTGATAGGATCTTTTCTACATAGGGGGTGATGTGCCACTAATTCTGCAATTTGCGGATTTTTACGTAGTTCATTCTTCCATTCACACCCCCACATTTCATGAACAACGTAGCCCAAGTTTTTTAAATGATTAATTTTTCTAATGGTGTTTTCATAGCGTATTTCAAGAGTAGTATGTGGATCATTATATATAGTATTATTACGCCCTGTCTTAAAACATTTAACACATCCATGATAAAAACAACCTTCATATTCCCATACATGGATCTGTTCATCTATACGTGCATAACCATCTACTTTTAAAACACCCATTAGAACCATTTCCTTTCCATTTGCTGCGTGCTTGATTGTAATACCTAGTCTTTCTTGTTCGTAAACCAACCATTGAATCGCTTCGATGGACTGTTGATCTGGCCAACGATAACCATTATGAGGAATAATATCTATAGTCTGTTCTTTGAGAAACTTGCGTCGAAATACCAGATTACAAGCCGAGGCTATATTAATTGCTTCGACTAGTGGATTAACATCAGTTATTTGCTGGAATTCTACTACGAATTTAACACATGCCTTCCGTAGAAGGTTAACATCCATGTGACAATAACGAATTAATTCTTCTTTAAAATTAAATGGCTGATTTGAGGATTTTTCATACCATTCTATAAACTGTTTTTGTTCTTTTTCCTTCATATACTGAAAACCATAGAATTTAGGGTCGGGCATAGGCCCTTCATAACTTTGATTATCTTTCGTATTAAAATAGTGCGGGAAATAACCTTTTGTTTCTTCTATGTCAAATGCATCAGATAATTTTGATAGAGCCATCGGAAAGAAATTAATACTATCGATAAATTTTAAATATTTACAATCAATACTCATTATTTTACACTCTTCATTATGACGCTTGGAGTCCATCGTTTCGCTGATATCATTGCACGCAGAATAAAATGTGCATCATATCCTTTTGCATTATGTGCAATGCATAAAACTTTATTAATATTGGATAGTTTACTACATAAATACTCCAGAAAATCAGTAACACACTCTTCACCATAAAAAATGTTTTCCTTTCTGCTGCAAATAGTACATGAATTACCCTCGCTATTCTTAAAAGAATGATAACATACTTGCTGTGTGATTAGCAAATTAGGCACATGTTCACGGAATATTTCATCTTGCCTACACTCAATGTCATAGAATATCATCATCTATTTTCCTACGTTTGAACATTTTCGAGATTGCATGTAACATAAATGACGGGGGGCATCATATTGTCACAGTTTATACAGAATGTTTCCCCACACTGGTGAGGATTTCTATTTTTCTTGATAACATACGCTTTGAGACATATTTTACATACTTTTAGCTGTGAGCACAAACCTGATTTTATATGATACGCCATACATTCGTTACCGTAAAAACATCTGTTACAATTATTACAACTCAATACTTCATCTGCCTTCATAATTGGAGGATTTTTTCTACATTTAGGGCATAATGCCTTACAGTGCCCTATATGCTTTTCTTTCTGATTATATCTCTTATGGCATGTTTCGCAAAAGTACACACAACTAAATGCAGCACATAAATTGGTAATAACATTATAATGATTATTTATCAGGAGTAAATTAATTTTCTTTTCACCACCGATGCCCTCGAAAAATGTTTTCTCCCCCGTCAAATCGTCGTACACTGTAATCGTATAATCAGTTAAATATGTCTGAATTAGTTTTAGTTCAGGTATGCCACCACCATGCATCAAATTAACGCCAGAACTCTTACACAATAATTTAGCTTCTAAAGACAAAGTTCTTTTTTTGATTATAATAGGGTTGAGACGCATTTTTATTCCCATTGTTATCAACGAGCCCTTTAGCAACTACAAGGGCGTGAGCAAGGCAACTACTATCTTTATTTTTAATAACGACTATACCCTTACAATTTTTCATATATTCTTCATCAGAGGAAAAATTTTGACTTTTCCTCCCTTCGCCTATAGGTAAAGCCACATGATGAAAATCAATAACAAAACGATCTTGTTCCATAAATTTTGCATTTGACTGAATGACTCGATTCAGAGCCTCCCAGACGAAGTCTTCACCGACATTCGCTGCTTCTCGAAATGAAAACCAAAACGATCTATCTGGATTATTCTGATTCCATAATGTCAGCCCTACCTGATGGTGGGAATCTACATCTTCCATCATCATATTCAATAGTTGAGCAATTCCGCTTCGCAACCAGGTAATTGGGTTTTCCCCTTCAGGGGTTCTCGCAAGTTGTTCAGTTATCATTGTACCATTCATTCGGAATTTTTTGTACTTTCTAGTTATTTTGTTAATGATTGTAATATTACTAGAACTTTCCATTTTTTATTGCTTAGAGTACTATAGTATTCTATCAACTAACAATTATTTCCGCTGTTTGATGCTTTTGCTCTAATTGGGGCTGTTCCCACTATAGAACACCAAGAAGTGTTTTTTCCAATAACGTTTTACTAATATTTTCTAAACCTGAAAATAGTATTCTATCAACTAGCAATTATTATTAGTAGTTTATTACGAAAAACTATATCTCACGTATTTCCACTATTTGATGCTTTTACTGTAATTAGGGCTGTTCCCACTATAGTACACCAAGAAGTGTTTTTTCCAATAACGTATTCTTCCTAACGTTTTAGTGATATTTTCTAAACCTGAAAATAGAGAAAAAGCAAATTATTACATTTCTTACATTGCAAAATCATCCAAAAAAATCGCTTATTAGGCGTATCCCACATAAACTATTATTTATGGGAAAGAAGATATAATATTCATAATTAGCATGATTGAAAACATCGAATATTTCATCAACCAACCAACTATAGCGCAAGTTATGAGGAACACTTACAAATCCGCACCGAAAATTTTGACAAAGTCCAAAAATACTTAATTTTTAAAAAATCGATATTTTGCTTATTTTTGACCGCTATGACGTCTGGTTTTCACGAACGTATTCAACACAACGTACATTTCAAAAAATAATCAATCATGGGCGGGGTTAAGAGGAACACTTACAAATCCGCACCGAAAATTTTGAGTTCAAAAATACCTAATTTCTTTAAAAATCGATATTTTGCTTATTTTTGACAGCTGTGACGTCTGGTTTTCATGAACGTATTCACCACAACGTATATTTCAAAAAGTAATCAATCATGGGTGGGGTTAAGAGGAACACTTACAAATCACCACCCGAAATTTTGACAAAGTTCAAAAAAATACTTACCCTTAATTCACACAAAATTCACTTCAATGTTCTCTCACTTTGCACACGATGTTGTCTTTTGCAATCCAACGAATAACTGACTGAGAATTGCTCCGAACCTCAGCCCTTATATAGTTGTTCTGCTTTCCTCTGATTGGCTAAAATAAAACTCTTTTTCATTGGAGCAAAATCTACAAGTCAAGTATCTCATTGGCCAAAATAAAACTATTTACTATTGGCTAAAAAACAAAAACGGCTCAGATATGTGCTAAATATTTTCTAAGTTCATTTTGAGTGTCCAAAAATCATAAAATGGCCCATATCTCGAAAACGGTCAAAAATATCAAAAAAAATAATCAAAAAATCTCCCCGTACCTCACCCCTTGCCGTTTTTACACATGAAGAACCCATGGAACCATGTTTCAATCTTGTACGACAAGGGTGGGCCAAGGTTTCCAAAAAAACTTCGGATCGTCATATCTTGAAAGCGGTAAGAGATAGAGCAAACATAACATATTGAAGCATTGCTTCTCGACTTTCAGTGCGTCAATGCAAGAAATACTCCAGACAAATCGTCTAAGTTCATTTTTGGCTGTCCAAAAATCATAAAATGGCCCATATCTCGAAAACGGTCAAAAATATCAAAAAAAAATAATCAAAAAATCTCCCCGTACCTCACCCCTTGCCGTTTTTACACATGAAGAACGAATGGAACCATGTTTCAATCTTGTACGACAAGGGTGGGCCAAGGTGTCCAAAAAAAAAACTTCGGATCGTCATATCTTGAAAGCGGTAAGAGATAGAGCACACATAACATATTGAAGCATTGCTTCTCGACTTTCAGTGCGTCAATGCAAGAAATACTCCAGACAAATCGTCTAAGTTCATTTTTGGCTGTCCAAAAATCATAAAATGGCCCATATCTCGAAAACGGTCAAAAGTATCAAAAAATAATCAAAAAATCTCCCCGTACCTCACCCCTTGCCGTTTTTACACATGAAGAACCCATGGAACCATGTTTCAATCTTGTACGACAAGGGTGGTCCAAGTTGCCAAAAAAAACTTCGAATCGTCATATGTCGGAAACGGTGAGAGATAGAAATAAAATTTTAACGGCATTCGATTTAGGATCATCAAATGTATAATCTACCCAAGTTTGGTAAACATCGCCCAACTTTCAACTTTTTCGAAAATCGAAATTTTTGCCTCTAGACCGTCATATCTCAAAAGCGGCAAGAGATACAGGAAACATAACCACATTTTGAGCGGTCTTTCCAGTGGAGTACACATATACAGAGTTTCAAAAACTCAGAAACCAGATGGGTCAAAGTTAGTAAAAATTTGAAAAATTCGAATCGTTATATCTGGAAAACGGTGAGAGATAGAAATAAAATTTTAACAGCATTCGATTTAAGATCATCAAACGTATTATCTACCCGAGTTTGGTAAACATCGTGCAAATTTCAACTTTTTCGAAATCAAAATTTTTGACACTCCTTTGTTCATGCAAAAGAACAAGTCTTCAATGTGTTAGATTGTCCACCACTGAGCCCTGCTGTGTTGAATGCTCCCTTATTATCTGCTATGTTAAAATAGGGGTTGGAAAATATGCCATACTCTTTTTTTACCTCTGCTAGGGGTTGAACTAGTACACCCCTCATAAAAGGGAATGAATCTTATGTAATATCTGCTATGTTCAAATAGGGGTTGGAACGAGTACACCCCTGCTATGTTAAAATAGGGGTTGAAAAATATGCCATACTCTTTTATTACCTCTGCTATGTATAAATAGGGGTTGAACGAGTACACCATAGGTGTTTGTGTGCTATGTATTCTCTGCTATGTTAAAATAGGGTTGAAACGAGTTCAGTCTTTCTGCTGTGTGTTCATAGTCTCCATGTATTCTCTGCTATGTTAAAATAGGGGTTGAAAAATATGCTCATAAAAGAGAACGAGTACACCCTTGTTATGATAGATAGTCTTATGTTCTGCTATGTTAAAATAGTGCTATGTGTTATCTGCTCTGCTGAGTGTTCGTAAGGGTTGAAAAAGGGAACGAGTCTTATGTGTTATCTCTGCTCTTCTATGTGTTCGTATGGGGTGGAAAATATGCTCATAAAAGAGAACGAGTACACCCCCTAAAAAGTGCTCATAAAAGAGAATGAATACACCCCTAACATGGAGGTCGTAAAAGACCATGGGTTGACGGTGCGTGGGTCATAGCGTATCGTAAGACAGTGGAAAATTGAGACCTTGCTCTCAGGAGACCATGGAGAAAAAGGCGATTTTTCAGCTACCGGGTGTCAAGTGACCCCCACCTACTTACCAATTATTGATATGACAATAAGAAATGTACCCCTCCCAAAATTTATGATTGGTACACAAATACACCTGTGTCTTATGAAAAAGTAATAAATCCTGTAGTTATTCAATAATAAATCCATATCAAAAAAATAGGTCAATAGCTTTTAAATTTTGAATATTTGGCCATAAGAGGAACGCCAACATCTGCAATGGGTCCTAGAAAAACGTTTATCGAACTTTGTTATTTGATAATTCCCAAATTTAAAAGGGAACATAAACATATAAAGGTAATAAACCTCTGTACATACCCATATAACGTGCTAAATACTTATCAAAGGGGTCAATAACCTCCGAAATTTGATTTTTGGTAGTTCTTTACCCACGAAGGGGAACGATGTGGAACAAAAATCTATTGGACTATCCAAATTTCTAGTGGTACATATTGAAGACCTGTACTATGATACCAAATGCTTATATTAAACAATTTCTAAAACTGAGTGGATGAGCCAAGATACCCCCTCCCAATTTTAAAGGGTGCATCAATGTACCCTCGTCTTATAATAGGAAATTAACCTATATACATGACCATATAACCATATACGGTAATAAGTCCGCGTCAAACGTTTTCTAGGACCCATTTTAGATGTTGGTGTTCCTCTTCTGGCCAAATATTCAAAATTTAAAGGTTATTGACCTATTTTTGATACGGCTTTATTATTGAATAACTACAAGATTTATTACTTTTTCATAAGACACAGCTGTTTTGTGTACCAAACTTAAATTTTGGAAGGGGTACATTTCTTATTGTCATATCAATAATTGGTAATTGTTCTTAAAATTGGATAGTATAACATTCATTGGGTAAATCATTGTCAAATATTAGCATGATCACGTGATCAGTTATTGGGCCAAAAACCAAACACGTGGTGTTGTAACATATTGCTTATGTTTATATTTTGGCGATTTTTTACCTATGAAAGGGAACAAGGTGGACCACCCAAATTTATCGTGATACATGTCGAGGTCATGTACTATGGTAGCGAATGCTTAAATTGGAAAATTTCCAAAATTTAAGGGCTTGGCCATGGTACCCCTCCCAAAAATTTAAAGGGGTGCATCAATGTACCTGTGGTTTATGATATGAAATGGAACGCTATACATGATCATATAAACATATAAGGTAATAGGACCTCACCCAAGGGGATAAATTGGGCCAAAACCAAACTCGTGGTTGTACTAAAATTTGGCAATTTTGTACCCATGAAAGGAAACGAGGTGGACCACCCAAACTTATAGTGATCTACATTAGGGTTCTATTCTATAATACCAAATGTTTAAATTGGGCAATTTCCAAAATTTAAGGGGGTGGGCCAAAGTACCCCACCCTAAAATTTAAAGAGGTGCATCAATATACCCATGTCTTATAATAGGAAATGGACCAATAAACATGACCATATAACCATATAAGGTAATAGGATTTCATCGAAGGGAATAAATTAGGTCAAAAACGAAACACGTGGTTGTACTAAAATTTGGCAATTTCGTACCCCTACAAGGGAACGAGGTGGACCACCCAAATTTATGGTAATATATACTAGGGTTCTATGTTATTATACCAAATGTGTAAAATGGACAATCTCTGAAATTTATGGGGTGAGCCAAGGTACCCCTCCCAAATTTTTAAAGGGGTTCACAAATGTACCTATGTCTTATGATAGGGAATAGACCCCTATACATAACCATATAAGGTAATAGGACCTCATCCAAGAGGAAAAATTGGGCCAAAAGACCAAACATGTGGTACAACGTATTGCTTACGTTTATATTTTGGCATTTTGGTATCCCTAAAACGGAACGAGATGGACCACCCAAATTTATCATAATACATGTTAGGGTCCAGCACTATAATACCAAATGTTTAAATTGGGCAATTTCCAAAATTTAAGGGGTGGGCCAAGGTACCCCTTCCAATTTTTCAAGGGATGCACAAATATATCCATATTCTATGAAAGGGAATGGACCCCTGTATACGTCCATATAACTATATAGGATAATAACACCTCATCAGAGCGGATAAATTAGGTCAAAACCCCCCAAAATTTGAATATTTTGAAATTTTTTACCCATGAAAGGGAGTGACATAGTCCCCCAATACTAATAGAGGTACATACTAATCCTAGTCTACCACACCCAGTTTTTAGATTTGGCAATTTCTAAAATTTAAGTGGGGTGGTCCTAGGTACCCCTGCCAAAATTAGGGGGTGGGCCATGGTACCCTGCCAAAATTTAGAGGGGGTGGTCCTATGTATCGCTAGGTAATTGACCCCGGGCCAAGGTCATTGAACTTTGACCTATGACGTCATAAATGTCGGGGTCAAAGTCCAAAGTTAGGCAGAGTGTCCCCAGTACTACTCGGTAGATGACGAAAGCATACATTTTGAAGACTGAAGTAAGACTGTTCAGTTTTCAAACATGATTTGAAGAACTAAAATGATAATATTTTAAAATGAATAAAGAAAAGTATTGAATATATATGTGTATATGTAAATAGTTGCAGTAATAAAGTAAAATGCGTTAGTATGTAGAAAAAAGGAGAAGAAAGATAAAATGAGAATTGGTTTGAAATTTTATAGATATCTTGTGAGTGTTGGAATATGTTTATAGTAAAACTTGTAAATTATGTATATATTTTAAAATAAAATAAAATAATAGCATTAACAGTCCTTTGTTCTTCAAGTGGAACAGTTGCAACATGGCCAGATTTGGAGAAGAAAGTTGCGACCATCTTCTTCCCCACACTTCGTGGTCGCTTCACATTCGTGGGTGGATTTTCGTCTGGAAAGATCGAAACTATAGACTGGCGTTTATTTTCAGCGTCAAATTGATAGATCCTTCTCTCGTTACCAGTAACAATGTCAGAGATGCGTCAAGAATTGCCTCCATCAAATCTTGCAAGCATTTCTTCACACCATTCCACACGCATGCGCTTCTGCTGTTCAGTCAAAGTGTGAGGCACCCAACGAGATGAAACCTTCTTGAGCCGAAGATGATCCTGAACAATTTTTGTTACTGCTGGCGATCCAATGTTCATTGTACATTCAATGTCCTCGAAAGTTGTTCGAGGATTTTCTTGAATCATTTGTTCCACAGCGGCAATGTTTTCATCTGACACAGCTGTTGCCAGACGTCCAGCTCTCTCTTCATCTTTAAGAAATGTCCGGTGTAATGGTTCAGACATTGGAGCCGCCACTGATGTGACTTCTCTTCGAGCCGCCACTGGATGACGTTCCTTGGGACATACTTCTGCGGTGGTTTGACGGCTTAGGAAACACCTCCCAGAAATATGGACGAGTCTATTTAACCTAATCAAGTTAAATATAAATGAATAAAAATTACGTTAAGTTAAATACTTATTATGGACATGAAAAGAAAGAAGAAATAATTAAATAATGTATGTTGTTAACAGAAATAATATTGGATTATGTGAATTTAAGTAATAAGAGGTTGTAGTTATGACGATGTGGCAATAACGCGTTTCTTCCCTGCCTCGTGGCTCCGTAGGTAGTAAAAGGTCAGTTGTGACCTGTCGCTGCTTCCGCTGGGTGTTACTGCGAGTAGCTGCCGCTGGCTGTTTGTTTCGAGTATTGTCGAATATCCGGGTCTAGGAGGGAGTTTGTTGAAGGAAACTGTCGTTGTTTGCTTGTTTGCTGGTAGTTGGTTCTGTATTTCTTTCTTTAAATTTATTAACATTGGGCACAGACAGAGAAGGAAATAGGAGGGTGAGCAGATTGCGGATAATTAAAGGTAAGAAACCAGTTTTGTTAACTTCCTTTTCTATCGTTTCTGTGTCTTTGTGACAGTTAATGTAAGTGTTCGGTTGAGTTATTTGCTCCATTTGGTTGATCGGTCTAATTTGTTAAAGGAAATCGAACTCGGATCTGTTTCTGTATTTTGAAAGAAAGTAAAATTCCAGAAATTACAAGACAAACTTTAAGAAAGACTAACGTATTCAACTATTAAGTAATCATTACTTAAGTTATTAGCGTATGTGGTTTGTTGCTGCTTCGTTCTATTAAGTAATTAGTTCCGAAGATACTACCTTACGTCATTTGTTGCTGCATCGTTCATAAATTAGTAAGTTGTCAAATCGTTAAAAGTTTTGATTAAATTGGAAAATCGATCTATTAACAAAGGTATTATATATTGTATTTTGAATTAAATATTAATTATTGTAAGGTAGATAGCATAATTGAAGGAAAACATCACTGCATACATATTCAATTCCATCTTTAATTCAAATTATTTATTCAGCTGTTGTGATTTTTGAATTATTGTTAATAAATTGTTATCAGATGAGAATTAGCTCTGATTTGCCATAATACTTTTAAAAAAGTGAATAATATTAAGTCTTGTTTTCTGGAAATTTTCACGGCTGCTTGCGGTAACTTTAGTGGATACGAGCCTCTGGTCTTGTGGGGTAAGGATTCCTTTTTCTTTTTTTTTATTTGAAAATTCAGTGTTGAGTCCTATCGGACCGAGATCGAGGGGCATTACATACGACAGGTCACAACTCCCCTCAATTCACAACTCAACTCCTCAATACACTACTTCTCAATTCACACACAAAAAAAGAAAAATTTTAATTATTATTTTCGGAATTTTTGGGTATGTATTCAATTCAATGTAATAAAAAAAGAGATTAATATTTGATACTTAACTTAAAATAAAGGAAACGTTAGCCTGTTAGAAAGTAAAGCAGAGAGGAAACATTTATGAGTTATAAGCGACAATGTATTAGTTATTGCATAATAGTTGAGATCGTTGGAATACGGATGTGTACTGGGAAAGCTGCGTGTTTTTGTGTGCATTGATTCATTGCTTTTTTTGGTTAAAAAATCCTTTGTAGTTTAGTTTGTGTTTAGTATTAAGGTCAGAATACTTGTATATATAAATGCCTTGCGATAATGAATATGTCAGTATTACCATGCCAAGTGATAATGATCTTTATACAATTGACCAGACCGGTTTTGTAAATAATAGTACAGTCGGTGAGACTTCTATGAGTTTAACGCCCCCTGCCCGATCTATTCTATTAGACAACACGTTTCAGAATAGGAATTTTAGTATTCATGGGAATGTGGAACCAGTGTTTGTTTCTGAGATCGAATCAGGAACCATTCAGAATGTGAGTAGGGTCGTTCAACCACCTATGTCGGATCAAGTGTTTCCTGATAGTTTAAATAATGAAACTAGACGTGTAGAGTTTCGTGACAGATACTGTGAGCCTTCTGCGGATATTACTCCGAATAGAAGTGAAGGGTTTCGAAATCCTTATTTAAATATGCAGAACTATTATAGACAAGTATCTTATTTGAGAAACTCAACTCCCATAGGTTCATTACATCTAAATACTGGTCGTTATAATCAAATGAGAATTGAGAGAGTAAATCAAATTCCTGTTCGTAGATGTGATCATATATTTGAGGGTGAATTTCAATTTATGTTAAATCTTTGTGAGCACTCGGGATTGAAAGCTATGCCATCTGAACTATTTTTGGACGTCCATTACTAACTCCTTTAGAAATGAGGTGGGAAGTTTCAGAGTTCGACTTGAACACACATAATAGTTCAGAAATCTGGATAAATGCCTTAAGTAACATGACTAAGAGTTGGGAAACTAGAAGAAAATTAATGCTGCAGAGACGTCGATTTGTGGTAATTAATGTGGGAGATTTGGTATTATTAAAAACCAACGTAAAATCCTCCTTGAAATATAAAATAAATAAATCATTATCTTATAAATGGTGTGGTCCATTGATTGTGCAAAGATTTTTAACTCCTAATACGGTGCTTGTGTCTAATCCTGAGGATGCTTCAGATAGCTGGCGACGATCGCATGTAACTGAACTTAAAAAGTATTATCCCCGAAGAATGTAAATAGCTTCAAGGTAAGAATGACAATTTAAAACACATAGCACTCGCCCAGTACACTTCTGTAAAAATACAATGATTAAAAATTAATGTAAATAAATATTTGTGTAAGTTGTTTATTTTATGAAAGTATATTTCGGTTAAGAATTAAATTCCTGTCTTTTAAATTTGGCCAGATAAAGTGAGATTTTTATAGTATAAATGAGATTCATATTGTTGTCTAAATGAAAGGGAAAATAAAAAAAATTGAAATAATATTTTAATGTGATAATAAAATTTTATTGTGTAATTGTTATTAATTCCTGTTTATTTTTATCTTTTTGTTTGAGTTTTCAAGCTGCCAAACCCAAAAAAATTAGATAATCCGAATAGAAAAGAAAAATTTTACTTTGTAAAATTTTTTTCTGCGGAGGGGTAGGTTGTAATTGTTCATACATTGGAGCCGCCACTGGTGTGGCTTCTCTTCGAGCCGCCACTGGATGACGTTCCTTGGGACATACTACTGCGGTGGTTTGACGGCTTAGGAAACACCTCCCAGAAATATGGACGAGTCTATTTAACCTAATCAAGTTAAATATAAATGAATAAAAATTACGTTAAGTTAAATACTTATTATGGACATGAAAAGAAAGAAGAAATAATTAAATAATGTATGTTGTTAACAGAAATAATATTGGATTATGTGAATTAAAGTAATAAGAGGTTGTAGTTATGACGATGTGGCAATAACGCGTTTCTTCCCTGCCTCGTGGCTCCGTAGGTAGTGGGAGGTCAGTTGTGACCTGTCGCTGCTTCCGCTGGGTGTTACTGCGAGTAGCTGCCGCTGGCTGTTTGTTTCGAGTATTGTCGAATATCCGGGTCTAGGAGGGAGTTTGTTGAAGGAAACTGTCGTTGTTTGCTTGTTTGCTGGTAGTTGGTTCTGTATTTCTTTCTTTAAATTTATTAACATTGGGCACAGACAGAGAAGGATATAGGAGGGTGAGCAGATTGCGGATAATTAAAGGTAAGAAACCAGTTTTGTTAACTTCCTTTTCTATCGTTTCTGTGTCTTTGTTACAGTTAATGTAAGTGTTCGGTTGAGTTATTTGCTCCATTTGGTTGATCAGTCTAATTTGTTAAAGGAAATCGAACTCGGATCTGTTTCTGTATTTTGAAAGAAAGTAAAATTCCAGAAATTACAAGACAAATTTTAAGAAAGGCTAACGTATTCAACTATTAAGTAATCATTACTTAAGTTATTAGCGTATGTGGTTTGTTGCTGCTTCGTTCTATTAAGTAATTAGTTCCGAAGATACTACCTTACGTCATTTGTTGCTGCGTCGTTCATAAATTAGTAAGTTGTCAAATTCTTAAAAGTTTTGATTAAATTGGAAAATCGATCTATTAACAAAGGTATTGTATATTGTATTTTGAATTAAATATTAATTATTGTAAGGTAGATAGCATAATTGAAGGAAAATATCACTGCATACATATTCAATTCTATCTTTAATTCAAATTATTTATTCAGCTGTTATGATTTTTGAATTATTGTTAATAAATTGTTATCAGATGAGAATTAGCTCTGATTTGCCATAATACTTTTAAAAAAGTGAATAATATTAAGTCTTGTTTTCTGGAAATTTTCACGGCTGCTTGCGGGAACTTTAGTGGATACGAGCCTCTGGTCTTGTGGGGTAAGAATTCCTTTTTCTTTTTTTAATTTGAAAATTCAGTGTTGAGTCCTATCGGACCGAGATCGAAGGGCATTACACCGGTCTCTTCTGAATTCACCAAACCACCGAAAAATTGTAGCACTGGGAGGAGGAATGTCCCCAAATTCACCCTGCAAACGGACAAGGCTTTGTGTTCCATTCAACCCACTTTTGAAATCGTAAAGGATCATTTTCCGAAAGTGTTCCCTTTCGAGCTCCATTCTAGACAGCCGAATACTGCTTACATTAACAAACAAGTGATGGCGATACGGCCATGCCGATAAGCGAGGCGAGCTGAAACTTGCTTCTCTTCTTCGCTCTGGATACCACTACCGGACGCAGTTGTAGGAATTCAAATACAGTCCCACAACAATGCGTATCTCAAAACTTTCATAGTGACCCTCGTACTTTCGATGCCACAGAGTATTATATATTTTTGGCAGGACATCAGCTACGATAAATGTGCTTTTATATAAAACTAACCTTAAAAACAAATTGGACAGAACTTCCTGTTAACGAAAATTTTACAAGATGTTAAGACACTTGACCCAGCTTGTCCCAGAAACTTTCTTCCATTAAGTGAAGTATACTCCCGAATGTGAAATATTTCTTAAAGATCTACCTGTTTCAGAAATGAATAAGATTTAAAAGAAATATTTAGAATTTTTCATAGTGGTTGTACAGGAAATCCAGAAGCGCTTGCCAAAGATCAATTACACAAAGAAATGAAAGTTTTGGTTCCAAGTATAGCGTTAGTGAAGGCTCCTAGAGATGGTCTTACAGAGCTTCCACATTTAGTTACACACTTTACATTGATGTAAATGATGTTAAGCACTATATTCACTTGGTCGATTTAGTCGTACGGCTCAATCGACTCTTTGAATTTGCGACAAACTCGAAGCGACTAGGCCGAATCAGATCGGTAAAGTGTTCAATTATCTCAACAGAAATTGAATGCTGCTTGTCGACTCGCTCTGCTCTGGTCGATTTGAAATGGACAGGTAATTCTAAAGATGTCCAAGCGGAAAGTAATTGGAACAATTTGCCGTGCTATAGCAAAAATATAAATAATAATATAAATAAATTAATTAAATAAAAAATAAGTGACGAAATTAAAATAGCAGTGACAAGAGAAAAGAAAAGAAAATGGTGTTGGATAGGGGTATTTGTACTAAGCAAACAGTATTTAAGGGCATCACATACGTATTTTGATGAAAGAATTTTTAGTAGAGGATCTTTGTGTAGGTTTAATCACTTGTCATGGTTTCACAGTAATTACTCTAAACTTGTTAACATAAAATACACTTTCCGTACATTATAGAGAAACTCTCCACTGGTTGAAATTAATGTTACACAGTCGTCTTTCATATGGACTCATCATAACCATAGTACCACTTGTACCACTGTATACCACTTGTAAACATAAAATACTGCTTACCTACACTTTGTAAAAATGCTCCGCCATTGGAATTCAATAACCTATTAGTCTTCTTTCATTTATAGTTAACTCATTTTAACCATAAAATTACAATTTTATGACGGTCTATTGTAAACTTGCACTATCCAATATATTAAGAAATCATTAAATAATGAAGAATGAGATTAGTTTTTTTAAGAAAATAACATTATAACAAATAAATAATAATAAAAAAGAACAAAAAACTCCTTTACTAGTATTGTTAACGCTCCGAGCGTTCGAGGTCTCTGTTTGGGCGGCCATTTATTTGTAACCACTCCCTGTAATCTGGTCGCTGTTCGTGGTTCGTGGTACTACCAATAAGGATTCTCCTGAGACTGGAAATTACCTGGACAGAACGATGAAGGACCGCTCCAAGAAGAGGTTACAAATTGTTTCCAAATCGCTCGTCGGTCTCAATGATGAGATGAGCATTAGGCGCCGAGAGGTTCGGATGTCTCGTCCCGAAAACCTCACGGACAATCATACGGTCATCCAGACCATAACGCACACAAAAATCATTCACACAAACAACGAAAACACCTTGGATTAGATAACACTATAATTATTTATTAAAGTACTAATATATAAAAAAAATAACGAAGAGAAATAAACACAACACTTAACACAGAGTATGGATAATAATTTTCATCACTAAAATTGCACTTTGCCTATCTTATGCACTGTCGCCCTTTATATATATATATATATATATATATATATATATATATATATATATATATATATATATATATATATATATATATAAGATTATAATTAAATTTCACTGCAAATGCTTCTCTCACACCATGGACGCACTTGGGGGATTAGCACTGGAGAAAAGTTACTGGGATATTTCCATGTAAAATCCAGTTGCTGCGCCAAACAATCCTGAAGCGTAAAGACGACTCTTGAGCAAATCAAACAAGGAGAGTTTCCAAAGTAGAATGCTGGTGTTGGAGGGCGCGTATATAACTGACATGTACGCACAAGGTCTGCGGACCTGGGACTTCACTAGTTGGGGGCTAGCTGTAAGAAAACGTCCTTCACCGGCTAATAGCTTGTGCCCCGTAACACAAAATTAGACTTAATTCCCGACGCAACGTGCGTGGTGGCCGCACACAATACCGGAATCAAACTCCCTGAGCACCAAAGCTCAAGGTACGGGCTGCAATGGTCGACTGAAGAGTGTTGGCAGGTCATTCCAAAAACCACTCAGTTAAATCACCTGTGTGCACATGCAAACAGAATACGGAAAATAATTTATGTTAATGTTAGTCAACTGCCCACAATGCACGAGACACTGCGATAACTCGGGCGTGAGAAAGTACAGATAAGAAACTGCAAAACCAACGTGACTAGCGTCACTTTGGTCACTTGAACATCTGGTCAGCCAGTATTTCTCTAAACTACTGCAATATTTCCATAAGCGATTAAAGAAAGCACTTAATTTAGTTCCAAATAACTGTAGAATATATACTGTGCATAGTAATAAGTCAGGGAGAAACACTGAAATTGTTCGTCACTAACTGAAATTTTCTCACCAAAAAACTATATATATATATATATATATATATATATATATATATATATATATATATATATATATGAAAAACGATGAAATACTTCTTTGTCCAGTTGCGTGGGAAGGAAGCAATTCCCACCGAGGAAAGAACTTGTATGCGTCGCAGAATAAAGTATAAATCGAAAATAATAATCAATGTCTTTACGAAATATACAGCGTGTCCACAAGAATTACTTCTATAACCTGGTAGCGGTTATATATTTGGGGCTCGTCAAGGAAACGACCTGTCAAGTACACACGTAGACAGGTTGAGAACCTCTGGCCGTAGAATGACATTCAAATAAAATTAGTTTTTTCACCAAAAATTTAAAATCAGTTTGTTGGCAACACTGCCATATGGTGTGAGACTTACGTGCATAAACGATGAATGGTTTTTCACCTAAAAAGGGCTATTTAAAATAGTTAAAAACTTGTTCACTTATTACAACATGATGAGGTTCCTGCGTGAGCAGTGTCCAATTCAAGTGTTCCATGAAGTAATAAGATCCTCTTGAACAATTGGTGCAGTTGGATTTCCTTATCTTCCGTTTCTTCACATGTTGAAACCATGCTGTCTTCCTGTGTTGAATGTCCTCTATGATTCTCAAACGATGAGTTGATGATGGGAAAAGGGGAGTTATTTTTAACACTGGTGTGAGAAACGAAATATGGTTTAAAAAACGTGTGATAACTTTTTTTCAAAGTTCGCAGAAATCGTCTATAGGGCTATTCAAATTCTTAGCTTTTTTCTTTTTTAAAAAATACTTTTCATAAAATGTTTTAAGTGTTCCGTTTCGATCACTTTATTTGATATTATATGAAGTAAAAATATACACTCAATAACTATTCATGTAAATATTGACTTAAATATAGTGGAAAATTTTCCACCTAACATCACTATACATAATATCCAAAATTATCCGAACTATGAAAAGTTTTCTTCACTTGTTTCTACATCGTGATGAAAATTTTCCGATTCATGAAAATTTCTTTCACTTGTTTCTACAGAGCAATAAAACTTTCCGATTCACAAAAAGTTGTTTTACTTTTTGCTTCAAAATGATGAAGTTTTCCGACTCATAAGAAGTTCTTCAATTTTTCCATATAATACAGAAAATATTTCCATTCATGAAAAATTGTTTCACTTGTTCCTACATAATACTGAAAATTGTCTGAGCCATGAAAATTTTCAGATTCTTTAAACGATGTTTCACCTTTTAACATTTCTATACATGATTTCAATCAATTTTATGAACACTGAGGAACTGTTACTTGATCACTTAAATTTGTTAAGAACGGAAAATTTTCCGGAAAAATATAGAAGAAAATTTTCCACCTCACATCACTGCTAAACAACAATGTAGAAATAAGTGGAGTATGTTTTTATAATTCGGAAAATTTTCATCACTGGCCCAGATACGTGAATTTTCTATATCGAAAGTTTGAAGCATAAAAGTGCTCAAAAACATTTTTTTAACGGTTCAGTCCTGCAGTCTCCTCCCACTTCGATTTCATGATTTCACACTCTGATGAAATTTGTTAAATACCGGCAGAAAAATACTAATATATAACCTCGATTTTAGGCGCCCCTCCAACCACGCGCCCTGGGCACGTGCCTCGCTTCCTCCCCCACAGTTGCGGCCTGTGAGCTACTTAAGTAACATACAGCAGTGTATGTAATGCTTTGACTTATAAATGCTATATAGAAAGGAAGAATTGCAATTTTTGTTTAACTCTCGAAAGAAGCAATTACGGGCTTACAATTAAGGTAGGAAAGACAACACATTTGTATGAAAATGAAATGAAACACACACTGAGCTATGCTTTCACCCAGCAGACGTATTGTTTTGAACCCCAAAATGTGACTTTTGGAATCTTGCACTTAGATTCCCAGCGGAAGCGACGAAATGACGTGACTCCAGTGCCGTGCCGTGGTAACTCAGCGCCCAGGAGGAGAGTATACGACGGCGCCCCCGTACATAAGGGTGAGATCAAGAGACCAGCCGCAAAGCGCCACCATGCTTGGCACGAAGCGGTAGAAAATTTTCAAAATTAAACCCTGCTTTTTCTTGATTTTGAGCACTTTTAATTACTTTTTTCCTTGCATTTTATACGTGTACGCACATGCATTTTCCTCCCGAAGTTTGTGAACCTTTACATCTGCACCCGAGGCGGTCGCCCCACCCCAAGGCACGGCACTGCTTGACATCCATTGTAGCTTTTCTCCCCACCGAACAACACCCCCAGAAATCTACTGTGATACCATTCCCGAAACACATTTTGTTCAATTCTCCCTACTCAAAAAGCCCTGTAAATAGAGTCTTACTGCAAAACAACTGAAATAACCTATTGTTTTCCTCCGTATTAATATGATCACTTTTTGTTTTAAAGGGAAAGTTTCATTCACACACAAAGCAGACACGGTTACACAATATATTCACTCTGGTATTCCCTTTGATATTTTACTATTAGGAAAAAACTCTTAAATTTGTCAAATTTACATACTAAACGTAGTAAAAAGTTTATACTAAGCAGTCACTGCCTTGTTCTTATTTTATTAATAGGCCTATTAATTCTTATTATTTTCTTATTAATCTCCACAATTTGCGTGTTGTCTTGTATACGCTCTTCTATCAAATTCTTTTGCGTCCAATACTCTACCTGCAACCGAAACGCTTCTTCTGTCTTTGATTTAATTTTGCACGCCACCTCTATTTAGCTTTTGTCAGTGGTACAATTTCCCGATTTTCATTAAAGATTTTTCAAAACGTTTAGGAATATCAAATGAACAAAAGTGAAGTGTGATCACTTGCAGAGTCGGATTTAGGTTTAGTGGGACCCTAAGCTGTTGAAGGTAATGGGGCCCTTTACGTGTCCAGGCGAACGTAGGCACCCTATATACAGAAACGCATGAACTAATGATATTTTAGGAAGCAGGCTAGCAGAAGGGGCACCATTACTTACATCATAGTAGCCTACACAACAGGAAGCACTGTTGCTACGTCATACGTACAGTATATGTAAATTTTATTTTATTGATCGATTTTCTTATACATTGGAAATGGATATCCAGTTTTGTTCAGGTTTTCCGGTTCCCCAAGACAGTGTGGCCCTAAGTTATAGCTTGTTTAGCTTATACGTAAATCCGGCACTTATCACTTGCAACAAGTAAAGAAGCTTTCAACGAATATATCAATTTATTTCAAGATAGGAAACTACACAAAATTTATGCCAAGTCTGTAAAAGAACTGATAATGATTTGCAGCACGAATAAAACGGCATTCTTCAAATTGCCAACTAGGTATTTTAATTTACCAACTTGTTAAGAAATTGGGAACTTTGGGGGAAGGAGGGAAGCTCCATTCTTACCCCCATTAACGACGCCCTTGAATACCACACTACTTTTCGATCGGTATGGTAAAATAATATTTTCCATACTATTTTGCCGTAAATTATTAATTATATGTAAACTTTGTTACTTTTAAATGACTGAAGCGAGGTAATCTCACGATGATATTTTACAAGCTGGTCATTTGAGGGAGGGGCCAAGAATTCATTTGGGGGAGCCTGGATCCGATTGGTCCCTCCATGGCTACACCTCTAAGTGTACCTGATAGAGGATGTGAAAATATGTGTATATGCAAAGCTATAGCGGCTGAGCGCCATAAGAAACGGAGGGGGAGGGGGTCAAAGTTGGTGAGAGAAGGGCTATGTTATGTTATTGAAATACATAAAAAAAACTGTTGAATCGTAAAAATAGTGAAAGAAAGACAATGCAATCGGTGGTAGTTTTACATATTGGCAAAGAAGAATGGGCAGAGTACATCACGAACCTCCGCCACCAGCTTGAAATCCTTCATTTGAAATATGTGATATTTTTTGAAATGGAAAGGTGGTCTTGTGATATATCAATTAGAACCAGCATGTTATCAAAAAGGCAATTACGAACTTTATTGATCATTATATGCTCTTACTTGCAAGGTTTAAGATCATCTTTATATTATTTTCGAAAATTCAGGAGAATGATACTTGTATATTGAAAGTTTGGATTTCCACGAAAACACATTACATTAGGCATACGTATCTACAAGCCAAGAAGACTAACAGTGAAATTTGATATCCAAGTTGTATATTATTACATTATTATTTCTGACATTATTTTCAATTTGGTTCATATAGTGCCGAAGAGAACTATTCTGGTCTGGAAGAACCGCTTCCGCTTTTTTTTAATTGTTGTATTTTTCTTGCTCTTTCCGTCGAAAACAATGTAGAATTTATAAAGCTACATTTTATTAAATGACATACTTACTAATATAGACCATAACACAATAAAAATCTGAAAGATTGGAATGCAATTATTACGTACTGTACGTAAACCACTATATTTTTCACCACTTGCAATATTTTTCACTCAAGTTTATTTGTCCACCTTCGTAAGCATTAGCAACTTCGGATGAGTATAGCATGTGACATCTAAACGAAAAGTGGACTACTACAGTCGAATAGAGCAATGAGTTTGTAGCGGAAAATAAGTTATCGAGTGAGGTGGCTTTCTCAAGTGTCTATATCGTGTCGCATTATATTTGATCGTTTTTTTCGCAATATGAAGCCTTCAATTATTGTGATAATATTGGCACAGGACACGATTATTGTCTCCTCCGACGATGGATCATTATTGCAACTTCCGAACTCGCGAACCATTTTTCGTTTAGATATCACATGCTACACTCATCCAAGTTGCTAATGATTACGAAGGTGAACAAAAGAAGTTGAGTAACAAATATTGCAAGTGGTGAAAAATATGGTGGTTTACGTACAGTACGTAATAATTACATTCCAATCTTTCAGATTTTTATTGTGTTATGGTCTATATTAGTAAGTATGTCATTTAATAAAATGTACCTTTATAAATTCTACATTGTTTTCGACGGAAAGAGCAAGAAAAATACAACAATTAAAAAAAAAAGCGGAAGCGGTTCTTCCAGACCAGAATAGTTCTCTTCGGCACTATATGAACCAAATTGAAAATAATGTCAGAAATAATAATGTAATAATATACAACTTGGATATCAAATTTCACTGTTAGTTTTCTTGGCTTGTAGATTGTTTACCTTCGTGATAATCCAAACTTTCAATCTTCCAAATAAGTACAGATAATGATCGATAACGTTCATAATTGACATTTTGAGAACATGCTGGTCCTAATTGATATATCACATGAGTACCTTTCCATTTCAAAAAATATCACATATTTCAAAATGGCGAACTTCAAGCTGGTGGCGGAGGTTCGTGATATACTCTGCCCATTCTTCTTTTGCCAATATGTAAAACTACCACCGTTTGCATTGTCTCTCTTTCACTATTTTTACGATTCAACAGTTTTTTATGTATTTAAATAGTATAGCATAGCCCTTCTCCCACCAACTTTGATCCCCTCTCTTCCGTTTCTTACGGCGCTCAGCCGCTATAACTTTGCACATACACTTATATTCACATCCTCTATCAGGTACACTATGTCTCATACCGCAACTCGATTCATCCATTTGGACCCTTTACTTGTCAGAGACCTAAGTAAATGTTTTGAACTTAAGAATCGCACTGCGATTTCTCACTTTTCTTATGCATAAAGTTGAGTATAATCTCAACTAGCTGAGATTAATCTACAAATTTCGTGAACAACCTCAGTACCTGTCACCTTTCTCACAGTGAGTAAGAGTGGATCGAAATACCTGAAGTTATGGATGTGGAGCCAAGAAGAAAAATGTACAAAGTTCGGAGAGACTCTGATGTGCATGACTATAAACGTCTATATAGATTTAGAAAACAAAATGTAGAATTGATGGCCCAGCATTTTCTTGGAGATTTACGAGAAACCAAAGATAGGGCTCTGAATGTTGAGAAGATTAGAGTTTTCTTGTGTTATGTTGGGGACTTTGGCTTTCAAACTGGTGTTGCAGAAGATGTTGGCGTTCATCAGTGCACAGTATCAAGAACTATATGGGAAGAAGTGGCAAAAATTAAGCGAAAACCTAAACAGTAGGTAAGATTCTGCTCAACTGCTGCAGCGCTTCAGGATGCGAAAATATAAGATTCGCGACGCCATAGGGATAGTTGACTGCACAAACATTGTTATCAAGAAACCAGCTGAACATGAGGGTAAATATATTAATAGGAGAGTAACTTGTATTATTATTCTTGTTACGATTTTTGTTTGTTTCATCTTAATTTTGTATGAGATTATGAGACTATATATGTATGTATGAGTCTATTTATGAGTTTCCTTGTTAATACTGAACAACGTGGAGAAACAAGTGGAGAAACAAGGCAGTGCCTAGAATGGCAAAACATATCACGTTGCACACTAAATGATAAATAAATACAATAAATAAAAAATAACATATTAAAATACATAATAAATAAATACACAATGATGTAGGGAGGAATCACTTCTTCTTCTGGGGACGCAGTGGCTCAGTCGTAGAGCGTTCACCTCTAGTAACTGGAGTCCCGGCTTTTATCCCTGCTTTCGCCAAGTAGACTTTGTGGTGGACATGGACACATATGATGATTGTGGGCTTTGTCGGATTTCTCCAGTTTCCTCTCACTTTATTCATTCCACAACTGCATTCGTTTCTCATCATCACAGTCTCCTTTGGCCTAGCCAGCATAGTTGTGGGACGTAAAGCTGAAAGATTTCATTTCAGTTTTACTTCTTGTTTTATCGTAATTTATAGTAAAGACTATTTTATGATCACCGGTGCCCCGTCCACTTCCAGTTTCAACATGTGCGCTCTAACTCTCTCTGTCTGATTAGATGTAACTTTTTACGAGGAACAGAATTTCACTTGATTTTTTTTATATCTTATAATTTTGGAGCTACTCACATTTTTCTGGTTCTTTTAAAACTTTGACTGCCGCTCTTTAACCTCTTCTCGATGTTTCCGGGAAACCGGGATAGCCATTGCTATTCTTTTTAATTCCCGGAAGCCCCTAACACTGTAGCATGAGTTAGGACTTCCGTTTTGTTTCCCCATCACAAACGCAAAGGATTCCGTTTTTATGTTGTCCAATATACATTAGCTACTGAAACTTTAAGTATAGTTGCGGCCGTATAGTGCTAAGACGTTGGTCGACATTGTTTTATATTGCTGAAATATTCAAACGAAAGTAGCTGTAGTTTAATCCAACAGACAAGAAGAATCGTGCTTTTGTGCTTGATAAATAGCACTACTGATTTTAATTTTACTGATATGTTTTCATTTACTGCACACCTGTGAATTCCTGATTTAGAGAAAGAAAGGAAATAAACATCTCTGCCTTCATTACGTCATTTCTGTATGGAACGTCACCAAAGTCAAGATCACATGAGACGAAACTACATATCACAGTAGGGGGCCGCGGTGGCTCAGTGGTAGAGCGTTCACCTCTGGTACTTGGGGTCCCGTGTTCGATCCCAGCCCCCGCCATGTGAATTTTGTGGTGGACAAACACCATGTGCGAGGGTTTTCTCGGGTTTCTCCCGTTTCCTCCAACTTTCTTCATTCCACCATTTCATTTATTACTCATCATCACCGTCTCCTTTAGCCTGACCGGTATAACCGTGGGACGTAAAACTGGAAGATTTCATTTCATTTTTTACGTGTCACAGTGAGAAAAATCTCATTCGTTATTCGTTCTTGTCATGCATACGAATTACGAGTAAGAGCTCACTTGTAGATTAATCTCGTTCTAGATGTGAAATTGTACCTCATGATTTATGTTCGATCTATTCTACGATTTCAGATGTTGTATTAAATTCTCAAATCTTCAATCTCACGCCTTCAATCAGTAAGATAGTATTAATTTAATAAAATGATTTCAGCCATATGTGATCTCCCTATCTCCCTATCGTTCTAAAAACAACGTTCGATGGACTTCAACCGCCTGCACTATCCAAATTACTCTGTTTACTTTTAAATTGATCTGAAAGATGCGTACGTAGAAATGTCTTTAAATCAGTATACACTTACTTCTAAGCTCATATGTTGAAACAGATTGTACAATTTGATGATGGCATGTATTTTGTGTCATTGGCAGCGACTCATCAAATTCAAGGCCTGCATTAGGAATTTTAATTCTGCTCTTTTCTTGTAAAATAACATCCAAAACTCATTTGTTGCGCACACGAACCCTCAAGTTTTGTTATAATTTATTCAGGACTACAACCAGTCTGAGTCCACATACATAGCAGAAAGTGAATACTTTCGCGGAAAGACTTCTCACATCTTTTAAAGTTCACTTTTACCTGCTCATTATGAACTACTGATGCAACAGAATCGTGGACTGAGAACATAGTCTGTTCAATCATCTTTGTAAATAAAATTAAACATACTAGAAAGAATAAAGAAACAGGAGCACGCAGTATCCATTTTAACCTCACTTCAATGTAAATCCATTCAATTATAGATATGGGAAAATTATTTGATAGTGTGATTAAACTTGTTTTACTTTCTAATTCTATTGCTAGGGAAATATAGTTGTTGGATAGCCAATAATGAAGAGAAACAAATGATATTTAACAATCATAGTTAGAAAAAAGTTAAATATTATGTACAAAATACAGATAGGTATGTGATATTTGATTTTTAATACACATACGTGGAAAGCAGTGCTTACATATTAGATAAACATTCGATTAAATTATATAACTTCAACTGCTGCAATGAATATATTCTGATCTACTGATTTTTTTCTTTTATAAAGTTCAAATAATATTTGTAGTATAATTTGATGTTGTCAGCATTCCGGACCTGTACAGATTCATAACTTTGTTTGTAACCGCAATGGAATGTTCTCCTATTTCAGAACTTGTCTTTAGAAAAGTGGAAATTTTCAACGTTATATCAGAAATTTTAATATAACGAAATAAAGCGTGTGTATTATCTAATTATAGATTCTCCTCGATTTCCTGCATTTCATGTTGACATGGTATATTTTTATATTATTTCAGTTCTTCTCCTTCCCCCACTGCCATTCTATCGGTAGAGCGCTCTGGTATGTAGAGTGGATGGTATTTAATACCCCCGGATTTAATCCCCCATAATGTTTTTCGTTCAGATAGGACAAAATGCCCCCTACAAAAAATTCTTGTAGGACATAATCCTTTATTAGAAAATTATACTAGGACATTATCCCCCTTGGCAGTCAAAATTACGGGGGCGGATTTTTATTTTATTTTAAATACATAATTTTTGTTGTCTGGATATACTGAACGAGAGAAAGTGAAAGATGTTTGGGAACAATGGAAAGTTTATTTGTAGAAATAGTTTATGTCTGTTATTCAGCTCCTGATTGGCTCCTTGGAGCCAATGGGAGACGTTGGGGGCGTGGCATTTAACTTTTCATGTATTTAAATATCTGTTGTTGAAGTTCTTCTGTGCATTACGATTTTTTAAAACAGTGTTTCGCTGTAATTTGTGGTTTCTGAAACGTGAATGCACGTGGAACAGTGTCCCAGCAGTGGTGGGACATGTTGACGTTTGTCCATTAGCTACATGTTGATATCAACTCACACATTGGTCACATTTCAATATCGATCATGGGATCCCACTAGTGACATTTCTTGAGTTTACTCAGTTTCTTAGTGTGTCCACTTGCACAATTTCAACTTGGCCCCAGTTGTTGCATCATTGTTGGTATGCAACAGTGCACATCATATTGCTTCGGTTTGAGGGAATATTACAGATGAATTGGCTTTCATGTTCTTGACGCTAATCCTTACATTTTCGACGCATTGAACTCACGTTCACTGAGTATGAGTGCATTTCTGGGCATTTCTCGTTACGTGTTTCCACACATGTGAATCACTCTGCTTCATCTGTGCTCTACCGACACTCCAGATGTCTTTGTAGAGCATTTCAGTACAAATTCGTTACACTTAATACTCAGAACGTCACTGTTGGCCAGCATCCGTACCTGGCGATTATGCAACCACACACAAGGGGAATGAAGCTGTCCGCCATTTTGTATTAGTAGGGTACATATGTATGTTCTGCAGACACTTTTCCCCTTCCACCCCCTAACTACCAAAAAAATTATGAAGCCATCACTGGCTATTGTACTTTAACACAGAAGGATAACCCAAAGTGAGATCGCATAGGCTTTTATGACATTTAAAATCATAAAGACTTACATCTAAAATTACACTACACTACACTACATATAATTACACTTTTTACTCTATCCCATAATGACCCCAAGCTAATCTATTTATACCATCTCTTAATATATATCTTTTATCGTCTGAGGAATCTAGTGCCAGCTTATGAACGGTTATGCTATATATCTCGTGCTTATAACTTCTAATGAGGTTTATGTCTTTATACGTTTCAACATTTTTAAATAAGCTTTCTTTATAATCATTAAACTGCAACTCTTTTGATATTACAGCTTTAGTTACTCCTTTAGCTTTTTTCTCTCCTTTATTTTCTACTCTATAAGCATACATCTTTGATCTCAATCCGATAAACTCTGTCATTATCTTACCTTTATTCTTATCTTTCATCTTACCTATTACTTTTTTGTTTATTAGTGGTCGTCCATATATATTATTTTCCTTGTATTTACTCGTGTGAAACTGGTCAACAATTTCTGCTATATCTTTGTAAAAGTCTTCAGTCTCAATCTCATATATAAAGCTGTCAGTATCCATGTAGCATAACTCTATATTGTTTCCATATTTCGGTTTCATCGTGTTATAGTGAAAATCATACATTAAAAGTTTTGATAGTTCTAATACACACATACCAACATATATTGGCTTATTAAATGTCAATCGCTCTTTTTTCATATGTATAGCACACAAATTCTCTGTAAATATTGTACTGTAATCAAAATTTGGTTTTGCAATTAATTTTTCTACTCTTTCAGGATCACATTCTAATTGTATGGGTTGCCTCTTTCGAATATTTTCCATTGTTTTTCCGAATACCGAGTTATTCATGAGCTTATAAAAATCTTCTTCAAACTTGTTTTTAGCTTGCGTTCTCATATTTGTATTTAAATCAATGTATTTCTTTAACCAGTCTGATTGTTTAAACTAATATTCTATGCACTTTCTTTAATCTCATTCCAAGTGACATATATAGTTTTAAGTTTCTATAGTGAATAACATATCTTTCTTTATTATAAAGTGTTGTTAGTAGTTTTGATTATTTAGATTCTGGTGGACACATGTTTTCTGGGGCTAATGGTAAATCAGAATGTTTGTTGTGTAAAAACCTCGGATATTCTAAATCTACTTCTAATATGTAACCAGTTTCTGAATCATCTGGAATGTTCATTATATCCATGCAAGGTTTAATCCATTTAAAGTCTTTATAAGGCATGTATTGACTCATAGCCCATCCATATAAGTTATTTGCGTCTAGATATGCTAGGTATGTTGAACACTCATCTTTATTATAATCTTGCATATATTTGTTGTTAGCTTTTACATATCTTTTACTACATTGTGAGATTCCTCCTCGTATACCCTTTTCTAACATTAGTATTTTATCATAATCAGTTAACATTTCTAATTTAATTTTAGTCATCTTTAACATTGCATCCCACGATAGACCCGGTGCTGTATAATACCAAGCAGGATTTAATCCATATGTCTTTAAACACACATCTCTAAAGTTTTCAAATATATCTGTTACTTAAAGGACATCTGTTTTCTTATAATGCTCAGTTAAGTCCCTCACTAACTTCAGATCGAATTCGTTACAAACTCGTACATGAAGCTTATGACGTTCAGGACTCATTTTTTCCTGTTAATCTGTTTGTAAATTTGTCTATAGATAATGGAACAGGTTCTTCTAATTTTTAAAATGAATCAACATAATCAAATGGATAATCACCTTTAGTATTAACTAGATCAAGCTTATCAATCGGGAAAAACTTTAATGTTTCTCGAAATTGTTCTGGCTTTAAATTACTAGTTAACTCTGCTAAACTCTTTGACATAAAACTAAATGAATCAACAAATCTTAAATTTATTCCATCTTTTTTTTGGTCCTGCTTTTACATATTTTTCATATGTTCTGTACCTTTCTTCATTATTTGCAATCAGTTTAATTTTCTGTGTATCATAAGCTAACTTCTTAATAAACAAATGCGTATCATAACCAGTTAAGTTGTGAAGAAATACAGGAACAAAGTTAGGATTTTTATAGTTTAAATTGCAATAACTGTGAGCTGCACCTCCAAACTTTCCAGCTAAATGATCATGATCTCTTACTTTTGCTTTATTTTTATTTATCTTATACAAACACTTTTTTAAGTCATGCTTCCATTCTTTTATTTTTTCACTCATATCATTTCTATCCTTGTAGAACTCTATTTTCTTCTTTAATATATTTATTTTTTCTCAACAGCTGGTGGTAAGTCATTCAAGGTTTTTTCACATATATGACAAGTATCCGAACTGTTATAAGCTTCTATTTCCTCCTCACTAAGCGGGGTCATATCAACTACCCTGTTATATATTTCCATAATTTCTATTGCTTCTTTCTGTAACATTTCAATAAATACTTTCGTAGCATCTGGACCTATATAACTAACAGGGGCTTTATAGTTCCCATTTGAATATTTGACAAAGTAACAAAAACTCATTGGTTCATGCTTTTGATATTTTACTGTTTTACTACAATTATGCTCTATTTTTAACTTACATAAGATACATTCAAAGTCGACAAATATGACAAATGGAACTCTTAATGAACGATTATAGTTTTGAAACTTTATTTGATTGTCGTATGGTTTTGGAAGTTCTATTCTAACAGCCTCATGCTCTTTACAATATAGCTCATGGTTTTGCAACTGCTTCTCATTTCGAAAGTGTCTTGTTAAACATCTATCACAAAAGTATAACTTCTCAGTATGTTTTGTCACTTGACTTCTTATTAATCGTGATCAGTCTTTTATCCAACAAAAATGACTATTATTTTGATCATCTTGTATAAATAATAAATTAACATGGTTTTCTTGCTTTGTTTTTGTGATTTGAAGTGGATATACATTATAGTTCTTGTCATAGCTGTAAACATTGATAGAAATATTACTTCTTCTTTCAAATTTTGGAATATCTTTTAATTGTACAGGAAATTCAATGTTATCACAATATTTCTTTAGCAACTCATTAACAAGCTGTTAATGTGAAGGTCTTTGATACTGAGAACATCTGTCTATAGGTTTAAAATAGCTTGCAATAGAGTACAAGAAACATTTACTATCTTTATTTTTAATATTAATCACTGCTTTCTTATCTTTAATTGGTTTGGGAAGTTCAATATAGGAAGAAGCTCTTAATGGTACATACTTGTTTAATCTGATTTGCAAGTATTTAATTTGGTGTAATGTCCATCCTGATCCTCTACCTTCAAATTCTTCCATTTCTCTACGAATTTTTTGTTTTGCATAAGATATATATTCATTTTAGTCGGTTGACTCTAATATTCTCTCGTTTGATGTTTTGAAATTGCGTTCTTGTATTTCTTTATCTTTTATATAATCACAAATGAAAAGGAGATTTACTTTAACAGGGTGAAATTTTAATTCTTCTTTGATTTTGTTAATAGCAACTCTTCCACTTGTATCTAAAAATTTTATTGGGTCTTTATATCCACCTATGTTTTCAACTTTAATAGTTTGTAAACGCTTCTTGAGTGCTGTTTCTTCTAATTCTATCTTAATTGGCATACGTGCTCGTTTCGGTCCTTCAATTACTTCTTGTTTAAATGGGAATATATTTCTAATCTGTCTTCTGCTTTGTTCATCGTCATGTTATTTAAGAAGGTTTATTAGTTCTGCTTTTCTTAATCGGGAATATCTTTTAATTCTGTTTTCTTTACATCGCCGTCTTAACTCTATTACAGTAAATCTACTATAATTACTCATCTTATTTACTATATAGAAAATCTTACTATTACTCAATTTTTATCTTCGCCGGATTATTTCTAATCATTTTTGTACTATTTTTACTTCCATATATCCTAATACAACACTTAACATTGTACACTCCTGCCATTGTCTACATATTACGCGTTGTATTAGAACATGACTTTCATGGGAATAACCCATCAAAGTTACATATACACATATTAAAATTAAATCATTTTTTGTAAACTTACTCATCATCGTCATAATCATCATCATCATAATCATCACTACCATATTTATATTCATCATCACTACTCAAATCAGATGTTTTTTTGCATTATTAATAATTCTTTTTCCTTTAACAGTATTTGTTTCTCTAATAGTGCTGCTAAGAGTTTTAAGATCATGATGAATTAGCTTAAGTCTATCATGTAATAAATCAAAATGTGCTTCCATATTTATTATATAGAGAACCAACAAAAGTGAGATAAATTTAAAAAATTAAGAATAAAAACGAACAGGTGAATATGACTAGTGCTAAGGAAATATTATCTTACAAACCTATATTTGATTGTGTATGTAAACATTTAGATATTGGTGGTTATAATGATGAAGGTAAAATAAATTTTAGCATCTCCATAGGTATGTTAGATCATTTGTTCAAGAAAGCCACTAAATAAAATAACCCATTTCTTATACAAAACATTCTCTATGCAAACGTTATGAATTTGTCTGATGAGATGTTAGATTCACTGACTGATGAACAATGGTTATCTATAAGTTATGATGATTATGAGGAGGAAATAACTATGATCACATTACAGAAGATTTCATACGCAAATATCAGGAGAAAGTTAATTTGAGTGAAATATGTTCATGGAAAAAGTTATCGGAAGAGTTTATAAGAGAATTAGCTGATAAAGTTGATTGGGAGATTATTTCGGAAAGCTAAGTCTTATCAGAAGACTTTATAAGAGAATTTGCAGATAGAGTTCATTGGAGAGAAGTATCGTATAATCAAAACCTATCTGAAGAATTTATTAATGAGTTTATAGACAAAGTTGATTTTGATGCTATATCTTATGGAAGCAAACTCTCTGAAGCCTTTATACGAGAACATGCAGATAAAGTTTCTTGGTGGCGCTTATCTGGAACTCAACAATTATCAGGAAACCTTATAAGAGATTACGCTGACAAAGTAGATTGGGAAATAATTTCAATGTTTCAAAATTTAACAGAAGGATTTAGTGCAGAGTTCAAAGACAAAGTTCATTGGCATAACATTTCAATTTATCAAGACCTTTCTATAGAGTTTATATATTTATTTAGACATTACGTAGATTGGAGAGTTATAATAAGAAAATACCGTAATAATTCCGATTTAGCTAGTATATTGAATTTAGCATTCGATGTTACAACAGATGGTTTGTTTAATGTTTAACTAATTACCTTTTATGGTTATTATATCATAAAAGTTGTAGCCTTAATTATTATATCATAAAAGTCGTAACCTTAATTATTAGATATTAACTGATCATACAAGCAATCTATACTGTTAATCAATTCTTCCTCCGATAGTGATGTCCAAAACTCATTACCCTTACCTTTACGAATATCTAGTTCTTGCTGCATTAGGTTGAATAGCTTAATACTGTTAGGATCTCTAAACTTTTCGTATATTATTACATGATTCGGATATTTTCCTTCTGCTTCATTAAGAGGCTTATATAGACTTCTCTTTTGACATCTGATAGCATAATAAGGGAAAGGATCATTAGATTTGTTCTTCTTATATATGATAGACAATTATCTTTTGAAACATCATCTGTATATGGTGCTGCAATTTCTTTTAAGCTCTCATTTTGAATTCTCAATCTCTCCATTGTTTGTTCTATTTCTTCTACTCTTCTTTGCAACTCTTCTTGATCTTCTTGAATCTGTTTAAAATTAAAAACGAAATAGTCCTCGATTATTACAGAACATTTTTCGTAAAAGTCATGTGATATCCAAAAAGCAATAGCTAGGAAAATTCTTTTGTACACATATGTTCCAGAAATTATATTATTTATCTCGTTACCTGCAAGTTTTATTTCGTATGTTGAACCTTTTAAGTGGAGCACATTTTCTCTATTTATTTTTTGTTGTAATATTCAATAAGATTCTTTGAGTTAACCAATCGTAACCAATCTTTAAACGGCTTACCTCCATCATGACACAGTTTAGTAGCATTAAAGTAGCCAGTTTTCTTATCGATAATCAATCTAAAATCACCAAACAAACCATACCAGTAATCATCTTTAATCTGTTCATAGCAAATATCGTTTAAACTAGGAGAATTATCCATAGTACTCATATTTATTATATAGAAAATGATTTTTTAACTTTATTTCGTTACCAGATAGTTTTACTGTAAACAATGAGTTTTCAAAGTGGGCCGAATTCGGTCCACTTAGTTTGTTATTGTAGTATTCTAATATTTCCTGTGATTTGATAAGTAGAGCGCTGGAGCACTTTTGCTCTAACGCTTTTTTCTGTTGTATTTTTCATTATAGTATTGTATTAGTTTTTTTGATTCTCAAACCAACCTTTTATGATTATTATTCCATAAAAGACAACATTTATATTTACACTACAACATTACTTTTATCTATCCAACTATTGTGCGAATCAACAAATCCTAGTCATTTAACGTAGACTTTATCACCTTTCTTTCTTAACACCTTTTCTACCAAGTATTCATCTTTATGTTTCGTTTTTAATAGTTCTGGTTCGTAAAATCTACCTTGTACATCCTCTTCTTCTAAATCTTTAATTCTATGTGTAGGCGGATTAGATGGAATAACTTCGCTAATAACAAATACTTCTGTTGACCAATTAGGTGTATATCCTTTCTCAAGTAACCCTTTCGACTTACTTATACGAACATGATCACCTAATTTGTATTTGGGTTTAACACGCTTATATTCTTTCTTATACATTTTTTCCAATATTGTTCGCTCATTCTTCTTCTTAACTTCTATAGGTTTTAAAACAATTGTTCTATGTACTCTATTATTATACTCACTAACCAATGTTGGTAATATCTCTATCCATTTATAATTTCCGTGTGTTGTGAACCTTTTCCACATGTTTTGTTTAAGTGTTCTATTAAATCTCTCTACAACAGAAGCTTTCTTACCACTATAGGTTGAATAATGATTAATCTTATTTTCATCCATTAACTTCTTAAACTCTTTATTGTAAAACTCTTTACCTTGATCAGTTTGTAAGTTACTAGGTTTTCTCGTTCTTAATATGGATTCGAATGCTTCTGTAACATTGTTACCACTCTTTTCTTTAACAGGAACAGCAAACGCATATTTTGAAAACACATCTATAATCGTTAGCAGATACTTATAGCCTTTATTTGATTTGGAAACACCTTTTAATACTCCACTATCCATTTCTACAAGATCAGCTTGCCAAAGATCATCGATACCTTTTATAACTACACTTAATCTGTCAAAGTTTTTTCTAGATGGCTTGTGAATTTCTTCTATAATGTCTTCTCTAACACCTTTACCATTATATATTCAATCATTCTTTTTAACGAATTGAGATTTAGTAACACCACATACAGAACAAATACCTTTCTTCAGATATCTTCCATTCTTTGTTTGTTCAATTATAATGGTATCTTTCTCTGCATTTGTTGATTTCTTACATTTAACACAATACATCATCATTACTATTTATTGTATAGAAAATCAACAAAATAATTAAAATTTATCACTACCTAATACTATACTTTTAACATTATCGTCATCATCACTTGATTCGTTTTCACCTTCATCTTCTATTTCTATATACATAATAAGCAATAATAATTTACCTTCTTTCAATTCAGAATCTTTGGTTGGTCTAATTGTTAACTGATCATGTATATTAAAGTGTAATGGAAAACTTTCAACTAAAGCGTCATTTAAAAATAGGTCTATAAGATGTTTATTAAGACTTGATTCTATGTGCATTAACCTACCTCTATAAAGAAATTTGTAGGCAGCAGCTAAATTATATACAAAAAAGGCTGGTTTCCCAAGATCATCTTCTGCCAATCGACATGGAAATTCAACAATTTCTTTTCGTGTAAGTAAATTAAACTCTTCTTTCACTGATTCAAGCTGTTCTAATGTCACAACATCTTGTTTATCAATAGCATTAGATACATTAACCAATCTTTTATTTTTAAAATCAACCCAGGATGTAAAAACTTCTCTAGATTCTTCTATTATACTTTTAACATTACCAAAAATATCCATATTTATTATATAGCAAACGTCTTTACGAAAGCTCTCTTTCTATGTACATTACAACAAACAATAATTGTCCTTCTTCCATAGCTGAATTTTTATTTGGTTTAATTGTAATTATATCATTCTTGTTAAAGCTAAAAGGTAAATTTTCAATCAAAGTATCACCCAAATATACCTCTACTATCCATTTCATAAAGATAGGCCCCTGACTTCGCGGTGCTGCCATGACGTCCAGTCAAAACTTATATTTCATTGTCATACCTCGTTGGAATTGCTGGAATCTTGTCTTTTCAATACTTAAGATATAAAAATTTTCTTTGTACTATGTAGTGAGAAAAAAATAAAAATTAATGAAAAGTGCGTATTTTTTCGTACTTTTTTGGTAGATCAATGTTTATAGAGCTATATCTCAGCAAAGAGATCACGTGAAATAATTTCCTGTGTACAGTATATAGATGCATCCATTAACTGTAAGATGTGAAAAGTTCAATTTTCATCACTTGATATTTTTGTGTAATTAAAACAAATGTACGACGCTCTGATCTCCTTTACCAAGGTAGGTAGAGAAACGTACAAAACACTGTTCGAAAATTTGGAAGTCTAGTGTTCCAAATATTTGGAACTATAAACAAAAAAGGGTTTAGTTGGTAGAGTATTTATTTTTTAAAAAAAATATTTACTTCAGCATATTCTCTGCGTTAAGCGGTGAGCCATGTTGCAACCCAATCTTTAAATTCCCCGCGCTTATATGAAGAAACAGCATACAGTAAGTGGAAGTGCGGCAACGCTGTCGTGCACTGTTGTCGCGTTCAGGAAGCTTGTAGCGCGAAGCCTACTTCATAAGAATGTAATAGGAAAAGTATTTATTATAACCTTTCACAACATCATAAAAATATTAATGCATGCACACTTATGTTCAAAATTATTGTCGCATGTCTATAAATATGTTATTGTAGGAATATAATTTGATAACGAAGTCGCCTGGTATTTCTTATAATGTTAGTATGTGTATAATCGGCAAAGACATGTATGTGGCAAATTTCATGTCAAAAGAGCAGTAAATAATAACAATAAAACGAAACTAAAACTTTCTTATCCATTTAGGAACATTTTGTTTTACTCATGCTAATTTTCGTATTCTTTTCCTATGAAATTTATTACAAATATACATTTCCCGACTCTACATATAGTATCAGTATTAAAAGTACCCTGCAAAATCATTATCAAATTATATTCTTACAAGAAGACAGTTATAGATATGCGACAATAATTTTGGACATGAGTGTACACATCTCAATGTAATCGAAATAAAACGTTGAAGAAACACATCCAAAAACTCATCTCTTAATCTACTTACTTCATTCACTTTCGTCATGGCTTTGTTGACTCATCGCTGCTCCTGCTATCTTCCCTAATATTTATAAACAATGGCTCCATTTCTACCTCAAGATCTATCAGTATACACACTCTACAGCTTACGAACATGTTAAAGGTTAAAAAGAAATGTAGCCCTACTGTAGCCTTGGCAATCATGTGTTCACCCAAGTTCTGCGATCAATTCCCCTGCCGAATGTAACACAGAATGAGTCCTTTGTTTTCTTTCAACGAAAGTAAACAATGCAATGAGTAGGTGACGAGGGCTGTATTTGCGTCTAATCACGTCGCACTGATTAAATCTTCAACACTTCCCTTCGGTTCGTAGGCGTCAAAAACTTCCACACACACTCACATCATATGGGTTCATTGCAATGAAACGGACGAATGGGCATTTATATTTTTGTGAGTATATCTTGTGCTTTTTGATTGAAAAAAAAATAGATATTCCTTCACGAGCGGCGATATTACAAAAAGAAGAGGCAAAATGTTTAGCGATAATGAAATTGCAGAACTGATATATGACTCCGACTCAGACGGTTATGAGTTAGTAATTAATAGTAAGGACATTGATTATTCTGTGCTCAGTGGCGTATCCGGGAGTGAACAAGATAGTAACTCTGTTTCAAGTAAATCTGAAGCTGCGCCGAAAAAAAACGCGTCATTCCTATTCAAAGGCAGATTCTAATGTAGCTTGGAGCTCTTAGATCTGAAAACAGATTTTCTGTGAAGTGTAAACTCAATATTACATATCAACTAAGGTTGTATCATATAATGAACTTTGTGCATGTTTTTGTTTCTTTGCAAGTGTATTTTGTACTGCGTGCAATAAGTGAAAAACTGACAAAAAGCAACAAATTTTCGAGGACCATCACATGCAAATCCAAACAAGATAAGAGTTTGCTTTTCTAATTTTGAACACTTGGTACATTTACTGTATATCCTGTTAATTTCTAAGAAATTGGTTTAAAATCTGTGGAGACATTACATTTTAAAAATATCTCTAAAAAGTGCCGGACAGTGTGCGTGACAAGTTTAAATACCCGTCCGCCTGAGAGTCTATACGCGCCAGGAAAATGTGGCAACGTAGCACTCCGTATAAACTGCGATAGCGAAGGGCGCAAAGCAGAAATAATCATAATGTCATATTTGTGATTGTTTATCTTTTAAAACAAGTCAAAACAGTTTGGTTGAGAAAGCTATTTTAAGATCTTTCTAAAAGTTTTTTTTCAGATTGTTAATACACCGCAGCAATTCAGAGATAATAATGTCTCACTTTTTACTGAATAACAAGAAAATTACTACGTGTTGAGTAATGAAATTTTCAGAACTTACAGGTAATAGATGCACCTACATATCGTGCACAGGAAATTATTTCATGTTATCTCATTTCCGAGATATAGTTCTATAAACATTGATTTACCAAAAAAGTACGAAAAAATATGCACTTTTTCATTAATTTCTATTTTTTTCTCACTACACAGTACAAAGAAAATTTGTATGTCTTAAGTATTGAAAAGACAACATTCCAACAATTCCAACGAGGTACGACAATGCAGTATAAGTTTTGACTGGACGTCACGGCAGCACCACGAAGTCAGCGGCCTATCTTTATGAAATGGATAGTAGAAAGTATTTATCCAAACTTAATTCCATGTGCATTATTTTCCCACTATAGAGAAATTTGTAACCATTAGAAAGATTAAATATTCTAAAGATTGGCTCCTTAACGTTTTTAGCTCTTAATCGACATAAAAAGGGTATAGTTTCTTGCATAATCAATTTAGTAGTATCCATCCTAATCTTTTGAAAATCTTCTTTCTTTATGTATGTGTCTTGTAACGTTTCTAATGTGTCTTCAAATCGTTTTCTATCGTTCTCTAATTGAGCTTCTATTGATCTAAGTTGACTTACGCGAACAACATCATTTAAATTCTCCAACAATTTTAATCTTTCTTCACTAATATCAACATCATCTTTTCTATCTTTAACATTACCAAATATATCCATACTCATTTATTATACAGAAAATGCCCATCCTAATTTTTCAAAACATTTCTTTAACATCTCTATTTGTCTAGATGGGTGTTTAAAATCAATATTAACATGAACATCATGCTTTTTTAACAGATAGTACAATACACATTTTAAGTTAATAAACAATACTCTTTTCGGATACAGTTCTTTAAAGGTTTCGTATAAGTTTTCGAAATCATTTATAAGTGTTTCTTCCATATGTCGTAAGTTTAATGGTTTTTGATCGGTAAGGTGATAGTGTATTAAATAAACATCATCATAATATTTTGTGTATTTATTTTTCTTTAGTACTTCTAGAACATCTTTTGTTGATATTTAATGTTTTGATATATCTCTAAATTCATCACTTAACACCTTGATCACATCTTCGGGAATAATTCTATCCTGTAAAGCTTGCAAACGAGATAACTGTAACTTAAATCTTTTTGTAGTATCATACCATGGTTTTCTTGCGCAAGCAGCTCTCATTCCTTGATTAGTACTGTAAACCCAACCACTCTCTACAGAACAACAATCGCAAATGTATCTACTCCTACCTTTTTTTAATGACTTACTACCACAATTATTGCATTTTAATGGTCCGGAGTTATAATTTGACAACAAGTCCTTTAAGGTATTGTCCATTATTTTTACATGTCTCGGAATTCCCCCCTCTGGTAACCCAAGGCCCGCATACAACGGTGGATGAATTTGAAAGTCATCGCTATTGGTAGTATCGCCATTGATATCAGCAACCGCGAAAACTATGGATTTGACACTAATATCGGTCATTTTGGATTACTGTTACGTTTCCGTATCCCCCCCCCCGTTGACCCACGGCCCGTAGCCGAATACGGTGAATTTGGAAGTTAATGCGATCGGAGTTTCACCATTGATCTCAGCGACCGCGAAAACTATGAAATCGACACTGATATTGTTCTACTTTTACATGTCCCAGTAAACGCCCCCCTGAGACCCCCTGGTTCGAATTTTCTTGAAAACGCTTTGCCTTGGTGTGGGACCTGGACCAAAGTATCTTTGACCAAAATTCGGTAACTCTCGGTCGACTTTTCTGGTCCCAGGCCGGTCCCGGTAAACGTCCCCTGGAGACCCCCCTAGTAAGAAATTTTAAAAAAAAATCTTCATCTTGGTCTGGGGCCTAGACCAAGCAACCCGTGACCAAATTTTGAAAAGTTTCGGTCCACTCGTCTCGTCCACAGGCCGCACAAAGATAGATAGACAGACACACGAACAAACCCTATTTTATTTATATTAGAAAGGTCAGATCCGCCGTTATTGTATTAGTGCGGTGCTTGAGCGATTGATCGTAGAAATTCAAACTCCGATGAGTGATAATTTTATAGGCTTGTTTTATTACAAGTTTAAACTCTTTAGTCAGTAGAGAAGAGGGCGTGAATCATGGGTCAGAGTTGATGACAATGGGTTTTGGTGGGTCTGTGGGTCAGTGGGTAAGAGTGGTTTATGGTGGGTGGTGGGTCACAGTGGGTCACGGTGGGTCGTGGGTCACGACGCGTGGTGAATCAATTGGTCGTGGCTAAAGTTTTCATTGCCCGACGCCCCTTCTGAACTAGTGTTGAAAATTAATCAGTGAAAATCAATTGCAATTGATCAATCAATTGAAAGTACCGGTAATTGCTGTGGAAATCAACTGCAATTGAATCAATTGCCAATTAATTTCAATTGCAATTGAATTACAGAATTCAATTGCAATTACTTTCCACTGCAATTACTATCAATCGATTGATCAATTGCAATTGATTTTCCTTTATTAATGGCCAACTGCAATTAATAATTAACCATTACTTATTTCAATTGTTAATTGCAATTAACAATTAAATTTACAGATTAATTGTTAATTGTTAATTCAATTGAAATTTGCCCAACACTGCTCTAAATGACGTTCTAACAACGGAATATTACGAAAGTGAAACCCACAGAATACTGGCCCTAAACAGATTTACGCGGATATGAAAAAAGAAGCACGTTTTCCATTTAGGGCCTAACTCTCAGGTAAGGTCAGATCTGTTACGTTACTTCAGTCTTAACACCTGCAATGCAGACATTTCAGCATCAGCTTCCAGCTGCTGGAATAATAGTGATAAATATAAAGTAATTTTATGTTCCTTCCAATTCGATGTAGTATAATGGGAGTGGTTCCCATCCTATCGCCCTAGTCGTCGAGATGAAGTGTTCCTGGCGCGTCTACGCATTGGACACACTCATCTGACGCAAGGTCATCTGTTACGTTTTCTGAATCGTCCGTATTGGGAAGAATGTATCGTCCCACTGAGTATTCGGCACATTCTCCTCGAATATCCTGAATACTCAGAACTCAGAGAACGTCACAGACTGGTATCTACCCTTGACCGAACTTTAGGGGATGATGTGTGTTCAGTTTGCCATATGTTTTCGTTGCTTATATTTTATCCTTTATTCTCATATTTGATAGTTTTTTTTTTGTATTTATTGTTAGTGTTATAGTTTATCTTTATTTATTCTTTTAACTGTTTTTTTAAGGTTTTTCTTACCATGCAATGTTTTCTCTGCTTTTATATTGTTCTTTTAATTTTTTCGTGAGGGCAGTCGGGTTTGAGCAGTCGTGAGACGGGGACAAATAGCCTCGGTGCTGTCATCCGCATTCACCAAGCCCAAGCTTCAATGTAATATAAGAGACTTGTTTTTTTTGTCTTGATTGAACTTTTTGAAAACATTTTTTTGCTTAATTACTGTAATATTTCCTTGTGAAATAGAATACTGCACACTCAAGACTTCATTCTTTTGAAGTGTAGAAACAAAATTGATTCCATATTTATTCCGTTCTATTTGTTTATTTATTTATTTATTTATTTATTTATTTATTTATTTATTTGTTAGGCAAGTAAACGGAAGAGAGGTACACATCTATGCCCAGTATATGGAAAAAGAGTTGATCCATCTATTGCTGAATCCTCCAACGCAGTTTACACGTAGTCCTCATGATTCATAAGATAAACAATCAATTTTCAAACAGTTCGAGAGGTGGATGTAAACATTGGATTGGGGTATAGTGTCAACAAAGAAAAAACAGATTAGATGAGATCAAAACAGATGAGATCAAAAACATCAGAAAAATATCGTTTCACAATTTAGGAAAATTATATCTGGATCCAAAACTTCGCAAGCTAGTGAAATGGTGACATGAATGAGCATAGCACAAATGAAGATATATATATATATATATATATATATATATATATATATATATTGAACTAATGGAACATAAACAGCTTGGAACAGTGCTGTCATATCTCGACTAATTTACGAGTTCTTTTAAATTTCGTTTTACAGAAGGGCATGGTGTCTCTGCGTGAAGTTAAATTGTGTAAGACTAGCATCATTCGATGAAGCAAGTTGTTTCGGAAAATAAAACTAGTAAGAAAATTGCTACAAATGGTTAGTGAGTCCAAAAATGCAATTTCTCCCGTAGATATTAAGGCGTTACATACCAGTGGAAGCAAAAGAAAATCTTCGGAAAGCTTCACTGGAAACAGTAGGTATCCATGAGCATTCTATTGCTCGGAATTATGTAATGATTCAACTCCTATTCCACAATGCTCAGGGACTGGCAGCGATGGAACATTTCACCCTGTGCCTTCAGAATCAAATAGTGAATGTTCAGAAAATGTCATAGAAATGTTTGCGGTTTGTGTTCACGAACATGAAAAAAGTTCGTGGACTTGACTACACCACCTAATGAAAACATATATAAAAGAACTGCAGCCATATTTTAAGCCTACCCACCAATATGTTCTCATTATCGGAAACTGTAATCAGCTTAGTATTGCCTAGTTAACACATTCAGTACAGCTCGTATGGAAATGTGCGGGCTGTAGAAGTCCAATCACGTAGGTTAGTCAGGAAGATAGTTGCATCTACTGTACATTCCAAAACTCCTGAGCTCCACGGTAAATTGGCTGATCAGATGCCACATTCTGTGAAGTCATACACACAAACCGCACAAACAGAAATCTTTGCCGCAAAGTCAGTGGCAGTTGGAAGGATTTTGGAGGATGAAATAGACCAAGCAGAACCAACCTCACCACAGAACATTACAGAAGCAAACAAACGAACACTTGTTAGGCCTTCAAGGAAAGGAAGGAGGTAGTTTACTAATGATGAAAGAGAGGAGATCTGAAGAATATTCATCACGAACACTGAATGGAAAGTGAAGCCAAAAATAAAAGAAATAGCAGTTTTAATGGAGAAATCTGTAACGTTACATCAACTGTATAAAAACCGTACAGTGCTTTCAGTTTCGCAATTCTCCAGAAAAGTATTGAAGAGTGTCTGTGAAGAAATTATTAAGAAAAGCAGTTAAGTTCAATTAAATTGATGATGATCTGATCGATCTACGAAGTTCGATTTTTTTTTTTTTTTTTTTTGTCTGGTTGGTTGACCATACGTTTTTATTAATTTTAAATCATGGTATATTATTGTTTTGAAATTACGTAGTTGATTCAACTATTTAAATTTGGTTTTCCTGTCCAATATTCTGTTAAGAGTGCATCTATTTTAGTCGATTTGCTTGTTTATGTGTATGTGTGTGAGAGAGAAGATATTGTTTATTACATACATTTTATGTTTATATACTCTATCAGCTTTATTTTCATATTGTCAAACTAAACACACTGATCAAGGTTATGTGAGAAAAATATGTTTTGAAAAAGCAATCAGTTAACAGTTTCCACACACTAACTCTGTCTTCGTCAGACTTCCTCTTCTTCAGGCTACTTGGGAGTTGGTTACCTTTCACATACTTTCCGTGTATGAACTTTGAATTACGCTCCGCACCTTCATTAAAAAGTAACTTTTTTTTTAACACAAGTGTTACTTCTTAATGAAGGAATGGAGCCTAATGAAAAGTTTATCTCGAGACAGTATATAAGAGATGACCAACTCCCAGGTAGCCAGGAATGGAAATCTGATGAAGACACAGTTAATCTGTCGAAGCTGTTACGTGATTGTGTTTTTTAGACATTTTTATCTCATAGTCTTGCTCAGTGTATATATTGTAATTTCAAGTTACGTAGTTGATTCAGCCTTGAAATAATATAGATATACCTAGTTTAATCAATTCAAAGGTTTCTTCTTGTTTTTTGTGTGTGTGTGTGTGTGAGAGAGAGAGAGAGAAAATATATATTTCATATTATGTAGTAGATCCAACCATTTACGTTTTATTTTCTTGTCTGGTGTGTTCATGTAGTGTAGATGCTTGAACTCAGGAATTCAGACTTTTTAAAAAAATTACAATGCAACGTTTCAAGTATATCAAACTGGAATTTTCGCAGAAATATAGAATTGTAACTGAGTTTTCGTACAAGGGAGAAAGAGATTGTTTATTATTCCCATTGGTTTGCGTATACAAGGTGTTTCATGTATTGTAAATATGGTGGACTTGTACATATATGTAATTGATATCTAACAGTGAATAAAAACAAACTTTTTTCTGTGTGTTTGTAACTATTAATTTTGGTGCTTAAATTTCAAATTTATGAATGTACTGAGAATAGATTCTATAATGAAGGTTTTACACTTCATTCTGCACATTGTAATACATAATGTTACTAGATCGTTTATTTAATATTTTCTTCTTATAATTTTCTCAAGTTTGAGATTTAATAAAAAAAAAAGTTTAATCACTTTAATGGTAATTTGCTTTAATTAATTGAAAATTAAAACCAGTAATAATTGAAAAGCATAAGTCAGGTAACTTCATTTTGGGCTAGTGTGCATATCTGTTAGTACAAGATTTGTTTCCCACTAATAGCTGAGCTACGAAGCAACTGTGAGGAATACATGAATGTAACAACCAGTGGCGAAGGGTCGTAAGAGGCTCTGAGGCCCGGCCTACCCATTTACTTTCAGAAATTATAATTTATAAAACTATCATACACTTTGTGTAAGGAAAATAAATTAATTATAAGTTGAACAAAAAAATATTTTTCGATAAAGAAATCGTGGTTAGCACCACTGCTTGGAGGCTCACCGAGCAGTGTCTCAGGCGGCAGTAGAACTGCCGCCAAGCTACTCAGAAAATCCCGCGAGAGAACGTGTTGTTGATAATCTGCGAAAGAGACCGGCCTCAGCGCTTATCGACTTTCGTTTCCACATAAAGCGTTTCTCTCGAGACCTTCAATTTCGTTTCGATATGTTAAACAAATAAAGAGCAAGACAACGTGGGGCCCCATTCCGTACCAACTTTGCTTAATTTTGCGGACTCTAACGCAACGCAAAAACTGGAACAAGCAATTCTAAAGGTGCTACGCCTATTATCGCAAATTAATGCCCCTTTATTCCATTACGTTGACGCAAGCCTGTACGAAATCAGACATGTTGAGTTCATTAGAATTGAGTAGACTGTGTGTGTTTTTGAGATACTGGCCGTGTCCAAAATGCATAGTGCACACTTCGAGGATGCACACTCGAAGTCTACAAATGGAGTGCACACTAAATAGTATACCTTTCGTCAAATTAGCGAGTGACTTTTTTTCTTATATTTGCAAAAATTAATGAGAGAAAATTCCAGTAAGTGGAGATTATGAACATAATATAATTCCTATTAAAGAATCCTTTATATCAGTGGTCTTTTGAAAATTAATGTGTTATTAAGGAACGAAGACCAACACCTGTGTTGAAAATAGAACAAACAGAAGTGTTGACGTAAAGAGCAGCGTATGAAAAAATATTTAAGTCTGATTCTGTTTTAAAGGAGAATTAAGTGAAATACAAAATGACTTGATTGAACGCTTGCTGTGTTTTGAACAATATGATTAAAGACGAAATTTTACAAACAGAGTTTGTTTCAGTACAAGTAGACGAAATGCATATATTTCTTGTGAAGCACAGATAATGCGATAGCCCATCGTTCCCACCCGATCACGCCCAATTGAAACAATTAATTTCACTGCGGTAAATTAGATCAGCTCGGATTGAATAAGTGCTGTCGATGGTCTACAATTACGTAAAATTCATGTGAATTTGTCTTCTTGTGTTTCTGTAGTAAAATATTTGTCCAGTGGCGTATTTACGATTTTGTTTCGGGGGAGTCTTGGTTAACTTGGTACCTGGAAACGTGAAAATTTTGCAAGATATTTCATTTACTTTAATATATTAAATACAATTTCGGGGGGGTCTTAAGCCCAGAATCCCCCCTTAAATACGCCACTGTTTATGTCTATCGATAATTTGCTTCTTCTTCTTCTTCTTCTTCTTCTTCTTATTATTATTATTATTATTATTATTATTATTATTATTATTATTATTATTATTATTATTATTATTATTATTATTACATTGGGCCTACCCTCTTAAAACTATCACCCTTCGCCACTGGTAATAACATGTGGCTCTTGAACTTTTAATTCCCTACAACGTACAAAATATGGAGCCTGTAGTTTTTATTCCCAGCACTTCATGGTTTCCCTTGTGTAATATTTCTTGGAAATAGAAATATTGATATTTAAAACTGCATTCCTTTAAACTAACTATTGTAGATTTAGACTTCTGCCCAAATGCTGTTCATTTTTTACTGCGAGTGTAAAGTCTGGGAAAATTCACAAGAATATATTTCAGGTACCAAAATTGAGTTTTCGTAGGAAACATAGAATGGTAATTGTGTTTCTGTAAGCATAAATTTTGATCTGGAACAAAATATAGTTACATCTCACGTCGAAACTCCGAATTACAAAGTCCCACGCAAAAGGGTACATGTAGGAAAAAATTCAAAATTGAAATTTCAGTTGGATATTATTTTTCGTTTGCATCTCTACCAAATACTACACAATTCCAACCGGAAAAATACTTGTTCCGATATTTTACAACCTTCTAAATTGTAGTTTTATGTAATCGTATCATGACTTTCGAAGTTTTTTTTTTTTTTTTCATATTGCCAAAACCTGTTTTAGGTGGACTTGTACCTATTTGAAACAACTCCTCAATTGTAGTTCTTGATTCCTTTTCATGGGAAGTAAAAAAATAGTTTTCAGATTTCTAACCATAGTAAAGTGATCGCTTTCGTAGCTATGTATATAAAGAAGAAACTCTTTTCCACACCGGAATAAAACAATGAATATATCTAGGTAGCATATAATAACAAATAAACAAATAGCCTCATAGATTTTTAACTGGATATAAATGTTGGGTCTTTGCAGGTCAGACCAGATGAAACAGAACGCTTTAATATCCCGAAACCATGAAGTGGCATACACAAAACTTCATTAAGGGAATGATAAAAGCTCCCAGGTCCATATAATTTCGGGACTTTTTTTTTTTGCCTACATATTGTAATAACAAATGTGTATTTTTCATATGTTCTTGATGGACAGGAAGCAGGGGAGACGGTTATAAGCCAGATAGTTTCTTTTACGTACGCTGCTGAAACTATATACATCTCCTACTTCAATCAATAGAATATACATTAGAATACTTTTTTTCCCCACTTGAAAGCACCCTCTTATATTTATAGAGTTAGGAAACGTATACAGCTGTATCAATAAAAGAGTGTCTCAAGTAAAGGCATATTATATATATATATATATATATATATATATATATATATATATATATAAAATCATGTACACATGCTTTGTGGCTCGTGAAAATAGAAGTATCCATTTCAAGTTCACCATTGAAATATTTCAGAAAAGGCAAGTGGGACCTATTTTTCCTAACTATGAGTTTTTTAATACTAGTGTTAAACTTTTCAAACTCAAATTTGCAGATGAAACTTTTTCAAATAACTGATCGAGAGACAATTACTCGATATGTTCCTATTGGGAAGTTAAAACATTAACCGTGCAAAGAATTTTCATTACATCGGTGCTCCTGATACAGCTATGAGGTCATGAAAATTAAGTATTTGCCTAGGACTTTTCGAATTTCAATGTCTCGGATTTAAATACTTTAATTTATTATGTTGTCAAATGAGAGAGGGTCGTAGGGTAATGGTTAGCCTCATTGTTTGCCAATCATGTGATTTGACGTTTACTGCTGGTTGGTTCCCTTAGTTCCATGAGGCGGACGTGGAGATCCACATTTATACATAGCCACTGGTCTACTTCTTTTCACTTTTCTTCCCACTGTTGTTATTGTAGTTGAGTGTTAACAATTCCACTGCAGTGGTTTTTCAGAACTGAAAATTTCTTAATATGTGAAATAAATCATTCACATGGAATAACTGGTGCATTTATGAGAAAACTTCGGGTTGAGTTGATTTTGAGTTTATCGTCCCTTTCAGCAGTGAGGCCTACCGATGAGAAGGGGCCTACTGATTAACGTTGAATCCGAACCATATCACCTTCCGCTGGGAATCGAACCCGGGTCTCCCACGCCAAATGCGCGTATGCTAACCGCTTAGGCATGAAGGAGCTCTGAGAAAACTTCGAGTGTACTTCCACAGTGCAGTACATGCAGAGTTATAGATGTATAGACTATTAAAAAAGAAAAAAAAGGTACTTACGTTGTTTCTCTGTCTTCAGAGCTTCTTCGTGGCTAAGCGGTTAGCGTACACGTCTTTGGCGTGGAAGACCCGGATTCGATTTCTGGTGGGAGCTCATGTGGTTCGGATTCCACGTTAATCAGTAGGTTCACGTCTCATATAGCCTCGTTGCTGAATGGGACGTTAAACTCAAAATCAACTCAACTCAACTTTGTCTTCATCTTCTCCCTCATGATGTTAAATATATATTGCTTGTGTTGGCAATATAATTAAATTTTTCCATATTTAAACGATTGAAATTTGTGTTTAATTTCGTAAAGAAAAAAAATTGTCTAGTACGGTTAATTCATGTTCGACATCAGAAAATTGTATCTACTGTGTATCACTGTATTGTAAAGAATGCAGAGATTGGCAGGCCTTATTACGCATTTAAACCACAAATTTCGCAACTCGGATAGACCAGCATTAGGCAGGCCGCCAATAGATCACCGCAATCAGCAAATAAGCCATTTCCATAGAAGTAGATAATGAAAAGTTTTGCTGACAAATTTTGCAACTAGAGCACTTGCAGATATTATATATATATATATATATATATATATATATATATATATATATATATATATATATATATATATATATATATAGTCATTGTTATTTAGCAGTAGTTAAACTTTATTTAACGTAAAGTGTTTGATGATTATTTTCATTGTTCCGATGTAATTGCCTCTTAAATTTTTCATGGCACAACTTATAAACAAATACATCATTCCTCATTCCTTATTCTTAAAAATAATATAAGCTTAAGTGATTGTAAGTAGAACAAAATTTACGAATTATATTCAAAATTAATACTACCAAGCAGATTTCTGTACTTCCTGATTTTTTTAAGCTTTCAAGCTTTCGACTCTCCCCTGAAGTCTTGGTCACGGAGGTTAAAAACAGGAAGAAAAGTAATAAAAGTATCAAGGAATAAAAATGGAACGTACTTACGAAGGGAAGAACTGCGTTGTACGGAAACACTGAAATGAAGTTGATGCAAACTAAAATATGGCGGAATCAATTTGTCCGCCTTTCTTGCTTCTTGTTGAAAGGTTCCCAACTCATGTTATTATTTTTATTGTTATTATTTTGTAATCACCTCCTCCCATTCGTCACTCAGACATCCCTTGTTTAAATTTAATTTTTGCTTTTTTTTTTTTTTTTTTTAAATGAGTAAATACGTTTTCAAAAACCAGTATTTCCACTTCATTTCTAGCTCCAAATAAAATTTTTGAATCTTCTACCCTGTGTTGTGTTTTTTTTAAATATTTCGATAAACCTGACACTAGACTTTCCGCTTTTGAATCTCTAATATGCTCCTTTATTCGGACATCAAATTTCTTTTTGTTTTGCCTATAACTCTCTTTGGCAACTGCATTTTATTTCATAAATAGTCGATTTTTCATTGGGATCCGTGTAATAACTCTTAAATTGGGTAATGTTGTTTCCCAAAGCTTGGAAATTTAAAGAAAATTCAGGAATTACAGAAATTTTTAAATAGAATGATAGTTAGAATTCCGGAGTGTGGTTTTACATTGTCTGAAGATGCCATACCACTAATAAAAGTGGAAACACCCAAGTATGAAAGTAAGAAGATAAGGTTGGAAGCATCAATTTGGAATATTATTTTTCTGCTCTTCCGGGCCCTCACCTGGGCAAACTGAGAGGCTTGGAAAAGGCAATTTTGCCAAGAGTACAAAACAATACCCCTTTTGTTTCTGAAAACGTAGATTATGAAGTCATCTTACATTGGGTATAAGAGGCAATCTTTGGAAGAATATAACATTATTTTATTTTATTTTTTTCCAAGGATGAAAATTGTTAGTTTAAATCTTGACGAAGGTAATTTAGACAAGAAATGAAACAATAATCAACTGTCATCTGGGACTCAGACTTTGAAGTCTGCGGACTGGATAGTAGGTTTCATTTTCACACAACTTTATTTTCGGATATATTCATAATTTCGTTGCTGTAACTTACCTTAAGTCACTAATAATTAACCTATAGATTGAAGAGGGTTTAGTTTGTTATTATGCTATCTTTTATTTCTTTATTTTATCAGCAAGCAACTTAGTTTAAATTTGTTTATTTGAGAGAATCATAGCTAGCATATGGAGAAATTATTGTGTAGGAATTCCAGTCAGTGTTTTGTATAAAACAGTATTGAAAATATGCCAAAAAATGTATCATGAGAGAAATGAAAGAATGAAGTATTAATTTTCAGAGTAAGTAATTAGTAGTAGAAAATATATTGAATGTGTCACTTTATGCATAAGAGCAAGATTGGAATATCAAGAAAAGTTTCACAATAGTGGTTCTGTGAATGTGTTTGTTTGAGTGCATCTTTTATTGCTGATAATATCACGTTATTTGTACATATTTTTATTATAAGAAGGAACGTTTTAATTTTGATTCTTCTGTACTGCAACAATCTATACCATGTTACGTGATAAACTTGTTGTTGGCGTTTTAGTGAAGATGGGAGTTCCTACTCAAAATTTTGGGGAATTACTATATAACTGACGCATTCCAAGATTAGTTCAAAATTAACGTTTCTATACTGTTGCATGTTCAAGAGACGTCACTCTATATACCACGTAAGGAGACTGCACTACATTTGTCGGAGTAATATGACTTAGACTACTTGGCAATAAGAACTAATTTTTCATATTTTGCTCCAAACATTTATAGTGAATAGATCCTGATACATTGTGAGCGTGGCAATGAATGAGTGCAGTTCCATAGAATAATCTACTTAAACCCTGGACGGTCTGTGGAGGCCAACATATAAGCTCAGCCTGTTTGCTTTTGTGTTCGGGGACTCCCGAGACATTTCCACTTCATTGTAACAACCGAACGAAATAACTCAGTCTGCTTTTTATAAGAACTGAAGTTTCCTAAATCAACTTCTTACACCTATCGCATTCATCCAGCTCACCAAGTTAGACGCCCGTTCGACTCATTCGGGTCTCTCACCCTTCTGGTACGATTATGGATGCTGTCCATATCCATGTATTCTAGTCCTAGATCGAGTCACATTATAACTGAAAAACACACTTCTTGTGTTCACAGAATATGTACATTTTTATGATTTTGATAACACTTGCGGTCAAATTTATAATAATAATTATAATACAATATTTTTATTACCCTTTAAAGTGCAAAATTATTAATCTCTTTCCACAAATCGAAATTTATTTTTGAGACTTCTATTTATATGTTCTTAATTGCCATATTAATCCACAGTTTCTATGCCAGCTTCACGGATGTGAAATAGTAAATAATAAAATGGTTAGGATTAAAAAAAACAAAGCTTAAGAATTTTGTAAAATAGTTAATGCAGATGTATATGAATAACTCATAGTATTGTTTATAAAACAGGAAACTATTTGTCTAAAATGTCCAAAATGGTAGTTGATAAAACGCTATTAAGTATGATATTGAGCTGAGGGTTATACAACTCAACTTACAGCTTGAAAGAAACAAATATAGCTGTTCCCTATTTTTCTGCGGCTTCGAATTATATTTATTTCTAATTTCAGGTGTCTTCATGAAGTTAGTGAAGAAATTGGATATAAATTCGCGAAGAGTAGAAGATCCAGCAACATGATGCACCAAGGATAGCAAATTTTTTACTGCCATGGGAGTTTCTCAATGGATTAAATGGACCTTCATCTCTGTGAAAGAACTTAGTTTATAAATATCATATTGAACCAAGACTAGACTGATACACTCAATTCTTTTACTTTATATACTATTGTTTGAAAATTAAATATGATGAAATATTTCAAAATATATTGTTTTCATTTCTTTTACAGGTACTTTTGCTTTATATATAATTTTTTAAGTCTTTTTGTTCAGCACCGCCACTTCAGATTTTGCCCTCGAGTTGGAAGGGAAGCGGGCAAGATTGTCCACCGAAATATGTTTCACGGTTTTCATTAGTATTTTCGTATATAGTTTATTAAACAGCGCATCATTCTCAAAACCAGGGTGACAATTGCCCTTTCTTCCATTCCCAAATGACGCCCCTGTTTCTGTCTCTCCGATAATCTTCTGATCTCAGTACAAATAGACTTAACACTAATTTTATTACTGTTGAAAAGTGTCATGAATACATACACTGTCTGTTATACAAGTTACCGTATATTTCTGAATCCAAGACTAGGTTTTCTGCTACAATTTCGTGTCCAAAAATATGGAGTCATATTTTCGCTTTCGAGATATATGACATAGAATTTCTCTTTACTGAACAAAATCACGAACTTTCATTAAGCGTTAATTTTACCCACTTCCTTGCATGCTCCTTTCGCCATGAATATTCGCTAATTCACTGAAGAGATATCATTTGCGAAGCGCGATTCGTCCTCCTTCAGTTGGAAAAACACATGCTGTTTAATAAATTAAGTACTAATATTTTAATAGAAAACTTGAAACTCTTATGTTGGTGGACAATCTTTTTACACCCCCCCCCCCTACTCCCTGGAAAAATTAAAATGACACGATGCTCCTACTGAGAAAGAGTAAATGAGGTCTGTATTTGATTTGATATTTAGTTCAGTCTTATAGTAAATTCTGAAAATATACTCTCTATGTGTTACAAACTTATTTTTTGGAATCCTTTTTTAAAAATATGGTGGGTCATCTTAGATTCAGACAATAATTCTGTAAGAATTTGTAAGAGATAACTAACATTACAATAATTGTAACATACTTGTGAAAAAGCACACTTGAAAAATGCTTACTTCTCATCCTATCATCATAGTCACAATAATTGATTATTTAGTAAAATCATTGATTTCTTTTTCGTTTCCTTCTTGCAGAATTGAAACTTATACTTGAATTGTCGAAACCAATAGCGTTAGTTTTGTCTACAAGATGTAAAGATTTGGTTTCCTCTGTTACGAAAATGCAGCTAAGTAGGAAAAAAAAAGCAAAAACACATTCTTCATTGCAGTGACTAATGCAAGACACTCCAAAAAGAAAACCAAGTTGTTTGGTAGGGACTAATCTGAGAGAGAAAGCTATCTGGTTAAGAAATATCGTTTATGGCGTCATCAAAACGTAATTTATAATCTGTATTTGTTCCAGTTTAATATCATCAGACTATAAAATATTGATTCTGTATTTATTGCAGGTTGTCTAAAGAGTATTGACCCTTTGAACGTCGAAATTGAGAATACGTTTACTATTATTTGAAAATAGCATTGCGAATCACATACACCATTTTGTTCGATGCCTTTCTGCCATATTACAGATATAATATAATTTCGTTGTTATAGAAATTATTGGCAAGTGATTTTGCAAAAGACCTCTTTTGAAACTAACAACACCATAAAGGAGTACTGCGAGACCAAAATAAATGATAGCCTAACGGTGTTTGATACGGGTTATGCCGTGGATGAATTAAATTCTGCGAGCCTAGTTTCTGCACTATCTCTGAGGGTCGTTGTAGATATATGCAATATGGTGTTGCCAACGTGACGTACGACACCTTTTATGTTGACTAATACTGGCCGTATCTTTTATATTGTCAGCTTCACTTGCGCTACTTAGCGACAGTATTTGTCCGAATTTATCGTTCTGCCCGGTGACTGTAGCTCGTGATGATAATACCCTGTCAATCCCACCACATGCATAACAATGGAACTTCTCACTTCGACCACGAACTTTTTCACACATCGTTGTAGTAGCTTATTCGCTTTTTACCACTCGTGGTCAACAACTTTTGGAATGACACGAGTTCGTTACATTTCAGTATATATTCGCAGATTGGAATTTGATCGAGTAAATGCTTTTGAGTCAGATCAGGTAGCACCCACACGTCGGAGCTTCTCTTTGTAGCCAACAATCTCCAAATCCCATTGTTATGGTGTTGTACTGTTTCAAGATGATGTTTAGATTCTTCGTGATGTCATAACTACTCACATGCTAGTCTTGCTTCACTTTTGTTATAATATAATCCACATTTGGTGTGGTTGTCGCTTACTACTTCATCTTGGGCATCGAAATTTCCAGATCGTCAAAAACTGAACCATATTTTGACTCTTGCTTTTGGTAACATAACTTGTCTATAAATAGTAAAATTTCTTTATGTGCATGCGCAGTTCTTGCGCTGTTATCGAAACAAAATTGTAAAATGTAGTAGAATTTTGCAGAAAATTCATTTATCTTCACGGTACAATACTTTACGCCAGATCTATGAGAATTCCACTATTTTTTGCCAAGCTACTAGCTTCAACTGTCGGTTGTCAAATGACGTTAGGTTTGACCCGCTGCGACTCATATACCCTGAGATTGGGACATCTTCTATCTTGTATCCAAAACGCTCAACATTCTCTAGACAACACAATAGAACAAGAATACAATTGAAGAAAAGAAGTCGATGTTTATTATTTCTTTTCCTTAACACAAAGTTTGTATTTACTAAATTTAAAATGTGTAATTTAATGAAGAAAACATAGAAATGCAGCTACGAAAATTCCTGATGACTTTTCTTTTCGACGCACTTTTCTATATTTGTTCATTGAAAATTATATAATATTTTTTACTTGAAATTGGTTTAAATAACTTTCCACTGAAATTTAATTATTTTCTATTAAATTTTTAGCACTTTTCGAGTAAGATTAGTTTTCAGTGAAAAGAAGTTATGTAGAAAATCTAGTACATTCTCCAACGAAACTTTTAAAAATGTTTTTTATGATTCATTCGAAACTTTGCACTGAGGTATAATTTGTTAAATTAATAAAATGTTCTGATGATACTGAACATACATAAGTAAATATATAAACAGTATTAATTTATTCGACTGTCTTTATAAATAAATCATAGGAAATAAAGATATGTGGAAAAAGTAGGTTTTCCCATTTTCGGCTAAGAAACCAGAGTTGATTCTATTTCCGTTTACAGGTTCTGGAATTTGTCGAATTCTATACATTGTAAAATTGTTTTCTTCCGGTGCTTTACTGAATTTGACTTTGAAAAACTCCTGAAACTTGCATTTACTATTGAAGACAATAAGAAGTAAGCGATTAAGTCATATTGCATCGTATTTAACTAATCCGATGCAGTATTTTGCCGTTTTATTTTGAAACTATTTATTTATTTATTTATTTATGACTTCTTTTACGTGGCGAAGTTAAGGGTCTGCAGCCTTCTCCGAGCACTTAACCACGTGCATACATTCTTTTTTTTTTTTTTTTTTTTTTTTTAAAAAAAAGCACCAATATATAGAAAATATTAACAATTGTTTCCTTCGTTAGCAGTTAGCAGAGCAGTTACGAAGAGCATATATGAAAGTTTGTAAGTTCGCAAACTCGACCCGGGAGAATGTTTCTTAAGGCCATCGGGAAGGTTGGGCTCGTACGCAGTACCGATAAAAATATCTTCGGTAACTGAACGTGCCGGTGAAAAACTTCAGAGCTTGTTAAAGATTTGATTATTAGAAGGCGATAGAGACGTCAGCAGCGAGGCTGTCTGTCCCGTTTCTATTAACGTGACCATTCACACACGAACTACAAAAAAAGAAAATTGTTATAACAAAGTCAAATTGAAATAAAAATAAAAAGTAGGATATACAAGAATAAATATATATAATAAATTACGAGAATAATAATAAAAAGTGAAATGAAAATGTAGCAGCAGTAAATGGAATTTTAAAGTACTAAAAAATCTTAGAGAGCGTGAGCTTTTCGAAGCGTGCACAAATGCCAGAACATACCGAACAAAATCAACATCATTTCCCAGTGCACGGTCAAGTGTAGCTGGCAGTCTGTTACGCTCTCGGAAACCTGAGTATTCGGGATATTCGAGAAGGATGTGTCGAATACTCAGTGGGACAATACACTCTTCACAATAGGAATGGCTCAAATCACGCAGAAAATAACTATACGTCAGATGAAAGTGTCACTTATTAAAGAGTACTGCAAATAAATAAATTAAACATTTACTGTTTAAAACACTCTCATGCTCATGGGTTACTCTCAGCCAAACACAAGACATGTAAAGAAATTAGTTTCTAAACCACTGTTGTGCATGCAACAGTTCATATTTCATTTGAAATTCGACCCACAGTAAGCATCTTCAGGATACCAAGATGATTTGTAAGCTATGTTTGTTGTCATTGCTACAATATGCCTCTCAAGTACCTTATTTACGTTCAGGCTCTTAATTTCAATCATGTTGCCATGTGGATGATACGCTATTCACAGAACCAGCTAATACGAGAGTGTCATGTGGCATATACAGCCGTGCATGTACTACCACTCGACGATAGTGTTGACGAAGCTAGTGCAGGGGCTACACGGATCTGCTACCTAAATAATGCTAAAGTACCGAAACTCTACATTGAAAAAAATAATAGTCATCAAATTTGATTAGTAGTTTCATAAGAATAATTGGTTTCGGAAATTTGGATTTTTAATGTCATGTTCGAAAATGTTTTAAAAGAAATCCATTTTACAGCAGAGCCATTGACAACTTCTACAGTATGATGACTGTTAAGGTAGAAGGGAGGTCTCATCAAGTTATGTGGTTGAAAATGGACTAAAACAAACTTTCGTTGTATATCTTCATAGGTTTAATTAGACCTATGAATATCACCAAATAAAGAATTCCGCTTATATGTGTATATTCATAGTCATCAGTACTTTTATGAACTGTAATGATTTCTACCTCAATCTGTGAGAAAGTTTCAAAGGTCTGTGGAAAACAGATGTGCAACGTTCCAATGAATTTATGGAGCTCTTCCGGCAAAGTTTCTGTAAATTGTTAAGTAAAATTAATACAATATTTTCGGTGAAATATCCAGAATTTCAGGTTTAATATTTATAATTATTCCGGTAAAATTACTACAAAACTTGGGCAAAATATTTTCTTTTGGTGAAATTATTGAAATTGTTTCAGTGAAGTATATGAAAGTCAGGTGAAATGGATGGAATTATTTCGGTGAAATATCTAAAGATGAAGTGAAATATATGAAAATACTAAAATTACTAAAAATTTCCGGCAGAGTATCCACATTCTGGGAATTCATTAAAAGTCAGGGAGGTAAAAATGTATCAGGGAAATAGTACATTGGTCAGGGAAAGATCGATTTAGGTCCATTGTTCAATTATTGAATTTATGAAGTAGTAACTGTTAATTACTTTAGTGTTACTGGATGCAAAAAGTGATAATGATATTGAGGGAGACAGTGTTCTCTGAAATATTGTTGAAACTAATTTTCTCAGGAAACACTAACTGCGTCCTAGCATATTTCCTTTATATATCCAGCACATTAAAAGTGTATCATGTATAGAATATCGCGGTACATGCATTGTTAATTTAAGAATAGGTAGTAGTGAGAAGGTAGGTTTTGAAATTGAGAGGGTCTTGTTTTAAGGTTCTTCCAACATGTCTTTTGTAACGCCGAATAATTAAAAGTACCAGATTAAATTAACTAACTTCTGTTAATTCTAAAATTCGTTATTTTATTTTCCAGATTTCAAGAGCAACCAAGGACTGGTATGGCTAAGCACTATACATTCAGTAAACAGTGGTTAGGTGCTCAACTGTATCCAAAATTTGCTAGATGGTTGGATGTGGTTCCAGGAGACCCATCTTGTGCATATTGTAAAGTATGCTGTAAGTACTTTAAAATAATGTGGGGAAAACTTCTGTTGAGTTTCATGCAAAGGGAACAAAACACCAAAGGAATGTGTCACTTAAGTCTTCACAGCCAAGCATTTCATTTTAAAGCAAACAAGAAAGTAACGTGTGTTCTGTCCCTTCACCATCAACTAGTTTATGTACTGTGAGCGCAGTGACTTTGGTATCATAGTTTTAAACCTATTCCAATATTACAGCGGACACATATACAGGCATTCACCGTGAATAATGATTATGTCACATCAATAGAGATCATATAAGGAATGCAGGTTGTCCTTGGTAATATATCCTTAAGCTCATGTGATGGAAGTTTTTCAGCTTTTAGGAGGTTGTTTGCTTACAGCAAAATTGCTCAGAATTTCATTTAATAAAACTAAAGCATCTTATGTCATGAATCCTGGATTAGCCCCTTACTTTCGAAAGTGCTTGGAAGAAGACTTGAAGAATTGTTGTGACTATGTGGTGTGCTTCGATGAATCTTTAAACAAGTTTGTGCAACATGGTCTGATGGATATGGTAATTCGTTTCTGGAATGTAAAGCAACAAAGGTTCTCTACCCGTTATTGAAACAGCATTTTCTCAGATCGATTAACTGCAGCCCATCTGCTGGAAGCATTTACTGAAGGCCTTTCGGTGTCATTAGAAAACATGTTGCAGGTTTCAATGGACGGCCCCAATGTAAACCTAAGTTTTTTTTAAGGAAACTTCAGAACAGACTGAAAGTTGATAATCCAGATGGAAAGTTACTTCAAGATATTGGTGTTTGTGGACTACATATCGCTAACGGTGCCATAAAAATAGGTCGTCGAAAAGCAAATTGGGATATTATTCAAGTACTGAAAGCCATGTATATTTTTTTAAAAAGACAGTCCAGCACGCTGGGCAAAATACACGAAAGTTACTGGTAGTTTAGATTTTCCTTTCAAGTTCACTTGTGTCTGATGGCTTGGAAATTGACTTTGTATTGATCAAGCATTGAAAATATGGAATTATATTGAAAAGTTCATTACTGAAGTAAGTGTACCAAGTAATAGAAAGTATCAATACAAGTATATCTGGGAAGTGGTAAAGGATTCTCTTTGAGAAGTAAGATTAGCTGCACTTAGGGGTGTGATTACAGAGGTTGAACCCTTTTTGAAGAGATTCCAAAGTCAGAAACCTCTAGTGCCTTTCCTATCCACATAGCTTGAGGAAGTTGTGAGAAATCTTATGATGAGTTTTGTGAAGCTACAAAAGTACACTGAAGCAAGTACTCCTTATAAACTTTTGACTTTAAACATTACAGATATCAGTAACCTAATTCTAGTCCAGTAATTAGACATTAGGTATAGTACCAGGAAGTTATTAAAGAAAGCCCGTTGTTGTGAAAAGGACAAGTTGCAATTTAAAAGTGAATTTCGGAAATTTCTTGTGAGTACGATAGAGAAGGTGAAAGAAAGAAACTCTTTGAAATCGCATCTTACTCGAGGATTATCATGCTTTGGTCCTAAAATCATTTTATAGCCTAGCCTGAGACTCAAAAGATTAGACGCTGTTCTAGAAGAATTGCATGGAACCAAGAGGATATCTCGAGAAGTTGTTGAGAACGCGAAGAAACAGTATCTCCAGCTCACAGTGAAAACTCAGACTGAAGGTTTTAAGGAACACTTCAATGATTTCATAACCAAGGAGAGAGATAGTATTGGACTTGATTTTTTTATTTTTTATTTTTTAAGGAAATGAGAAGGACTTCCTGGTCTGTTATGAAACTGTGTTTTATCTTCTCTCACGGAAATGCATTTGTTCAAAGTAGCTTTTCAATAAACAAAAATCTCACTGCTGAGAAGTTACAAAGAGAATCTCTGGTGGCTTGACGGATTATATATGATTCTGTAATGAGAATAGGTGGGTCTTACATTGCGGATTCAACAAGCGGATATTCAGATCAATGAGAAGAAGACTTCGTTAGAAAGAACGAAAACAAATTTTAAATGGGTTACACTTAAAAGCTGTACCTGCAAAGCTGTGTGTTACATAATGATTTCGTTTGTGATCAGTAAAATTATATATAAACTGTTTATTGCTATAAGCAATACTATAGTGCTGTGTAATTGGTATTATAACTTTTTTTCTTATCTTAAGTACTCTGTATACTGCATACTTTCGTTTGTAACTTTACATTCTTTTAGTTTAAAGAAAATTGAAGAAAGAAAGAAACGGAAGTCTAGAGAGAACAAAGCCAGCTATAGGGAAAGCGGAAGTTGGGGTTTCTTTCTTTTTTCTGTATTCTTAAATTATTCAGTGGTCAGGGAAATCTGGAACTTTGGTCATGGAAATTCAGGGAAAAGTGAGGGATTTTTTCGCCAAATTGTGTGGATAGCCTGTCCGACGAAATATCTAAAATTCAATTGAAATTCGTGGAATATTCCGTTCAAAATGAAACATCCCTTGCCAGTTATTTCACCATAATAATTCCGGTATATTTTTGAGACCGGAAGTATCTACTTCGGACCATAAACAAAATGCTAATATAGATTGCCATATATACGTGAAAGCAGTTGAATCATCAGTTTAGAACATTACTCAAAGTGCCAGACATTTCCTACTATTTATATCAAAATTTAGACAAGATTATTGTAAAATAGTAAATTTAGATACTACTTGCTAAATCTTAACGTTTTATAATTTGTTGATGTGGCAAACGATGAGGGAAGAGGGAAATTCCCTCTGAGTTACATTCCTTCAACGTGACATTTTAAAATTTGTCAACACTTTAGAATTTACATAATTTCTATAGTTCGTTATTCTAACTCGTTAGCTGGATCTTTCTTCTATAATACACTACAAGATGTATCACTCGTCTCGATTGTTTTACCCAAAATACTTGCAAATCCAGTCTTCTATTATTAACAATAAATAAATAAATACAAATTGAGTGTACGCTGTGCATTCGTCTATTTTTTTTAGTAAAATAGTGCCAGGATGTAGCGTTGTCACCTATGGAATATAATTCAGTAGATTTCTCCCCGATCCAGTTTATCTTACTACCGGATCGGCAGTAATATTTTTAAATCAAAACCAAAATAATAATTTCATTTAACAAATAGGATTGTAAGACCTAAAATTTATGGAAAGAAAATGAATTTGTAAATAATAGAAACATTGGATTGCAAAAGGGCGAAAAGTGACGCATTACAGTCTAAAATGTAAAACTTTTAACACTTTAAATTAGAAATAAACCACTGAAATATACTACACTCTCAGCACTCAAACTTTATTTATTTTACATTATCATCATTAGTAGGATGTGAAAACCTTTCGTACATTTTGTGACAAACTATTTTAGAAGGAGTATTATAGTTAAAATCAAAACGCCCATGTTGGGTAATGATTTCAAATTTTTGTTTACTTGGCCTGCACTCTCTTATACAGATACTTCTGTTCAAGTTATATTACTATGTTTGACCTTGTGACTAAATCTATGCTGTTCTAGTACATGTTAAACTGAATTTGCAATATCAAGTAAATAAACAGATAAAGTAGTGTAAGTATTAAAAAAAAAAAAAAAAAAAAAAAAAAAAAAAAACTTTAACGCTTTGAGTAATCCGGCACTTTCACTAGTTAGCCACCCCTCTGAGCAAGAAATAGTCAGGTTAGTATAACAAAACAGTGACAATTAATATATATATGTAAACATATTTTAAAATTACTTGTATACACGACTCCAAAAGTGCATTACCACCTGCATTTCTCGTTTTCCTGCAATAGCAGGCAACCCAAAAAGCTCGGCGGTTGGGTTGGTTCCGAATTCGAAAGGCGTTGGACCAAACCTCAATTTTGTAACAAATATATCAGTGTTGCAAACTCCAAATAAGAGAATAAAACAAATTGTTAAAAATGACAATTTTATAATCGTGACGGAGTTTGATGAGATCAAAAGTTACAAAATGATCTTACTTAAGCAGTTCAAACAAGATGAATGGCAAGAAAGAGATATCAGAGGAAAGCATTTCTCTCCTCCCCACCCAAAAAAAGGAATCTCATAAAATGAAAAAGTTACATAATGTAAAGTTTTAATATAAAAACCCCACTCTAAATGGTGAAAGATAACACCTGAAAGGCAAGAACAACTGAACGAAAGTCAATGAAATTGTGCACAGATATTGCAGACGTAAAAGGAGGGAATACGAGTTTCGTATTTTAATGCAGAAAACGGTTGGGTGGGGCACGGACCCGTCCCAAACTTTCATCACAAAAAATCAAATGTGCTAATAACAGTATGTCAGATGTGTGTAAAAGACATCAAGTATTGAAATTAAACTTCTTGTATCGATAATACGCAAAAAATAAAGGAATATCGGTTTTTCTATGTTCTGCGGGAAAACGGCATTAGTGGGCAAAGACTCCCAACAACTAATTTGAAAATTGACGCCCGAAAGGCAAAAAGAAGTGAACCGAATTGAATGAAATTCTGCACAGATATTGTATGCATAAAATGAGGGAATACGGGTTTCGTATTTTCCTGGAAAAAAGGTTGGGTGGGGCACGGAACCCTCAGAGCTTTTCATCAAAATATCAAAAGTGCTAGTAACAGTATGTCAGATTTGTGTAAAGGAAAATACGAATTGAAACGAATCTTTATGTACGGGCAATACGCAGAAAATAAATGAATAAGGGTTATTTTCTGCAGAAAAACGGTTTTAAGGGGCAAAAGCTCTGACCCAAAATTATGAAAGTTGACGCCGGAAAGGCAAACAAAAGTGAACCGAAGTGAATAAAATTGTCCATGGATATTGTAGACATAATATGAGGGAATATAGGTTTGGTATTTTGCTGGAAAAAAGGGTTGGGTGCCGCACGGCCCCCCCTAACCTTTGATCATGAAATATGGAAAGTGCTAATAACAGTATGTCAGATGTGTGTAAAGGACATGAAGAAGTGCAACACAACTTTGTGTATGGACAATACCCAAAAAGTAAACGAATACGTTTTTTTTTTTAAATTCTGCGCGAAAACAGTTTTAGGGAGCAGAAGCTTCCACTCTAAATTTTGAAAGTTTACGCCCGAAAGGCAAAAGGAATTCAAAAGAAGTTAATAAAATTTGCACACATTTTGTAGACATAAAATAAGGGAATACGGGTTTCGTATTTTCCTGGAGAAAACGGTTGGATTGGGCACCAACCCCTCCAAACCTTTGACCACAAAAAATGAAAAGTGTTGGTAACAGTAAGACAGGTGTGTGTAAAGTACATGAAGAATTGCACCAAACCTGTTTGTATGGATAATACGCAAAAAATAAAGAAATACGGGTTCTTTTATGTTCTGCGAAAAACGGTTTTAGGGACAAAAGCTCCGACCCAAAATTTGCAAATTTGACTCCCGAAAGACAAAAAGAAGTGAACCGAAGTGAGTGAAATTGTGCACAGATATTGCAGACGTAAAATGAGGGAATACGGTTTCCTATTTTCCAGGAAAGAGGGTTGGATGGGGCACGAAAACCTCCAATCACTTGATAATGAAATATCAAAAGTGCTAGTAACAGTATGTCAGATGTATGCAAACAACATTAAAAATTGCAACATAACTTTGTGTATTAACAATACGCAAAAAATAAAGCAATACGTTTTTTTTTGGTTCTGGGAGAAAACGGTTTCCGGGGCAAAAGCCCCACCGAAGTGAATGAAATTGTGCACAGATATTGCAGAATAAAATGAGGATACGAGGTTCGTACTTTCCTGGAAAAACGGTAGTGTGGGGCACGGACCCTTCCAAACCTTTGATCACGAAATATCAAAAGTGGCAGTAACAGTATGTCAGATGTGTGTAAAGGACATGAAGAATTGGGACATAACTTTGTGTATGGACAACACGCAGAAAGTAAATGAATACGGATTTTTTATGTTCTGCGGGAGAACGGTTTTAGCGGGCAGAAACTCTTAAACAAAATTTTGAAAGTTGACTTCCGAAAGGCGAAAAGAAGTGAACCAAAGTGAATGAAATTGTACGCAGATATTGTAGACATAAAATGAGGAAATATGGGTTTCGTATTTTCCTGGAGAAAACGGTTGGGTAGGGCACTGACCCCTCAAAACCTATGATCACGAAATACCAAAACTGCTACTAACAGTATCTCAGATGTGTATAAAGGACATGAAGAATTTGGACGAAGCTTTGTGTATGAACAATAGGCAAAAAGTAAACGAATACGTTTTTTATTTTCAAGGGAAAAATAGTTTTTGGGTCACAAGCCCTCGGTCAAAATTTTGGAATTTGACCCCCAAAAGGCAAGAAGAAGTGGACCGAAGTGAATGATATGTGCACTAATATTGTAGAGGTAAGATGAGGGAATACGTGTTGCGTATTTTCCTGAAAGGGAAAAAACTATTGAGTGAACCGAGTCGTTGAGTGGCGGTATCAGTGGACCGAACCGAATGAAATTGTATGTAGATATTGAATATGTAAAATATGGCCTTCCGTGTTTCACAAGTGTCGTGTCTCCATTCGATTTCTTCATTCTTCAAATTTGGCAGATCAAGTAACAGCAAGCGCAAACAGTATAGCGTATTTTATAGTATTTCAAGAGGCACCTTTAACCCTTGCAATGTTTTCCACATAAACAAAAACACATGTCGATTTATTTCCATATTGCTGTTGATTTGTCAAATTTGAAGCAAACCGGATAGGGACACTTGAGAAACACGATAGGACTTATTTTACATATGGTCTATATAATATCTACACACAAGTTTGATTTGCTTGGGTCCACTTCTTCCTGCTCTATTATGGTAATATTTCCCTTTTTTTCGGATGGGGCTTAGGCCCCAACACGGTTCTTTCGCAAAAATTAAAACATGTTTCATATATTGTTTTAAAAATATCCTTTACGAAGTTTCGTTGCAATTCTCCATATTCTTTAGGGACTTCTGACGTATGCTTATTTGCACTTTTGATATTCCGTAATCAACAGTTTATAAGATCTGTGCCTCACTCAACCGCTTTTCTTCGGAAAATACGAAACCCAATTATCTCATTTTACACCTACACTATATGCACACAATTTCATTCAATTCGGTGCATTTCTTCTCGCATTTTGGGAGTTAAATTTCAAATTTTTTGTGGGGGCATTTGCCCCCTAAAACCGTTTTTCCGTAGAAAATAAAAGAAAAGCCGGATTCATTTTTTTGCGTATTGTCCCTACACAATGTGTTGTTCCAATTCTTCATGTCTTTCAAGCACTTCTGACACACTCTTATTAGCAGTTTTGATATTTCGCAATCAAAGTTCTGGAGGTGTCTGTGTCCAACCTAAACGATTTTCTTTTTCTCTGGAAAATAAGAAAAACGTATTCCCTCATTTTATGTCTACAATATCTGTACACAATTTCATTCACTTCGATTCACTTCCTCTTGCCTTCCGGGCCTTAACTTCTTTTTTTGGAGGGGTCCGTTCCCCACTTAACCGTTTTCTCCAGGAAAATACGAAACACGTGTTCCCTCATTTTATGTCTGCAATATGTGTGTAAAATTTCGTTTACTTCGGTTTCCTTGGTTTTTGCTTTTTGGGCGTCAACTTCCAAAATTATGGGTGGGGGCTTTTGTCCCTTAAAACCATTTTTTCCGCAGAAAATAAGAAACCCGTATTCGTTTATTTCATGTGTACTATCTACCTTTAAAATTTTATCGAAATCGGAGTGTTACGCTTGGGAAGTGTTACTTGTTAGTAATAATATTTCTTTAAAATTTTACGAACAAATAGAGGGAATTAAAGCGAAAGATTGGGATCAATTGGAACTTTCGGCTTCTACCAACGTTGAAACAAATGACAGTACAAGTATTTGGATGCAAGGTAGACATGAAATTTGAAATTGAGATTTAACTATATTTCTGTCATGATTTTAATGCACACTGCAATGTTCTTAAATGCTAATTAAGTCAGGATTTTACATCCAAATTAAGTTGCAACATAATAATTCTTGTTAGAAAACCCGAATCGGCAATGTGAGTTTAAGATTAGCCGGTACTTTAGATAGCTTGAGAAAAAGGTTGAAGAGTGTGACCTAAGTGTGTGGCCAAGTGGGTTGCGAGGCGATTTAATATATTGAATGTCTTCTACTTGGCAACATCCACCTCAACAGTTTCATTTTATTTGAAAACAAAACATTTTTATCATGAGTTACATTTAAGGATGCGCACGATACGAATCGAGACAGGATTTTCCTGACAAAATCCAAGTCGAGACACGGCTCTTCCAATAGAGAAATATACATTTTTCGAGTCGAGACATCACTTTTACAACACATTTTCGAGACGAGACAGCCACAAATCTTGTCTCGTGCGCATCCCTAGTTACATTAGCGCACACCACATGAGTGACAAATTATATTATGATAGAATATACTATGAGCTTTAATAAAAAAGTGTAGACACTCGATAATTATAACGTAGTAAGATTTCAATAGATTCAGGGTTGATCGTGCCGTGTGTGAAGTTTTAAAATTTGAATTGGTTTCAATAGGCGTGGATCCAAGGGAATTTTATAGGGGTTACAACCCCCAATGACGCTCAGGTATACACTGGATAAAATGGGTTTCAATGCTACTTTATTTACACTGGGTAAAATTGGAAATTATGGTTTAGTTCATCCCTTGATCATATCCTGGTTCTGCGATGTTAATGTCTGGTCAGAACTTGCTGTTCTAGAAGCCTCAAGTTCATACGCGATAAAATAGTATTTCTGCATTATGCACCCTTTTAAACTATTTTCAATATCTGTATGTATCTTCAGACGAACCCTACTCGAAAAGTTTGCTTTATTGAATATTGTATTTCTGACGATGCTTCCATTATCAAATACTGTATGTAGTTTAATTAACCTAGAATTGAATACTCCAAAACAGTTGAAAACTTTCTCATTGTTTTAACTTTTCTTGAGTTGATTTTAAGCTTAACGTCCCTTTCAGCAGCGAAGCTATATGATACGTGGACCTACTGATTAACGTCGAATTTGAATCACATGAACTCCCAACGGGAATCGAATCTGGGTCTTCCATGCGTTTACTTTACTCGAAATTTGCACTCGAACGCTCTCAAGTGGATTTAAGAGGGTGCACTTGCTAACCATGAATTTTTCAATGAATTTATTTTTTAGTAATTATATTAATTTTACTTTTCAAAAGGTGTAAGCATTTCGCTTTTTTTTTAAAAAAAAAAAAACTTGAATGATACGTAGTCAGTGTTGAACACAGGTTTCATTTTTATACTTGACAATAGTAATTTGCATAGTCTCCTCTCTTCTACCTCTAGACACAGAAATATTGCTTTTAATAACTGCCAAATTACGATTTTTATCAATAAAGAGTAGCTGTCCTACTAGGGTGGTCCTTATTTATATGGGGAAAAATAAATTTAGGAATTTCCGTGGACGAGCCCTCTAAAATGGTTCCATATGGGACTAAATTGAGCAAAGAGAAAAACTAGATCCATTGAATAATTTTAAATGGTGCCTCAAGCGACCTAAAGTTTTGAATCCGATTACAATACGTAGTATATGGAGAAAAACTGGAAGAATCTTTTGCAATTTAGAAACAGTTTAAGGAAATGGGAAGATATCTCGAATAATGGAACTAGAAAAACAGACCAATCTAATCCGGTATAGCATTATCATGGCGGCCATCTTGAATTCAGGTAAAAAGTTTTACACAGGAATAGGGTCACAGGACATATCGTTTTGAGGTAGCGTTTTACCAGAAGCACAAATCTGGCATTATTTTCAGGATACCTATAATCATGTAAGAGTCATTACACATGAAAAACGAAATGCTTCTTATTGTAGTTATAGGCAACATATTTGTAAGAATTTTGAATTTTTTTACGTAAAGTGAAACAAACTGCTAGAAAAACCTAAATCTTTGTTTCACTATGAACTAAAAATAAGTTTTCATCATGATGACTCATAGTCCATTATGAGGAAGGAGAAAAATTATAACTTGGAAAAAGTTTTCAATCTTATTTGCTACACAGTTCACTTCGGACACATCTAAGAAAAGATTATCTGTGGACCTTCACTATCCGCAAAAGAAACTGTTTCTGTTCCTCATTTTTCGTAAGAACGTTGTTGTAATCTTTTATTAGTTTCACTTCTCTTTCTGCTGCATCGTTTTGTTACGTGAATGAATTATTTGACCATGAAATCTTATCACACTCAAGAAACCCTTTAGGTATTTTTAATCTCTCGATGAATATTTGTATTTATTTTCACAAAACGACTGATTTCTCTTTTCACAAGAATTTTTATCGTATTTTCTACTGAATCAAACCTCTTTGCTGTTTCACGGTTTCCCCTTACAGTTTTCATTCTTTCAACCATTTTTTTCATAATGCTAAGTACATATAAAAAACTGCATGTTCCTTCGCCAAGTACCAGAGACGGCGAGAAAATTTAGAGAGTGAATTCAGCATCTCTTTGTCTATAACTGTACAAACAGTTCAAAAGTTGCAGGTCTTGTAATGGTGAATGGGATGCTCAATTACATTTAAACCAAGCTTGCACATATAGTCGTATCAGAAAAATGCATACTCTCCGAAGGCCCGTTTCTATTTGCTTCGTTAAACAAAATTGTTAGCGAAAGAAAAATGTTTTTAAACAGTAGATTGCTTTTCCCTTCCACCCTGCATGGTGAGTTGTTTCAGGCAAACGAAAGACAACGCCTCGAGGAGGTATACCACCCAAGAATATGATGACCAGTCCTAAAAATTCCTTGTAGTCTTCCTGTGGTATCCTGTTTCTACAAGTTTGATACCAAAATTTAAAACTTCATTTCTTCCATCGGAAATATTGTTCCTTACAAAGTACGAACTACAAATTAAATCATAACTATATTCAAAGTGAAACTAAACAAGAATTAATGGAATATGTTTTTGATGGACGCCAAAACTTTGGGTCTAATTCAAAACCCCCACAGTCAAGAAATGTCAAAACGCCCACACGATCGGTCATAACTCCCGCAGAAATGGACAAATCTCCGAAACGCACGAACGATCAAAATCCCCACAGCCAAAACTCCAACACTCAAGAAATGTCAAAACGCCCACACAATCGGCCATAACTCCCACACAAATGGACAAAATAGCCACACATAGCAACAGTCATAATCCCCACATAAATGGACAAAACTCCCACACAAATGGTCAAATCTCCCACATGCAGAAATTGTTACAACTGCCACACAAATGGACAAAAACCCCACACAATCGGACAATTCCCCCTCACTCTGAAATGTTCGGGATTGCACGTCTTTGTTGCGGCTCTTTATGACGCCAACTTTAGTATTTCTTTCGTTAGAAAACAGTGCAAGAAGAATAGTTGCAACATCAGTTTAAATGGAATAAAAAATGTTATTAAAAATACAAGGGCAAGACATGCAACCAGGATCATTTCAGAGTGTGGAAGATTTGTCCGATTGTGTGGGTTTTTTGTCCATTTGTGTGGGGTTTTTGTCCATTTATATGGGGATTGTGACCGTTGCTATGTATGGGAGTTTTGTCCATTTGTGTGGGAGTTCTGACCGTTGGTGTTTATGACCGACTACCAGTGTGGGGGTTTTGGCTGTGGAAGTTATGACCGTTCGTGCATTTGGGAGATTTGTCCGTTTGTGTGGGAGTTATGACCAATTGTGTGGGCGTTTTGGCATTTCTTGAGTGTGGGGGTTATGGCTGTGGGAGTTTTGACCTGTTCCCAAAACTTTAGCTTAGGTTACATTAGCAAACGATTCAATTAGGTTACATTGAATGGCATTACCGTACTTCTTATCTTGAGTACCGTTCTGTATATTATGAATTTCTAAAGTTCTTTGGTTCATATTTTGAGAATTTCTGCCAGCTATGAAGTTATCAATTTCGAGAAAAATTAGATATACTGTTTGCCTGATTAAATGCTGTACGATTACCATTTCTGTTTCTTCTGGAATTGGGTTCGGTTCTATAACCGGAATAATTGAATCTATCATTACTTCTTACATTAGGACTACACTCTTCACGCACATTGATATTTTGGATTGGAATATGATTGGCTTGGTTTCGGTTATTACTAGTTTGGTTTCGAGCTAGTATTATTTTACACCATTGATTGATTTTCAAAATTTTGCACCATTATAATTAGATGATTGAAATTAATGCATTGTACAGAAATCAGTATTTGCTGCAACCTAAAAGATAACAATACCCGGATTGATGCTATAATTCGAGATGGCTTTTGGTATAGATTAATTAACTTCGACTCATTATATACGGAAATTACAAAATCAGTAAGATTCTTATCAATTCTTGGATCATAACGTCTGTTTCGAACCAAAGTGTAAGCAGTCGAACTTACATCATCATCATCAATTCCTGGAGGAAAGTTAGTGCAACTTATTTTCGACCACTCGTTCTGAGAAACGCTTAAATAGAGGAACGTCCTGTACAGCTGCAAACCAAACACAACACTTACCAAATACACATTTTAAAACTAATTCATAAATGTGGTGTCTACAAGGAAGGTATAGAAGATTTTTTTGGAGCTTCTGCTTTAGCAGAATGCAAGAACCGTTGACCTCGTCCTTTCTGTCTTTGAAACAAAAGAAACTCTCTATCTCTTTTGATTTCAATTATACCTATAGCATTAGTGTGTGCTATATCAAATAAATTAGGCAAGATATTTGAGAAGACTACTTCTTTCTGCCTTTGCACTTCACTCGACGTTTCATTGTTCTTCTGTAATGCTCACCATTTCTCATACAATATAATAAGTTTGTCAACACTGCGTTGGGCATCCTTTACCGAGATCTTTGCCTTTTGCCAAAATACCTCAGTTTCTTTAACAGCTAATCGTGCACTTTCCCTCACTGTCAGATTTACCGTTCTCAAGTTGTAGTAAAAGACACTCAACACTTGCTTGTTTGATGGTAATTTACTTCCCAAAATCTGTTCATTGGCACTACCAATTAAATAAATTCCTTTTCGACATATAATATGGTTGTATCCGCAGCTTGCATTTTTTCATTAAAACATACTAAAAAAAATTGAAATATTCAAATGTTAACCCTGACATTTGAACTAAAATAACATTTGGGGGGATTTAAACAAGTTTCATTCCCGAAATCATTTCATAGGTAATAATTCTTTCACGACTAAAGCTATCTTTACAATACTGCCAGATTTGTGTTTCTGGTAAAACGCTACCTCAAAACGATTTATCACATGACCCTCTTCCAATTTAAAAATTTTGATCTGAATCCAAGATGGCGGACTTCAAGATAGCCGCCATGCCAATACTATACAAAATTAGGTGTGTCTCTTTTTCTAGTCCCATTATCCAGGGAATTTTCACATTCCCTTAAAGGTTTCTAAATTACAAGAGTTTTATATTCCAGATTTTCCCCATGTGCTATGTATTGTAATCGGATTCAAAACTTTAGGTCGCTTGAGGCACCATTTAATATTATTCACTGGAGCTAACTTTTCTCCTGGCTTAATTTAGTCCCATATGGAACCATTTTAGGGGGCTCGTCCAAAGAAATTCGGAAATCAAAAATTAAGGACCACCCCACGTGCTACTAACTCTGCTATCGATTTCCTACTAAGCAGGGATAAAGCGAATCTGAAAGGGTAGGGGGACGGTTGGTAGCGTCACGCCGTCCTCCATCTTTGCCCATTGTAATTTCTTAGGAACTGGGGGGACGCCATACACATTTTTTTGGAGATGGCGTCCCCCCGCGTTCCCAAGCACTTTTACCCCTGCTGCTAAGTATTCATTCCTGTGAGGACTAACGAAAAAATATTATGTGGTACTACTACTACTACTACTACTACTACTACTACTACTACTACTACTACTACTACTACTACTAATAATAATAATAATAATAATAATAATAATAATAATAATAATAATAAAGGATCTGAATGATAAAGATATTTTTTTCAACTTTCTATCCTGTGGGCTTCCGTGAATCTGGATATATTGTTTTTATAAGGAATAAAGAAGCTTCAAACAACCTTCTGTATAATAAAAAAAAGTCTTATCAGTTGTTTTACGAAGGTGTCTGCTTTTTTTTAAACACAATGTTACAAGGCACAGAGCCACGCCTGCGGGCATTTTGCTTCGAAGGTAGCTTCAGTACTAAAAATCAAGACTTTCATTCTGTCGTTGGCACGTGTCGAATCAGCTTGTTTGCTGTGCGATGTTTTGCCTTCGGGCGATCGACTAGATAGATAGAAGAGTCAAGGAAGAAAGAAATGAAACGATATGCTTATTTCATGGCGATATTCTTGCTTCTTGGCATTAAGTGTTTGAAAACCAAAACTGTTCTGAATATCCATTTTGTTATTTCCATAATAAGAATAAAAGAAAATGTTAATTCTCATATATAGTAGGGGTAAAACTGAGGGGAAATGTCGGGGAACGTCGCCCCTTCACTTCCAGAAAATATATGTGGCATCCTTCCACTTTCTAAAAATTTACAATGGCAAAGATAGGTACGGGGAGCGGCGTGACTCATGCCTCCCCCTACCTTTTCAGATCCACTTTTACCCCTGGTATATAGAAAGAAATAAAGAAAAAAAATATATTTCACACAAATAACAAAATAAGATATTATACTTAACTTCGCCTTGACCTTGTGTGTTTCAAAATTGTTCAGAATGTTTTCCTAACTCCAATAGAAAAATGATGGAATAAAAAGAATTGTTAATTCCAACTAAAAAAGAAAAAAAATATAATTTCACTTATTAAACAAAAAGAACAAGATAAAATATTTCAGTCTGTCTTTGCAATTCCAAATGCTTAGAACTATTTTTTCCCTTCTGCTCGTGAATACTTCAAACTAATATTAGTCTTGAACAAAACAGTCTTCAATAAACATAAAAATCTTATAATTTTAAACCTAATAGTGTGTCCACGAACCATTATTATCTATCACCGTATTCATTCGAGGAGGCATGGAATCAATTTGTGACGAAGGAAGACAGGAATGGAAAAGGAAGGAGGTCAACTGGGACCTGTATGTTAGGTGCCATCCCGGCATTTGCCTGGTATGAATGAGGAAAACCGAAGAAAATCCTGACTCAGAATGGCTGGACTGAAAAAGCTGTTACACCTTTACGACCAACTGTTCCCATACACATAATGAATGAAACCTCTTATTTCTCAGCATTTTCAATCAACAGTCTTCTTGGAGCGTTTTACATGAGATCTGATTCTTGATTATTTAATGGAAGATGAAGATGTCTGGATCATTGTCCATCTGAAAATAAAATTTTTCGTTTGGTGTGGGCAGCATAATATTCAACTTCAAAGTCTTTCTTATTCCTGTCACCTAAGGGTCTCTTTCCTGCTACCTAAGGGTTTTGTTTTACTACTTACTTCAAAACTAAGGACGATTTTTTCTTAATCTCATAAAGAATTTGTGATCCAAACTTCCCCCTTAACAAAGAGAAATAATGAAACCTGTTAAGTTAAACGCGTGAAACAATATTGGTGAAAATTTCACGAGCAGCAATTACGCAATAGATGATTAGGATATTTAAAACACAACTTATACGACAGTAGAGATGCTACAACTATAAGATCTTTTGATTGCAATGCATGACGAGTAAACGACACGCTATAATACTGAAAACTGATACACATGCTATTTACTGATGTGTGTGTTATTGTGCGCACAAAGTAATGTTGCTGAGGAAAAGACACAAGACGACATCGTCCAATAGAAATCATTAAACCTTTTTGAAAACGAAATTGAATTTCCATGATACTTCACGAGACGAGAGAGACCCCCTTCGTGAACAACAGTAGCAAAAATCACGAAGTTTACGTCGTTGTTGATAATGGTACCGGTATGTATACGTTTCGAATATAAATAACCCTCACAACTATACTGATGTAATCGCAGTTTTCATTCTTGATATCTGAGCATTTGAGATTAAGAAATAAACGCTTATACCTTGTTCTGAGAGATAATATGTTTAACCCTGTAGCTGTAAGAGGTTCTAAAAACAAAGATAGTTAAAGAAAAATGTACTGTTTCTGGGTGTAACTGGGTAACATTTACTGTTGTCTGGGTTTAACAAACGGTTCTGCGGACTGAAAATATTTTAACAACCGGTTCTAGCGATCCGGCTGAATAGCACCACTGGACCGTGGGGAATTTCCTCGTAATAGTTAGAGTGCTTATTTTCGGCACGGGAGACCCGGCATCGATTCCTGGTGGAAGATTATGTGGTTCAGATTCCACGTTAAGATATAGGTCCACGTCTTCTACAGGGATGAATTCAGGGGGTAGCCCGCGGGGGAATCTCCCCCCCCGAAAAAAAAATCATTCCCCCCCGGAGAAACAAAAAATTTCAGTCACAAAATGTAGAAAGTACTTCACCCAATTATTTGCTTTTCTTTCCGTGCATGTGCAGGCGAAATCTGATCTCTCATATACATATAAATGACGCAGATCCATTCTATATAAATATTAAACAGGTAACATCTAAGATAGAATACCAAATAGTCAATAGAACTTGTATTTCTTAACACTATGACCGAGTTTGGCAGAACATGTAATTGTTAACTGTTGAAGAAAGGTTTGTATTTTAGTAGGTAGGAAGATCTTTCGATCATTCCATATGATCTTCGATGTCAGCAGACTTCAGTTCTTGAAAATGTACAGTTCTTGCATTATTTGAAATAGGACGCCTAAATCCCATTTCTCGCATCAGAAGTAATAGACGTAAATGTGTTTTACGATTGTTAAAGTAAACACACCTTTCTCTAATTGAAAATAAGTCAGTTAAAGGGTGAGATACAGAGGGCGTCATTTAGAGTGATCAGGGAGGAACAGTTATCCCTCCTGGGTTAGAGATTTATATAGAATTTATCAATATAATAATAGTATAGAAGTGAAATATTGCTATTGAAGGTGATGAAGATCATGCTCATTGCCGTGGCATTTGGAAGGGGCAAGCGGGACGATGGCCCCGGGCACTGAAGTAAGGGACGCAAAATACGAGAGGGGAAAAAGAAATAAATAAGGAAAGAAAAAAGAGGAATGTAACATATGTGCACATATATAAAATGAAAGGAAAAAATTAATAAAAAGTGCTGTAAATCAAGGAAAAGCAGGGTTTACTTTTTAAAAATTTTCTCACCTTTCGCGGCTGGTTTGTCGACCTCACTCATATATACGGGGGTGCCGTTGTATACTCTCGCCCAAGCGCTGATTTTCTACGACACGGCACTAATCCTACTGAAGATTTCGTAAACTAAACTATTGCAATGCAGAAACCAAGGTTAATATGCTTGATTTAGAATCAGAAGTGTGAGAAAGAATGATAACTCTTTGTTAAGATATTCCTATGTATGTTTGTTTTAGGACAAAATATATTTGAGTTAATTTAAATCTTTTTAAAAACTTCTACACTAGTAACAAACAGTAACTACTGAATATAGGAAATAATAACAAAAATAGCTACTGTAAATACCAGTTAAAGTTTAGTCTAAAATATTTTTGCCAGTCTTTAATGTTTTAGATAAAATTAAAAGATTGTTTTTTTTTTAAATTATAATCTCACATTGAATATTTATCAGCAATTAGTCTCAATATTAGGTAAGATGTGCATCTGAATGGAATTCTTAAATATACTGCTTTCTTGCAAAAATACAGAAAAACAACCATCCCCCCCCCCGAAGAGTTGACATTCCCCCCCGGGTGAAAATGTCTGAATTCAACACTGGTCTTCAAGTGCCTCGCTCTGAATAGAATAGTAAACTCCAAATCAATCCACCACCCAACCAATCGACGTCGGAACCGGGAGCACCTTTCCGTCACAATGAGAGTATGGTGGCTCAATGATAGAGCGCTCACTTTTGGTTTCAAGGTCATAGGCTCGATTCCAGCCTATACTATGTAAGTTTATGTTGAACAGCTTTGTGTCAATTTGTTTCTAAGAGTTCTTTATTGCCTTCCACTTCATTCCTCAGTTCCTTTCATTAATTATTTAGTTCACTTATCATCTGTTTCCTTTAGCCTCCAGGATATAATTGTGCGATGTTAAAATTCCCATTTCATTTCAAAGTATTAGACCAATAATGCAATCTTGAATTTCCGAAATCACTTTTCATTGTTCATATTTCAATTACCTGTGAGTAGATCATTAGTATTTAGTTATCTAAATTAATTATAATAGGTAATCTGGCACTTGTAAACTACTATGAATGAATTATTTGTTTTGTTTTCCTTCTCTGTCTAAAAGCACTAAACTTAGTATCGAAAAGAACATTGTTTTTCAGCAGATACTGGATTTGTTTTGGGATAGCTGCTTACAGACCTCACGTGAAAGCAGCAAGTCTCTCGGAGAAGTAAACTCACGTGAACAGGGTTGGGAATATTTTCCCCTCTTGCCCGCCTGACTTATTTCTTTCGTGACTGTACGTTGTAATCCCTTCCCCTCTTTTGCACACTGTGTGAAATTTAACTTGTATACTGTAGTGAGTTACAGAAATGATAATGCTATTTTTAATAAATGACATCAAATAAGATTGACGATTGTCACAATATATTCAAGATAACAAATATTCATTTAACAGTCGTCGTACGTAGTTGTCTGCACTGAAATTCCCATAATGTGCTTTCTTCTTTACTAATATGAGCTCCGAGCTTCGTGACTAAGTGGTTAGCATACGCGCCTTTGGCGTGAGAGACCCCGGCGAGAACTCAAGTGGTTCGGATTTCACGATTAATCAGTAAGTCCCGTCTCATATAGCCTCGCTGCTGAAAGGACGTTAAACTCAAAATCACATAAACTAATATGAGCTACTTGGCAATGGTACTGGGTTATTTCATAACTTCTTCGAGAAGATCTTTGTAGGAATGAAGAATCATCAAGTAGTTAATCTATGTTGAGACATGGTACTCCGAAGATAAGATTTCCTTCTTCATAGAATCGAAAATAATCTTTCTGGTGTCACTGAAGTCATAGGAACAATAAGGTAAAGCATTGTTAGCTTATTAAATTCCGAAAACAAATAATGAGTTATCTTTTTGGTTGAGATTTGAATCAGACAATCAGATCTTGAACACCTTCAATGACGTTCAAAGAATACTTTTGCTTCGGTGAAGCGAGGAGTGTCAGAAGAAATTGAAGAACATGAAACATTGGAACGACACATTCTTTAGGGACAATACCAAACAATAAACGAATACATAAAAACGTATTAGTTAATTTTCTGCGGAAAAACGGTTTTAGGGGCCAAAACCCCCATCCAAAATTTTGAGTGTTGAGGTCCGAAAGGCCAGAGGAAGTGAACCGAAGTGAATAAAATTGTGCACAGATATTGTAGACATAAAATGAGGTAACACGGCTGGATTTTGATATTTGCAATTGTAACAATGGAAATGGAACTTACTACTTGGCTTTTGAGATGCAGGCTGTGAGTTTTTAGAGTAGCTAACTACTGACAAAATTGGTTTATTACAAATATAACTTCTTTAGTCAGTAGAAAGGATGGCGAAGATCACGAATCAAAGCTAGTAACGATGTATTTCAGTGGGTCAGAGTTGGTCACAATGGTTCAGAGTTGTTTATAGTTGGTGGTGGGTCAGAGTGGGTTATGTTGGGTGAATGGCTTACGTTGGGTGGTGAGTCATTGTGGGTGACGGTCGGTCGTGGGTCACGATATGTGGTGGGCCAGTATGTTGTGGGTCAAGGTTTCATTGATCCACGCCATCTCTGGTTAACATTGTACTAAAGAGGAAAGGCTCCGAAGGTGCTTTCGGCGATTTTCTCAAATTTTGCACATATAGATAGTACCCCACCAGAAAGAAATAAATCTCGAAACGGTTCACAGTACCATCTCACAGAACTCAACATAGAGGGATTTGTTTGATTGGCTAAATGAAGACCTCAAAAATTTATTCTTCTACAAGCGAGATTTTCTTCATCCTTTCCGTAGCGAAGTCAGAAAAATACGCGGCTAGTAAACTTAAGGTTCAATGTTCGCGCCCAACTCGGGGTACTTGCTTTATTTTCTAGTGTTCTTACTAGGGATGGTCACAAAGTTCCGGTTCCGGCGGAATCGGTTCCGCGAGGAACCGCTTCTCGTAGATCCGTTTTTCAGAACTGATTCCAGACCTGGATCCGAAAACCCGTTTCCAGAACCAGATCTTCTAGAACCGGATCCGTTCAGACCCGGAACCGGTTCTGGCCATCCCTATTTTTTACACTCACCTGAATATAAACGAATCAGGTATATAGACGATTTAACATATTTTGGGGTAGTATTTTTGTGGTTTCGTCGAGTCTCTGCCGCTAGTGGTATAATTTTCAAAACAAAAGTGGGGCACCACGGATCATAGCTGCGGCATCACCAACTTTTGGCGAAAGGTCGTCAGTTGCGTATCGGTGGTCCACTGACGCTTACGGCATGGGGGCTTGTATCTGAAAACTAAGAGAACAAAGAAGCATGGTATCCATGAAGCCCGCCCTAAAAGTCTGAAACGATGAAACAGATGTCAAAACTGAAAAACACGTATTTTATAATTTCAAAGGTACCCCGTATCGAGGTAAAAGGATTGCGCCAAGGTCCCCAGGAGGGGCGCAACTCAAAATTTGAAGATGGCAAGGGGAATCAAGTAGTATATCATTTAAAAGTATTGCCAAAATTAAAAGAGATGGTAATAGATTCGAATCTTTATGCTAAACTTGTGCAAAATAGCGAGCGTTCAAGATGGTAATAAATCCTTCATTAAAAACTACGTGACCACCTCTAGAAATGTGAAACTGTGAAACTGATATCAGAAGAGGTAAACACTTGTCTTACCAATTCAAAAGTATAATGCACCAAGGTGAAAGAAGAAGTGCTCCATTGTGGGTTTATTACATTATTAATATTAAATTCTACGTTCCATGGTTGTGTCTTTAGTCTAAAGGACAAGGTGATTGTGAATTATGAAATTAATGGTAGAATACAGAAATGGAAGGAACGTTGGTGAATTATACTTTTTGTTCTACGTTGGTGCATTATACTTTGCAATGATAAGACAAGTGTTTACATCTTCTGATATCGGTTTAAAAGTTTCACATTTCTAGAGGTGGCCACGGAATTTTCAATGAATTCATTACCATGTTGAAGACTCGGTATTTTGCTCAAGTTTAGAATAGAGACTCGAGACTCTTAAAATATTCCTTCTTCTAGCAAAACTTTCAAATGATTTACTAAATTCCCCTTGCGATGTTCAAATTTTAAGTTGGACCCATCCTGGGACCATCCGGGGGGCCCTTTGGCATATGTTTTTACCTAGACACGGGGTACCTTTGAAAATACTAAATACGTGTTTTCCGATTTTCATATCTGTTTCACCGTATGAGATTTTTAGGGGTGCCAACGGACCATGCCGTAAGCGTCGGTGGATCACCGATGGAGAACTAACGATTTTTCGTCAAAAATTGACGGCCCCGCAGCGACGATCTGCGATTGCTCCACTTCAGTTTTGAAAATTATAACACCAGCGGCAGAGACCGACTGAACGCCAACGAACGACAAATCTACATCCCCAAAATACGTTAAATCTCCTATATGCGTGCTCTTATATTTATATTTATTCTATATTCCATCTCTTATATTTAGGTGAATCAGAAAAAACACTAAAACAAATACCCCGGGATGGGCGCGAACATTCAACGTTACGATTACTAGTCACGTGTAATTCTGACTTCCTCAGGGAAACGATGATAAAAAGCTTGCTTGCGGTAGGATAAATCATTACGGTCTTCGCCAAACAGACAAACCCCTATATCTCGAGTTCTAGGATGTGGTATCGTGAACTGTTTCAGATGTACTGCTTTCTGGTGGGGTACTATCTATGTGCAAAATTTGAGCATAATTCGGTGCCTCTTCTCTTGAGTACAATTTTAACGAGAGATGGTGTGGGTCAATTAAAATTTGATCCACGACTCGCAATGATCCACCATCATCCATCACCCAAATAACCCATTGACCCACTCTGACCCACCACCAACGATGAACCACTCTGAACCATTGTGACCAACTCCGACCCACCAAAACCCATCGTGATTAACTCTGAACCATGATCCATGTCCTCCTCTCCTTTCACTAAAGAGGCTACACTTGTAATGAAACAAGACTGTGAAATTATCGCTTATCGGAGTTTGAATTCCTACCGCCAATCGCTCAAGCATCGCTCTGTTACAACACCGGTGGATCTGACGTTTACGATATACATTGGTAAAATATTTCTTATCTTCCGAATTAAGATGAATTTAAATTTATCATATATAATTATTTCTTTGTTGGCTTACAGATACATTTCGGTAGAAAAAAGGATGAAATTTGAAAGTCTCAAATCAAGATCAAGTAGATCAACATAAAATATAAAACTAGTTTTCCATATAATTAAGCATGCCGTATTAATTTTAAAATGCACTTGTAATTAAGCTTGGAATGCAAATTTTATGGACATTTTTCTCATAACTTTATGGCTTGATTGCCTTATGCTCTGAACGCTCCATATATTAAAAACCAGCTTCAGCAATTATTATAACAGAAAGCAGTGGGTATAAAATGCGAAGAACTGTAGTTTTCATTTCTTAATTTGTTTCTCAACTAATATCAATCGTTTTCGATTATTTTTACAAACCAACCTACTACCAATTTTCCATATATAGAAAATGCCCCCCGCTCATAAAAGGAAATTTTAAAAAATGCCAGGACACGTTCTGTTTATTTTTAATAAAGAGTTATACTGAATTTCAGCTAACATGAACGGCTTGTGAGATACTCAATTTTTCGCAAAAATTCGGACCCCTACTCCCCCCTAAGGATATATATTATAATGAAAGTGATACGCGTATGATAACTTCCCAGTTGGGATTGGGGCCTGGTTACATACCAAACGTCATTTCATTTGACTGCAATTTGACCGTGATGATCACGCAGACATAGTACTTTCAATTTTTTATATAATAATTCATATATTACAGGTGATTCAAAAATATGTTTTTCCAGTAGTTAGCTCCTCTAAAAGCTCACAGAATGCATCTCAAAATCGACCACCTATTGCTATTGCCACTCTTACAATTACAAATATCAAAATCCAAGAGTACCTGAACATTTTCATTAGAAACAAGAAAAATGGAGATCTTGAAAGTAAAACGTAGACAAGCTCACCAATGTTCAGAAGATGCTGTCTACAATCTACTGAACAGAATGGGTCGGTGGGTCAGTGTGAGTCACAGTCAGTGGCGTTTTGCAGCAAGTCACGTCCTTTTGGCCCACGATCCACTGACCCACTCACAAATCTTGACCCATTTCACCCACTTACTAACCGACCCATTGACCCAGTCCATCTTTGATTTTAACATGTCTTATTTCATTTAAAAGATGAAACATACATCCACACAATTTTTTCATCGATTGCGAAGGTTGGCTTTATATAATAGTTGAAATGGTCATTTCTTCTCACGGTGAGAAATTGATACGATTAAAAAAAACATCTTGAAGTGGGTACAAACTACCTTCCAAAGTTATTAGAATCGCTTTCTCAACCCCGAAAACTATGAATTCCACATATATGTCAGTATTTTTTAGATTTTACTTTTAGCTCTCCCAGGCCATCATCCTGTGAAGATGGGAAGGAATTTGGTTGTAAACTCCATTGTGAGCATCACTATCCACGTCAACGACCGAGAAAATTATGGATGAAACACTAAGATCAGTCGTTTTACATTAATATTACATGTCACACCTCTTACTTCCAAAATTCCATACTACTACAATATTTTTTCTTAGATTGAAAGTAATATGTCCCAAAATTTGGTAAAGGTTGTCCCAGACATTCCGCAGTTAGGTTGGAATATTCATTTATACAGAAAGATTAAAATACTTAGAGCTGTGCGAGCAATGGATTCTATGCTGCCCCTGTAAATTCAAAATCCAGCTGACATGTTCGTTCAGAAGTTTTGCTATTGATCTCTGTTATAACGAAACTATGGACTCTACACTAATAACAGTCGTTTTGAATCATTGGATATGTTACTCCCTTCGACTCTCCTTATTAGATGTGCTAGGGAACCTTACACCTACTGAAAGATGAACTTAAAGGTAATCAGAATTGTTCCCAATGAACTTAGGGACCCCGAAAGATATGGATTCGACACTAACATTGGTCATTTTCAATTACTTCTACATGTCATTTTTCACACACTCCTTCAGGGTGCTAATGGGAGCATAACTTACATGACACCTGGATTGCAACTCTTTATCTAAGCGACCCCCGTAATTATGGATTTGACACTAATATCGGTCTTTTTAATAATTTTGATGTCAGCCCCTTTCATTCCTGGTAGGAGAGCAAACGGATGCTGCCACCACTAGGACTAAATTTGGTCTTAAATGGAATTAAAATTTCTACCAATTAATTTAGCTACCAGTGCTGCATTTAGAACCTCTGCGTACCTACTTTTGCTCTCGCCGCCCCCAATTACTACATATTTCTCCGACCCTTGATCCCTAACTTCAAAATAAAACAATTAGTGCTTAATTAGTGAATTCATCATAGTTAAATACCACTCACTAAATTCTACAGCTACAACTACGTAACAAAAAATAAATAGTGGGAAATACGTTCTGAATTATTTTTAGATTTCTTACGCTTTCATTGAACATATTAGAATAGTAAAAGAAGATTGTTTATGAAATAGTATATTTCCTCTTGATTTTTTAACTTTTTCATACGAAAAAATGAAAATATTATTTAATTTTTAAACATTTCGCTCTTCAAAGATGTTGCTTTCTAGGCACGAGCCTAGTTGGACTAATGGGAAAAGCGGCACAGTTAGCGGCGCTGAAAAATTAGGTTCGAATGTAATATCGGTTGATTTCGATATTTTTATGTCGCTACGTAACCACTCTGGGTGCTAATGGGAGCTTAATTGGACTTGGATTGAAAGTAGAACTATTTACCTAAGTGACCACGAACTATGGATTCGATACTAATATCGATTCTTTTCTAACATTTTTGGTATGTATCCCGACAGTACTCTTTTCCATATTGTAAGAAGTATATTTAAAATTGCTTTAGTCAGATCAGAATTATGTTGACGCACACACACATACATCCACATTTATATATATATATATATATATATATATATATATATATATATATATATATATATATATATATATATAAATTCCGAGTGAGCGAGCGAGCGAGAGAGAGAAAGAGTGAGAGAGAGCTGTCGAACCAGGGCATCACTGCTTCAACATTGCAAAAGCATATATCAGGTATTGAATTAAAAATCTGTGTAAAGACTCTCTGCTGTGGCATGCTTCATAAGGACAATTCCGGTCTGCTCACGTGACCTTTGGTGCTCATGAATTTCTTGCGAACGTTCCGACTTTGGATTCTCTGTTTTTACCATCTTTTTATGCTTCGGATAATTTTTTAAGAACATAAATGTCATGCTGTAATATGAATGTTGAGAAGTAACCTATATATGTCAAATAGCTGCAAACAAATACACTATATAACCTATTTTTTGCTATGGTATTATTTTCTTAATTTGTATTTTACATTCTCATATATAATACCGACCTACTGTGAACACTTATATCAGATGTTATATATTTACCATAATAATTACTATGTTCTGCAATGATTATGTTATATATATACAACTGATGTATTTTAATGTAATTATTTTATATGCATTGCAGAAAATAGAATTTCAAAAAAAGCAAGACCCAGATGTGAATCGAACTCATAACCTTACAATTTGGAATCCAACGGCTTGCCAATTTTTTTAAAATAGAAACTTCCTGAGTTTTTTTCTACTTTCACCACTTTTCAGGACTACTAGACTCGTCAGGGACACGAACACAGATACAGCGAGGACAGTTACGATTCCACCCTTGATCTTCAAACGGATTCGAACCCCCAATGGGTTTAACCTAACGATTGTCAGCCTAACGCCTCAGACCGCTCGGCTACAGCCACCGGCATCCACAGAGTCAACGCACGCACTCTTTGGAACGTGCTTCTAGCGATGTATTCGGCTCTCTACATAATTATGACATTCATATCAGAGTCCTGCAAACCCAGGCCCAAAGACGGCCCAGCCCGCTCGCCCCGGATGGACCTGTATTCTGTGCCAGGCTCCACCCGGCCTGGCCCAATGGAAAATGAGATATGTGTCGTCATAATATTGATGTCCTTCTGTCCTTCTTGAATGGGAAAATCGTTTGAAATGTTACCCAAGGTATACTTTCTATATTCCTATTCTATCTGTCTATTTGTTATCTGTACTTGCTGTGTCCAGCCATGTTTATTATACAATAATACAGCTCATGGACGTAAAAGTCTTATACTACACTCATTAGTGGGTTACGAGTAACAGAGAAGATATGTAAAACTGCTACACTGTATATAATACTAATACTACAACTGCTACTGCTAATACTACTATTACTATTACGATTACGAATGATAGTGCTAATTCCACTATGGCTGTCACTCCTACAAATATTACTACTACCAATACTACTACTTCTACTCATTACTATACCAATACGACAGCGAATACCACTACAGCTATTACTAGTAATACGAAAACAAAACAATGAAAATAAAATCTTCGAGTTTTACGTCTCACACTTATGCCGGCTAGGCTAAAGGAGACGGTGATGATGAGAAATAAATGAAATGGAGGCATAATAACGTAGGAGAAAACGGGAGAACGTCGAGAAAACCCTCCCACACGGTGTTTATCCACCACAAAGTTCACTTGGTACGAGATGGGATCGAACCAGGGACCCCATGCACCAGAGTGAACACTCAACCACTAATCCACCGTTCCAGGAACACCTAATAGACCCTGGCGTCTTGGTGATTTATCATTATATTTTGTTATATTTGTAGTATCAAACTATAAACAATACAGGAACATGTAACACCATTTGCTATTTGCCTTGCTAATTGAACATTACTAGAAATTGCACTGATCTTATGAACGGTTTAGGCCTCCGTGGGCTAATGGTAGCGTACCAAATTTATTTAGTAGGTCAAGTACTTGACTTCATCATACGTTCTTTAGGTAGCTACGGCTCAGGCCATATGGATGATGACGGGATGAATTGGTGGAATGAAAACAGTGGGAGGAAACGGGACCACCCCGAAAACTCCCACGTACACGGTGTTTATCCACCACAAAACTCACATAGCATGAGCAGGGATTGATCCGATGACCTCTAGCACCAGATGTGAGTGCTTTATTTACTGAGCCACCGTTGTCCCTCGTAGATCAAGGATCGCTTCACATTCTATGCAGACCGGCCATAATAACTAGCGTTTCTCTGTTTTTTCTCTCTACTTAGAAGGTAAATTCTGTACCACCAGACATGTCAACTCTGGCGAGAAATCGTAGCAGTTATAGTAGTATCTAGCTGTGGTCGTAGTACTAATAATAGAAGAAGTAATAGTAGTAGAAGTAGTAATATTAGTAATATTACAGTACTTTGCGGTCTTGAATAAAGAGTCAGTTTCCCAAACACATTACGATTAACATAAACTGGCAGTAAGACCGTACAATCACGGCAAAGGCAGGGGTAATGGAGGACATTTAAGAAAAAAATGACATTAATTTCTAATCCGAAATACATGCGCCCGGTTCGGCCCTATAGCATTTGTGTCCGGCCCGGTTCGGTCCGGAATGTGCCGGTCCGGTTAGGGCCCGGTCCCGTTTGATATTACTTGAAACGGGCAGGGCCGGATTGGGTCGGCCCGCAAACATTCTGGGCTGAACCGGGCACACCCGACCCGTGCAAAGCTCTGGTTCATATCCACTGTAAACGCTGTTTTTGTTCTATTTTGACTTTAATTTAGTACTCAGGCGAGAATTATGTTCTATGTCTTAATTTTCAGCATTCTTTCACATATGGAAAGATTTGTTTACGTATCTAAAGTTTTATTACGTATGGAGAGCTAAATTAAAAAAAAAGCATGTGCTGACATTAATACAGTTTCGAAATATTGTATCGAATATTGTTTCGAAATATTAAGTATTTCAATCAATGTTGCTTTTTTCATACAATTAGTAACAAGTCTTATTATATTTAAAAGAAGGAAAACACATCTGCAAAGTTATTCCCGATTGCAAAGGTTGGCTTCGAGGTGCGAACCTGGTTTACTTTTTCACGAACATACCCGAAGTTGGACTTAGAAAATTTTTGCCTCAAAACAGCAATAAAGAACGCCTTTGACCTTTGAGACAAGATGTACCTTTCGGGAGTCAACTTTCAAAATTTTGGGGTGGGTTATTTTGCCCCCCTAAAACCGTCTTTCCGCAGAAAATAAAAAAACGCATTCCTTTATTTTTTGCGTATTGTCCATACAAAATGTTCGTTCCAATTCTTCATGGCCTTTACACACATCTGACATACTGTTATTAGCACTTTTGATTTTTCGTCATCAAATGTTTGGAGGGGTCCCTGCCCCGCCCAATCGTCTCCCCCATTAAAATACGAAACCCATATCCTGATTTTACGTCTGCAATATCTGCGCACAATTTAATTCACTTCGGTGCATTCTTTCTCGTCTTTCGGCCGTCAACTTTCAAAATTTTGGGTGGGGCTCTCGACCCCTAAAACGTTTTCCCGCAGAACATAAAAAAACACGTATTCCTTTATTTTTTGCGTATTTTCCATACAAAAAGTTTCGTAGCAATTGTTTATGTCCTTTACATACATCTGACTTACTGTTACTATCATGTTTTATATTTCGTGATTAAAGGTTTAGAGGGGTGCGTGCCCCATCAAACCGTTTTTTCCAGGAAAATACGAAACCCGTATTCCCTCTATATCTACAATATCTGTGCAAAATTTCATTGACATCGATTCAGTTCTTCTTACCTTTCGGGCGTTAACTTTCAACATTTTGGGTGGGTTCTTTTGCCCCCTAAAACCGTTTTCCCGCAGAACATAAAAACCCGTATTCCTTTATTTTTTGCATATTGTCCATACAACAAGTTTCGTAGCAATTGTTCATGTTCTTTACATACATCTGACTTACCGTTACTAGCATGTTTGATATTTCATGATCAAAGGTTTAGAGGGGTCCGTTCCCCACCCAACCATTTTCTTCATTAAAATACGAAACCCGTATTCTCATTTTACGTCTACAATATCTGTGCAGAATTTCATTCACTTCGGTTCACTTCTTCTCGTCTTTCGGGCGTCAAGTTTCAAAATTTCGGTTGGGACTCTTGCCCCCTAAAACCGTTTTCCCGCAGAACATAAAAAACACTTATTCCTTTATTTTTTGCGTATTGTCCATACACAAAGTTACGTTGCAATTCTTCATGTCCTTTACATACATCTTACATACTGTTACTAGCACTTTTGATATTTCGTGATCAAAAGTTTGGAGAGGTCGGCGCCCCACGTTTTTCCCAGGAAAATACGAAACCCGTATTCCATCATTTTATCTGTACAATATCTGTGCACAATTAGTTCACTTCGGCTCACTTCTTGCCTTTCGGGCATCAACTTTCAAAATGTTGAGTGGGGGCTTTTACACCCTAAACTATTTTTACGCAGAAAATAAAAAATCAGTATTCGTATATTTTTGCATATTATCCATACACTAAGTTTCGTTACAATTCTTTATGTTCTTTACACACATCTGACATACTGTTACTAGAACTTTTGATATTTCGTGATCAAATGTTTGGAGGGGCCGGTGGCCCATCCAACCCTTTTCTCCAGGAAGATACGAAACCTGTATTCCATCATTTTAAGCCTACAAGAACTGTGCAATATTTCATTCACTTCGGTTCACTTCTTCTTACCTTTCGGGCGTCAAATGTCAAAATTTTTCGTGGGGACTTTTGACCTCTAAAACTGTTTTTCCGCAGAAAATAAAAATCCGTATTCCTTTATTTTTTGCGTGTTGTCCATATAAAAAGTTTCGTTACAATTCTTCATGTCCTTTACACAGTTCTGACATAGCGTTACTAGGACCTTTGATATCTCGTGATCAAAGGTTTGGACGGGTCCGTGCTCCACCCAACCGTATTTTTAAAGGAAAATAAGAAACCTGTATTCTCTCATTTTATGTCTATAATATCTGTGCAAAATTTCATTCACTTCGATTCACTTCTTTTTACCTTCCGGGCGTCAGACGTCAAATTTTTTCGTGGGGACTTTTGACCCCTAAAACTGTTTTTCCGCAGAAAATAAAAATCCGTATTCCTTTTTTTTTTGCGTGTTGTCCATAGAAAAAGTTTCCTTACAATTCTTCATGTCCTTTACACAGTTCTGACATAGTGTTACTAGGACTTTTGATATCTCGTGATCAAAGGTTTGGAGGGGTCCGTGCCCCACCCTACCGTTTTTTCTAGGAAAATACGAAGCCTGTATTCCCTCATTTTATGTCTGAAATATCTGTGCAAAATTTTATCTACTTCGGTTCAGTTGTTCTTGCCTTTCGGGAGTCAACTTTCAAAATTTTGGGTGGGGCTTTTATATTAAACATTTACTTTATGTAACTTTTGTTTTTTATGAAATTCTTTTTTGGGGGGAAGGAGAGAAATAATTTTTTCTGATATCTGTCTCTGCCATTCATCTTTTTTGAACTGCTTAAGTAAGATAATTTTGTAACTTTTGATGTCATATAACTCCGTCATGATAATAAAATTGTCATTCTTAACAATTTGTTTTATTTCCTTATTTGCAGTTTGCCACACTGATATATTTGTTACAAAATTGAGATTTGGTCCAACGCCTTTCGAATTCGGAACCAACCCAACTCCCGAGCGTTTTGGGTTGCCTGCTATTGCAGGAAAACGAGAATTGCAAGTGGTAATGCACTTTTGGAGTCGTGTATACAAATTTTTCTTCAAACTTTGCATTAAACTTATACAGATACGAGTTTCAATTAAATACCACATATTTTACACTACGCTATAAACAAAAGCAAATTATTATGTGGTACATACACAAATAAAATACATAATTGAAACTACCTCGAAAGGTACTTTTTTTTTTTTTTTTGTTTTTAAGATATGAATTGATAAATGGAAACAGGATTAATTTTAGACATTCTGTAAATTTTAAACTATTTCATTACATATATTTCTGAAATTATCAAAATGTTTCCAATTCTTATCAAAAGGAAGATTTCACTAACTTCGGTAACAACTAAGCACTTCGTTACTTCTGCTGATTAATTAGTAACATATTATAACTAATTAAGGAACGAAATGATGGTATATGAAAAGCAGCTAACAACAAATTGTAGTTCTACATTTCGCAAATAAAATTGTGACATGTGCCAAACATTTTATATGCATGTTAAACTTGAGGCTACTACTACAAATAAATCAATTAATGATATTCACTTTGAAATATTTGTACTTATACGAAGAGCTCAATTCGGAAAGAGCTCAAGTCAAGCAAATTAGTTTTTCAGAGACGATTTTTTTTGTGTGTTTCTATCATCCTATTTCTGTAAAAGAAAAGTAACATACATAAAACAAGATTGTAATTGCCTAATTTTCTTAAGATAACGGTGAAATTATCATATATAGCGAGTTTTATACGTATTTTTAGGCATGAGTCACAAAATAACTTCAGAGAATAGTGTTGACTAAGGACATTTTGGAAAACAATGCTCGTTACTTCTGCTTACAATTAATTTCATTAATTTAGTTTTGGTATGAGACCCTGTTCAATATAGGGAGATGCTGAAATGCAACTTAATAGAACAAATATCTCAAAATTCACAAAAATTGACTTAGGCTCTTTTGGAATCCACCCCTTCATATATATATATATATATATATATATATATATATATATTGAATATAAAACTTATATTTTACGTTGCTAAAAGCAGTTCAAATGTATATAACACAGTAAATGGCTAAATATCTTTCGGTATCTATAATTTGGTACACCAAACACTTGTAATTGGAAAGATTGTGGGTCTTAGTGAAAAGAAAGATAAAAATGAGGTACGAAATAATTTCCCATGAAGAGAACAACTTTACTAAGTAAAATAATTGAAAATTAAGTAGAAATGTTGTATCTTCATTCTGGCGCAACATTATTAGAAACATAAGATTTGATAGGGATTGCCACTTGACACAAATCTATAGTACTATAAATGTTTCACACGTCCCTTTCTCACTAAGACCGACGTTAATGATCTCCATCTGTTGTGATATTAGTCAAATCGTTTACATAGTATATGTTTTTATTTGGTGGAATATGTGTCATGTTTCGAGGGTGCTTAGTAAAACTGTAAACACATCTTTAGATTTATAATAATTTTTTCTCTTGACTGTTCCCTTTTTTTCCTGTAATTTGGGAAAGAACTCATCAATTTGAGAAGAGTGTGTAACGTGATACCGGAAAGTGAACAAAGAAGCATACAATATTATTGGTGTACATGCATGTAATATTCTTCAAATAATTTTAGTTTACCTTTTTTTTTTCTATTGATAGAGAGTTCCTGTAATGCAAATAATAATAACTTCCAATTTCGTAGTAATATATATTAGAAACTCTTCACGTAATTAAATACAATGATTGCTTTACAATTTACGGGAAGAGCTGGACATCTCTTTCTCTTCCTTGACTCCTGTGACCTCCTTCGCTTTGATGAAGCTGTAGAGGGTGGCAGGCTCAGGCTTGGCCCGGTTCAGTGGACAATCATCTATGGTATGGGCGTTATCTCCAGTTTCACCACAAAGCTTGCAAACATACCTGCGTAGTCTGGGACAGGTGGTTTCACCAAGTTCATTCTTCAGCATGTGACTCTTATAGATGATGGGTGGTTGACCTTTCTCCCGACAGAAACTACATTCCTCGGACACTTCTTCCTGTTCCTCCTCTTTGAGGACGCTTGGAGGATTAGGAGTTGCTGGTTGTGTTTGTGGATGTGGATTCAGAACGGGAATGTCCGCATCCCACGGAACTCTAGGTTCGTCCTCGTCCTCAGGAGTGTATGGCACTTCTACGCCATTCCTGTTGAAATCCTCCCAAATTAAATCTAAAGACAAAACAAAATACAAAAAATAATATTTTTAATAAACTAAAATAAAATATTAATGTAATTGAAATATTTAGCACAAAATGTATGAGTCTGAATTCAACATTATTCATATTAATGAAGACGGATCAAACTCGTGGCTACGGATATATATGTGTTACACCATTTTGCTTCTAGAAATCCCCACATTTTATTTATATTTTTACGTGCATTATATTATACTAGTAGAAGTATAAGTTTTTCGGCAGGAAAAAGCTAGTTTTAATGACTGTGAATACAAAACCTGATATTTGAACGGCTAATGTTTATATGGTTAATACGCGACTTTGGCGCGGGAGATCTGAGTTCGATTCCCGGTGGAAGCTCATGTGCCTCGAATTCACCCTCTTTTATAGTCTCTGTACTAAATGGGATGCTAAATTTCAAATCAATCAACCAAACAACGGAAATGTAAAGACTAACAGTTACTCCCTTCCCCCTCTGTAAAGAGCTGAAACAGGTATTCCTCTGTTCATAATTTACAATTAATATATCGAATTAACATCTCCACCTTGAGCAGATCGTTACAGCTGGAACTTTCTGAATAAGAAGTCGAAAATGTGTATATTGAACATATTAGAAATACCTAAAACACGTTTCAGTTTATTTTAATAAGGAGTTCATTTCCTGAATTTATATTCCCTAACTTCAGATATTCCTGAGATGTTCTATGTTTGGCAAAGAAAATCGAATTCGTCTTTTCTTACCTTCTTAGTATAGATATTTCGTAAGATGCATCCCGAAACTTGTTTATATATATGGTCCCATAGTTATGGAGCTATTGACCTTTAAAGTTCATTTTTTTTTAACGTTTTCGGCAGCCTATAGCTCCGAAAGTAAGCATTTGTGCATCCAAGTTGGTCTATACATTTTGTCTTATCTTGGTGTCAGAAATCACCTCTCAAATGTTGTCGGTGTTGTTTTGAAACACCCTATATATACATATATATATATATATATATATATATATATATATATATATATATATATATATATATATATATAATAGAGTTACCCTGTCTCTAAGGTCCCCTCACATAGGGTAACTCTTATTATTAAAGTTACAACAAAATGTAAGAAGGAAAACCATCTTCAAATATGATGTTTTCAATCTAAAGTGAAGGACTTTTTTTTTTTTTTTTTTTAATCGGACGAAGCGTTTGGGCTTGTACACTCTTTATGCGCCCAATGTTAAATGAAAATGCAACGTTCACATTTATCTGGACCCAAAACATAAGTGAATGAAGTTATTGTCTTTTATGCTTAAATGTCGATGGTCAGCCGCCATTTCAAACATGCCCCCATTTATCATACTCTTACAAAATTTATCCACCTGCCAATAGATGGCAACGTTGCATTTTCATTTAACATTGGGCACATAAAGAGTGTACAGAACAAACGGTTAGTCCAATTAAAAAAAAAGATCCTTCATTTTAGATTGAAAACACCATTTTTGGAGACAGTTTCCCCTCTTACATTTTGTTGTGACTTTGATAATAACAGAGTTACCCTATATGAGGGTACTTTTGAGACAGTATGTGTATAAACTTATTTTCTCTACAATAATTAATACTATATAGTAAAGTAAGTAAGGATGCAATTCCCAAAAATGGAAGAGATATTTCTTTACATAAAAAAAATACAATTATTATAGTGAGACTTAAAAAAAAAAAAACTCGAATAACTTCTCACTCACAAGTAAACCTTACGTTTGGGTGAATCGAGTTGCTGACTGAGACACATATGAGAAAGTAGTACTAAATGTGGTCAGTATTTCAGTGAAGTTGTAGGTGCGAAGCTCCAGGGGTTTAGGAGATACAGCTACCAGAACATCACATGGAAGTACAGAATAGTCTTCATACAGTTAGAGGTAAAAGCCCTGTAAGACCTCTTGTAACGACGAAAGGTGAATAACAAATATATGGGTATATATTAGGACTAGGGGGAAGTCATATAGTAAGGGTATATCTGACGGCGGCCATCTTGAAATCCGCCATTTTGAATTAAGGTTAAGTTTTTAAAATAGGAATAGGGTCATGTGATACATGATTAAAGGTGAAAATTTAATCAGAAGAGCAATGGTGACGTTACTTTTGATTTACGCGCAATTGGTAAAAAGTTACAGGGAAATTAAATATTGTTGCAGCATATGTATTAGTTCTTTACCCCACTGTGTAAATTTTGTGTTAATGATAATAATTAAATAAAAAGCAGGTGGATAAATATTAGGTCTATGGTAAGAGTTGTCTTGATGGCGGCCATGTTCAAATCCGCCATTTTGAATCAGACAATAGTTTTAAACAAAACGCAAAACATTGACACCTTATTAATAGCAAATTTTACCATAAATCCAACGGTATAACCATTTTTGCTTTATCATTAACTACCATTTGTTATCGCATAAACAAGTTGCTAATTTAAGGAAAAATTACCAAAGTGGAATTGAGTCATAATTGAACTTGCGTCTTTCTTCCAGAAAAGTCCTCAATTAGTACAATCAATATGTAGTTCAGAAAAGAGTGCATGACTTGCACAAATGCTCTGCTCACAGTGAGCACACCTGACAAAGGAAATCGAGTTACACTTGACATATTTGTCGTTAACAATTCCGTCACAGCAGTAGCAGTAATTATTATCATTAACACAAAATTTACAAGGTGGGGGTACAGGACTAATACATATGCTGCAACAATATTTAATTTCCCTGTAACTTCTTACCAATTGCGCGTAAATCAAAATTAACGTCACCATTGTTCTTCTTATTAACTTTGCGCCTTAAATGATGTATCACATTACCCTATTCCTATTTTAAAACCTTAACCTTAATTCAAAATGGCGGATTTCAAGATGGCCGCCGTCAGGTATACCCTTACTATATGACTTCCCCCTAGTCCTAATATGTACCCATATATTTGTTATTCACCTTTTGTCGTTACAAGAGGTCTTACAGGGCTTTTACCTCCAACTGTATGAAGACTATTCTGTATTTCCATGTGATGTTCTGGTAGCTGTATCTCCTAAACCCCTGGAGCTTCGCACCTACAACTTCACTGAAATACTGACCACATTTAGTACTACTTTCTCATATGTGTTTCAGTCAGCAACTCGATTCACCCAAACGTAAGGTTTACTTGTCAGAAACAGCAATAAACCATGCGCTAACAAATTTACATGCAATATGAAATCATTGATGACCTCTCAGAACCACACTTGCCAATTATTACAAATCGACCTGGATTATAATCATACAAACAATAACGTAAAAATAGAAACTAGAATACTAAACCAAATATATATAATATTCTTGATTTTCTGAGAAACGTAAATTGGAACGCCGTGTATGAAAAACATGGAATAGAAGACAAAGTTTGCTATTTCTTACTATGTTCAACAATCATTTCCAAAAACAAAGCGTAAACTAGAGGGAAAAGGGCATAGAAGTTAGATGCCACAGGAAATTAAAGAATAAAGTAAACTGAAGCGAAGATTACTAAAAGAAAAAATGTTTCACCTTATAGAAAAATCGAAATAAACAATTTTACTAAATTCTATAAAGCATTAATTAGAAACACTGAACAGACACATTACATCAATATCATTGCTCATTCTAGGAATAAAACCAAGTCTCTCTGGCAAGCTGTCAGAGATCACATATACATAAAAGATAGAAAAGTAAGTAATATTAAAAAGTTATTCATTTGTGATACAATAATAGATGAACCTACACAAATATGTGACGAATTTAATCGACATTTTAAGGAAAGAGCTGACAAGCTAGTAAAAATAAGAGAATCCGATACAGCCATTAAACTGTTAGCAAACGTGATACTGCGTTCTGTTTACAGCATATTTCTTACGTCAATATTAGAAAACGAGGCATTGCATCAAATTAGTCAATCGCAGGAAAGTAAGTCAACAAACGACGAAATACCGACAAAAATAATAAAACCATGTAAAGAGTTATTGACACCGCATATAACATGTTTATTTAATCAATGCTTAATAAATGGTGTATCTCTTGATGTTCTTAAAATAACTCAAGTAAGACCAACATACAAGAAGGGGCACTCCACATCCGTCGAAAATTACAGACCAATCTCGCTGCTACATGCTTTCAGTAAATATTTGAACATCTAATAAAGAGCAGACTATCGGATTTTCTCGTACGCCAGCATATTATAGCGAATGAGCAACACGGCTTTGTGCCCAACAAAGGCACCCAAACTCCTACCTATAGCTTAGCAGACCATATACTAAAAAGAATAAATGAGAAATTTACAATACTCAGTAATTTTTACGATCTGAGTAAGCCGTTTTATGTAATAAACCGTGAGATTCTTCTAGAAACTAGAACATTATGGCATACGTGGAAACTGTCTCAAGTTATTCAAATCTTATTTAGAAAATAGTAAGCAATCAGTCGAAATTATAAAAGATACAGGTGATACCCAAATAAAATATGGAGTGCCACAAGACTCGGTTCTAGGTTCACTCCTGTTTCTGCTATATATAAGGGATCTATCTAGCAATATAGATATCAAAATTATACTCTATGCTGACGATATTTAAATTATTATCAAAAGAAAAGATAAAAACGTTCTTGTTAACAATGTACACTCATGTCCAAAATTATTGTCGCATGTCTATAAATATGTTGTTTTAGGAATATAAATTGATAACGGTATTTCTTATAATGTTTCTATGTGTATAATCCGCAAAGACATGTATGTGGCAAATTTCTTGTCAAAAGAGCAGTAAATAAGAACAATAAAACGAAAATAAAACTTTATTCTCCATTTAGCAAGATTTTGGTTTATTCATTCTAATTTTCGTATTTATAATTCTTTCCCTATGAAATTTACCACAAATATACATTTCCCGATTATACACATAGTATCAGTATTAAGAGTACCATGAAAAATTTTTATCAAATTATATTCTTACAAGAAGACAGTTATAGATATGCGACAATCATTTTGGACATGAGTGTACATGACATAACAAAAAAACTTTGCTTTAGGTTTGATAATAATCAGATGGTCTTAAACAACACGAAAACACAATATATACTTTTCCACTCAGCACATGCTAAAAGTATCAATAAATCTAAAGAACACATCCATACAACTAGTCAACGCAACAAAATTTTTAGGGATTATAATCGATGAGCACTTCAGATGGAGTAGTCAAATTGTAGCAAACTATTGTATACATAAACTAAATTTGAGGCTATATGCTCTACAAGTGCTAAAGGGGTTAATATAAGTTTACTATGGGTCCATATACCCTATCATAAAGTATGGCATTCTAGTTTGGGGTAACGCAATTGAAGGCAAATCTATATATAATATTCGCCTTCCCTCCCACAATTTTTGCGAGGCTCAATTTCGATTTAAATGGCATCAGAAGTGTTACTGTTTATCTCAGCGACCTCAGAAACTATAGACTCGACACTAATATCGGTCATTTTCGATCATTTGTAAATGTCGTTCCCCTCCTTTAAGTTACACCGTCAAAGTGATATGGCAAAAATCATCTCATGTTTGACCTTAATCTAGGTTGAAAATTTGATCGAGATCGGCCCGGTGGTTCAAGAGTGAAGTCACAGTCACTTTCATTTTTTTTACATATATCTCCCCTTCCTCCTCCCCTACGTTGCACCGTCAAAGTTAAATGATGAAAATTATCCCAAGCCCGAACGTCATCTATGTTGAAAACTTGATCGAGATCGGTTGGGTGGTTCAAGAGGTATTAAGTTTTATTTATTTTTATATATTTGTCCCCCTCCCCCATCCCTAAGGTTTACCGTCAAAGTGATATGATAAAAACCACCCCAGGTCCGAACTTCATCCATATTGAAAATTTGATTAAGATCGATCCTGTGTTTAAAGCGTGATGAAGTCACAAAAACGGTCACTTTTATTTTTATTCTTTTTACATATATCTCCCCCTCCCCCTCCCTTAGATTCCACCGTAAAAGTGAAATAACGAAAAGATCCCAGGCCCGAACCTTATCTATGTTGAACGTTTGATCGAGATCGGTCGAGTGGTTCAAGTGTCAAGTTTTATTTATTATCATATATTTCCCCTCCCCTAAGACCTACTGTCAAAATGAAATGATAAAAAGATAACTTCCTAGATTTGAACTTCATATATGTTGAAAATTTGATTGGGATCGATCGGGTGGTTCAAAAGTAATTAATTCACGAACATAGTCACTTTTATTTTTATATTTATTGATTTTTGTATATCTCCCCATCCATCCCCTTTCCTACGTTGCTCCGTCAAAGTGAAACGAAAAAAATCATCCCAATCCCGAACCTCATCTACGTTGAAAATTTGATCGAGATCGGTCGAGCGATTCAAGAGATTAAGAGTCACAAACTTAGTTACTTTCAATTTTATAATATAGATGACTTATTACTAAAATACCGTCAATTAAGTTAGTGTAACAAGGCACAAAGATCTGCTGTCCCAATGGACAGTGTACACTATTATGGTGATATTGATATATAAATGCAGTCTATTAACTACAATTGCATTGTGTGCAGGTTATAACATAATCTTATATTAATAATGCTATTCATAATTATTAGCAGTTTGCATGATATATTGGCACTTCGTATCACTTCATGTTATAGCAAGCTTCCAGAGACTAGATTATAAGTCTGTAGATTACGTTTCTAAAGAACTTTGCAAATTGTAAGATTATAAAATACTGTAAATTGACCAATTTGTAAATTAATAAAATAGACATTTTATGTACAAACGTATTTAGGTATATATTAGGTCCATAAATTACCATATAGCATACATTCAAACTAAAAAAAAACGACATTTTATCGCTGAAAACGAAAACTAGACATACAGTATAAAGGGCCACATTACCTTAATAGCTTAGGGCGCCACCAAACCTAAATCCGGCACTGCTTCCGGTTCAATACTGATTTCCTTAGAGCAAAAGCTAAGATATGTCGAGATGCGACCTCTAGCAATTGATCCACCTTCCCAGGAATAGGTTCCTCCTTCTCCATTAACCCTCTACTCAACCAAAAGTTTGGGATGATTGCAGTCAACTGACCGAATTTCGTCCCACATGATCAACATTTACCACATTTGATTATTATTATTATTATTATTATTATTATTATTATTATTATTATTATTATTATTATTATTATTATTATTATTATTAGCTTTCGATACAACAAGGGAGAATTTCTTCAACACAAACAATAACCTATATCTTTCCGAATGGTCCGAAACTATAGAAGAACTACAGAGTGGCACATAAAAATGTCATATCATTTGTTTCGTTCATTACGCATGTATTTATCATCAAATTATTACAAAATTCGTGCAGAATTAATTGTACGAGCATAGAAAATGTGTTCAATGTGATCACCATTTTGTTTCACAATCTCTTGCAAGGAAACTTTTATGTTTGTCGCAACCTTCCTGCACAAGTCTTCCGAAATTAGACGGCAGAACTGCATGATGAGAGCCCTAAGTTGAGCTACACTCGCAGGCTTCATTGCGAAGACATTATCTTTCAAGTAACCCCACAAGAAGCAATCACATGAATTGATGTCAGGGCTATGCGGGGCCATTGTCTCCCACCTCTGTGACGCTCAGGAAACCAATGTGACATTATCTGCCCATCAAACATGTCATACAGGTAATCAAGAACATTTGCAGTGTGTGGGCGATCTCCGTCTTGCATGAAGCATTGAATTTGTAATGAGAGACCTGTTGCCAAGAGTTCTGGAATAAATCTGTTTTCCAACATGTTCTTATATCGATCTTTGTTTACCATCTCAGTAAAGAAAAATGGTTCGATGCGATGAAATTGCTGCCCATATACTGACCTTTTCTCCACAATTTTCCCTTTTGTGCAGAATGTGAGGAGGTTCACTCGTCCAGAAACGAACATTTTGCTTATTCACTACACCATTTAAATGAAAATATACTTCGTCAGTAAACCACGTGTTGTAAATAATGTGATCCTCTTGCACTAACCATGGAGCGAACTGATGTTTTCGTTGCTTGTCCTCTGCTGTTACTTTATGCATAACTGTTATCTTGTAAGAGAACATGTGAAGATCAGAATGGAGAATCCTTTCTATGGACCAACGAGATATTAGTAACTCAGCAACCGTTCTCCTTGTTGATTTGTTAGGACTTCGTGTCAAAGCAACGTGAAGTGCTTCAATGTTTTCAGGGATGCGGACACTTGGTTTGAGCCCTCGATTTTTCACCACTGAGGTCAGTTGTTTCACTTTGACGATATAATCTCTTAATAGTGCCTATTTTGTACGAAAGTGTACATGAAAACATCTTTGTGTCGGTACAAAACTCCTCGTTTCTGTAAAAAAAAGTTCAACTTCTGTTCAACGTTCAATCTACTCTTATGTGCCATATTGAAAACTGCTCTTTGGCGCCAACTAAATATTGATACTAACTGCTCGTTACATCTACCGGATTTTCCACAAACCGAAGTATACGAATACAAGTTTTCAACCTTCCATCTACCTAGGTATAATATTATATGTGTAATGAAAAAATGGTATGACATTTCGCGTGCCACTCTGTACTATGAAAGCGTCATGAACGCAAAAAAAAAAAAAAAAAAACCCTCTGAATGTGCACTACAATACATAGTGGAGAGTACATCGCTTTGTGCTACTGTGAAAGCTACAGGAATTCTTTCCAGTACGTTGCAAGAGAAATTACAATAAAAAATCATCATCATCATCATAGGTATTCTACCCTTATTGGCAGGTCACTGGCAGCAGCTGAGAAGCTTCCATGCTCTACGGTCCTCCGCTAACCTCTTCGTCTTCACGTATGATCTTTCTGTTTTTACATCATCCATTAATTGTAGTCTCCTTCGCCCCTCCCTCTCTTTCCCGCCACCATACCCTCTAGAACATCCCTCATGATACAATTTCTTCTTAGGCAATGTCCCAACCAGTTTCTTTTCCACTTCTTAACAATATCTAAAAGTGTTCTTTTCTCCCCCACCATTTCTAACACCCACTCATTCTTATTCCGCTTGACCCAAATAATTCTTTCCATCCTTCTCCACACCCACATTTCGAATGCTTCAAGTCGTTTTTCATCACTTTTACGTAATGTCCACGTTTCCGTCTCATACAGTACAACACTCCACACGAAGCATTTTATGAGTCTTTTTCTCAATTCTTTATTCAAGGTCCCACAAAACAGACTTTTCTTCCTCCTAAAGGCTTCTTTCGCCATTCCTATCCTTGCTTTTATTTCACGTTCGCACTTCATGTCACCACTAAGAATGCTACCCAGATATCGAAAACTACTCACTTGTTTTATTTTCTCCCCTCCCTCTTTTATATTTGACACAGACCTCTTCGTTCCAATCACCATGGCTTTTGTCTTTCTAACATTTATTTTCATCCCATATTCTTCAAAGCCCTTTCTCATTTTTTCTAACATTTTATTGATTTTCTTTTCAGATTCTGCAACAAGCGCCATATCGTCAGCAGATTTTATGCATCTAATCATTCTACCTCCTACCGAAATGCCGTCATATAGGCTCTTTTTTACTATTTCTTCTAGATACATATAAAATAGTTTTGGCGAGAGGCAGCATCCTTGTCGAACTGCCCTTCCAATTCCACTCTCTTCCGTCAGTTCTTCCCCTATACTAACACTTACTTGTTGGTTCATGTATAAGCTTTTTATGAGTCTTCTATCTTTCCATTCCAACCCTATCTTCGTTAGAACTCCCAACAATTCCCAATTCACGCGGTCAAAAGCCTTTTCTAAATCAATAAATAGAATATACACCTCTTTTCCTTTTTCTATAAATCTTTCACCGATCGCCCGTAATTATCCAATTGCATCTCTTGTGTTCTTGCCTCTTCTGAACCCGAACTACTGCTCCTCAACTTCTTCATTTGTTCTTCCATACGACCTTGTGTTCAGTATTCGGAGGAGAATTTTAGCTGCATGAGATATGAGACTAATAGTTCTATAATCCTTACATCTCTTTGGGTTCGATTTCTTAGCCATCGGTATCATAATCGTCTTCAGAAAGTATTTTGGCCATTCTCGTGTTTCATATATTTCATTGCATAGTCGGAACAATTCTTACTTTCCCTTGTCTTCTATATTTTTAATGAATTCGATTGGTATGTTATCTATTCCGGTTGCCTTTTTATTCCTTATCTCTGATATAGCCTTTTCAAACTCATCCCGAAGAATACTAAATACTTTATCATTCTCGCCTACTTCATTTTCTACTTCAACATTTAGGCTACACGGTATATCCCTACTACCATATAAGTCTTCAATGTATTCTTTCCACCTTGCTAAGACTTCATTTCTCTCGCTGACTACCTTCCCATTCTTATATTCTACTGCCATAGTAATACCCCCTTGTTTCCTCCGAAATTGCATAGATTTTACCTCCTTGTACATTTCCTGATCTTTCCCAAGACACAATAAATAATAATAATAATAATAATAATATTATTATTATTATTGAAAGAAAACGTAAAAAAAAAAAGTAGTAGTAGTAAACGAAGATAAAAAAGCTAATGTAATAGTTGAAGAGGAGTCGCTAAAATTAATTCTCTTTAACGAGGACGATTACGAAAGATCACTTACTGATTGAAATCCAGATTATTTTCCAATAGAGTAACTTCCAATAAACCTTTTGTTATTGTTAATTATTCCATATCGGACTCCCGAAGAAAACTCATCGAAACAACTTATTGACCGTGCCAATAGCGACTACTCTCAATCATGACTCCGTTTTCTTTCATTTAGAAATAGGAAAGAAAGAGAAGAAAGTAGAAGGGTAAAAGAAGGAGGTAGGTAAAGAAGAAAGAAAAGAGATAGGGTATTTTAATGAGAAACAGATTACTGGATAATTCCGGAAATATAGTAAAAGGTCGGGAAAGTCGTTGAAAGATGAATCATTCTAAATGTTATTAACAACTAATCAATTTTGGAATGCTTCGGAATAGACACATGTTCCCTCATACTACCCAGACCTAGCTCCAGGCACCACGATCATGGGGTTGCCCAGACCTAGACCTGGAAATGAGAAAAGTGAAATTTAATTCTTTGTAAAGTTATTCCAACCGGTGATTGATAACTATCCAGCATCTGAACTCTGTCCTCTAGGATCGACCACACATATGAATTAGCCGAGGAAAAAAAAAATCACACTTATCAACTCAATATAAATTTATGTATCGCATCAATAAAAGTCTCAACTTCCTGGAAGAAAGATGTCGTATTTAGGCTTATCCTGCTATTTTTGCTTCACTCCTCGAGCCGATTTAAACCATTAGTGACGGTCCTTCATGACCTAGGTTATTTACCTTAACACATATATTAAAACATGACACATATATTACAGATGTTAATATGACAAATGATATCACTAAAATTACTTATATTAAATCTATCATGCATTCACACGCTCACTCACTCAGGACAGTGTATATATGTTTAAAGGAAACCAACTAACTACAAAGGTACAAATAGTTTATTACATTCATAGTGAAAAAAAAAGGACAAAACAAATAATTATGAAGAAAATATTAAACGCACAAGTTCTTGGTTATATATTAATAGAGTACATAGTGTTATATTTTAGTAATTTTTTATATATTCAATCATATTGACAAATGAAAAAGAAAGAAAAAAATAATTACACGTATCATATCTTAGGCATGCTAAAGCAAAATGATGATTTGCGACATACGCAAAAGAAAAAAAAACTTATTTCACTTAAAAAAAAAAATTGGACAAAGAGGAAAGAAAAAAAAAACCTTTTGGTGTATTAGAACTTATATGAGTCTCTACCTCACGTCGAGATATTAAAATATTAATAATTTCGAGCGTCCAAATCACAACTCACGCACTAGTCGTAGTGTCCAAAACGTTTCGCTCCATTTAACTTAATTTGTGGTCATTTATATATATCTCTATATGTATATATATATATCTATTGGTTTACAAAACCATTCGTCGTCTATATTTGGTTTGTAACTGGTAACAGTTTATATCTGCAATCGCACACTGCTACGTCTATACCCATCTAGGGATTTCGAGAAAATAGCTTTCACTAGAGGAAGTTTCTCCTCTTAGACGGTCTATTTCCAAATTTATTAATCGAATAATTTCAAGTTATTTATCCAACACTGGGACACTTCACGAGACCTTTCATTAGGATCACTTTCGTATATGTTTATATATGGTTCGGATTAAAAAAAATGATCTTCCACAGGTGTACGGAGTATGATGGTTCAAATTGAGGATAAAAAAAAACTGGTCAAGTCACAGGATACACATGTAGGTGAGAAGGATTCAAGGAGCACTTTCCACAATGGTTTTAGGTTAATTGTCCAGGGATAATATTTGTTATGATGGGGGTTACGTTTAGACCTGCCGATATTTTTTCAATGCATGCCATTATATAATTACAGAGGTTATCACTTACATTGATTCAGAAGAAAAGGAAAATTACTTAAGTGCACGGCGGTATTCTTAACAAAATCTACGTTCTTAAATTCGTCGGAAGACTTCTGGTAAACTATAGCAACCAATACACGTCTAGGGGGACAGACACGAGCGCTCTTACATATATTCATAATACATTTAATATCATACTTTTACTTTAACATCATATTCACATACTAATTACACATACATTTCGAAGTATTGATTTCTCTCTCTCTATATATATATATTTATAATAAATGCGCACACATTTAAATTAATCATCCCCAACAATAAAATTTTACAAGGTTGCAACATTGTCCAAGAAAACAAATGACTTCCAACATTACATTTGGAAACAAATTAAATTTTATCTGATACCGCGCGTCTATAAATTTTTAACTTTTATATAATCAATTCGTGTTTAAATCATGAAGGAAAAGAAAAAAAAAACTTTGTGAGGCAGGCACGTAACACAGAGCATTTCTAGATATAACTAGGTAAATCAAAATACAATTTCTGGGCCCATGTTAACTACAAAGTAATTGAAAACCAAAACAGAAAGGAAAGTGACCAACGGATTAAAAAAAAACTTAAGAGGAACGACGGTGAAAGAACGTAATCGAAGTGTCGTCAAATACTAAGTCTTTGTTCATTTCAGCGATAGGTCAAAATGTGATGGAGGACCCAATCATTATCTACTCCATTCATGAATCGTGTCTTGCAACGTCTCAGCTGGTAATTTCAGATCAGAGTTGTACGTTAAATAAATCGTAAGTAACAAGTTCAAAATCTTGGGGGGGGGGGGAAGGTTGAAAAAATAAAAAAAACTTGAAGAAATGAAGACAGAGAGAGAGATAGAGAAGAAGGAAGACGAAGAATAGGGGCGCCAAAGACTTAAGTGAGAAATAACTAACGCTACAAAGTTAGAAGTCGAATTTCGCTCTCAACAAAATCCATAGCCAAAATATTCTTAACATGCCAAAAAGGGTGGTCTACTCAAATACGTAGACTCAAGGGGCGCCCTGCTGCCAAGGATGCAAGTTCTGTGTCCATCAGATCCCAATCCCACAAGAGTTGGCTTGTAAGATTGAAATCCGATCCCCGTATCCGGCCCAGACCAGCAGGATAAAAGGAGAGGGGGAAAGGGACCAGGTAACTGCGTCCCCAATTTTGAAATCTCTAAGTAAAAAAAAAATATTCGACCCCTTAGAAAACTAAGAAGGTTCGAGGACAGTAATGAAACTAGAATAGAAGTATTAGCTAAGATATCCCTAACTAATGATTTGCCGAAATAAAAAAAAAATTAAATAAACTGAATTTTGGATCGGTGATTTCTATTCCAAACCTCACCGATAGCTACCCCGCGCAGACACGCCACAGTCTGGGATGTCGTTAATTTCCCTCGTCTAATTAAACTAAGAAAAGAAATGAAAATACTTAAAGGGACTAGGGGTCGACATCCGGGTACGCGAAAATAAATTTCAATAACTAATTGTTTTGATACTGTACCCAGTCAGAGCTGTCGCCTCCATGAACATTGTAAGCTAGCCTGAGTAGGTAACGTGAAGAAAAAAAAATCTCACGGAGCAGGATATTCTATTTTAAAAAACCGACCAGAAAATATAATTCACTACAGCCCTGTTGTATAACTACTACTGTCTTTTCATAATTTATTATTCAATATGTCTAGTCTGCGATTATATGATGCTACCCCTTCTATCAGATGGTATTACTATGGTTGATTATTACTATAACACATTAAACTACAAAGTATTACCGTAGTCCGATTATATATCGCCCTCCGGTCCGCGTGATATTATGGTGCAGGGGTCAGAACCTGAGATGTTTGTAGTTACACGTATCTATTCAATATCTATATATCAACACGCGGCGAAGTATTCACTGGGCTACTATATATTTAACTATATGGGTGTCCTATATTCTATATTCATTTACTACAATATTCATATACTTATTAATATTCATATTCACATTAATATTCATTTGCCACGACGCTATATTCTACAAACACCCTGTTTCCTCTATCTACGCCCAGCCTATTTACACATTTCATCATAATACTTTAAAATCTATAATCACTACAAACATTTTCCCATTCCGATCACCGCACGACAACCTCACTCGAACCCAAGACTCTTTTACCACACACACAATACTATGTAATACTTGGTAGCTTTATTAAGAACGAAAGAAAAAAAAATCCTATGTATGTTCACTGAAAATAGAATTATCTGCGATAATGTCTAATGTTTATAAAATTCTGCATCAACAATGAAATTCTACAGCCACGAAGAAAAATGGACATTTAATATATTTTCAAAGCGAAGAACTAGCATCATATCGCCCGACTTCTGTTAAAAATTTACGTATTGTTTATTTATTTAAATATTTAGATTTCTAGACTATGCAGAATGTTGAAACTTTCAGAATATATTAATTTTAGGTCACTTGACCTAACTGTACATTCATATGGGCTGTGAATTATACCTTCTAGGTTTTATTTCGGAAAGAAAGGTCAATTTCATGAAAACTAAATCACTAAGCACCTCGACGGAAGAATGGCGGTTAGTACTGACTTTTGACACTAGGGCTAGCGACGATATAATGAACCCTTGAACAACTGAATGTGACCTTGTACACGGAATTATTATACTATATTACGTTCACTTAATGACGGAGTAATAAAAATTTATCGCATAGTAAATACTACACTGTCCAACACACTCTTTCATCACTTAATTATCACTATCACTGATACTACATTACAAATATACACATACTACTCGAACTACAAGACACATCATGCCACATTCATACTACACACTACATTAATACATGTTATACTAATAAATATACACAGAAATCATTCAGATTTTACCATGTTAAATCGGCTCTATGAAAGGTAACGAAAGGAAAGAAATGAACAGGGCCAACTGGCCCTTATATTTACTAAATCACATTCTTGAAATCAACCTGTTTAATCGATGCCCTGAGGGGACATATCGGAGTATTAGCTAACAATAGGACCCCTGCCCTGAAGGGGCAGGAACCCGGAACAAACTGAATGTTCAACTCATCCCGCTGGAAGCCGTACTCCCAATTTGGGAGTCAGATAGGAGCCCTTACTGAAATTTACACGTGCATTGTGATTACTGGACTGACTACCACAAAATTAAATACCGCCATGTATGTAATTAAAAAAAAAATCACTCACTAACTACATAAACAAATCTATAATGGACAGGTCTTGTAACCCTCAATTAGTAGGAAAATTGGGAGGTAGAAATATGATGGGAAACACTGATCTTCTGAACCGGTTTTGGGAAAAGAAAGACGGAAATCACACTACTGTTGAATCCTGTCCATAGCGATCCGCAGATGAAAACATGGCGTCACTGTTGCACTTACTATTTCAGCTTTTTTTTAGTCCAGTTTTGACTATGAAATTTAATAGTTTTTTTTGGCTCCTAGAGACTTCCAACGATTTTAGGTTAAAAAACTCCCAAATATTACCTTGTTTGCAGTTTTCTCACTCCGTTGCGACCTTTTAAGCTCGACGATCGAAATCTGGCTGTTGTCAGCAAGATTTTCCGGCTTGGAATGGAATAATTGCGCCCTAATATCATAGCGTGGGTTTATCATCCAATCAAAACTAAGCATTTTGGCGGTGGGGCTTTGAAACGAATAAAATTTGGTAAAATCTGGATTAAACTAGATTTTAGAAGGACCTAGGTATCTAAAAGAGAGGTGAAGGGTGGTCCTGAAAATTCTGTCGAATTTTAGATTGGTTATTTGATCTGGAAAGTTCCGTCCAATAGTGGATCTATATTTTCGGATAGCACTGACACCGTAAGAATTGTAATAATCCATTTACATATACATATGCAAGACTTATAACTAATTTAAAATATAAATAAAGATATTGATTCCCAAAACTATCATTCCCAATGAATTTTTTACAGTTTTTCCATGTTAATTTGAAATAGAATAACAAATAAAATTACGAATTATATGAACAGCCAGAAATTTTTTGTTAAACGTCAAGTACAGTCGGTGCAAAAAATTTCGGGCACCCTCCTATTAAAAACATAATTTCATTAGACTGTAATGGCATATTACATTATTATTATTAATAATAATAATAATAAAAACGAATGCTCCACAACCTTTACCGAATAGGGGGAAGTATTTGCTTGCAGATCAGTATTTTTCTGAAAATTTGATGAATGCAATGCTGTCCATTTGCCGTTGCAAAGTTCAGATTCTCTGCTACAGAAAAATAACGTCTCAGATCCCCAATCTACCATCTCTTCAGTTGTTGATGTGCCTTTTGTCAATGTTTCGCCGTCGCCTTCTTTACCATCAAATACTGGAACTTCCAAGAAGTATGAAAGAATAAACATAAGAAAGGAACACTAAGATTTTGATAATACATCTACTAAAGAAGTTTTGAAATCTTAGGAAGGGAAGAAGAAAACCGCAGTGACCGACAAGAGAAGAAAAAATTCTAAAGATATTCGTCTGTCGAAAAAAAGGTAAAAGTTATTGTACGAGTTTAGAAGAAAAGTTTGATGAACTTATGAACAAGGAAACAGATCTTCTATATACTCTTAGTACGTTAGAAGAAAACAATCTTGCTTGCCCTCCTGCAAACGCGAACTGTATAATTTGTAGAAAATTTGATAAGAATGATGATTTGTAGCATCGCTGTAGAGAGTGTGGTTGTTGGGTTCATGATGATTGCAATGGATGTGATTCTCCTACATTTGTAATTGGTATTTTGAAAAGTAGCCAATAAGACTGAGAAGGAAGAGAGAGATAAGCTTAGGCGAAACTTATGAGCTTTTAAAAGAAACCTTTTAAATATAAAAGTGTAGAAACCATAAGCTGGCTAACACGTGTCTACGTTAGTCTGTTGGATTTCATTACACAGTATTACAACTACTGTATATTTTATGTTTGAAATAAAGAAAATAGCTATATGAGAATAAAAATACATAAATTTTATTATTTTAGGCTAGTAAAATATTGATAATTATTTAACAAACGTATTCTTACATGTGCTAACAATGTACGGTTTTCTGCAATTATTTGTTAAGTCGAAAAAGAAAAACAAGTAGATTACTATACCTATCAGAAAGATTTTGTTTTATGTTCATATTTGGGGAGAAAATTAAAATTTCCCTTAGATAACCACCATTTCACCCATGTTTTAAAACGGATAGGAGAGAAGAAAACGCTTCTAGCCAGCAGTCTTCGTGGGAAGGCCAATTGACTTAGACACATCTTGCGAAGAAATTGTCTTCTTCATACCGCCATAGAAGGAAAGATGGGGAAAAAAGCGAGGAATAGGAAGAAGAAAAACATAATTGATCGATGATTTGAAACAGAAAAGAAAAGAAAATATTGGGAGGTAAAAGAGGAAGTTAAAATTCGATTAACGTGGAAGAAATATTTCCAGGACTAAGCCTAAATAATAATAATAATAATAATAATAATAATAATAATAATAATAATAATAATAATAATAATAATAATAATAATAATAAACTCATTAATCCAAGCACCTGCCAAAAGGCAGAATACTTAATTATTATTATTACTATTATTATATTCATAACTGCAAAAGTAACATAATCCATGGATTATTAGTTCCTGGTTTAATAGTATTTGATTGAATATTTTGAGTATGTATTTTGCACCGAAAGAGCTTTTTCGATTATCGTGTTAGTCTTGTCGTGTGTGCTTATGCCATCTGGCGGGAATTTCGAGTGCAGCTGATGGTCTCCCTCTCTAGGCGCTGATAGTTGTGCTGGAATGTGCCCTGGGAAGAATTAAAAATCTACTGTTCCGCTACTGTGGTTATGTGTGGCATTATTGTAGTCTTGTTGCTGTTGTTAAATGAATTAGAGTTATCATATATGGATCAATCGATGCGAAGTGATCGAAAAAAAAGAAAAACTGCCGCTCGACCTTTTCAAAAAAAAAAAAATATTTTTTTCATGAATGTTTAACCTATATCAGGGTACTTCAAACCCACAATGAATGATTTTTTACAATATTACATGGCGACGCAGCGGCTGCCGCCATTTTGCGTTATTTCAATTTTAGGCGTTTGCGTTGTTTTGAATATCTCAGCATGTCTTTGTCCTACCAAATTGAAAATTGCTGGACGTCTCCAACTCATACAGAGCTAAAACTTTGATCTCTTAATATTTTTGCCTAAAACCTTGAAGGGGGTGAAACCAGGGCCTACAGTAGCAACATTTTTGGACATTGAAAACATGTTTGGGAAGAGGAAACAAGTACGTAGAGGTCTGAATTTGTGTGTGCATGTAATCAGGGGTCATAAGTTAATACACAAAAATTTACAGACCTGTAGCTGCTTCCATAGGTCTGAAAAATCGTAAAGTTGGGGAATTATGCCAATTTGGCATGTTTCACTGTCCAATATCTTCAATGGGCCTGGATGAAAAAGTCTGAAATTTTGGATATAGTTAGTTCTTTAGTATACCATAACACACAACAAAGCGCATTTTGTGTTTTTGAGCAGAAGGGGGTCAAAGTATTAAGTAATAACGTCATACTCTAGGAGGTGTTTTGTTCATAAATTCAACTGAAAATTCGTTGTCGTGAAGTAAAATAAAGTAGAATGAATGGTTAGTCCAGTCAAGGCTCTCAAGCTCGTTTCTTTCCTCTAGTTGTAACACTGTCTTTATCACCCCCATAGCAGCAGAAGGCGAGGAAAGTCAAAATGCATACTTGACAAAAAAAAAAAAAGTCCGTAAGTACTCCTTGCTCTTTCTGCTTGTTGTATTAATGATATTCAATCATGTTTATTCTTATTTTAATTGTCAATTTACGCAAGAGACTGTTGTCCTTTCGTTTGATCTACATTCCGCTGTCAGTGTTTACAGCAAGTAAGTGTTGATAGTAAGTGTTCATAGTTTGATTAGTTAATAATTAGAAAATTCAACGGATTAAAATCGCTGTTTCCTTTAATAACTGAATATATCATTTTCTTGAATTGTTATATAGAGTTCTTGTTCAGGAAATATTAAAAAAAAAAAAAAAAAGTTAAATATACGTTTGTTCAATTTAAATTGGTCGGAAGTCTCGAGTAAAATTTTACAAAATTTCTATTCTACTAATAATGTTGAGATACAATAACTAATTTTTACTAGCTACTATATTTGAAGATTACGCATCCTTCTCCATATTCAGTTAATATCAAATATCACTAAAATTAAGTCGGGAAGAACTGGTTTTAGCGTTTTCCTCTGCCATCTATACGGATGGGCCACTTTTGGAAGCTTTAGTCTAAAGGAAAAAAATGGATCGAAAGTAATCAAAATCCAAAGTGGCGTAACCCCACAAAAAGGAAAATTTCCAGGCTGCACTGTTCCCTTTTCTTTCAGTCTTACTTCCTAAACTCCTACTAGGTCAATTCTAAACTTCTCTAACATATTTATGATGAATTTTAACGTGCCTTAGAAAGACTTCTTATATTCTATGTTCCAAATCTCATCGCTAGTTTACTTGGCTATGGTCCTGCTAAGTTATCAATCTTGGTCCGAGGCTTCTGTTAATGTTTGAGAAAATGCCTCTTCTACAGGATGAGATTGTTAGCCTTACGCCAAACCCCCAAGTTGTAGAATGACTCGTTTTTGTCTTTCCGCGACTCCTTACTCCATATTGTAATGACTTATGGGTAGAGTGGGGATCCTTACAATATATTCGCGGCTAAAATCTGTCTAGACGCTCTCTTGATCCTAGCCTGAGGATGAGGTTTCTTCAACTCTAGTTAAATATCCCATGTATTGTGAGAATTAAGTTCCGTGTTGTATAAGTTCATTATATAAAAATTAGATTTAATGTAAGTAAGCTAAGTAATATTTACAGCCGTCGGCGTGGCCCTGTGGTCTAGCTCTTTGGAGGCCATACAGTGTAAGGAAAAATGGCCTATTCAACTCTCCTGCAGGCGAGATAATGTAAGGGACAATAACCAATCCAGCTTCTTTGGAAGCGATATAGTGTAAGGAGGAATGGCCTATTCAATCCTGTTGAAGAATAGATACGAGGAGAAATGGCATATTCAGCTCTCTTGGAGGCTAGATAGTGCAAGGAGAAACGGCATATTCAGCTCTCTAGGAGGCGAGATAGTGTAAGGGGTAATGGCCTATCCAGCTATCTTGGAGTCGAGATATTGTAAGAAGTTATGGCCTATCCAGCTGTCTTGGATGCGAGATATTGTAAGAAGGAATGGCCTATCCAGCTGTCTTGGAGGCAAGATAGTGTGAGAGTGAATGGTTTATGGTGCGCACACAACACTAGCTCTGGATTCAAGCAAGTTAGTGGTAAAGCGCTTGCTTCTTATGTGAGGAATTCTCGCTTCAAGAACAAGGCATGTGTGTTTGTGATGGATAATATTTTTTTCTTGCGTTTTCCCGAGATTGTCCCGTTTCCCCACATTTTCATTCCACCAATTCTTTCATAATCATTGACTACAGTTGTCAGCCAATAGCCTTACAGTGAATGAAAAAAAAAACATGGTGAGTTAAACGACCAGAGTATTCCCTGGATTGTGTGTGTCTGATGGACACAACGTATCTGTATTTTTCTCATGATTCTCCTACATTCTCATTCTAACAATTCCTTGATATCCATTTTCTTTCATTGATGGTGAACAGTAACTCAGTGGCAAACTGCTTAGCTATGGTGTATGGGGTCCCTGGTTTGATCACTACTCTATTCAAGTGAGTTTTGTGGTAGACATGAAACATGTGGAAGGATTTTCTCGAGGTCCTGCAGTGTTCTTCCACTTTCTTTATTCCATCATTTAGTTTATTATCATAATTATCAGTCCTTTAGCCTAGAACCATAGTAGCAGGACGTAAAAGTTTAAAAAAAAACAACTTTAATTTCACGCTCACCTTTTGTTGTTTAACGTAAAGAAAATGGTTTATAAAAGATTTCAATTTATTTCATTTCATTTCTTAAGAAATGAATAGTCTTTTCTGAATCACAGTAAAAATGACAGTAGATAGCGAGAAACAACTTTTTGATGTGGAATCACTTCCCCAACATAAAAGTCCGGTCAGCATTGTTTTATCTGTTGAAACCAAAAGTAGTACTTCTACCATAGTTTTATAATTTGAAACAGAATTCGCTTTCCTTCCTTTCAGGTGCTTTGCTTGCTGTTATTTCCACGGTATTTTGCTCTTGGTTGCATACAACAGCTTACCTGCCAAAATTGATTTTTTTTCTTGATTAGGATCACGCAAGTGGGGCTATGAGATACCCTTGTTACTCCGTCCGTCTGTTACTCCACACGGTAACTATTGAATAAAAGAAATAGATAGCTAGACCAATTCTACAGGCCAAGCTCGTTAATGGGATCCATTCGTTAACATCACTTACACTTGACCGTGCATTGGGCTATAATATCGATATTGTTAAGCGTGTACTTGCTTTTATAATGTTTCTAATGTTGCTCATGTTCTCTGAGCTTTTCTATCGATTGCTCTTCTATTTATATTTTTTCTTAGTTCATATTGTTGTATAATAATTATTTTATCTCTCCTTCTAGGTTTTTCTTTTTTTGCAGCATATTTTTTTGTTTCTCACCCTAGTAGCAAGAAAGCTTTCGGCCAGTTGGCTTTTGGCTTTCTACACTTGTGCTTGAAACGCATGCTTTCATACAATCTGCCTTTTGCTGTACTTGCAAGCAATGCTTTAGACTCTTCACAGAGCTTCACAGCATCACTGGCCGTTCATTGGATATTGACTTGGCTTGTAAAACGCTTGCGTCACAAGCGTCAATGGAACACTGACTGCAAGGTTGCCCAGATGTAACTTCGTTACTGTAATCATGCATGCTGCATGCTTACACGGTTTCCAATCAAGCTGGATACAAGCTTGGCCAAGTTGCAATTCAAACTTACAGCAAGCGCTTTAAAGCTGTCTCTGCTACTAGAGTATATTTTGCGATTATCTTTTTACCTTTTACTTTTGGCAGCTGTGTTTGTGAAGTCGTATTAATCGTGACGGGGACACACAACCTCGGTGCTGACGCCACATTAAAGCTCAATCAATCAATGGTGACAGTGACCTTAACGATAGCTCTCCATATTGCATTTTCTACTATTGAAACAAGGGTCTAACTCCCACATAGCGCCGTTAGATTCAAACATCCTCCAGCGATCGACATCTACCGAACGAAATTAACAGTTCTAGCGTGTGATCCTTTTTACTGACTACCAAAGTTTATTTCATTTCTCCTTTTTTTTTAAAAAAAAATACAAACAGCGTGTATCGTGAGGACTCATTCGATCTTCACCGAAATCGATCTGCGGAGAGAGACTGACTTGATTGATAGGTATGTGAAACGTTTTTCCTCTATATACGATTGTTTTATTATTTAAGATGCCGTCATCGCTGAGAAATTGACTTAAATGTGTAGCGCCCCCCCCCCCTTCACGCGAATAATTAGTTTTGGGAGAAAGACGGAAGCGGAAGAAATGTTCCGACTTACACATGAAGTTTTCTAAATAATACCAAAATCAAGAAATGTTAAAAATACACCCTCCATTCCTAAAGAAACCGAACTTTTGAAAACAAATAGTACCACTAGTGCCATCTGTTGTAATATTTTACCGGTAGATGGCGTAGTCCCTCATTGACAACTGGTATAAATGTCATGACATTTGGATGCACGGCAACAAAGCGTGAACAAAGTTATTGCGTTTCAACTGTCAGTGTGTTGTGTACATCGGTCGGAAAATGAGTTTCAAACAACGAGCTGCAATTGAGTTTTGTGTTAAACTGGGTAAAACTTTTAGTGAAACGCACCAAATGCTACAAAATGCATATGGTGATGAGTGTCTATCCCGTACGCAAGTTTACGAGTGGTTCAGGCAATTCAAATCGGGTAGAGAGACGCTGGATGATGACGAAAGATCAGGCCGTCCCAGAACCGGATTATCGGAAGAAAACATCGAAAAAGTGCGTGAATTCATCAAACATAACAAAAAATCGTCGGTGAGAGTTATTGAAATGGAATTAGGCATTCCTCAAACAACCGCATACCGCATTTTGACCGAAGTTTTGGTCCTTAAGAAGGTTAATTCGCGGTTTGTACCACACAAACTCACCGAAGACCAAAAAGTTGATCGAATTGCGCATTGCAAAGACATCGTTAAAAGTGCTCGGCAGGATCGAAACTTCTTGAAATCGATTGTAACTGGTGACGAGACGTGGTGTTTTGAATATGAGCCCGAAACAAAGCGGCAAAGTGTTGAATGGAGAGCGCCGGATGAAGGAACACCCAAAAAAAGTCGCTTGGTGAAGTCAAAAGTTGAGGTGATGCTGATTTGTTTTTACGATTCAAAAGGAATTATCCACAAAGAATTTGTTCAGCCCGGCCAGACAGTCACTGGAGAGTTTTACTTGGGCGTCATGAAGCGTTTGCTGGCAAGAATTCGTCGTATTCGGCCCGAATATCGCGAAATCGGCAGTTGGACTCTTTTGGACGATAATGCACCATCACATCGTTCGCGACTTGTAACTGAATTTTTGGTCAAAAATCACATTATTCGGTTGCATCATCCGCCCTATTCACCAGATCTCGCTCCGTGCGATTTCTATCTGTTCCCGAAACTGCATTTGGCGATGAAAAGAAAGTGGCACGCATCGATTGATGCCATTGAGAAGGCGACGACCGCCGTCCTAAAGAACATTCCAATAAAGGACATGGAGAAGTCGTTTGACAACTTGTTGGAGCGTGCAAATATGTGTATCGATGCAGAAGGGGAATACATTGATTAATAAAAATGATTTGTTCCAAAATGTACATTGCTTTTTTGTTTTTTTAAAACGTTCGGTTTCTTTTGGAATGGAGGGTGTACTCTATTTTGATATATCTCCATCAATTTGCTTAGTTTATTAATGTTCCTCTTAGAATGTTCCTGAATGGTCATAATGTGTTAAAGTCACTCATGTGGTCGTTTGATACTTAAAGAAATCAATAATATAGATTTCAATAATTTCGTAGAAAGTCACCCATGCCGTATATTTAACATAACCTTCCAGCATTCGCCTGGTTAGACTGGAGACAAAATTTATTGTCAGGATTGAAATTTGACCGTTGGATTAAAATTTTATCTCCCTAACCGAAGGGTTGAAATTTGACTATTCGATTGTGACCATTAGATGCAAAGTAGCTACTGTCTATTTTTCCTGTGTGCGTGTTCCACTGTGAGATGCCCGTTGAGAGGACACCCATCTTGGAAACAAACCTAATAAAATGAAATCTTTCAGTTTAACGTCCAACGATTATGCACTTTAAGCTAAGGGAGACGGATGATTTAGTGAAGTGAATGATGGTGGGAGAATTTGTAGAATGAGAATGTAGGAGGAAACGGTAGTACAGAGAGAAAACCCACGGACACTATATTGTCCACTACAAACTTACTTGGCCTGGGATCGAAGCAGAGACCCCACGCAAGAGGTAAACACTCTACTACTGAGCCACCGTGCCCCCCCCCCCTTCGAAAACAAACCACACAATGGTTCGCTATCATTGAATTACGTGAAGGTCCAAGAAACGCTATTTTATGCACTTTCAAACTCAGTGTTTAGTGTGTGGAGCACAGAAATAACTGATAGAATGTGCGAACTAATGGAACTATTAATACTAAAATTTGATTTGATAAAATAAATCAACATTTCGAAAAATACTACATGAACAGAAAATGAAATCTTTCAGTTTTACGTTTTTGTGATATGCCTTTTAGCGACAAGCAACATATGATCACTGGAAGTTAGTGAATGTGAAATAATAAGTGGAATGGCAATGCGGAAGGATACAGAACACTAAAAGAAAAACAAGAACAGGATGCTGTCTGGCATAAAAGCGCGTGACCGGGAATCAAACATAGAACTCCCCGCCCAAAGGTGAGCGCTCTATCACTGAGCCACATAGACAGAAACTGTCACGCCAAAAAGAAAAAAAAGAAAAAAATTGACTACACAGAACGCAGGGAGCATGGCGGCTCAATACTATAGCGTTCATCTCATGTGCGAGGGATTTTTGGTTCGGTTCGAGACCATATGAGTTTGTGGTGGACAACCCCGTGTCCGTGAGTTTTTTCACGGTTCTTCCGTTTCCTCCTGCATTCTTGTTTCATCAATTGTTTTATAAATAATCTGCTTAAAAAGCATAATCATTGGTCACAAAACTACATCCATTTCAACGAAAATTAAAGCACAAATAAACACGGAAATTCAAGAAGAAATTTCAGCAACAAAATACAGAAAATATTGTATAATTATTTAGATCAAAATACTGGGCAGAAGAATTAGGAAGGCTTAGAAGAATTTACAGGACAAGAAGAAAATGTTATCGAAGATCAGTAGATAACATACAGAGGCGGATCTAGGCCAGGGCCGGGGGTCCTACGCTCCCAGCTTTTTCAGTGACAAAATTTAAGCTATTATTTATATTATTTGAAAGTTTATGTATACGAATCATAGTCCGTGAACTGGCTGGCTCTCAGTTTTTATCTTCTAGATCCGCCACTGGTAACATATTGAAAAAGCAAGAGGTTAGAATTATATCATTTCGCCAAAGATAAATTTAATTTGCAACCCATAGATACAGAAAAAAAATCTTAACAAGAGAATAGCAAAAGATCCATTCGAACTCCCATATCAAACAAAAAATAAAAATGCTAATTACATTAACAGCCGTCGAAAGTCAGTTGAGAATGCTCCAAGAGCATTGTCAGAACGAACTTTAAAAAGAATGAAGAGATGGAGCGGGAAGGATACCTGTGATTGCTCCTACATTTAAAACTAAATCTTTCCGTCCGCACCTTCTTCTGTTTTCTCGCAAAAATTAATAAAATGTCATCTCTCTAAGACTTACATTGCTCCTTAAATCTCCCGAAATCGGGACTATTTTGGGCAATATCTTGGAAACGGTAAGTCAGAGAGAGATTATATTGGTGTTAAATCAATACCTAAAAGTAATGTAAACATTTTCGTATCGATGTTAACTGGTGGCCACCGGTTACTATTTGGTATCAAAATATTTACCATCATCAACACTAATATCATCTTTTTATAACTTCTAGTTCCCGAAATAACGCTCCTTAAATCTCCGGAAATCAGTAATTTTTTCGTCAATATCTCGGGGACGGTCAGAGTGACGCGAAAAATTCCACCACTTTCTCAAATACTTTTTGATGCTCTATCAAATTTAGGGCTGAAAATTGAAAGATTCGCAAATAACACACACAAAATTCAGTTACGAACTTTGTAAGTTCGTTAATAAATAATAAAATAATTAAAGCTTTAGTTTCGATCAGAAATAATGAAATTAAAACATATAAATATTGACAATCATATTTTCTTTCTTTTTTTTAAAAAAATGCTACGTATATATATACAGAACCCCGGCGTAAGGCAAAGAAACAAACACAAGAAATTCGTGTACGAATGTAAGGACTGAAAGCAATGTTGTCCAGGAAACGAGACGAAAAATACTCGTTTCGTTAATTTATGCCCTGCCTTTTCTTTGCTATTTTTAGAGTTCTTTCGCGTCTCAAGGAGTACACGAGGGATGTAACACCATTGAGACCAAATCTAAAATGAAATCTTTCAGTTTAACGTCCTTCGATTATACCCTTTAGGTTAAGGGAGACGATGATGAAGGTAGGTAAATGATGATGAAAGAACTGGTGGAATGAGAAAGTAGAAGGAAACGAGAGTACCCCGAGAAAATCCATACACGATCTTGTTCATCATAAACTTACTTGGTCCGGGATCGAACCAACGATCCTACCCACCAGAGGTAAACGCTCTATCACTGAGCCACCGTGTCTCCCATGATTAATGGAGGTCAATGGTTATTAACTAACTTGTGGAGTATGGGTGTGGTAAGAAACGGGAGAACTTTGTAGTGGAGAGCATCGTTGCTGTGGGCTTTCTCGAATACCCTGGCCTGGGATCGAACGTACAAGCCCTTGCACCAGAGATGAGCACTCTCTCATTAAATCATCGTCCTCCGACAAACTAAATTTAATGGCGTATAGTGGCAGTAAATAAATATCCATATATGTAGGACTCGGGGAGGTTAAATTTGCCCTGGCATTCTTGAGTCATAAATTTCCATTGGATAAACTCATACCTAGGGTATAGTTGGCCTCATTTTACAATGTACACACATGTCCAAAATTATTGTCGCATGTCTATAAATATGTTGTTTTAGGAATATAATTTGATAACGAATTTGCCCGGTATTTCTTATAATGTTAATATGTGTATAATCGGCAAAGACATGTTATGTGGTAAATTTAATGTCAAAAGAGCAGTAAATAAGAACAATAAAACGAAAATAAAACTTTCTTGTATCTTTAGCAACATTTTGTTTTACTCATTCTAATTTTCGTATTTCTTTTCCTATTAAACTTACCACAAATATACATTTTCCGATTACACACACAGTATTAAAAATACGCTGCAAAATCATTATCAAATTATATTCTTACAAGAAGACAGTTATAGATATGTGACAATCATTTTGGACATGAGTGTACATTTACATGTGGACGCGTATAGCCCTGACATGACTAAACCCTGTATTCGGTTATGTAATAAACAGGTAATTAGTACTTCCGGAAACCATAATTCCGGATTGTAATAAGCAATTACAAACTTAACGAGAGAATACAATAAAAATCTTAACACAAATAATTGCGAAATATTTTAAGTAATGTCAAAATTATAATTGGAAGGGGCGTGTCCAGTCAATGAGTTTTTAGTCAGTGCATCTATTTTCTTTGCCGGTGTTTCACACTTCCTGAGGCCGGATGTAGTAACTTGTAAATACCTCCATAATTGCTTCACGATGTTGTTTTAAACTTTAAAAATGTTGTAGTCTAATCGGAATCAAAACCTTAACTTAGCGCTGCCCATCCCCGAAGTGCTTCAGCGCAATTCCCACAAATTTAACCTTGCCCTAAAGTGTGCGAAAATGTTTGCCAAGGTTCGTCCTGCAAGAAGAAATAAATTTTAAAAAATGAAATTTGACATCATTTCGTGTCAAATGAAGAGAAGGCTACTTCACTTGTTACCCTGTGGTATCATTTTAAACAAAAATCAGTCGTTATTCAATTACGCTTCGTGCCACAATTTTGCTCTTCAAATCAAAAGAGAGTACATTCTTTGCTGTGACAATTATTTTAAAAAGGTTATTCACCTTAAATTATCCTTTACAAAATGTTAGTGTATTTAAAAGCACCTCATCAATGCGCACTTCATTCTTTCTGTGGGCACCCCTGCCTGAAGCACATGCACAGAAATAGATTAAGTGAAATATGTAGTGTTACGTCCCACGTTTACTACACTGCATGGCTGATTATTTATTAAAATAAATTATTGTGAAATAATTAATCAGTGAAATGAAGATGGGAGGAAACAGGAAAACCTTGAGAAAATTATCGAACACGATGTTGTGCCCAACAAAAGCGAGCACTCTATCAGTGAGCCATTGTCTTTCCTCACATCCAGCAAAGACATGCATGGTAACCTATAGGTCCTATAGGAGTATACATTAGGTATATATAAACAAGATAACTATAAAAAAAATTAAGTTTTCCATGGCAGTTCATGGAAACCCCTGACAAAAAATGGCGAACATGAAACTCAGTGAGGCGTGGTGAACAGATTTAATATTTATGACTATTTATTGTAGGTTTTTGTTGACTAACCCTCCACTAGTTTTATTATTGTTATTATTTAAGTCGCTTCGCAATTGCCCTTAAGATATAGGCCCACCGCAAAGTCGATATTTGGCCACGCAGAATGAAGGTCAGTATGGCGGATATGAGACACGTGGTACCTTTCTATAAATAATAAATTTAATATAAAATCACTATGAAAACACTTACCAAGATAGCTTTTTGGCTTGCTACTAGGCGTCGGATATCCACCGTAGTCGGACATGGTATAACCAATACTTTATATCTTTTCACTAAAGAAATTTCACAATATTGAATTTCCAGCTCGTCGCGACGCCTTAGTAAGCTAACTGAGCGTCGACAAGAAATTGTGAAGTGACCTCATCAATGACCAATAGAAAACAGTCTTCTGATATGTCACCCCTACTGCTATTGGTGGATGCTAGTAAACAACTGTAATGCATGAAGAATCAAGGGGCGTCTTACACAGCGTCACTGATCTTGTTTACGACACCGATTATTTACATCTTCACATCCGGACATCGGTATGTGGGAATACTTTCATACATCTACACAATACAAATATCTAATTTCATGAACAAAGATATCAATGCAAAGAAAATATTCTGACGTATGACTAGTAAAATCATTTCCTATCTAAGACAATGAACTACTTGGATTATTTTCATTTAAAGATTTCAAACATGGTTCCGACTTATCTTTTTTAAATTTTCTTTTCTTAAAGGATGTAGAATGTCTGTTCACGAACCTTTAAGACGTATGACGAGATCTACGTTACCTGTGTTGCTAATAACGTAAGCACAGACTCTTTAACCATGTCACGATAAGGTCAATGGAAGTAAATGATTATGAAGGAATTAGTGGAGAATATGGAGGAAACTGGGAGGACCACGACAAAACACACGAAAATGATGTTATCTAGCAAAAACACACATGGCTTGTGATCGAAGCGAGGATTTCTTGAAGCAGAAATGAGCGTTCTATCACTCAGCCACTGAGTCCCCAACACCAAGGTTATGAAGGAACTAATATTAACGTGGAGTCCGGTGCATTTTGGGTGTACAGACTATCATGCAAAATCCACACAGTACAGGCCATTCCTCCTTACACTCTCTCGCCTCCAAGAAGACTGGATAGGGCATTTTTCCTTACACTATCTCGCCACCAAAACAGCTGGATAATCCATTCCTCTTACATTATCTCGGCTCTAAGAGAGCTGGATAGGCCCTTCACGCTCATACCATCTCGCGTCCAAGAGCTGGATAGGCCATTTTTCTGTACGATATCTTGCATCCAACAGAGCTGGATAGGCCATTTTCCCTTACACTATCTCGCCTCCAAGAGAGATGGATAGGCCATTCCCCATTACAATGAGGTAGGCTTAAACCTGATCTGGTTGTTATAAAGGATAATAAGCATTTTATATGCTATATTACTGTAAGAAATGAGGAACCATGAACGGAGGAGAAAGCTATAGTAGAAAAGAATACCAAGTAGGAAGTTTCAAAAGGGTATTTCAATTATGAATATCACGTCGAAGTCATTTCGATTATTATGGTCTGAAGGTCTCGTACTCCTAAATCCCTAAATAAAATTTTACGTCGATTCAACGTGCCAAAATTTTTACAAAGGCACATGATTGTGTAATTAAATATTTAGTAGAGATACTCAATTGCAACTATTTTAACTGGTCAATTTGGTTTATATTTTATTTATTTGTGACTTTATGTTGTAGATAAAATTTTTGTTTATATATATTTTGTTTATATATATATACAGTGGCAGGTTCAGAATACTACCGTTTTATCTAAGTGTAAAGCAGGATTGAAGCCCATTTTGTCCAGTGTATACTTGAGCGTCAAGGGGGGCTGTAGCCCCCCTTGGATCTGTCACTATATATATATATATATATATATATATATATATATATATATATATATATATTATTTAGTGTTTAGCTTGGCAAGTTTTTAGAAATTACTACAAAAATCAAGAATTAAAAAATAAATATAAAAGGAAGAAGAAGAGAAAAAATTAAGAACAAGAGAGGAAGGAAACAGGAGAATAAATGAATAAAGAAATTAATCAAAATAATAAATCTGAATATATATATATGATTTTATGTATTTTGACTATGGTAAGGTCGGCCGAATAGGGTCAGGAGAAAGAAAAAGAAGAATTATGATACATCAATTTCTTGTTTTTTCTTGTTTTATGTACACACACCCTTCCTTCACATTTCTCAATTCGTTTGGTCTTCTTATTCGTAATTCTTGAAACGTTATTTTTAAAATTATAAAAGTTGAGCATGAGCCTATTCACCCAATCTCTGTCGGGTGAAAAGGGTCAATGAGTAGGGTGAAAGGGTTCATTAAAAACCTGTTAAAATGCATACAAATATTAACATGTTCACTCAAGATACACATAATAACATTTCTACATTGCACACTGACGGACTGACGACCCAATATAGGAGCCTAGAACTATTCATTGTTAAGAAAATTGTACTATATTTTTATAAACTCGGATATAAGTCTAAAAGGCGCATAAATTTTAAATTTTGAAAAACGTAGCTGATACAAATTGTGCATTGTATTAGTTGCTCAAGATAAACATTAGTTTTGTGCTGACACATAAGATAGAAGGCGATAACTATTTATTGTTGTAAAGAAAAAAAAAGATTAATGTTTTAATAAAGCCTGACACGCGTTATTTCACTACGAGTGTTGAAAAATGCAATAAGTCTCTGGTAGATTTTACGTGAGTACACTTTCGTCACATAGAAATTTCAAGCTTAGATGTGCCTACACTTGCCACAAATAAAAGACTTTTTACCTTCAGCTTCGACGCAGGCTTCATGATACCATTTTGTACCTTTACCTTGACATCTGATCCAAGAACCCGAATCTTGTGAACGAGGATCGTAGTATGACACAAAGCAAAATTTTCACTCTCTATTTTCTTCCGATTGCTTAGAACTTTGTGTTTCAACATTTTCTAAAAGATCTTCATCATCAGACAATGAAAATGTTCGATTGATTGCATATTTCCCAGGCGGATCTTTTTTCTGTTCTTTGCGGCGGTTTCTTTGTTCAAACCACCACTTCTAGCAATCCTTCTAGTTTGCGCAAGGATATCTGAGGATTGCGCTTTCGAAACAGTTGTAACCACTCAATACCAGCTAGCCGATATACACGTGAAAAGTTGTGCTTCAACCCGTTACTTTCTGCAAATAAGTACGCAGCACGTCGTACGTCATTACGATCTAACCCAAAACCACACCCAGACAGCTTCAGAATTCTGGATACTAGTTCCTTCTCTTGCTCTTTTGGAAACGCTGTTTTCCCTCAACGTTGTTTTATACTTTTCAATGGATCACGTACATGTTGTAGCCTTCTCTGGAGACAAGTGTGTGACACATTAAACAAATCTACCGCATGTATTTGGCTCCTTCGTTCTTTATATGCCTTTATTGCCAGTTGCATCTGTTCTTCTACCCATTGATGTTGCGTTTTTCGCCGATATCTTCCCATCTGGAAAGAAAAAAGAATATAAAATAAAATTAATCAGTAACATTAAATTTTTTACGGTTAAGTTAGTAACTACGGTAAGTTAAAGTACACTTAAGTACATTTAGTAACTACGGTAACTTTAGTAACATTGATATACTCGAACTGGCGAAAAAATTACGTGAAACCAAGAATGATCTTCTAAATTCCTCTTATAATATATTTTGTTATCGAAAATGTGTGACGCTTTTCGCCCACATTTTACTGACCCTAATCACCCATATCCGTAACAAATTGTTTTATAGTATTGGCAACACTGTCATGCACCTCATCGCATGACTCCACTACCTCAGATCACACATACTATGAAGTAACTACATATAGCACGTGAGAGAAGCAACATAAAACAGTTACCTTCGAAATTTAAATTAACTAAATTTTCCATGTACTTACCTTTTAGAGAGTAATTTGATCCCACTTTTCTTCCTGAATGTACTTCCAGACTGCTTCTTTCCTTTGTTTTATAAGACTAGTTCCGCCTTATGCAGAGTCGTTTTGACGTAAAATTAGCGTCATACTAAAGACCTGACTACTGTTGGAAACTTGTGTTAGTCAAACTCTTTAGTATTACACTAATCACGCGTCAAAACGACTCTGCATAAGGCCAGTCAATGCTTAAAGTGAGCCGGTATGAGGCGGTTATGCATCCGAAAGTTACAAACTCGGCCGGTATGGCATACCGGTAGTAATTACTGATTTGAATTGTAATTGGCGTATAGAAAAAAACAGCTTTTACATAGCAATAAGTACGATGTTAGCCTTGAGTCAACAAATATGTTTGTAGTATCAAAGATTTCGTTGCTGCTGCTTCGAAAGTAAATAACAGTCACCTATCACCCTATTCAATATCAGAATTTGTGCTCTTGATTTTTTCAACATTTGTGCGAGCAATTCCACCACCACACCTGAAAAAAATCTAACTACCGTACCGCCCACTTAAACTGTTCAACCTGGATCTGTCTTTGACATTGGCAGGACCCTTTTTTATATTCAAAAATATTCTTTTAAACATTGTATTTACAATTATAAGAAAATTAGTGTTAACCACGAGAGGAGAAAAGATCAGAAAAAGCTTTTGAAAATGGAAATCAGATGGAAAGAATCATTAAACACTAGATATTAGAGACGAGACGAGAGTACGTACAAAACCTAGAAAACGATACGAGAAAGTATATGGACATATATGTGTTTTCTTGTTTTAATCCACTTAAAGGCCGCGTCGTATCATTATGTTATTGTAAATGCGACGTTTAAGTAAACGTACCATCCGTGTTCTTCCACATTTAGATCGTCGATAAGGTCAAGCAAAATCTTAGGAAAGCATACCACCTCTGCTTTTTTCCCACTTCGTAATCACTATTGTTCATTATTGCTTCGTAATCACTATTGCTGATTCTTATGGAAGTCTAAAGACTAGTTGAACAATAGCAAGCCTAATCCTTCCAAGCCGCTTACCTTTTATTTTATAGTTTTATATGTGGATACTCAAAAATTTTCCTTTTAAGTTCATTCAGTTTAGAGAAGCAAAATTCCGGTTAGTTCCCAAGGACTAGTTCGGAATAAAGATCAGTTCAAAAGAACAATTCATTTAGTTTGTCTAGTTCGCGTAGTTCCAGGCTTACTACAGCACCTGCGCATTAAGTTTTCGACATCTGGCCGATGCGAACTACGTATGCCTAATTCAGTTGGCTATAGATGCGAGCAACATTCAGTCCGTTTCTAAGTGCGTTGCTTTGCTCCTTTAATGTTGTGATTGTCTGTGCTAATTATGTAAAATGAAGCATACCAAGCGGTCAATAGAATCGTATTTCAGTGCTTCCAGAGGTAATGTGATGAAAAGTAACTCCGGTGTAAGCCTTTCACAGAAAGACTCCGAAAGTCTACAGGAGAAATCTACCGGAGCAAGTTTAAGTGATACCAGTGGCCAATTATTGAAATCCAATAGTGCACCTTTGTGTTGGAACCAGACTAAGTTAAAATATTTAAAGAAAAGTACCCGTGGTTAATTGTCTCGAATACTCTAGGTTTTGTAACATGTCATAAAGTTCAGAACTTGAAATTGTATTCAGGTGTTGGCGTATTGCTGGCACAGCAGTGGATTGCGCGTAGTGTTAAACCTTTCGAGTCTACAACGGAAATGCAACAACATTCATTACTGGAGAAAGTTTTTGAATATAAGAAAAGTATTGCCCACTGTACCACAGCAAAAATGCTCTTGGAGGCTGAAAACCAGAGCTTAGAAAAACTTTGACAGTGAAAGCAAATGTAGGTTTGTAACAACATGTCGAACTTCTCGCACAGCATACTATGTTGCAAAACAAGACAAGTCGTTTCTGGATCATTCCCATTTAATAGATCTTCAAGTATCCAACGGTCTTGATATAGGGCGAATTTTACACAGTAATTTTGTATGCGTGAGCATTGTAAGCCACATGAGTGCTGCAATGAAAAGTAGACTTATTGAGAAAATTACAAGTGCTAAGTCTATAATAGGCATTATTGTTGATGAATCAACCACATTAAGTAACAAAATCGCGTTAAATATTTATATAGGTATGCGTATTCCGGATAGTGAAGGAATTGACAGTAAAGGCAATAACTGTAGTGATATATTTATACGTTCTCTTTATAACAATTGGAACTTCTGGATCAAAAATCATATACGTAGACGTATCCATAAATCACAGGACAGTGCTCATAACATGCAAACCACTTGCAGTTCACAAGTTTTCCGCTAGGATGTGTTGCGGTGGTATCTTGTGAGCCAGTGTGCCGAGTAGCGTAGTTTAAAGTGGAAGCGTTTGAATGTTGCACGTGTTTTCGTACGTGGGTTGCATTAGCCGTCTGCGATTTTTCTTACCTGTTGGCGGAAGTTGAAGAACAAAGGGTGTGCATCAAATTCTGTGTGAAATTGGGTAAAACGGGAAGTGAAACTTATGAAATGTTGAAACACGATTTTGGTGATTCATGCATGAGCCGTAGCCGAACATTTAAGTGGTTTGGACTTTCAAGAAAGGCAGAACATCGACTGCTGCTGATGATCGATAGGGTAGACTGTGCACGGCAACAAGTCCCTTAAAAGTGGAAGAAGTGAGGGCGGCTGTGAATAAGGATCGTCGACGTACCATACATGATATCTGTGCAGAGGTTGGAATTGGGAATGGAACTTGTCAGAGAATTCTCGCTCAGTGGTAGAGCGTTCACCTCAGGTGCTTGAGGTCCCGGGTTCGATCCCAGCCCCCGCCAAGTGAACTTTGCGGGGAAAACACAAACACCGTGTGCGTGGGTTTACTCGGGGTTCTCCCGTTTCCTCCCACTTTCTGCATTCCACAATTTCATTCATTACTTATCATCACCGTCTCCTTTAGCCTAATCGGCATAACCGTGGGACGTAAAACTCAAAGATTTCATTTTACAATGGAAAATATTCATTGAATAATAAATATTTATTTCTGTTAGGCTGATTATAGTGGGTCTCTCTCTCTCTCTCTCTCTCTCTCTCTCTCTCTCTCTCTCTCTCTCTCTCTCTTCCTATAGATTTTTCACATCAAAAATAATGCAAAAATGTCAAGAGTAGAAATGCTCTTCAGGGTTCTGTCAAAATTACTGCTTGAAGTGGTCATATTTTTTCCATACCGTCACTTCATCTGATGTCACTTTAAGCACTGAGGCCAGTTATGTCTAAAGAATGTCAACAGACAGCAGCTCAGATTTGCCAGTTTCTGTTCCACATTTCACAGCGTCAAACGCAAATTTGACCCTATTCAGACGTTGACCCTATTCGGCTGACCTTACCATATGCATTTTTTTTTGTATTGTATATTTAATGTATTTTTATGTATAGTCAGCCAGAACAAAGAAAAAAAGAGAGAAAAAAGGAGGAAAGAGCAGAAAAATGGTTTTAAGTTATGACATAAATAGAAAGGGGGTAAACCGAAAAGAAAAAGAAAGAGAGAAAGAAGGAAGGTTCCGACGTCTATTGTCTTTTTTCAAATTTTTATCTATGCAGTATATGAGTATGGATTATTTATTATTTTATGGGATGTTTTGTTAAGACTTGTTATTTGTTATTGATTTTAATGTGTAGTAGGGTTTTAGGTTTGTTTCTTTATTTCTTTCCCTTTTTATTAAGTTTAAAAATCTTGTCACTTGAATCAATTCTGAATTTTTGCTTTTGCGTGTTGTTTTCGATCACTGAAACATGGAGTAATGTATAGGAACGGAAGTTTTCAAGAACGGTTAACTCTTACCCTTGAGGGGAATACCGATTGGTTGATTCTTCAGTTCAGATTGTTAAGTCTCTTACTATTTACAGTTTGAAGAGATTATCTGAGGATCCTTCTGCATCTGTCTACGATCGAGGTGGCCACAACTACGCTGTTCTTGAAGCAAGTCATAAAACCCTGCAATTCCTTTACTGCGCTCGTGGGAGACGGTCGAATCTTGAGATCGCTCCGCTGGTTACCTGTGCTGATATATTGGGACGGCTTCTTTGGCTTATTATTTTACAGTTTTGATTGGATTATATTAATTGTGACTAATATGAAGACTTGGCTGGGCTGGATTATGAATAATTACTGTGATTAATACGAAAACTGTGATGACATGTGATTGCTTTGTCCAGAACAGTGCCCTTTGGTGCCGTGCAGATTCCTCAGGATTGTGAAATTTTTAAAAGCAAATAGTGATTTATCATTACATTGAAGATTTATTAATTATTATCTAACTATTAGCTTTATTATATCTTCGTTAATGAATTAACATTAACTGTTTGGAACAGTGTAAGTGTTTGGAAATGTGTGAAATGGATTTGGCGCGCCTATTTCTCAACACCACAGTGAATACAGGAAAATTTTGCTAAAACTAATTAACCAATGATCAGTACTTTGTCAGTTAGTACTTGTTTATATTATTTTTGAATATAACTTTACTCGAAGTACATGTGTTACTATAACATTATATTTTCTTTGTTACTAATGTGACTGCGTCACATGGCTGCCAATTTATTTTTGATGCGCATTATTAAACAATTTATTATTTTATATATTGGAAAAGACATTATTTATCAATGCTGTGATCAATAACCGTAGTGACTAATTAAAACAAATTTATGAAGGAATTGGCTATAATTTTGCCTAATATAAATTATAACAGACATTGATTATTTTTAATAGGAATATATCTTAGTGATAATACGATAATTAATTCCAACCCTTTTCTTTGAATAAATATACTAACGTTACTAACGTTCGTTATAACTAACGTTATATTCGATTTTAGACCTTTGGTAAAGTGAAACCATGTGACGCAAAATTATGGCGGGAAAGTTTATTTCGATTAATTATGTCAAGGACAAGGGAATACTTTAACAATAATGCATTTTATTGGACAAAATAATAATTAGGTGCCCATTCCGTTGGTTAAAATTAACTTTGTTAATCTCCATAATGAGTGATGCAAGCGGTTATACAGACAATGATGATTAGAGCAACCCAATAAAAGCATAAAAAGCATAACAGCAATTTACACCTTGAACATAATATGGTTGGTACCTTGAACATAGTTGTAGTTGTCTAAGGATCAAGAAGAAACTAATTTTAAAAGCATAATAAAGCATAAAGCATAATTTAAAATATATAGCACAATTCTTAGAAAATTCTATTAGAACAATCCTTGGAAAATTCAGTTTATACTACAAGCAGCAAACTAGACTTTTTTGTAATTGAATTTTCTAACTTGTAATTCTAAGCTACAAATTTGAATTGCAACCAATAAATTTCTACAAAGGCTTTTATCCAGTTCTTAAAATTTCTTGTAAACTCATATTGACTAAAAATAAATTATACAATTGTGAAATATGGTTACGAAAACATTTCAAAAATTTAGTACACTCTTATACTATATAGTTTTATATGTACACTCTGACTTGATTCGGTCGCAGCATACAAATATTCTATCTTCACCGGGTTATCATCACTAGCATGTCTTATTTTTTATACATTACACTTAGTGGTGCGATTGAAAATGTTAGGGGTTAGAAAGGTCTAGAAAAGGGAACGATAAGACGGATCGTACAGGCGAACAAAAACATGAAACACAACAAGAAATCCAGATTATAAACTATATTTTAAAATTATATTTGCCTCTTTTTCTTTGTTTGTTTATCTCGAATTGTTGAATCTTTAGTTACTGTAGGCTACCATTACTAGTTTTTATTTACATTCTGCTAATTTGTAGTTTAAATGTTTATTATACTTTTGTATTTACTTACTAATTCGTTAAAATTTCTGCCAATAGAAATACTAGTCATCTAAACATTCCTATATACTTTGGCCACTCATGCAGCTACGTTGCATGGAATTTTAATGTGTCAAATAATACCTCTACGCAAAGATACTATTCTAAGGACATTGTGATTTTAATTTACGAAGCAAATAATTCATTTACCCTTTATTTGACCTACACCAAAAACATGTACACAAACACCGAAGCAGCTGACTTTTATACACAATGCATAGTATTAAATAGATTTATTGTTGTATAGAAGTCTTTTGAAGGGGTTATTTATTGTTATCATTAACTCATTACATATTCCACACTTTTCATTGTTTCATCTACAATGTGCAATGTAATGATGTAATGCCCCATTCCTTTTTGATTGGCATTGACAGAACGGATTGGAATAACTCCACAGGCAAAGACAAACACAAAACAGAAAGTGAGAAATCCAGACTGAAGTTATGTAAAAAAAAATATTGCTTTTTTACTTCTTGATTGTTGAATCATTAAATTATTGCTATTTTCAATTTCCATTACATTAATTTCTAGCTTTAATTTTGATTATACTCTACTTTAATTTTTGATTTTGATTATATTTGGATGTACTATCTTTTTATTTATTTTCGTGCCAGTAGAGTTAATGCACAACCAAATATTTCTCCACACCTTGACCACACACTTTCCTATGTCACATCAATTTTTGATCTGACAAACAATACTTTGGGGCAAAGATACTCTTTGAAGACCATTGTGTAGTCAGTCTAGGTGTAACTTATGTGCGTGAACCTGGCAGAACCTATTTTCGGAAATTGAAAATAAATCATGTAGATAGTTTTCTCATCGTTTGTTCACGAATGTTCACATAAAATTTTCGTTTCTTCACGTTTTATAAACAATTTATACAAAAAACAAAATGGGCGGTGACAACTTCACGTACCTGAAAATTATTTGAAATCGAAAACATACTATGCAGATCGTTTGTTCATCGTTTGTTCACGATTGCTCACAAAAAATTTTGTTTGTTCACGATTTATAAACAATTTAAACGAAAAACAAAATGGGCGGTGTCAACTTCACGCATCAGAACCCATTTTCAGAAATCAAAAATCAACCATGTAGATAGTTTGTTCCTCGTTTGTTAACGATTGTTCACATAAAATTCTCGTTTGTTCACGATTTATAAACAATTTATACGAAAAACAAAATGGGCGGTGCCAAATTCACGTACCTGAAAATTATTCGAAATCGAAAATAAACAATGCGGATCGTTTGTTCATCGTCTGTTCACGATTGTTCACATAAAATTTTCGTTTGTTCACGTTTCATAAACAATTTATACGAAAAACAAAATGGGCGGTGCCAACTTCACGCAGCAGAACCCATTTTCAGAAATCGAAAATCAACCATGCAGATCGCTTGTTCATTGTTTGTTCACGAATGTTCACATAAAATTTTCGTTTGTTCACGATTTATAAACAATTTATACGAAAAACAAAATTGGGCGGTGCCAACTTCACGTACCTGAAAATTATTCGAAATTGAAAATAAACCATGCAGATCGTTTGTTCACGATTTATAAAAAATTTATACGAAAAACAAAATGGGCGGTGACAACTTCACGTACCTGAAAATTATTTGAAATCGGAAACATACCATGCAGATCGTTTGTTCACGATTGTTCACAAAAAAATGTTTGTTCACGATTTATAAAAAATTTAAACGAAAAACAAAATGGGCGGTGCCAACTTCACGCATCAGAACCCATTTTCAGAAATCGAAAATCAACCATGTAGATAGTTTGTTCCTAGTTTGTTAACGATTGTTCACATAAAATTTTCGTTTGTTCACGATTTATAAACAATATAGATGAGAAACAAAATGGGCGGTGCCAACTTTACGTACCTGAAAATTATTCGAAATCGAAAATCGACCATGCAGATCGTTTGTTCATCGTTTGTTCGCGATTGCTCAGAAAAAAAATTTCGTTTGTTCTTCATTTATGAACAATTTGTAGACGAAGACAAAAAACGCCATGAGCATGAACGTGGGAAAACCGAATTTGGTTTATTAATAATAAACCATGTAGTTTAATTTTATGAAGCAACAATTAGTTCATGTTGACACAGATTTCAATTTTTGTGGATATTACGTAGTGCTTAATTACTTTCTAGTTTTAAGCTTTTTTAGTGTTATAATTTTCAGCATTTAGCGCTTTTATATGCTGTTTTTTTAGCTCTCGTTTAATTCGGTTAAAGTTAGTTTTCTTGCAGTTAGTGCATTTCTGAGGTTTTTTTTTCTAAAATATTTATTTTCTTTTCTTGTTATTGTTTTCGCTATCTCAGTAGTGAAGTTTGATACCTGAACTAAAATTGAGCAGTGGTTCAGCCTACGATTATATAGTATATTAATTTGTCGACGCATCACGGATTTTAAGTGAACATGAACGGGATATTAACACTATCATTGTCTTTGTCCAATGATTGTAATAAGATCCTGATAAAATGTATTACAACCGGTGACAAAGTATATACTGTTTGAAACTAAAAATAAATATTCAAAGTTGGTACATCTGGTTTGAAGTTATTTGTGAAGATGCAGACAGTTAAATGGCGTTTAGAATGCATTAATGACAAGGTGTTCCGAAATAAGACCTATTGCTTACACTTTGAACTACGGTCTAGCATTTTACTAATCCAAACATTTTTCTAAATTTTCCACTCTTAAAGAACATATAGTGACATTTCTTCAACATTAAATAATACATAACAGCATTTTAGAGATACAGTTTTCAAAATCATTTAATAATAAGGTGTTCCGAAATGAGACATATTACTCACACTTCCAACTACGGTTTTGCATTTTACTAATCCAAACGTTTTTCTAAATTTCTCACTCTTAAAGAACATATAATGACATTTGTTTAAATTAAAAAAATAATAGATAACAGCACTTTAGAGACACAGTGTTCACAATGCAGTTTTGTGTAATACTAAAGCCTTATACCTAGTAACAATTTATTAGCAGAATTCTTATATACGAGAAAAGGTCTAAATGTAAAGCACAATTCTCTCATTTGGTTAGCGCAAGACTAATCATGCCAAGTTGCTCACCAGGGATGTCATTTGCGATAAGCAATGCTTCCCCTGAGTTTGAGACACAAATGGTTGTTAATAAATTGTATACTAATATATTTTTAAAAAAGTGAAATTCTTGTCACTGGACAATCTCGAATCCCCCCCCCCCCCGTGGAAAAATCTAAAATGACGCTACTGTTGCTGACTTGCTTACATTTATACTAGGGTTTGGTAAATTGAACCACCTGTCGTTTTGGTGACAAAAATATTGTGTCACAGTGTCGTCTACAAATGAGAAGATAAAAAGTTGTACTGAGAGTCTTGTTAGTCAATCGGAGAAGTCCGATACAAATTCACAAATAAATGGTGGAAATATATTTGCTGACTTTATGGACTACATGAGTCCATACCCAAATGGTCCGTTCATTTGCCTCGTTGTGATCTGCTATAATTACTACACCATTCAGAAACATCAAGGAGGAAACTCGGTGTGACAGATGGATCAATCTAAGAACATTAGCACTAAAGTTTAGCCTTTCTTACGATACAGCATACAATATATCTATGTACAGGTAGTGCAAACAATATTACAATTTTGAAGGTAAATGCGCAGTGGATGACCAAGAACCTAAATAAGGGATCAGAGAATGGAGTTATATTTGAATTTATTGGGTCCTACATGCACAAATAATATGACTTTCCGGAAGATGTCGTAATAAGTACTAGGTTTTTGCTGAACAAGGCAGTGGAGTGAGGAAACATTCCGATCTCTCGCCTTCCAAGAACTTCAGAGTCATCAACTATGCTCAAAAAGGTTTATTAAGACATGCAAAGCGTCCTGAAATGAAGTTTGGTTCTACTGAAACCACTAAGTGGTGTAGCTAATGTTAGCTGACCTGACTCGAAGCCCCACCTTAGTACAGTAATATGAAAAATTATTATCTTTATATGCCACGTGTTCCATTTGCGACCCTGAAGCTACGACGCTTTTGAAAATAATTTATCTTCACAAACAACAATTGTGTAGTTATATTCAAAACCTTACTTTCTACCTCTATATTTAACATTACATAAGATTTCAGCAAATTAGTTGTATGCTTATTCTTTATCTGTTTAAGCTCTTTTTCATTAGGACACGCTTCAAAATTCACTATCTGCGAATGTGCATAAAAAGCATTAAAAAGAAAATACACTTTTATTTTTCTATTTAAAAAAATACATAGTTTTTGCTTAGCCGAATTAGTAATGGGCGTGTTCCTTACTACCAACAGGGGCACTAAATTTACAGGCGTTCATCCAGGCAATTAGGCAATTTGAGGCAATTTGAGAGTAACCTGAATTAAGATGTATAGAACTCCAGAAATAATGGAGCTTGGCAGTCAATGCGCTAGTCATGCATCACCCAATAGAACGAACGTCATCTGGTACTTTATAGCTATTTATAGGCTGTAACGAAAACAAGATTAGTACTTCTAGCTCATAGCTGATTTCAACAATATTTCAATACGATAGTACTAAAGAAAACTGAAACATTGAACGCGTAGTCGGTACATTGGGTTCCAACACCATATTCTGTTCTTCACAGGCAAATATATTTAATGAATGTTATGGAATAAACCTAATGTATCATAACATAAATTCAATTTCATACATCGGCCTACATATTGTGACTAGGCGCGAAGCATTCATCGCGACTTGACGTCTGGTATTTTTAAGCCTTGTGTATATACATGCATGTTTGTGATCTTCTAATTTTTTCCTAATTACGCCATTTTACCACTGCAACTGGAACCATATACTGTAACGCATTAAATAGTGTTGTGTAGTTCGTAAAATATGATCTAACAAACGTGATTAAATTATCTCTTGTACTAAAATATCCCGGTTAGAAAATCAGGTTGTGAATAAAATTATATTTAAAATACTTGTTATTATACTTGTAACAAAATTGTACCATGCTGGAAAAAATGTTTCAAGCGTATTGATTCATATGTTGGCAACTAGTTGAGACATGGAATTTCATTGAACAGATTGTTTGATTGAGGTCTTGTTAAAACTATTAGCATAAAAATAAAAATAATGTGCGTTACTTCTCCTCGACCTGTCCTCGTATTTAAGGTTTCAACTGTGAAAGATTAAAACATTTTTACCAAATACTTACTGACAATTCTTTTTCTATATTCACTCACACAATTGACACTTTTGGTTCTTGCGAAACGTAGAACAAAACATGTGGTAGCATATCTTCGGATGAAGATATGCTTTTTATTACGTTTCTTGCAAGTCCATCGTGGAGATCCCAACATTGTACCGACCGCCTGTACGTGTAAGCCTTGTAGTGGCCTAGTTCGTAGCCCACGACACCAAAGAGATTGAATTGTCTTGCAGTAAAGTTTATAGTGTGAGGCAATTCTTCGAGTTTGTGTCTACGATTATATTTGTTTTCCTTCTTGTCCAAATGCTCTGGTAAATTTCCGAGATAGTCCAGGTCTACGAAAAGGTATTCGCTAGTATGTACCGACAGGTGTGGAGAATAGCAGGGAGGTAAACAAATTGGCATATGTACTTCTTGAGAATTTTCATAGACCTCTTTTGAGGGATTGATATTTTGAGCTTTTGCAATTGCCAATGTCAGAGAACTCAGCCCCTTCTAAACAATGGTATTTAAATTTGTATCGAGAATACTGTAGGCAACCTTCTTTGGTCGTTTACACTGTTGGTTGGCGCATGATATTATAATTTCCAAACAAGGCATATCTTCCAATAGTCTTCTTGCCATGTTTGAAGCATTTTTCCATGCATTATATTTAAGTAACACCTTAGAACGTTGGCCACCTTTCCTGGTTAGAACTTATAAGGTAGGTAGAGAATCTTTTTGTTGTAGGAAACACCTTATAGTCTCAGCCCTTAATTTATACGCCTCGACAACAGCACCTTTGGGTGCGAGAGACCTTGCTGCTTGCATTAATTTATTATTTGAATTATCTGTAACTGACCTAAAATATCTAACCTCAATGTAGGCGTTGGCAAGAATTGATGCCAAAACATCAAACGCACAAGTATTTGTAACGTGTACAAACTAAGAACCGTCCATTTTTAAAACAGGGCACTTATTTCCATTTACTAACAATGTTTTCTGAAGTGGCTTCAGCTGATTTGTAGTACCATGTCCAAGTGCATCATATTCCAAATTAGAAGTTAAATATTTTGATTTTCTTCTCGGATGCCTATTATGCCTTATTTTTCTGCGCCAGTCTTCAAAACAATTTAGGTCTTCTGGGGCACTTTCTTCATTTATTGTTTCTTCTGTAGATCCTTCCTTCGAGGTTTCCTCTTCATTGTCAAAACGTTTTCGTTTTTTGGTATGAGATGTCTTTCTTCGTGCTTTTATTTTGTTCATTTTCTTCTTTACTTTTTGACATCAAACTCTCGTGAATGAAAAATTCTCAAGTCTCCTCTGTGCTTGTTTTCTTTAATTCATAATCGTCTATCTCACAACGAACTTCTTCTTGATCACTCAACTCTTCCTTATTTGTATGGTAATGTTTCATTGCATTTTGCTTTGCGGCGGCTACCTTCAGAATTCCGTCAATCGATGAGAGATGTATGTCGAGAAACTTATGAACAGCCAAAGGCTTGCATTCTTCCTTCAAAACTCTTGATTTTAAATCGTTAAAATCACTTTCTATGTATGCTGATGTAGCCGTTAGATGGGGCGATTGAAAATGTGTACACATAACTGCTGACCGTAGAGGAAAATCTGAGGATATTCGCAAGAATTTTTCTGCGATTTCGGGAGAATAATAAGGATTTATTCGGTTGGAAGTTTTCCCATTGCACATTTGTTCAGCATTATTTCGTATTTCCTTTAGCCACGTCACAATATGACCACTGCTATCTTGTCAAGAAGGAATACCAGAGTCAGGTAGCCTCTTGTCTTCTGAAACATGATCTTTTAGAAATGGCGTCAATTCTGTGCTACCCCGAAGTTTGTCCGTTAAAAAGCTAATTGAATCCTCTACCGGTAGGGGATCTCCCTTTTCTGTATGGTCTTCATCTTGAGACAAAGCCACTACAAAGATGTCTGCTGTTTGGAATGCATAGACAAACGTAAATCATGGCGAGGTAGACGAAGCAGCTATGGGGGAACAGCACAAAAGTGAACCAACGAAAGACAGGGCCACACGAAATCGTCGCCAAGGAGTAGGGTATGAGTGTATGTTCTGCAGACACTTTTCCCCCTTCAACCCCCTAACTACCAAAAAATTATGAAGCCACCACTGACTATTGTACTTTAACACAAAAGGATAACCCAAAGTGAGATCGCATAGGCTTTTATGACATTTAAAATCATAAAAACTTACAATCTAAAAATCTACATCTAAAATTACACTACACTACACTACTTATAATTACACTTTCACTCTATCCCATAATGACCCCAAGCTAATGTATTTATACCATCTCGCATAATATATCTTTTATCATCTGAAGAATCTAATGCTAGCTTATGAACGGTTATGCTATATATATCGTGCTTATAACTTCTAATGAGGTTTATGTCTTTATACGTTTTAACATTTTTAAATAAGCTTTCTTTATAATCATTAAACTGCAACTCCTTTGATATTACAGCTTTAGTTACTCCTTTAGCTTTTTTCTCTTCTTTATTTTCTACTCTATAAGCATACATCTTTGATCTCAATCCAATAAACTCCGTCATTATCTTACCTTTATTCTCATCTTTCATCTTACCTATTACTTTTTTGTTTATTAGTGGTAGTCCATATATGTTATTTTCCTTGTATTCACTCATGTCAAACTGGTCAACTATTTCTGCTATATCTTTATAAAAGTCTTCACTCTCAATCTCATATATAAAGCTATCGGTATCCATGTAACATAAATCTATATTGTTTCCATATTTTGGCTTCATAGTGTTATAATGAAAATCATACATTAATAGTTTTGATAGTTCTAATACACTCATACCAACATATATTGGCTTATTAAATGTTAATCGCTCTTTTTTCATATGTATAGCACATAAATTCTCTGTAAATATTGTTCTGTAATCAAAATTAGGTTTTGCAATTAATTTTTCTACTCTTTCAGGATCACATTCTAATTGTATGGGTTGCCTCTTTCTAATATTTTCCATAGTCTTTCCAAATACTGAGTTATTCATGAGCTTATAAAAATCTTCTTCAAACTTGTTTTTAGCTTGCGTTCTCATATTTGTATTTAAATCAATGTATTTCTTTAACCAGTCTGATTATTTGAATTCTAATACTCTATGCACTTTCTTTAATTCCATTCCAAGCGACATATATAGTTTTAAGTTCCTATAGTGAATTACATATCTTTCTTTATTATAAAGTGTTGTTAGTAGTTTCGATTGTTTAGATTCTGGTGGACACATGTTTTCTGGAGCTAATGGTAAATCAGAATGTTTGTTGTGTAAATATCTCGGATACTCTAAATCTACTTCTAATATGTAACCAGTTTCTGAGTCATCCGGGATGTTTATTATATCTATGCAAGGTTTAACCCACTTAAAGTCTTTATAGGGCATGTATTGACTCATTGCCCATCCATATAAGTTATTTGCGTCTAGATATGCTAAGTATGTTGAACACTCATCTTTATTATAATCTTGCATATATTTATTATTTGCTTTTACATATCTTTTACTACATTGTGAGATTCCTCCTCGTATACGCTTTTCTAACATTAGTATTTTATCATAATCAGTTAACATTTCTAAGTTAATTTTAGTCATCTTTAACATTGCATCCCACGATAAGCCTGGTGCTGTATAATACCATGCAGGATCTAATCCATATGCCTTTAAACACACATCTCTAAAGTTTTCAAATATATCTGTTAATTGAAGGACATCTGTTTTGTTATAATGTTAAGTCCCTTACTAACTTCAGATCGAATTCATTACAAACTCGAACATGAAGCTTATGACGTTCAGGACTCATTTTTTCTCCTGTTAATCTGTTTGTAAATTTGTCGTGAGATAGTGGAACGGGTTCTAATTTTTCAAATGAATCAACGAACTCAAATGGATAATCACCTTTAGTATTAACTAGATCAAGTTTATCAATCGGGAAAAACTTTATTGTTTCTCGAAATTGTTCTGGTTTTAAATTACTAGTTAACTCTGCTAAACTCTTTGGCATAAATCTAAATGAATCAACAAATCTTAAATTTATTCCATCTTTTTCTGGTCCTGCTTTTATATATTTTTCATATGTTATGTACCTTTCTTCATTATTTGTGATCAGTTTAATTTTCTGTGTATCATAAGCTAACTCCTTAATAAACAAATGCGTATCATAACCAATTAAATTGTGAAGAAATACAGGAACAAAGTTAGGATTTTTATAGTTTAAATTGCAATAACTGTCAGCTGCACCTCTAAACTTTCCAGTTAAGTGATCATGATCTCTTACTTTTGCTTTATTTTTATTTATCTTATACAAACACTTTTTTAAGTCATGCTTCCATTCTTTTATTTTTTCACTCATATCATCTTTATCCTTGTAGAACTGTATTTTCTTCTTTAATATATTTATGTTTTTCTCAACAGCTGGTGGTAAGTCATTCAAGTTTTTCTCACATATATGACAAGTATCCGAACTGTTATAAGCTTCTATTTCCTCCTCACTAAGCGGGGTCATATCAACTACCCTGTTATATATTTCCATAATTTCTATTGCTTCTTTTTGTAACATTTCAATAAATACTTTCGCAGCATCTGGACCTATATAACTAACAGGGCTTTATAGTTCCCATTTGAATATTTGACATAGTAACAAAAACTCATTGGTTCATGCTTTTGATATTTTACTGTTTTACTACAATTATGCTCTATTTTTAACTTACATAAGATACATTCAAAGTCGGCAAATATGACAAATGGAACTCTTAATGAACGATTATAGTTTTGAAACTCTATTTGATTGTCGTATGGTTTTGGAAGTTCTATTCTAACAGCCTCATGTTCTTTACAATATAGCTCATGGTTCTGTAATTGCTTCTCATTTCGAAAGTGTCTTGTTAAACATCTATCACAAAAGTATAACTTCTCACTATGTTTTGTCACTTGACTTCTTATTAATCGTGATAGGTCTTTTATCCAACAAAAATGACTATTATTTTGATCGTCTTTTATATATATTAAATTAACATGTTTTTCTTTGTTTTTGTGATTTGAAGTGGATATACATTATAGTTCTTGTCATAGCTGTAAACATTGATAGAAATATTACTTCTTCTTTCAAATTTTGGAATATCTTTTAATTGTACAGGAAATTCAATGTTATCACAATACTTCTTTTGCAACTCATTCAACAAGCTGTTTATAATGTGAAGGTCTTTGATACTGAGAACATCTGTCTATAGGTTTTAAGTAGCTTGCAATAGAATACAAGAAACATTTATTGTCTTTATTTTTAATATTAATCACTGCTTTCTTATCTTTAATTGGTTTAGGAAGTTCAATATAGGAAGAAGTTCTTAATGGTACATACTTGTTTAATCTGATTTGTAAATATTTAATTTGATGTAATGTCCATCCTGATCCTCTACCTTCAAATTCTTCCATTTCTCTACGAAGCTTTTGTTTGGCATAAGATATATATTCATTTAAGTCAGTTGATTCTAATATTCTCTCGTGTGATGTTTTAAAATTGCGTTCTTGTATTTCTTTATCTTTAATATAGTCACAAATGAAAACGAGATTTACTTTAACAGGGTGGAATTTTAATTCTTCTTTGATTTTTGTTAATAGCAACTCTTCCACTTGTATCTAAAAATTTTATTGGGTCTTTATATCCACCTATGTTTTCAACTTTAATAGTTTGTAAACGCTTCTTCAGTGCTGTTTCTTCTAACTCTACTTTTATAAGTATACGTGTTGGTTTCGGTTCTTCAATTACTTCTTGTTTAAATGGGAATATATTTCAAATCTGTCTTCTGCTTTGTTCATCATCATATTGTTTAAGAAGGTCTATCAGTTCTGCTGTTCTTAATCGGGAATATCTTTTGATTCCCTTCTCTTTACATTGTCGTCTTAACTCCACTACAGTAAATCTAATATAATTACTCATCTTTTAATATATAGAAAATCTTACTATATCTCAATTTTTATCTTCGCCGGATTATTCCTAATCATTCTTGTACTATTTTTACTTCCATATATCCTAATACAACACTTAACATTGTACACTCCTGCCATTGTTTACATATTACGCGTTGTATTAGAACACGACTTTGATGAGAATAACCCATCAAAGTTACATATATACATATTAAAATTAAATCATTTTTGTAAACTTACTCATCATCGTCATAATCATCACTACCATATTTATATTCATCATCACTACTCAAATCAGATGTTTTTTGTTGCATTATTAATAATTATTTTTCCTTTAACAGTATTTGTTTCTCTAATAGTGCTGCTAAGAGTTTAAGATCATGATGAATTAGTTTAAGTCTGTCATGTAATAAATCAAATTCTTTCTCCATGTTTATTATATAGAAAACCAACAAAAATGAGATAAATTTAAAAAATCTAAGAATAAAAACGAACAGGTGAATATGACTAGTGCTAAGGAAATATTATCTTACAAACCTATATTTGATTGTGTATGTAAACATTTAGATATTGGTGGTTATAATGATGAAGATAAAATAAATTTTAGCATCTCCATAGGTATGTTAGATCATTTGTTCAAGAAAGCCACTAAAGAAAAGAACTCATTTCTTATACAAAACATTCTCTATACAAACGTTATGAGCTTGTCTGATGAGATATTAGATTCGCTAACTGATGAACAATGGTTATCTATAGGTTATGATGATTATGAGGAGGAATATAACTATGATCACATTACAGAAGATTTCATACGCAAATATCAGCAGAAAGTTAATTTGAGTGAAATATGTTCATGGAAAAAGTTATCGGAAGAGTTTATAAGAGAAATAGCTGATAAAGTTGATTGGGAGATTATTTCGGAAAGCCAAGACTTATCAGAAGGCTTTATAACAGAATTTGCAGATAGAGTTCATTGGAGAGAAGTATCTTATAATCAAAACCTATTTGAAGAATTTATTAATGAGTTTATAGACAAAGTTGATTTTGATGCTATATCTTATGGAAGCAAACTCTCTGAAGCCTTTATACGAGAACATGCAGATAAAGTTTCTTGGTGGCGCTTATCTGGAACTCAACAATTATCAGAAAACCTTATAAGAGATTACACTGACAAGGTATATTGGGAAATAATTTCAATGTTTCAAAATTTAACAGAAGGATTTATTGCGGAGTTCAAAGACAGAGTTCATTGGCATAACATTTTAATTTATCAACACCTCTCTGTAGAGTTTATATATTTATTTAGGCATTTTGTGGATTGGAGAGTTATAATAACAAAAAAAAATAATAATTCTGATTTAGGTGGTATATTGAATTTAGCGTTCGATGTTATAACACATGGTTTTTTAATGTTTAACTAATTACCTTTTATGGTTATTATATGATAAAAGTCGTAACCTTAATTATCAGAAAAGAACCGATCATATAAACAATCAATTTCTTTAATCAATTCTTCTTCTGATAGTGATGTCCAAAACTCATTACCCTTACCTTTACGAATATCTAGTTCTTGTTGCATTAGATTGAATAGCTTAATACTGTTAGGATCTCTAAACTTTTCATATATTATTAAATGATTGGGATATTTTTCTTCTGCTTCATTAAGAGGCTTATATAGACTTCTCGTTTGGCATCTGATAGCATAATAAGGGAAAGGATCATTAGGTTTGTTCTTCTTATATATGATTAGAGAATTATCTTTTGAAACATCATCTGTATATGGTGCTGCGATTGTTTTAAGACGATTTATTTCCTTTTCTTGTTTCTCATTGTTTATACGTAACTGATTCATTTGTTGTTCTATCTCTTACACTCTTGCTTCTAGTTGTTCCTGTTCATCCTTGTATTGTTTAAAGTCTTTTGTGTAATAGTCGATAATGATTTGATTGCATTTAAGGTAAAACTCAGGAGAAACCCATCGAGATATATCCAAAATCAACTCTTTACATACATATGTTCCTCTTATTTCGTTCCTTGTTTCACCTTTACCTCCTGTTACTTTTCTAATAATTTCATCGGCCCGAATTCGGTCCCTGGAAATATAATCTATTAGCTCTTTTGATTCTTTGTTTTCTAACCATTTTTTGAATCTTTTCCCACCATCTTGACACAACTTGTAGCATTGGAATATCCTGTACTCTTATCTATAATCAATTTAAAATCACCAAAAATACCATACCAATAATTACCCTTAATCTGTTCATAACAAATATCATTTAAACTACACGAATTATCCATAGTACTCATATTTATTATATAAAAATGTTGATTTAATCATTTTCGGAGTTTTTATCCACACAAATAAATTTTCCTTCACCATCTTGTCATATCAAGTATTAACTCTTTCGAAATCGTTACACCCTTATATAATCATCTAACACAGAGAGTAACGGTTAGCTAGCCTTTTATGGTTATTATTCCATAAAAGACAACATTTATATTTACATTACAACATTACTTTTATCTATCCAGCTATTATGTGAATCATCAAAACCTAACCACTTAACGTATACTTTATCACCTTTCTTTTTCAACGCCTTTTCCACCAAGTATTCATCTTTATGTTTCGTGTTTAATAGTTCTGGTTCGTAAAATCTACCTTGTACATCCTATTTTTCTAAATCTTTAATTCTATATGTAGGTGGATTAGATGGAATAACTTCACTAATAACAAATACTTCCGTTAACCAATTAGGTGTATATCCTTTCTCAAATAACCCTTTCGATTTACTTATACGAACATAATCACCTAATTTGTATTTGGGTTTAACACGCTTATATTCTTTCTTATACACTTTCTCCAATATTATTCGCTCATTCTTCTTAACTTCTATAGGTTTTAAACCAATTGTTCTATGTACTCTATTATTATACTCACTAACCAATGTTGGTAATATCTCTATCCATTTATAATTTCCTTGTGTTGTGAACCTTTTCCACATGTTTTGTTTAAGTGTTCTATTAAATCTTTCAACAATAGAAGCTTTCTTACCACTATAGGTTGAATAATGATTAATCTTATTTTCATCCATTAACTTCCTAAACTCTTTATTGTAAAACTCTTTATCTTGATCAGTTTGTAAGTTACTAGGTTTTCTTGTTCTTAATATGGATTCGAATGCTTCTGTAACATTTTTACCACTCTTATCTTTAACAGGAACAGCAAACGCATATTTCGAAAACACATCTATAATCGTTAGCAGATGGTTATAACCTTTATTTAATCTGGAAACACCTTTTAACACACCACTATCCATTTCAACAAGATCAGCTTGCCAAAGATCATCGATACCTTTTATAACTACACTTAATCTGTCAAAGTTTTTTCTAGATGGTTTGTGAATTTCTTCTATAATGTCTTCTCTAACACCTTTACCATCATATAGTCAATCATTCTTTTTAACGAATTGAGTTTTAGTAGCACCACATACAGAACAAATACCTTTCTTTAGATATCTTCCATTCTTTGTTTGTTCAATTCTAATGGTATCTTTCTCCGTATCTGTCAATTTCTTACACTTAACACAATACGTCATCATTATTTATTGTATAGAAAATCAACAAAAAAATTAAAATTTATCACTACCTAATACTATACTTTTAACATTATCATCATCATCACTTGATTCGTTTTCACCTTCATCTTCTATTTCTATATACATAATAAGCAATAATAATTTACCTTCTTTCAATTCAGAATCTTTGGTTGGTCTAATTGTTAACTGATCATTTATATTAAAGTGTAATGGAAAACTTTCAACTAAAGCGTCATTTAAAAACAGATCTATAAGATGTTTATTAAGACTTGATTCTATATGCATTAACCTACCTCTATAAAGAAATTTGTAGGCAGCAGCTAAATTATATACAAAAAAGGCTGGTTTCCCAAGATCATCTTCTGCCAATCGACATAGAAATTCAACAATTTCTTTTCTTGTAAATAAAATACACTCTTCTTTCACTGATTCAAGCTGTTCTAATGTCACAAGATTTTGTTTATCAATAGCATTAGATACATTAACCAATCTTTTGTTCTTAAAATCAACCCAGGATGTAAAAACTTCTCTAGATTGTTCTTTTATACTTTTAATGTTACCAAAAATATCCATATTTATTATATAGCAAACGTCCTTAAGAAAGTTCTCTTTCTATGTACATTACAACAAACAATAATTGACCTTCTTCCATAGCTGAATTTTTATTTTGTTTAATTGTAATTATATCATTCTTGTTAAAGTTAAAGGTACATTTTCGATCAAAGTATCGCCTAAATATATGTCTAGAAAGTATTTATCCAAACTTAATTCCATGTGCATTATTTTCCCACTATAGAGAAATTAGTAACCATTAGAGAGATTAAATATTTTAAAGATTGGCTCCTTAACGTTTTTAGCTCTTAATCGATATAATAGAGGCATAGTTCCTTTTTGCATAATCAATTTAGTAGTATCCATTCTAATCTTTTGAAAATCTTCTTTCTTTATGTATGTGTCTTGTAACGTTTCTAATGTGTCTTCAAATCGTTTTCTATCGTTCTCTAATTGAGCTTCTATTGATCTAAGTTGACTTACGCGAACAACATCATTTAAATTCTCCAACAATTTTAATCTTTCTTCACTAATATCAACATCATCTTTTCTATCTTTAACATTACCAAATATATCCATACTCATTTATTATACAGAAAATGCCCATCCTAATTTTTCAAAACATTTCTTTAACATCTCTATTTGTCTAGATGAGTGTTTAAAATCAATATCAAGATGAACATTATGCTTTTTTAACAGATAGTACAATACACATTTTAAGTTAATAAACAATACTCTTTTCGGATACAGTTCTTTAAAGGTTTCGTATAAGTTTTCGAAGTCGTTTATAAGTGTTTCTTCCATATGTCGTAAGTTTAATGGTTTTTGATCGGTAAGGTGATAGTGTATTAAATAGTCATCATAATATTTTGTGTATTTATTTTTCTTTAGTACTTCTAGAACATCTTTTGTTGATATTTAATGTTTTGATATATCTCTAAATTCATCACTTAACACCTTGATCACATCTTCGGGAATAATTCTATCCTGTAAAGCTTGCAAACGAGATAACTGTAACTTAAATCTTTTTGTAGTATCATACCATGGTTTTCTTGCGCAAGCAGCTCTCATTCCTTCATTAGTACTGTAAACCCAACTACTCTCTACAGAACAATAATCGCAAATGTATCTACTCCTACCTTTTTTAATGACTTACTACCACAATTATTGCATTTTAATGGTCCGGAGTTATAATTTGACAAAAAGTCCTTTAAGGTAATTATTGGATATAACTTATCCAACTTTTCTTCCGTGTACAAAAATTTAGGCATTAACATTTTTCATAAACCAATAACTGTATATACGTTGTTTTTATCTCTTAAGTCTATCTTACTAACATCCCGAAAATACCAACAAAAATTATATCTAGTGCATCTAGTTCATCCTCATGCTTCTCAAAATAATCTAAAAATCTATTGTGTATAGCTTCCGTATTTATATTAAAACAAAACTTTTATGATTATAAATCATAAAAGCACTTAAACTTAATCATTTTTAATCATATACATAACATCACTGAAAGAACCTTTGATTTAGAAGATTTAAAACCTTAACACAAAGATGAATACATATAACTGAATTAAAGCCTTGTATTCGTTCGTCATTGTAAAATGAGTTTTCGGTTCCAAGATATTGTACTAGATGTTTAGGAGGAACACCACCATAAGAATCAAACACGTACTTTATGTTGTTATCTTTCCAATAACATATCCAATGAGTACCAATGTTTAATTTACAACAGAATGAATCCTTTTTCTATGACTTTTATAAGGAGTTCTGTCGGACATTGGATCTCATCATAAATTTTTGTAAAAGTTTCGTCGATCTTGCTTCTCGATGTATTCTATCTCGTCTCGAGAATGAACTATATCATGAGGGACGTACCCTCGCCACAGAATTAGGATTTCTTGTTCAAAGTAATTCTACTTAAGGAACGTCTAAGACGATTTTTCGTTCCTTTTATTTTTTTTATTAAAATGTAAATTTCCAAACCTAACCATAAGAACAGAAACACGACTACCCTAGTAGCACAAAATGATCGGCCCGACATCCATAAATGGTCAGTTGAAGTTGGCCCCGACAATCGGGAAAAGGTCGTTATGTCCGCTTTTTCGACAACTTCCCGACGAACCAATTTCCGACGATTTCCCGATCATATTAGGAGAATAACGACATTATCCCGACTGACTACCGACGACTTGCCGACCAAATATGAACAGCTCACCGACTATAAACGTGACTATTTTTGGACAATCTCCCGAGCAAATCCCGATAATCCCGACCAATTACTGACGACTTGCCGACCAAAAATGGAGAGTTCACCGGCGATAGACGACAATTTTTGGACCATATCCCGATCAGATAGGAATAACCTGCCGACGGTAAGCGTGAGTGCTTACTGATATCAGCTGTGGATGCTGAAACGTACCTCCCGCAGATATCCAGGGGTGTAGATTCCCTATATCCGCGGGAGTTGCGTTCTAAACATCTACATCTGATAATAGTAAACGCTGTATAGAGGACTAGTTGTTATCACACAATACATATTTGATACTTACATGCAGTTTAGCTACACCGCCATTCAAAAGAAAGTTTGCCAAAAAAAATCTTTAACAATTTACTTGAATTAATATGTACACTCATTCCAAATTATTGTCCCATGTATATGAATATAAGAATATAATATATAAATATAAGATCACTATCAAGTTATATTCTTACAAGAAGACAGTTATAGATATGTGATAGTCATTTTGGATATGAGTGTACGTTTACATTACATTTAACATTAATCTTTCTCTAAATTCCGACGCCTATGTTCCGGCTGCGTTCATGTGCGGATACGGAATAATTATAATTTTCTAATGTCGTAATTATAGGATATACGATGATTTTTATAAGGTCTTACAGAGCAATGAAAAAATACATTTGGAAAGAAATATACATGAACTTTTATTCTTCAGTTTCACAGAAATAATAATAATAATAATAATAATAATAATAATAATAATAATAATAATAATAATAATATTGGTTAAAAGAAATGAAACATACATTTATGTGCAGAAGCCGCATTACTTTATTGTGATGTACATACTATATATTTCAGCAGATCTTTTACAAAACAAAACGGCTCAAGAAGTCATATAAAAATACAAAACATACAAATTGTAAATAAAAACAACGAAACGTGTCTGTTTAGTATGCATATTTCCTTTTTCGAAACAATTATTAAACATATTAGTAGAATTCCAGTTTCAGTTGAAGCTCGAGTTCTACGTGTAAGATATTCTACTGAACAGACTGATCATGTTCAGTAATGTGTGTACAAGTAAAAATCAGAATCATACCTGTTACACCTATTTATAGAAGTTTACATAGCATAGATTAACTGAAGAATTGACAACGCAAAAAACTAAACATTAGATGTTCTTAAAAATAAAAGCTCCTTTACCGAAAATATCTCACTACCTAGCCTTCTATGAAAAAAAAAATCGCACAAAACTCAACTTCAGTTGAAATGCAAGCACTAAGTATCCTTGCTTTCAAGTCCTCCTTCCGCATTTAAATGTGAGAGTTAATAAAAGCTCTTAACAAAACTGGAATTTCAAGTAAACCAGTTTGTAATTAAGTTACAAGAAGACTATTTTAATCATTACTAGACTATTGTTACGTAAAAACTAAAAACATCCTGGGAAAGCAAGTAGAATTTAACGAACTTGTTGTGCAGATTCTACCAAGGAATCTTTGATTTTTCATTTCTTGTGAATAATGCAAAATCAACGTTCAATATGAAAAATGTGAAAAGTAAGAGTTAGTCCCGGCAAAACCCTCTATAACTACACTGGAAAAATATGTAACAGAACATACATTTTGGATATCCTTGTCATCAGGGATACTCGAAATGTCCATTCTATCAACAAATTTTCCTAGCACCCGTAATACCATATTTTACAGATTTTCGTCTGTACTGTAACTCGTACATTTCAAATTTTTCATTTGGAACGTTGATTTTTCATTTTTTGTAACATACTGGAAAATCATGTGTACCCTGGAAAAATCTATGATGAGAAGTCTTCATACATGACATATGCGCATTAGAAAAATGTTCCATGTTACAGAAAGGAATGCAAACATATGCCGAAAGTCTGGAACACTTTTTATGTAAACAATCTGAAAACAAAGTAGTACCTGTCCTCTTTCTCTTTTCCACTCTGAAGATAGACAACCATGTTATTTTTCTTACACAATAACAACGCGTTCCGTTTCAGGGTGTTGTGGCGCATCTCGACCACGACCAGTTTTCTGCCTACGCGCTTCACGTCCACCATCCCTGTCTTTAACGTGGCGAAACCAGTTCTGTATTACGGAATGCACTTCACATTCAGAAGCATTCAATGCGTATGGGCTTCTCCGAACTGCACCTGAAAACAATTACAAAGAAATTAGTGTTGCGATTCTGTTAACATATCCTAAAATATATTACATGTAAAATACAATGTGAAGAAATTGATACACTCTTCAGGAAATCTGTGGAGCAATGACTTTTAAATTTGATCGGCATACTACAATCAGGAATTAAATTCTATGCTGATGGATTTTTTTCTTTTTTTGCCTAGCTCCTATCTACTACCTCACATACTTTTCGGGAGACTGGGACAAATGCATCTGATTCACTGGACTAACCTCGTTGTAACGTTTACGCCGTCTACTCTGGGAGGGTTATTTATGTAACTATAGTTGTCCATTCACGGGTGCGCTTTGGTCTAGTTATTCTTAAATAACACTACCTTATTATAGGAAATTGTTGACTAATATAAAGCAACGTGTTCTTACGTGATGTTATCAATCACCGGTAGTTATTTTTGTTTTGACTCAAGATTAATTTCACAGGATTCAATTAATTTTTAATTACCGAGATTTGGATTGGCCGGGATAGTAAGAAGGTGACAAGAACGCCCTATTAATACGGTAAGATTGGGACATATGCTTGGTGCTGCTGAGGAAAATCCTGGAAAATCTGAGCTAAGATAATCTTATCCTCTTGATGCTTATTTCTGTCTTGCAGGTATGTCGAATTTATGGAAAATGATGTTCCGAAAGACGTCAGCTGCATTATTGTGTATTCCATCTATAGATGTGCAGTTCGGCTAATTGTTTGAACTTCCCCTGCTGGATTTTACAGCAGTATCTCTTCCTTCCCCTATCCCTCTTTTGACCGCATTTACGGGGTTCAATGTCGCAGCACCCACTGTGTCTCGTGTCTCTTACTCTCACTCCCAATATTATCACTAATGTGAAACAGATGTCAGGCCTCGTCTTTCACCATTTCACCATTACTCAAAATTCGGGTTCACTCGAGCAAACGGTTCTACTGAAAACAAAATTTATAAGTAAAATACGGTGTAAAACACTTTTCATAAAAGTAGAAGATTGTGAATATGAGTAATTACTGTTATTGGATATCATATTGAAATACATTTTGAATGGCAGTCAACGTATTCTAAGTGTAACTATTTACTGGAGCGAAAGAATACAAAAATGCAAAGGTGGAAATAAACGGCGGGAACATTCTGTTCGTGTTAGCATTGGACGTTTGCGATGGAACTAATGCAAACATACAATTTTATTACAAAGAATTGTGATAAAGCGCGTTATGTCAGAAAGTTTTTGCAGCGTCATTGTATGTTGAAACGTAAAATCTACTGTGCGAAGTGTGGAAAAAAAGTAAAAATTAAGAATAGATGAATTTCTCCTCGCAGCGTGCCATTTGTACCCGGGAAAGCAATGATGCCATTCTGAAGATAGGAATTATTACAATTATTTAAGTTCTTTTGAAGCTAAAAATTATTGTGGATATTTTATGTATTTTTCCACTGTTCTCGCTGGTGCGTATGCCCTCTATCGCTGACGCGCCTGCTCCCTATAGACGCACCCCCTCGCTCGGGTCCCCTTGCTGCGCTCCTGTCTGGCTCGGTTAGATAGCATTCGTGCTTTTTAGTGGCCACCTAGCACAAGCTAGTTCATGATTTATGCACTAGCTCCTCATTTAAAAGAAACCTTAAAATGCACTAATTGTGTGAAAATTTGGTTGAACCTTCTGCTCGAGTAATGCCCAAAATTCATTTCAAAGACTGTCCATTGACAGTAATTACTCATATTCAGACTCCCATCCTTCACGAAAAAAGGTTCACATAGTATATTTGGGTAAACTTTACATTACACGCTCCAGCTGCGCATCGATAAGTAGAGCCCTTTTAAAAAGTATAGTAGAGTAGGGTAGGGTAGAGTAAAGTAAGATAGAAATATGTAGGGTAGGGGTTAGGAACGGGTTAGCTTAAGGTTAGGTAAGTTTTGATCCATTTTCATAAAATTATTCGAGTGTAATTTCTCCTTTCTGAGTGAGTATACCTGCTGGAGCGGGCGTTGTAAAGTTAACCCGTATATTTTAGCTATAAATTTTCTATTTGGCAGAACCGTCTGCTCGAATGAACCCATTACCTTAAGTTACTTGTGTTGATAGGGGCATTCTTTTATGTGTGACCCTTGGTTTACAATTATCAACAAGGATTATGCCTGAAAATGTTAATTTATACATATATGCAGGCCTGCTGTTGTGTCTGCTCTTTTTCTACCACTTCTCAAGCGAACCGTACATTTGAGTGTTATTTTAAAGCCCTTTAGTATCTATGGCTCAAACCATGCACCATACATATAATGAACAAATACCACGGCTTTAATTTTGGAGAAGACAGGGGTATGTTCTCATGTACTTTCCTTGAGTATGCATAATGTAAGCTGATGGCCTCGTTCTGTAAGGAAAACAATCAGCTTGATACCTACAAATTACATTAAGGATGAAAGTTGATATTTCTTCACCAACTTTAGGGAACTCATATATGCACTTCTACATAATAATTATTTACTGAAAATACATAGATTTAATTTATAAGTAATAAAGAAACACAACTCACCTTCCCCCGCTCTACTTCAACATTCAACTTCTTTGCCTTACTCCCAGAATTCTCATTCCTAAACTTCAGCTAACAACGACGCAACGAATCGCGAGACACGTCGGTTAGTGACACAAATTCATTATCACACAAGTCCATTATCTGGATGCACAACTAATGGAATTGACAATATTTAAACGAAATATATAATTTTAGATCTCTCCGTTCAATTTCTTAATTTCAGAATTGGCGACAAACTCCCGATGTAGGGGAGGAAAAAATGCCGACAAATATTGGCAGTCCTTTTCTGGACGACTTTGATTATCGGGCCGATATAGGTTAATCGTCCCAAAAACGATGCTTTTTTCCCGACAATTTCGAACATAGGGCCTACGTGCTACATTGTCCTGAAAAAGACCGGACGATAAATGGACGATGCCGACCATAAAAGTTGTAACGGACCAAAATTTCCGTTACAGAAGTTTTGAGATTCTAATAATTAATCTTTCTTATCTCTTAAAAATTGCCAATTCTGTGAAGAGAAAAAAGAATTTAAATATTATTTGTTTAGTTCCAAAGATGATTTATATCCAGAAAGGCTATAAATCTATACTATTTTAGGGGAGATTTTGATTATTTTAACATTTGAAAATTATATATACTATTGAATCTTTTCCTTAAAATTATTACTATCTATATATAGTTGATTATCGTAACATTGTACAATATAATTATGTTCCTAACTATTGTAAACATATGTATGATGTTATGCTTAGGCAGTAACTTGTCAGAAGAAAAGAAAGAGAGATATAGATACTGTTGTTGGTTAGAAGAAGTAAAAATATATTGATCTAGTTTAACGACAACAAAATTGTAATTAAGAAAATGTCGTTGAAGGTGAAATAATTTGTTGAACGGGGATTCTGTTCATTTCTGTTAATAACTAGTGTTATCAAGTGTTGCAATTATATTGTGAAATGAATAGTTTTACCAATATGTTTGAGTAAATCAGCTTCGGGTCCTCTCAACGTTTTTTTCCTCACCTCACCTTATAATACAATCATCTCTATCTTTCTGGTATGGTTATGTACAGGCGTTTAACCTTTCAAGAAATTTAATAAACTGTCATAATGAAGTTAAGTTTCGACGTTGAAGCTGTTATTATTTGATGGATAGATTTATGAAGTAGTGTAAGAGTATCTATACTTATTCTTTGACATGTACTGGATGGTTGAAATATATGTATGTATTAGAGTCGGCGTGTGGTGCTAAAACTGGATTCCACGTATTTATATAATATTTCAAGTTCGAGCCGTTGTATGTCGAGCTGAATAATGATTGGTGCTGAATCCAATGTAGTAGATTAGTAACCCCGTTGACCTTAGTTTATGATCGCTCCTGTACACAGTCATTCTGTTATGTGGCTACTCACTTCTTATCAAGTCGATTTTATGAAAATGCTTACGTCGACTAAACCTGCCTTTTCTTGAATTGCCTTGTAATATTGAATACCGTAGCTCACCGTAAATACAGTCAGGGATTCCAGTCTGAAGCGAATCTGGAGAAGCGATGTCCTGAACCTACTGATTGATGTAACAATTCTCTATGTTGTCGAATGAGAAGAGAATATGTTATAAAGTACATCGGCCCCATGGTTTGTGCTACTAGGGTAAATGTAGAATGTTACACATGTTGATTGGGAAAACAATTGTGTGCAACGATAAAGGTGAAATCTTTCAGTTTAACATCCCACGAATATCTCTTTTAGGCTAAGATGAAAGGATGATTAAGGTAAATGAAATGATATTATGAGATGAAGCGGAAATACCACATGAGAATCAACGAACACGATGATGTCCATCACAAATTTATTTAATGTCCAACGATTATGCCCATTATGCTAAGGCACCATGAGCTAATATATTCGGTAGTCAAACTAGGGACCACCATATACCAAATGTAAGCGCTTTGCCGCTGTGCCGTCTGCTCATCTTTTCAGCACCTCCAGCTGATCTAATAGCTTACACGGACATGTGGTGAACGTGGTCCTGCGTTCGATTTACGGATGGGAGAGCATTGGAAGTAAAAAATAAAGCAAGTTTATTATGACAACTGTTTTCAAGAAACATATGAGCTTTTCCAAGCGAATAAAATCTCCCCACCTCTCCCCTGCTACATTTAATATCCTTATTCAGTTTCACATGTGAAACAAAGTTTCATTTCCTTATTGACACACATTATTCGATAGGTGTATCAAAATATCATCTTTAGTAAATCTTATCTATTAAAAAAATTATTTTACATTACACATAACTTAGCGTTTTCGCATTCAGATTACACTATCTTCAGTCGCACGTGAGTATGTTCGTATGTGAAGACGACAACAAACATACATGTAATCTCAAATGCTGTATACGTTTGAAAATACGATATTCACGATTCATGCAATGCGATATTCCCCTGAGCAACTAAGGTCTATTCGATCAAAGAACAGTCTGCAAACAAATTCTATTCCCATGAACACTTACAAGTAAATTCGTGAGAATCCCAAGACCAAATTAGATAAAGCAAATAGTTCATAACCTACAGACATTTCGTGGGGCGTAACCTTTTGTGCTATGGGAATATTTTATAGCGCAATATCTCATCACGGCTTCAACTTAAGTGATTTTAATTACTTGTCATAACAGACAACATCATGTGAATATCCATATAATACTTTTCACATGCAATACAATCAACCCTGCTGATTTGAGCATACAAATTTTTTCATCCTACGTTTTTAAAACATTATGATATGCTATGAGAAGCTTCTGCTACCAATACGTTTTAAAAACATCCATGAACTGCAACAATTGTCTTATCAACTCAATTTTCTGAGAAGGTTCCAGACGAAAATTTTCCAGACGTTTCGTGAGAATAAGACCAGATCAAACTCCTCAAACTCTTCGCAGAAAATCTGGGAACTTCTATTCTTAGCATTACAAGATGGGTGCTGAGGGGGCTGAGGGGGGAATCTAGCTACCCAAAACAAGACGACTAGAAAAAAAAGAAGACGAAAAGTTTTTTAAAAATAAAATCTAATCTATATGCGAGGCACTGACGTTCAGTGATAGAGTGCTCACCTCAAGTTGAATTACTCCGTGGAATTCTTTTTTTTATGCGAGGATTAATTCAACTCTAAATCGTGAAGTACTGGTCTCGCGTTCGATTCCGATGAGAGAACTTTCAAAATAAAAGCATATTTAGGGTTCTGGTTCGATTCTTAGTGAAAGAGCATTAAATATTTCAAGACATTAAATTAATTATTTCGTTCCTTTCTGTCGTGAAACGAAGTGCTATATACGTGAAATTCTTTTTTTTTTTCATGCAAGGATTAATTCAAATCAATGGTCGTTAAGTACAGGTCTTGTGTTTGATTCCCCGTGTCATGCTGGTTCGATCCTCGATGAGAAAACATTACACATTTTAAGGCATGAAATTAATTCGATCCTTTCTGTCGTGAAAACGAAGTTAAATTCTTTTTTTTTCATGCAAGGACTAGTTCAACTTTAAAATCATGACCAAAATAATAATAATAATAGTAATAATAATAATAATAATGTGATGCTGTATTTTTAAATTTATTTTTATGGTTGTTATTTATGTTTTAATACCACTTTGGTCCGGGTTCGATTCTCGATGATAGGGAGAAAGAGAGAGAAAGGGAGCATTGAACACTTGAAAGCATTATAGTGCTTCGAAATGAAGAGCTTCGAACAATGTACATATCATATGCTACGCTAAAATTATACATAAAATTCTTTTTTTCTTTTTTTTTCATGCAAGAATTAATTCAACTCTAAATCGTGAAGTACTGGTCTTGCGTTCAATTTCAATGAGAGAGCTTTCAAAATGAAAACATATTTAGTGTTCAGGTTCGATTCTCGATGAGAAGGCATTGAATATTTTAAGACATTAAGTATGCTCTTCGCTATGCAAAATAGCTATTCAATACATAACGAAAAGACGAAAATCAATCAATCAATTGGGAAGCTTCGAACTTGATATTCAATCAATTGGGAAGCTTCGAACGTGATAACTGAAAGGACTCTCATCAAGATCCGATAGCCGTCCAAGAGTATGAGCATAGTAACAACGTTTGCTTACGTTCTTCGCAGGAGGGAGTTGAGTGGAGGGGTTTGGGGGGTTCAAATCCATAACGAAAAGACAAAAATCAATCAATCAATTGAGAAGCTTCGATCATGATAACTAATAGAACTCTCATCCGTCCAAGAGCATTTAGCTATTCAATACATAACGAAAAGCAAAAATCAATCAATCAATTGGGAAACTTCGATCATGATAACTGATAGGACTCTGATCCGTCCAAGAGTATGAGCATCCAAGACTATGAAGGCCCAAGAGCATCTAGCTATTCAATACATAACGAAAATCAAAAATCAATCAATCAATTGGGAAGCTTCGCCATCCAAGAGTATGAGCATAGTAACAACGTTCGCTTACGTTCTTCGCAGGAGGGAGTGGAGGGGTTTTGGGGTTCAAATTCATAACGAAAAGACAAAAATCAATCAATCAATCAATTGGGAAGCTTCGATCATGATAACTGATAGGACTCTGATCCGTCCAACAGTATGAGCATCCAAGACTATGAAGGCCAAGAGCATCTAGCTATTCAATACATAACGAAAATCAAAAATCAATCAATCAATTGGGAAGCTTCGATCATGATAACTGATAGGACTCTGATCCGTCCAAGAGTATGACCATCCAAGACGATGAAGGCATCCAAGACTATCACCATAGCAACAACCTGTTCTCATAAACAAATATTTTCCCACGCTCTTCTGTACTAGCCGTAAAAGGCTATGAACATAGCAACTAAAGGCTTGTCGAAACTTGCCTCCCAATTCCAGGAAATGATACCGAATTATAAGAACGGGAGGGATCAAATTTAAGCTGGAGTGCCTCTATTCTACTAGCTATCTTTGGTTGGGATATTTCTTCCACATCTGCATCCAACCTTTTCCAAGCGTTTTGATATTTTTAATTTTATCCTGTAGATCCGCAGTTGTGATTTTTAAATTCATTTGACGAATAATTGCTTCTAGTGCTGTTCCTCTAGCAGCAATATTCCTGTAAAGAACTTTTTTGCCCCATAAGCATTCATTTTTCTCATATAATTATAAAAATAATATAATCTCAGCTGTACCGAAACGGGGCACTTTCAAGACACATTTTCTTTCCGCTGAAAACTTTCTGAAATCAGGTGTTTACACTAAGCAACCTAGTCGTCTTCACTGGGCAATATAATAGAATCGACCAGTCGATTAGTCACTTTCGAGTAGCAGGCAATTTAGTCGAAATCCTGTTTACACAGTCGACTGAGTCGAAAGTGGCGTCAGTTCAACTGAATTGACTACAAATCGACTAAGTATTAAACGCCCCATTAGTGTACAATGGCGGTTATCGCCCCGTTTTTTCAGTAACGATGAAACAAACAAGTTAATCTCAATGGAAATAGGTTCAATGTAGGAATTCATAGCTAATGCTATAGACCTTAATGATGAACTAAAATTTGCCAATATTGCAAAATTAGCTAGTTGTTATTAACATTACCACATTCAAACGTGGAATCGGAAGTAATTTTCCGTGCAGTTTTACTATACGGATCCACAGTATAAGTAGTAGGAGTAGCAGTAGCAGTATGATTCGGTTAGAAGCCCCGCAGAGTTTCGTTAGGTTCTGTTGGCTACATGAAATGGGCAAATTAAAGAATTCCCCAAATTTTTCCGTACATTTTGCAATCTGTGGATCTGTATAGTAAAACTATCTAATTTTTTCCACAGTAACAGAAATAAAAACAAAGAAGAACAGAATTGGTGATGAGGTTCTCGGCGCAATTGCTGTTCTACCATCTGCTTTCCAAGTAGAGGGGATAGATTGCTGCTCATTCAAGGCTACTAAAGTTCACCTGAGTCTTCACAATACAGATGTATTGTATTAATATTAGTGAGTGATATTTTATATACATGATTATATATTTATGATTTCTATTCATTTTTTTCTCTTTTTTTTCAAAAAAATTATTTGAGATGAAAAATCGCAATTGTGTGGGAAATGCTGTGATTCCTTGTGGGAAACTTTAGACTATGTACCTGGCATCAGTGTGTAGAAGATGGCGGTCTGTAGCGTATTATGTATAACTTTTATTTTATACGTTTCAACTGTATGTTTTTAATATTTACTGTTAAAATCCTTATAATTTATTTTGATTATTATAGGCTAATGATACTTCGTAACTGCCCAACGGTCTTTGTAGCTTTTGATATTAAACTGGTGAAGAAGAATATTGCTTAGCTTAGCATTTTGAGTGACTCGTTTCAGAATAGTTGCAATTGACGGATGGGTTCATACAGTATAAGCTTTAAGGTGAAATTGTTACTCATGTACTTTTTATTTTTATTTTTGTAGTTGTATAATATTGGGTAATATTTAATGTTAATTTTGTATGTTTAACAGAAGTTTGATGTTCGTGGGTGGCAGGGTTTGCCCAAGTGGGCCCAGTCCGAAAATAACACCGGGTTTTTTCAGGTTGGACCCACCTGAAAAAAACCACCTGGGTTTTTGTGCTTTTTGTTAGTATATTGGGCCTATGCTTAGCAGAAGGGGTCCAGCTCTTTTCTCTAAAAAAAAGTTACAATTTTGGTATTTTCTGTTCACATTCGGTTAGTTTAAGGTAGGTTAGTTTAGATTAGGTTAGGTTAGTTTAGTATAGGTTAGGTTAGTTTAGTTTATGTCATATTAGTGTAGGTGTCCCGCATAATTTTCCAAAAAATTATAGAATTTCGCTTATTTCTGCTAATATTAGGTTAGTTTAGATTAGTTCAGGTTAGCTTAAATTAGTTTATTTTAGGTTAGGTTAGATTTGGTTACGTTGACGTCTAAGTACTTGCATCATTCATTTCTTCTGTAAATTTTGTGTTTTTTACGTGCTTCTGGACCCCTTGTACTATACATACTCCGTATATTGTTGGTACAACTAAGGTGATTACATTGAAAGTGATTTTTATCAGATTTTGGACTTTCCTGGGCAAATTAGATGCTTTCACATTAACGTATACAACAACGTAAGACTTTTATAAACTTCTGAATGCACTGAATGAATTAAAAAAAACCTTAGCTTGAGGTAATTATAGAACAAATTAATGTATAGAATACGCTTATTGCCTGTTTGAAGTAAGATATGCAATTGCGAAGCAAGAATCCTAACATGTAGCCTGAGCTAGCTCCGTATTATTATTTAATTAACGTAATGTTTTAAAATTAGTGCAAATTAAACCGTACTTTCTTTATTGCTTAAGTTATAGTTAATAAGCGTATATGAGACATCAGTCTCCTCTCAAGAAAGAATACTAGAACTGGAATTCAGGAAGCGGGGGTGAAGAGATTAATGAGGATGAGGATACTATGTACGATGCAAAAAATGAGTAATTATGACTTCGTCACAGATATATTCATTTACATACGTCAATTAATATTTCTCTGATGCAGTGCAATCTTACTTTCTATCGTGGCAGGAAAATGGCCCGCTTTTGTAAACGAACACACTAAGCACGTGCGCATAGGCGCAATGTCCGTGCAAAGAAACATAGGTAAAACTAGAAAAAGAAATAGAGAAAGGTAGGGGAAAATGATAAACCGCCCTTCAGCTTGAAAAAAGAAAAAAAAAAAGCTACGAAAGACGCGAGGCGAATTTTATTGAAAAGATTGTTTTTCCTTAGTGATTAGTTGTGCTAACTATGAACATGAATTAAAAAGAAAAACAAGTAGCTAGCTCTGAGTTTCGCAAACTAGTTAAAAATAAAATATTGGATAAAATTTAATAATAAAGAAGGCATTTATGAAAATTAAAAGAAACTAAATTCTTAGCACGACAGTCCTTTGGTTCCTACCAGCGGGCTTACGTTCAAAGTGGGGATGTGTAGTCAACGCATCGACACCCGAAGTCCCTAATGCCGGCTTTCTAGACTGGAGTCCGCTACCTCTTACTTAAGATAACCCCAATTATCCTCACGATGCTGGGTCAACGTCGAAATTGTTGAGTGCCTCTCCGGAAATTGAACTCATGACCACGGGCACCGAAGGCACGCGCTAACCACTGTTTTTTTATAAATAAAAATGTAACAGTTTTTTATCAGATTATTTAACATGTTGAACGCTTTGCACGGATTACACTGTAACCATTATGACCACACAGACATAGAAGTAAACGAGGACAGTTAAAAACACCTATGGCCGAAGCGAGATTTGAATCCAAGACATTCACAGCAAACGATCCACAGCCTAATGCCGCAGACTATTCGACTATGGCTGTCGGGTATTCTCAGCTAATCCGTAGCACATTTAAAGTAACTGTTGCTCCTAAATACTGACAATCTAAGTCTTATGTATCAAATATTTCCTGCGATAATATCATACACTCTCCGTCTTCTATAGACGAAAAGCTATAGTTACCCACATTATCTAATAAAGAGAAATAAGTTCTGATTCTCTAATAGCTGCTGATGGTGATAGTCAAGGTTCACCGAAGCATGATCCCAAACTCAAACTGAGATATTGATGTCACTGGAACGCTTGGAAAGTCATTGTGGGTAAGTGAATTGCCCACTTGTCAGGATGAAGGGCGATGGTGATGTGAAATGCGGGGCTGTCAGACGAACTACTAATAATAATTGGATTTATAATATTCTATGTTGCCATAAACTCTCTTCAAGAACATAACTGTTAATCTTAGCTTTGAAAATGTTACATAAGAAGTTTTATTGCTATCATTAGATTGAATTAGGACTTATCGGATTTATTTTAACGCTTAACTTCTGATTCACGAATATTTAAATCGCGATTATCCCCTTAAGGTCAATTAGTGATATTTTTAATCATTTCGGACCAACTTTATATATGGTTAGTCTTGTTATATGGGAATAATTGAGACCAGAAGCAGTCTACGGGCTAAGTTCAAAAGAATCTTGGCCGACCTCCTGATAAACCACGTCTTTCAGCAAGGTGAATTGTGGCAATCCAATATCCATATGAGGAAGTCTTCCATTCAGTGTGAAAGCTTCCATAAGAACCAGCACTCTAAACAGTGAAATGTGCTTTGCTAATTTTTATTCAATGTGAAAGTATCTAACTTTATTGCTAAAAAAGGAAAGGCATTTATTTCAAACAAGTCGCCATTACAGTTTTCGTATTTGAACACAATACTCATGAAAAGTCATGTTAAAGCGCGACTTGCCGCAACTGTTTTTAGTTTTCGTGTTCCGCAAAGTACATGAGGAATTAGTGCAAGTGCCTTCCGCTCGCATTACCTAGGTACAAACGGCTACGATCTTGGTACTAGCACTTGTTTCGGTTTTCGGATCTCAAATATTTATCTTTCAGCCTGATTCTAGGTATGAATCCGAAATTTCAATTCTAGATAAGGGGCACCAAAATTCTTAGTTTATTCTAGGTGCTCATATTGTGATTTACTAAACAATTATTAAATCTAATTGTAAGGTATACATTTGATATTTTGAGCAGACTGAGCAAGATAAATATACGTAAAAACTTAGTCAATACTTGTCTTAACTGTTTATGTTTTCTTAACTGTCAATGAAATAGGTGTATTGAAGAATTTTAAATATTTGAGTTTTGTATTCCGGTTTCAAATATAAATATGTGTGTATTTCATCTCGGTCCTGCAACCGGGTGGGCCTAGATTCGACATTCAAACTCTCATCCGGATCAAATCAGATTATTTTTTAGTAAGGCAAGCATTTGATCTTTAGTGTAGAATGAAGGAGACAAATAGACATGTCAATATTCGTCTTAATTTTCTGTTTTCTTCTTCACTGTCAAGACTTCGTGAAATTACTTTCGGTGAATTTTAGATATTCAAGTTTATCACAATTTGGGTTGGATGTGGGTTTGGATAAGAATCAAGATCTGAGATCCGGATTTCGGATCCAGATCCGAATTTCGAACCCACATCCAACCGAGATTCGAGATCGGATCCAGATCCGAGATCCGAATCCAAAGGATCCGGCCATTTCTAACTTATACCATCGGGTGCCCTTTTCCCATGTCCCTTCTCCGAATAATGCCAGTGACGGCTGCTAACCTCCAGTTTCTTTGCTATGATAGTACCGGCCAAGTAAAACATGTTCTTATTCCTGTATGGGGTACTGAGTCCATCACTCACAAAGTGGACTTTCGGGAGATTCTTTCTTGATTGCTGCAAATACAGGTTTCAGGTGTGTACATATTGCTACAGGATCATCTCGTGTGCTTTCAGACAAATTACAGATTGATTTGTGTTGGACGGATTCTTCTGTTGAAGTTTTGTAGTGTATGACAAAGTATACAGTGTGACTTGCTTCCTATAGCCTCCAAAGTGTACAGATTGAACCTCTTCGCCATATTTAAAGTGATAATTTTCTGAGAACTCATGTGTACGAAAACTTCATCAGCCAAGGATTTCTTAATACTGCTTGTAACATAATACTGATGTTTAATGTTGGCTACATATTGCCTATACTGTTCAAGAAGCATAGTAAACTTCAAAACCAGTTCACGCTTAGTACAGGTGATTATCTCTTTGTATGTCTTTTGTATAATTCGAGTTCCATCTTTAGTGACGAGATTTCTTTTATAACCCATTGCTCGTACTTAATTTTTTCCTCTGCAGAATCATTAATCAGTGTTGGACTTGTTTGGCAACATGGTTTTTGCCACTTCTTCTCATATGGTAAAACATATTACGAAAATTTGGTAAAATTAAGCTTTTCAATCTAAAGCTGGAAATCTCACACACCCGGTATGTGGCACGATGGTGGGAAAAATTGTAGCACCCCCACTGTGTGGAAAATCTGGTATTTTTCAGCCGTATTTATATACATGTATCAGTAGTATGACTTTATAATTCAAGATTGGCGACAAAGTGTCGGTACTGCTTGAATCACTCTTTTGGATCAAAAGTTCCGATATATTTCAATGAAAAAAAAATCTATGCCCTATATGTGAGCCAAGCCCAAACTATCACTTAACTCAGTATGGTTTCTTTATTCCGTAGAAAATATGAAAAGTCGATTTAAGGGCCGTTCAAAAATCTTGTGGCCCCTGATTCAAGATCTAATATATTCAGGGAAAAATTTTGAGTTGAGTGGGTTTTGAGTTTAACAACCCTTTCAGCAGTGAAGCTATACGAGACGGGACCTACTGATTAACATGGAATCCGAACCACATGAGCTCCGCCGGCTTCGAACCCGGGTCTCTCACGCCAAAGGCGCGTACGCTAACCGCTTAGCCACGAAGGATCTCGTTAAAAATTTTCTTGTACGCCTTATATGTGAAGAACTACATATAGTGTAGCCAAACCCAAACTATCACTTAACTCAGTTTGATGTGCTTATTCCAAATCGAAAACTCGATTTAGAGGCTGTTCAAAAATGTTGTGGCCCCTGATCCAAAGACTAATTTTTGCTCAAGATTGCAATCTTTTATGGAATTTACTTTTTGGATCGTTCCTAAAATTCTTGTTTCTGAATGATACCTTCATAGGCTATAATTGATGTTGGTTTTTCTGGTTTGCACAATATATTTTGTCTTAAATATATTATTAAACTTTATACATTTCAGCCACAGTGGTAGGTTGTCACTTTCGTGGACACAGTGTCACGTCCATGGACAGGCTATGTCCACAGACGTGACAAAACTTACATTCCCTTATTTTAGACCATGTGCTTTATGAGGTTATGCTGTGTATGTTGGGCATCAAAGCCTTTACACCTAATACTAATAATTCATTGAATTATTTTACGAATTTACCTTATTGTTTCAAATATATTAAAATAAACAATGTATAAAATATATTGTTTAAAATATATTTGCACCACAGACGTGATGCGGTGATCTTTTCCCTGTTACAAAAATGTCCACAAAATTTAAATGTAGAAAGAGAAATGGCAAAACTTGCATCTCCTTATGTTTCTCTGAACTAAATGGCTGTCTGAGGGCTGTTTACAAAGTATACACAGTATGGTACTGCTACCTGGAAGTATTTAGTGACACTTTATTTTTGTCCACAGATGTGACCTATTCCTGTGGTTACAGCCATTAAACCTGAAATTCAATGAGCATGAAAACTTTAAGTTTATGCTCTGGAAAAACTTTTTTAAAATGTGTCTTCAATCCAAAAATGTATGCTAACGACATAGGTTTGTGTTAATATGTGAAATATAAACCTGGAAACAAACAAAACAGTTGAGTAGTGACAGTCCACAGACGTGACAAACCACATTCTGTGAACAACATTTAAACAATATATAAAATATGTTTGTCTAAATTTTCAATTCGTATGTTTGCTATCAGTTATGTTCAGGTTTTTTAATATTAAATTATTTTTTAAATCTTTAATTTTCATAATAAAATACCAGATACATAAATTCCTGATTTTTCTAAGAATAACCCAAATACACTATATGGATGGACCACTTACACGTGGTACAGTAAGCTATAAATGGAAAACGGCTTTGAGTTTTAACGAATGACGATTTAAATACAGATATAAGTAAAAAGCTTAGTACTCACAGCAGACTGAATGTTCTTCTAAGAAGTACTTTCGGAAATTACTGTTTCGAACCTCAGCTTAGCAGTTCAAAAAAGAAAGTTTGAACATGGACAAGAAACATGGATAGGTAAAAATCCAGGTTAAAAGGAGTAAAAAATATAAAGTAAATTACTTCTCGTCGAAGGAAAGTTATACACATGTTTGTTTTCCACTCACTGATAGTGTTCAGTATTAGTGAGTGGAGAACAAAGAAGTATTTAACTTTCCTTTGACGAGAAGTGGTGTACTTCATGTGTTTTAGTCGTTTTAATCTGGTTTTTACTCATCCATGTTTCTTGTTCATTTTGAAACTCTCTTTCTCGAACTGCTAAGCTGAGGATGAAACTAGTGATTTCCGAAAGTACTTCTTACATGGAGAAGGCAGACTTTGGTAAGTGAACTTCGGGGCCATTTTTTGTGAGTTCTTTAGTGCACATTTAAAGAATTCATATTGCAAACTGGGAGAGCGCAATGGACCAAAATAACGGAGAAAAACCGTCTTAAAGTTTTCTACTCGCTGTATATATTGTACGACGCACAAATTTACCAGGTGGCGGCGTGGCAAAGTGAGGGAAATCTTTGACTCATAAGTAAAGTTTTCCGGGTTCAATTCCTGTTTGAGTCATACATTTTTTTTTCTTCAGCCAATGGAATAGCCATTTGTAACTATTAATAAAATATTAATTCACTATATGTTTATAATCAGGGTTGGCTGGTTTAAAACAAGGTGGTTTAAACCATGGTTTAAACCAGGTGGTTAAGAAAAATGGTTTAAATCAAAAAACGAAAAATGTTCGTAAAAGTGTGTGTTCGTAAAATCTTGATGGACACATATTTGTGGGCTATCACGTTTCACTCCCGTATACTATTCGTATTATATTCAGACCTAAATTCTCCATTCATTATTCAAAGGGATTATACTACAAAAGCAACTTTTGTTTTTTGTATAAGTTTATGAATGTTTCTTATGTGATTTTTTAATAGTTTATTATTATTATTAATTTATTATTATGCAGTGGCAATCAAAGAAAAATTCTAAATATAGTTTCGTTCTAATAATTTTTACTATTGATAAAATACATCGAAATGCCATACTTTTTTTGGGGAGGTCATACAAACCGCACGAGAGGCATTTATTGAAATCAGAAGTATCTTTGATATCTACTTATGTATAAATGTGTCAGAGTCAAAGTGGACTCAAATAATTCGTATCTTTATTCACTTTTCGTACTGATACGCCAATTAAGTCGTTGTATTTCTTTAACTTGGACTAATAGAAATTGTAGTGAACTAATCTGGACTAAATTAGTTCTTCTGTACTCTGCAGTATTTTGAAATTGTCCATATGTAAATCTGTATAATGGTTTCACTTGTTCAACTATTTATCTTTTTGTCCTTCTGAAATGACTCTTGACAGTTATATTAACAAGTATGTAAAGATCAGTACAACGTATTTTTTATTAGGAGTCCTTCGTGAGTAAGTCGGCAGACGTATTAGTCCCGGTGAGTGAGTTGTGGCCAATTAGTCCCGGTTTCGAGTCCAAATGAAGGACAATTTCCCTCGGATGTAAGCCGAGAAGCTGTTGGATTCCGCTTTAAACGTTATGTAACCCCTTCTAACATAACCCGGTTGTTGCATAATAACACCAAGGCGAAATAAACTTATTTCTGTCCATATGTGATACAAATACATAGACCAAATTATTTAAACCAAAAAAAACTGGTTTAAACCAAAGAAACCGGGTTTAAAGCAAAAAAAAAAACTGTTTTTTTGGTTTTTTCAATAAAAACCATGGTTTTTGCCAACCCTGTTTATAATGAATAAAACAATAGGAATTTTCAAATCACTTGTAAAATCTTCTAATGTTACATTTTAACTGTACGTTAGGATCAAAATTTAATCCATTCCGTAAATATTATTGTTACCGCAGTCGTTGTGTAGATGTTCTTGACGCTTTGTGTCTAGATCTGTAGACAGTATGCGAATTACAAGGGGAATGAGGAGGAAATCTTTGGTTATAGCAACATCCAGTAATAGCAAAGGGGATTTCCCCCTCAACTCCTTTGTAATTCGCAAACTGTCAACAGATGTAGATACGAAGCGTCAAAAACATTTATTACACAACGACTGTCGTAACCAGTGGCGTATTTAAGGGGGACGCTTCCGAGCTTACGCTCCCCTCCGAAATATTAAAGTAAGTGAAATATCTTGGAGAATTTTCACATTTCCAGGACTAAAGTTGTCAAAGCCCCCTGGAAATAAAACGTAAATACGCCACTGGTCGTAACCATAATATAACTCGTGATATCAGTATATTTACGGAATAGATTAAATTTTGTTTGCCAGTTAACATGGAACATTGAAAGATTTTATAAGTGATTTGAAAATGCTATTGCTTTATTCATTATAAACATACGTTGAATTAATATTTTACTTGTGGTTACAAATGCTTACTTTATTGGTTGAAGTAAAAAAAACGTAGGAATAGAACCCGGGACACTTTACACATAAGTTACAGATTTTACTCACTGCCACACGGTCACTTGGTAAATTCGTGCGTCGTACGATATATGCGGCGAGTAGAAGACGGTTTATCTCCGTTATTTTTGCCCATTGCGCTCTCCCAGTTTGTAAAAATATTAACTCTTTAAATGTGACTACCACCTCGCAAAAAAATATCTCCAAAGTTCACTTACTAAACTCTGCCTTCTCCTTGGCGGGAGCTCATGTGGTTCGGATTCCACATTAATCAGTAGGTCCACGTCTCATATAGCCTCACTGCTGAAAAGGGACGTAAAACTAAACAAAAAAAAAAAAAAATCAATCTGCCTTCTCCTTGTTAGATGAACATTTGGTCTGCCATAAGTACTAAGCTTCGTGCTTATAGCTCTTCCTAAATATAATTACCTCTCAATATATAGTGATATAATAATTTAAATAGTTTATTAAAGTTATTATGTGTGTGAAGAGCATTCCACACGCAAGTTAGCTTACGCCCGTTTCTACTGCTGAGTAAAAATACACATACTAAATACAATCAGTAAATTAGATTCACTCAGGATTCAATAAGATACACTCTTCAAGTCCTCACTAAAGGTCAGATAATAATTGTTAAAGTGACATTGGAAATGATATTGACTCAATTTCATTTCTCATAATACATATTTCCGTTCATTATACAGAAACTGGCGTCGCAAACACTCACATGAAACGGTAGAAACTTCATAAAGCTATGGAAACCATGGTCGGAATGTAAGAATCTTGACAAACATGGCGCAAAACGTGACTTTCGAAGATGGCTTTCATTTTCTGTATAACTTAATCGCTGAAATTAATAACGTTTCTCCAATTTTTTCTAAGCCTCTTAAAATATAAAATTTTGCTAACGGTGCATTCAAAGGAACGATGGTCGGAATAGTGAAGCATTTTTAAGACACCTTGCCGTTTACTGTTCGAAATATTCACCTTCTATTTCGTAACTTAATGAAATGTTGCTTTCAGAACAAAATAGTGCCTAGCAAATGCAGAAAACTATGTTCCAATGAAATAGATACACACCCTTTTTTCGACCCAAAACAAAAGTAATCGTACAAGACAAAGAGAGTATTCATGCAACTGAAAGGTAATTTTACCACATAACCGTGCGTGTAAAGGGCCTTCTTTGTATTGGAATTTAGAATTTTTCGAACTTGGTTTGAATCCCACTAAATGCTTTTCTTTCCCTTTTTATTTCTTTCTTTCTTCTTTGTTTAATTCCACTATCCTTGTCTTACAGTTTCAGATCTTATCATTCATTTACTTTCTTTCTTCAGGAAAAGTCACGGTTTAACAATTCGACAATTGGTCACAGTTTGTATCTAATGATTTCCCTGACTCCAAAGAAACTAACAAACTAAGCATTTTTTCTTGTCTTTTCTTTTCTAAAGGATAAATAAATGCTACTAAATTATATTAGAATAGGGTAGAGCGTTTCCTCCCATTATGCGAATGGAAGGAATTCCCCCTGACAAATTATGCCCCCTTGAAGGAGAAGTTTCTCATTTCTGGCACGGGTGACTTTTTCCCCTCTAGGAGTTTTTGAATGTTCCATAAGGGTAGAAACAGGGAACAACTTGTATTTTGTAGACAAAAGAATTACAATTTGGAGCAAATGTTGTTAAGGAGAGAGTTCTGCCAAAACTTCGTTATATGTTTACCCTGTCCATCGGTGAGACGAAACAACTTCATTGACTACTCAATGGAACACGACAAAATTTAGGCAGGCCGTGTTGAGCATCAAAAGTTAGCGATTGAATTCGCTTACGGAGGCAATATTCAAACTGGAAGTGATATAAATAAACCATTACCGGCTTTTACGTTGGTCACTATAGAGCAAAAGCTGGTTTCAGTAACTGGTTTTGTGCATTCGATTACGCGTCCGAAAAATACGTTTCATCTGTATCATTTACTCTATTAAATCCTTACGTTGGATTACATAATAGTTCTGCTAGCATTAATTATGTGATTTCTGTCTTACCACTTTAGTTAGAGATGTGGCCCTGTATGTTCGTTACATATTACTGTTTCTTTTTGAATTACTGATTTCTAAATAGTGGTCCCCGAATTCCTAATCTGTGCTTTTCTCGCCTGTACTTTGCTTCGTCTTCAAATTTTAATTGTGAATAATTTTGCATCTTTTTTTCCTGTTTATTCTAAACTTCGAAATACACTTATCTCTTCACATATGTGTATAATAATAATAATAATAATAATAATAATAATAATAATAATAATAATAATAATAATAATAAAACGGATCACCATGGTAACTGAGAGAAAAAGACCACTGTTTCAGACTATATTGCAAAAGTTAACCATAAAGTTGTTAATGGTTATGTTGGAGATAATTAGGATGTATATCCAGTTTAACCTTTAACACGGAGAAAGTTTTGTAAGATCCATAAAACCAAGTGAGCACATTCTGTAACGGTTTGCCTTAATGCAGCCCAAAATTTGCGATTTAGTTTGAGATAATTGGCATAGCACTTACAATGACTTGTTACGTTTCTAGCGTTGCGTTATTGCATGCAGACATTTACAAAGACTGGTACCGAAGGATTCCCTAGAGTTTGTGTATTTTTAAATTGTAAACATGGTTGTTTGTGGTGGACAACCTCATGTCCGTGGGTTTTCTCTGGGTACACCCATTTTCTTCCACAATCTCATTCATCCTATTCTTTCAATATCATTCATTTGCTTTAATCATTGATGTTTTGTAGCTTAATCGTGGGATGATAACAGAAAAAAAAGTCATTTTTGTACTCCCGGTTGTCCTGTATACAGTAAAATAGAACGCTTCGTATCCAAGGGTTTCCGCAAGTGAATTCGCTGATACCTATTATGTTAAGACTGAAGCGATCAGTCCAGTTATTGTAGCATTCGGTCTTACATCGCTTAGTATTGACCTGACGTGTTACCCTAATATCGTATATCGTAACAGTAGCCTACGCGATCTCCTCACCATTTTTATTAGAGCTGCGTCTGGGAAAATGTAGTTTTCAAAGCCAATAATAATAAATATCTAACATCATCCACGGAACAAACAACTTTTAAATGGGCTGACTTTTTTTTTCTATTCAATGTGAAATAATAACGAAATTTGTAAAGGTGGCATTGATGTTGGATTTACTTAAATAGAAGGCGACTACGACGAAAAGTTCCTTTCTTTTCAGATTAAGCACTCTTGGGTCAAATAAACAATACAGGATTATTATAGAAACATCACTAATTGTATTACTTAATAATTAGTCGATTTTTAGAAATTGCTATAGAGTTTAATACTTTCTAGTCCTATCAGTGCTACTAACTGATTACTTATATTATTATTCAGTTCAACATTTTTCTCTTCAATGAACAAGTGAGCTGCGTTGCATATTCTAAAATAACAGTAAATTTCTAAATTGCAGGTTTTTAGTATTACAATCGAAAGTGCGTATCTAAAATCTAAAACTTTCTGTTGCAATACAGGGATAAGATCGAAGATTGAATCTGTTCTTCAGACGTTGAATCCATATAAAAACATTGTCTCTGCAGTTTTTGATCAAGATCAGAACTAAAACCGGAAATCGCATAAACTTCTAAAGCTCCCAGTCTTGCTGTGAAGATAAGGGTGGAAATACAACTATTCGTACGATACAGAATCCATATAAAGAGACTGTTTCTATCTATCTATTGTAGTGTTTCTTCACGGCGATCAGTGTACAGACTATAAAAAGTATTACCCGTTAAGTTTGAATAGAAGAATAAAAATGAGGACATTTTATTTTTACAATAATGAAGTACTTTCTAGTAGTAATGGAGTCATCAGTATCACTAAAACCGTTTTTTCTTTCTTTCTTCAGGTTTACGAAAATCTTTTGGATCCGTGTAAGACGTGACTTGCACTAAGGAGAAATTACGTTGGAAAATATGTAAAAGGCTTCACTCGTGTGCGGCTTTTTATTTTTATTTGTTAAAAAGTTGTCAGTCACAGCCCCGTAATTCTTATAGTAATAATGATGATAAACAGCAACAAGAAGACCAGAAAAGTTACGGAAAAACTAACATAACTCAATTGGATTAGAACCAGGAATGATTCCATCACCACAAAAATAAACTACTTAACACGCATGGCTATTGAGACTACTGTAGTTTTCCTCCAGTTGTATTGAAAAATAAGGTTTTGCAATATTCCTTTTACAGGCTTCACATTTCTTGTCTTGTTCACCATGTATTTTGTTATAGATGGAAGGTGATGCAAAATATGTATGTTTGAAAGAGATACTGGGATAATTGTTAGAACTTCAGCTGTTCATTTTAGGATTCACTTGATTCAGCACCTGAATAAATGTTTGATGTAAATTCCTGGCAAGTTGCACAGACTCCTTGGGTTATTTTTTTTTTTTTTTTCTGAAGGTGGAATTTCTACTTTGAAGAGTTTGGTCAGTTTTGATTTGGTGTACTCGCTCACAGCCGCAGTAATTTGGCTGTTTTTTTTATGCATACAACTACACATCAGTGACCATGGATTCCTAATAGCACTAACAACAATCTCCATAGCTGAGTGATTAATGGACTAAAATTATTCTTGTGCAGTTACAAAATCTTCCATCATCAACTATGTAGTGTTTTCATATTCTGACAAAGGATTTAGAAGACAGAAAATAATCACTGGGAACATTTAGACTTTGAAACAGTCTTGAAATGAGCACTCTTTATTTCCAACCTGAAGAAAATTGTCGTCTATCGTTTTTTCTTGTCTTCTATATAATTCTTTTATGAGTATGCAGATAGCACATTTCATTCTTCTGTGGCTCCAGTCAGAAGGTCTCTCAAACTCAGTTTTTTCCATACAATATCCTACAAGTCAATCAATCACCAGGATCCTTACAAAAGCTTATAGGTACTGTTGGATTACAGATTTGGTGATTTTTTTTTTTTTTTTTTTTTTGTGCATACAAATGAACTGTGAACTCATATGTGCTCCTTTTTGTATGCTAGACCAAACACTTAATCCACCCATTAAGATCTTTGAAAGACAGAAGGAGGATACTAAACATTGCCACAGAAAATGAAGAGCACAAGACGGTAGCCATTTACAACCACTTGAATCAATAGAAACATTTTCAATCTTTATTTTCGTTTTCGGTTCAGGAGGGAAAATAGATGCAGTATAGCGTTCTTTATTTAAAGATGTGACCTAAATATGAAAGAAACGTGTTCAGATTCAGATAATGTCGCCTAACGACTGTAGTTTCTTGATATCTATTATTTCAAGAGGAATGTCTCTCTCTGTTTGTATGTTTATAAGTTTACCAAGAACTGACAAAAGGGTGGGGTAAGCGGGTTCAAAAATTGAAAAAAACCTTGTTTTACAGAAAGCAGAATAGAGTTTGGGAATGTCCAAGAGTGCAGTAAGATATTTGTTAAAGACAGGGGCTTTAACCCCGTGTCCTTGCGCGTTTTTTCCCGCTTCTGAGTACTGGTTCTCTCAGCCAAAACCCTAACTAACAAGAAAACGAATCAAAGCTTTGCACACAGCGGGGAAAGAAACACCTAGCTGGGGACGCTCCTACATAATTTTTTCCTGACTAAATCCCTCAGTTCACAAATTTCAGTTGCTTCCTATCCTTGATCTGAACGTTTGTCTGGATGAGGAAGAGTCGGTCCCCAAACAGGAAACAGTTTTTTTTTTGTAGATCATTCAGATTTCATTTTTTTTTCAGTTTATTAAAATGTATTTTTCCACTACCATAAAAGGTGAGAAGAAAACACGTGCAGACCCTTTTTTTTTTTTTTTAAAGCTCCGTGACCAAAATAATTTGAGAAGCACTGTTCTAGAACGTTTTGTTACATTTTAGAATGTTCTGCTTAGTTCCGCATTATTCTTTAAGACCTTTTATGATTTGGAAGGTACTAACTAAAGAAAATCCAGCAGAAAAGCATTTCACCAGTTCCAACTTCGTTTATCGCTTTTATTCCACCATACTCAGTACATTGGTCCGAGAGTGATTTTTTTTTTTAAATTTTTTTTACAATACTATTATGAAAGATTTCGGAACCAAAGTGACGTGTTCTTTTCAGGATATCTTGTACCTTTAGCAGGATTTTTGGAATTGGTGTTTCTGAGACACAATAATAATAATAATAATAATAATAATAATAATAATAATAATAATAATAATAATAATAATAATAAAATTAAAGACATTAGCCAAGCAAATTGAAACATGAACATTGTTAATAAAACTTGCTAAACTCAAAAGTGGGAAGTTCTCCTTTTCAGGGAATGTAGTACTGATCAGTACCGATCCGTAATTAAAATTTTCGAATTGACATTAAATATATATATATATATATATCAGAAAGAAAAACTCAGAAGGCAGAACAGTTCACAGCAGATGAACTTCGACACAGTTTCAAACGGAAAACATTATTTTAATTAGTAAATTGTTCTTTTCCAAATAAAATAAAATGTAACGAAGTTTTTAGCCGAAAAATCATACGTGATAACTAGCTCCCTGCATCTCGGGTCAGGTTTTTTTTTTTTTTTTTTTTTAAATTTATATATATTATGAAGAACAGATTTCTTATTTTGTCCGTAATTTTAACATCTGCTAAATATCTGGGACTACCAAGTCGACTCCATGCTTGAAGTGATATGGACTGTGCAGCCAACTGGCGATATTAATGTCAGTTAACAAATTATCTGTATTGTAAAACTGAAAGTGACTGTTTGTGACTCTTAATCTCTTGTATCACCAGACCGATCTCAATCAAATTTTCAACATAGATGGGGTTCGGGCCTGGAGTGACTTTTATAATATTACTTTGATATTAGAATGTGGGGGAGGGGAAGGGGAGATATATAAAAATAAATAAAAACTCTTGAACCACCCGATCGGACTCGATCAAAGGTATGTTTCCTTTCTCTTTGCAAGTGCAAGGATTATGTCAGTCGTGTTAAAATCCAGTCTCGCCACACGGCTTCCCGCACCTACCCAATCTGGATAAAGTACGATGTTGCTGATATTCTGAAATCGTACTCCCCGTGTAAGGCCGGTGCCAGGGTGATAGGCTTCTGTGCTCACGTAGCTTCGGTCTTGTGGTATCTAGGGTTTCGTACGCACGACCCAACCTCATTCCATGGCCCAATATCTCAGGAGGATTGCGTTGAAGATGCCCAGGGTAAAGTGGATGATGACTGAACTGACGATGCAGAATACGATCAAGCATTCTTCAGAACGATATTTAACACAAAAGTCTTCACATATTCTCCTTTGATGGTTTATTGTTTGCATAATTGATTTTTTTTTGTGCTTTACTGTGGATTCATATCATATATGCGATTTCAAGTGCAACGTTTTGTTTTATGTATAGCGGACTTAAAGAACAATTTGAGTCTCTAGTATGTTCAGGTAGACATATCAGACTACAGTTTGGCAATTTTTGGTGTTCTGAGTGTTCGCTGTATTGTTACTACAACTCCGAAAACTAATATTGATAGCGAAATACAGGTTGACCAAACACTTTTTTTCCTAAACAAATTGCTCTCATGATGTAATAAATCAACCTCTGGTCTTGCTATTTGGTTATTTTATGTGCCTTTATCAGCAGAACAAACATTATTAAGAATTTTGCCATGATGTTGGCGCTTTCCACGAAAATCTGTTTCTCACGCACCTACGTCGGCTTTTCGAAGGTTGGAGTTAGGAGTAACTTCGGACGCTCTTCAGGGACAACCGAAAATGTTCTCAACATAATCTAAACGACCTTTGACGCGGAATATCGTGTAGATAACAGGTATCAATTCTTATAAAAATCATTGATAGGCAGAAATCGGTCCTTATCGTGATGACCCATCCTTTACATCATCAGTATACTCCACAGCGTGGTGACTACCATTCATTCTAGGCCCTGATTGCTATCTCTGATTTTCCTTATAGCGTATTCCAGGACAATGTTGAATAATAATGGTGACAACGCATCTCCTTGTTGCTAGTGGTTCTCTAGATTGAGATTGTATCGGGGTGATTCCGCTGGTATTTTTAAAACCTACGATCGAGTACAGTCTAAAGATAAGCTTCGGATGTGGACTGTTTTCTCTGGACGCCAACTATCGTCACAAAACCACAACCACAACCACACATCGTCATCGAGAAGCCAATGCATCCTCAGCGTGTTCTGTTTGCTGTGTTTTGTAGAATGGCATCATTATTGGCCCATTTTTCTTCGAAGGTGGAGATGACAACAATATTAGGGTCAACTGAGAGCGATACAGAGGCATGCTCACAGCTCTTTTGTCCAGCAGTTACTGTATTACATATGGGCGTATTGTGAATCTAGGAGGATGGCGTTGCGTGTCATAGAATCTGTCTCACAATCGTTCTTTTGCGCAAGTTCATTAATTGTGTAATCAACCATTTGGTGATGTTGCTTGCCTTCACGAAGATGCAATTTGACGGCGTTGCATTTTTTTTTTAGGTGCCTTTAAAGTGACCTGCCAATAAAGGCAGAATACCTATGATGATGATGATGATGATTAAAGCTGCGTGTTGTGCTTACAATCGAGAAACAATTCGGTAACGTAAGCACAGTATTGATTAAACAACTGAAACGATATTAAATGGTGTCTCTTTGCTACCACCTTTAAAAGAAACCAGCCGATGATCCACTCTTTATATCGACGGTAGAAAGGCGAATCAATTTTATTTGTGCTTAAAAGTCAGTTTAGTTCCTTAAGTAATTATTAACCTTTAAATTTACCAATTTTGCGGTGAAGAAGAAAAATAAAAGTATTGCTTTTGTGTGAATCGAAGTGATTTAATGCAGAAATTCTATATTAGCTTAAAGATATTAGTATTACTTTGTTATTTATATTACTTCGGATTCCTCCTGTAGCAAATTATTTCAGGGTAAAGTGGTTTTCGTTGAGTACCAAACGTGGAGCAAAGGAAGATTAATTTTTTAATATTAGTAACCACTTTTGCTTGTAAATTTTAGTTTCGTTGAACTTTTTTCGTGTTACTGTAAGTAAAATAGTAAAAGATGACACTTCGCCTTTTCTTCAAATTTTATTTATTTATTTATTTATTTATTCATTTATATATCTAGGTGTTACTGGCATCTATGGCTTTACGCTTGTTAAATATGAGGGCTGACTTCTGTCGGCGAGCACACTGTCAGGGCAGGAAGCGGCCTTGGATCTGTATGTTTTGCACCATCCTTGCATTTATCTGGTGGGAGTGAGGAAAATCCAAGGAAAACCACTCAGAATGACTGGCCTGGAGAAACTGTTACACATTTTCGAACGAGTGTTCTCATTGGTAATCGAATTTTTTAGATTTTATTTAAATATATGTATGTAAGTTCAAAAGACCACAAGATAGTGGATGAAGGCTGAAATAATCTAAGTGTGTACTAAGGAAATGTTCTGAGCTTAAAACATTGGATTTTTTTTTTTTTTTTTTTTTTTTAATGCAAAGGATTTGCATAAACTCTTGTTTGATGGAATTTTTTTCTTCTGTCTTCTCTTCTCATCAAGGAGTAGCGACCTTCTCGCTTATTCATTCTCGTTTGTAGTTTTGGTCATACTCCTTACTTCACACGTATCATACATTTTATGCACGTGTAAACGAACTTGCATCTTCTTTCTTCTTGTTTACGTCAACCAAAAGTTGGTGGGCAACATGGAAATTTTAAAACATTTCTCTCCTTTGGGAGAGCTGTTTTATACTTTAACAAGGTCTCTTCTTCGTAACTGCATTACATACATATATTATTTTTTGTTATTACAAGTTATTAATTAAAAACAGTTAAGATAGCATTTAAATTTCACAGCTTGTGAAAAGAAATCAATTACATTCTTGTTTGAATGAAAATGGGGTGTAAGGAGCGCTCCCTAGTGAGTACTCAAATGCCAACCTCACTTCCTCGTAGTGCACCCTGGAAACTGCATTCATTGTAATGCAGGCTAACGAGGCTCTGGCGACTGGTGACACCAGGATAAACATGTTATAATGAGAAGCGGGTGGGGACAGTAATCATGATTTTTGTTTCTTGGGTACGTTTCTGTACCAAACATGAAACATACTGATGTAATTTGATATTTTATTTGCAAGCAGTTTCTATCTATTTGTGTGATTTGAATCATTTGCTATTTTTGGTTCTTAGGGTTTCAGTTATTCGTTTTAGTTGGGGTTCTGTCTGTTAATAATGGCCCAAAAACTTCACTTGATGAAAAGAAGCATTCCTTTTGCACAGTAATTCTATATAGATATACAACGAACAATAGAAGTGAAGCCACTTGTAGAGGGGCTGCAGTGACTTCCTGGAGCGGTTTGAATGTCTGGAATCCCTGCTGAAAAAATCGAGCTCGTGTAATAGGAAATATACTCCAGTTAACACCTTATTCTATAACAACATTGTTTCTCCCACAGAAGCCAATGCAAGTGGTTATAGTGATTGTTGTGGAATAGACAGTGGCGCAAAAGCCAGGGTTACTACAGTGTCCTGATTCCATACCCTCTAATGGTATATATATATATATAATAGGGTGGTCCTTATTTATATGGGGAAAAATAAATTTAGAAATTTCCTTGGACGAGCCCCCTAAAATGGTTCCATATGGAACTAAATTAAGCCAGGAGAAAAATTAGATCCATGGTGCCTCAAGCGACCTAAAGTTTTGAATCCGATTACAATACATAGTATATGGGGAAAATCTGGAAGAAACCTTTGTAATTTAGGAACGGCTTAAGGAAATGAGAAGATATCGTGGATAATGGAACTAGAAAAGTGAACAATCTAATTTTGTATAGCATTATCATGGCGGCTATCTTGAAGTCCGTAATCTTGAATTCAGATAAAAAAAAATCAGATAGAAAGAGGGTTATGTGACATCGTTTTGAGGTATCGTTTCACCAGAAGCACAAAACTGGCATTATTTTCAAGTTACCTATAATCATGTACGAGTTATTACGTGTGAAAAACGAAATGCTTCGATGTATTGTTATTTTATTGTAGTTATGGGCAACAGATTTGTAGAATTTTTTGTTTTTTTTTTTTACATAAACTGAAACAAACTTCTAGAGAAAGCTAAACCTTTGTTTCGCTATGAATTACAAATAAGTTTCCATCAAGATGATTCAAAGACCATTATGAGGAAAGAGAAAAATTATAACTCGGAAGACACTGAAATATCCCTTATTTGTGTAGTAGCTGTATAATAAGCTTTTAATCTTCTTTGCTACATAGTTCACTTTTGACACATCTAGGAAAAGATTGCAGGACTTCACTATCTGCAAAAGAAACTGTTTTTGCTTCTCATTTTTCGTGAGAACGTTGTTGTAATCTTCTATTAGTTCCACTCCTCTTTCTGCTGCATCGTTTGTTACGTGAATGAGTTTAACTATTGTCTTTCCTTGAAGATAGTCATTATCAGGGCCCGGAGCTTGTTGACCTAAAATTTTCTCACAACTGACCTATAAAATGACACTAAAATTCCTGTAAAATGACCCTAAAATTCACAAATATTGACCTTAAAAATTTGCTTTTTTAAAACGTTTATTTACTTAAACATTAACATTTTTTAAATATCTATTGGATTTTAACTACCATTTCTCACTCATTTTCAAAATGTTTGTTTCAGTTAGTTGCAGTCCATTGTACGGCATTGTATATACGTACGGAAAGAATCAATTCACTCCCGAGTTGAAACTAGGAAGCACACTTAAAGTATAGAAGTTCGCAAGTGTAGACTGTATACATAAGAATAATAGATAAAAACCCTGTTTAAAATCTTTGTATGTCTTCCAATCCACTTTTAGTTATTCACATGATCAAATACATTGTGGTCAACTACCCAAACTATCTGTTTGGCCACCTACCAACCCCTACCCCTTGTCAACCAGCTGCAATTTAGTGTTCATTAGCTTTTGAGGAATGCAGTTTTCCACCCCAGTAGTCAGGAAGAAGGAAGAGATAACTTAGTATTTTTCAAATCCGTAAACAATGTTCATTTTAAAATTTCCTTATGTAGAAGAAAAAGACTAAAAAGTGTATTTTTATTTGAACTTGCCTTGTCTTATGCCTAACAGAAAAAAGTTGACTTGTCAACAAGATCCGGGCCCTGGTCATTATTATTTGACCATGCAATCGGATCACACTGAAGAAACCCTTTGGTTATTTTAAATCTCTCGATAAAAATTTTGTGTTTATTGTAACAAAACTGCTGATTTCTCTCTTCACAAGAATTTTTATCGTATCACCTCTTGAGTCAAGCTTCTTTGCTGTTTCTCGGTTTCCCCTTACAGTTTTAATTCTTTCAATTATTTCTTTGTTTTTCCATAATGCTAACTTATGGAAGAAAAAAAGAGAGAGAAACGCTTCGTGTTCCTCCGCCAAGTACTAGAGATGGCGAGAAAATTTAGAAAGAGCCATTTCAAATAATTCAGCATCTATTTGTCTATTTATCTATTTGTCTAGTTGTCTTTCAAAAATTGCAGATCTTGTAATGATAAATGGAATGCTCGATCACATTTAAACCAAGCTCGCACATATAGTGGTATCAGAAAAATGCACACTCTCCGAAGATCCGTTTCTACTTGCTTCGTTAAACGAAATTATTGGCGAAAGAGACATGTTTTTAAACAGTAGATTGCTTTTCCCATCCACCTTGCATCGTGAATTGCCCCAGGCAAACGAAAGAAAACTCCTCGAGGAGGTGTGCCACCCAAGAGTGTAATGGCCAGTCCTAAAAGTTTCCTGTAATTTTCTCTGTGGTGTGCTGCTTCTACAAGTTTGATAGCAAAATTCAATACTTCATTTCTTACATCGGAAATGTTCCTTACATCATCAATCAATTCAAGTTAGTGCAATCTATTTTAGACCACTCGTTGTGAAAAAGCTTAGAGGAACGTCCGGTCCAGCTGTAAACCAAACACAACACTTATCAAATACACATTTTTGGACCAATTCATAAATGTGTCTACAAGGAAGGTATAGATTTTTTTTGGAGTGTCTGCTCTAGCAGAATGCAAGCACCGTTGATAAGACCCATATTGCAGGGAGTAGTGTCACAACAAACTGCCTGCACGAACTTTAAGCAATATGTTCTTCTCTTGATGATGACAAAATGGGAACACCAATTAGCCTCTCCTGACCATCCTGTAATAATTATCGATAACCTGTCGATAGTCTCTCTGCCAGTCAAATTCGGTAGTAGTTTTCCATCCCAAAACACAACTAACGCACCTGATGCACTCTGAAATTGTTTTTTTGTAGTCCTGTGCAACTTCGCTATGGATTGTCTCTCAGCATTAGTGAATCGAAGACCTATTTATTACTAGTTCCTATACATCATGGCCTAATGCTTCTGCGGTCACTGTCAGATCTATCAGTGACCTTGTATCGATCAAGAGCAGCAACCAGTCTTGGAGTAATAAAATTAGTTTTTCCTCTTTTACATCTCTAAAGAGGGTCCGAGCACACACACACACATCCATTTTTACATTTTCTCTAACATTCTCAGCTGGGGTTTCCTCTTCATTACTTGAACTGCTTACCTCCATGTATTTTGGTGTATAAAGTTCGAACAAATCATTTTCATAAGTTCATTTTCTTTTGCGTTCCTCTTTCTTTTGAAGCCATGCATATCACTTTATTTTTTTTCGCTCCAAATTCATGTCTTTACCAAGTGTGTTACCAGGTCGTCCCTTCTGTTTTCGAGGCAAAAGAAACTATCTTTCTTGATTTCAATAATGCTCTAGGCATTAGCATGTGCTATATCAAATAAATCAGGCAAGATATTTGAGAAGGCTACTACTTCTTTTTGCCTTTGCACTTCACTCGAAGTTTCATTGTTCTGTAATGCTCACAATTTCTCATACAATACAATCAGCTTCTCAACACTGCGTTTGGTATCCTTTGCCGGGATTCTTGCCTTTTGCCAAAATATCTCAGTTTCTTTAACAGTTAATCGTGCACTTTCCCTCACTGTCAGATTTACCGTTCTCAAGTTGTGGAAAAAGACACTCAACACTTGTTTCTTTGATGGTAATTTACTTCACAGAATCTATTCATTGGCACTACCAATTAAACAAATTCCTTTTAGATACATGGTTGTATCCGCAGCTTGTATTTTTCCATTAAAACTCGCTAGAAAATTGAAATATTCAACTCTTAACCCTGGCATCAGTTCCGTCCGAAGATGGGTGGGCCGTAGAAAGCAATAGTTTTTCTGTGACCAGAGTTTAACCCTTTGCTCTGTAGCTTACAAACACTCAAATAGATATAAAATATTTCGGTGAGCTTAAATTTAATATTAAAAATCGAATGTCAGACAGCAAAAATACTGCAAACAAACAAAACTTTTTGCCTACAAAATTATAATTAAAATATTTTCTATATTTATGCACTTAAACTTTAAATAACTAAAAAAGAATTTACAAAGTATAAACACAGTATTTGCTACTGCCATATATTAACCAACTAAGAAACCAAATTAACCAGGAAGTAATTACATTGTATTGAATATGACAGAAATAAATATGCTAGTCCAATAATTAAATGCATCAATACAATTATCATCGTTACCGTATTTACTAAGGTTAATATATGATTGAATAATACTGCCAGAAACACAAAGCTGGCAATATTTGAAAGATACATTTACTCGTGTAAGAATTATTACCTGTAGAAAGGAGAAATCATTTCACAGGTAATAATTCTTAGACGATAAAAGCTATCTTTAAAGTAATGACAGATTTGTGCTTCTGGTGAAACGCTACCTCAAAACGATATGTCACATGATCCTCTTCCCATTTAAAAATTTTGACTTGAATCCAAGATGGCGGACTTCAAGATGGCCGCCATGCCAACACTATACAAAATTAGGCGTGTGTTTTTCTCTAGTCCCATTATCCAGGGTATTTTCTCATTCATTTAAGGCGTTTCTAAATTACAAGAGTTTATTCCAGATTTGTCCCATATACTGTGTATTGTAATCGGATTCAAAACTTTAGGTCGCTTGAGACACCATTTAATATTATTCAATGGATCTAATTTTTCTCCTGGCTTAATTTAGTCCCATATGGAACCATTTTAGGGGGCTCGTCCAAAGAAATTCGGAAATCTAAAATTTTTTGCCGGTTAACATGGAAACTTTCACATCCAGTGTATAGGCATGAAATCATGAAGCGCCTTAGATTTTACCAATTGATTTGATAGTACCGTGTGCTGGAGTAAATCTTCTGTTATGTCCTATTCCAAATAAGATCCAAAGCTCTTCGAATGCCAACTTTAAAAACTTCATCACTGGCAACAGTGCGAATAGTTGCATTTTGCAGTTCAGCTATCACAACGTTTCGGATGAAAAATTATTCTGCTGTCCGCTTCCTCATGGAATTTTCTAGTTTCTCCAATCAGAGACGATTGTCTACAACAGAACCAAGCACAGTAGACACTGCTTGTACTGAGTGACATATATTGTAATGATGGCGAGAAGTTGAAAGAGCTCTTTACTTTCGGTACTCCATAGATAATCTTGCCATTTCTGAATAAGGCCATTTGGTTGAACTTGCTTCGTGTCCCACCACATCGTTTTTCACGAGCAAGAGTTTTTAGACTTGCTGAAATATATCTATCCCATATCAGGTCAATTGGTTGACATTTCTGATAATCCATGTCGTATGCAAGAGGAAGGCCTGAAAATCAGTAATCTTTAAATGTGTCTGATGCACGTGGTCTGATCATATTAGGAAGAAAGGAAGCAAATTGTGTTTAGATTCTCAGGAAAACTAGATTCGTCACTGTTTCTGGAAGATCTTTTCCAGAAGGGACACTATTTCTGATATGTTTACTAGTAGGATTTCTCCATTAGAGGAAAAAGAGAGAGGAAATGGCTGCTTTTCATACCTGAGAAGTCCGAAATGATTCATGCTTGGAGTTCGACTGAGGAGGAGGACGGGTGAGAACAATTGCACCTACGATTTTAGTACTTCAGTGGTGTTCTGCCTGAGAGAGTGCCTTTTCTGAGAGAATTAATTGGTGTTCTGAAAAGACGGACGATTTTGAGTATGTGGTTGAGAAATAGTGTGACTTGCTCATTAAACGGCTTTTAACAAAAGCTTATAAAGACGTTGTTCTCTACCCTCTGCAGTTGTAATGGTATGAACCAGTTTTGGGTCAACAATAACTTTGCTATCAAATCTTCACCACAGTCTGAGAATGAGTTTCCGAGTTCCTTAAAACTGTTTTTCACAGCTAGTGCTTTCTCTCTGAACTTCGCCTGGAGTGCCTGATATTCATGCTGTCGATTCGGTCCCTTAAAAAGTACTTCATTTGATTTACCAAAATTTTGAAGGCGCTAGACTTCTGGACCAGTCATCTATCATCGTGGAGTTTTTTGGGTTTCTGTGAATCCCACTGCTTCTCAACTTTGTAAGGTAAAAAATTTTTAAAATATAAAAAAAATATTTTATATTAATGTAGTTCTATCTCACTCTTCAAATCGTTTCGGATCTGATCACTTTATATCTATATGAAACTATAAACCTAATCTTTATCACCCCACTCTAACGAGTCTGCCATTTTTACCTTACAACAAAAGAAATAAATTCCTTAAGAAATAATTCGTCCGCTCGCTGTTGTCTAGGTAACAGGTTCAAAATACGATTGAGTTAAAAATAACCACTCAAGGGATTTACGGTGGATAACTAGATTTATTAAACTTAATATTTTTTCTAATTAGGGTAAGGTAAGTGACTAGAATTTTGAGGTTCAAAGGACGTTACTTCGCCCTTGAAAGAAAATCTTTAATATTTTGTTCGGCTTCCCAAAGAACTCACCATGAGAGTTCAAGGAGCACATACTCTAATTTAAATATCACTAATCATAAACAATAAAAGACTTCTCTAATATTTCTTTGGGAACTGCGGTAATATGGAAAACTAGTACTCTCTCTACTCTAGGTCCATATTCCTTGCTTTCAAAGACTGTTTAACTTCACTACAGTAACAGTCTGGCCTACACCTGGTTTGGACTCTCAACACTCTGAGAAATCCAGAAAAGGAAACTAACTAAAATCTTACAGGATTGGTAAACTTAGGGAATTAGGAGTAGCAGCCGTCACTCATGGCCCAGCTATATTATTACGTCTTCCACTCAAGACTCTAGGTTAAAAGGTAAACACACACTCTAATACTTTGAAACACGAAAGTCGCAGTGTAAAAACAAAACAACACCAGCCAAACCTCACTATTTCCTGACTGTACGGAGAACGAACCCAAACCGCAACCTGGATTCAATTTTAATGGGGAAAAAGCCTCCAGCACCTGGAGAATTTCAAAAACCTAAGTGCCCTGGGTTCACTCTCTCCCTAGGGTCACCCCAAGAGCAAATTACTTTTCACTCCTTCTAACCATTAACTAGAGCTCATTCAAGTCATTACTCTGACGTAGAGCTCAAAACTCCTACTTAATTCTTTAATTCCTATTCCTAACTCTGGGATTCACCTAAGTCACGGCCAGAGACCACTTTCCCTAGCGGGACAAGAAGCCACGGACTAACATATCCACTGGTCATTTAGTAACTAATCTAAAAGACAAACTCCCAGGAAAAAGCTTACTTGCTGATTCCCTTTGGACTGAACAGCCACCAGCATAGACCTCTACTCTACAGGCCTCTAGCTGAAACAACCAAAACCATAAAAACTCCACCTTTTTATATGTTTCGCCGGGGACAGAAAAAATGAAAAAAATTAAGTATTCAACGGTTCTAGAAAACTTCTACAGCAGTGGAAAATTACTGGAAAAGCAAGCAAGAAAGAGAAATCTTCAAAAAAGTAGCCTCTCTACCAGATCTATAATCAAGTGGGAGCGAGAGTAATACTCTAACTAACTAACTGAATCTTAATCTTAAATTTGGCATATATAAATGATTGGGATAATGCACTAATTGATATTTACATACATTTACATATTATAAACACATTAAGATTATGTATTACGCTATACTTATTAAATAAATAGTACTAGATAAATGCGTTAGATAAATACGTGTCAGGCCTGACTTACTAATTAATATACACAATTATATATATATAAAGATTTAATATTACAATATATAACATGAATAATCAAGCAAGGTAACGAAGTGCCCCTTGCATATACCCATTCTAATAAAAAAAGAAAAAAAATCTTGCCTCCAACTGGGCATGTGAGTTTATACTCTCGAAACAGTCACTTTGAAATTCTCACTAATCAAAAAAATCACAATTTCACTGAAAAATAAAAATGAATTACACTTATTTTAAAAACCACTTTAATTCACTTGAGGGATAATATCCCTTTACTGTTTATTGTCTCGTACCGTTCTAAATACTTTTCATATTCTACGCATCAGAATAATGAAAGAAATAATTCTATCAATTTAAAAATCACTTTAAATAATTTTCAAATATAATTTACTCAGATCACTCTTCCTGTTCTCTTGAATTTCTCAGAAACATTACTATAAGTGTCACTCAGAAATTCAATTTCTTCTTGACTTCTTCTGCACCTTCAGAGGGAATTGGGAACACCAGATTCTTACCTGGGGTATCTGGGAGTGACTCACAGTCCAATTCTTCTTCATCAGTAAGGAGATCAAGAACGAACTCATCCTCGACGTGGGCTACGCTCGAGGATCCACCACTAGACGTTTCGCCAACTGCAGCCTTGTTAGCCTTTTCCCGTAAAAGGCTTGGGTAGTATTTCCAAGCCGATTTTTGAAACTGAACAGCTCGTATTTCCTGAAGGTGCAGGAGAGTTTCTTTTCTTCAAGTATCCTACATAAACAATATAATTATTATCAATGATGCTACTACTACTACTTCTACTTCTACTTCTTCTTCTTATTATTAAAATAATATTACTTTTACTATGGATCCGTATAGTAAAACTGCAAGCTTATTTTAGTGAAAAAAGTGTTTTGAAGATTTAAAAAATCCTTGGGCAAGGTTTGAACCCATGCCAAAAAATATTTTCATTACTAGAACGTTGCCCTATAATACTCAGCCACGAGGGCCGACAGCAGTTTGCCTTAATTTCCGCTATAGGACACTCTTGATGTCCTATTTGTATTGGCCAATAAGATCAGAAGATATCTGAAATTCTTGGGATCTCCCGCACAGCAAGGTCTGCGGGGTCGTTAGTTACGCCTCTAGGCCCGTTCCATACACTACAAATTCATTAAGGGGACAATATTGACAAATCTGACAATAATATACGAATATATATTATTTCCAGTGCCCCTAATAGTAGACATCTTTTTTTACTTAAATGGGCCCACGACTCATAGTTTTACTTACCTTTAGTGTGCTGTTCTGTTTATGTAATGTAGTGAACCTGTTTGATGCTTCACTTATAATTTCATTTTAGTATCGGATATGGAGTAAGACAATTTTGTCTTAAAATGGGAACCCCTTGAACGGCGGGGAGCTTTCCTGGGGATGGGGTCAGTGGCCCCCTGCCCTCACAAGTTATGGCCCTGCGTCGTGGCAATAATTTTTTCTTAATTGGAAAGTATTTTTACGTAATTGGTTTTGTAATTCTGTTATTTCTTTATTATTATTATTATTATTATTATTATTATTATTATTATTATTATTATTATTATTATTATTATTATTATTGCAAAGTCGAGACTTTGCTACATATTTTATATTTTATGAATTTTACACTAGCCCATTTTCATCGTGCAGAGATGGTGTAGGAGTACACGGTTTGGTGAGATCTTTTTGGTGACCCTCCATATGCTGTTGTCCCTGGAGTTCATTTTTTCAATTTTCCAATTATATTTCTTTAAGCTTTCAATTTCTGTATATATTACATGTCTAAGGTTATTTATATTAAATTTCGTTATTGGATCGCGATTTCTTTGATAGTGTGTGAATTGTTTCAGGTCCTTTTTCAAGATCAATGTGTTTGTTTCATTAGTTGGGCAGAAGGATAGTTCTTTTTCCAGTACTTGCAGTTGGTCGGGGGTTAGTTTTAGTTGAAAGGATATATATATATATATGAATGATTCTTTTCATGCTTTTGTTTCTGGGTCTGGTTTTGTTTGTTTTTTACATTTGGTCATTATTTATGTTGTGCTGGTTTGTGATTTTCATAGATTTGTTGGGGTTTGGCATATTCAGTTGAACTCTTCTCTGAGATTTTGGTGGTCCTGAAAAGGATATTTGTTTTTTGATGGTGGTTTTGTTTCTTTCCTATTTTGAGAGTTCTTCAGGAACTCCATGAGCTCTTCTATTGATTCTCTCCTTGGCTTTCTTTGTGGCGTATTTTGTCTTCCCCTGGTGCATTTCTGTTCTTCTGCTGTTTATCTGCTCTTCGTTTCTTGAGGTTCGATTTTTCTCTTTAGGAAGTCCAGAGCCAGTTTTTTGCTGTCTGGACTATCTCCTTCGTTTCTTGTGGTCCAAACTGTGATTTGCACTCTTCTAGGGTAAATTCTCATTGTTCTTCTAGTTTTTGCCCCAGTTGTTTGTAGTGTTCTATTACTTCCTTGTTTATTTCACTTTCCGCTTGTTTCAGTATGCTTTGGATGTTTTCTTCGAAATTGGTTGGTACTTTTACGTATTCAAGCAAGCTTAAGTCTGGTTTTTAATGCCTTATTAGGGGTTTAGCAAGTGGGACCCCCTTCTTGTATTCGGCCTCATAGTGCTGTGGAAGATATCTTTTACATAGAAGCTTGCGTAACGTTTTGAAACACACTTCCATTTCTTCACTCAGCCTTTGGTTTGGCCGAGAGGTTTCAAATTGGTTCCCCACGGCTTCTGGGGGGCGGTCTGGTTGCTCTGTGGGCCCTAGAGTGCTAGTTCTGTCTTCTGTCACTGTTTGGTGCTGGTCATGTTGTGAAAATCGTAGTGTTTTAGATTAACATGAATGCATTACTTTATACTATGAAATGTTATGCTATAAAGCATGGCGTTCTATGGTACGATTAGAAACATTTAATGAACTGTATGAAATCTTTTCACCATAATATCATGCCAGTGAAATAGACGAAGGACATTTACTTATGCTTTATATAATTTGCTAAAAGTAGAAAATCTTCATTTGTTTACAGAATACTTCCTGGAAAAGGATTTTTAAAAAATAATTTTTAATTTCTTTGAGTTAGTGAAACATGTACAATTGAATGAATGAAAAACTGAACTAAAAGTTATAAATTGTAAATACATTTTGTATTGTGTAATGCTTATTGGAACTTCAGACATAGGAAATTTTTATTATGATAAAATCGTTTACATTTGCGTGTATTCAAATTGCAAAATTAAAATAGAATATAACATTGTATATCACTTCATTTCATATACTGTATTACAATTTTATTCATGATATATGTAATCACTTTTATCTATACACGATTTTTTAATTGTATATTATCTGAGAAATTTTTCTTTTGTAAATAAAATATTATTCGGTTAAAAGCATTTATTATTATAATTATTTCCTAAAATGTATTTTACCTTTGTTTAAAATATTTGATTTTCACTTTTAAAATGTAATTTCGTACCCAGATACTTTAAAAATTAAATAAAAATATTTTTCTAAAGTAATTTGTAACAGAAATAGTACGAAGAGTGTTAACTATATTAAATTGTAACAACCGCATACTAATTTTACGAATTTTGCAGAACATTACATAACTTATACAATATGTTGCAACATATTCAACGAATTATAACATTGTTACTTGCTTAACCGAAAAACTTTCCTATATACTAAGTAACTGCATACCAATATTAGTTCGTTCGTTTTCAAAGAAAACTCAGAGGAATTATATTCCGAAATTAGTAAAAAGTGTAAACTGTTAAATAATTTCATTTACGAAAACTCGCATTTCTCTTAACAAAACACTGGTTGAGTGTGATTATTTTATTCGTTCATTTTTTGTGGAAACTCAATTTATTCTTTCGTTTTATTTATAATAACACTCGTGAGTATATCTGCGCAAAAAAGGTATCAGCAGATATATTTATTTTTATAATTTTACAGGAGAAGGAATTAAAGTTTAAAGTGTTCTGAAAAATAATTCTAAAATCTAGGAAACAGATTTTATTTATCATCATCTTTGGGTGCACTGCTTTTACAACTATATAAAATTTGAAATTGATTGGTCCCACCATTTTGGAATTTTAAGGATTTTTTGTACTACCATGAGCAAAATAAATGACGCGTCTCTTTATTTTGAAGTTTTTTGAAAATATCTCCGTTTTCTTTATATGTTCGAAATCTCGGAAGGTTTCCCCAGCAGGACAGGTTAATAACAAACCCGTTTTTAATATTTGTGTTAGATATTAGCTTAAAATAAAGAAATTAGATGCAAAAAACATTAAATCGACAGAAATCTCGAGAATTACCAACTCTGCTAAAGTGGGAAATTTTCAAGAACGCGAGGGAATTCTGCAGTTCAACACGAAGCAGCGACATCTATGTCAGTGAGAGAAGCGTGGATTAGATCTACAAACGAAAATTTTAACGAAATATTTCTAGTATGTCTTATTATATGCATTATCAGCGAACTCCAAATATATGAATCTATGGTAAGTATTAACGTATAGATAGTGCAAATAGTTGAAATTACCTATGGAAAAAGACGAATTGTTAGCCCAATCGTAATGAAAAAGCGTCTTTACTGTAGAACAGGTTCAACTTACGTAAGAAAGCAAATAGCTCAGTTAGATAAAGCAACGAGTTTGTATACCGAAGGTAGACGGTTCGAATCCCGTGAAGGACTGTTGTAATTTTTATCACTAAGGTTATTTTATTTACTTTTTATTTGGGAAAGAATCAAATTGTAACATATGTTTAAAACTCATGACGATACCAAAAAAAAAAGAGAGAAAATATCGTCGCATTTGCATTAGTGTCTCTAATTTTTGTTTGCAAACAGATTCGTAATTATTTCCCCTGTGCTCACTCATGCATAACGAATGTTTTCCAGTAAATGTTAATTCTAATTTGGAGAATTTTATAGTTTCACAATTTCTCACTACATAGTCTTCTATCTACGTGTTTGGATATTTTGATAACAGATTTCCCTATTAAATGTTTAATTTTCTCTATAAATATTTGTCTTAAATTGAAATTGTTTTGAATTTACTACATAAGCAAAGTTGCCCGAAGGAGAAGAGCTCAAGTAATAGATATTCTACGTAAAAGCAACCTATTGTAGAATGATGATGCTTCTTACCCTCAGCACATAATCTTAACGTTAGAGAGTCAGAGAGAGAAAAATCCTGTTTTTCCTCCCCTATGACCACTCATCTTAAAGCTCTACCTATAATGATTCGTGTCACATAATTTCGGCTCTCCAAAGACATTCATATTTATTATTATTATTATTATTATTATTATTATTATTATTATTATTATTATTATTCCTGAATATGCCACCATTACATAATGTTGTAACTTTAGACATCTTAGTTTATAGTGCTTTCTTTAGTAATAATTTGAGCAACCACGTCACAAAATTTAAAATGTATGAGGGGGCACGACGTTTTATTTCCCCTCCTCTCTTTTCAGCACCCTCCAACACAAGGTATATAATTTCTGAGAAGCAGGGCAGACAAAATGAATAAGAAATACATTTAGAGCATCCTTTCGTCCTTCGTGAATGTAATATCACGTAGCATTTTTTATTCTACTGAAGACGACCCTAGGCCGTTATGGTTAGGTAACAAAAGAAATACCTAATATATTTATAGCGCCCCTTAACTGTAATATTACCTCTTCTTTATTTGTTCGAGGCTTCCCTACACAACCAAGGGTGACAAAAAGAATAGGAAAAGTGTCTAAAGATTACAAAAGACTTTATAGCTTGTCAGAAACAAGGCAGTATATACACAACATTGCTTTCGTTAACAAGTGTTTCACCCTTGAGTCGCTTATAAAATTAGGCAGAATAACTTTTGCCGATCATTGGTTTGGTGTCGAGCTAATAACGATGAGTATGTTTATTTACATCACTGTTAAAGAAATCGCAAACTTTCTGAAAGGAACTTACTTAGGAAACAGATCTTCCTTCTACTTAGCCAGAGCCCACTCTGAAAAATTGCAACTGGCGTTCTGAGTGAAAGTTCTATGGGACTATTAGAAAAATATATTCCCGTTTCCACGCTGATGGTAGAATTTCTTAAACCGTTATTGAATTACGTTCGAAGGGTAGGCGTAAATAGCGCCCCCGCAACAATGTGGCGTGGGGACCGCACAAGCTGCAAGGGCAAAAAGTATACAGAAAGTACGCAGGGGCGGAGCAGGCCAAATTTTCACACGGGCAAAGTGACTTTTTGGCGCCCTTCCCCTAGTAGTAGCCTATATTTTACATTTTATCATAGTGTTTTTAATAGTTTAAACCAGGAGCGTCATTTCAGATTTTGCTTTGGGTGGGGGCAAGACCTCTTGATATAAGTAAAATTTCGCGTTTTTCACTGATTTACTACTATTCTAATGATAAAATCTATATACATCTCAAACTCAGGGGGGGGGGGCAAATGCCCCTCCCTGCCCTCCCTAAATGACGCCCCTGTTTTAAACCCATTTTCAAAAAGAAATCCTTACCTAGGAAAACTTCACAAAGAATATGGCCCGCTATAAACAATACCAACTCCACCTCCCCTGGTGTAGTGGCTAGCACGCCTGCCTTCTGTGGTACCGGGTCCAATTTCCGGTGGATTATTGTTGAACGATAAAAGTGGTTCGGATTCCACTATAATTAGTATCCACATCTCCCTTGCCCATTAAGGCATAACCGTCGAACGCTAAACTCAAGCAAACAAACAAACAATACTTAATTCCCGGCACTCTTTATTCTACATGCCATCTCTCAATTTTTCGATACAGCCCCCTTAGTACTATGAAACTCTCTTCTTCCATAGTGAAATGGAAAAAGATCATATAATTGCCACTACTTTACAAGAATATAAACCAAAAACGTCAGTTGAATGCACATTATAAATTTACTTTTTGAGGCTCGTTTTGGTGCCCCTCTTTCTCTGGCGCCCCGGGCAGTCGCCCGGCCCTTAGTCCGCCCTTGAAAGTGCGGACGCATAACTAAGGACTGCGGAGGAGAGGTTAACCTTCATGTTATGCCACTGGTTTGACGTGTTTGAAATGTTCAGTAAGTGATCGGTTAGTGAAATAATTTCGACGGTTACTGATGTTTAAAGTTTAGCTAAGACAAAGCTACCTAATCAAATACATTTGATATCGCGATGTCACAATTTGATTTTTCCTCACATAAAAAAGATAAAAACAATAGTAATAAAAACCCTTACTCGTACTGGGCTCCTAACTAACTAACAACCTAATTCTTACAGACTAGTTGCTCTGACCAACTGAGTTTCGATTTCTTACGCGAAATAAGTCTGTTATATTAAGAGGCATGCTTTTCATTATCAAAACTGTTCGAAGTAATACGAACATGGCTTAAGAACAGAGACGGAACTGAATTACCACTCGATTGACCTTGAGGGCAAATCACCAAAGCGTAGCTATAAACTTAAGTTCAGCATGCATTTCTCTGGAGTTGTGTTCAGTATTCCTATCTGCCAGTCATGCTTGTTCGTAGGAGTAATATGTTACAAACCTGACCTTTCGATACAGCACAATAGCAAAAGAATAAAAGGGAAGGAATTCTTGCCCTTGTGAACGTTGGATACCACCATGTGCAATAAAACTGTCGCGTCTCCTTGAAGTGATATTTTATCGAAAATAACTCGTTTTCCTTTATATAGTCTATCCGAAGTTTTTGAGGGTTTCAAAATGAGGAAATGTTACTGACAAACAAGGACGCATTTAGGGGTGGGTCCAGGGGGTCCGGACCTCCTTTCAAACCCCAACTTTTCTGTAAATTTAGCCTAATTTTGGGGATTATGTTTTAAAATTTTATTATAATTTATCCTAATATTGAAGTCGGACCCCTCCCGAAATAAATTACTGCATACGTGTCTCTGACAATTTTCAATATATTCGTTAAATAATAAAGTAAAATAACTAAATTAGGAGCAAAAAGCTTTAATAATAATAATAATAATAATAATAATAATAATAATAATAATAATAATTGAAGTGAGCTTAACGAGTTTCAACCGTACGACTCAACCAACGTTTGGGTGCCTGTTCGTTCCTCTCATAAAAGACATTTCATTTTAATGAAACTAGTAAGTGCCTTCTTTTAGCTCTGCGGAGTAACTATTGCTTAGAATATGAATCTGCAAAACATAAGAGGTAAAATTAACCAAATGGTGCAAGTTTCCACTTATATATATAAAACAATTTTGCAATATCAACTACGTGAATCTTGTCCCATAAAAAAGCCGAAACCCCTACACCGAAGAGCCCTCCGAGATTTGATCATTGTCCACACGGACTGAAATTGTCATTTGAAGCCAAGACTTTAATATGAAGCCAATAATTTCTTTAAAATAGACGGAAAATTCGGAAGTTATAAGCATTTTCATATTTTTGCCTTTTCCCATAAGGGAGCCGTAGCCCCCTATACTGAAGAGCCCCCCCCTGGAGATTTGATCATTGTCCACTCGGACTGAATTTGTCATTTGGAACCAACACTTTAATACGAAGCAAAATATTTCTTTAAAATAGACGAAAAATTCGAAAGTTATAAACATGTTAATAATTTTGCCTTTTCTCATAAGGGGGCCGTATTAGCCTACACTGAAGAGCCCCACGAGATTTGATCATTTACCACTTGGACTGAAATTCTCATTTGAAACCAAAACTTTAATATGAAGCCAAAAATTAAACTTTTACATCAATTTAAACTGACTGGGTTCCGGTTCCCCCCACTATTGTTTAGTTTAGTTAAGTGGTAATTTGTGACAGCTTCACATCATCAAAGGAATGTTTCACTTCCCCTCCCCTCCCCCAGGAGTTCGTGCTGGATCCACCACTGGAATCAATAGACACTCTTCCTATTCTTTTTGTCACCCTTGATTGTGTCGGGGCTCCCTCGTACAAATAAAGAAGCGGTAATATTACAATCAAGGGGCGCTATATATTAGGTATTTTTTTAGTTACCTACCCCTAACCGCAAAGGGTCATCTTTCGTAGAATAAAAAATATTACGTGATATTCCAGTCATGAAAGGGGAGAGGATGCTGCAAATATATTTCTTATTCATTTTGTCTGTCCTGCTTATCAAAAATTACTTTCTGTTGGAAGGGTACTGAAATGAGAGGGGCAAAATAAAAAGTCGTACCCCCTCCTACATGGTTGCTCAAATAAGTACTAAAGAAAGCATTTTAAACTAAGATATTTAAGATTTAAACTAGGAAACTAAGATATCCTTACATTATGTAAGGATGGCATATTCAGGATTATTATTATTATTATTATTATTATTATTATTATTATTTGAATGTTTTTGGAGAACCGAAATTTTGTGAGACGAACAATGATATGTAGAGGTTTAAGATGGGTGGTCATAGAGGAGGAAAAACAGGATTTTTCTCTCTCTGACTCTCTAACGTAAAGATTATGTGCTGAAGGTAAGAAGCATCATCATTCTACAATAGGTTGCTTTTACGTAGAATATCAATTACTTGAGTTCTCCTCCTTGGGTCTACTTACCTTATGTAGTAAATTCAAAACAATTTCAATTCAATACAAATACATTGTAAAACTTTTCCGTAATTAAACATCTAGGGCAGTGGTGTCCAATTATAATAAGCCTGAGGGCCATAACTGTCTTTACTAGTAAGGTGGAGGGCCGCAGCTAATAATAATAATAATAATAATAATAATAATAATAATAATAATAATAATAATTATTATTATTATTATTATTATTATTACACTACAAAAGAAAAATATAATAAATATATTTGAAATTTAACATTCCTATTCAATGTGACTAATGAGGGTGACTAGCAGCGTTTACAAGGGCTTTGGTACCTACATCCATTCCTCTTGTAAAAGATGTAACCCGCAGATGTAAGAGAGAAGAATCTCCAAGGCAGCTTCTGGAGCGATTCTTTGCAATTTTCATGGTGGAAAATGCACTTTCGCACAGATAAGTACTACCAAACAGTGACACTATTTTCCAACACAACACACAAAAGCTAGGGAAACGTTTGTTAGAAAGTAGTCTGAAAAATCTACTCCTTTCTTTGTTCTTGTCTGAAACAATGGGTCAGACTGAAAGTCTCAAAGTTCGAGCTGTAAGTTTGGAGCTTGTTCTTCGATGTTTATTGTCAATGCATTAGTAAATAATGCTATGTAGTTTTTTTAATTTGTCAAAATCTGAGAATCTCGCATTAAATCCATTCATGATACTCTCGATGTTTCTACAGAACTCAGAAAAATTAAACGCTTCCTTTTCAAAATCTAATGTCAGACGATTGCAGCTTGGAAAGTATGCTAAATTGTGTTTATCACAAGAAGTGGTGTATTTCTTGCGCGCTATGGCTTCTAGGCAAAGTTCGAGGAAGAAAGGGTCTGATTTAAAAAGCTAGATCAAATATAAATTCGTTCATTGAAGTAATCGCCCCTTTCAGCAACGGTTACATTACTGACTCCAGTGTTGTCTTGGATGCCTGCTCCTTTTTGTTGTATAGAAGCGCTAAATGGATGCCTTATTCCGAAAGAAGAGTGGAAACATTAAATGAATGAATGAATATAAATTAAAATATTATCAGTTATAACAATCGTAAATCATGAAAGCTTTGTGGGCCGCAGGAAATGGTTTGGCGGGCCGCCATTTGGACAGCCCTAATCTAGGGAAAATTAAACATTTAATAGGGACATCTGTTATCAAAATATCCAAACACGTAGATAGAAGACTATCTAGTGAGAAATATTGTGAAACTTTATAAAATTCTCCAAATTAGAATTAACATTTACTGGGAAACATTCGTTATGCGCCAGCGAGCATATGGTGAGCAGTGAGCACAGGGGAAATAATTACGAAACTGTTTGCAAACAAAATTAGGGACGCTAATGCAAGTGCGACAACGGCATTTTTTCTTTTTTTGGTATCGTCATGAGTTTTACACATACGTTACAATTTGATTCTTTCCCACATAAAAAAATAAATAAAATAACCGTAGTGTAGTGATAAAAATGACAACGGCATTTCAATGGGATCGAACCCGCTACCTTCAGCATACAGACTCGTTGTTTTAACTAACTGAGCTATTTGCTTCTTACGTGAACTAAGCCTGTTCCGGTAAAGACAATATTTCATTACGATCGTCCTACCAATTCGTCCTTTTCCATAGATAATTTCCACTATTTGCTCTATCTTTATGTTAATACTTAGCATATATTCATATATTTGGAGTTTGCAGATAATGCATATAATAAGACATACTAGAAATATTCGTTAAAAGTTTAGTTTGTAGATTTAATCCACATTTCTCTCAATGACATAGATGTCGCTGCTTCGTGTTGAAATGCAGAATTCCCTCGTGTTCTTGAAAATTTCCCACTTTAGCAGAGTTGGTAATTCTCGAGATTTCTGTCGATTTAATGTTTTTTGCTTCTAATTTCTTTATTTTAAGCTAATATCTAACACAAATATTAAAAACGGGTTTGTTATTAACCTGTCCTGCTGGGGAAACCTTCCGAAATTTCGAACATGTAAAGAAAACGGAGATATTTTCAAAAAACTTCAAAATAAAGAGACGCGTCATTTATTTTGCTCATGGTAGTACATATCTTGTTTTGCCATCTTTTACTATTGTCCTTTTTCAACTATTTATTTGCCTGATCACAGTAGATATTATGGGGACACTATAGTAACTGTGAATTTCTTTTTGCAAAAGAAAAGATTTTACAATTTATCAGTTCCCACAACAGCGTAATAATGTACTGTAATGTCAGAATTGAGGAGTTTTATGGAAAAAGGGCCCGAGCTGAATGCATTTATTATGGAACTCGGACCCTTTTTCCATCCAACTCCTCAATTATGCAAGATTACAACAATGATCATATTAAGAGCATTACTCATACTCATCTATGTCATCCACTTCGTCAAATTCTCTAGACCTGGCATCAACTGGAAGATTACGATAGAGGTCATGGCAATCACGGTCGATCAAATCTAGCATAGAGAGCAGGTCTTTCTTCTTCAAAGGATTAATGCCTAATAGACCATTATAGGATTTCGGTACAACAATATTGATAAGATTCGTTGGTCTATCTTTTGCTTTCCCTCTTCTCAAATTTAGCACTCTGAATGGTTCTTCTTCGTCGTGAGTGTACTTAAAGTACATTTTCCCAAATTCTTCGGTGTATCTCAACCACTTTATGTTCAGCCACTATACTTTCTGCCCATCTTCGTCAATTGTTCGCCTCACCAATACGAGTGTCGAAAGTTTCGAGAAAGCTAAGAAATCTTATTATGTTATTTCAACAACATTGAATGACTTTTTACCTCTGATCATTCGCACAATTTGGAACCAGTCTCGTGGAACCATTATCTTGAACTCATCCCTCATTTGCTTCTTGGCTTTTTCGATTCGAGCATGGTCACTGTCACATTCAAGTCATGTATGACTTGGTAATAAAAACTTTTGGTCAATAACTTTGATGGATGCTCTTTTCAGAATTGCGTAGCTGAACATGACAGCCATGTTAATGTTGCTATTCTGACCACCGCATGTATCTGAATATGTAATAACGTGTGTTACGAAACTTGGGAGTGCAATAACTTCTTTAAAACACACGAGGTGATTTGATAAGATCCTCTATTAGCTACAAGTTCATGCCACATGAAGCACGTTGATGACTCAGTCAAATGACAATCGAGGATTGTGAGATTGTACGTAGACAACACTCGTTTGTAGTATGCGACACCAGTAGAAATGAATGGTGCTGGTAATACCTGCTGGAGATCAAAAACTATTACTCTTGTATTCAAATCAGTCTTTATCTTTTCTTTATCTTTACGCTTACTTTCGTATCCTTTCTGTGCTTCAAATATATGTGAATTGTGACGCGCTGAAATGTGTTCCCGTTCTTCAGGCGTAGACGCATGCCTCTTCTGAGCTTTGAATTCATCACATTTTTTACAGGTATCTACGTAAGGTTCTTTGAATTTGTAACCGGTTTCGGAGAAAACATTACGAAAAGTATCGTAGCTTAAATATTTTTCTGACTTCATTTGTTTCTCTTGCATATATTCATCATACATCTTTTTGTTTAAATGACTTGGCAAGTAAATTGCTTCCGCTGACTGTCTTCTTGAATAATGACTAACATGCTTTGGATACCTTATCTATAAAGGCTCTTATTGTTTTCCTTTCTTAACTAAGCTTATTTGCTGCTTCGTGTCTACCTCTGCCGTCAGGTTCAATAATCCTATTGAGAGACGCTCAAAGTTTCTGAATTAGAACATCGATCTTGGATTTAGTTACACCATGTACTTGAATAAAAAAAACTTTTACATACTTCCAGTTTTGAGCCCACATGTATATTGTAAATAACTATTATCATCCTATTATGTGTTGTTCCATTCTTCTTCCCTCTTCCTTTACATTCATGAACCTTGTCGCGAATCTCCATGTAGTCACACAGGTGCTGGTCTTGTTTGTTGCATTATTGCATTAAAATTAACGAAAATTCCTTCCTGCATCCCTGCACCACTTTTTTCAAAGCAGTTCTTCTTGCAACACTTTTGCACAGGTACAAAGCGTTTGGCTTCAAACTTCTTACCTTTCCTGTTCGTATATGCCAAGCCCATATCCTTCTTCTTATTCTCTTTACGTTTTCCTACCCTTGATTTCCTCCTTTGATTTGAGGAATGCTGCAAACTTGCTGGCTCGGTGACAGAGGTTCCACGACATTGTTCTGATTGATTTTCTGCATCAGAGATACCTGAAAGGAAATAAAGAAAGAAACATATTATCACAGTATATCGATCGTGGCAAATGAGCAATGTATATTCATTATCTTAGCCGCATGAGGATGATTTCTAAGGAGAGAATCTGCATTAAAAACATTGTAAGTACGTGCGGTAATTTTATGGCCACGAGCAGGATAGTAGGCGGAGCTCTAATAAGGTAGGCTGCGATGATTTGTTGAACCAGGTGATAAACCACTAGACTTAAGAGTTTATGGCTGTTAGTATTGTGCAATAGAAGGATGCTACGACAGATCACCACTAGGAAGTTATGCAGAGACCTTTCCAGTAGAAGACATGAAGCGTTACTTGTTCACTGTGATTAAAAAAAATATTATAGTAAACGCTGCTTGTCACTAAAATGATTCAAATTAATATTAACGTTATCTGAGATTTCTTCTAGTACACTATTTGCTAAAAGGGAATGAATACAGTTATTGTGTCATCTTTCCTACTGGCAATGATTGTTCTTGATAGAAAATAAGAATCTTAGTCTAACCTTGGTCAGGCTTGAACGAAATACTGTCCCTACTACCATGAAGATAACATATATTTGTATAAAGATTGTATTTAAAAAAAACATTGTTAAAATGCACAAAAGTATTCATAATAATAACTGAGAGTTTTCTATTGTAAAATTTTTATATTGTTGAAAAATACTAATTTCAAACTCACCCCTCTTATCTCAAATTTAAAATTAACTCTTGAGCAATGCAGAATTTTGTACTTCCATTTTTCAATATAACATTTAGCAAAAATGCATACGTACCTTCAAGGTTTCCGAATCCTATTTCATTTTCATTTACTGTAGAACGCTTTTCAAAAAATCTCTTTGAAACATCGTTCTCAGGTTTCCAAGTTGGGTCTGAATCCGAGTCATCTTGGTTAAGAATATCATCCTGAAAATAAACGTACAGTCGATTTTAATAAGATCCTGAAGTGAAGGGGTCTGTCGAATTATGTACAGTGTAAACTACAAAATTTATTTCGTTTACCTGCTATTCTTAAAGTTGAATGAATAAATCTGTTTTAACTCAACATGAGTGAATTCAATATCAAATTAATTCCTCACATGTCTATATTTTATGTAGGCATATATTATAAAAAATTAAAAATACAAGAATAGCCATTTTAAATTGGGTTTAATATACAAAATGATTTATCAAGGCTAGGCTTGAGCTTTACTGAGAGCAGTAATTCCTGATGAATCCAGAACTTTTAAATTTTTATGGAATACATTCGTGTTACCGAGAAATTCAACATGAGAAAAAGGGTCAATATTTCTTCTTCATTGTGAAAAAAAGAAACACTCCAGGCGTTATGAATCACCGTATATCTGGATTGCCAATATGGTTTCAAAATTATTTTAAGACAATTTAACTGCCAATTCTAAATTCAGTAATCTACAATCATGCAATATAATAATAATAATAATAATAATAATAATAATAATAATAATAATAATAATAATAATAAATTGAGTTAGAAAATCAACTTACCAATACAGTCGAATCATCACTCCAGTTGTCGGTGTCCTTATCTTTTCCCAGACAATCTATAATTTCGGGTCTTGTTTCTTGAATACCTTCCATAGTAGTAACATTTGCATCATTCTCATCACTCCTTCTAGTAGCTACATCTGTGATTGTCTCCTTGGCAACCAATCGAGCATCGTTACTCAAAATAATCTGACTACTTTCAGAAGACGTAACTATATCCAGAGAGTCAGATCGATAACATTCTTTATTCACATCCGTTTCTGTACATTCGTTGAAACCCATCGCATTACAACCTGATTGCCTTATAAGTTTACAAGTATGTGATAAGAAGTGTACATATGAATAGAAATGGTCAGAGCACTCCGTACACGTCAGCATCTCAATTACAAATGAACTGCTGGTCTTGAAACAATATCAGCAGTATAACAAAAGGTTTCAACAATAAAGACAGCAAGCCGAAGGCGGGAAAGGCACCATTTAACAATAATATCTGGCCATAGCCGGCTCCTATTCCTTCCGTAGGAAATACGAGCCAGTATGATCCGGCACAAAGAAAACATAAGAGCGGAAATGACGATATGTTGACAATACAACTTCCTTTCGGCATGAATAATAGTTTTTTTTTAAAGGCATAAGCAGATATGTTAACATAACTTATATTGCCAACTTTGAAAAAAAGAATCAGCTTGTTAAATTAAAGATGGTAAAACCAAATATGTTACATATATTATTTTGGCATCCTGTATTCTGCACGCAAAATATGTTTGAAAACAGAGCCAAAATGTTCGAAAAAGCATACCTAATTCTGGCATGTTGGAAAGTTTGCAAATATAACATATATGAAAATGCCATGGCTTGTATCTCCGTAACTAAGCACATTTAGCTTATATTACTTTGGCCACACATAGATCTCACCCCAACAAGCTTAAAAGTACAAAAATTCGGAATTCGCAAAAAGTTAACATATCTGCTTATGCTTTTTTTTGCGCAGATATTAAAATTGCATACCAAACTCAGCTTATTTCTTCTTTTGTATTTTATAAGAACACGTTAAAATGCGAAAATATTAAGAAAAGCATTTACAGTGGAAGAGTCTCATGTTGATATTATGAAAAGAAACGAGGATACAAGAATCGAGGATCAAATAAACGAGGATATAGGAATCTCCTCTCTTTGCACCATGCTAGCGGATTTTATTTTCTGTGATGAAGACTTTCCTGTATGTAGTTCTTCCTGCTTCTTTTCTCTGTTATGATTTGCCCTCCCTTAGAGAACAGTCTCTCACAATGGACAGATGTTGGCATGATGCCAAACCCTCTTTTCATAATCTCAAATAGACGAGGATACAGGAATCTCCTCTCTTTCCACCATGCTAGCGGATTTTCTCTTCTGTGGAGACTTCCCTGTAGTAGTTCTTCACTTCTACGATCTCAGGAAAAGTGGGTTTTCCGGTGCGATAAGGATTGAAACTTTGTTATCGAACTCCTCCCAAAGTTCACGGAAGTGTATATTACTCAACTGATGACAATTACGAGTAGTTACTTCTTCTTCATTTGTAGCAAAGACAATTCCCCTTGTTTTCTCCTCAGTTGTTGACCTTGTCTTCTCGAAGCAATTGTTATCATCGAACCCTTGCTTCTTGAAGCGCGGGTCAAGAAAAGTTGTCTCCGCTAGCCTTTGCAAATCTCCTTTTCAATTCGTTCAATATAGTTTCCGACGTTATTTGAAGATCGCTGAAGTCTCCGAAGAAGTTCCTTCATTTTGTTTTGGCAGTTGTTCATGTTGGAATTTTGTCATATGCCGCAACAACGCCCTGCTTAATAATATGCACTTTGAAATTGTCACATCTTTCTCAGTACTGAGTTCCAGCGTAACTTCATCAAACCTCTTCAAAATATCGCACGCTTTCTCTATAGTCACCCATTCATTGCTACTGAGGATTTCGATGTCAGAATTAGTTACAGCCAATGTTGACACGACTGGATCTTTCAGTTTCAGAATTCTTTCAAACATATGAAAGGTCGAGTTCCACCGCGTTGGCATATCCTGCTTCAGCTCCTGTTCCGGATATCCCATCTGTTGCTGATACTGCTTTAGTTTCAAAGCTACATGAGGACTTCTTCTAAAATATTCAACTATAGCTTTGACCTTTACTTGAACACTCTTGATTTTGCTGATGCCAGCTTGTACAGCGGTGGACACTTCTAAATGGTACAGCCATATGGAGATTTACGGCTAAGGTGTACCATTTAGAAGTGTCCACCGCTGTACAACCAAATTCAGGCTATGGGCAAAGCATTGAACATGACGCCATTCACCTAATCGAATAGCTGCTGTAATGTTTGCAGCGTTGTCATTTATGATGGCAGAAACTTTATCTTGTATACCCCAATCATTGAACACTCGTTTCAACTCGAAGGCGAGATTGTGGAGATTGGATCTCAAAACACTTAAGTAGGAACGATCGTAGCTGGCAATCATTATTTATAAAATGGACCGTCACTCCCATGTAGCTTTGATTGCTCATGGATGTCCAAGCATCCGTTGTTACAGACATCGCAGAAGCAACGGTCAGCTCTGATCTAATATTCTCTTTCGTATCTTTGTACAATGTGGCAACAATGTTGGAAACGGTTTTTCGCGAAGAAAGAGCATAACCTGGGCTCAACATTTTAACAAAATTTTGAAACTCTCTGTCTTCTACGATACTTAAAGGGTGGAACTCTAACAATCATTTTCACTAATTGCTTATTTATTTGTTTGTTTTATTAGCTGGTAACAGCCTGTGTAAATATTGTGATATTTGCGAATGATTAGAAGGCTTAGAGCTACAAGGCTGCGGTTGATTGTTGTTGCTGGAGTTGAAGTTCCGACATCTCCAGGCTGTTATCCCCTTCTTGATTGTTCTTAATGATCACTTCAGTGCGTTGGCGCTTGATTTCAACGGTAAGATGCTTTTCAGAGAAATGTTTTCAGAAATTTGTCGTTGATCCCCCATTAAAACTAATAGCAGAGCAGAAGCCACATTTCGCTTTATTTTGTGCCACTTCAGTGAAATAATTCCACAAAAGACTCCTTTTTCTAGTTTCTCTCCGGCTATCCATGCTTCAGGCGAATTACAACAAACTACAATCACCCACAATCACAGATACAAATAGACAAAAAGGAGTTGCAGTGTACAAAAAAAAAGGGCAAACTTGGTCAAAAATAGTAATTTTGGAATTAATCCAAATAAACAAGTAACCGGAGTATGACCCTCTATTAATCCCCTCAGCATTCTTTATGGATTTTTCATTATATACATGAAATACAACATCTATCCGGTCGGCGTTTACTCCAGCTTGCAAAGCTGCTGCAAATATGCACTTCGATACTTCCCTAAAAGTCTTTTGTTCTCCAACTCTGTGAACAAGACTCATACCATCAATTATACAGGCTTTGGTATGTTGTCAGCTGCAGATACTCTTAAGATTTCTGGCAAGAGTGGCCTTATTTGTCTTCTTCATGCTTCCATCACAATTAGCCAGAGCCCATGGTAGTGGTCCTAAATAATACTGCAGCACCAATCTCATCTAATTCTCTATTTCCAGCTACTAAGAATATATGGCGAAATAACTTGTCTGCTCTCAATATAACTTCCTTGTTGGAAGTCTTCAACTTCTTGGGCATTTGTATATCACTGAATGTCTTAATCTTCAGTTTTGGGAGGCGATCAAAGAATTTTGTGGGTATGCATTCTCTCTTCCTTAAACTTGGCGATAGCAATTTTCCCTTGGTCTTTGGCATTTAGAAGGTCCTTTTGAATTTCTATGGGAGGAACTCTGCCAGTAGACAGTAACAACAACTCTTCTGGACCATGAAAGGGATCCATCCAACTGTTCTCCATAATATCAAGAAGTGCTTGTACATCCTTCTCATCTTTTTGTATCCTAGGTAAATCAAGATCGGGATGCGAAGGACCAGACGTTTATCTATCGGTCATTATCCTTAGATTTCTAAGGCACGCGCTTCTGTACTCTGCTGATAAGTAATACCCGGCCACCGCGCCTGGCTGAAGACTAAATCCTTTTACTCCACCAGCGGTTTGAGTGTCTTTGTTTACTGTTTCCTCTATTGCCTGGTCAACTGGAATCTTTCCGAATGGATTGTTTCCTCCAAGCCACACAGAGAACCCTCCTCTGATGAAGTGATCATACATTTCTGGGTGGTCAATTTACAACCTAGTCATTTCTAGATAGTATACTGGTAGGTATCTAGCATAGTTTTGCCTATCATAAGGAAAACAGCAGGGTACAAGGACTTTAATCATAGCAAGGTGAAGAAACCAGTCTCCTTCTCTGGAAGCTCTAACAAGGCTAAGAACGACTTCTACCATATCAACATAGCTCATCTGAAACGATGATAAATCGCCATTGGATTGTCGAAGAAATTCCAAATATTTCTCAAAAAGAATCAGAATTTGAACACAAGAGGGATTCTCTAGAACATCTTTTAACTGCCCATGACACACATTGTGATAAAGTAATTCAATATGTGTAATAGCATTGTTAAGCTCTGTGATATCATTCTGGTGATTTTTTTTACCTATTCAAAGAAACCTTTCCATATTAGTCTGAGTAAGGCTTCATAGAGCAACTTATGTATTCTAACTCCTCGATTATAATGCTTGCCTTCAAGTACTGCATTAATGGAGCCTTCTGCTGATACTCCAGCTTCCACAAGTAAGTCCCCTAGGCCAGCATTCTTAAATATCTTTCCTATAGTTCCCAACAAGTTGCATATTGGGTGAAATGCACCCATTGTGATGACAATAGGCCTAAACTCATCGTCATTTTTTCAGATGGTCTCCGCAGCTTTCGCATAAAGAGCCTGGTCAAGACAGCATGCTACCTCCTTCAATTGGAGTGCTTCATATATTTTCAAGGCTTGGGGTAGGATCTCATTAACTGTCGACATAATCGTCGCGGGAGCATTTATAGTAGGAAGATATCAGCCAGTCTTGCGCAATGGAGAAATTTTTCTGGACATATTTGTTGATGGTTCACTATCCTTAGGATTTCCTGTACAGAGTACAGAGAGAAAGGGTGTTAGAGAAGTAGGTATTTTGATGTAGTCTCTGTTAAGAATTTCAGGGTCAGGGATGTAGTTTCTGTTAAGGATTGATTCTTTTTGTCAGCCCTGATTTTCATCGCACATTCCAGAATTGTCTTATCGAAGTTACAAGATTTATGTTGCTTAATGTCACAGGCCATTTTAGCATTTTCCTTTACAAGCTCTATGGAAATCGTGAAAGACAGAGTTGCTCTGAACATAGGCAAAACGACAAGTAAGAAAGTTCACGTGGAAACAAAATTCTATCTGCTTTCTTAAGGAAACCATCTCTGCAACTAGACCAATAGACTTCTTAACTCATAAGACTTGTCCTCAATTCCAACTTCTTTCCTTTCAAAGATGTTTCCGTCCCACGCACTAGCTGCGAGAAGGACGGGGAGAGAGAGACCATTTTCTTGTTCTCTCCTCTTTCCCTACCACGTCATTCTGATTTCATTAGCACCAGCTTCACACGAGATATGTCTTTGACTTTTCTTGGCTTGTCTCCGCAGGTACCCTATGGAATATGTTTTAAAAATATAAAACTCTTCCTCTCTATTTTTCTTGTTTGTGCTATTATAGTTATAGCTCAAATTCTATTTTTCTTACTCCTATTCTCCTTGCTCCCATTCAGTTGAGATACAGGAGTTCTATTTTCGGAAGAAAAAGCCCGAAGGTTATCAAACAACATTTGTTACAATATGTATACAAGTATAATACAGATACTATGATCCTATTAAGTATGAATCAGATTAATAAATTTATCTATTTTAACTTTTATTTCCAAATTATTAACAAAAATTATTACGGGTGAAATAATTACCTATGTCATTTAGATGTTATATATACAGGGTGCTTATGGTATTTGAGGACAAATTGAAATTAAAACTAATTTCGTATAGGTTTCACAACATATATTTCCATGAAAGTTGTATACAACGTGAAGTGTCTACTCGATTATACATTTATTCAATAAAATCGCCGTTAGCGGCAATAACCTGCTTAATCCTAGACTGAAAACGAGCGCATGCCCGAATGAAATGATCTTTGTTTATATTGATCATGCTAGCATCTTTCAGCGAAGCAATGGTGTTATGAGGATGTTTATTGGTGTCACGCTCAACTGCGCCCTATACGTAATAATCCATGGGATTAAGATTTGGGGAGCTGGGAGGCCATAAGTTCGGGGTGATGTAATCATGGAAATTTGCAGCCATCGAATCTTGCGTTGCCATCGCTTTGTGTAAAGGTGCGGAGTCGTTCTGGAATATGTATGGTCTGTTCCCGCGGACGCTATTAATCCAGGGTTTCACAATGGTTTCTAATACCTCGATGTAGGCAGCAGCATTAACCCGAAGTCCTTGAGGAAAGAAATGAGGTGGCATCACATGTCCTTCGTTGCTCACGACCCCTCACACCATGACAGTAGTTGGAAGTTTTGTGTGCATAACACGGGAAACTTCTGTAGGATCTCTACATAGCCATCTATCATTTCTGCGGTTGGCGTTTTGATCTTGGTCATTTTTTTTTTCGTCCGAGAGAAACCACATTTTCGGATCTTCAGGGTGCTTAAGCTTATTCAAAAAACGCTTTCCACGGGTAGCTCTCTGTTCCGGCGTTTATACTGACATGAACTGTCCTCTGCGCATAACGTAAGAGTGATAGCGAATGTCTTCGTGTACGGATTAGTCCCTCCGAAACGGTAAGGTCTCTAGCAATGGCTCTCATTGACTTCGAAGGGTTTTCGTCAATGATCGCTTGTACTTGTTGGATAAATTCAGTAGTTCTCGTCGTGTGTGAACGTTCCTCATGCTTTCTTCGCTTTGCAACAGATTCGATATTGCCAATTCACGGCGAACCTTATGGACAAATGATCGGGCACAATTCAGAAAATTGGTTATTTCTGAATCCGTATGTTTCGCACATACAGTGACGATCACAGCATGTCTTTTCATTTCGTGCGATAGGTTATAGTCCTCCATTGATCATTTCGTACAAAAGAAAAAAAAATTACCTTTAGAAATTATATTCACTGATATGGATGTCCTCAAATACCATACGCACCCTGTATATGTATCGTAGAGCAGCTACAGTCACTCTAAGTGCTTTTGTCGTATACAAGAAAGTGTTGAGTTTCCGTTTCCGGCATCTAAATTGTGATTTCTGCTGTGCAAATCCTCTTCCAAATGTTGTTTATTTGTAAGCACGATTGTACCATGTTTGAGGTAAGGTGACTGGATTTAATAGTGTGGTAAGGAGACGGAGTTCGCATAGGTATCCATTAATAGAACACCCTTCCGTATCTCACTTCTATCTAGTTTGGCCTTCATTGAAGATTCGCTCCATATGCGGGTATCATGGGCACTTCCTTTCGACGTAGCCACAATATCAATTTTGACAGAGCCACCTCCATGTAGCGGACCGTCATCGTCGGGAAAGGGATGGAGCTAAGAAGGCGGCTTCATTCTTCATTGCATGCCCTCTCGCTCGCGAATACCGTTGCCGTACTTGCGGGTGGGTGGTGGGAGTGGGGAAAAGGAAAGTCTAGTGGACGTGTTCCCCCATTTGAGGGGGACCTGCACTCACCTGGCCTACTGTTGTATGCGCCCAGTGTTTGTGCTGTCCGGAGTGTTGAGTTTTTGAAAAGTTAAAAACCAAAAAAAATTACAAAACTAAAAATAATAAAAAGAGCAAAATTAAAAATTTAAAATAATCCGCACTTTTTGTTCTTTCTGGACTGGTAGGGGTCTGCCTTTTGATTAACCTCGTTCTTTTTTCGCGTATCTTTTTCCTTTTACGGCGCCACGAGTTTCTGTCGACGGGAATGGTTTTCTTGCACTTTTATTCCCATTGATTCCAGTGGCCCCACGCTGATCCTACGTTCCCCCTGCATGTAGCAGACCGTCACCGTCGGTGAGGTGGTGGAGCTGAGAGGGCGGCTTCAACATTCATTCATATATTACCCTTCATCTGCATCTTTCGCATGCCCTCTCAGCCGCGAATACTGCTACCAGACTCGCCGGACGTTGGTGAGTGTCGGGAAGAGGTACGTGTAGTGGACGTCATCTTCCACTTGGGAAGAACGTGCATCCAACCGGTGTACTGTTCTGTGCGTCCAGTGTTTGTGTTGTCCGGAATGTTGTCTTCGAAAATATAAAAACAAAAAAATCGCAAAACTAAAATAATTTTAAAAAACAACAAAATTAAAAAGAAAAAATTGAAAAGAATTGGCTCATCTTGTGTGGTTTTGTTCTTTCTGGGCTTATGGGGGTCTATCGTTTGTCGGCCAGGTACTTTTTTTTCGTTTCGGTTCTTCGTTTCCCGGGGCCACGTTTTTCTGTCGACGGGCGTGATTTGTTCCACTGCTATTCCCCTTCACCGCGTGTGCCCCACGCTGATCCTAAGGATGTGGGCGTGCCGAAAGAATTGCCAGGGGGTAGCGTAAGTTCTCCCCGCTAATCCTTCGGTGTGACGTTTCCACCCCCTTTCCGTATAAATGTTTCATTAAGATCATTCTTTTATGGGTACCAAAACTTTAAAATGTCATCCGAGCTCTCCCTCACGGAGGAAGCTAAAACCAAGAAATGGTGTGATTGTGGAAAAAACAAGTATCGCTACCTTTTTTGTCCGATATCTTGTAATTAAAGATAAAGTCTAATAGTGCCAGTAATGACCGTCCGAGTGCTATGAAGGGTTTCTCCCCTCTCGTTATTCATAAAGTTATTACGTATAACGCCGGATAGGTTAAAGATGTTAAGAAACTAAGAAATGACACTTTAGTAGTGGAAACTGTCGATGAGCACCAAACCGCCAAGCTCCTCAAGTTAAATGTAATTAGACTGGTGAAAGTTACAGTGGAATCCCATCGTCTACTGAACGTATCTCGATGCGTAATATCCTGTTGGGACCTCCTCAACGCTACCGAGGAGGATATTAAATCGGACCTGGCAGATCAACACGTTGTCGACGTCGCTCGCATTAAAAGCAAGAAATCAGGTGAGGTGGTTCCTACACAGTCACTGATTCTAACTTTCAGTTTGTCCACACTTCTGGAATACGTCAAGGCTCGTTATTATCGGCTGAAGGTACGTCCTTATATTCCTCGTCCCCTGCGCTGCTCTTTGTGCTAATTGTTTCCAGGATAGCTACGGTGCGGAACCCTGTACAGTGACCAAACCATTTTGTGTCAACTGTAAGGGCGAACATTCTCGAGACTGTCCAGCCTTTCAACGCGAGAAACGTATCCGCGAACTTACTGTTGTCGATAAGATCTCAGCTACTGACGCTAAGCGTCGTTTAAAGGAAAGCACTTTACCTTCGCTTTCTGTCCCATTTGCCTGCGTTGCAGCAATTTCTCGAAAATGTTTAGCGATCCAGACGTCTGACGTTTCCACCCAGACGGACCTTTTCCCTTAGGTTTGTTCTGCTCCAAAGACACCAGTTGCGTCGACAAACAACCTGGGAAAACACCACAACCTTTATCTGTTAGTGCTGGTGCTAGGCGTACTCCTGTCCTTCGCCGATCACCCTATAATGCTGGCCTTAAACTTAGCCAGCATATCCACTGGCGTAATGATACGGTTCTCTCTCCGAAGAGACCGAAATCCATTTCAGTTCGCAAGCCACCTGCAGCTTCTCTGAAAGCTGACATGGTGGAAGACGAACTGATGGATACCGAGTGGACTGTGATTGGTTCCCGTGGGAAGGTTCGCTTAAAACGTTGATCTCTTCCACTATGGCGAATGGAACCTTAACGGTTTCTGTGGTCACCTTGAGGAATTGAAACAACTTCTCTTTGACCACTCCTCTCTAGTTGTCTGTTTGCAGGAAACACATTTTACATCGACCCAGTCTTCCCTCCTTTCTGAGTAAATTATGTATCGATGTGACATATCGGATACTGGTGGTGTGGCCATCTATGTTTCCGATTCTCTTTATTATCGTGAGACACATCATTTCCGGCTGCAAGCAGTTGCGGAGTGAGAATGCTTCCCTCGCCCGCTTACCATTTGTTCCTTATATATTCCTCACTCAGAAGCTTTTATCGCCGTCGATCTGCGTCAGCTCTTCCTTCAGCTAGAGCCGCCAGTCTCGCTTGTTGGAGATCTTAATGCTTATCGCCGTCTGTAGGACCTGTACACACTGACAACCGTGGCCGTCAAGTAACGGAATTTGTTTAGGAGATTGGCGTACTCATCCTTAAGGATGACAGTCCTCATTTCTCCACGGCATGTATTTTTGTATCGACCGCTCCATTTACATGGCCGGTCTGATGACCTCGTTGACATGGAGAGTGTCCCCGATCTTTGTGGCAGTGATCACTTTCCGGTGTTTGTTGAAGGTCTCCCTGTTTTCATTCATATTCCTCTCCGCCGCTTCAACCTGAAGCGTACTGACGAGCGTAACTTTCGTGAGCTCAGTGAGTTTCGTTGTTGTGATCTCTCTGTAGCCGCTGTGGCTGAGGCTTTCCTTGTGTTGTACGAGTAGATAGATAGACTGTAAAGCAGTATGTGGACAGAACATATGGATTATCCTCTTCACGCATAAATCATTTTTAAATAGACTTCATAATCCAACATAAAACATACAGTTACAAGAAATCAGGAATTTTATGTGATATTCAAGGGTTAATCTTGTCACCTAATACTGTTTTCATGCAATTACAATAATCTTTTTCAATTCAAGAGTGAGCATATATTTAAAGACAAATATCTCGCAGTACTTAACGGCAAATATGTAATGCAGTAAAGATTAGCAATACCACATTGCATAACAACAGAGTATGGTTTCATTAAGCTAATATTTATTTTCATGTACGTTCATCATTCCTTAATATAAGGAACTCATACTATTATTGCCAAAGAGTCAGATCCTTGATCCTTGAGGAAGGCTAACACTTAGGGTACGGTTATACCGAATTTTGCCTATTTTATCCTTTCCTTTTCTTTCGTCACTGGGACAGAAAGGCAAAACAGAAGCATTGTTTTAAATAGAACTGGTCACACCACATGCTGAATTAAGATTCATATCTCTTTTCCTTTTTCAAAAGTGTTTATTGTTTGCAGTGCACGATCAAATGGACAAAGTGGTGATTGGCTACTAATACATACACCACTATCGTATCCAAAAGGATCGTTTGAAGGGCACATAGTCTCCTGTACGATTAATGCATTCTTGAAATACGGATTTTCACACAAGATCAGAATAAAGTAGTGGAATATTATATATATATATATATATATATATATATATATATATATATATATATATATATATATATATATATATATAGGGTGAGTCAAAAGTCCTTGGACACCTGCATAAGTTTGAAAATCGACCGGAAAATAAAAATTGATGATGGGAATAGAGGTTTGATGAGAGACCGCAACTTTTGGAGTCTGTCATTCATGGCCGCCATCTTGAAATCCGCCATTTTTTTTAAAATGGGAAGGGGTGTATGACACATCAAATAACACTAGCTTGAGCTCAGGAATTTAGTGGTGTAATTTGTTTTTTCTATCTTGTACAGTTTAGAAGTTTTTAATGTTCAAATGTGGGAAATTACCTTGATACTGAATGCTAGAACACATGTTCTACGTGTTGTCCATCCCGTGCAATGCACAACTGTAGTCGCCGCAACCACTCTGACTGCACACTTAGGAGAATGTCTCCTGAAATTTGATCACTGGCTTGTTGGATGCGTTCCTCCAGGTGTGTCAAATCACGGATTGTCTCAGCATACACTATCTGCTTAAGATGTCCCCATAGATAGAAATCAAGGCGCGATAAATCTGGAGATCTGGGCGGCCAGTCCACGGGACCACGGCGACCAATCCACTTCCCTGGCAGTTCATCCAACCATTCACGGACACCAAGTCCATAGTATGGAGGGGCTCCGTCGTGCTGAAAATAAGATGGGAAAGTGCCGTCAGCGTTCAGTGTGGCAGGGAGCACAAGGTCCTGCAGCATCATCAGATACTGTGGTGCAGTTTAGGTGTTGTAAACGAAAAATGGCCCAATGATGCGGGTGTACCATATGCCACACCACACCATCACCTTCGCTGGACTATGTTCTCGACTCGAGTCAACCCAGTTCGGATTTGCGTCACACCAGTATCGACAATTATGTCGATTAACCTTCCCGTTCAAAGTGAAATACGCCACGTCGCTGAACAGTATGCTTTTGACAAACGCAGGATCCAGTTCGTGTTGTTTAGTAGTCCACATGCAAAACTCCAACCGGCGATCAGGGTCATCCTCGTTCAGTTTATGTTGCATGTGCAGCTTGTAAGGATGCTACTGATTGGCGTGCATTATCCGGACAACGGAGGATTGGCTTATTGCACATGCTCGGGACACACGACGGGTACTTCGTTTAGGACTTTTCACAAACGACGCAACAACCGCCGTTGCAGTTTCTTCATGGCGGCAGTCTTTGGTCGCCCACTACGTGCCCTATCTTGAACAGAGCCCGTCTCCCGGATTTTGGTGATCACGTGAACCACCGTGCTGTGCGATACAGGTTCTCTGTCTGGGTGCCGTCTGTTGTAGTCAGCTGCTATTGTTCGGTAGCTGCGTTCCCCTGATATAAGGATGATTTCGATCTTCTGTTCACGTGTCAGACCCATTTTAGATCACCTGGAACGAAGAGAGGCCTGGGTCAGTATCAAGGTAATTTCCCACCTTTGAACATTAATAACTTCTAAACTGTACAAGATAAAAAAAAAACAAACAAATTACACCACTAAATTCCTGAGCTCAAGCTAGCGTTATTTGATGTCATACACCCCCTTACCATTTAAAAAATTGACTTGAATCCAAAATGGAGGATTTCAAGATGGCGGCGATGAATGACATACACTCCAAAAGTTGCGGCCCCTCATCAAACGTCTGTTCCCATCATCACTTTTTACTTTTCCCTTCGATTTTCAAACTTATGCAGGTGTCCAAGGACTTTTGACTTACCCTATATATATATATATATATATATATATATATATATATATATATATATATATATATATATATATATATAGGCTTTGGAGGAGGCGTTGGCCCCTTACTGCCCTCCCAATGGATCCGCCACTGACACAACAGAGAGAGTAATTTTCCTTGCTCAGTCACGTTTAAAACAGGGTTGTAGGTGTTCTCTTTACTGCTGTTGCTGCCTTAGGCGCAGAGAACTCTTTGAGAGTTTTTGCTGCCAATTCTAATTTGCCTTTAAGTGAGGAAAATTGATCTCTAAACTCAGCATAAACACACTGTTCGATTAAGGATAAAGATTGACTTGAGATAGATCATTTAAAATGGGATGATGAAATAGGAAAATTTCTGTATAACTATACCCTTACTCAGGCTTCTGCATGGTTCGCTTCTAAAGCATATCGCCCATCAATATTAAATCTCCAACCTGACCCAAAGCAAGTGTACGCCATAAGTTAAAAGTGCTGATATGTGGTCCTGCAAACAAAACTTTAAGTTGCAGAAAATGCACACATATTTAATTGAAAAACTGCTAAAGAATCCAGTGTTTTGAAGGATATCAAACATTCATCTGTCAAATATCATCATTCGCAATATTTAAGAGTCGGAAGGAGTCAAGTGACCTTGACAAATCGAAGATATCGCAGTGCAAAGTGTTTCCTTATTTTGGCAACAGATGGGGTTGTTGCTGAAATGCCGTCAAAGCAAATGGCACCCCTCCTTTTCCTTCGTTTTCCCCTGCATGTGGTCAAAGTTGGACAGCGCAGGAGGGGGATGGTTACGGATGTAAATGGGACAGAAGAGTGAAATTCCTTTCTTTTGGCTAAGAGAGAAACAGAACTGAAGAAAAAATAAATACAGAGATATTGTAAGAGGGACCAACATGATATCAGCCGTCAGCCACTCAAATATCTACAACGGTCACAAACATACCATAGAGAACTAAAGCACTTGTCGCCTGTCTCTTTTTCAAAGGATTCTACCTATGATAAATAACGCGGGAATAGTGCAGGAAGAGTCTGATATAAAATGAAGAACCATGCAAATATTAAAAAAAACAAAAAAAAAAAAAAAAACGGGAGAGTCGATATTCTAATTTATTTTGGGCCTTCGTGGTTAAAAAAAAAAACTTGGAATTGAAAGGCAGAAAACCCAGAAAAAAGATCTGAAATGTATTGGCAATGTGACTCATTTTAGTGGAATCCATTTCTTTATTTTCTTTTCAAAATATGATCACCAGATTTACCCTCTGTCTCGCCTTCACATTCGAATGGTCCTGGGATCGATACCAGTAGCTGACCATCCTGAATTTTTCCTATTACAACAGGAAAGGGACGCAATGTTACATTTAGCCTTGGGTACCGGCTTAGAAGGACAGGAGGGAGCATATGCTCTGCTTGATATTGGTTTTTATTTGGGGAAATAGACCACTTCATTAACAATAGAATTAAAAGATGTGTCACCTTCTTCAGGAAGGTACACTCATGTCCAAAATTATTGTCGCATGTCTATAAATATGTTGTTGTAGGAATATAATTTGATAACGAATTCACCCGGTATTTCTTATAATGTTAGTATGTGTACAATCGGCAGAGACATGTATGCAAGTTTCATGTCAAAAGAGGAGTAAATAAGAACAATAAAACGAAAATAAAACTTTCGTGTCCATTTAGCAACATTATGATTTACTCATTCTAATTTTCGTATTTATAAATATTTTCCTATGAAATTTACCATATATACATTTCCCGATTATACACATAGTATCAGTATTAAAAGTACCCAGCAAATTCAGTATTACATTATATTCTTACATGAAGACAGTTATAGATATGCGACAATCATTTTGGAGATGAGTGTGCAAGGACCTAACAGGTGTTTGTTTCAAACATAGAATAAGTGTTCGTATACATTGAACTTATTTCCTGACGTCATAGAACTAAGAACTGTCACAGAGCGACGTAAGTCCGGTGACAATACAATATTTCATTTTTACTTTCATACTTTGAATATATCTATTTATTTTAAAACCAAATTTTAATATGTTTTTATTTTCAACTATTTTATCCTAAAATAAATACTAGCCTTTAACCAGCCCTTATTTCCCTGGTTGCATATCACTTTAGGATTTGGAAAATGTGTCCAACGAATAAAAAAAAAATGATAAAACACCTTTTAAAGACATTCTTTTGTTAATCAATTCGCACTAAAAAGTTAAAAATAATCTTATTTATGCAAGCCTAAATAAAAAGAATGGGGCGCGTCATTTTAAGAATTTATAAAGTAACTGTATGTAAGCCTATATTAGAGCGCATCCCTTTTTTTTTTTAAGTCATGCATAACCAAAATTGTTTTCTACTTTTAAGTGCGACTTGATTAATGAAAGAATGTCTTTAAAATGTTTATTAGTATGTTTTTCTATTATTATTGTTAATGTTTGCATCCTTGGCATAGGATGTTTATTTTGTAAGGTACCGTATGGTGCGTTTCTATACTACTAGGGTATATAAAAATTTAGTTTCCTATGCGATACATTAAACAGCACTTTTTTTAAAAAAAATAAATAAAAATTACTACCGAATATAGAGTATTTCTCCGCTAATAAGAGGGAGACAGATTGAGGATACCAAACACCCCTACCATTGATTGAGAAATATTTCGGTGTCGACACTGATGAACAACATTTACATTTGAATTTGAATGTTTTATGGGCTTTAGGCAATTGATTCAGACCGGGATACATGGGGGACAGAATGTTGGAAGCAAGTAGTCCAGTCCCTAGTTTGAATGCCTGGAATGAATAAGGACTCTTCCCTCCGTGGTAAAACCTGCCGGAATCTGAAGCAATATCAAAGAAACACTGCTTCGAAAAGAGAGGGAGCAAATATGCATAAATAGAGTCAGAGTCGGATTTAGGTTTCGTGGGGCCCCAAGCTGTTTAAGGTAATGGGGTCCTTTATGTGTCCAGATGAACATAGGCACCCTACATACAGAAATGAACAAACTAGAGATAATTTAGGAAGCAGACTAGCAGAAGGAGCCCCATTAATTACATGAACGTAGGCTACACAGCAGGAAGCATTGTTGCTACGTATATATACATTTTATTTTATTTTTTAATTTTCTTATATTTTAGAAATGTATATCCAGTTTTTCTTTAGATTTTTCGGCCCCAAGAGAGCAGGTCCCTAAGCTATAGCTTGTTTAGCTTATACGTAAATCCGGCACTGTAAACAGTATACACATACAGGCGCGGATCCAAAGGTGGCTATAGAGGCTATAACCCCCCCCCCCTTGACGTTCAGGTATACACTGGATAAAATGGGCTTCAATCCTGTTTACTCTGGATAAAGAGACAAACCATGGTTTAGCTCCTCCCTTGATCATATCCTGGATCCGCCACTATATATATATATATATATATATATATATATATATATATATATATATATATAATGTATGTGTTTAGTATGTTGTACGATGGAAGCTAATGAAAGAACTTTATATTATTCTTGATTTTTTGACAGGTAAACAAAGAATATTTCGGGGATTAATCTACTCGATTATTATAATAAGATTATAATAATGTATTTTATTTTTTCTCTTGTATGTATATTCTCAGTCCTGCAGGAAGTTTTCATTTCTTTCTTGGAATAGATAAACGAAGACTTTGGTTCGGCTTCTTCACAAATCTCTGTCGAAAGGTTGACTTTATCGCTACCAACACAAATTACTTCTTCTCATGGAAACCATCTACAAATACACTGTACTGCTGAAACAGAAACCATCTACAAATACACTGTACTGCTGAAACAGAAACCATCAACTAAAGAGGTCATAAATTTTGCTATTCCTCGTGTTTGAAGTTCCCGTTCTTCACAACGACTTCCTTTCTCCCGCCCCTGTTAAGAAGTTTAAAGTAGGTTTTCAAAAGGACTGGCTCCCGCTGAGAAGGAAAGTGGGATGAGGAATGACTATAGTGCCATCTAGCAGTTAGACGGCCAAGTACGTGAACACGAAAAAATCTGATTTCTGATTTCTGTAGATTCAATAATGAAGGATATAATTTCTCATCGATTGTGTAATGAATGTCATTGGAAACAGCGAAAAAATAGTACAGTAGCGCACAAATACAAAGGTAGTACTCCATTCTCAAAAAAGTCCGAAGTTTTTAGCTCTTTTCCTTACTGTAAAAAAACAGAAGACTTTTCCCTCTAATTTTGATCATTTTCTTATGGGAATTTGGATTATAATTATCTGTATTTATAAGAAGAAAATATCACGCACAGCGTTCAAATTGCACCTTTAAAATGAGATGCATCATATTGAGTGAGCTATTGCGAAAGAACGAAATGAAACCATGATTTGCCTAAAAAATGGTTGAGATCCCATGTTAAATTGAACACCAATCTTCCGGCCGCTGTGGCGCACTCCTTCTCCCTCTTAACGAAAATAAATTAAAACTCTTATTCGAAATACATGTACATTTATAATTTTTTACATAGGAACGAGCGTCCATACATAGAATGCAGATATTTACAATATATACAATAGAGTTATTTACATATGTACATTACAGTTATTTATAATATGTGCAAAAAAGTTACTTACATATATAACTTACAGCTATTTACAATATACATACAAGTTCTATATATTAGAGTAATTTTGGGTAATATGGGCAGAAAGAAAGAAAATGTAATATTACTTATATTCATCAATAGATAATATGACAAGAAATGTTACAGAAACATAGAATGATACCTTACTTACCCTTTCATGGATTTTATGTTCACCAATATGTAAGGGTCTTGTGAGGAAATATTAAATACTAACCTTACTTCAAATGCCCATCTTAGCCGAAGTATATGTGTAATATGGGCAGGTAGTTTGGATAATATGGGCAAGCGTACTGTTTGGTTATAACAATAATTGTTTTAACCAATTCGTTTTTAATCCATTATTCACGAAAAGAAAATGCAAAAAATACGAAAAAGTAAGAAAACTAAATTACGAGATATGAAAAAAATAACAGATCAAAGCCACGATCTCAAACTACGCTCATATTTGGATACATTAGACACTGCGTACTGTTGTTCTCTAATGAGCATTGTTTCACTGCAACGTCTGTATTATATCCTACATTTAACGCAGATAAACTCACCTTGGGACCCGGTACCAACCACAACTCATGATACCACACCGCAAACATCTGACACTCAACCCACCTTTCTCCATGTGTTTCAGAATAAAAATCAAGGGCACCAATAGGACATTTCGATTGAACACTATTGCTCGTTGTTACTTTCTTCCCTCGTTTAGATGCCTGAAAACTTGTCTTCTCTTCCCGTTTTTTTCTTTCTAACAAGTGATTCATTTATTTCCGCGTCGCTAGTCAGTTCTCTGGTGCATCGACATCGAGAGTTCACTCTCCTGACTGGGAGCTTTATCTTCGGAACTGGAGAAATAGAACGAAGAATATCTGGTACACTCTGCTGTTGGTCCTCCACAAAACTTACCGACGAATTTGACGAACGTGATGAAGAAAGTGTTGTGGGAGGGAGCTGTTGTTGCTGTTGCCTCTGTAAGCCTTTGCAGCATCGTTGTATGCCAAGAGGACCAGGAGTTGCATCAGGTTGTTGTGAAGCCTTCTTGCGATGAATTGCTGCCGTACTCGCTGCGTTGGCTGTAGCAGTTGGTCTTGATAAAGGCAGCGTTGTTCTAGGAAAGTGTTGCTGTTGCCTCTGTAAGCCTGTGCGACATCGTTGGATGCCGAAGGGACCAGGAATTTCATCAGGTTTTTTGTGAAGTTTCTGCATTGGAGCTTCTAGATCGCTCATTATTCGCTCAGTCGCGTTACTCTTAGTCGGTTACCTCGAGCATTCGAAAACCGACGAGCTATCATCATTGCGAATGATTTCTATGGTAGTTTTGTTTTCTCTTTATTTCCATAAGTGAAAAAAGAAAAAAATATAGGAAAATTTGAGAGGAAAGGATGGGGAAGGAAAAGAGACCAAAAAATGGAAAATTTACAAAAACGAAACAAAACAAAAAATTAAAAATTTAACAAAAGAGTTTGAATCTAGATTGCTTGTTTATTGTGTATTTCTGTATGTGTGTTTGGTATCTGTGTTCTCTGGGTATTTATGTTTTTTAGTTTTTACCTTTTGGCTTCTTCTTCTTTTTACCTTAGGCTTCTTCTTGTTTGTTGCAGGTTTTCCCTGTGTGTTTAGGTTTTTTCACCCATATGTTTTATATATACATATTTTTAAATATATTTTTTGGTATTCGCCTATTTCTTTCACTGCACTAATGGTTTTCACCTGTGTTTCCACATTAACACTTGTGCACCAAAAATAATATTCTTAACACTACACTACATTACACTGTTTGCTTTTCCTGTCACTAACACTGACACTTGTTTTTCACCTATATGAGCTTCTAGATAGTCTTGTCGAAGACACTGCTTGGATAGCTTATTCCACGTCTTCTCCGATGAAAGCCTCGTCTGGAATTGCATGTGGATTAAACGACCAAATTCCTGTTGTACGGAATCCATTGGTAGCATTTACCGCATGTGCCGACCTTTGCCATGCTTGTGAAAATATCACAAAATTCAAGTTTGGTGAAAGCGCGACCCTGGTGATTATGCATAAACATGTGCGCAAACTCATAAAAGTATTTCTTCAATGGTTTGCAGAGAGACTTGTCTGTTGGTTGCAGCCATTGAGTTATGTGAGGAGGAAAACACACCCCATTGTCCTTACAATATGTCAGCATTGCAGGATTACTACAATGAGTGTCGTGACCATCCACAAATAGAAGCACAGGATTATCTAAATTAACACTAAAATACGCTACGAACTGTTTGATGAAACAGAAGAATACCCCAGAAGTTATGTATCCGCTATCAGTCATATGAATGTGACTTTCAGGAGGAAGATGGTCTTCGAATTCCTGCCTTTGCCGTTTACCTCTGAACAAGACGAAGGGAGGAAGATAATATCCCGCAGCATTACAACACGCTAATATGGTCACTGTCTCTCCTTTTTCTATAGGATTGATAGAGTAGATAGTCTTCTTCCCTTTTTCACAAACTACATGTCTTGGCCTTGTATTCATTTGCAGACCAGATTCATCCGCATTGAATATTCTGTCTGGCCTTTGACGCAAGTTAAGTTCGGTAATTTTGTTTTCCAAGAGAATAAAAAAAATCTCTCTGCTTGACGGTTCATCCCAAGAGCACGGTTCAGTGATAAGTTCTCCTCTTTCCTAACACTTAAATCACGATGACATCCAAGAAATCCATATAGCCACTCCCACCAAGCCATTTGTTTATTTTTATTAATTTTTTGTGGCACGTTTAGTTCTTCTATGAATTCAAACGCCAGTGTTCTCAGTTGTGTTCTTGTCACTCCAAAACCATGTTCTTGTAAAGTTTTTACATGTTGACATAGCTCAGCTTCTGCTTCCCTGCCCATTTCGCACTGCCGTCCCAGTTTAGCCACAACGAACAGTTCATCACTGTCCTTTTTTTTAGGTAACGTTGAAGTGACTGACGAGGTACTTCATACATTCGAGATGCCTCTGACTGGTTACAATCTCCGTTCTTCACAGCTGCAATAGCCATTTCCACGCACTCGATGTTCCATGTTTGCCTGTCAGATTTCCCGGCATATTTATGAGCCATCTGCAATGAAAAAATACCGTAATAGGCCTAATAAATATCATACAAAAAGACGAGGGAAAGGGAACAAATTAAAACAATGAGAAGAGAATGACAAACATTTATTAATGTGAACGAAAAAAATAATCAGCTGCTATTGTTTCCAACAGTGCTTATAAGAGCTGTGGCCATTAGTGATGGTCACGAGACGAGACAGGACTTTTGAAACTCGAGACAATACCTTCCTCCACCTGTATCGTCTCGTCACGTTTGTCTCGAAAACTTTTATGATTGTTTTTGCAAGATGAGAGGAGACACCTATTTTACGAGATAAGACGAGACAGCTTCAAATCTCGTCTTGTCTTGTCTCGAGAGCAACACTAGCGGCCATGAGCTATGTTAATTAGTCTCACTTGATGTTTTCGTTTTTCTCGCTTTCTTACAGTTGCAATGTTTGCGAAATACATCCGGCTAAGTAATTGAACAAGTGCCTACAATTCATACCTGCTTCTTTGCTGCATTCACTGCAATATTTTACCCGATTTTTTAAACCGCATATGGTCATATGTAATATAATGGGTCCTGTGCTTGATTCAAGATTATAAATTTTCACATTTAGTACCTAATACAATATTAATGCTAAGGATTGTATTGAAGGATTAATTCTCCAGTGTTGTGACCACTCCGCGAATCGAATAGAAAGAAGTCAAGTTGTAATGCTACTTAAGTACAATATTGAAGAAAACAAATTAGTAAATTTATTTATATTTTTTCAGAAATATTTATTTTCAAATATGCCTGTATTCTTTCATGATGAAGAACTTCTTAACTATGCGAATCCTTTTATTCGATTTTCTCCAAAATGTACTTATCCTATGTTCAATGCATCTGCCCGTTTTATACAAAACGTATATGCTCATTTTCCCCATAGTGATATTATTTAGTAAGTTGCAACACTGCAGCAAGAAGACATCGTACGTGTTTCCTCCATCTTCGGATAATTATGATGCAATGTTCACAGATTACACTTACCAAGGTTTTTTCTACCCAAACGTTTATTTCGCATGAATCTCTTATTTGCAATGCCTTACATTTAACAAACAATAAAATATACAATAGAAAATATGCAGATTGCTTACCTTTTTCCTTCCAAAATACCATGAACTTGAAGCCGAACACTACGACACTGTCTCTTCGTTGTGCCAATACTCCACACAGTGTTCTTAACCACCAGGTTTCGTTTCTACCTAATTCCCCTTCCAGTGGTACTATGAAAAGCTTAGCTCTGCCCATATTATCGGAATGCCCATATTCCACAAAGTAACCCTATACAAAATTTTAGGTTTATATACAATTATTTGCATATGTACATCATTATTATATATTTACAATTATTTACAAACAAACAGCCTATTTACATAAATGGAACTGTTTTTGGATCTTTTACTTTCGTTTCTTAAAAAAATTAGGGTTTAAAATTTTAAACTGTTTTTGTATTTTCTGGTTATTTGATGCTTATATATACATTCACATAAAAATACATTTATATGTACATCCCTATACATATACTATATATAATCACTACTACAATCAACCCTAAACTCCTTCAGAAACAATTCAAGATGATAAGAAGAATAATGTTAACATCGACAGAGAAATCTCCAGCCAAATGGTCTTTCTAAATTGTCACAACGCTGCTTTTCAAATTCTGCCAATTTCAGAGCGAAAATATTTACCTCAGTAAGGCTTGTTTTGATAATTTTTATTTTCTATCTGTCTTGCAATTGCTGTAACAGGAGAACTGGCAGGATCCGACTGATCACTGCTGAAAATTTTTGGGAAAGCCAGGTATCTACTTGCAGACCAAACTTCTTTAATTCTTCTATCGACTGTGTAATTACTTCATCGGGTACAGGGAGACCTCTGATGTTTCGGACAATCTTGCTTAATTGTTTGTCGAAACAGTGTCTGATTTCCTCTTCCCTTTTGACGACCAAGTTCTTGAGAACATCAGCGATATGATCAGAACCATTAACGGTTGCTGTTCCCGTCATTTCACAAGGTTCTTTGGTTTCACCATCGGCTACGGTCTTGCTGTCAATTGTATTTGTTTCAGACGATGTAGTTGCGCCAATAGTATCAGCTGGAACAAAAATCTGTGAAAATGCTAAGCAATTAATCCTGGTAAGGTGTTGTGGGTGCGGATGCGCTGTTGTAGCCTCCATAGCTATACTTGGTATGGACAGATGTATCAACCGCTCTTACAATCCTGTGAAGTTAATTGCAAAGTGATGACACATTTCCAGATGAGGTTGTGAAAAAACAATTTGCAGCAGATGGTCTCTGCAATGCAGCTACTGATATCTCTTTGCTACCACGTATCATCACTAGTGTTGCAAATGAGATGTTAAAAACTGGTCGTGATCTGCTCAAAATGTTTTCATATTGCACATAATCTAGCTTGTATTTGGAAAATGATAATGTCCTGCCTGCTTCGACCCTTTTGTTGGTGGAGCACAAAGTGTTCTAAACCACTGACTGGTCGCTAGGTGTTCTTGTCCTCTGTCAGCCTCAGTTAACGGATAATTACCAATTCTGTGCAGTGTTGTCACATTTCTTAGTTGAAAATGGAAACGGCGAGGCGTCTCTGGCGAAGGTTTACCTGCGAGTATGAAATAACAGTTGTTGGCTTATGAAGATTTTTAACACAGCCAGTGAGCACAGGCACTGAACAGTTTTTTTAATAAGCATTATGGATGACGCTCGAGTAGTTCATGGCAGCTCAGCATTCCAGGTGAACACAGACTGTTCCGACTTCACAGAGCTTATCTTAGGATTGACCGTTAGGGTTGGTATTCCACCATATCTTTTAACTCTCTGAAAAGACACCACAGTTTTCGAAGAAATGGGCCAATCAAAATGTCGTTGGAAAGAGATATCATATTCCAATTTTATTTGCCGTTGTTTCCAAGTCACATAGTCTTCATGAAGCATGGGTCTTATGGCTTAAAACTAATCTTCTTTCATTTCACAACAGCTGTCAAACGATGTGCTACTTAACCCCCTTGTCATTTGTAACTTTTGAGTTTGAACCCTGGGGCAATTTTTTAGCACAAAAAATATGCCCGTGAAAATGATGGGATACGTGTTGGTCGAGTTTTCCCATCTACCCAACCGTCTCTGAACAAATAACTCGGTTCAAACTATTCTGCCAGCTAATAGCTTTTACATTACAAATATGTTCTAACTCAAGATATTTCTACCGGTGGCATGTATAACTTTGTGATTCGTCTAGTTACAACATATCAAATGCAAACACATTTGTCTGGTTGGATCTCAACGGAGCCAGTTCGTGACCATCCCTTGTTAGATTGATGAATTTAGTCATGAATTTATCCACTTCATCCTTCTTTTCTGTATTCCACCTTCTGTGAACTACATCTTTTGAATTCTTTGTATGTTGATCACTTCCCATATCCAAGTTACATTCCTTCAATACATCTCACATACGTGAAGATTCCTTATCTGTTATGTTCCTCTGCATGATACTCAGTTCGAGAATGTGGTGGTATATATTCTGATGTTTCTTCATCACTATAATCACTTTCTTCGGATACATTTACATCAGTTTCATCCATTATCTTCCTTCCATATTGAGAAACTTTTCCTTTTTCTGCAAACTTTGCCAACATCATGGTACTTTCTCGCGACGGTAATAGTTTCTGTAAACCAGAATGTTGTTTCTCAAAAGGCAGCTAATTTGACTTCATTTTTCGTCATTTGTGTATAACCTCTGACATGGTGTCTATATGCTTTCTCAATTTGGTTGAATGTAAGTTTCTTGCATGAGCAGCACCACAAGCAGCCGAATAAGCAATAACGGATGACGTCAGAAGATGTAATGCTATTTTCTGAATAAAATGATGATCTTGTGAAACTGTAGGGATTTTTCTGGCAGAAAGAATTCCGCCTTACAGTTTTCTATTTATTACTGATCATTAAGAAATGTGGCGACATTCGTGGTTCTATTGTCGTGTACTGTTTGAATTTCGTACACATCTTTCTAAATAAGAAGCGATATTTGCTCGCACTCAATAGGATATTTGACGGTCAGGACAAAGAAAATATTAAAGCAAATACCTATTGCTTTGAGAATGCTATTCAAGTGGTATTGCACGTTATCGATGACAACATAGATATTTCTTACATTCATGAACCGGCAAGTGAACTTTGTGGTGGCCAAACGCCGTGTGCGTGGGTTTTCTCGGGGTTCTCCCGTTTCCTCCCACTTTCTTCATTCCACCATTTCATTCATCTCTGATCATCACCGTCTCCTTTAGCCTAACCGGCATAACCGTCGGACGTAAAACTCAAAAATTTCATTTTTTTTTTACATTTATGATGAATTTTCTTCCAACCGCCACAATAAATGGCTGAATGGTAAATCCACGTTCCCAAAATGTTTCTTCTTTCGTCAATTTTCGCCTTAATATCACCTATAGCCTTAAACTAAAGAGTATTAATGAATATTAACGATTGAATATATGAAGCATGCAAATTGTACAAAAAACAAGTAACTTGTGTAATGAAATTGAATCCGAAACACACACACTCTCCCTTACAGGATTGTAGCTGTCGAATACTTAGCAACAGATTTCTATGCATGAAACCTCTCATCAATTCCAAGCCAGCACACTTGGATTTCTTCCAGTGCTATATCATTTCTCACTGCAATTTTAAAGACAGTTTCCGCAAACCACGGGTAATAAGTTCATAACAAATTTTACTACATTGTATGACATATGCAGCGAGAGCCTTCTTTTCTTCATTTGAAAATATTCTTCGTAATTAAGTTCCGTCTTGGCGTCTGGATTCAGCTTTTTATTATTCATGTAACAAAATAAAGTTTGATACGGAAGGTTCTTCTATTTAGCAGTCTCTCGAAGAGAGTAGTTCCAGTGTATTACCAGAGCAACTGCTTCTCCCATACCTTCTTTGGCTGTTTTTCCTATCTTTCTACGGGTCCCACGTGTCCTCACCATGATAAATCTGCAAATATAAGAACAGGAAATAACAATAATTAAAAATTCAGCTTGTTTAAAATTTCAAACATATTTTAACTACTATAAGATCAAGCGTGTTGTATTAAATAATTACTTTGATTTATATATCTCAATTGTTAAATACCTATATAAAAACGCTCCAAAATATGTTTCATTGATCATAATCTCAATAACTAATTCCGGGCATTTGCAGACGCTTTACCCTTATCATTTCCCTTCCATTTATGGTTACAACCGTTGTAAACTTTATGGTCTACAGTTAATGTTTAATGTAGTACTTTTTTCATTGATATTTTACCGAGATAACATAAGGTAAACGCGCCTGAATTCGACATACCTGTGCTTAAATGTTGTGAAATAAGCGTAAGATGTCATCCCTACGATCGTGAATAGAAGTGACAACATTATGGGAGTGTCTTTTCTCGTGTCAAAAGTGCGGTTACAGTAGATGAGTCATACGCATATAGAAAAGAAGGACATTGTTGTGTGTGTGATATACTCTTCGAGAAAAAACACATAATCTTAAGAAAATCATAAGACGGCAGGTTATTTTCGTAAGACTTTTATTAAAGTTAGGTTTGCTTCAAGCAAATAGTGGTACTTTAATGTTGTAAAGGAGTTTCAATTAGTGCGTTTTGTTTTATTCTGTGAGGACAAAGGTTGTGATGTAACATGAACAGGGGGTTGTCGAAAACACGAGCCTTTATTTGTAACGTGAACCGGATTTCGACAAGGTTGTCGAATTCATACTCAGTAGTGCAAATATAATTTTAACTGAATATCTAAACGTACAAGTATGTTCAAAGTCTTTCATAAAGCTATTTGTTGCATAATTCTCCGATAGCTGTAACCTCAGTTCGATATGGAATGTCGAAATCAGGTTCCTGCATGTCGAATTGAGGATCATCGAAGTAACTACTCAGTTCATAAAATTTAAGTTGTGTTCTTTTGCCCGTCTGATAATTTCTGCATAATAATAAAACAATATTTGAAGCTGAGAAGAGATTACTACTAATAATAATGCCGACTTAATGTTTTACATGGATATAATTGAAGGTGTCGAATTCAGATACCGCAACTGTCGAAACCAGGTGAAGTGTGTCGAATTCGGGTTCCATTGGCGAGTTCCAGTTTCATAAAAAAATTTAACATTAGCATTTGAGCCTTGAAGTGACTTTTAGTATTAGTAGAGACTGTACATTTCAAGAAAAAAATGGCCCAACACCGACCAATATCATGGCCACAATAGGCAATTGATTTTGAAAAAGGTCCTTAACCTGTCGAAATCCGGCGCGTTTACCTTAAATTCAACGTACTTATTCATTAAAAGTGAAAAGCTGCATGTGACATCATTGCTGAATTCAAAATCTTGTTCTCAGAAAAAGTTTAATTTGCACCTAAAGGCAACTTGAGTAAATTACCACCAGAGGTGGTTTTAGGATTTTAATTTTGATTAGGCCCGCTCCTTCTCTTATGGATACATATACACATTTGGTTGATTAATGACAGTGGGAAATTACTTTTGCAGTAGTGGTTGATGCTATTTGTTAAACATAATTATCTACCATTAATATAAATAGTGGAAAATATAATTACTCTTTATTTATCTTTTAGCGTTTATATATATTTTTAAAATTTTTAGGTAGTCCCATGCCAAACAGGCCTACTGCTAAAGCCCCCACTGTTTGTCACATCGACTTTCTATGTGGATGATAAATGTATAGCAGAAACTAACCAACATTATTATTAAAAACAAAAACTGTCTGCAAGCGAAAAAATGGTACACATTAAAACATGTCTCACTGTGTACTATTAGGTTCTGTGTCTGTGCCCACAGGATATGTAATCGAAAAATTACTACCACCTCCTTTGCATTTTAATAGAATCCGATGATTGCAACATATTTATCACAGAACCTAATGAGGAATAGACTGACTTCGGAATACTTATTGTTAGCAATAAATTAATAAACATAATTCCCTGCCAAAATTATTTTAAGAAAGTAGTAACTATGAACATGCGAAAACAAATAATTACCTACAATGTTTTTCTCCCTGATGCGACCTGCTCGCCAACAAACCAACACAATGGCTCCAACGTTTCTTAAATACTATGACTGCCATCTAGTGGGAAAACAATAAACAATAGAAATAGTTCTAATGTTTCACTATGTACTACCCTTCCATATAACGATATCACATCATGATTTTGAATTTACACCATAATTTGATTTTCAGCGATAATGACACTGCGTAAAAGCCCGAAAACAGCATTCACAATATCACTTGCACTTAAATCTCTTATCTGCACGATGTCCAAAAGATGTCTTTGTACATTGCCAGAAGTAGCTAATCATAAGGCAACAGATACATTTTCGATGCCACTTTTATTCCTTATACCGTCAACTTTCAGCGTATAAAAAAAGAACATTCAGCATTCCTTGACTGTCATCACGAACTATATCGGCAGTAATTTGAATTACTTCATTTTGAATTTGCGGTGAAGTGTACTTTGCTTTTTCTGGAATAGTGTTCACAATTTCCCTAAGCTTTTCGTCTTTTGTAAACAAATACTCAAAATGTTTCATAATCATACCCGAAACTTTACCTTCATCGGTATCTTCTGAAAACATTTCACTACTCATATATATTTCAGTTGTACTCTTACAAGTATCCAGCTTACCCTTTAGTGAAAGTTCATTATCTACCAAAAATTCAATCACGTCAAAAATACTTCTGATGGGTTTTCCTCCAGTTGCTTTTCGTTAACCAGTATGGAAACACTTGCATTATTTTTTTTTTTTTAGCCCGTAGCTGCATTTCTTTCCATTCAACAATAGCGTAGTTATGAGTTTTGGAATCCTTGTTTTTAGAAAAAAACTCTGTTTTTTCCAATGGTTAGATGGCTCCAATGCATGTTTTCAATCCTTATACCACTTAAACGTACTATCCGTGCCTTTATAAAGTTCCTAGAAGGAAAACAAAATGCAGTATCAATGCAAGTGGAATATTCTAACCATGTCTTCCGTCATACCACTTGGTTTTCTATCCCTAGGTCACTAGCTCTAAATTATTTTTCTTACTTCCAAAATCTTACACATTTTGTTCCTTTCATGCAGCAGTAGTGTTATCTTCTGATTTGCTTTTCGTGTTTTCTTTCTTAAAATACCTTAGTAAAGACATACTCGCCTTTCCCTGCGCGCAAGATGAACTAATTTTTCGGCGTGAATTACTAAAAAAATCACTGTTGCAAACAACAGAAGTTTTTCCATGTCAAAGGAAATTGATACATTCCTGTCTTAGAAGTAACTTGAGCGGACAGGTTTCCGTTCACGATACAAATTCTCGTATTGGGACAAATTGGCATTGTGCATAATTATTTTCACTAGGCTTATATAAAATATTTTCATGTTTAATATTTGACACGATCCGCACCAGATCAATCGATTGTAAAATGTGTATTAGCAAGCTGTACATTTGTTCATTCCTTACACGGAAAAGATACCTAGTATTTGCCGATTGGTAAAGATCTGTAAATAAATTACCGTAAATGATTAATTATACGTAAACTTTATTATTTTTAAATGACTGAAGCGAGTTAATCTTACGATGATGTTTTAGAAGCTGGTCATTTGGGGGACCTGGCCTCGATGAGTGTCCCGTGGTTACACCCCTAGAGTTAGGACAGAATGTCCTCGCAAATTTGTGCCAGTTTGGTTGTTAGGTGAAGCAGCATGTGCAAATAATGTCCAAAGAATATACTCATGATATGAATGTTTAAGGTTGACATGAATATAGACATGAACATATTGAGATGTGAGAATTTGTAATATCTGCACAATTAACCCTTTTCCGGGCCGTTTTTTTTCTTTAGATATGATGCTGTGTTATGCCTATTAAAATAAGATAAGCGATTTTTTCCACAGTAGAAGAATGAAAATTTTTTATTTATTCGTAATATTTTCTGGCTGTAATGCATTTATTTCACTTGTAATTTAGCAAGACTGTTACAAAAACAAATTACATTGGATTGAAATATCTCTAGCAATTGTAAGTAGAAAATAAACAAATGGACATTATGTGCTAAAATGAAACGTTTAATTTTCCATTGTGTGACATTGTGTCTTGTGCACTCTACGGTCCAATGCGTTCCGTAACAATGAGACAAAATCAAGGGTTGTGAACAACAAAGATTACATTCCATGGAACTGGTGGAAGAAGGGATCTATACACAAGGGAACATTACATGTAGTACAGATGTGGCGCGTTCGTTTTTCCCTTCCTCTTGCACTACATGTTTTGCAGCGTCGATAAGTAGAAATTGTGTGTGGCATGTGCTTGCCAACGCTAATCAGACGAAATTCCTCAGGAACTGTGCATTTCTTGGCAAGAAATTTTGATGGACATCCCTTCTTTTTCCTAGAAGAGTAACCATCTATGAGCTGCCGTGCGAGTGCAAGGCGAAACTGAAGCTGACGAAGACGTGGGTTCCTTTTTGCCACTGCGAAGAGTATGAAACTGTTGACGATGGCAATATTGATTAGAAAATAAAATATTCTGTGCCACAACTTTGTAGACTTCCTGCCAAGTGCATAGACTTCTCTTCGCTGGTCGAATCGTCTACACCGCCCATAATTTCTGTGTGAACAGCAATGCTCGCTGGACCAGACCACATAATTGCATCACAACACGTTCGCGAAGGGTATTCTGGGGACATGATGTGGAGGTGCTATCTTTTCCACAGTAAATGTCAAATTTCAGAATGTACCCTCTTTTAGAATCTTCTAAACACTAAACTTTATAACCACGTTTAGTCGGTTTCATTGGCATGTATTGTTTGAACGCACAGCGTCCTTTGAACGCAACCATACATTCATCCACTGATACCACTGATGATGTTTCGTACACAGATGAAATAGTTTTATTTAGGTCTTTAACTAATGTTCTTATTTTATGACTTTGTCATGGCCAGGGTTTCCTTTCGGTGGATTGAGTTCATTAGTGTTGGCATGCACTGTCTCAACGAGCTTCTTGATCCTCTTTGATGTCATAACTTTTGCTACTTCACTAACGTGTAGGATGGGATCGGAACTCCAATAGTGCACGGTTTCAGGTAGTACATGAATTCCCATAATAATGAGCATCCCAATCCAGGCCTTCAACTCTTCACCCTTGGTGTCATGCCAGTTTGTAGTCGTATCGTTCACAAGCACCCCAGATTGCCATTTGATCTTTATCTGGGTCGCATACCGATTGTTTCCTCCACAACATTTTTGATCATATTTTCGGTCAATATCAACGAAAAAAAAAAAAAAACTATTTCCTTTGCACCATAGTTCACTAACACTTTTAGATCAGGCTTCTTATCAAAACTTAGATTCATATTCTCAAACCACGATGTATCATCTGTTCAATCTTCCACAGGTACACTGCCCACGTCACTTTCAGCTACTGTTTCATCAGGCACTACTTCAACATCGGGTGCTGCATCTCACATGGTAATGTCCGCCGGTGCGTCTACATTTTGCTCAGTTTTATCCAGTTCTGCCAAATCGTTTACAGCTCCTTCATCGGCCTCATCTTCCAAATCATCCGCATCACTTGGTAAACTAAAAAGTACGTCGAGCACGTCGGATTCAGGAATTACAACCTTTTCACTCATGGCTACAGTACGTAAACAATTGTGTACCACTACTGCCAGGTCATTGAAAATTCCACACACAAGTTGCCAGATACCACGTCACCAATAATACTTTTACGTACTTACGAAATATATTTTTGTTTTGCACACACGCAATTGACTACAGACATATCGATAGAAACTAAATAATTAGTCGCATGCTCGTGCAAGCAAAACTGCATGCTGGCCATCCACGAATTGTCAGAAACACACAGGTTCGCCGCTAGGTTCTCAGAGTTGCGATGGCCCTGGGGGGGGGGGGCAAGCTTGGAATGGGGGTAAATAAAACATATAAAAAATGGGCAATATTAATACAATATGTGCAATAATAATACAAAATAATGAAACTTTGTGAGGACACAAGGGAGGACAAAGGAAGATCTGGGGCCACTTGCCCGCTGAATCCCTTGGCGCCGTCCCTGGATACATCACCAAAATTACTATTTTCGGTATTTTAGATAAGTTTCTTCTCAAAAAAACAAGAACGCACATGGAAAGCGAATGGTATGGACCTGGGCGCCGACAGGATTTTTTCCAGGGGAGGGCAACATTTTCCAGGGGGGCAAAACTCCTGAAAATAGGCAATTTTGCCTCAAAAGTACCTCAAATTGCATAACATTAGGGATATTTCAATTTCCAGAGGAGGACAAATGCCCCATCTTGCCTTCCATCCTGATGCTAATGGGTATAGATCGAATTGTATGGAAACAGAAATCAATAAAAAGTGCTTACTATTTACACGCTAGATGGTGCGCACTAACGTGCAGGCTAATCACGTCAGCAGAAGCAGGCATTTGTTCTCCAAAATAGTCATTTTCGACCTGCCTTACTACATGATAACCAAGTGGGAAATGCTATTCCCACCAACCTAAATAATGCACTTTTGACACTATGATTTTGGGAAGATATATTCCCACGGCCTGGAAAAGGGTTAAAGAATTCCTTTGAATTAGTTAAAGAGTACAGTTGGACGCAAATAGAGAATGAAGTGATAGAAGAATCCCTTTCTATGTCTAGTACACATACACGTACTTATTACACACAAACACACAGTTACTGGGCTGACTTGTTCATAGTGAAAGTTAGCTAAGTTGATTCAGAATACTGGAAAAATAGTAACAGTTTTCTGAATCTTAACTGTAAAGAAGCCATTATACTATCATTTTTTACGTACGAAATTTATTATCTACTCATGAGTAATATATTTAAAATTTTTTACATTCGTGATGTTATTCACAGATCTATAATCTAAGGGAAGTGAAGGAGAGGAGAGTTTCGTTATAAGTATTACAAAAGTGCTTTTCTATTGTTCAGGAAATATGCCCCTACTATTACTTGTGTTACGTATGTCACATGTGGGCTGTACAATATACTGCAAAACCTTTTCTTTTTAAATCATAATTTATATTTCATCGGGTCCACTAGCATTTGATTTTATTTTTTAGATTCCTGACTCAACCTTACTTATAGTAACATCAGTAAAGTTAAATAGTGGTGTGTTATTTTTGTTCTGCACAGTTCGATTTGATATATTTCTGTTAATGCATATAGGAAAAACTAAAACCAGTTTTACAGTAAATGTTTCTCAGTAAATAACAGAGAAACGGTATAATTTGTCTACTACTAGATGCATGAACGGTACAGATTAAGAATAAATGTAGCAATACAAAATCACTAAGTAAGTCTAATCTTTTAGATAAACAGATTCTTGGTACATTCAAAAATAGTATTTTAGAAGCAAGTTCGCAATCCTCGATAAGCTTTACTTTAAGGGCTTATTTATCATGGCTAAAATTCCAGCGTTTCTTTGGCAAAGTTAGATTTATCGGCAAATTGAATTACAGAAACTAAGTCAGTTATTGTTTGTTCTTTCTTTTTGCTTCCAACTCACAATTCTTCCTTCTTTCATTATTAGCTTTCAACACTGAACCAAATTCTCCTAAAGGCATATTTCTAGCAGCACGCGAATACACTAACTCTGGAGGAGGAAGTAGACTCTCCAGAACTGTCGGTTTTTATTAGCTCTAAGCGTAACGTTATCTTTAGCCACCAAACAAACAAATTCCGCAACTCTCTGCCTGGAATTTCAAGCTGTCCTTGAATTTGGTGATAATATTGAGAGGAACGCGGGCGGCTTCCTTTGTTGTCTACCTTTATCCCAAACCAACTAATCTTCGCAGTATCTTTGATTGATTCACCATTCCGAGCAGTATAAGGACATTTAGTTTCCAACAAGCCGAAATCGCCTATATGGATTACCACAAAAGACATTTTGTTTTTTGAACGAACGTGGCACTTGGCCGCACACTGTAATCAGGATGCTGCTTTTTGTACTCTTCAAAAGCGAAAGCTTTATGTTCTTTCCCATAAATTAATACAGGCGATAAATTATTGTGATCTTTTAAGCCAACTGTTGTGTTCACGAAATTACAAGTCAGAGTAGTGTCGCTTCTGAAGGCAATGAACTTAAATAATGACGATGGAATTCGCTTTCTTCTTTCTGAGTTGCAAGCTGCCCGTTCAAGCGTGAGAGGCTCTAGTTTGCTTGACCTAGTAACGTGTAGGATAATAACGAAGTGGGGAAACTTGATCTTCATACTCAGGCTGTGCAAAATTAAGAGACTGCACTGACATACTGCAGCGTTCATTACCATCATTTGAAATGTAACTTCCACCACTTTTAGATACATATTTTTTTCGATGGGAAATATTTTACACCGTGTTTTTCTATTCTAATTGTATTTATTTCTTCTCGCAATCAATATTTTCATTGGGATCATTGACTTACACCCGCAGCAATTTTATGTACATTGTGATGTCATTGCTGTCCTCTATTTGATACGCCGCAGCTGCTATTGATGCGTTTCAGTGAATACCTCCAGCGTTAGAAAACTTTTTTTTTAACCTACGGCCTTAGCTAATTGGTTCGTGTAGGTTTCTGATGGATTGTTTGACGCGTCCTGTACTAGAATACCAATAGCGTGAGCAATTTTGACCGTATTTAATTCTTCCTCAGTGACTGTCAAAATGCTATTATCCTTAATATCATTGTAGATATTAGCATCCTCACTTGATCCTTTCTAGTACAAAAATCTCCACGACTAGCAGAGTCCGTGAAAACGTGACAGACAACATTCCGTATTTCTGTCCTGAATATCTTCACTTTCTCAGTGGTTATTTCTTCGCGTCTTGTAATTGCATGACACTTAATAACGCTATGAATTGCAGTTGCCGCTGTTTTACTACTTTTTGAACTTTTACACCAAGAAGAAAAGAAAACTGCCTAGTATTATCATATTCTTTTCATCACGCGGACAATTCTTTGTACAGCATGATTTGTATACTCGACTTGATTAAACGAGCAATGTATGATACCACTTCTTAAAATTTTTCCATCATGCTTGAGTCTCAATCCCTAGTCAACTTTGTTTAAATATGATGAAACTCACTCTATCGACCATAATATCTGCTTCGACGGCTGTGCATGGTCCTTGCCAGTTCTTGAAGCATTTATGCTGTCTTGTATCCATGGTTTCCTATGAGGCATTTCCAATTTCTGGCACCCACAAAAAAGCTAGTGAATTTTAGCCCCGATGATGACGGAATAGAATATGTAATTGGGATGCAGAAAATTTTCATGTATATTCGGTGCAAAAACTTATTTAAACTATCGCGTCTATGTAATAATACGGAGAATGTGCGCTGACGTTTTAGCTATTTCTATCCCCAGCTATGTCATTCTAATTTACTGATAGATTCGAGTTCGGTGTTAGCATTTTTAGATTATCAAGTGTTGTATAGGATCAATTTAATATCCATTTATACCAGGTGATCCATTTGCTGCGTACAATTAGTAAAGTTCGACAACCAACCAGAAGTGAAGTAAGTAATGTTGCCTGTATTCAAGGGTTAACTTGCTTACAAAAGCACTTTGCCTTCTTATAAAAAATATATTTAAGAATAATATTGGAAATATCATACAAATCACTCTCACCGATACTAAATGAAATAAGTTACATTCGCATAGCATAAAAGATGTGGAAGTAGTTTAGAAATTAATTACTGTTCCAAGAGAGTACAAATTTAACAACAATCTACAGTTATGGTAAGTGGCGCTTAAAGGAAAGTAAAATAACCCAAAAGTTTGAGTGAAAAAATTGCTAAAGTAGAGTACGTGTTTCAAGAATTACTTTCTTATGTTACATTTATGTTCACATCATTCACGAATAGTAATTATACCAGTGTGTGGACAAGATAAAGAAAATATGACGATTTGTATTAACACAAAGTAGAAAACAATGAGTTTCTCTCTGGCCTGCAAGCAGTTGCGGTGCGCATATACTTCCCTCGCACGCTTACAATTGTTAATTATAGGTTCCTCACTCTGAAGCCTTTTCAACCGCCCATCTGCTTCAGCTCTTCCGTCAGGTCGAGGTGCCAGTCTTGCTTGTAGGAAACCTTAATGCATATCATCGTCTGTGGGGCTCTGTGCGTACTGACTTTCGTGGCCGTCAGGTAACGGACTTTCTTGAGGAGAGTGGCTTTCTCATCCTTAACGATGGCAATCCTACTCATTTCTCCACTGCTCATGGTACTTATTCCTGCATCGACCTCTCCATGTGCAGTGCCGGTCTCTTGACCACATTGACATGGAGAGTAAATCCTGATCTTTGCGGCAGAGATCATTTTCCCCTGTTTCTTTTTTACGATTCATCACTTAGTAGTCCCACGCCCATGTTTACTGTGTGGCGACGGTTTCGCTCTCTTACTCTAACTAATTCTTCCTTTGTTTTCCCTGCTTTATCTGTGAATTGTGTGCCATTCACAGATGGCACTTCAGAGATATGTGCCATTTTTGGCCAGTATTTTGCATCTATCTCTGAGTGTGGACACTATCCTCCAGCATTCGTAACTATTAGGACCCGGTTAGAGCGGAATCCGTTAAACTTCCGTAGCGCCATTACCGAGGATTACAATGCCCCTTTCACCCTTGTCGATTCCGTATCTGCTCTTCGTGAATCGCCTAAAAAATGCTCCCGGGCTTGATCGTATATTCTACGAAATGTTGCGCGAGCTCTCTCGCGATACTCAGCTTTCTTTATTGCAACGGTATAATCAAATCTGGGTAGAGGGATTTTTCCACCTGCTTGGCGTGAGGATCTGGTACTTCCCATCTAAACACCAGGAAAATTCGCAACTAGCCCCTATAGTTACAGACCCATTGCTCTTACGAGCTGTATCTATAAGCTGTTTGAGTGCATGGTCAACAAGCGCTTGGTCTGGTATTTGGAATCGACTTCTCTTTTTAGCATCTTTCAATGTGGATTTCGTTGCTTCCGATCCACTACTGACAATTTCGCTTATCTTTAGGGTCAAACTCAAGACGCCTTTCTAAACGGAGAACATCTTGTAGCTATATTTATTGACTACGAGAAAGCGTATGACACCACATGGCGTTACGGCATCCTAAAACAATTACATGTCTGGGGTCTTCGTGGGTATATGGCACAATTTATTAGAATTTTCTTCACAAGCGTAATTTTAGAGTGCGTGTGGGATCTAGTCAATCAGAGCGCTTTGTGCAAGAAACTGGTGTTCCACAAGGCAGTGTCCTTAGTGTCACGTTGTTTGCTGTCGCCGTCGACAGTGTGGCGGCGAACATTATATTCACACTATTGGCATGTTTAAAGAATGGCTAAAGGATAATAAATTAAAAACATTCCGTTTTCAAAACGACAAATATATATTTTCATCTTTTCTGAGTGAAAAATGTACAAAAAGTGCAGATACTTGAATTCATAGTGTTACTCTTTCAAGAATACAATGCAGCATTTTTAAGTAAAGTCGAATAAAGAAAAAGAATTACAAACGGCGTTATTATTACAAAATAAATCATAAGATATAAACATAAGCACTCACATATATTTGGATAGAAGCAGCAAAATTTCTATGGCATTCTACATAAAATACACTATGAGATTAAACTTGTATGTGATGAAATACGATTTTAATAGGTTGGCAAAGTATCAAGAGAATTGTAGTTATCTCCCTAAACATACAATTGCCTACAAAAACAGAATTGGCCGAAACTACGAGTAACAAGCAAAAGATGTGTCAAAGATTTATGTTTGAATGAGATTTTCAACATTATTTTAAAACATTTTTTTTTTATTTTAAACAACTTTGGAATACATCTTCCATTTATAAAATCAATAGACAACAAATCACTTGTATGTATGTTCTAGAAAAATCTTCTTCGCTCAAAATGTAAAACGAACTTAATAATGAACATCGTAAAATTTATAATGAACGGAGAAAGGATTTCTGTAAGAAAGCCTACCACCCTAATAAGATGGCCATTATGATTTTAGTGTAGACAAATCGAGATAATTACCTAATTTTTATACGTCTATTTTTAAATAGGTATTCAGAAACGGATCACAAATTTGATACTGAATGGCACATTTCTAATATAAGAAAAAATAAATATGGGTAAAGATAGTTTCTTTACTCTGATATAGTAGTCGGTCGGCAAGTCAAGCAAGCATTATATTATTTTGGAACATAACAGCTATTATTTCGGAATGTAATATTCTAAAATCTTGCTCAAATATAAACACTCCTTTTCTTTTGAAATCTGAACACCATTTTTTTTGTTTAGCAATAGTTGGTTGGTTTGCATAAACACAAGGCACATTAATCGTCTTTCAGCAGCTCTTTTTTTTTTCAATGTACCATAGCTAGTTATTATGAGAGAGAGTAGAGAACTTAAAAGAAACCTAGGTGTTAAAAAATATTTTCCAAACAGATTACAATACATAACAGAATGTATTGGATACACCAAATTATATTTTCTTATTAATTCTTGTTTAACAAACAAAAAATAAGTATTTTTTATTTAATGTATTTAATAGTAATATTTCAACCATGACCGATTCTCTGAACCAATTAAATTTAAACATAAGAGACTGCCTTCCCTTGCGTACAACGTGTATGAAAAAATACAATAATGAAACATTAGTTTAAAAAAGTAAATTTATGTATGTAGAGTAGTTTTGATTACCATCCTTTTAAATATTTCACTTTATATAATGCAAGCTACTTATAATAATAATAATACCGTAATAGCAATGTTCAAAACAATTAAGTGATACATATCAAATATCGAAATATGTTAACTCCTTTATACTTAACCAAAGTACGATTTTTAAAAATGTTTTTAATATTAAAGTCAAATGACACATTCTAAAAATCGAAAATTTTTAGTTTTTTTTTGTTAGTTTGATTTTACACCTTTTTCCTACTGAACATGGTTTTCAAAATTCTAAATTGACACAACCAAATTACAAATAGTTTATTATTAGCCACAAGTAACACTATGTGAAGTGAAATCAGGAAGCTAGATGATATAATGTAAATCAACATAAACTTTTATGTAAACGGTGCGCATTATCTATTACATTTCCTAAGCGTACAATAGAAATATCGAGATAGAATTATGGAGCAATCTACTGGACCAGCACCGATTTGTATCCAGGATATGATGTAACTCAGTAAGTGAATTGTATATTTAAGTCTGATTTCCCGTTTACACTTATATTCGTTTGCCTCTTTATAGCCTACAGGTTTTAATCAGTTATATACGCATTCGAGTGCCGCCACATTAATGACTTCGGTTATCACTAACATTAAGTAATGTTGGAATATACCCTATATATATATATATATATATATATATATATATATATATATATATATATATATATATATATATATATATATATATATCCACATGACATAGTGTTATTTCTTAAATAATCCGTAGTTTCCTTGTGACCAAACGATCCTTCTAACTGAATACAAACCTGTTCAGAAATTTACTTTTAATGTAAATGAAAGTTTGTAAAAAGCATAAGAGTTCATTTAAAAAAAAAACACCATTGTTCATTTTCTTCTTCGTTGTTGCTTACTTGGTATACGGTTATACACGAAATATTTTATCTGTTTCCAAGTCCGCGTTCTCAAGACTCCATCAGATTTATTTATACACTCATCGCAATCTCTCTAGCAGTAGATATTTTGGCAGATGTTGTTCAATTGCTCTTACTTCCTCTTGTGACCAAGGTCGCTTCTTTACGGTTGTCTCCCTTGACTTGCATCTATTGCGAATTGATAGAGTACTAGAAGGCCCTTCAGCAGAACTCTCTTGTTCTTCGCAATCTATATTCTTGGTTGTAGGTCCTTCTTCTATTTCGCAATCCACATTTTCGGTAGTACGGTCTCATCTATTTTGATTTCTTCTGTCAGATTACTTTCAGTATTGTTATTTGTTACATCATTATAATTTAGCTCATCTTCGCTTTCAACGTCACTCAACTCTATTTCGTGTAAATTTTTCCCTTTATACTTGCATATAGTTCCTCTCTCTGCCGTTAAAGGAGTTTATTTACTTTTGCAAGAATTAATGTGCTGTCTGGTAATCGATAGAACGGTCTGTGAACATCAATGTCGTGTCCAAGAAAATTTGCTGAGTTCTCCAATTCATTCTTAGACAAACTGAAAACTTGGGCCATTGTGGCTATGTGTTTTCTCAATTTTGTAGACGTAATGGACTCTGTGTTCTGAACTTTTCCTAGCACAGCGTAGTAGCGAAGTACATCTGAACCTCTAATTGATGTTCTTGACATTCAATTTGGTCTTGCGAATAAATATGGGTTATTTATGCACACACCTGCTTCGGTTCTTAATGAAATCAACAAGTTGATTGCTTCTACAATATTTTTCGAAAGAAGAATTGGTACTTTTCTCCCACGCTTTCCAGTGTCTCAGCTATGTCGTAATTGTTCGCAAGCGTTTGTTCAAATTTCGACAGTGTACTTATTATTTCCGGGTGATTTGGATTTTCATCGCGATTTAAATATGTTGAAAGTAGTATTCTTTGTGCTTCTCCTCCTCTTTTTCTGTTGAATAGGATAATTGAAGCGAGTGTGGCCTTACTCAGTTCGTACCATGAATGTTTATTGAAGCTATTTTGAAGTGATGTTTTCCAGTAGTTGAATTGCTCTTTCAGGCAAGATTGCAGTTTGTCAATATCTGCAGCAACAGGCAAGATTTGGCACTTGTTCCATTTTCTTGTCGATAAGGTAGTCAAAGCTCGCTCGCCCAATCCACATTTAATAAACATAAAAAGTCGTCCGCGTTTTTCTGCATCTGTTCACATTTTGTTCTTATTCCCTCACTCTTCATAATGTATGCTATTTTTTAAGACGTGTCCTAATTTTAACGCCAAAGAAGGGTTAACAAATGAATGTGTGTCTTCTCGAAAGCCACACACTTTACGAATTGCTTTTATAACGACAGGAAGCTTCGTAGGACATAAACAATCATACAAAGTATGATAGGTGATTTAATTTGAAACGAATGATGATTCTTTTGACTGAAATGTTCTTTTAAAATAAAATGTCCCATAGTTCAAAATAAGATACTTTTTCCATATGTCCAAATACACATATTTTCACAGTATTTATATTTTTATCAATTTCTCTGGCACACAAGAGGAATCTAGCGATTTCCCTCATTTTCTGGCTTACATATGTATGTAGATGTTGCTCATGGCCATGTCTTTGATATAGCTTCTTCCCATGTAGCAAAATGTAGTTATAATTTCTTACTGTTAATGTTATCACTGATCGTTCGATGCAATACATTATCTTGAAAATCCTTATTGCAAAATGTTGGTGTTGGAAGTAGCATAAGAGCTGCACTTTGACGACATTTTTTAGTTTCTTCACTACTACTGATACAATTTTTCTGATGTCGCCACAAGTCTCGTTTAAAGAAGAAGCCCAAACAACTTTTGCAAGGAATATACTGGTCAACCGGGATGGGTTTCTTTGGCCTTTTTACTGGAATAATAGTTCCATGGTTATTCAGTATTACTTGTTTATTGTGGTTGAAGTTTCCAGCATAACGTATTCTTTTAAATTAAATTGTTTCGTTGCGCAAATCCTTTTGGATAATTGTAGCACGTAACGACTTCCTTTTCTGCAATGTGTCGAGCAAACAGATGTTTGGGAAGCTTTGTTACCAGTTTGGAACAATATAAACATGCTGTTCTTTTATCATACGGACGATAATTTATCCCTAGTATATTTCTGTTTGTACTTACAGTAACTTCCGAATTTAGTGTTGATATATTTTTAGTGTTAGGGGCGGTCACTTAACCTAATAACGTTTCTTGCGTGTTCTCTGAAGACACAGTAGTCACAACATGGTGTGAATTTATGCCCAATACATTTGTCGTACCCTTCTTCTGGACACTATCCTGACTTTCTGATAAAGTGTCTATTAACATTTCATTCTCTAAATTATGTTCTTGTACAATACGAAGCAAAAAACCTGCAACATGAAAGTTTAAGTTCATTGTGAAACTACGCCAACAACATAGGCAACCAACCTAACGTCTTTGTGGCACTGATCACGCCAGGATAACCTTCGGCTTCGTCCCCCTGCACACTTCGTTTGGAGCAAGAAATGCATAGACCACGTGACTACAAACCACAAATTTCTCGCAAGATGGAGTAATAGATTGAGGTTCTTCTCATTTCTCTTCTCATTTTACATCCTCAGTTTTAAAGAGAGAGAAAGAGAAAAAGGTCAACGTGATAAAAACTAATTAAAGAGGAATATGCGAAATATAAAGGAAAAGAAAACGTGCGCATATATTGACAAATGACACATGCACTTCAAAGGAGACCACCTCAAATTTTGTTATGAACCATATATAATAACTGTGAGAATCAGCAAACCACAAAGACATAATTACACACAGTAAGTGTTATATAACACATATTTATTTAAACAAATAAAAATGCTTGCAGAAAGCTGAAAATGTCTTTAAAATCTCAACCATAACTGAAACAAGAGATTACTTCTCTATTGTTTTTCTTCGTAGCATCCATCTACATGGAGAAATGAGAAAGAGAGAACATCTTAAGAGATTCGCACGTATACAATATCGGAAACTGCTAAATGGAAAAATTACAGTCTGTGGATGGGATTCGAACCCAGAACCATAGTGTTAGAAATCCCACACTCTACCGATGTAGCAAGTCTGACAGTAATACCCTGTTCCTCCATCATTACCTATGATAGATGGAATGGAGTCTGCAGAAAACTACTTCTAACATGTCCACGACAGGCCGCCTATAACCTATGTCTAATTGGTACTTAAAAAAGCTAGTTCTACACGTGCATAGAAAAGTAAAATCAAATGAGTAGTTAGTACACATCACTTTGTCTGTCTCACTCTATCTCTGACTATAGAAATAGAGGAAGAAGAAAAAATATAGAGGTGAGAACACAAGAAGAACAAGCAAAAATATAAGTTGCAGGAAACAATATCAAGAAGAGAGAGAGAGAGAGACATAGAGGCAGAGAGAAAAATAGAGGGAACGGAGCAAATGATTTAATATACACCGGAAAAGAAGGTTCACAACTGTGCTATACATTTAATGTATTGAATACTCTGCAGGCCCGTATCCACGGGGGGGGGGGAAGGCTAGGGGGCCGCCCCCCCTAAACTTTGGCTGGCCCCAATAAAGGTTTCACGATAGGCTTGCAAATGAACTATAATATGGTGATGAAGTATAATATGATTGGGTCGGGCTCCCCCTAATTTCGGCCGCCCCCCCCTAAATTTGTGGGCTGGCTACGGGCCTGATACTCTGTTTCTTCTAAATTGCTTGCTAGATGACAAATATTAATTTGTAAAAACGTAGCAAATGCCCGCGTTGTCTTGTTTTCTTACTGTTTCAGTAATAGTGGAAAACGTGGTTTATGCAACATAATAAATTACTAATTTTCCCACAACAACCATGTAGATGTTGTTGATGATTTTGAGTTTAACGTCCGTTCAGCAGCGAGATTATATGAGACGTTGACCTACTTATTAACGTGGAATCCGAACCATACGAGCTGCTGCCGGGAATCGAAGCAACCATGTAGTGTTGGTAAGAAATTTCTAAGCAAAAGAAAAAACTGATCAGCAAAATACATAAAACGATAGTCGTGCAAACTATTACTTAAAGAGAATTTATTGTAAAATCAATACATCCATGTGGCGGTATATAGTCGTAAAGTGATTAGAAAACTTAATATTAAACTGTCGATCACATTGTTTTACTTATTTGAATTCAATGTCGAATAGATTCGGTTTTAGCTCTAGATTTCAGCGTTCTCACTTCGATTCTTAACTTGTTGGAAATATGCATTAATCGAAATTATAAAAATATACGAAATTTAACTAGCTAAAAGAAGAGAATAACATAAAAATCCGGATTAGAGTACGTCGTGGGCAACATGTGCTTTTATTTCAGGGAGCATAAAGTCGAGAAGATCATTTTTTTTACCATTAAGTCGGCCTATAATTCGATGGATATCACCTCAACCTGCAGTCTCGCATATCCATCCCCAACAGTGAATCGTCACATGATCCATTCGCGCTGAACGGGCCATATATTGTGGATCAAACCGTCTTCCAGATGGGCGATACACACGTGTTGACCCAAAGTTTCCAGTGGAAAATATTTTCTCATCTGTAAAGACAACAGTGTCCCAGTGACAAGTAATATTTAGCTCTGCAAACGCCAGTCTATCGACTTTGTGATCTTCTGTCAATCTCTCCTTAACAGCAGCCCGGAAGGACCTTAAGCCTGCGGCCCGAAGTCGCCGTCGGACTGTAGTTACATCACCTGGAAAGGCGGTAGACTGCTTCAGTTGTCGGGCACACATGAAAGGCTGTCGACAGCATTGATCAACTAATCGTTGGTCTTGTGTCGGTGAGGACACTCGTGGCCGACCACTTCCAGATTTTCGAGTTAGCCTTCCAGTTTCCTCATATTTTTTCCACCATCTGAACGCTGTTGCACGATGCACTCCTAATCGAGCGCCTGCTTCAGGAACACTCAATCCCGCATGTTCAATAAGAGCGATAACACTCTCACGTAAAGAATGATCATATTGCGCCATTCTTACACAAAAGTAAAAGTGCTAAAAACGTCTTTGAATATAGGATAATGCACAATATTGCTATACATGACGTCGTATTATGAAAGACATGCGCCGAAGAAGTAGATGTGCCTGTAATCAACTGTTGTTGTACGCAAAAATACTCACTCACTGTTAGTAACAAAATATTTTCCATTTTTTTAAATCCAATACATTAGAATATAGTAGCAGTTACTATCTTTCAAGAACATAACTTCCATCGAGTGGTGGGCATAAACAAAAACTCGTAACTATGCAACAGTTAACTTCCATCAAAACCCACGAAGCACTTTACAGATTTAATCTGATTTATTTGTGCAATTTAGATACATATAAGATTACAACTTGTCCGGGAAATTTGTTCATACTCGTCTAAAACAGTTCTATTCTATTATTCGCCACTCGTATACATTATATGACAAACAACAAAACAGAAACAAGTAAAGTGCAAATACTCTAGACAATATTTTTCAAAAGGTACTAAAGAATTAAGATATAGCCGAGCGGTTTAGTAGAGTAGTCTACTACCTCCGCCTTCTCGTGTTCAAACCCACTTGAGGTTTGTACCTATTCTCTGTTTTTTTTCTTGTGCTTTCACAACGAACGTTTTTTCTATAATTCCTATAAGCTATGACTTGCAAACCCTAAAGAAAATACACATGTTTACTGTAATACTCTAATCCGGATTTTATGTTATTCTCTTCTTTTAGCTAGTTAAATTTCGTATATTTTTATAATTTCGATTAATGCATATTTCCAACAAGTTAAGAATCGAAGTGAGAACGCTGAAATTTAGAGCTAAAACCTAACCTATTCGACATTGAATTCAAATAAGTAAAACGATGTGATCGACAGTTTAATATTAAGTTTTCTAATCACTTTACGACTATATACCGCCACATGGATGTATTGATTTTACAATAAATTCTCTTTAAGTAATAGTTTGCACGACTATCGTTTTATGTATTTTGCTGATCAGTTTTTTCTTTTGCTTCGAAATTTCTTACCAACACTACATGGTTGCTTCGATTCCCGGCAACAGCTCATATGGTTCGGATTCCACGTTAATAAGTAGGTCCACGTCTCATATAGCGTCGCTGCTGAACGGACGTTAAACTCAAAATCATCAACAACAACTACATGGTTGTTGTGGGAAAAGTAGTAATTTATTATTTTGCATAAACCACATTTTTCACTATTACTGAAACAGTAAGAAAACAAGACAACGCGGGCATTTGCTACGTTTTTACAAATTAATATTTGTCAACTAGCAAGCAATTTAGAAGAAACAGAGTATTCAATACATTAAATGTATAGCACAGTTATGAACCTTCTTTTCGGATGTATATTAAATCATTTGCTCCGTTCCCTCTATTTTTCTTTCTGTCTCTATGTCTATCTCTCTCTCTCTTCTTGATATTGTTTCCTGCAACTTTTATTTTTGCTTGTTCTTCCTGTGTTCTCACCTCTATATTTTTTTCTTCTTCCTCTATTTCTATAGTCAGAGATAGAGTGAGACAGACAAAGTGATGTGTACTAACTACTCATTTGATTTTACTTTTCTATGCACGTGTAGAACTAGCTTTTTTAAGTACCAATTAGACATAGGTTATAGGCGGTCTGTCGTGGACATGTTAGACGTAGTTTTCTGCAGACTCCATTCCATCTTTCATAGGTAATGATGGGGGAACAGGGTATTACTGTCAGACTTGCTACATCGGTAGAGTGTGGGATTTCTAACACTATGGTTCTGGGTTCGAATCCCATCCACAGACTGTAATTTTTTCCATTTAGCAGTTTCCGATATTGTATACGTGCGAATCTCTTAAGATGTTCTCTCTTTCTCATTTCTCCATGTAGATGGATGCTACGAAGAAAAACAATAGAGAAGTAATCTCTTGTTTCAGTTATGGTTGAGATTTTAAAGACATTTTCAGCTTTCTGCAAGCATTTTTATTTGTTTAAATAAATATGTGTTATATAACACTTACTGTGTGTAATTATGTCTTTGTGGTTTGCTGATTCTCACAGTTATTATATATGGTTCATAACAAAATTTGAGGTGGTCTCCTTTGAAGTGCATGTGTCATTTGTCAATATATGCGCACGTTTTCTTTTCCTTTATATTTCGCATATTCCTCTTTAATTAGTTTTTATCACGTTGACCTTTTTCTCTTTCTCTCTCTTTAAAACTGAGGATGTAAAATGAGAAGAACCTTAATCTATTACTCCATCTTGTGAGAAATTTGTGGTTTGTAGTCACGTGGTCTATGCATTTCTTGCTCTAAACGAAGTGTGCAGGGGGACGAAGCCGAAGGTTATCCTGGCGTGATCAGTGCCACAAAGACGTTAGGTTGGTTGCCTATGTTGTTGGCGTAGTTTCACAATGAACTTAAACTTTCATGTTGCAGGTTTTTTGCTTCGTATTGTACATGGGACTTGGAGTCTCTGGGAGGACGATCTGTTGTACAAAAGTTCACTGCGGAAGAAACTGTTTCAAACTTATTTTTTGTCGAACTAACAGAAATATAGGTACTCTTTTTTGCCCTACACCTATACTCATCATCATCATCTGAAGATGAACTCTCACTGCTTGGTAAAAATGTAGGATCATCAGTAGAATCGTCAGAATTTAGAGGTTCACTAACATTACATGACTCGTTAAATTCACCACCTGTTAACTCCTCCAAATTCTTTATAATTCTATTTTTCAAACAGCTAGAATAAGCTAAAGATAGATTTTCTGCTGAATTTTGTACAACAGCATTACGTTGGTCAAGACATTCTAATCTATTAACGGTGTGTTTAATCCCGAAGTCATAATTTTTCTTTATCTGGTCAAAACATATTTCTTTCTCCTTCTCCGAATTCTCAGAGTCACTGTACGGCACTAAAGATAATGATTGATGAAATTTACTTGGAAAAGGAGATATTAAGCCTAACATTTCCGAGGGTGATTCAGATGCAGCACTTATTTCATAATCATTCTGTAACGCACTTCCAGATAACTCTGTTTCGACTGAAGAGCTTGAACTGACTGCAGCATCAGATTTGTCTTGTACTTTTCCACTTGATGATTGTTCGTACAACTTCGTGAATGGTACAACTTCGGAAGTATCTGAGAATATAGATTTGTGGCTATAAAATGTCTGTCTTTCAGGCATATCCGCGTTTACTGAAGAACTTTCAGTGATTTCATCTTCCCATTCATCTTGAGGATTTCCTTTTGAATGTCTGGAGCGTAATGTATTTTTCCTTAATGATTGCAACGCCGGTTTATCTGAAGCACTTGATTCTTGGTCACTCCATGGTGAAGTTCCAGGTAGCTCAACTTCAACTGAAAAGTTTGGTCTGACTGCTCCATGCCATACATCTTGTGATTTATCTTCTGCTGATCCATGATACAATTTCGTGAATAATGCAAATTCAGGCTTGTTGGAAACCCTTGATTCTTGGTCACGGAATTCATGAATTTCAGGGACATTTGTCTCCACTAAAGAGGCTGCACCTTCCGCTGTACCTTCTGCTTCTCCTTTCAAATCGTTGAACTTTAACAACTTCATAAACGGTTGAAGTGTATGTGCTTTTGAATCAATCGACTCTTTCTCATTCCGATCTGAAATCCCAGGTAGGTCAAGTTTCACTAATGATTTCGCTCTAACTACACCATCTAAACGTTCCTGTAATACTTCTGTTGATTCTTGGCAATATCTCTTGAATGCTAATGATTTGTGTGTATTGGAGGCAATTAGTTCTTGGTCAAAAGATTTTTGAATTTCCGAGTTATCCGTTTTCATTGAAGATGTTGCAACTCCCGCTACATATTTCGCTTTTTCTTTTGAGGGTTTCAAGTTTAGTGTCTTCATGAACGATTCAAATGAAAGTGAATTTGAAGCAATTGATTCTTGGTCATTCGGCGTTGAAGTTCTAGGCTGCCCCGTTTCCACAGTTGCGGATGCTCTGACGGTAACATCCAACTAGTCTGTTAATTTATCTGTTGATGGCGATTGATATGACTTGGTAAATGACTCAAATTCGTGAATATTTGAGACAATCGATTCTTTTCAACAAGATTTCTGAATTGTAGGGATATCTATTCCATTGAAGAAGTTGTATCGTCCACAATAAAATTTACTTTTACTTCTGAATCTTGCAAGTTTAATTTCCTCCCGGATGACTCATATGTAGATTGTTTACAAACAATTGATTCATGATCAAGCAATGCTGAAGTCTCAAGAGTCAGATCAGAAGCTCTGAATCTTCTTCGTGTCCTTTCCCACCGCATAAGGGGTGCTGATCGTACTGTTCTGCTTCGTTTGTACCGTAGTCTAATTCGGTCCAAGTTAGACTATGGCTGTATTGCCTATGGTTCTGCTCGTGATTCTCTGTTACGACAACTTGACACAGTGCATCACCTGGGTATTCGTATTGCTACTGGCACCTATCTTACTAGTCCCGTTGCCAGCCTGTATGCTGAAGCCAGCCTGTATGCTTCGTTAGCGTATCGTCGCAGCCGACTTCTTAATTATTCTGCGCATGTGCGTTGTGTTCCCGACCATCCGTGTAGACCATGTCTTCGTGGTGGTTGGTTATACGAGCGCTATGCTGCACGTCCTCGGTCAACACGGCCATGGTACGTCCGTGCGATTTAGAGTTTTCTCGCCGACGACTTCGCTTGGTCCTCTCTTTCGTCGGTTCGCTTTTGTGCTGTTCCACCCTGGCTGTTTGTCTATACATTCGAAACTTACTACTAGTTCCCAGGTGTACCAGCAGGAGTTTGCCGCGCTGTTAGATCAGTACCCCGAATTTAATGTTTTCTTTACGGACGGTTGTAAGGAAGGGGATAGTGTAGGCTGTGCCTTTGTCACTGACGAGGGCAGCTCAGAATTCCATTTGCATCGCCAGTGTTCCATGTTTTCTGCTGAACTAATTGCAGTTAAACTTGCCTTGCACCATGCTGTTACGCTTTCTTTACGTCGTGTGCTTGTTTGCACCGATTTCCAGAGCGTGGTTCTGAGTCTACAGAATTTGTTCAGTACGCATCCTCTCGCGCAGGACATTCTTATGAGATGCCATCAATTGCCGAAACAGGGTTGTATCGTCGTTGTCTGCTGGGTTCCGGGTCATGTCGGCATTCGGGGAAACGAACGTGCTGACACAGCTGCCAAGAACGCCGCCTTGGCTTCGGTTGCATTGGAACATAGCCTTCCTTGCTCGTCTCTTCAGAACCATTTCTATAGTTTGATGCGCCCTCACTGGCAAGCGGATTGGGGCCAGGCCCTTGAGAATTAATTACACCCAGTTAAGCCACTCCTAGGAGAGTTGCGTACGTCCTCTTGTTCCCATCGTCGAGATGAAGTGTTCCTGGTGCGTCTGCGTATCGGACACTCTCATCTGAGGGATGGTTATTTGTAGCATATATTAGACCTTCTGTATTGCGAGGAGTGTATAGTTCCCCTGAGTATTCAGCACATTCTTGTTGAATGTCCTGAATACTAAGATCTCAGAGAACGTTACCGACTGTTTTGTCTACTTACCCGTGCTTTGGGGGATGATCGTGATGTTATTAGCCGGGTACTTAAATTCGTTTCTGCTTGTGGAGTTGCTCACGTTGTCTGTGCTGTTTTAGTCTGTTGCGATTGTTTCATTGCTGCTAATTTTTCTATTTTCTTTCTTCTTTTATGTTTTTTCTGTATATTGTTATCGTTATATATTTTACCTTATTTATTGTTTTATCTTCCGCTTTTGTTTTGTTTTTCCTTTTCATTTAGCAATTCCTTCGTTCATTTGCACTGTATAAGTTTTAGCTTGTAATAGTTTTAATCTTGCAGTCCTGAGCAACGTTGTTAATCGTGACGGGGACATATAGCCGTGTTGCTGACGTCCCTATTAATCCCCTTATTCATTCATTCCAGCATCCTTACTCTGCAACACTGAACATTAAGTACGGTATTGTACGTTTTCGTTTTGTATGTAGATTTGACATTTATAATAACCTTACTTAGTGCTATTTGAAAAAAAATAACTATATTGGGGTGGCAACACTGTTAGTCTGGTGGCATTATCTAGTATGCCAAAGCATGTCCCCCTGCCGATATTTTGAAGGTACAACAAGGACGTTTCTTTAAATGCCAAAGTTCCAGATAGAGCAAAGCAGCCATTTTACACTGAAACTGTATAGCATACAATATAAAATTAACAATAAATAACAAGTGTAAACAAAAGCTATATAAATGTCCATAAGTGTAGGAATAACAAATTGAAAGAAAATTAAGGTTCTCTAAGTAGACCAATAATTTCCCGTCGGAATACATTCTCAGATTTAAAAATTTCGACGTCAGAAGCAATGGAGTTATATTAAGGAGCCAGTATATGGAACAAAGAACGCTGAATAATTGATAATCGAGGCGGGTTGCAATGAAGTAGTTCGCTGCATTAGTTAAATTTAGAGATTAGTTTCTCAGTTCTAAGTTTCCCATTTAGAATTCTATAAAGAAACATCATATCAAGTAGCATGCGACGAGATGAAGGTGTACGGATGCCAAGAACAGTCAACAATTCAGGTTTACTTAAATAGCGTACAGAAGGTATTCTTTTCCTGACAGTGACAAGAAAGAAATTTAGAACTGAGTCAATGTGAGAGAGATTTGATACGCTAGCCATACTTCAAATGGTGGAACAGTACTCTATTTTGGTTGAAATAAGCGTTTTATAGAATATACTTAAGGATGTAATATCCCTAATCTTTGTAGACCTGTACTGGAGACCTAATAATCGCATAGCACTCTTGGTCATGGCAGCAATGTGATCACTAAATTGAAGTCTTTCGTCGAATACAAGCCCGAGATCCTTCTGAGATGAGACCTTAGCAATAGGATCATTTCCAAAGAAGTAGGTAGAAGGAATTTTGTTTTTCTTTAATGAAAATGTAATAGTAGAAGATTTTAAGAGATTTGCTTTTAGATTCCACATGCTACATCAGTCCAGAAGATTTCAGAGGTATTTTTGCAGTTCAGTCACATCTTAAGCTGTCCTAATTTCCCGAAATAACTTGCAGTCGTCAACAAAGAGAAGAATTTTGGTGTCATAACTTAAGACGGGAGATCATTTATGAAGAGAAGAAAAAGAAGTGGGCCCAGAGCATCACCCTGGGGAACACCACAGAGAACAGGAACAAAATTCGAAGCAGATCCAGAGAGAACAACAACTTTTTTATGTGGAATAAGGCCTCAAGCTTTCATGATCACAAAGTCTAGTATCCTATTTCCTCTTGTACATATTGTGTTGGACGAGTCTCAGTCCCACCGCCTCCTCGATTCACTTACCTGCCTGTTCATTCTTTTCAAAAACCATTGTCTCCCGCGTGAACGCTTGTTTTCTAATTTCGACGCTAGAGTGCAGCACGTACTACCCATTTTTGTAAGTAAATCTTTATGGTTTGCATAGGAATGACCACGCTTTTCCAATAGTTTAGAAAAGAAAATGGTCTTATATTGTTGGGTATCATTCTGCAAAGCAAGAAAAGCCAAGTTGGAATATAATGGAGTGTTATTTCATGAAATACCATCCGATAATGAACTACGTAAGAACATTAATAGGGGTATACATGAATGATACTAGATTTTCTGTTTTTTTTTTTTCCCTCAAGCCTTTGGCAGTTGCATATCCGAAACTCTCTAAGTCAATAAACTAACTATATGCTCCACATTTGATGAGTTGAACAATGAGGTATATTGACGAGGATTTATAAAATGAAAAAGATCTCTCCAGTATTAGACTTCCAAACTATACTATGTATAAGTGTTGGTAGTCTTATAGAACGGCCATGTCCTTCGGTTGACAGGTATCAGAGCAAAAACGGCAAGAGCTATCGACATGCAGTTTTCGGGAATCGATTCAGTGTCCCAGGAATATTTTCCGTCTCCTTGGACTACCTTCTACTTAAGCCGGAAGTGGTTGAAATCGACCACTTCCGGTTTCAACAGTAAAGCTTATAACTCAAAACGGTGATAGATAGCCACAAACTGTTTTCGGAAATTGATTCATGGTCTCAGGGAAATAACCTCTGCACCCCTATATTTCAGTAAAACTGGAAGTTGAAGAAATTCAGTACTACGTCCAGTTTCAATGTTGATTTTCATATAGCAAAAATGATAAGAGACTTTGCAAGACGTTTCTCAGTAATCGATTCAGTCTCAAGACTATACTCCATGTCTTCAATATAGTATTCAATTTGCATAGCTTGGAAATCTACTGTAGTTTCACAGTCAGAAACGATAGTCACTTGTATATATTGGATATTGTTGCTCTCGAGACAAGATTTAAGCTACTTCATCTCAAGAAGCTCTTGCTATATTGTGAGACAGCTTTGTCATCTCGTTTCTCATAGCTGCTGTCTCGTATCGTGGGCAACACTAATTTTAATACTAAAACAATGTATAATTTGGCTTAGAGTAAAAACAATCTATATAATATATATATATATATATATATATATATATATATATATATATATATATATATATATATATATAGAGAGAGAGAGAGAGAGAGAGAGAGGGTGGCCCAAAAGTAGGTATACAGTAACTTACTGATCAACCCATTGCTTTTTATATCATTTCTTATTGCTATCCATAAGGTAGACTTAGTTTCTTTATTATTTATTCTTAATGTATTTGTACTTATATCTTAAGCTCGGAACAACCGAAACAAATGAACCTATAAGCTAGAATGTTAGAGGGTATACTTGATCACGTGTACCTACTTTTGAACCACCCTGTATAATTATTCTTATAGTTAATGGCGCCGATTTCTCAGTAAATTTGGGAGGGGGGCATTCAGATGCAGAAGACATATATGAGGATTTTAAGACAAATTGCATTCAAATTATACCGAATATCGCATATTCATAAGTACAATGCGGGGGTCCGGGGCCCCCGCCCCCCAGGATCGGCACTCTTGCTTATAGCATCGGACTTCCTTCACACGAAAGCATAAAATTATATATATTGTATTTAGGCCAATATATGATTGAGCGTATTTTCATTTTTGTGCCTCAGCCGTAACATCAACAGATGTGTTTCTATTTGAACAAATATTTTTTTCTACTTCTTCAATGACTACCGCATATTATAACTTTTACGCAAACCATTTAGATTTCTTTATATTCTTTTTATTAGCATGTATTGTGTACGTACAGATGTAAACTGCAACGCAACAGGATTGACTGTCAAACGGTAGAATGCCATGGTAGGACCTGCCACCTAGTGGCGAATTCGTGATGAACGGTACACGCATTTTTTGGCTGATTGAGCAGGCAGCTTAGAGGGAGCGGACGGATGTAGAAGGCAGTGCTCAGTCCATAAATAAAATTTTCCAGGAACGAAGTCTCTTGTAGGTCAGTGGGAATAGCTGTTCGTTCATCGGACCACATGATGTGCATGTTGAAATTATCAAAAGTAAAAACATCTCCTTCCGAAAGTATAGCTTGTGTAGAATCCCGACAGGCTTCCAGAAGGTCCATGGGACTAGTTTTGTGCGGTCGATAAAAACAGCCAATTAGCAGTCTTTTACATGGATTAATACGCACCTCAGCCCAAACTATTTCATACGCCGTTTTCAAGTCTTCCCTCAGTCTACTCGGCCACTTAGAATGAACACATACGGACACTCCACCTGCATGAGTTCCTCGGTCGCTCCTATAGATATTAAAGTATTGAAATAGAGGAATTTCAGCACTCGATACATTTTCGTTTAACCACGTTTCACTGAGAATAACACAATCGTAGGTCAGAAATTCTGGTATATTAAGCGCCCAATCAAACAGTTTATTCTTAACAGATTGCACATTTTGGTAGTAGCATTGAAAAGTAATATCGTTTGGATGCCCATTAGAAGTTGGGCCAGGATTTAACTTAATATGAGTGCTATATTTTTATTAGCACTCTAATAGGTCTCTACACTATTAGGTCTCTTGTGTGATGTAGGTTACAAACCTGAAGACTGGAGTATAGGCGCCTGACGAAACAGAAAATGGACAAAAAACAATCTCAGAATCACTATAAGTTTCTCTCTCATTTAAGCGATTTTCATATGCGAGAATTTTACAGCGTGGCAGCGTATTAAAACAAAGTACATAAGCCAATATTGCAGTAAGAATTGTAAAAGTCACAATGTAGTCACAAAGAAATTTAAATGACTTCATATTTACCATATAATGTAAACAAATCACAAAACACAAGTAACATCAGTAAGTTTCCGGACTAAACTTTGCAACACTTTCTTTGATCAATTACAATACGAACATTCTTTGAGAAATGAGTTTCCAACCCTGAGTTTTGTACTCCGTGTTTAGATTCCGTACAAATCTCCATGCAGTTAGCAAGATGGCCATGATTGTACTAGAATATTTACTGTAAGTGTTTGAAAATGAATTCTGATCAAATAAATAAACGAAACACTTATAGACTCCTTTCTAAGGCCTTTAGCCTTTGGGCCTAAAATACGTTTCATATATCATCTAAGATACCTCAGAGGCAGTCTTCTGTCTTCCGTCCACACGTGAAAATTTCTAGGCTACGTTCCTGCAATTATTCAGGAGGAGGCCATGGTGCAAACCCTACAGCCGCGTATTATGACTGGCAAGTGGTGGGTTGTAATACCGTCAAAATCGGTTTTTGGAAAAGAAAAAAAAAAAACAAGTAAACCAAAATTTGTTGTTTTGAAAACCGCAACGCGGTTGGCAGTTTTTCTAAACTCTATTGCTGTTTGCAATCACCTTTATATACCACTTCAGTAATATTGACATTTGTATAAGTGTTACGATCTTATGTGTGTTAAGTTTCAAATATTAGCGAAAGCAATTTCTTCTCCTTCTTCAGTTTAAGTACCTCCCCACTTTCCCTGAGGATAATAGGTTATCTCTTCTGAATTGAACATGAGACACCTTGATTAATGTAAGGATTTTACAAGTTAAGATACATTATCTATGAGGACAATTGAAAAAAACATGTGAATATGACCCCATATGACCAATTGATGACAAAAATATATGTACTATCGAAATATATTGTATATTAGATGAGTTAGGCCTGGCTAGAATTGGTGTGGCATGGAATTTGGTGGCTATAGGAAAGGGAGTTGAATGGAACTCGGGTTATACAGTACGTTGGTCGCTTAATTAAGTATACTGCGAAAGAATAAAGGAAATAGTTTCAGAACCACTGTTCAAGTGACTGACAAAACAGATAATAGCAGACAAATTATCAGATGAAACTTCTCATAACTGTTATCAAATTCAATGAAAATCGACATACTAACTCTAATTATGCTCTCTTTGTTGGGTATTGTTAATTAAGGGAAACGAACCCGAGGACAAGGCAGCACATATACAATGTGTTACATTTTTGTAATTTTGGATATAGTAGAAATGCAGTACTCCGAAACAATGACACCAAACGTACAAAATACTGAAACAAATAATAAATCCAAACTAGTGCGAAACTTACTTCAGTTTTCCAAGTGTCATTATATATAGGATGTTTCCCAAAGGTCTTACAAATTTCAGGAGTTGATTTCTGAGATCTAAAGAAGAGGAAAAGTCCTGTTGCAGTTTCTCGAATTCAGCTTCGTTGTCGAGATACAGGGTTGCCAACTTGGAATCCAAAATCGACTCCTGACATTTGGTAATCCTGTATCTCGAAAACGAAGCTGAATTCGTAAAACTGCAACAGGACCTTTTCTCTTGGTCTGATCTTAGGAATCTCCTCCCGAAGTTTGTCCATATATTTGTGATCAATTCCAACTGTCAGATGTCAATTTTGGATTCCAAGTTAGGAACCCTGTATCTCGAGAATGAAGCTGAATTCGGAAAACTGCAAAGGAACTTTTTCTCTTTTTAGATCTCAGGAGTCACCTCCCGAAGTTTCTAACGACCTTTCGGATCCACGCTGTCTACTTTCCAACTTGCAACCTACATGTTAAGTACAAATGCGACTATCGTGACCTGTTAAGTATATATTTGGAAGTTACACACGTTGTATTTATTAATACAGGTATAGTATTACTAAATTTAAAAATCGAGTGGTTTCTCATATACATAGAATATAAATACATATACATATTTTTCATTTTACTTCTCATTTACTCATTTAAGCTTACTGTTAGGAAAAAAATGAGATTACAAGTTAAGAAATCGAACTCTTCATTTACTAGTTTTCATGACACGTGTTTTCCACCAGAATACAAATTAGACCTGCAGTAAAAGCATAAAATGCTGCATTGAAATGGAAACATAGGAACAAACAACACAGATTCACGAAGATTGTGTAAAACGTGCCTCATGGTTATATTATACATGAATGAAGTGTTAATATTTGTACATTTCTCATGCTCATATCATTAATAAATATAGTTTTTAAGTATACATTGCGTTCAATCAGCATATGCGTCAATACATGTCTCAGATTCTCTTTTACTTTCTTGTTTTCAAAAAGATTTTTTTTTCATTTCTAAGGTTCAGCGTCAAAACGAAAAAGAAAATTACTTTAGAAAGAGACATTCTTTATGCAAGAACATAAATATATACTAAAGAAATATAGTATGTTGTCTGAATATGATTCTGTAGAATGTAACGTTAGTTTACATTGTTCATTGCCTTCTTATATCTAGGAGGGCGCGGTGGCTCAGTGGTAGAGCGTTCACCTCTGGTGCTTGGGGTCCCGGGTTCGATTCCAGCCCCCGCCAAGTGAACTTTGTGGTGGACAAACATCGTGCTCGTGGGTTTTCTCGGGGTTCTACCGTTTCCTCACACTTTCTTCATTCCACCATTTCACTCATATCTCATCATCACAGTCTCCTTTAGCCTAACCGGCATAAGCGTGGGACGTAAAACTGAAAGATTTCATTTCATTTTCCTTCTTATATCTACTTATCTCTTCTAACTCTTACACTAAGTTTCGATATAATACCTCTTCTATCGTCTTCAGGTGACCTATCTCTGCTATATTGTTATTTACCCTAATGGCCATTAAAACTAAACCTTTGGATTATTTATCCTTGCTAGACTTATAATAGTTAAAGTCTTGGATTTGTAACCCAAAGGTTCTAACTTCAATATCCATCAATGCATATAAAAATTCGAAAAAAAAAGAACATAGCTCTCCTGAAGACTAGAGAAGAAGTGCTCTCTTGAAACGTAGTTAAGTAGATATAAGAAGACAAAGTACAATGTCCAACTAAGATCGGATGCTAAAGAAATACAGGCCTACTTAAGAAGTGGATCACTGACATGTAATAGGTTCAAGGACAAAATAAACAATTGTGTTTTATACATTTTTCTTTTTGTTAACATACTCGTGGAGAAATACGAACTGCCTTATTGACTGTCACAATATTGTCTGATGATGAGAACACTCTGCTGGTGCCGATGTAACAGGAATAGAAGGTTATTACTTTGCAATTGATGCCAAAGATGGATAGCCTTTCTCAGTATGCTTCCACCAGTCCAAGGTATTATCAATTGGTGAAAGTTCCATTTCGTAGCGCTGTATTTTTTGTGAAGATGAAGAAAGAACATTTTGTTCATCATCACCGCCGAGTAAAACTCCAGTGCACTCACCCCATGGACATCTTTCTTTCCCTCTGCAATTTGAATGTGATCAGCAAGACTTACAACTTTATCTCGTACAGTTTTTATATTGTGATCTACGTAATTTATAGGACAAAGTTTTATGGCGTGGATCTAAGAAAGAGGCGATATTCAGAGCTGTGATTGAATTTATATTGACCTTTTGTCTGAAATCTGCAGCAACAGTTCTTTTTTTTTAAATGCAGAAGTTAATTCTGTATCACCATCAGAAAGGGAAGAATGTATAATGAAGAAACAGCTACATTTGTACATAAAGCTGTAGTTGCAAGCTGCAATGGTTTAAGTACAGTAATTAACATTTCAATATCTTGGAACATACTTTGGGATATTTCTAGCTGACATGCTCTTTCTCTAGGAGTCAGAGTTGTATCGCAAAGGACAGCAGTTCGTTGTTCGTACAGAATTCCACCTTGTTTTACAATGTTGGATGAGTTTATGTTTAGGCAAGGCTAACTGTTCTTGTTCGTTTCAAATTCTTTCATTGCTACCCACGAATGGTGAAATTGAGCAACTAGATTACTTGTTGCAGCTATAATTTCTTGTAGTGGTTTCACTTGGAGACCTTTGTTTACACTCAGTTGTAAAGAGTGCGCAAAGCGTGATAAGCTCTCATTGCTTAAATCACGTGTAGCGTTAGTAATGTTTGCAGCGTCATCATGAACGATCACTATGATCTTTTCTTCCAGACCCCACTGCATTACAATGTCACTCAAACGTAAGCCAAATTACAAGATGTGTATCGTTTTTCAATATGTACTGTATCAAGAAAATAGGAACATAGTTTCCAATTTCCTGTTATGAAATGAACAGTTAAAGTTAGGTATGATTCAACAGCATGGGAAGTCCATGTGTCTGTGGTTAAACTTACACTTTCCACTCGACATAAATCTTCTAGTGCTTCCCATGACACTTCAGAGTATAGATGAAGAATTCTACTAGACATTGTTGGTCTTGAAGGCATGATGTAATATGGTAAAATAAGATGAAGCAATTCTCGAAATCCCTGGTTTTAGACTATAGATATTGATTGTATATCTACAGCGATCATCTTGGCAATTACTTCCATTACCTGTTCAGATTCATTTGTCTTGAAAGTTCTTTTCTTTGAAAATAACTAGCAGTCTTCCCACGCAAAGTCTTTCTTTTCTTTTTTTTAGATACATCATATTCACTGGGCATTTCACTGCTTCTTTCTTCTGTGGACAGTGATGTCGACTTTCGAAAGTTGTCAATTTCCTTACTGCTTTTACCTGTACTACCGGTCAGTAAGTTTTGTCCAATGGGAGTCTCGTCTTGGGGCTGTTCTACATCATCACTATAAGGGTCGGCCGAAATTTCGACTCCTTCTGAATCTTCTCTGCCCCTAAAACAAGAAAATACAAATTACTTAACAATGAGAAGTAACTCAGTTTGTATACAATTCATCTTATATTAATACATACATACATATACATATTAATCTTATACGTATCTATTTTTGATCATACTTGCGGCTTGCTGAGAAAATAATAATGTCGGATGTGCGTAAAAATTGACTCGTCGTATTCACAATCACTTACAGGGAACAGTTTATTCCGTCATTCTGTTTTCTAAACTTTCATCAGCGTCAGCTACATGGCTCGGCCACCAGGTGAAAGCGAAATAGCACACATACTTAAAAAGGAGCTAAATTCTAATGAAGATGACAATGGGAATAACTACTTCCCTTCCACGAATGATAATGAAGTAGATGGTGGTTTTTCTTCTTGTTCTTCTTTCGACATTGATGACGCTAGTTTATACCAATCCACCTCTAGTCATGCTACCTCCTCTGTATCAACAAATGGCGAAGTAGTTTGGTTGGTGAAACTTATGCAGGCCCTTTTGGCAGAGCCAGGAGATGCAATTTTTTCAAGAATTTTCAGGATAGTTTCGATTTTCCGATAGAGAATAAAATGAAAACAATTACATAAAATAAAAAATCTTAAATCATAGTGTACTTGTTGTTATACTTCTCTCTGGAAAATATTGCAATTTTTAATAGTAGGCATGAGAGACCCAAATAGTGCCACATGCTACTGTTTTTCAGCGGTACTCCTATGGTTAACAGCGGCGCCAAAAATAAATGAATAATATATTAGATAAAATCATACACATATATGTACCTTACTCGGGATTCGAAGCCAGATTTGCTTCGGTGAGCACAAACATTACTCTTAGGACACTAAGGATACGCAGTAGCACTGGATAACATATAACAACACACTTATTGATGCTTAATAAGCATTGTTTATTGCTGCAAAATAGTTTCAGATGTAACCAAAGGCATAAAATAGCGATTGTGATATAATTGATAATATTGATCACGATATTATCGATTATCGACGATCGCCATATTATCGATATCGGCGAGGTCGATAATATCAATATCGATGATCACAGTATTATTGTCGATATCAATGTCAATATTTTTACGTTATCGACCCATCGATATTTTTAATATATCGAGTCGATATCGACGTACCGTACAGCCCTAAGTGTCACCTATTTCTGATTTTTTGGGGGGGGAGGATTCTCTTCCATTCCCAACTCCCTTCCTACAGTCAACATATCCTTCATATTTCTGCGTTAGGTATTAGGTCTGTTGACCTCTTCCGCCCACCATCTCCTCTTAGGACGTTACATTTAAAATTTATGCGAATATTTTCCACAATAAATCACCCTATCTTCCTAGCAAGCATACAAAAATGTATTTATTCACCTACAATAAGAGTATATTCATATGTCAAGTGTGTCTCTAGTGCACAAATTAAGCATCAAATTATGCCTAACTTAGATGTAGAGAACAAATTTAGCATCATCTGTTTTTCTTATTAACTGTTTTACCCACATACTACTCCAAAACTCTTAGTCCTTCCATCCTTGTGTAATAAGAAACTCGTTGCTACTTTATTCAGGTTAACAGCATCGAGAACGTAGCAAAATGTGATTTGGACATGCCGTTGCTGAGCAATGTTGATCAGACATTTTGACAATTTAATATGAGTAGATCTATGATAATGGGTGTACAATTAGCCGCAGTAACTCAGTTCGCAAGGCTTCTGGCTAACATGAGGGAGATTCCCGTGGTGGTTCGTTTCGGGAATTTTTCTAAGCCACCGAGCGGCTCTGCGGTCCACCCAGCTTCAAATTCAATGTGTATCTGGGGGAGCCCTAAGGATGAAGGTGGCCAGAGCGTGGTGCTAATCACACTACCTGGCCGAGATCAAGAAAGTGTGGAGCCTTACCTCCACACTCCCTACATGCCGTCATGACACGGTACGAAGCACAGGGGAGCACATTATTTATTTGCAACACACAACATGCAACTTTATTCTGGAATATTAACTCGTTAAACAAATGTAACATTAGCACATAAGACTGTGTTTAGTTTATTGTCTCTGAATATCGCTCAGTTTTCTTTTCGGCAAATTATTTAGAGGAACGCGTCCCCTAATCCCTGTAGGATGAACCCTATTAATGGAACATCTTTTGCCGTATGGCGCCTGCACCAACCAACAATATGAACTGGATTGGAGGTGCAACATTGTGCTGTATGTAAATTTGTTTATTGATTTCTAATATATGCACATTCACTTTTGTATTTTTTAAATAAATTATGGACTGAAAATCTAAAAGATGGCAATTACGGTTAGTTACGTACGGATGCATATTTTACTTACACTCTGGGGTAGCTTCCTTATCATAGTTGAAATTGTTCACTTTTACAAAAAAAGTAGTAATAATAATAAAAATAAAAAATACGTTATTATAAAGTAGTTATTTTCTAAATACGCACAAGATCCTCGTAATTTTAAATTGAATTATACATCCAGCTGTATATGACAGCCACTGCCACCTTCTGCCGTTTACGTCTTTTATCAGTTTCCCCTACTCGATACTTAAAATTATCTATAATTCCCTTTTCATTTTCATGGTTTTGCTTACGTTTTCAGCATTTGGGATTATTGAGCGACAAATTCCGTGGTCTGGGAAAATCAGCACACTGGTTTCCGACTAGGCTCGAGTGTTTGAACCCTTAGTAAATCATGGATATTTAAGTTTCTTCTTTACTGTCATTCATCATTTTTTTAAAAAAATTAATCGTAAAAAAGGATTTTAAATAACCAAATGAATATAGAAAGTAGACACTTAACGTACCCAAACCGTGCCTTTGGCTATCTTTAGAACTGTATTGAATCTGAATGTCACATTCTATGTTTGAAATACCAGAAAATGCCTTTTTCTATCCAGTTCGAAGGTACACCTACTGGCGAAGTTTTCTTTCAATTAACCGTCTTACATACCATGCAAGAAAAAAATCGCCATGGTAAAAAAGTTTGATGACAATCGCACAATTGGCCGACATTTTACTCATGAAAGTGCGTTACAGGGGAGCAGTCGTTGCATACCTAATACTTTATATATTAAACCAGTCATTGCTTACATTTTGTAATTTGAGTAGTGCCTGCAGTCGCTTTTCATCAACATTACCTACAAAATTTCGGGTGGCATACGAATATTCTTCACACAGGGTAACATCCTGTGTTGAATTCGTACCAGAATTTATGTTAGATGGAATCGTGTACAGTCGTCGCAAAATGTAGATGCCCCAGCATACAATTTGTTTTTTATTATTCCTGAACTTAACTGTTCGACTTTTTCTGAACACCAGTAGGAGGCAACCACTTAGGCAACTGCCAAGGATAGATAAAAAATCAAGCAATTAAATTTCCAAAAGGAAAAACAGAATAGGAGCGGGAGGTTGACCTACTGCCCAATAAAACCTTTCCTTTGTGTGTTTTTATTGTACTACTTTTGGAAATTATCCGCCATTCCAAATTATATGTAATCCTTCCTTCCTTTTGAAAACTGACAAAGGACAATTTGCGTATCACTAGGGTACGCGTATCCCAGATTCGAAAGACTAAATGAGAAGGAATGCTAAGAACAGTAACTATTAGTTGTCTCTGTATCTCTTTCAAATTTTTTTCATTATTTATATTTCATATGTAAAGAAAGTTACTAGTGTTGCTTATGTCTACTTCCATTGATGTATACAGTAACGTGTGTTGTCCACAGGTGATTCCACAAAGCTCTCGTAGATCTCATACATTTTATTGTAGTATTACAAAAAGAGCGGACAGCAACTTCTGAAGATTGTCTTTTAAAAAACTTCCACACTCCACTTCGAAGCATTTCTAAAAAAATCAGTTTATCTCTTATAGTGGTATGGCTACCCACCCGTATTGGGGGACGTCATCCCCTCGAAGTTAAAATTAACCCCTCCTAGCTTGTAGGACGAGAATGTCCTCCAAAATAGGAGAGGGTAACATTAAAAAACTGTATCAAAAGTTTTTGCATTGTAATTAAAAAACCTTCAATCAGTATTCACGTAAGTTCACGAATAGTAAACAAATACAAAAATGTTAAACAACTTCTAAATTTGCATCATTGTAGGTTAAATTTGTAAATTCCTATTTTAAACTTATTAATTGAAAATTACTTAAAAAGGATAAATGGGAAAGTTGTACACAACGGAGATGGAAATCCTTAAGATCAATCACAGCTGGAGTGTATGTAAGCAATGGTAGTTCATTCAGAATACTTACATCTACTCCTTATATTTAATTCCAACATCCACGTTTACTTGTTTTATCTATTTGTTTCGTTGAGAAGTTGGCCTCTTTTTTCCTCCTAACATCGAAATAATTTTAAGTTGTCAAAGTTCTGTGTCCCAAAGTTTTTACCAGCTAACGTTTCAAATTGTGCTGAATTGTTGGTCAGTTTTGTTACAAGATATGGGCCTTGGTACGTCAACATAAATTTAAAGAAGACTTCGGAATTGAAGCGATGTGGTGAGTCCTTACCATGACTAAAGAGGCTTCTGTAATTTCATCGTTACCTTTTTCTTTATCCTTTTTCCTTTCTTTTTTTGGTACTCGCCGGAATAGCTAAAATATGTCTTTTATCTACTGAAAGAGAAGTTGACTCGTTGGGCCATGGGAAGTTTTGTTTGAAGTTTTTCGAAGCTGAGTACGATAAGAATAATTCAGGCGGACTACATCCAAGCGATTCACACCATGAATGGTTACATAAATCTTGAGCACGTTTGAGAAAATGGCTCGATTTGGACTGGTTGTCATGACAATGCAATCGGAGGATTCGATGAAGGTCCAGATGTCGTCTTTGGATAATGCCATGGGACGCCGGATGGTAAGGTGTGGTTCGTATATGTTGAATACGATGTTTTTGACGAAACTCCTTCCAAATACGCGAGAGAAACTGCGTTCCTTGGTCACTCACCAAGGACTGTCACATTCTGTTTTGCATGCGCCGTTCGCAAAGGAAAGAAACACGCAAAGCGACTGTATACGTCGAAAAGAGTTAAGATGTATATATATCCTTGGCTATTAGGGAGTTATCCCACTAGGTCAAGGTATTGCTTCTCATGACAAGAAGACGCCTCCACATGGTCAGGCTCTTTCCTAATCACTCGATATGAATAACTGGTGCGTGAACAAGAAAGGCTTTCCTGTATATACTTCGTGAAACTCTCACGCGTACCCTTCTAGGGAAACACGGCTTTCACAAAAGACAAACATCGTTTCACTCTTAAATGACCACGGTCGTGAACGGCCGAAACTAACAATTTTGTTAAACTGAATGAAATGACCAGTAAGGAATTGTAATTTTGTGAAATTCTAATATAAATCAAACCATTATCTTCACATAATCGTACATTGCCTGGACAACCTTTCCAAACGCGATGCAACTTTCTACAATACACATCCTGCTTTTGTTCTCGTCTAACATCCATAAGGTGTAAGAAGTTTGAATCTGCGTATATTAGAAAATGTATGAAATGTTCCTCCTCAACTTCCACAACCTCAGGAGGGCAAGACTTAATAAATCTGCTATTTCATTATCAGTTCCTCGATTATGTACAAACTGAAGATCGAAACATTGGAGTTTTAACAGAACACGTGTCGTTCTAGCATCTAGGTTACGAAGGCCAAACTTATAAGTAACTGCCGAATTGTTACAATGGACGATTGATCGACGACCTAAAATAAAGACCACTTCTCGCAAAGGAAGAGAGCTGCCGCTAATTCCAATTGAAAGATGGATACCGAAATTTCATGCGGTTTATCCGCCGGCTCGCATAGGCAATAACCTCGGGATCGTCCTGACACGGTGGAAATTGTGCAGCGAATCCAGCGAGGCACTTTGCAGATGCGTCGATGTACAAATCGAAATCTAAGGAAAAATCTGGTTGCGATAACGCTGGAGGACTCCTCAATTATTCAATAATATAATCGAAACGTTTCAGTAACCCCGTAGATTATTCTATCTTTCGGTCCTTCTTAAGGAGGTCATAAAATGGAGCTGCCAATTCGGCAAAGTTTGGAAAATGCCGTTTTCGCCACTGCACGAGACCAAGAAATCTTCGAAGAGCTTTCTTCGTTGGTGGAAAAGGTAAATGGCGGATGGTCTCATTACTTTTGGGGTTTCTTGTTACTGATGATCCCGAAATGATATGACCTAAGAAAGGAATTTCGGTATTAAGGAAATTACATTTGTGAAAATTTAAAGAAAGCTTTGCCGAACAAAGAATTTTGAAAATTGTTTGGAGATGATCGAAATGTTCCTCAAAAAAGCCGAGAAACAGAGTATTGTCCGAATTTATTATAATATATTCTTTGAAGAACGAAAGCCTAAAAAGGGAGTACAGACTGAAAAATCGTTGGTGAAGCTTTTACACCCATTGTCAACCACGTCTTTTGATTTTGATGACCCTGATACAGAAAACTGACATATTTGTAAGAATGTGGATGCAGTGGAATACTGTGGTAAGACTGAGTACAATCCAAAGAAGAAAACATACGAGCACCGCTGACACGAGCTATTAAGTCGGCAATGGGCTCGACCTGAATTCTAGGTACAATAACCTTAGCATTAATACCACGGAGATCCAAAACTGGCCGAAGACACCCTGGGGACTGTCGCACTACATTGAGTTGACACCAGTAGTTGAATGTACTTCAATAATGATTCCTAATTTCAACCACTTGTTCAAGACTTCTTTAAACTCTTTTTTTGCAGATGAAATGGTGCAGGATACAACTTCTCCACCAGAGGAACGTCGTCGTCAGAAAGTTGTATTCTATACGGGTCCACCCTTACTAACCGGGGATCCTGCGTGAAGAGACACTGATATTTAAGGAGTAACGAAGCTAATTTCCGTTGCTGATCGGGTTGAAGATCTGTCCTTTTTGATACGAACTCTTGTATTTCCTCCTTAGAGACTGAAGGTGCATATAGAGACTCATTGGGTTCCTCTACGGAAGATTCTGCAATAGCGACTAAAGAACAGTTAGGCTGATCCATCGAAATCGTGACAGTTTTAAGTGATTCTGCTTCCAAAATAATTTTCTTGGATTTACAATCTAAAAGTACCTTATATCTAATAAAGAAACGAAATCCGAGAATACAATCAGGTTTTAACTTCTGAACCCCATACAAAGGAACTTCAGAAATGTAACCCTGGATGGTAAAATTTAACACTTGGAAACCTTTCACATGGAATGTCTCGTTTCCCGCAAAACCTCTAGTTTCTGGACGAAGCTTTGCTGACAGATATACAGCTTGTATTTTTTTTCAGGCGTCGCCTGATAGGCATACGTCCGCTCCTGAATCTAATACACAAATCAGAGGTACATATCCTACCGAACATGTTAAATTGGTGAGGGATAAGAGAGAAGAATGTCTTTGTCTTCTTCGGTCTCATACTCACTCTCATTAATTACAAAATGTACTTAGAACACAGGAGTGCTCAAGTTATGTTTTATTTTCTCTGAATTAACCGAATCTTTTAATTTAGAATTTGGAGGGTATTCATTCAACAAAAGATGATTTGATGACAAACTTGAATTTCGAATTTTCGAAAATTTCTTTACTTTATTTTGGAGAGGCAGGGCTGTTCGCAATCTTCCATACTGTGAACTGCGATATGCATTTCCCATTCCATTAGCATCTTGTTCCGAACTAACTACGGTTGGCACATACTGCTGTTAAGTCGGAAACGAACCCGCCGTCGTAGTCATGTGCACCGCCTGGGGAGGCGCAGTGTTGAGTACCGATCCTCTCCAGGAGGAACATCTGACGCATACACCGGATTGGTCTGCGTTCTACCAGAAGTTCCTGTACCTGTTATGTACGGCTGAGATGTACTCAGGTTGTTAAACTGAGGGTTTGCACCATATCTATACATCTGTCCTTGCTCCCCTATATACGGTTTAAAACGTGGTCTTCCGTTGCCTCATCTCTGCGATTTCCAATTTCGGTAATTTCCGTTTCGCCAATTGTTCAATCTGAAGGAGGTTCTTCTTCCTCTATTACCAGTATTTGAATGACTCTGAATCATTCAACTGGTTTTGTTTCTTTTTTTCCTCTTCTTTTTGCGATGAAGAATCCTTCGTCTGTTTTAAGTTCTCTGACTTCTTAGCAATCTTGACTTGACGCACGTATGGTTCCATTTCCGTTCAATCACAGACTGAGCTGTCGGGATAACCTTCAATTTCGGTAAGCTTGAGGATCAGCTGATGTATGGTTTTCGGTTTCACTTCTCTTAGGAGTTTTGATTCATTGGTTGGTAGGCAGTAGGGTAATATTTCCAACAGTTCTGGCTCATCGGGTTTCTGAATTGCTGTATAATATTCATAAGTTGTTTTCCAAGCAAAATCAGTGAACCTTTGGTATTTGTTCTTCTCGTATCGCATGCATTGGATAAACATTTCTGATTTCTTTCCATCTTGCTCGACAAGAAATTTTCTTTGAAAGGCTGTACAAAGCCCGAATAACATTGAATTTTGTCCCGGCACCACGCTTTTGCTCTGACCATAAGGCACTGTGGTAATAATAATAAATTACTGCGCTCTGAAACGGCTAACAACTCAAAAGTCCGTTCAAGGTCTTCTAGAAAGGATCCAGCTAAACCATACTCACCCGCAAAAATTGGTAAGTTTCTTATCTCAGATAAATTAAAATTCAATGGTCTACTACCTATTAAAGTTTCATTGCGATAGTTGACGTTCGGAAGAGGGTTACAACCAAGTATGGTACTTTTTGCCTGTTGAGAATTTTGTTCCGAAAAGGGTAGATTTACACAATTTTGACCTAAATTATATGTCTCTGGCGCAGAGGTAACCGTATGATAGTAGACTCCTTCTGGAATTCCAACGTTCGTGAAAACTGGATTGAAACAACCTGACTAGACAAGAGGCGAATGACTCAGCCTACAGCAACCTTGAGAAGCATTACCAACAGAATTGGTGGAATATAGTGTTGTAGAAATTTCTTTACCTTTCATTCATCTGCACCGTACTCCCATCAATAGATGTCATTTGACCTGTTTTGACTGTACCCATATTCACAGTATCACTGGCCCTTTAATGGCATACAATGTTATCGTGGTGACTGCTGCAGTTTCTCCAGTAGAAGATACCGGAACTTCCACCTGGATATCGGAATCTGACGTATCTGATCCAAAGGAACCAGTATACCTACGCTTGAGCGACCGTTTACATGAAACAACTTCCCCACGATTTACGCGGTTAGTTAAGGTTAGCAACTTCACTTCAAGTAAGAGTAAGCAATCTTTTTGCTTTGGGCCCAAATGTGATAACTCTTTGGCAAGAGTATCACAGCTACGACTCAATGTATCTTCCGACAATTTGAATTCTTTTTCAATTTCCGTTACTTCGTTGTTCACATGCCCTTCATAATTACTGAATGTGGAATGAAGGTCCTTGACTTCCATCCGAATTTCCTCAACGTCCCTGCTCACAGATTCTACTTTTTCAGCAAGATTGAGTTATCTCAATTTTGAACTTTTCAAATTTTTCATTAAAATTTTCGTTAATCTTATCAAAATTTTCATTTACATTTTCATTAATCTCTTGAAATCTTGTATCTACATCTTTTCTACTTTGTTCAAATTTTTAATCTAAGTTTATTCTCAACATTTGTGTAAACTTTTCTAACATTGCAGTCATATTGATTGAAGACACTGTCTCAGTTGGCACTTGGTGAACACCTGTACTTTCATGAGCACTAATTGAGGGAGTCTTGTTTGGGCGACCATCGAAATCGTCACAATTGTCCGAGGACTCGGGTAGATTGACGCGTGAAATCTTAGTTAACTGGCAATTTTTACATAATCAGGGATCTCTATTTTCATCCAATTGCAAAACTTCTTCATCGGATAAATCATAACATTTTGCATGTATCCAAAATCGACATCCACCACAGAATACACTATATCATTCTATCTGTTCTTTACAACACATATATTATTTCACTTCATGAGTTTCTGTACTAGACTTTTGACTTGCCATTATTCTTTTTTCATATCATATTGTTCCCCAGAGACTACTTTTCTAACACCTATCTGTAACCATTTTATCTCAAGAAAAGGAAAAGTAACCATGCTCCTAGATTTTTTTAAACCTATAGTTTCACTTAACACTCTGTTATTCATAAATTAGTTAAGATTTATTCTCATAATAAAATTATTTTAACATGTTCATTCCTTTAAGGCTTACATTAGTTAATGTCTTCCGATAGAAATAAAGTTTGAGAGTTCCAAAACCAGGCATAATCCTTGGTGGAAAGGCGCAAATAAAGTGTAAGTACCCAAATAAATAAGTAAAAATATGTAGTTATGCATCTGAATTGTGTATTGTATGACGTTCACCTTCCCTGGATTGAGGTGTGCACAAATGCATTGCAAGTTTAACCAGTCGCAAGTGTGTTTGCCTCCCCCCCCCACAGAAGTGTGTCTGGCAACCCAGAAAACATTCGTGCACTTCACTATCATGTGGGAACCCTGAACTCAAAACGGATGTGTGAAAATTTTGAATAATTCTGTGGAACGACCGAAAGAAAAAAAAAAGAATTTGGAAAGGTTGTTATGTCTGCTTTTGGGTGCCACTCAGAAGTTATCTGTATCAATTCACATTGTTAACTTTTTCTCTGTAATCATTACAAATCCTTGTTTACTGAATCTACGCTTGTACCACTTCTGTCCAAATGTATCTATATTTCCCTAAATTATTGGTTTTTCTTTGTATTTTTTTGAAATAAAAGAAGTATTTTGATTGTTATTAATTTAATTGGTATTTTAAGAAATATATAAAAAATAAAAAAATAATGCGTACAGTTATGTTACATTTCTTTGGTTATTATATACTGCATGTTTACCTTCTCTCTTGGCATTACATTTCAAGTATTAACACTTTCATCCCCAACCCTGTTTGAGTAAATTTCACGTTTGCTATGAACATTGCAGACTACAGTTTGCTATGAACATTGTCAGCCAATGTGTATCTATTTGATACACGTGGTCCATCAGTAAACCCTCACTGTGTATCAAAAAGACACACATGGGGCTGAAAGTGGTAAATCTGACAAACGTATTTTTTACCAAAAAAATCAAAGCATTCATCACCACAAGTGTTTACTTAAAATTTTACAAATCAACTTTGACACTACATTGTCACCGCTACTTATGTTCATTACGAATCATTAAGCATAAACAACAAGCTTTCGATATATATTTGTAATGAAGTGAATCATACATCCTGCTCCTTAAATTTAGTGTGCTGCACATATCTTTTACCCAAATTATATTTTACTCAGTATGAATTTATTAAACAGGAATACTCAATTGCTATACAAACAATTGCTATACTACATATCAGCACACATCAACATTATACTCTTATTCTAACTTAACCTACACACAAGTGCATACATAAACAAAAAATTACATGGTATATATTCGCTGGTGAGGACGTCTCGAAAAAAGTGAACGGGATATTTACTCTGGCTAGGTCCTATTACTTTCTCTAATTTAGCTTTTAAGCTGCTTCTAAGGTGAACAGCAAAACTTTGATTTTAAAAAATGAATGAATATCAAAGACGGGATGCGAGCCCCGTACCGTCAGTGAACTGGTGCAACTGTAGACACAACTACATATCTTTCCATTTCGTTTGATAATGTATAAAAGCAATAATAATGAAAGAAAATGAACTATAGCATTTCAGAACATGTTACTACCGAATTCTCATTTTAATTCACATTATGTATGATTACGGCACTACATGGTTAATTTGGTACGTATTTCTCATGTAAAAAATCTCTTATGGAAGCCTAAAGTGTGGTATAGGAATTTTCAATATGGATTTATTTACTTTCTACATCGCATATTGAGACGAAAGGTACTACTAAAATCGTACATGATACGTAATTTTGGATACATCCCATTTTCCAATGAGAAGGTGTTTGTTTACATGTGCATGCCCCGAAAAGCAGCTCTATAGGAAACGAAGAAATTACTCAGATATCGCTAACATTTCTATTATTTACTTCTAAACTGTAAAATGGAAGAGAATGACTTTGTTCACTAACCTGGTTTTTACACTTACAAACCAATCACTATACTCACGACATAGAGCGAAAGATTACCGGACTAATCACAGACCAGAGGAAAGGTCTGGGTTGAATTCTTCTCGCTTGACATCGAACCTGGACAATAGGACAGTTGGGCCTCACTTCCACTCGCAGGCATATATCCCTTCCACTATTTTTTTTCATGCCACTGTCCTTTTTCTAATTCTTCAATATATATATATATTTCTAAACTTGTTAATTTTCTACCATCCGCTTTGACACGAACGAATTAGTAGTCTCAAAAAATTTCTATATCAAAGTATCACACAGTCACCACAGAAATGTTATGTCATCATAATGCCTATACCATCGAAGCACCAATTTCAATTTTAATAACCAATTTCAACGTTCACCACTTTGGCTCCTTTCCTAAACTACTTTTTCATTCAAATAATCCAAAATTTTCATATTTGGCCGAAAAATGTTCACAACGATAAAAACTGTCATCCAATATGGATGCTGCTTTACAAGACATCTTGCTCACAAAGAAGATTACGGGGATTGGCTGATAAATCTCGACAACAAAAAAGATGAGGAAATCGTGATTTAAAAGGAAAAGTACCGACCAATTAACTTTAGGCACCTGATAACTCCTCTTTTACGTCAGATGATGCATGTAGAAGAAAGCAATGTTCGATGTAATGGAATGTTTGAAAATTAACGTTAAAGATGACCGAAAATATAAAATTTAGAAATTACTAAAATTTATGAAGAAAATTATAAAATTCTTATAGATGACTTCCAACTGCAAAAATTCAATAGAAAAAGTTCTGAAGACATTAAAAATACTGAAATACAGATTTTTTCACGAGCGAATCATAAAACACAGGAAAACATACAGAAATGACACACAAATGATATACTACAATTCTACGACCTAACCTAACCTAACCAAGATACACCATTTATTATCTTCTTAACACTAAATACGACAAAATCAAAAATTACTCTAGAAAATACACTTCTACTTACAGTCCTAATTTTTATATTATATAGGGTGACCAAAATTTTATCGCAACACGATACCTAACATGTTGGGAGGTATCGACTGTAAGGTCTCTTTTCCCACTTCAACTCACAGTTGGCAGATAGAGGAAAATTTCCCTCGGTGTAGGGGAAAATGCTAAAAATTTGTCGAGGGGAGAGAAGGTATTTGTTCTTAAAATGTCTTTAAAGTGTGGTGAAATTCTTGTTGAGTATACTTTTACAATTGACAGAATATAAAAAATAGTTGCAATTTATGATAAAGATGCACGGCTATCGTTATGGGTAAGTAAGAAAATACAGAATAAAACATGATCGATGTTTCCTTCACGTATAAACTATTGCAGGTGTCTGGGACTTGCGATAAGAAACCTGTCAACATATGCAAATCCACAACATTCACATTTATCGGAGTTGCAACATATCAACAATAAAAATGTGTATTGCGATCTAGATTTTCTTTCTTACTTTCTTTTTTTAAAGAAAAAGAGGTGGTGCTTTTTTCTTAATAAATGAAAAAGTGGCAGTACATTTTTTTAAATAACAAGGAAAAACAGTGTTATTTAAAAAGGAACCTCCCCCTCCATATACCGGACCGTCATCGTCAAAGAGAGGGTGGAGCTGAGAGGGCGGCTTCATCATTCATTCATATACCACCCCTCATATGCATGTTTTGTATGCCCTCTCAGCCGCGAATACCGCTACCGGGCTCGCGGGTGGATAGTTGGGGGGAGTCGGGTAGAGGAAGGTCTAGTGGACGTCTTCCCCCACTTGTGGAGGACGTGCACCCACCCGGCTTACTGTTGTGTTGTCCGGAGTGTTTGGTCTTTGAAATTATAAAAAAATCTTTTAGTTGGTTCTTTCTGTTTGTTTCACTTCTTCCTTCTCCGGGAATGGTTTGTTGACGCGTTTCTGTCGACGGGAATGGTTTGTTGCACTCCCATTCCCTTTGACCGCGTCGGCCCCACGCTGATCCTACGGTTGAGGGCGTGCCAAGAGGATTGCCAGGGGGTACCCTAAGTTCTCCCCGCTAGCGCCTCGCTGTGTCACAGCCCTTTCTTCTTTTTTCAATGTTAATTTACACACAAAATTTTATGGGTACTAAAAGAAACAAATCGGGTCCGGGCTCACCCTCTCGTAAAAAGCCCAAAAATAACGAGAGTGAAACTTTTACTCATGCATCAGAGAGTGTGCAAAAGACAAATATCGCGACTCTTAGCGTCCGGTATCTTGTAATTAAAGATAGAAAGTCAGATAGTGCCAGTGCTGACACTAACCGTCCGAGTGGTATTAAATGTTTGTCCCCTTTCGTTATTCGTAAAGTTGTTACGTACGGTATCACGCCGGACAGGTGAAAGATATTAAGAAACACAGAAATGACACATTGTAGCAAACTGCAAAGCTGCTGTTCAAAATCCACTTTGATGAAACCTTTGATACAATATTTGATTATCACCAGCTTAAGATACATTTTATATATCGTTCATCTTTTTCTAAACCTACCTAAGAAACTTTGTAATATCTATATATTCTCCGTGTAATTTCCGTGCGAATGACGCGCTCTAACACTTCTATGTTTCGATATTAATAATAATAATATAATGCGAAATATGTTCAAAAGTTGCAACACTCACGTTTTACAGCTTAAGAGTGTTTCTTGAAAGGAGTTTGAATTTGCAGGAAAATTGAAATGCATTTTATGTATGTTTTCTGTCTATGTTTGTTAAAGTGGTTTCACAAATTTTATTCACTATTATTTCAGATAGCAGCAATGGGTGCTTTTATTCGCTGGGACAATTCAACAAATTACACTGCCGTAGAACCGAAAGGATATAATGACTCATATTACTCAGTAAATTTCTCGATTTCTTGAAATGTGATATTGCACCCTCAACGAACTCTTGTATTGCTTTAATAAGGCGAACGAGCGTATCGAAGTCCGCCTTTGTCTAAATAATGGAGAAGGTTCATTAATGGAGTTCCTGTTGGAAAAATTAATGCATTAGTTACGTACGAACTACATATTGTTTTTTTTTATTCTCTGACGCGTACTAAATAACCATTCACTAATACCTGAGCTGCTGATTCCAGGTTAATACGAAGTGGTCCATTTGGCTCATGAATATCGTTAGGAGAGTTGATATCTCTGGAGGGAGACTAATTGAGAAGTAATTTGGTTCCTCGTTCGTGCTGTTTTAGTATATCTATCTATCTATCTATCTATCTATCTATCTATCTATCTATCTATATATATATATATATATATATATATATATATATATATATATATATATATATATATATGTAAATCACATGAGCAACATTAGCATTAGAGGATGATACCAAAAGATTGGATTCTAAAATTCTGATAGCATTTTGTGCAGCTCGAACATGTATCATATCGTTGCTTACTCTTTTCATTCTATCTCAGCTGGATCGCCAAAAAATGTTCGCGTCAAAGAGTCCATTCTCAAGTAGGTACGGTAAATAATACAAGCGGCTGTAGATTCTGCAGTGAAAAGAAGAGCATTAAATGTTTCTTTTGTAAGCCCTTCGACGCACGGAAAAAAAACTTGTACATAGTTGCATAAAGCGCACTGTTCAAAATCTACTTTCAAAGTCATGCGTAGATTGTTTTCACTTACATGCTGCAAAGTTGCAGCTATGGATGATGAAAATAATTGTACTACGTTGGTTGAATGTGTTTTCAGGTTAAATACTGAATTGGTATAACCACCAAACTTTACTGTACTTTATAAACTTCTTTTTTAAACTTGGAGCGGATGGCACTTTCTTCATCTGCCAAACCATGGTCTAAAAATGACTTCTTACATTTTTTATTAGATGACAATAGTAAAATGACAAAAGCTGCCTTTAAGGATTTCGAGGATGTACAATACATGATTTTAGATCATTATTACCAATTTGTTTAAATATGGATACGTTTGTTTCATGGTTATCAATTACAGGGCGTAAAACATAAAATCGACACTCTTCAACAGCTTTGATAACATGATCTACCAATGTTGATAATCTACCTTGTAGACTTTTTACCGAAAAGTAAGCAACTGGAATTGTGTATCTGTTTGTTTTTTTTTTTTTGATAGTCCATGAATCAGAAAACAAAAGCTTATTTACAAGAACTATGTTTACTCATTTCTTTCTCCTAAATTCCATTTGCCTTTAAAAGTGTTTAAAAAATATCATCTTCTTTGCTGTATGTCATGCTTTCCTTAATTGACATTTTATCACAAATAAGGGAGGAAAGTTTTTCCAATTAACCTAAAGTTCAGCTTCTGTCTTCAGTCTTTCTGTAATTAAAAGTGAAACACGGGGATCGCACTTAATTCGTCCGACTGATTTATCCATTGTAGTCCGTGAAGGAGATTGGATCAGCTTTGATTTCCTTCCATATTTGTAGCATTTTAGGGGACACTATTAGCCAATGACGAAGAGTTTATTCCTACCACTCTGGACGCTGCATCTCAAAGTTTAGTATTTGATCAATAGAATAGAATAGGATAGAATATTTATTGTCATTAAACAACATTTGTTGCAATAGACATTGTCAGCATATAAATAAGTATATACAAAGAAAGAAGTTACAATTTACACTTGTCTTCAAATTCGTTGATACTATAAATAGAATTACCTACAAGAAAAGATTTACAATGTTTTCTCAAATCATTATCACACATCATTCGTATATGCACTGGCAATGTATTATATAGTTTCATGTATAAACATGTATATTTATAACTTCTTTGTGGTATACTTAGCCTAATATAAGGCGTATTTAAGTCATCTTTATGTCTAGTATTATATGAATGGATATTGTTACGATAACCTAAACTGCTTTCATTTTCTTTAACGTACATAAGACTAAATATATAGGGAGGGAACTGTCATAATTTGTAAATCCGTAAAATGTTGTCTACACGATACACTATCAGTTAAACCTTTTATTGCTCTTATGGCTTTTTTCTGCCATTTAAAGACAGTCTGGGCACCTGGTGAATTTCCCCACAATATTATGCCATACTGTAGATGAGAATGAAAAAAAGGCATAGTATGCTGCAAGAAGCATTGTTTCTGTAACTGTTGTTTTCAGTATGTTCACTCCAGTTTAATTTCGGATCTAGATGGATTCCCAGTAGTTTTACGGAATGGTGCATATCTACCTCAGGCATATGATTACTAAGAGAAAAACATATACCGCCTTATGCAGAATCGTTTTGATAAATGATTAGCGTCATACTAAAGGTATGACTACTGCACGAAGCATATGTTAGTCGAACTCTTTAGTATGGCACTAATCGCGTGTCAGATCGGCTCTGCATAAGGTCCATAGAGTCTGTTTTAGATTCATTTATATAAATTTTATTTTGCTTTAACCATATAGATGATATTTCAAGCATTTCGTTGCTTTTAGATTTAACACTTACTAAATTCTTACCCGTATTTAGAAGAGTTGTGTCGTCAGCATATAATACAGATTTACAAGGTAGAAAACTCGGGAAATCATTTATATAGATAAGAAAAAGTAAAGGTGCTAACACACTACCCTGAGGTACCCCTGCTGTTACATCCAAAAATGTTGATCTTTCGTTATTAATACGGACAGGTTGACGTCTATTACTAAGATAGGACTTAATCAATGACAACTCAGTTCCCCGAATACCAGGGGGGCGCGGTGGCTCAGTGGTAGACCGTTCACCTCCAGTGCTTGAGGTCCCTGGTTCGATCCCAGCTCGCGCCGTGTGGACTTTGTGGTGGACAAACATCGTGCTCGTGGGTTTTCTCGGGGTTCTCCCGTTTCCTCCCACTTTCTTCATTCCACCATTTCATTCATTTCTCATCTTCACCGTCTCCTTTAGCTTAACCGGCATAATCATGGGACGTAAAACTTAAAGATTTCATTTCATTTTTCCCCGAATACCATAATAATATAATTTTTCAACCAATATATGATGTGACACCGTATCGAATGCTTTACTTAGATTTGTCAATGTTGCACACGTATTTAAATTATTTTCGAAGCTATCTAATATGTGTGATAGTACGTTTTCTACAGCCTTAATCGTGGAAAGGCCAGATCTGAATCCAAATTGCGAACTGTGGAATATTTTATTTTGTTCAAAGTACATTGATAATTGACTTTTGATACATTGTTCAAAAACTTTTGAAATAATTGGGACTGATATAGGACGGGCTATTAGGATCACTTTTATCATTTTTCTTATGTATAGGTACTGTAACTGTCATTTTAAGGCAGTCAAGAAAGATTCCATCTAAAAGTATCCAATTGAATAAGTAAACCAAAGGATCAATTATAACATCAATTATTTTTCGAAACAAATTATTAGAAAACCCATAAAGATCTTCACTGTTTGAAGATTTTAATTTATTAACAATTTGTAAAACAGTCCTGGTATTTATTGTAGTCCACTGAAAATTCGAGTTAACGTTATTTAGGTTTTGCTGTGCTAATGAACTACTAAAATTATAGATTTAATTTTCAGAAGAAAAGTCTTCGCTTTTTGACTTATCACTTAATTTCCTTATGTTATTTACAAAATGTTCATTGAATTCATTGGCGGATATTGGTATGGGGTCTTTAATATTGCATTTTCCGATTTCCTTATTGATTATAGACCAAGCCGCTGCATACTTGTTTTTTGAATTACTTATCCAATTTTCGTTTGCAGTAATTTTTGCTGTTTTAATCTCTCTTGTGTATATCTTTTTAGCAATTTTAAATCTCTTTATGTCTAGATAATCCTGTTATATTAGCAATATTATACAATGTGATTAAGATTCCCTAATGTATATCTCAGATTTTGTATGTTAAGTTCACCTAACAATCTGAATCCTTTAATTACTGGATAGGTAGCGTTCATATGTGACATCACAAGGAACAATAGCCATACACCTTCATGGTCAGACAACAAAAGTTGTACAGTACCACATAACAGGCTAGTTTTGTTTTCATTAGTAAAAACATTATCTAAACATGCAAGGTTTCTTGTGGGCTGATCATTAATATAATAAAAGTTATGAGACCGAAGAACATCACATAGTAGTGCTTTAATGGGTGTACTAATAAGGACGTTAACATTTATATCGCCAATATAGAATGTTGTATGATTTTTGTATTTATAAAAAAACTGTTTAATTTACACCGCCATTAGGTTCCCTCCTTTGGCTGAATTCTTGATCTTAGTGAGAGATTTTAGTTCGGGACAATTATCAATATTTTTCTTGATTTTACGTAGTTTTTGTCCAATTCTTCTATTTACTTCCCCAGTCTATATATTGTCACCCTAAGCTTTTCTCGAAGTCCAGTCTTCAAGACTTCCAACGTCGGGGCTTCATTTAGAGATCCCAGTCGTCCAACGAGAATGGATTCTTCGAAGACGAACTTCAACCAAAGATGTACAAGAGTTCGGCAGAAAAGTAATCTCTTGATTCGATGGAGAAAGCGAGATTCGTTGCAACTCCAACTATGGACCTCTATTTAGATAAGATGATTCTATAAATTTAATGCGCGATATACAGTCAGTGAGATATAAGAAATAAAGAAACCACAAGCGCTTTTCTAGTCTTCTCTGGAGATGGATTTCAAGTCAACACATGTAAGTAGTAAATTTATCATTCCTTAATATCTTTGCAGGATAATTGCAAAATATTCACTCACAAGTGTCCCTTCGAGATTCGTGTAAAATTGATTCAAATGCAAAGTTCGCTGCAGCCCAATATGTATTGTACTAATTTTAGCGGCCCATATGGGTAATATACATATTTATGGGCCTTCATAATATATCCGGAACTCAATCATACACTACTACAATGCTCGGAGAAAATAGCTTTTAGTTTTTTTTAGATGTAACTGGACATGAATGTAGGCATATTCAAAACAAATTGGATCAAGTACTGCTTCACTGAAACATGTTACACACCACGGTCGCCATATTGGATTCCACTTTTGGTTTGTCAAATGGGAATAGGTGTGTAGTCAGTTTTACCTTAGCGTGTGTCGCTTGGAAGGTATAACATGTTAAATCCGTCCAGGCGCTTTGCGAATAGACATTGCAGTGTAATATCAGTTACGCTTATGTTTTTCATGTTGACAAATCAAAACAATTCCTAACTGAAAAAATACTGTAGGTATAAACAAACTCTTTACAATATTTGTGTCATAATCTTATTTTTTTTTCTTTGAGTGATTGTTATTACTTCCATGTTACACTACATTAAGGAAGCATTATATTACAATCAAAATGCCTTGCATTATAATACATTATATTATAAATCTAGATACGATCAGATTTGGATGAAAACCTACATTTTTGTACTGACGTCTGTGTGTCTGTATGTATGCACTTTCAAAGAATATTTCGTCAATGATAAATCATGTAAAAGATTACATATACACACATAGGAACCTCCACAACTTTATATTTGGGTCAATATTCGTGAAGTCCCTGACATTTAATATGCAATACCTTCCGAACGGTACAAGCTAGGGTAAAATTGACTACACCAATGAATTCCCAAAAAAATTGCACATAAATTTGATATATCACATGCACTTATTCCCACTTGAAAGAACGAAAGTTGAATCCAATATGACGGATCCAAGATGGCGATCGAAGTGGGTAGCATGTGTCAGAGAAGTAGTACTTGATACAATTTGTTCTGCATATGCCCACATTCATGTCCAGTTACATCTAATGGAACTTAAAGTAATTTGGTGTCCGAGCGTTATAGTAGTGTATGATTGAATTCCGGATGTATGAAGACCCGTAAATATGCAAATTACACGTATGGGCTGCTAAAATTAGTACAATACACATTAGGATGCGGAGAACTTTACATTTGAATCTATTTTACACAAATCTCGAGGGGACACTTCACGAATGTACCTTGTCAGTCCAATATCATAAAACCATGTATGATTAGTAGAGGTCTTGCTTCTCCGTAGCTTGTTTTAAGGTCCCCATGTTATTCAATGTAGACATTATAATATCAACGTGTACTAGACTCTCGTATATTCACCTCCATAATTATCCAACTTCAACAATTTCCACGGGACGTAATTGAAATTCTTTGTAAGAATTAGGGAAATAAAATTATAAAGCCCATTTCATTTACCTTCGATTTCACAATTAAATGTACTATTTTAATAGTTAGAATTTAGTATTTGAATATAGTATTTGAATTTGAATTTAGTATTTATAGAGCTACTCTTATGTATACTATCTCAGTTCTTAGAGATTCTTCCGTTCGTTAACATACAAGCACATTTACATATCCATATTACACTACTTTATTACACTACTTTCATATATTTAAATGACGTTTGTGAGTTATCTAACCCTTAAGTGGAGCATGACTTTAATTTGCTATATACTTGTGAATAAGACATAATTCGAATATTTTTGTAGAATCCTTTAAAGATTGAATTTCACACTAGGGCGTTCCGAAAGTTAAATTATTTTAAGAAATTGAAATAAATTTTAGTAGAGAGTTAATGAAATAACATTTTAAGGGAATTATTGAAACTTCGAAACACCCTTCCTACTTCCTGAAATGTTCAATAAATGAATCCAGCTGAAATTTATTAATGCGTTACATCTTGCATAAACAATTGGATTTTAAAGAAGGATATAATGTACATTTATCACTACGTCATAATTATTTCCATACATATTTGATTTATATATAGTCTTTTTATTTTTAAAGATGGTTTGTTTTCTGTTACTCTCTGCTTTTTGTTAGGTACAGTTTCTGAAGGTTCAGAGTAGTCCTGTTAAATTTCTGCCAAACCAAAATTGCTGTTCTTGTACTTTAGTGTAGACATAAATGTCAGTGTCAAACTATACTGCAGTAGCAAATATCGTTAACTCTGTTGCCCACACTGTCATTCATCATATCTCAGTTAACGAAATAATTATCATTTCCAGTGAAGCGTAATCGAGTGTGGCAGGGGGACTTTGGAGATTTCAGTTTCTTTGACGTCCTGGCTAATGTGCAAACCCATTTTGCCTGTGATGTACCTTGTTATAAGGATACATCATTCCTCTGTCTAGTGAAACCTATTACATAAAGTTGCACAAACCAGAAGTAGGATTACAGAATAAAACTTCCAACCTATGAAATGTCCAGTCATCCCACTTAGGAGAGTGACGCTGGACAGATAATTCTATATCATTCAGTTGTAACTTTATTACCCAAACATAAGAAACTAAGTTACATTGACCTTCGTTCGTTACAAAGTCAACATTATTTCCAATATCAAATAAAAACAATAGTTTTCAAGAAGTATAATTGAGGATATGAAAAAGTACACTTTGAGATTTCTTGTGTCTTTCAAAATACCTAATATGTTCATGGTATCAGAAAGAAAGGACAAGGAACATAGTTTAATATTATCGGTAAAATCAAAATAACCGCTCTCATTGAGACATTTTGATCCTTGTTACCATCTTATTCCTTAATTCACCTGAGTAATATATAAGGATAATAATACTAATCCGCAATTTAATAACCCTATCTAGCTATTTGTCAATAGTGTAACTTGACATTGCTACTGTAGGACAGAGTGTACATATTTCTCCTTTATCCAACTCATCTACCACATGCTTCTTTCCATGAGTCCCTACGGATAATTCATGATATCAAGTTTTGCACAGTTGACACTATATCCATGAAGACAATTTTGAAGTCGTAGTTTCATAAAATGACTTCTTACAAAAACCACACAGATCACTATCAGTAAAATTACTGGTCTTTGAGAAATCAGTGATTCGTTTGATTTTCATATTTTTCTTTGGCATTCTTTCTGACTTTGACGTTACTATTTTCGTATTATGTTTATCACGAAGTTCATAATATAATTCTTCACTGGTAAGTATTCGAGCAGGTTGTTGACGTTTGTTTCTCCTCGGGAGTTTTGACTTGAAGCACTGCCACCACATCATTGAATGATAAATCACATTGGGTTTCCGATGGAGACGTAACAGACACACCTAATTTCCATTTGTATCATCCGAACTTATTTCCTCACTCTCGTCCTGCGTCTCCGACAAGTTATTTGGTGTGATTTCTTCTTTGTTTCATTTAAATTTGCATTGATTGTTTCTGAAGGTTGTTCAAAAACATGGTCTGGAATAACATCGGAATTAACGGGAAATATTCCAGAGGAACGAAATCCTTTACATACATTTTCAACAGTAGCTGCTTTTCCCCATACTTCCGGAAGTAATAGTCCAGACTGATGTTTCGTGATATTTCTTCCAGTATTTTCTCGGAGCCCCGAATTAGCAGCACTGAAATACGCTGAATAATACGCTTTCAAAGACTTGAACACGCAACGGTCTAAGGCTTGAAGTCTGTATGTTGTGTGTGTTGGCAAGCTAAGTAACACTATACCATTTACCATTACAGTCATTTTCTATGAAGTAAAAAAGAACATCGACATTACATCCATACAAACAGTGTCAATCTACAAATAATAAACACTTGCCAGGTGTTGTGTGCTTTGAAAGTGTTGAAGCCACTTAAGAAATGATCCTTCATTGACGTATCCAGTTCCTGGAAAATCTGTTACCGAATCGGATGGTAACTCATCACATAACTCTAGACGAACTCGTACAACTTTATAAATAACATAAGGAGGTATAAATGCTCCCAAAGCATTACAACATGCCACAACAGTCAGATTTTTTGCTTTCTCTACAGCGACCGTATCTTGGTTCCATTTTTCCGATACAACGACAGGCACTTTGTTGTTCAAAGGAAGCACTGTTTCATCTATGTTATATATTCGACTGGGTTTAGAGTTATTTTATTCCGTATTTTCACGAAGCAAAGAAAAATTCGCCACGGCTACTTTGTTGAGTACCCTGGCTCTTGCTACAGACAAAGCTTGATGTTAACGAACAGACAGTTGTTACCCATAAAAAGGGTAACCCAGTCTTTCCCAGCCATTTCCCTGTCCTAGATGAAACGTTGATCTATTCCTTTTCTTTCGGCTTATTGGAATGCTGCTACTCCGACATCTACCGACGTTAATGGAAAGCCTTTCCGTGTTGCATTAATCAAAACATTTGCCATTTCCTTTTCCTCGTCTGCACTTAAGGTTTTCTGGCCACCAGAAGATATATTGGTCGGCGTGATATTTCTGAGATGAATACTTGATTTTGGTATTCCATTCATTTCTGAAGCTTCCCTGATAGACATTTCTTGATTTATAGGCTTCAATGCCACTGACATCGTTGTCTCTTTCTATATCTTGTATTTTGACCAAACTAAACTCTGAATAGCGCAACGGAATTGAATTTTGTAAAATGAATGCCAAAAAATGAATTTTGTTGATTTTAACGAAGTGAATTTTCTGTCAGGTCTGTTATTTCAACCCCGGTCACACTAAGTGGAATCAATTTGGTATGTTTTCAAACGCTAAACTTTGATTTTGTCACACTGTTCACGTACTGCTTTTAAAACTTTGTATACTACATACTAACAATACCACTGAATTTAATTTTACTACATAATTCTAAATAATGAGCTTTGTACTTGAAAAGAAAAGATTTTGTTTCGGCTCGTACCTTTTATTTACACTAATTTTCAGTATGACAAGAAGATTAAACAAACAGAATTTTAAAAAAAGTCGCAATGGTTGGAAATGTGAATGAAAACCTAACATACCTGAATGGATAAGTTTGCATACAAAATTGAATAAAATCACCTTTACTCTTCACATCTCGTGAATAACTTTTATATGTATTTAACTTCTGTCAACTGTGAGGCAACTTGTATATTATCACATTTTCTACAAGAAACAGACTAATCACATAAGATCTATACTACAAACATGTACTACTAGTCATGACTGTGTGCTATATACTCAACTTCCTTTCCTTCGTATTTCTCTCTGGTCGAAGTTGTGCAAGTGGGGCCAGCACAGAGGATTTATACTAGTAGGGTGACCTCTTTGTATGAACTTAGGCCTATCCACATTTACCTTTCACAACAAACATTTGCATGACACTGAGAAAATACACACACTAGGAAATTCAAATAAAAAAAAAGAAAAATGTATACTTAACCTAGATCCCTAACCTAATTATCTAACCTAACTTAACCTAACGCATATACAATTACTTTTATCAGACATATTCGTACTATATAGCATGCACAGCCTGTTACTAAGGACGTATAAAACGCTTATCATTCAGCTTTAAATTCTCTTTAATGTTAAACAAATATCTGAATATGTTCTTAAAATCTGATCTTTTGTTTTACTAGTGAAGGGAATTTCAAAATACAAAGCGAATATTTCACTGTTGATGAACATCTCCCATTATCAATAGCCGTACGTGGCACCCTTGTCAACAATGTGAGCCGAAACTTTCGTAAACATTTGTCTCATCGTACCCCAATCAAAAGTAAAGGTGAGCCAAAAACCAGAGAATGGATTTGCATTGTAGTATTTAGCAGTACGGCAAATTTCGAGGTTTACACATCCAAAATATAAATTTTGGGGAGAATGTATGTACTCGAAAAGTACACACATTTCATGGACTGTTTATGACAACCGTCAACATTGAAACTCAACGAAAGAAAATCCCCCATTGAACGAGCAGTTCCTGTCACATCTCGAGTTTACATACTATGTAACTTTGGGAAAAACGACGCAAAGTTAGCACATTATGTTAAACATCACAACACCAAAATAATGCATAATCAATCCAAAACGATAAGATTTAGTAGGTTTTAGTTCAGCCAAAACAATAATTTGGAATTACCCTTCTATCACACTTACTTGCTGAAATCTACCATATACAAGAAAATGATGTTTATTCCCTGGTCTGTTGATTCCTGCCGGACTTCTCGAAGAAAGATTTTCACCCCCACTCAAACAAGTAGGTTACTGGTGAGCTCAAAACAACATTTCCTGGCCGCTACTTCGAATCTGAACAACGATGCTTCACTAAGATGGCTTGCGTCAGTCACACACGCTCTGACGTATTAGTTTGCTTTCACTGTCACAATGTTATAATCCGTTGAGCATAACAACCAACTCACTGCATTCCTATTCTTTCCACAGACCTAGAAAGCTTCAACTATTGGGTGTAGTTACTTTAAATGTCTGTTTTTTCCACGTTTTATGGCGACGAAGATAACTTTACGTCCACCTCTTAACGCTGCTTCCGATGAAAGACAAAGACAATGGGAAGAAGATCCCTAATTGGAGGATTATCGTGACGTAACTATATGATGATAGGTTTATCTCTCAAGATCAAGGAAAGCCGAAAATCTCAACCACAACTGTGATTGCGGAAAATCCAATCACAGATAATTTAGATTAAAGAAAGAGATGCTTCAAGAAGCTACTATGGCTAACTTTACAAATGTGAAATTTCAGAGATTTTTGAAATAAAAATTTTGATTTCTTTTGAGGATCCCCTAAGCCATAAATATCCATGAAAATAAACTGAAAAATATTCAAAACGACCGGATATGACATTATTTTCTAAAATAACATTAGATTTTGGTTAAATATACGAATATTGTTCAATATAGATATATATAACTATATATTTCCAACTAAATATACTAAGATCATCATTTCAAGCAACCTAAAATTGAGTAAACGACTAATTATATATTTTGCAAAAGTTCAACAAATATAAAAATTCCTATATATACACTGGTTGCCCAAAACTTCCGGGCCATGTTACATTATACCATGTATAAGGTAACATCCTCCGGGAGCTTCAGAAAGGAAAAAAATTAACTTAGGAGTTCTAAGTTAAGGCCTTTTTTTCTTTTCTTATCTAACATTTTGATCGCAAAGTACTCTAACGAAATACATAGATAAATACGAGAAATGTGTTTTGGAAATTTTGAAGAAACCTTAATCCTAACAATGAATTTATTACTATATATGAAAGAAAAAGATTGGACACAAAAAAGAAACACAAAACAAAGGAAAATTGCCTTAATCTAAACATAACCTACAAACATATTCTCTCTTCCTTTTTTTCTGCACTTTGCGACATGTTTTGTTCGGTTCAACCTACCAACAGCTCTCTCCTCTTTTCTTCAGAGCATCGAAATAATTTGAGATTGTCAAAACTCTGAGTGCCAATATTTTCTCCTTTTAAGTTCTGTAATCTTGCTGAATTTCGAGTTAAAGAAGAAACAATGTATGGTCCCACATAGCTATCCATAAATTTTGCAGTTTCTTTGGTATAGACGACACGTGATGTGTTTTAACCATTACCAATGAGCCTTCAGTGATGGTATCCTGATGTCTCTGCTGTTTTCGTTCTTTCTTGCGCACAGTTGTTGGACTCGATATGACGAGCTTCTTATCTTCACTGACGGGGAGTGATTCCTTTGGCCAGATGAAATTCTCTTTGAAACTCTTGGACGCAGATTAGCATAGGAAACGGTCTGCCGGTGTACATGCAAGTGTTTCACACCAGGAATGGTTACACAAATCTTGGGCGGCTTTTAGAAAGGTACTCCATTTGGATTGATTCTCGCTACAATAAAGACGGAGAATACGGTGGAGGTCACGATGTCTGCGCTCGACAATACCATGAGGGGAAGGATGGTATGGCGTGGTAAGTATATGCTTGATTCGATGTTTTTGTCAAAATTCTCGCCAGACGCCCGACAAGATTTGCGGACCTTGGTCACTCACTAAGTACTTAGGATAAGGTAGCTGATAGTAATATCTTTTCTCAAGGACAGCCACAATCTCCCTTGTGTGTGCCGTCCGGAGGGGAAAGAAACACAAAGCGACTGTAGACGTCCAAGATAGACAAGATATACTTGTAACCTTGACTCCTAGGAAGGGGCCCAACCAGATCCAGGCATTGCTTTTCAAAGGAAGCAGAAGCCTCAACATGGCAGGGTTCCTTTCTGATCACCCTGTAAGAGTACTTAGTTCGTGCACAAAGAAGGTATTCTTGAATATACTTTGTAAAAGTCTCACGCATACTTTTCCAGTGGAACATGGCCTTAGCGAACGACAAACATCGCTTCACACCAAAATGGCCTTTGTTGTAGATCGCCAAAACAATATTTTTCATTAAGCTTGCAGGAATGACCAGCAGCCAAACAGAATTTTGAGAATTTCTAACATAAACTAAATGATTCTCCACACGTGTCCTGTCATTGTCTCGAGAACCCTTCCAAATGGCATGTAGCTTTCTACAATGGGGATCATTCCGCTGTTCTCGCCTCAGTTCCGCGACATCCAAAAGGTCTGCGTCCTCCGCGGTCAGAAAATTTATAAAGTGATCCTCTTCTGCCTCAGGAATCTCTAGAGGATATCAACTCAACAGGTCGGCGATTTCTTTATCAGAGCCCTTGAAGTGTAAAAACTGCAGATCAAAACGTTGCAGTTTGAGCAGGAGACGAGTAGTTCGAGTATCTAGGGTTCTAAGATTGAAAGCATAAGTGACTGCAGCATTGTCACAATAGACCGTAGTCCGTCGACCCAAAATGAAGTAGGAGAACTTCTCACAGAGGAAAAGAACAGCTGCCAACTCTAACTAAAAAGACCGACAAGGAGGCCTCATGCGGCTTTATTCGCCGACTCGCGTACGCAATATCCTCCGGGTCATCCTGTCTTGGGGGATATTGAGCTACGTAGCCAGCCTATGACTCCGCAGAGGCATCACAGAACAGGTGAAAATCCAAATTGAATTCAGGTTGAGCAAGAGCAGGAGGACTACTTAAAAGTTCTTTCAGATGATCGAACCTTTCTAATAACTCAGAAGAGTACTCTATCTTCCGGTCCTTCTTGAGAAGATCGTAGAACGGAGCAGTTAAACCTGCAAAGTTTGGAAAATGTCGCTTTCACCATCCCACGAGACCAAGAAATCTCCGTAGAGCCTTCTTAGTTCGTGGAAGGGGAAAGTGACGGATGGCCTCATTACTTTTAGGATGAATTTTTACAGATCATCCTGAAACAAGGTGACCAAGAAAAGGAATTTCGAATTTGAGGAAGTTACATTTTCGAAAATTTAGAGAAAGATTTGCCGAACGTAGAGTGTTGAAAACCTTTTCTAAATGTTCGTCTATGGAAGATGAAAAACAAAGAACGTCATCAAGATAGACTATGAGAAAGTTTTTGAAGGTTTCTAATCCGAAAAAATATGCATGACAGATTGAAAAATCACTGCCGATGATTTCAAGCCCATTGTTAAACGAGTCATCTGATACTGACGTCCTTTGTAAACAAAACTGAGATACTTATAAAGCCTGGATGGATCGGGACACTATGATATGATTGCGTACAGTCCAACCAGGTGAAGATGGTTGCACCACTGATTCGTTCGATTTGATCAGAGATCGGTTCGATCTGAATCCGAGGTGCCACCACACGCTCGTTGATCCCACGCAAGTCCATCACGGGCCTTAGCTCTCCAGACGTCTTACGCACAACATGTACAGGGCATCTGTAAGGTGAAGGACCTTCAACAATAATTCGAAGTTTTACCCACTTACCTAAGACTTCCTCAAACTCTTTCTGTAGATGAATGGGTACAGGATACAACTTTCCTACCACTGGGACGTCGTCGGAAAGTTGTATTCTATACGGCTCGATCTTTATAACACGGGGATTCTCTGTGAAGAGACACCTGAATTGAACTAACAGAGAAAATAACCTCTCCTGAGAATCTGAGTCGTGATCAGTTTTCTGAGAAACAAAGTTCCGAAGTTCATCCTTCGTAACGGATGGCTGAAATAAAGAGTCGTCCTCTTTATCAGATGATAGTTCTGCAACAGTAACCTGGCAACAATGCTGCTGTTACATGTCGATAGAAATAATCTGTCCCGAATATGATTCAAGTGAAATTTCATTAGATTTACAATTTAGAGATATGTTGTATCGAACGAAAAATGGAAATCCTAAAATACAGTGTGTTTTTAGTTTCTGAACTACATAGACCGGGACTTCAAAAACACAACCTTGGATAGTGAAGTTTAAAATTTGAAAACCTTTAACCTGAAATGATTCGTCTCCTGCAAAACCTTTTAGAGAAATATTAGATTTCGGTCGGAGCTTGGCAGAAGGATAGATCTCTTTTATTCGTCTCCAAATATCTCCCGAGAGCAAATTCCTGTCCGCTCCCGAATCTAAGACACAAACCAAAGATAACTCTCCTACCGAACAAGTCAGAGTGGGTGAGGGATAGGAGAAAAGAACACCTTTCTCCGCACTGGAGCCACATTTCCTCTCGTTTATCACGAAACGAACCGAGAACAGAGGCGTGCCCGATTTGTTTCCCCGAATTCCGGAAGACACCGAAACATTTAATTTTGAATTTTGAGGTTCGAGATTAATATCTGGACAGGTTGATACCAAACAAAAATTTTGATTTTCCGTTATCGAACTTTCTTCCTTTTGGAGAGTCGAGGAATTCATATCGCAGTCCACAGTGTCCCCTAATGAGGGCTACGACATGCATTTCCCGAACTATTCCCATTCGCTTCTGACGGCTGCGCCATCGGTGGCATAAACGTCGTATACGGCGAAGGCCAACCAGTGGCTGGGGAAGGAGTGATGTGGGACTTGCCACTCCCCCTCCAGGAGGCAAATTCGGCATATATCCCGGATAGACTTGCGCTCCCGGTATGTTGTTCGGAATCGGCGCGCACTGCTGGTATGCACCCCGATGACATCCGAAGTTTATCGCTCCCGTTTGGTAGGCAGGGTTGGAATCATATGGAGCATTCTGGTTTCCATTCCCCCAGTTCGGCCTTCGATTGTGGTACCAGGGTCTTCTGGCCTGAAAATTTTTTCTTCGACCTCGTTTTCCCGAGAATCGATTACCATTTTCTCCTTTTCCCTTGGAGTCTCCACTCTTCTTTTCTTCATCCTCCTCCATCTGCGACGGTGTCCTTGGTTTGTTGTGACTTCCCGTTCTTTTCTGTTTTTCCCCCATCTTGGCCTGCCGAATATGAAGATGCTTAAATTTCTTATCCGTCACTGGTTCCATTGGTTACGGATGACCTATCTCAGCTATCTTTACAATTAGATGTTGGATATTCTTGGGCTCCACGGTTCGCAACAACTTAGCCTCTCCAGGTGGCAGACAATCTAGGACAATCTCGATGAGCTCTGTCTCGTCTGGATGTTGTGCTACGGCTTAATATTCGGCTATGACTTTCCAAGCAAAGTCTGTTAGCCTGTTGTACTTGGACCGGTCAAATTTCACCCCTTGGAAAAATTTCTTCTGTAGACGTTCCATTCGGGCCGAAAAATAATGTTCCTTAAACAAACGTACAAAGTCGGTATAACAATTTACATCTTTGCAGACCGTTTGGTACCAAGTCTTGGCCCAAGCCTACAAACAAGGTACTAGGACCATGGGTTCGTACTCCGACGCAGAGCTTATCTTGAAGGTCTATTCTAGGTTCTCCAGAAAAGATCTGGCCAAACCATATTCTCCAAAAACGTTTGGTAAATGGTTTAATTCCGACAACCTTAGATTCAGCGATCTGTTTCCAGAACATCCCTCATATCTGCTGGGAGTCACGGGAGAGTCGCAGCCAATCACGGGGCTCTTTGCATTGGAATAATTTTGCCCAAGAATTGAGTAAGGTGTGCAATTTGGTCCGAAAGGTAGGTTACCTGGCATCGATTCCACCGTGTGACTATATGCTCCCTCCTGAATTCCAACAAACGAAGTAATCCTGTCTGCGGCAGTAGTGGACACCACATGACTTAATCTACACATATTGGACGACGAAACCGAAGCCTGAGACAACATCAATAATGGATTTAAAACCCTAGAGGCAACCTGACCACTCATGGTTTCCACACAGGTGGGACTGCAGTTGCTCGTGACCAAAGAATGTGAATTTATGTCAAACGGCCAGACATTTTTAGTGTGAACGTTGGTCGGCTGACATACAGAGACCATCACCGTTGGGACAGTACGAGTCTCCCCAACCAAAGAGACTGGTACATTTACTCGGGTGTCAGAGTCAACCCTTCACAAACAATAGTCATGTGACCGCTTGCGACCGACCCGACCTGGTTTTCTTTGCTCCTGGTCGTTTACCAGAGACACATACACATACAAGACACACACATACAAGATCTTAGCCTCGAGTATGTCGTAGGATTTCTGGGTGCTTGACTCGAGATGCGATAGCTCTTTGGTGAGCTGATCACATCTTCGATTTTGTTTCTCTACCGACAACCTGAGATTTTCCTCAACGGTGTCTACTCGCGTTGTCATCGTATCTTGATATTCCCCCACCGAAGTGTACAAATCGCGAACTTCGCTACGGAGATCCGATACGTCCTTGTTTACATTTTCGACCTTTTCGTTTACAAATTGTAACATTTCTGATTTTAAAGTATTGAATTTTTCATGAATAATTTGGAAATTATTTTTACACATATCAAATTGTTGGTTCATGACACACTGTCAACCTTTTCAAATTTCTGATCCATATTCTGGAATTTACTGTCTAAAGTTAAAGTCAATGTTCGACTGAATCGTTCTAACATTTCCGCGAGGTCTACTACGGGTGCAGTTGAACCTGCAGTTCCGGCACTATCTCCACCATCGTGTAAAATTTTCTCTCCCGAATCGTGTGTAGTGGTGTTCCGTTCATTTGCACCGTCCGGTGACTTTGGAAACGATTGCACAGTCAGCTGTTTGGCCACACACGTTTTACAAACCCACGGCTCACTACTCTTATTTAATTCTTCAACCTGCTCATCAGATATATCGTAACTCTGTGCGTGCGCCCAACCAGAACAACCGTCACAATACACAGTAAAGCCCTATATTTTCTCACTACAGCACACGTATTCGTCCGGGCTACGGAATTCCGTACTTGACCTGCTACCAGCAGTCATCTCCATTTCATAAAATTGTTTCCCTAAGTAACACACATACAAATTCAAAAGTGACCACGCATCGCTCAAGGAGTTGATTGTCATAACATTCCCCATTACATTACACTACACGTTTCGTGATTCACTTAGCACTGGCGAGAGATTGAAACAACAGTTCCTGGCTGGGACGCCAATTTTCCAAAAAAGTTAAATAAGAACCAAAAAAATAAAAATATAAAATAAATAAAATAAAATAATGATGATGATACTGATGTGTTTCTGTATGATGTTCACTTTCCTTAAGACTATGGTTGCGTGAATGTGTCAGTGACTGGTGACCGCGAACCCACCGGGCCCTGACGAATAAGCTGTCAACACTCACTGACCCATCCACCAAACCAATCTTCTCCGGAAAATCAAACTAAAATTGACCCAAAATGTGAATATTTCCAAGCCTCCTTCATTCTCACTCACAGTCTGGCACCCAGATCTGCAGTTCATCATCTGCATCCTATCCGAGATAGGTTGCAAACCACAATCTAACCGATACAAGACACCGACCCAAGAGTGAAACTGACAATGAATGCTTCGGAGATCTGGATATTGTATTTACTAATCCAGATAAAAAGTCTCAAACTGAAATGTGAATAGCGCAACGGAATTGAATTTTGAAAAATGAATGCCAAAAAATGAATTTTGTTGATTTTAACGAAGTGAATTTTCTGTCAGGTCTGTTATTTCAACCCCGGTCACACTAAGTGGAATCAATTTCGTATGTTTTCAAACGCTAAACTTTGATTTAGTCACACTGTTCACGTACTGCTTTTAAAACTTTGTATACTACATACTAACAATACCACTGAATTTAATTTTACTACATAATTCTAAATAATGAGCTTTGCACTTGAAAAGAAAAGATTTTGTTTCGGCTCGTACCTTTTATTTACACTAATTTTCAGTATGACAAGAAGATTAAACAAACAGAATTAAAAAAAAGTCGCAATGGTTGGAAATGTGAATGAAAACCTAACATACCTGAATGGATAAGTTTGCATACAAAATTGAATAGAATCACCTTTTCTCTTCACATCTCGTGAATAACTTTTATATGTATTTAACTTCTGTCAACTGTGAGACAACTTGTATATTATCACATTTTCTACAAGAAACAGACTAATCACATAAGATCTATACTACAAACATGTACTACTAGTCATGACTGTGTGCTATATACTCAACTTCCTTTCCTTCGTATTTCTCTCTGGTCGAAGTTGTGCAAGTGGGGCCAGCACAGAGGATTTATACTAGTAGGGTGACCTCTTTGTATGAGCTTAGGCCTATCCACATTTACCTTTCACAACAAACATTTGCATGACACTGAGAAAATACACACACTAGGAAATTCAAATGAAAAAAAGAAAAATGTATACTTAACCTAGATCCCTAACCTAACTATCTAACCTAACTTAACCTAACTCACATAAATTACTTTTACCAGACATATTCGTACTATACAGCATGCACAGCCTGTTACTAAGGACGTATAGAACGCTTATCATTCAGCTTTAAATTCTCTTTAATGTTAAAAAAAATATCTGAATATGTTCTTAAAATCTGATCTTTTGTTTTACTAGTGAATTTCAAAATACAAAGCGAATATTTCACTGTTGATGAACATCTCCCATTATCAATAGCCGTACGTGGCACCCTTGTCATCAATGTGAGCCGAAACTTTCGTAAACATTTGTCTCATCGTACCCCAATCAAAAGTAAAGGTGAGCCAAAAACCAGAGAATGGATTTGCATTGTAATATTTAGCAGTACGGAAAATTTCGAGGTTTACCCATCCAAAATATACATTTTGGGGAGAATGTATGTACTCGAAAAGTACACACATTTCATGGACTGTTTATGACAATCGTCAACACTGAAACTCAAAGAAAAAAATCTCCCCATTGAACGAGCAGTTCCTGTCACATCTCGAGTTTACATACTATGTAACTTAGGGGAAAACGACGCAAAGTTAGCACATTATGTTAAACATCACAACACCAAAATAATGCATAATCAATCCAAAACGATAAGATTTAGTAGGTTTTAGTTCAGCCAAAACAATAATTTGGAGTTACCCTTCTATCACACTTACTTGCTGAGATCTACCATATACAAGAAAATGATGTTTTTCCCTGGTCTGTTGATTCCTGCCGGACTTCTCGAAGAAAGATTTTCACCCCCACTCAAACGAGTAGGTTACTGGTGAGCTCAAAACAACATTTCCTGGCCGCTACTTCGAATCTGGACAACGATGCTTCACTAAGATGGCTTGCGTCAGTCACACACGCTCTGACGTATTAGTTTGCTTTCACTGTCACAATTTTATAATCCGTTGAGCATAACAACCAACTCACTGCATTCCTATTCTTTCCACAGACCTAGATAGCTTCAACTATTGGGTGTAGTTACTTTAAATGTCTGTTTTTTCCACGTTTTATGGCGACGAAGATAACTTTACGTCCACCTCCTAACGCTGCTTCCGATGAAAGACAAAGACAATGGGAAGAAGATCCCTAATTGGAGGATTATCGTGACGTAACTATATGAAGATAGGTTTATCTCTCAAGATCAAAGAAAGCCGAAAATCTCAACCACAACTGTGATTGCGGAAAATCCAATCACAGATAATTTAGATTAAAGAAAGAGATGCTTCAAGAAGCTAGTATAGCTAACTTTACAAATGTGAAATTTCAGAGAAGATTTTTGAGATAAAAATTTTGATTTCTTTTGAGGATCCCCTAAGCCAAAAATATCCATGAAAATAATCTGTAAAAGATTCAAAACGACCGGATATGACATTATTTTCTAAAATAACATTAGATTTTGGTTAAATATACGAATATTGTCCAATATAGATATATATAACCATATATTTCCAACTAAATATTCTAAGATCATCATTTCAAGCAACTTAACGCAAAATTTGCGATCTATCTAAAATTGAGTAAACGACTAATTATATATTTTGCAAAAGTTCAATGAATATAAAAATTCCTATATATATATACACTGGTTGCCCAAAACTTCCGGGCCATGTTACATTATACCATGTATAAGGTAACAATGTTAGAAAAGAAAACTGTTTTTTTGTTGTCTATAATTTGTATTTCATCTCCCGGTGATATGTGAGTTTCTTTCCTTTTACATAAATCTGGCTTTACCTGTTTTCTCTCTATATCATTTTCACATTCGTTTCTTTTCTTACATCATAGTTTCTGCCTACTTCCTGTCTTGTTCCTTGTTTATATTTGTTTCTCTGATTTTTTTTATGTTTACTCAGACTCGTAGTGTATGGACATGTAGCTTCAGCATTTTTTTAGGTTTTGGTATCGGATTCCTCAAAAATATCATCACTACTTACGATTTTTGGTGATATTGTTCTATCTTCACGATTAGCCGGGTCATTATATTTCTTGAGATTTTTCAGATGTCGTTTTCTCTTCAACAGTATCCTTCCATTATTCCGTTTTCTGGGTTCGTTTTAATAATTCATCAGGAGTACTTGTTGAACATTCTGTGTTTCACGTAATATTACGTTCTTAGAAGTGTGTCCGTATTCGGACCTGTCTTTGTCTGTTAACCCGTCATTTGCTAAAAGCATGATTTTTTAAAAAAAATTAGAATAAAGGTTGTAATATGAATAGATGAAGTTCTTAGCATATATATGCAAAATCCTTTCGTTCAAGCAATATATATTTTTTTTCGTTTTGTTTCTGAAGGCTATTTGAAAGTCCTATGGAAAGTCCTACACTTCATTGTTGTGCTTGTAACGTATTGTCTAGAATGTGTTTGCACTGAGAAAAGTGATTAGGTTAAAATTGACCCTATTGGTGCATTTTAAATATCGTTTGATCATCCCGTGATGCAACATGACTCCTGTTGAGGTACGCTGTGACCCAAGAGGGTAGGCGGTGATCCAATGGTGACATCTTTGAGTCATCCCATGATCCAATATGGACCCGTGTTCGGTTACGCTGTGACCCAATTGTGACACACAGTGGTCATCCCATGACCCATGGAAGGTTTCTGTTTGGACATTGAGTAACGCAACGGTGGGTAGTTTGTCGCAACCTACCTTATTGTGTCAGAGACTGACCCAACGATGACCATATGGTTTGTTGATATGTGACTCGAAGAGTGCGGTTACATGATCCAGTATATGATTGACTTAAACTAACTAACTAACTAACTAACTCTATGGCCTATGGAACCCGGAGGTTCAGTGTCGCGTTCACAAAAGCTCTCCACTGACTTCTATCCTTAGCTAATTGGATCCAGTTTCTACTTTGTATTCCTATCTCTGCGACATCCATCTTAATATTATCCTCCCATCTGCGCCTAGGTCTTCCTAATGGTCGTTTTCCTATGGGTCTACCAGTCAAGACTTTGAAAGCGTTTCTACTTTCTTCCATTCTAGCTACATGACCCGCCCACCTAAGCCTCCTAGACTTGACGACCCTAACAATGTTGGGTAAACCGTTTAAACTATGTAGTTCCTCGTTATGAAGCTTCCGCCATTCCCCATTCTCGTTCCTCTTGGGTCCGAATATTCTTCTCAGGATCCTGTTCTCAAATACTTTCAGTCTATGTTCTTCCCTCAGAATAAGCGACCATGTTTCGCAACCATACAGAACAACAGGCATGATTATCGTTTTATATATTTTAAGCTTCAAATTCCTTGACAGAATTCGCGACGACAAGAGATTTTGAACCGAATAGTAACACGAATTCCCTGCTTTTAGTCGACATTTAATTTCTCCGTGAATATGATTTTCTTCTGTTAATATTGATCCTAAATATTTGAAAGTATCCACTTTATCAAAAGTATTATTTAATATTTTAACGCCTCCACAATTTGCCGTATTACGGTCCCGACGCACTTCCATGTATTTAGTTTTCTCTGCATTTACTTCTAAACCCATGTCCCTGCAAGCGTTTAATAATATCTCTGCATTTATTTCTACTGTTCTCCTATCATCCCCTATTAAATTTACATCGTCAGCATATGCCATAACCTGGTGAATGCCGTTCAACTCTAGGCCCTGGTTGCTATCTTTGATTTTCCTTATGGTGTATTCCAGCACAAAGTTAAATAATAATGGCGACAACGCATCTCCTTGTTTCAGGCCATTTTCGACGTGGAAGCTTGTGGACAAAAATTTTCCTACCCGGACTTTACTTTGGGATTCACTTAAACATATCTTAATTAATCTTAGCTTAGCTTTCTCGATATTCCAAGCTCTGTAAGGACGTTGTATAATGTTTCTCTCCTAACCGAGTCGTAATCCTTTTTAAAATCAATAAATAGTTGATGTACCGGGGTATTGTATTCCCACTTCTTTTCGAGTATTTGGCAAATGGTAAATATTTGGTCGATAATTGATCGATTTCGTCTAAATCCGCACTGATAATCTCCAATAATTTCATCTGCGTATGGGGTCAATCGTGCTGACAGAATATTTGAAAGGATTTTATAGGATGTTGACAGAAGAGAAATGCCTCGATAATTATTACAGTCAGTGTTGTCGCCTTTCTTGTGAATTGGAACAATGATTGACTCTTTCCACTCTTTTGGCAATTCTTCCTTGTTCCAGATAAGGAGAATGAGTTTGTGTATCTTGTTCCACAATTTTTCGCCTCCAGCTAAAATTAACTCAGCCGGAATTTCATCTACACCCGGAGATTTGTGTTTCTTTAATTTCTTTATAGCGGCTTCCACTTCTATTCGATTGGGTTCTGGAATATACGGTTCTGCGGTGTGTATCTCCTTTTCTCCACGCACATTAGTTTTTGGCTGCGTGTTCAGCAAATCGTCAAAGAAATCTTTCCATCTATTTAAGAGGCTATCCGTATCAGTGAGAACTGTCCCGTCAGATTTCTTTAATATATAAGCACGAGGTTGATAGCCTTTCTTAAATTCGCTGATCCCCTTATACATGTCGCGAATATTTTTATTTTTACTATTATCTTCAAGTTCCTTAATTTTAGCTTTCAAAAAATCCCGTTTCTTTGTTGTAAAAGTTTTGGAAGTTTCCCGCCTGATATCTGCGAAATTTTGTGTAGTTATTTCATTCGGATTTTGTAGCCAGCGTAATTTTGCCTGTTTTCTCTTCTCTGCTAGTTTAATGCATTCTTGGTCGATCCATGGTTTGTTCCTACGTATTTCCACGTGTCCCAATTTTTCTATTGCTGAACTTTTAATGCTATCTCTAATTTCTATTCAAGTATCTTCAACACTAGTGCACTCCAAATCTTCTAAAACCGAGAATCTATTCGAAACTTCAATCTGGTATTCCTCTCTTACCTGGCTCTCTTCTAATTTCTTTAAATTAAATCTCTCCGTTTTCGGACATTGAGTATTACCTTTATTCAACGATAATTTCTCCCGTATAATCGCTGCTACCAGGTAGTGATCAGTGTCACAATCAGCCCCTCTAAACGACCGGACGTCAATTATGCTAGATTGTCTTCTTCTGTCTACTAATCAATTTGATTATGTGTTTTCCGTCTGGTGATGTCCAAGTGTATTTATGAACGTCGCGATGTGGGAATTTTGTACTCTTCACGATTAGGTTTTTGGATGTTGCAAAGTTCACGAGTGTAACACCGTTGTCATTACCTTCCTTATGCAAACTTTCGTTCCCTATAATCGGTTTGAAAATATCCTCTCATCCTACCTTCACATTGAAATCCCCTAATAGAATCTTCATATGGTATCGCGGGAGTTGGTCAAATATTCGTTCCACTTCTTCGTAAAAACTATCTTTTATATCGTCACCCTTATCTTCAGTTGGAGCATGTGCATTTAAAACAATGATATGACACCACCGTCCCTTAAGAGTAATAAAAGAAAGTCTGTCAGTAACAAATTCAACCCGTTTAATTGCTGGTAATATTCGTTTGTGAACGAAAAACCCTGTTCCTAACTGGTGATTTTTATTTCCTTCCCCGTAAAAGAACGTAAAATTTCTGGAATTCTCAGATCCATTTCCTTCCCACCTAACTTCCTGAACTCCTACTAAGTCCATCCTGTATTTCTCTAACTCACTCGTTACAGATTTTAACGCGCCTGCCCTATAAAGACTTCTAATATTCCATGTTCCAAATCTCATGTCCATTTTCTTTTGCTGATGTCGTGCCAAGTTATCAGTCCTTGTCCGAGGCTTTTGTGAATGTTTCTGAACAAGTACCTTTTTTTTTTACAGGATGAGGGTGTTAGCCTTACCCAAACCCCCAAGCTGGAGGACCACTCCTAGTCGTCTGTCCGCGACTGCTTATTCAGTATATTCGCAGCTAACCTCTATATCTAGATGCCTTCTCCTCGATCCGCAACCTGAGGACGCGCCATGCCGTGGTGACAGGATATATGATTGACTTAAATTAGGAATATCTGGTGAACATACTGCCCCAATACCAAAAGTGTTGGTGCAACGGATTCCAGTAGTAAATTGACTTCGTCCATATTTAGTACATGATAAATAATAAAAATTATTGGAATAAACAGTACAACAGTCATAAAACATACTGCCGGTTTAAAATCGCGATAAGTTGCTTTCGTCGAAATAGATATGTTTGCTTCAAAAAACTATGGCCAGCCATACTCAACGGTAATAAAATTTTGCCAATACTATAGGGTACCCCAAGACGATTAAGTAATTACTTAAGCGTAACTCTCTGAATGAGGTTCTTTAAATTTTCAGTTTCATTTCGTACAATATTTCATTGCATCCAAACATTTCCATCACAGTGATGGCGGTGTCGAATTTTACGATAGAAAATGTTAGGGCTGTCAGTGACTTCAGATGTTTAGTTGCTAAAAGAAAGTAAAACAATTGCTCTTTCAGGGAAAATTGGCTAACATAACACTTCATTGAATATTACATGATTTCCTTTTAAAAAAATCCAATCCATGTATGTGCAAATTGTATTGAAACAAGGTTAACATTTTCATATTTAGAAAAAACGTCTGTTGTCACTGTTGTATGTCAGCATTTTTTTTATTTGGAATTGCAGGGGCAGTAAATGCAACTGATATTCCTCCTCACTTTTCCAAATTTGATTTTTTTTACTGTTTTGAAGGTCTGAAGTCGCTTGCAACCTTGAGTTCCTAAATTCTCCGAGATGAAGAAAAAGAGTAAGTATGTTTTATCACTGTTCTATACGGAATCTAGTATATAGAGTTTCACGGAAACCAGTACAAACGCAGGTATTTGAGATATATGCCTCTTTCTATCAGAAAATTGGATACTACCGTCACTGCGTTGAAATTATCTCGGGTGCCATGAAATTCAGCACGCAATAAAACTGCAAAAATCTTTAGCATTCAGGGGACTCAATCAACCGTTCCTTGACACCCAACAACACCAGCCATGTTTCATTTCTGAATGGACCATAATCCGAATATTTTTTTTTTAACACAATGGAGCTGATGAAGACGATTTGAATACTTTAAGCAGCCAATTGAAACACCTGCTCCTTACTTCTTATAAGACTCTTGTACGAATGATATAAACTAGACGTAGTTCTTTCAGTGCAATATCATCCATATTCTACACGAAAATGATGAGAAAGAAGAGAAGGGTGCTGAATTACGAGTTTATTGCATATTATCTTCACTGACCGCTGGAACTGCACAGTGCAAGTCGACTTTTGGGTTAATACCAAATAAGTATCTGCTGCAAATACAGAAATATGCAACAAACCTTGTACATACAGTACGGTAAAGCATTTTTAAAACTGCAGATTGTTCAACTAATTCTCACTTTAAAAGCACACTCTTTGGGTTCAAGTACAAATTCAATGTGAAATAATAGATCCAGTACGAAGATATTTTTATATTATTACGAAACTTAGATAAAGAGAGAAAATACATATATATTCCTTGCAATACACGCACACGTAATAAAAGCTCCTGCAAGTATATGAAGCAACAGAAATATAATACTTTTTACTCCTGTTTTAATAAAAAAATAGGAGAATTGCCTCCTCGTGTTTTAGAAAATAAAAGAGAGAAATATCAATAAAGACGAAGCTACGGAGCAATATACAACATATAAAAATTCTCCTTATACTGAGATAGTTTCTTTACAAGGGCAATATCTTCCTTCTTAATCTTTTGGCAGTATAACATAAAAATGGCGAGCCTCCTAAGCAACAGAAGAAAGGAAGTTCTTTAGTTCTTTAAATATTTGTTTATAGTAGATATACTAACTTTAATTTACAAAAGAAAAAATACTTTTATCAATAGAAAAAATATACTTAATTAGAACTTCGCATTGTTGAGTTTAATAAGCTTAACGTGACTAATTTCTCAGCAGGTAGAAGATGTCGTAAGATGAGGCGTAATTCAACACAAATCACTCCTAATACATCATGGAGGAGATCTACTACATAATTTTTCGTTACAACCCAATATTGAAGACTCTTCAACAAACATTCTTTCTTTATTCCACAATCTGAATGGGTTACTATGTTCTCTTTCAACATGTTTACCATACATTTCCCGCGTTTGTAACTTATCGTCAACTTCCACAAAAGGAATTTGAAATTCATTCCAATGTAACATTCAAAATCTGCAACAGTAATTGGCAAAAAGAGAAACAACCAAAGAAAACAGCTGATGTGCAAGGTGCAAGATTATCACCTATTATTTGCCATAAAACAAACTTGAAGTTGCAAGCCTCATCGTCGACAAGCATATTGACCCCTTCTGTTCTCAGATATTCCAAGTACCGTATCAGCGGAGCTAAAATAGCATCGTGCCCATACTTATCAACATATGTTACACTGTGATGTTGCATACAAAAATATTGTGAAGGAAGAAATTTAGCGATGCTAGTACATCCTTGATTTAAAAGTACATTACTCTTATTTTATGAATTCCCCTTCTCGATTCCAGTGGATTTACTACTTTCAAATCATCAATATAAATATCAACTGCAAAATAAGTATCTTTCGAGCGTAGTTCGTGAATTTTAAAATACTGACTCTCATGTATATTAGTCATTTCACAAGCATAAGACAACTGGCAATTATTTTTATTATCTAAAATTAATGGTACTGCATGAGGTTCAGAAATTATTCTCTCTAAGAGCTTGGGACATAGGGGAACGTATCATGTACCGAAATTTTTGGTAAACAACTCCATTTCGAAACCTCTCTTGATATCTTGTCCCTAGTTCAATTTCAAGAGGTCGAATGTAGTTCGGATTGCACGCACATACTTGTTAGGGCCTGTAAAATGTAGAACTGTCAACAACAATAATTGGCACCCTATTACATTCCCTGATTTACTTACCTGTACATTCTGAGGACAGAAAGTCAGAGTAATTACGTGTGAAGTAAGACTTCATGTAACTCATTACATCTTGTGTGAAAGTCGACATTGCCTGTATGTGAGATAGTGCAAGCTTGTATCTCTTCCCGTTAATCACATCCCGTTTGAAGTCTGTCGCAGGCTTCTTTATCTAGTTGCATCTAGTTGATACTGACCTGTGTATCGAATAAAGTTATCAAGTTTGTAAACAATAATACTAAATTTTTTGTATACTTTTAATTTTGCCACGACTTCGTAAATGAAGATATGATGTTGTGTAAGTTCTTCAACATTTGGAAATATCTTTGAGCATAGAAAACACTCCATTGCTTATGTTACAAAATAAATGCAACGGAAATACTTAAACTAGCGACAAATAAAATGATTGTAGTTATTTTCAGTCATCTGTACATGCGTACTAAATTTCTGATCTTGCCCTGAAATCTTGAACTACAGCTGGAAGGCCTTTCTCATTAGGAATGTTGTAGAACATATCGTGGATAAAATGCTAAACGTTGGCAACATATGCCGAAAACTGTAAGTTACAGATGTAATGTAGTTTGAAACCGAGATCTACTGCCTTTAATAGAGTATGTGATTCCACCGCAAATTTATCGATTATAACAAAAACTTGTCTTGGTTCTCAGCTGTTATCCACTTTGTGGATGTACTGCTTAGTGCAGCTACCATCTGGGAAGAGGCGATCTCTAGATATATAATGTTCTATATTCTCACCCTCCTGGAATATAGATGAGGAAAATGATGGTAATAATATTTTGGTTTATTTATTAGTACCTTTACATAAATCATTCTGGGGCCGCGGTGGCTCAGTGGTAGAGCGTTCACCTCTGATGCTTGGGGTCCTGGGTTCGATCCCAGCCCCCGCCAAGTGAACTTTGTGGTGGACAAAAACTGTGGGTTTTCTTGGGGTTCTCCCGTTTCCTCCCACTTTCTTCATTCCACCATTTCATTCATCACCGTCTCCTTTAGCCTAACCGGCATAACTGTGGGACGTAAAACTCAAAGATTTCATTTCATTTCATAAATCATTCTGAAAGTTACGTATGTTTAGAAAAATCCTACAACTAGCACTGACGCCAAATCTACCAATAGAACCCGTGCCACGTATTTTTCGAACCCTTATCATTGCGTAAGGTTTAGTAGGCCGCGGTTTTGTGTAGCTTTATATTACTACCTCTCAGTTCACTATATATATATATACTGTAGTCGGAGAGAAAGGATTATCGGGCCTGAGAGTGCTCGTCTTATTCAAATGAAACTAAACCAATTCAAAAACTAGGAAAGAGTAATAATAGTGAGATTGGTTGTTTTATTACTATACGTTCTAGCTTATTATATCATTGTTTAATGTCACGAATCACAATGGCAAATGAGCGGGAGTGCGAACGAATCGGACTGCTGTCAGAGGGAAGTTTAGAGGGAGCTGAGTTTTGAATTCCAATAAATTTAGCTCTGAATAGCATATTGTTGAGCAATTTTCTGAAACCGCAGGCAGTGGGCAAGATAAATGTTACTGCAAGATTTGTAAAAGGCTACTTTTTCTCAGTGATAGTAAATTTTCATGCGTTGCATTCCTGACCACCCTTGTAGACCTTGTTTCCGCGGTGGTAGGATTTATGAGCACTATGCTGCACTCATCGTGTTACATGCCCATGGTACATCATTGCGTGTGACAATTTTCTCGCAGGTGATTTTATGTGGCTTTCCCTCTCGTTACTTCACTTTTGTGTTCTTCCTCCATGGCTGCTTCGTCCACCAACACTATATATTTCATCGCGCTCCGAATTTTCCTCGTGTACTGTCCCGCCGGACTTGGGGTTCTGATCATACTCTTCTGCTTTGCTTATTCCGTAAGTGTAATCCGGTACAAGTTAAACTATAGCTGTATTGTAATGCATTTGCCTACTCTTCTCTGCTGCGGCAACTGGACACAGTCCATAACCTGGATATCCGACTAGCTACTGCTGCTTTCCGTACTAGTCTTGCTCCAAGCCTTTATGTTGGGTCCAACAAGCTTTCTTTGAATTCTCTTCATTTCCCACCGCACATGGGGTGGTGATCGTACTGTTCTGCTTCGTTTGGTCTAATTCGGTCCAAGTTAGACTATAGCTGTAGTGCCTATGGTTCTGCTCGTGATTCTCTGTTACGACAACTTGACACAGTGCATCACCTGGGTATTCGTATTGCTACTGGCGCCTATCGAACTAGTCCCATCGCCAGTCTGTATGCTGAGGCCAATGAACCTTCGTTATCATATCGTCGCAGCAGACTACGTCTTAATTATTCTGCGCTTGTGCGTTGTATTCCAAACCACCCGTGTAGACCATGTCTCCATGGTGGTCGGATATACGAGCGCTATGCTACTGCACGTCCTCGCTCTACACGTCCATGGTACATCCGTGCGTCTGAGAGTTTCTTTGGCGACGATTTCGTGTGGCCTTCCCTTTCGGTGATTCACTATTGTGTTATTCCACCATGGCTGCTTCGTCTACCTCGCCTTGATTTAAGTTTGTCTATGTATTCGAAACAGCAGACTAGTTCGCAGGTGTACCAGCAGGAGTTTGCAGCACTGTTGGATCAGTAACCCGATTTTAATGTGTTATTTACGGACGGTTCTAAAGATATGGATTCTAGGCTGTGCCTTTGTCACCGGCGTGGGCAGCTCAGAATTCCATTTGCATCGCCTGTGTTCCGTGTTCACTGCCGAATTGACTGCATTTAAGCTTGCCTTACACCATGCTCTCACCCTTTCCTTACGTCGTGTGCTTGTTTGCACCGATTCTCAGAGCGTGGTTCAGAGTCTACAGAATGTCTTCAGTCTGAACTCTGTCGTGCAGGACATTCTTGTGAGATGCCATGAATTGCAGCAACAGGGTTGTGCCGTCGTTGTCTGGTGGGTGCCGGACCATGTCGGCATCCGGGGAAAGGAACGTGCTGACACAGCTGCCAAGAACGCCGCTTTGGCCGGAGTTGCACTAGAGCATACCCTTCCCTGCTCCAATTCTTGTTCTCATTTTTCCAGCTTGATGTGCTCTCACTGGCAAGCGGTTTGGGACCAGGCGGTTGGGAATAAACTTCACGCAGTTAAGCCGATCCTAGGAACGTAGCATACATCTTCTTCCTCTTGTCGTCAAGATGAAGTATTCGTGGCGCGTGTGCGTATAGGACACTCTCACCTGACGAATACTTATTTGTTGCGTGGGTTAGACCGTCCGTATTGTGAGGAGTGTGTTGTCCTAATGAGTATTCAGCACATTCTTGTTGAATGTCCTGAATACTCAGTTCTCAGAGAACGTTACGGATTGCCTTGTCTCCTTACCTGTGCTTTGGGGGATGATCGTGACGTTGTTAGCCGGGTAGTTAAGTTTGTTTCTGATTGTGGAGTTGCTCACGTTCTCTGAGCTGTTTTAGTCTGTTGTGATTGTTTTATTGCTGCTAAATTTTTATATTTTCTCTCATCTTTTATCTATTTTTCTCTATATTGTTATCGTTATACATTTTCACTTATTTATTCTTTTATCTTCTACCTTTGCGTGTGTTTCCTTTTTCCTTTTCATTTAGCAGCGCTTTCGTTGTTTGCACAGTATTCATTTTAGTTTTTCTTTTTGATATGCAGTATTAAGCAACGTTGTTACTCGAGACTGGGACATACAGCCTCGTTTCTGACGTCCCCATTAATCTCCCTACTCATACCTCTGTGCTGAGACAACTTGACACAGTGTATCACCTGGGTCTTTGGATTACTCCTGGCGCTTAACGTACTAGCCCCGTTGTCAGCCTGTATGTTGAAACCAACGGACAATCGCTAGCCTATCGTCGCGAGAGAGTTCACCTGTATTATTGTGCGCGTGTGTGTTGTACTCCTGACCACCCTGATCGACCTAGTATCTGTGGTGTTCCCATTTACGAGCGCTATGCTGCCCTCCCTCGCGCTACAAGTCGATGGTACATCAGTAGGTGTGGGTTTTCTCGCTGACGTTTTGGTATGGCCCTGTCTTTCGTTGCTTCACTTTTGTGCTACACCACCATAGCTGCTTAGTCCACCTAGTCCTCATTTTAGCTTGTCATTTTATTCAAAACACAACAGTAGTTCCAAGGTATGCCAGCAGGAGTTTGTTGCCCTGTTAGCACAGTACCCCAATTTTAATGTGTTTTATACCAACGGTTCTAAGAATGGAAATAGTGTAGGCTGTGCCGACGGTGCTTTGTCACCGACGAAGGCAGATCAGAGTTTCGATTGCATAGCGTGTGCTCAGTCTTGACTGCTGAATTAACTGGGATTAAGTTTACTTTGGATCATTCTCTTACGCTTTCATTACGTTGTATGCTGGTTTCACCAATTTTCAGAGCGTGGTTCTGAGCCTACAAAATGTCTTCAGTAATAACATTCTCGTGATTATGTTATCGTTTTCAATTTTTTAAAAATATTAGTACTGTCTATAGTGGGACGCGGAGTGTCTGAGTTAAAATATATAATAAATGCAAAAAGGAGATAGCATAGGGTTAATACATTGAATAATATAAGTAATTTAAAAACGATATTTGAGGTATAGAAAAATAATTTTAAATAGTGACTTAAGCTTGACATGCTTAACTTATAGGTTTACAAATTTTTCCCGTTGGAAGTAATCGTTTTTTTTTTTTTTTTTACTATCTTTTGGTTGAAGAGACCATGCTTACTTTCAGCCATCCAATGAAATTCTTGTATCATTTTTGTTATTCAGCTAATAAATACTGAATGAGGACAGGCTTCAACAACAATTGGCATTAAGCTGTGATTTGCTCCACAGATTTCTGAACAATGACCAATGAATAGACCTATGCGTCTGATATTAGCTGCTACTTGGTTTAGGCGTCCTGGTGTGGCAACTGCTTTAATTCCAAACGCTGGCATGGCTCATGAGTGAAGAACGTTTGCAGCAGTAATTAAGATCCGAATATCAATATTAATAAGTAATACAATACGATTATTCACATCTAGTAGACGAAATGAATTAGGATTTATTTCATTGACAGGAATTATATAAGAATCAAATTCTGTTAAGGAGAAATCTGAATATTCATATCTTCAGTATTATTGGTGTCCAATTGTTTTAAGGGTAATTGCTGGTTTATAAATTTCATCGAGGAGGTATAGTAGTCGCAGGGATGGTAAAGCGATAAAGATTAATGTAATGGCAGGCATGTTGTTCAAATAGTTTCTAAGGTTTGTCCTTCTAGTAAGTTGCGGTTAATGTATGTATTTGGCAAGAGGGAGGCTAGTAAATATCCTAAAAGCACAATAATTATAGTTACAATAAGTATTGTGTGATCATGAAAAAATACTATTTGTTCTATTACTGGTGATGCAGCATCTTGGAGACCAAGTTGGTTTCAAATGGCCATCTCTAAGAAAGATGAATATTATCTTATATCTGGGGCTTCGGCCCAATGGACTTATCTGTCATCTTAGAAGTTTGTTAGCAAGGGAAGTTCTGCATAACTATGTTCTGCGGGTGGTAAGTTTTGAAATCATTCTAGGGATGTTGTTTGCTAGTCTGAAAAGATTAGTGGTCGAGCACTAGCAAAGGCTTCTCATATAATAATTACGAGTCCTAAAACGACGACGAAGGAAAGGAATGACCCTACACTTGATACTATATTTCATGTAGTGTAAGCGTCCAGGTAATGTGAATATCAGCGAGGCATTCCTCTTAGGCCTAAGAAATGTTGAGGGAAGAATGTAATATTTACCCTTATAAATGTTACAAAGAATTGAATTTTCAATCGTGTTGAGTTTATCGTTGTCCCTCTAAATAGAGGCAAACAGCGGATAATTCCTGCTATGATAGCAAATACAGTTCCTATAGACAGTACATAGTGAAAATGTGGTACTATGTACTATGAAGTGTGGACACACCTTCTGAAATACTATTGTAGACACACGTTGAATCGAAAAAGCCATCTCATTGGTATCATCGATAGTGTTCGAGCTCGCGCATAGCCAATCTGTTAATTTTTCTTTTCTTTTCCTTACTGGGTGAGCGAGAAAAAGTTTACTTTTTTGGCAACAGATGGCCCATGGCTACTGCTCTCCCGCTTCCTTTCTTGCGGGCAGTGAGTAGGTTTGTATACAGTTATCGCCCACATAAATATCCATAAGTGGCGATAATTTTGACATTTTAGCAGTTCCTAATACACGGATGGTTGACAGTTTGAAGAATGGATACACCTTTTTTCCGCATAGTAATGATCTTGTAAATGACACAAAAGAAATACGATAATATATGCACCTGCGTGCGGATATTGTAAATGGACTAGAGAACATGACATATAATAAATGTTTCCGGTTAAAAAATGTTAATTGGAGACCTGAATACAGAGAGAGCTTTCGGAAATAAAATATGCAGACCACACACGTAGAACAATCTAATATAAAGTTTAATTTATTAATATGCATCACATGTAATGCGGCAGCTGATGTTAGTCGTTGGGGAATATTGGCTATAAGACATCATAACATTGACTATAAGACCTAACAGGAGGCTTTACACCATAAATAGATTTACAATCTACCACCTAACATTTCGGCCATCCTATTTAATTGCAACGATGATTATTTTCCACAAATCATAAAGACATTGGTACCATATACCTAATCTTTGGGGCCTTAGCGGGAATAGAAGGAACATCTCTAAGTCTTCTCATTTGAGCAGAACTTGGCCTAATAGAAGTAACTTTTAAAATACTTTAGAAAAAAGTTTTTTAAAAGTTACTTCTATTTTCCAGCTTTGAAGACAAAATTGTCTAACTTCAATATTAATGTGTAAAAGGAGTACTTAACTATAAATTTCCTAGTGCAGTGTGTCATTTATCTACCTTTTTAGTTCGGGGAATTTTCTGTGTGCCAGGAAGGCAGCAAAATGAATACTTTCTTTCTCATTTTTAAATACTAATATAGTCTAGTTTTCAGAGTACCTTTTTACTCATTTTTGAATCTGCGAAGTTACATTTTCATCTTGAGAGCTGTTTCTTTTCATAATTAGCATGGACAAACATCATGTGCGTTGGGTTTCTTTATGTATTCCCGTTTCCTCCTACTTTCTTCATTGCACTACTTCATTAATTATCATCACCGTCTTGTTTAGCCTTGAAAGATAATCGTGTGACGTTACACTGAAAAGAATTTAAATGTATATATATATATGTTTCGTTTTAATTAAAAGAAAATATGTTGCTACATTGTATGTTTTATTTGTCAAACAAACTAAATCTACACATTACATACTTCAAATAATTTTCATGGAGATATTCGTAATTCAATAAATAAGACTTTTGGTATTCCATCCGTGATTATTTTGTTCGACTTATGTTTCAAACGCACTTACTACGTTCATCATCAGAGTTGTATTAATTCAGGGAATTGTTATATAATTATCGTTATATAATTTTAATTGTTACATGCACTAGAAGAGAGCCATAAGACAATATCTGAAAATGCGTCAGTTATATGCAGATCCACTCATGGATATAAAAGGTTATTAAGAGAAACAATAGAAATTAACTTGAATGATGGGGCACTGAATAGGGGATGGTTTGAAACTAAGTGAAATTTGGAATATTTTATTATTATAAAAAAAGAGAAAACGAAAGCAATACTAATAACATTGAAGAAAACTGTTAATTTATAAATCTGAATCAAACTGTAACATCTAACCATATTTCTTTGTTAAATATTCAAATATAAAATAATAATGTAAGAATTAAATTATATAACAATTCTCCAAATTAGTACAACTCTGCTGATGAACGTAGTAAGTAGGTTGAGACATAAGTAGAACAAAATAAACACGGACGGAATATCAAAAGTCTTATATATTGAATTATAAATCTGTACATCTTTGAAGCATATTAGTTGAACAATTTGTAAACAAAATTATGTAATATTTAAAACAAAAGTTATATTCTAAATAACAAAGAAATCAAAAATATTACAACTGAAGGAAAATGTAATCATCGTTACATTTTTGAACAGTTTTCTGATTATATATTACATTTGTATTTTGCAGTACAGTTTTTATATGTTATCAGTAATACCTACTTATTATTTGTTGAACATATTTTGTATCCCAAAGCAACATATAGTGTGTCATCAAATTGTTCATACGATTTGCGTATACATAAAGGATAATACTTATACAAGTCAGTTATTCTAGAAACTCCCACGTCCTTAGTCCCCTGAAAAAGATATGAATGATAATGCTCACTGAAGCCTACAACTTTGAGAAAATTAAACACAACAACTGGCTCCTCATTCAACAGCAGAATATCAGTAATTTAACCAAACACAGGTACTTCTGTCTCATCACTATATTCAACAAATACAACCACATATCTACAATGTGCTATTGAATTAAACTTCAGAGATCTGCACCTGGTCATAACTATGGATTATAAAACTTTGACAGAGGATTCATATGTGGATGAGAGTAAATCACTTCCCTTGCAACGACATCAGTTATTAATGATACAGACAGTGATTTTTCATGTAAAACGGATGCTGTATGCAATTGGTGGCGTTCCGCTATTGTCTTAGCTACATCAATATAGTTTCCAGATGACACAGCACATTTTTTCGAAGGATGGTGTTTACTTTCGTACCGCATACTCCAGTATCTTGTTGGTGGACCTAACTGACGTATTATTCGAGGATAGTGGGTGGCATAGTGCATTTTAGGAGTTAAGTGACGATCAGGAAAAAGAGAAAGAAAGAAATTATGATGATCACGAATATTTTCTGTCAGTTGAAATGTTTCGTTGAGTGATATTACAGGTGCTACTAAAACATCTACAATGGAAATCATGTGAAGAAGTAGTAACCAGTATGTGTTATCTTCAGGAATTTTATCACCAACTAGCATAACAATATTACGAAGAAGACACCACATTTGCGAAGCACTCTGCCCCGATGAACTTGTTGGATTATTAAGCTTCTCGTGTGAGAGAGGAACTGGTTTGTTGCGTTTCTCACGAATTCCATACTTGAAATTAATAATTCTATCGTTAAGGGTTAAAAGCGTGAAAAAGTGACGCTCAAATACAAAGTGATGTAAAATTAACACTAATTCAATTGTTACCCATCCTTCGAACAGATCATGCATGATATCTACAACATAATTTTCAGTTACATTTCAGTAATCAAGTTCGTTAAATATACATCTCTTTTTAATACCACAGTTTGATGGCAATAATTCACCTGAATATATCTGAGCAACTTGAATCTCATGAACATCCTTTTGCCTATTTAACTGACTATTTTCTACGGAAGAGGAATGCATGTCAGTCTTACCTATGCAGCAAAATCTACAGCAGTAAGTAGCGGAAAAATATTCAACAAAACCAAAAAGTGTATTGAGAGCAAGGTTGTCTCCCACGATTTGCCATAAACAAATTTGAACTGTAGACTTTAATGAAGCGATATTAAGTCCTGAAGTAGCCAATTGCTGTAAATCTTCAACAATGGGCTGTAGTATTTTATCATACCCATACCTCTCAACATCGATGCTGTAATGTACATTGACAAGAAATATTTGATCAAGAGACGATAGAAGCATTGGAGGAAGATCTTTTATGGTGAAGTACACAAAACCAAGTTTATGAATTCCCGTATGAGAGCCTAAAGGATTCGTCAATTCTACGTCATCTATATAAAGCTCTATAGCAATTGTGGTAGAACTGGTCAAGAGGAGACTATGTGTTTGATAGTAAAAGCCATCCTGCACATTAACTAAAACATTTTTAGTACCATGCACTTTTCTTTTGTATGTGCGTATTGTCAGAAACATACTAGGGATACTTAAAATATTATGTAACATTTTGGAAATAGGGATATACTGGCAAGTATCTGAAACTTCCTTTTGAATAGTATTTCCAAATTTGTCTGTTCGACTTTCAAAACGCTTCCCAAGAACTACTGATACCGGTTCTACATACCTCCTGTTTTCTCTAAAAAAATTCTTTATCTTATATATTGAGTCTAAATTATTCATTTTATTTGAGCAATTTTCAAACTCTTTCATTAAGCTCTTAACTTGCGTAACATCAGTACAATTACATTTATTGAATATCTCTAATGTTTTACACTGTAAATAAGGAATTACCACTGTAAGTACGTTAGATGCATTTGCCATAGCTGTTGTTACATTTGTATGTGTTACATTGCTTTTACTACATAGTTCTGAGCAGAGCTGTACTACACTTTCATTGATGTCATGTACACTACTATGTTTTGTCATGGTGTTCAGCAAACCTACATTTTCGAAAATATTACTGATATAATTTTTCTCTGGCGCATCATATGGATACCCTCTATTTTGATCTTCACTATCAATAAGATTACTGTTGCTCGAATGTTTACATTCTTTGGTCAAATTCCTATTTCTTATCAAGTATTCAATTGTAATGTTGCTGTGACTTCGTATCAAATGTCTTTGATAATTAAATAATTTACTAAATACTTGACCACAATTTTTATAGCAACATGCGTAAGACAATAAGGATACATAAATCTTCCGAATATGCCTACAAAGCACTATTGCAGATATAAATGTCTGTCCACAAACTGTACATAACATGACTACTACTAAATATTTACAATGTTATATCTGACCAGTTATCGTAAAACTGCACGTAAGAGTATTCATTACTGTGAAGGCTACTAGGCTTGCAGGTTCACAAATAACTTTGATTTTAATTCTTGGGTGACAGAAGATACCTGTGCTGTGGTGTCAATTTTGAAAAAGCATTCGTTGAAAAAAGTCCCAAACGTTTTTCACACGGAGCTGAACTCAATGTTTAACACATAGCACAGTTTGAAGGCAATGTCAGCAGCTTTCAAAAGCGACTAACCTCCAGTACACGATCCTCCACTATGAGAAAAACTTGTGCCGGTCTTGTGCCGGTGTGTATCGGTTGGCAATGGACAATATAAATGGCTGTGTTCGAGATCCTCCCAGAAGCCTTTCATTTTCCATAAATGTATCTATGCCTTCACCTTCCTGGAAAGAGAGAGATTATGTAATTAATGACAATAAAAATAAACATCAAATTAAAGATTTGTAGACCTGATTCTTCTATGACGATGTATCGAATAATATTAGTGTTACTACGTTCTAATACAAATTAGTATCAATTGAAATAAGAAGATATAAACTCTAGTAAAGACAGTAAAGTGGACCACGCAATATTTCTTCAATTAATATTGAAACCAGAAGTTGTAGCAGATCTACCACTTAGTGTTTCAGTAGAGTGGTTAGAGTGGAGATAGAATATATTCTAGGGAAGCTTAAACGATTAAAAAACCGCGTCTCGCTATCTTTTACCGTTTGTACTCTTCAGCGACCAACATTAAAACCGGAAGTGGCTGATGTCTAATACTTCCGATTTGATCTCTCAAAACTGGCATCTTTTCTCAGAATGCCAATTTAATTACTAAAAAAGAACGCTTTTCGTTATCATTTATGTTTTTATTCTATGTAGATCAGTATTGAAACCGGAAGTTATTGTATATTTCTACCATTTCCGACTTCGGTACAGAGCTAAGGTTGGAGATACTCTTGGTACTTAACTGATTGCATGAAAAAGCTTGTTTCTATCTACTGCTTCAAGTAAGTGGATTACATCCATTAACTAAGATAATTATCTAGTTATTGATTGCAGAAAACAATTTAAAAGTTATCTTTTGTTGAAGAGTTATCGTGCGGAGTAACGGACGTACTAACCAGAGGTATTCACTCTCGCGAGGGTAAAACTCTCAAGAGCGTCCTCACCCTCGAATTCTCTCGCCCACAGTAACGAGGGAGATGACAAGTTTCGACAGGGAGGGCGAGAGCCAACTGTCACTGCGAGGGCAAGGGCGAAGGCGATGGATAACTCTCTTCGCGAAGGTGAGGGTGAACGAGGGCGAGGGCCAACCACCACTGCGAGGATGAGGGTAAGTAAGGTCGGAGTAAAATGAACACGTATGGGACTAACATTACAATATTATATATATCCCACCTGCGTGATCCTAATAAAAATCAAATGAAAGAGTTGAAGACCTGATTCATCTATTGCGATGTTTCGAATAATATTAGTGTTGTCACGTTGTGAAAGGAATTAGTATCAACTGAAATAAGATTATAAAAATAAGGAAATTGAAAGGTAACCAAAAACATTTCGACCTATTTCATCTATGCAAGATAAGGAAACAATAATCGCGAAAATTAGTTATTTCCGCTTATGTGTGACGGGGTAAAAGTTAGTGGCGTGTTCAAGGGGAGCTCTGAATCAAAGCTTGTTCTGGCACACTTAATTCATTTACCCAAAGTCAAACAGTTTTAAGAAAGAGCATGAGTCACCAACTAAGTAAAATCCTTTCAAGTTTCCTTCACGGTTTCTCTTCCAGGGGAAAAAATCACACTACAAATTCTAATTTCTGTAAAATTGCACTATTACTCGATTCCATCTTTTTAAGCAATTGTCAAACAACAATTACTGGAAAAATTTGGGAACTGTAGCGTAACTAAGGATGAGATGCCCCCCTCCACCAGCGAAAATATCAAAAGGGCCCTTTCTCTTTCCACGTTTATTACACACGTAAGAGCTGTACAGCAGTACAATTATGTTTTCATCTGGCAAGTCACTACTTGCTCATATACAAAAATTGCATATTAGTATTATTATTATTATTATTAGCAATTACATGGAAGTAGAAATGTTTTTTAAAAGAAATAATTTCTTCCTAAATAAATTAATAAAGATGTTCACATTACAACTAACATATGAAAACTCGTCAAAACTTGTGAAACTTGCTCACATATTCCCAGTTTTTTTTTCCCGAAGGGGAATTCGCTTACTACCCTTTTCAATATCAACCACATTCTTCGCTTTCAGTGCTCAGGGTTGGCAAAGGGCTCAACCAGTTTCGTACTTTTGCACCGGAATGGAGCAACTGTCCTCCCAATTAAGCTTCCAGTTTATTGAGAGGACCCATTTGAGTTAAAATTTTCTTACTCCGTATGATACGATGTGAACAGGAACGTGTAAATGAAACTTGGAACAGGGTTTACCACACCCCAGAAAAAAATACTTAAATGAAACGAAAATGTATTCTGAATCTCATTCAGTAAAATGTGTCCTATTAGAGCCCCCAGATATATGTTTTAGTAAGGCTTTGAACTGGGTGAAACAATATCTCATTTATTTAAGTTGTGAATCACCATACTATTTCCAAAAGTACTGAAAATAAGTTAAGGCGTTCCTGCTGCCCCACCATGTGAACAGAATACATTCTTTTAAGATGAAACATAAATGTAATCTGGGTCCTACTTTAGTAAAACATCATCTGGCACCCCTAGAAAGTATTAAACACGTTTATCAAAGATTTCACTTTAAGGAGGGGGCACTCTTCATATTTCATTATTATTCTAGGGAACCTCAACTTTATATATTTTAGAAGGTCCAAATATTAATGCTTGATCTTCCAAGAAAAATTTCAAGTTACGGGGCTGAGCTGAATTTCATCTTCGACATTGTGCTACGAATATACGTTTTGCTGGCTTTTAGTGTACCGAATGATCGCTCAGGATTGGCCTTCGTCACAGGCAAAGTAACATACAGTTGCAAAGGAGTACACAAATTCAGAACACTACTAACATTGACATTTCTCTACGACGAAATATTTGGCTAGTTCATTCCAAGTTGAAATTTCACTAAATTGTTTCTTCATTCCTCGTCGGAAACTTGTAAGTTGTTGCAACAAAGATGATACATCTTCTGAGTAGAAGTTACAATATCTATTAGACAATATATATGTGTCGATGACAAATACTCTTGGGTACATATTTACACATGGAACTTGAGATTTGATAAATATACACGAAAACTTGATCTTACTCTAGTAAAAGCTTAAAAAAAAAGTTATCACTGACAAACAGAGGACACTGAAAACAGGCGGATAAATTGAAAGTGCTGATTCTCAAGAAGGAAACTAACTTTGGGTAGCTCCTTCCGTGATTTCTTTTTCATCTAAGGTACAGAGTACTCTTGGTTAAAGCAGTGAGAATTGAGGAAAAAAGTGTGCAGTAATATGAAACCTGCAAAGGATTTTAACATCCAAACATTATAAAGTTATACCGTAAAACTTCAATCCCCCCCTTCACCGCGGACCTATTAGTTACGCCACCACTTGAGAATACAGATTCTTTATTCATAGAAAGGAAACTTTATGACTACATATACAGATGACGTTAGAATCATCTATTAGTATGCAAACCGAATTATTTATAAAACCGTCCTCTTACTAAGATGTTTCCAAAACGTATAACGTGGAACGTTAATGTGTTAACTCTGATATTACAAAACTGTGACTACAATCGAACGATAATAGATATATTCCTAATTAGGTAGCTATACCAAACAAATTATGTGTGTAATGAAACGCCTGATAAGACTTACCTGTAGCTCTGCAATGAAATGTTTGTGGCTCCTGTGAGATGTCGGCCTCTCTCTTACTATTTTAGCTCCCTTCTTACGTGTAATTACACCTTGTGGCAGTAGAAATGGAAGCAAATGTTTTGCGCAATTGACTTCTATAGAGAGAAAATATGACTAAGTCAGAATATAATAATTTTTGGAATTAATAGATATTGCTATTGCCTACCAAAATCTTTTTTTGAAGTAAAATGTAGATCACCATGAATCTTTCAAAAATATTTCTTTTGAGTTGAAAATGTTTTTACTCAAAGCATACTCTTCTAAATAATCAACAAGTCCCAGATAGTTGTTATATCCCTTAGTACAGTGATGAGGAAACATGTTGTGCCATGTGCCAAAGAAGAAAGGAAAAAAATATAGGCGGGCCAATACAATTTATTAAAATCAACAAAGGTCATTTTATCAAACTTTTGTAAAACCAAACCCTATTAATACTCAAAAGATTATGAAGGAGAATGTGATGAACGGTATTGTGAAATCATTTCTAAACGTTTCTCATAATTTGACTCGAAATGTAATCAACTGATTCTCAGAAGTGATGTTAAATTCGTCAGGTTATGATTCACGTCGTGGGTTTGATGGAAACTTTCAAGGGGCTACGTCTGATCCGCGGACCGTGGTTTGTCCATTACTGCCTTAGGACATGAAGATAGTAAGCCAAAATTGTGCAATTTTAATTTCATGTACGTCTATTTAAAATGGATTACGTGTTCCAAATACTGATTCTTACTTTCTCTTCTCAAAGTAAAGCATATAAAAGCTATTATGTGCTGCGATTGAATTATAACAACAAAACACTGTCTATGAAAAGACCCTGTAAACAACATAATGTAAAAGAAACAGGGATACTTTGCCAGAAGTAGGGCTGTGTCGATGACTAATAGACTCTTGTGTACATATCTACACATGAACCTGAGATTTGATAAATATACACGAGAACTTGATCTTACTCTAGTAAAAGCTTACAAAAAAAAAAAAAAAAGTTATCACTGACAAACAGAGGACATTGAAAACAGGCGGATAAATTGAAAGTGCTGATTCTCAAGAAGGAAATTAACTTTCGGTAGCTCTTTCCCATCTTGAAATATGTTATATCCTCCCCGCTGGTCTGGTAGCTAGCACACACGCCTTTGGTGTAAAGGTTCCCGGCTTCAATTTCCGGTGGATGAACATTGAAAGATTGGTTCGAATTCCACTTTGAACTGTAGGTCCACGATATACCTTCGCATAGCAGACGACTGGTTGGTTAATTTAGAGTTTAATGTTCCTTTTCAGTATCGAGATGTGGATCTACAGCTTAACTTGGAATGCGATCTACAAGAGCTTCCACCCGTAATTGAGGTCGAATTTGCCACACCAGTCTCATACGCTAACCATAATCACGAAGGAACATCTCAATGTGGAGTATGCAGCTGTTTTTCTTACTACGATCAGTATGTAAAATTAATATTTCATGATCATGCTCCGAGGAAAAGTGACAGTGAAAAATGAAGGGAAACAATGAAGGAAGAGGAAACCAGAGAATACAAAAAACCCCTCTGTAGGTGATGATTGCTTATTACACAAGATCAAATAGGGAAAAATAAACACCAAAGATGAGTGTTTACAACTGAATCACTGCGGCTGTTTTTTCTTTCTTTTTAAATCAACTTGAATATGTCACTGGCATCGCGCTACTAAATAAAACTATCTTCCACAACACAAAGGATACGATGAAATATTACGTTCCTAACTAATTGTATAATGTACTTACTTTCTGCCGTAATTTCCTGTGTCAAAGTATGTTTCTGAAGGAAATCGTTAACTACATCCTCTGCACATTTTCTGCCAGAGTTCCTTGCTTCTAGTAAAAGGTGGTCAGCTATGAGACCGAAATTCAAACACAAAGAGTCGCCTGTCTCGCCAAACAACTTTATAAATTCAGCGTCGATCTGAAATATAAAGGTTTAATTCTTATACAAATATATTCTATTAAATAATATATTTTAGCTTGTTCTAGTCATGAAATTATAAAATAATTCGTTGTCATACTGTTTTACTGCAATGTTAAACAATATAGAAATACGTATACCTGAATAATGTGAAATATGTTACTTTATTTACAACTTATAAACAGCAATTATATATACTCTTGTTCAGGCAAACTAAACTATGATAAAACCAGGCAGCTCCTTTTATGTTATTGGTTGTACATACAAATAGTAAGGCAGATATTCCCGAAATTAGTATGACGAATTGCTACCTAATAATATTTATTTTTATATTAATTGGGTATCTGATATAACACTAAACTTTCCAGCAAACCTGCTCTTCAAAAAGTCTAAATATTTTTAGTTTACATCGTGTTCTTTGGTATTGAATATTATGTTCATGACATTTCGGTAGCGCTTGCTACCTTTTCAGATGGACGAGTAACTCACACGCAAAATATTACACCTCTGACGATGTCATCATACAGTTTTGCATACATGCTTTGCCTGTAAGTTACCTAACTATAATGAGGAAGGTAGAAGGAGCTACCGAAATTATCTGAATTAAAATGCTCAATACTATAAAAGACGGAATGAAAGACAAATGCTAGAAGTATTTTGTTACTATTACAAACCTTGTGAAATCATATCGCTGAACAAAACTGACATGAAGCAAATGAAATGAAATTTGCAGTATTATGTCCCACATTTATACTCCGCATGCTTCAGAAAATGGATATTCACGAAAGTGAACGATTATGAGAACATTGGTGGATCAATAACGTGGAAGAAATCGAAAAGAATTCCGAGTAAGCCCACGGATACGATGCTGTCCCCAAACCAGGGTGCGAAATCATTAGTCAAAAGTGGGGGAGGAAGAGAATTTAAAAAAGAAAACTTCGCACTGAAATGTTTTTCGATATATAGAGAATAGAAATATTTTAATATAGAAAGCATAAATAATTATTAAACTATAATACCAGTAACCAGTAGTTCATCCATTTAATTACATATGAAATGCATGTTACATATGAAATGTATTACATACGAACTACTGTATTTGTTTTATAAACTTCTGTACTATTTAACTTTATTAACTATTTAATTTAGTGTTAATTATTTAACACTATTTAATAGGTGCCCTCCTGTCAGAAACGAGCGTGCTATTTAATATTTTGGTGAAGTCTGAATGCTTATATATATGTATACAGGGTGTCCCATCCAACTTGGCGACCTGAAATAGCCTATTGTTGAAATGACCTAAAATGTGACAAATCCAGTAGCGCAGGAATGTACCCATGTCAAGGACGTTACAATTTCACGTTGGCCTCCGGGGTTCTATGGTGGAAACCCTGGATGCACCTGCTGTTCACAGAATTTTATTGGCCCCTGACATGGTTACATTCCTGTGCAATAGGATTTGCCACATTTTGTATCACTTTGACAATATTTCAGGTCACAGAATTAGGTGAGACACCCTGTATAGAAGGGGACTCAGAAGTAGAGATGGACAGTCCCGAAAATAACTAATTTTTTCTAACGAAGCTTTTCGTATGCATTTGCCTGGTAAATATGGGATTAAAAACTTTCAACCATAATGAAGAAGTAATAGTACATTCCATCGTTCTTTACTCTTTATAATCTTTAAAAAAATATGATTACTGTATTCTACAGAAAAAACGACATGAAACAATTCAGAAAGCAAGGAAAATCCCATCGATACAAAGAGCAATACTCTGGTTGAAATGAGTTCTTTAGTTGCTATTAATTATTCCTAGAGTTATTGGAGTAATGAAGAACAAACAATATATTTTAGTCAAACATTTAATAGTGCTTGGAAAAATGGTTCTCAAAATGCAATAGTTCGTATTTAGATTTCATGGAACAAACTTATTTTCTTGCAATTTATGCATGAACTAATTCTTCCCTTAGTATCATTTTTGGAGCTGAAGACACCGTTTGTGTAGGAGGTTACGCAGAAAAGATTATTTATACACAGAGTATTTCGAGGCGTTAAAATTCAAGCGAAGAAGATTAAAAACGCTATACCCAAGTTTCCTACTTCAAATTTAGTAACGTGGTACAACACTAAAGGAATAACAAATTGTGTCATGAACTTTTACTTCATTATACTAATATCATACTCATAATGGCTGTCATGGTTTACATTTTGCAAACTGTAATTATATTAAGTTCTAACAGAATATCTGAATCTTACAATAGTGCTTCCCGAACGGAGAACGATATGTAAGCAAAATTCTATACCGAAACAAAAATGGATTCGTATTTGTTTATGGGTTTATCATAATGTTTCCTTGTCTATCAGGTTAAATTTAGGAAACCAGTACGAAACACATGGTAGGATGTATAACTTGGAGGAATTTGATAAAGTGGCTACTCAACCAATAAGACCCTTTTATGTTGGGTTACATAACATACTTTTGACCTCCAATGAAATGTAAACTTGAAAAGCAATTAGATATCAAGTGAACACTATGAAACACAGGCAGTAAGCACTCCAGAAACTTTCACTGAGGGGAGTGTTCAAAATAAAAGGGGATATATTTAGGATAGTGGTATATATTTTTACACAAACTCGAAGAAGGTAATATAGTTTGTTATGCAACTATCAGCGAGATAATTGGTTCAGTGTATCCCCACGTCCTCGCAACTTTCATTAATGCACCTCAACCTGCTTTAAAAAAAAAAGCTGTAGTTGATATATTTCTCGGAAGGGACCGTAACGTCTAGAAGGAAAGAATTTAGCGTGTTTCTTTTGTCAATTGTCGTGAAGGCCGAAGTCCTGAAACAATGAGGTCGTGTGTTTGGTGAAGCTGTACATGAGAATGTGATTACTTCGTATTTTGAAGGGAAATAAATAAAATCAGAAGAATATTGGTTTCTTCCTAAGCATAATTTTGTTTAATTGAAGTAAAAAATATCTGATATGGATTGATAGAATTGGATTTGGAGGACGAATCCTTTTCCATCCAAGGGTGTAGTAAGCAAATTCGGGGGGGGGGGGATTGGAGTCCTCTCTGAACACACTACTCACTGTGATTCCACTACAAGGAAAACGAAGGTGGTACTTAAACAAAAAATAAAAAGCTTAGAAAGCTCTATTCCTTAAACATGGCGCCTTTCAGGAGTAGCAGCAAATATTTTGAGATGAATGTGACATGTAAATATTATGTATACGAACTGATTCAGATTGTTTCAATATAGAAATATTCATACCATAAATTCCAAGACCATCCAAACAGCCATCTGGTATAGTCAAGTGAGTTGCGATTGCGGTTTCACATTTGTGGTAACAAGAAAATCAGTTGCATAATTTAGTTTTCCTTAAACAAACGAAATTATAAGTTCTACGTCCCACTTTTATGACAAGTATTCTAAACGGGATAGCAATTATGACAATAAATGAAATGGTGGAATGCAGAAAGTTGGAGGAACAGGAGAAATTCGAAAAAAGCACGCACACGGTGTTTGTCCACCACAAAGCCCACTTGGCGCGAGCTGGGATGGAACCAGGGACCCGACGCATTAGAAGTGAACGCTCTATCACTGAGCCATCGCGGCCGCCTCGTTTTCATTAGATTCCAGAGCACAAGCAAGGAAGGTGAGAGTAGTCAACCTTAAACTAAATTAATGGAAGTTAATAACTAACATAATGTTTCTGACTGTACCAATGTTCATGAAAATGAATAAATAAATAAGTAAAACAAATCACTTCTACTTACTATTCCCTCTCCATCGTTGCCTTTCAACACGGGGAATGTAGACACAATGCATGTCGCCAAATCTTTCTTCTCATTCGTACTTAGTTCACAGCCATATTTTTCTATGCATGTATCAACTATAACTCGATTGAGCTTGTATTTCTCTAGCAATGATGGTCTTTCATTGTCTTATATAATTCTGGGTTCTTCTTCTGGACAATATAATCTACATCAACTGCCTCATTTCTGTCCTTTTCACTCTCGTAAGGTACTGCGAGTGAGGCAAAGCTTGCTACTGTAGGTGTGCTAACAGTATTGTGATCCGTATCCCCATCTTGTGACTTCCTTTGTACTTCTTCTTGTATTGTTGTTACTTTGTTATTGAAATATGTACGCAATCTACTATAAAATTTCAAACGGGGTCCTGCTTTGGGGATGACTGTCTTTAAAGTATCCATGTCCATTAATTTCAACGCTTCCACGTCGATTTCCTCTCCTTAAAAATATACTTTCAACTGTTACTATCACAAATAAATACGGAAACTGAAGTATTATAACTATTAGGTTAGTACAATTAAAATAACGTTTTCTTGTCTTGTAGATCGTTTTCGAAATCCGTTAAAGTCATAATACTGTTTACAGCACTTTGATTCTCAAACCATCCCGAAGATATGCAATTAATGTTAAAGTTGGCAACATTGCTTAAAGTCATGTAATTGAGATAACTTGTTGTTTGTAACTACTGAAACTCGTTGCTGAAATGTCAAAGAAATAAAGGAAAGCAACAATTATTTTTAACATTTCTCGCAAATACTTAGTTTTAAGCAGTATGGTCAACTTTAACAATGTCTGAGATACCAAACTGCTGTAAACGGCATTGTGATCTTTATGCATTTCGAAAACAATCTACGTAATTAGAAGTGATACTTATCTATGCAATTTTTGGAAAGAAAGCTTTTTGGAAAAAGCCAGATTTTCAATTTGTTATACGTTTGTTCCTATCTATTCGAAATACGTCAAGTCATGATCGTAGTTTTTGACACTAAGGTATATTCGATATGCCTTGCCCGTCCGTCTCGCTTGCGTTATTGTAGAAGCCTTCAAAATATGGTTGTGTTTTAGATTGATACTGTAGTGTCCTTGGTATACAACCCTGAATAACAAGTTTGACTGTTTCCTTTAAATGTAGATCTGAAATTTGTAATAACTTGATGTAGTGCTATTAAAAAACTATATTGGGTTAACAACATTGTTTACTTGTTGCTTCCTAATAAAAGCAAGTGTCTCTCACTTCTTAGATATTCGTAGTTTCGCTTCTTTCCCTTTATTAGTTTCTTCGCTACCGTATCATGGTTGGACATTATAAATGCGACGCAACATACACTGACGAGTTATATTCCTGATTTATAAGAATATGTTAGATCAATACCTGGGAGAAGACGATTTCAAAAGCACTGTACTACCAGACTCATCTCCTGACTGAAATGTATCGGTATGATGTCCCACCATTGTACGGACAAGACACGAATCAGATTGAACTGTACCAAGACAAAGGATCTAACCAGGCGGCAAAGAGAGTGACAAATTGAATAATAATACAAAAATAAAGATAGAATGAAGGAACTGAAATGAGACATCAGAATATAAAAATAAGTTTGTGTGCAACTCGCCTGCCTTCGCTTTTAAGGCTCCAACACATCGATGGGTAACGAAACAAACACCCTTGTTAAGCAATAAGAAATACTGCTGACACAACAAATATCAGGTGCATAGTTCCATAAATGTCGGTCAATGCCCTACAGTTGTCTCTGATGTAGACCATACACGCCTGAGACTGCGGTGGCTGTGATAGAAGTGCTCACCTGTGGAGCATGGGATCCCTAGTCCGATCCCAGTTCCCTTCGTGTTAGTTTTATGTGGTTGACAAATACTGTGGGCGCAGGTATTCTCGGGGTTCTTTAGTTTCCTCCCACTTTATTCATTACACCTAATTATCACCACACCTAATTATAATTACACCTAATTATCATCTCCCAGTTTTGGTGCATAAATGTGGAAAGTTAAACTGAAACCATGCATGCTTAACATTTTTTGGTGCATAAATGTGGAAAGTTAAACTGAAACCATGCATGCTTAACATTTTTTGGTGCTGGTGTGAGGGGATGCTCTGTTCAAAACAGAAATCTAGAATCTTTACTTGATCACAACTATTCTCAAATTAGAATTTATAATTTCGATTGAGGCCAAACATCGCTAAAACAACCATTCAATCAATGAATCAAAGAAAAAGCATCAAAGTAAAAACAAAACAAAAAAAAAAAAAAACAATAGTATCGTGAACATACTGACGTATCATATTCTTTTCTAGTATCAAGGCAGCTTGTAAATTCAGAAGTATTCGAAATATATTGAAAGAAAAAGTCAAATGGACGATAATCTTCGAAACTACTGACTCAATTACTTCTCGATTTACAATAAAAAAAGATGTTTTGTGCTCTATCGAGTTTTGAAAAAACGCTCTTCATATAAAAGATGGTTCTATTAGATGTTATTTTCCGCCGGCAGTGTACTTCTGCATAGTGTGCAGAAGCTATATTTTATGTTTACAAGTGGAACGTTACTAGTGTAAAGCAATGGCAAGTGCTATTCAAAATCGCATATTTGCCAAAATCCACTTTTTTTTAACTGTCCATGCTTACGTCTATACCCACCGTCGCTGACGCACCTGCTCCCTAAGGACGCTAACCCGCGCGCGGGTCCACCAGGCACTTGTGCTTTTTAGTGGCCATCTAGCACAGGTTGGTTTGTGCTTTTGCAATAGTTTTTATGCCATACATCCAGAAACCCATTTATACGCAAATCAAAAGAGAATTGTAATTTTTCAATAATTATCTCTGGTGGTCCCCTTGAATGTTATCTATGCCAACCGAGATATTTTCATATCTCCCAGCGCAAATCTTTTAGGAGACAATAAGAAGTAAATTAGTGAAAGAATTAGAACTTTTCAACAATTATTTTTAAAGATCTTTGTTTTACGTCCCATGGTTGTGCCGGTTAGGCTAAAGGAGACGGAGATGATAAGAGATGAATGAAATGATGGAGAGAAGAAAGTGTGAGGAAACGGGAGAACCCCGGGAAAACCCACGAGCACGGTGTTTGTCCACCACAAAGTCCACACGGCGCAAGCTGGGATCGAACTAGGGACCCCAAGCATCGTAGACAATTATTTTTAGTGGTGCGCATAAACTACACCTACACGTGATTTTTTGTAAAAAAAAAATGCTGGGCCTCCTCAAGCCGACATCACCTGAACAAAACCCACTTTAAAACCCTCCTGGGTTTTTGATCTATTTGTTAGTATATTATTGATACAACTAAGGTGATCACATTGTAAGTGATTTTTATCAGATTTTAGACTTTCCTTGGGCGAATTGGAGGCTTTCACATTAAGGTATATAACAACATTCAACATAAGACCTTTATCAAGTTCTGAATGTACTAAATGATTTTTTTTAACTTACCTTAGATTGAGATAGTTACAGAACAAATTAACGTATGGATTATGCTTATAGCCTATTTGAAGTAAAATAAGGAATTTTGTACTTTAGAAAATATTTTCCGTGAATAGTATGCTCGTCGACTTGCCGACACCGATGGACATAATTACTCAGACTTTCGACGGGTTTAAGGTCATAGGTGCCGGGACTAATAGTACATATATAAATACATTAGTAAAACTATTAGTATTATTCCTTCCCTTTGATGTAAAACACAAGGTTCTTCAACTAAAATTTGGTTTTCCAACAATAACAGCTTAATTCAGTCATTTGTTGTTACTCTTCAAATAAGCATTCTGTAGAATCAGCACCAGCAATAGCGTAAAAATTCTTGTCAAATTAAAGAATCTTAATGCTCGGGGTTCCGAAGGCTATGTAACGCTTACTAAATCAAGTGCTGAGTTCAAATTTTCGTACTAGTGGAAGTTTTGATGTGAATGCCGTGAAAGAAGTGCTCAGGAAATTCCCGAATTAAACGCAGAAGGATCGGAAATGAATACTTCAACAATAAACTACTTATTTTACGCTTAAGCCTGCCATATGTCCCGTAAGAAACGGAAATGTCAAGTTTTTGGGCCCGAGTATCCCGCATCTCCGTAAATTTAGTTGGGACAGGGAAATGTCCCGTATTTTGACTCCGTTCCATTTCTGCTATCAATATCAGCTTATTCGAAAAGTGAAAAACAAAAAATTCTGACTGGCTGGGAATCCTGTAATTAGTGAATGAACAGTATGCTGTTGCATGTAACAGTTTCGAGGAAGTTATAACACCACCCTGTTCGACTTGATAGCGAGCGAAATTTGCAATGCTACTTTTTCCATTGCATTTGATGGAAACTCAAATACTCTCCGGAATATTAAAAAAAAAAAAGCTTTGGGAGTGTTTCTAATTTACAAACACAGGGAAGCTGAATAACCTTTTCTTCAGCAACACATTAGATACGTTAACAAGAATTATAATCTTTTTCAGAGGCTAGAGGCACAGAATTGTGCTTTGGTCCAGGTCTTAGAAAAATGTAAATCTGGTCCTGACAATTACACACAACACAAGGAGAAAAATCAGCTTTTCATGAGATTAAACTGACGAACGTAATTTTGGCAGATACAGTCATGTAAATAAATATTGTTAAACGCGCGAAAAATATTGAAAGTAGATTGTACCAATGATTTAAATAATTTGCATATTGCTTTCCTGTAAAGAATTTTTATAGCACATCTTAAGTTTTTAGGCATATTCAGTCCAGGGATGTAATGGAGAGTATACGTGAGTATACGGCGTATACCCACCTCTAATTTTTGGAAACTATCGTATAGCCACCTAAAATTTAGGAAGTACGCGGATATACGCTATCCATAGTATACTCACTTCATTGGAACAAACAACAAGCAACGCGTAGTGTACGAGACATGATCCCACTACCGGGAGCGGATATTGATTCCGATCACAATCTCCTAGTGGCGGAAGTGCAAACGTGGTTAAAGTCGATCAGAATAAATGGGAAGAGAAATCGAAAATGGAATGTAGAACAAGTAAGAAATATTGAAACCGCTCTGAAAGAAGAGATTAAACCCGAAAAAACCCATATGGGCCCATGTGGGTAAGTAATTGCTAAGATATTACAATTCTTTTTCGATATGTTTATAAATTCGGTTTCCGGATGCATGGCATAAGAACTAGTGCAAAACACAAACCAACCTGTGCTAGGTTGCCACTAAAACATGGTAATGCTTTCTAACCAAGTCAGCGGAGGGCGAAGGCGGTGGGCCTGCGAGGCAGGGCGGAAATGCGTCCGAAGAAAGAAGGCGCGTCAGCGATGGTGAGCATACGCGTAAGCAAGGATAGTGAAAAGTAGTGGGATCTAGCAAAGATACGAGTTTCAATAGCACTTGTCATGGTTTAATAGTAACGCTCTATTTGTAAACATAAAATACAGCTGTTGTGCACTGTGCAGATATACACCGCTGTTGAAAATAACATCTAATAGAGTAATCTTTCATATGCACTCACTTATTTTATCCATCATAAAGCACTTGTCATGATTTTACACTGGCAACACTACATCTGTAAACCTAAAAGAAAGGTATATTACTTTGCATAAAATTCTTTCGCCTGCAGATCGGCAAATGTTTAGCAGAAGGGATCCAACTCTTTTCACTAAAAAATTTTACAATTTTGTTCTTTTCATACAAAGTATTCAACTTTACCTCTAAATCTTCCAAAATATGTTCCACCTAAACTAGGCTTACACCACCACCGGATTTTCAAGTATTAACTTGCTTTAAATTAGCGGGATTAATTAACAACCCGTTATGTCTTAACAAAACGCTAATTGCCTTGTAGTATCTACCATGGAACAACTAAGTATCCTCCAATCAGAAAAAGTCATATATGTCATATACATTTTTACTTGCATACGACAGGTGCAAAATTTATAGCTATTTCCCGACTTGTGGCCCCAAGAATGTGAGCCCTCCCGCTGGTATAATGGCATAGGCTCGATTTGAAAGGGACGCTAAATTCCAATTAACCTAACAAACGATAGTGCACAATTTACAGAATAAATTGGAACGTCGCATATCACTAACAGAACAAACACATAGAATGCCTAGAAGCATAGAGTGAAGATATATCAGTGGCTAGAAAGATTGTTCATGATTTTCGAAGGAAAAACTGCACCGCCAATCGATTACAATGTTCGTACACAAACAAGGTTCTGTTTACACTTAAAAATACACACATATTTCATTATATAGATATTAAACATATATTGCAGGTAGTACTTACTCGCAAAGTCTTCTATCAGGCTTGTGAAGCCTATTTCTTGTAAAATACCGTTCCAGGTTGACCGAAAACTGCCACAATTTCTTGCATATTGCCTCTTCAAATTTTAACTATACCCATCCGCTAAGTAGTTCCTCCATCAGCCAGAATGAGAACATATAGTTCCAGGATTATAAGGAAGTTTGTGCTCTTATGTTAGCTCGTTCGTACTTGTTTTCCATAGTCTTGCATTTGCAAACTGTCTTTTATATCTCACGATATTCAGTGATATATCTATATCATAAAACAATATTTTTTAAGACTACAGTATCACTCGTTTTTGAGAACCAGTCTCTGACTCAAATATGCAACTAAATTTCCTCATTCTCATTTTTTGAGTTATTTTCTCCTCAAAATTGAGACAAATTTACTCAATTTTTTTGAGTACTAAAATGTATTCATTTTTGAATAAATCATTTTTAACAGTGCTGGATGAGGAGGAGGCATGAATCAGATATTAGCTCTCTCAGGCAATATGATAGACATATTCACAATTCCGTGTTTGAGTAAAATACAAGCCGTTTCAGCAACATAGTGACTCAAGGTCAACTCTAACGAGATGTTCCGAGAGTCAGAGCACCCTGCTTGATATTACACCGAAAGTTAACACATGAAATGTCTCTATTATGAATTGATAAAGTTTTGCAGTACAAGAGTTCCAGTGCTAAATAGCAAGCTTGTATACGGATATTAGATGTGCGAAGTTACTGTATGTTATAAACATTGTTGGATACAAGTCTATGAAGACACTGTACTCATTGTTTGTTTGGTTTAACTAAAACAATTTAGTTACATGTGGAAGAAAAAATTTTAAAGACGGTAATTGCAGAATACTGGAATTTCTAAAGATAGTTGGGTGGAATGGAAAGATCGAAGATTCATAAGAAACTTACATATGAACCAACAAATGTGCTAGAATAGGGAGAAAATGACAGAGAAGAGTGCAATTGAAAGGGGAATTCGAAATGTATGCTGTTAGGGCACGCTTACATTATTTAATATCTGGGCCACGGTGGCTCAGTGGTAGAGCGTTCGCCTCTGGTGCATGGGGTCCCTGGTTCGATCCCAGCTCGCGCCAAATTAACTTTGTGATGGACAAACACCGTGTGCATGGGTTTCCTCGGGGTTCTCCCGTTTCCTCCCCCTTTCTTCATTCCACCATTTCGTTCATTTCTCATTATCACCGTCTCTATCCTAGCTGCCATAACCGTGGGACGTCAAACGTAAATATTTCAGTATTTTATATCTGTTTAGAAGAGATAGTTTAATAGAGCCTATAAAATGAAGAGGGCATTTCAGTAGGAAATATCTAGAATGATTAGGTGTATACGGTTTCCAGATAATATGGCGCTTCTTGTGGAATCTGATGTGAAAATCAATAAGATTTAGAAAATTTGAGAAAGTGCTCTAATGAATATGGGATGAAAATAACTGTTAGCAGTACAAAACTCATGGTGATTGGAATGGTGAGGGTTTGGTTTCAAATATACAAGTAGGAGCAGGGGAAATAGATCATGTGACTCGTTTCCGATAGCTGAGTAATATATTAATAATAATGATGTGAAATGTAAACGTAAAATAAAAGTAAGGATAGGAATGGCGAAAGAATCCTTTAGGAGGAAAAAAATATTAATTTGTGGAATCTTGAATAAAGAGTTGAGAAAAAAACTCATAAAATGCTACGTGTGGAGTCCGCTCCATGTAGCAGATCGTCATCGTCGAGGAGTGGGTGAAGCTGAGAGGGCGGCTTCGTTCATTCTTTTATCCCTCCCCCTCATTTGCGCATGCTTGCATGCCTTCTCAGCCGCGAATACCGCTACCGGACTTCCAGGTGATGGTGAGAGTCGGGAAGCTGAAGTCTACTGAACGTCTTCCTCCATTTGGGGAGGACGTGCACCCACCCGGCGGGTCCTGTTGCATTCGTCCAGTGTTTGTGTTTCCAGTCTTTGAAAAATAAAAAAATATATTTTAAAAATCATAAAATTTAAACACCCCATAAAACGAAAAAAAAATAAGAAAGATCCGCACCTTTTTTATTGGTGGATGTCTACCTTTAGTTGGCCAGGATCTTTTCTTTCGTTTCACTTCTTTCTTTTCCGGGGCCACGCGTTACTGACGACGGGAATGTTTTTTTTTTTTGCACTCCCATTTCCCTTGAACGCATCTGCCCCACGCTCATTCTAAGGTTGTTGGCGTGCCGAGAGGATTGCCAGGGGTAGCGTAAGTTCTTCCCCCTAGCGACCCGGTCTGTGTTCACACCTCTTTTTCGTTAAAAATATTCAATGAAAAAGAATATTTTAAGTTTACCAAAGCTAATAAAACGGGTCCGGTCTCACCCTCTCGTAAAAATCCCAAATGTAGCGAAAGTGAGACAGACACTCTAGATATTAATAATGTGGAATAGACAAGTATCGCGACACGCATCGTGCGATATCTTGTAATTAAAGATAAAGACGCTGATAGTGCCAATGATGAACCCAACCGTCCGAGTGCTATTAAGGGCTTATTCCCTTTTGTCATCCTTAAAGTCATTACTTACAATGCCGGACAGGTTAAAGACATTAAAAAATTACGAAATTACACTTTACTGATGGAAACCGTTGATGAGCAGCAAACAGCGAAGCTACGTAAATTGACTGCAATTGGATCAGCAAACGTTACAGTGGATCCTCAACGTTTCTAAACGGGGGATATCATGTTGGGATTTTCTCAACGCCACCGAGGAGGAGATTAAATCGGAGCTTGTAGATCAACACGTTGTACAGCTCACAGATGACGAGAAGAACCCTAGCAGAAATAGTGTGACGTAGGTATGGGCTCGCCTAGACCACACCTCGAAAACAAAAAATGGACTTGACCGTGTCGTTGACCTTTCCCCGCTTCCCCTGTTTTAGGGTTCTTCTCGTCATCTGTGAGCTGTAGACTTAGCTCGAATTATGAAACCGCCCTCTCAGCTTCACCCTCTCCCCGACGATGACGGTCCGCTACATGGAGGGGGTTAAGTCATTCATTTATCAACCTTCATCTTCATATCATTGCCTGCCCTCTCAGCTGCAAATACCGCTACCGGACTCGCGGGTGGTTGGTGGGAGTCGGGAAGAGGAAGGTCTAGTGGGCGTCATCCTTCACTTGGGGAGGACGTGCACCCACCCGGACTACTGTTGTGTGCGTCCAGTGTTTGTGAGTCCGGCATGTTGAGTCTGTGAAAATAAAAAAAACAAAATAACATAATAACCAGTTAAAACAAAATAACAAAAAAAATCGCAAAACTAAAAATAATTTAAAAAAGACAAAATTATTTAAAAATCCAAAAAAGTCCGCACCTTTTTGTTTGTTTTTCTGGGCTGGAGGGGTCTATTTTTTTCTTGGCCAGGTTTCTTTCCTTTTGTTTCACTTCTTCGTTTTCCGGGGCCACACGTGTTTGTCGACGGGAATGGTTTTGTTGCACCCCCATTCCCCTTGACCGCGTCGGCCCCACGCTAATCCTACAGTTGGAGCGTGCCTATGGGATTGCTAGAGAGTAGCGTAAGTTCTCCCCGCAAGCGCCCCGGTGTGTTTTCACACCCTTTTTCTCTTTTTCATGGTTTCTTTCAATCAAACTTTTATGGGTACAAAAAATCTAAAATCGGGTCCGGGCCCGCCCTCTAATAAAAAGCCCAAACTTAATGAGAGTGAAAGAGACACCCCTGTTAGTGATCATGTGGAAAAGACAAGTATCGCGACCCCCGTGGTACGATATCTTGTAGTTAAAGACAAGGAGACTGACTGTGCCGATTTTACGGCTAACCGTCCGAGTGCTATTAAGGGCCTGTCCCCTTTTCTTATTAATAAAGTTATTACCTATACCGCCGGACAAGTTAAAGATATTAAGAAATTGCGGAATGGCACTTTGTTGGTGGAAACTGTCAACGAGAAGCAAACAGCGAAGCTACTAAAATTAACTAGTATTGGACCGGTGAATGTGTTAGTTGAACCTCACCGTCTACTGAACATTTCACGCGGCGTGATATCGTGTTGGGACCTCCTTAACGCCACCGAAGAGGAGATTAAATCGGAGTTAGCTGACCAACACGTTATAAAGGTAGCTCGCATTAAAAGTAGGAAGTCTGGTAAACTTGTTACTACACAGTCACTGATTCTTACTTTCAGTTTGCCCACGCTTCCCGAATACGTCAAGCCTGGTTGTTACCGACTGAAAGTCCATCCATACATTCCCAGTCCCCTGCGCTGCTTTAAATGTCAGCATTTCGGGCAGACAGGCGCCTCATGTAATCCGAGTGCTGCACTTTGTGCTATATGTGGCCAGGGTAGTCATGGTTCGGAACCCTGTAAAGCGACCAAACCCTTTTGTGTTAATTCCAAGGGAGAGAATTTGAGATTGTTTCGGAATTGTCCAGTCTTTCAACTGGAGATACGTATCTGAGAGTTTGTGGTTGTCGAGAAAATCTCTGCTGCTGATGCTAAGCGTCGTTTAAAAGAAAGCATTCCACCTTCGCTTTCTGTGCCGTTTGCTACGGTTGCAGGTACTTCTCGAAAATATGTTGTAACACAGAACCATGGCGTTTCTACACAGACGGACCTTGTCCCTGAAAATCTTTCTTCTCCAAAGACCCCAATTGCATCGACAAGCGAACCTTTGAAAACCCCACGTGTTTCTGTTAGTGGTGGTGTTAGGCGTACTCCTGCCCTTCGCCGACCACCCTATATCGCTGGCCTTAAACTTAGCTAGCATATCCGACGGCTTAATAATGCGGTTCTCTCTCCGGAGAGACGGAAATCTACTAAAGTTTGCAAACCACCTGCAGCTTCCCTGAAAGCTGACATGGTGGAAGTCGAACTGTTGGATACGAAGTAGAATGTGATTGGTCACCGTGGGAAGTTTCACTTAAAACGTTGATCTCTTCCACTATGACGCTTCTGCAATCTAACCTTAAGGAATTGACACAACTTCACTTTCACCACTGATCTCTCGTCTGTATGCAGAAAACACATTTTACGTCGACCCAGTCTTCCCTCCTTTCTGGGTACACTATGTATTCATGTGATAAGGCAGATACTGGCCACGCTGCTGGCGGCGTCGCCATAATGTGTCTCCGATTCCCTTTATTTTCGTGGGAATCACATCGTTACCCGGCTGCAAGCAGTTGCAGTGCGCGTATCCTTCCCTCGCCCGCTTACCATTTGTTCCTTATACGTTCCTCACTCTGAAGCCTTTAACGGCGCCGATCTGCTTCAGCTTTTCCGTCAGTTTGAGCCGCCTGTCTTGCTTGTTGAAGATCTTAATGCTTATCACCGTCTGTGGAGCTCTGTACGCACTGATGACCGCGGCCGCCAGGTTACGGAATTTCTTGAGGAGAGTGGCTTGCTCATCCTTAATGATGGCAGTCCTACTCATTTCTCAATATCACACGGTACATACTGTTGTGTGCATCCAGTGTTTGTGTTCTCCGGAGTGTTGAGTCTTTGAAGATATAAAAAACAAAAAACCGCAAAACTAAAAATAATTTTTAAAAACCGACAAAATTAAAAATACAAAAATCCGCACCTTTTTGTTTTATTTTGTTCTTTCTAGGCTGGTGGGTGACGTTTTTGTTAGCCAGGTTTCTTTCCTTTTGTTTCACTTCTTCCCTTTTCGGGGCCACGCGTTTAGGTTGACGGGAATGGTTTTCCTGCACTTCCATTACCCTTGACCGCGTCAGCCCCACGCTGATCATAAGGTTCTAGGCGTGCCGAGAGAATTGCCAGAGGGTAACGTATGTTCACCTCGCTAATGACCCGGTGTGGCGTGAACACCCCCTTTTCCTTATAAATATTAAATTAAAAACATTTTTATGGGTATGAAAACTTTGAAATCAGATCCGGGCTCTCCTTTACGGAAGAAGCCCAAAACAAGTGACATTGAAATTGAGAAAAAGACATGTATCGCTACCCTGTTGTCTGATATCTTGTAATTAAAGATAAAGAGGTTGATAGTGCCAGTTCTGATGCAAACCGTCCGAGTGCTACTAAGGACTTGTCACCTTTTGTTATTCATAAGATTATCACTTATAACGCAGGACAAGTTAAAGACATCAAGAAATTACGGAATGGCACCTTGGTTTAAAGGGTCGACGAGAAGCAAACAGCGAAGTTAGTGAAACTGATTGCCATTGGACCAGTGAACGTGTCAGTAGTATCCCATTATCTGCTAAACGTCTCTCGAGGGGTGGTATCGTGTTGGGATCTCCTCAATGCCACCGAAGAGGAGATTAAATCTGAGTTAGCGGACCAACACGTTATAGATGTCGCTCGCATCAAAAGTAAGAAGTCGGGTGAACTCATCGCTACCCAGTCACTGATTCTTAATTTTAGTTTGCTAACGCTTCCAGAGTATGTGAAACATTTTCGTAATTTGCGATTAAACCTTAAGTGCGCGGTATTCACCCACTTTCCTCTACCTATTTTGAAGCGCGATGAAATAGACTGATGGACGACGAAACACACGTTTAATAGTACTGACTAGCAGAGAAGATACCCTTCACATATGTATACCCTTTGCAGATTTTCTATTACAGCCACAATTCCAAATAAGTGCCAGTAAAACGAACGTGTTTCAATTACAATGGCAATTATGTAGTAAAAGAGTGTTAGATTTAGTATTCTAAATGAAATTTGGCTTTAATATCTTTTGTTTTTGTTGAGGTATAACAAATTTTTCTTTAGTAATTCATTGTTTGTGGTACACCGAAGAAGTTACATGTGAGAATTTTCATAATGAAAAAACATTCAGTTGTGTATCATCCATTTTGTGCGCCAGTTCTAAAGGACAAGCTTGCGTATGCATGGCAGAAATGCCGGTACGTCAAAGAGCAATATAGTTGACTCATTTACAGATGCTATGGAGATAATATTGTTAGTAGGAAATAGTGTCTGTCGTGATGATTGTGACGAAAATGCATTTGTCAAGTGTTTGTACTGCTTTACGATGCTGTGTACTAATCACTTCGTTATGGATCTCCATCATCACAACTAAAGGGCAAAAGGTTAAGAGGCTAATTTTTGCTTATGTGGAACAGTTTATATTATTTTTCTACTATATATCCGAACAATCCTTATGGCATTTTCTGTTAGTCAGTACTATTAAACATGCGTTTCATAGTCCACCAGTCTATTCCATCGCGTTTCAAAATAGGTATAATTTGTTGCAGTGCTGCTATTCCATTTTTCACTATAGGAATTTCAATTTTAATTAACGATTTCTCTCACTAGACTCAAGACCTGATTGGTATAGTGGCTATTGTACATCAAGTTATTACTACTGCATTATTGAAACCTTGCAACTGCTCGCAGACCGCATTTTATAATACAAATCTAACTCACACAGTTTTTATATTCCTGTGGGTGAGAAAGCTCTTAACTCTGAAGTGAAAGGATATATATAAACTTTGTTTGCGAAAAGTAAATTCCAGTGCTACTTGATACCCCACATGTATCAAGCCGCAAAGTATATTGCCGTTTAATATATTTGACCGCGATTCAATATGGCGGCTGTCAAGATGGCGATCATGCACTGGAAGTATCCCCACATATAGATGCTCTATCCCAGTCTACAATGGTGAAGTCAGATTTACCAAAAGCTTTTTCATTTTTATACCAAGAAGGTATTCTTGGACTTTGCTTACCGGATTTCAAGCTGCCGTCGGTGTAGCAGCTCAACGAAGCATTTGCGCATCGAGTGACTATTACCACGTTGCTTAGCAACTCGAACTAAATCTTGTCACTAATTTTCATCGAAATTCAACTGTCACGGTTTACGGACCTTCCTAGTTAGATATATTCATCTCAGGTAAGTAAATAGAAACAATTAAAAAAGGAAAATGAAGATCTTGAAATTAAAACGTAGTTATTAGATGATGATGATTATTAGATCACCAATTATTAGATGATGATTTCTACAATACACTGAGCAGACTGAGTCACGGTGGGTCATGTCCTGCTGACCCACAACCCACTGGCCCACTTACAAATCTTGACCCACTGACCTATCGAGCCATTAACATACACAAACTTATAAACAATATAAATGTGTGCACACAGAGATTCTATAAGGATGCCACAGCATGGTAAGAGTTAATAACTCCATTTTCTCCATACTTACAAAGATACAGAAACATCACATTTAAACTAGCACATATATGGGAGAGATGGGTTCTATCAAGATGGTTAATGGATTATTATTTGTTTATATGTTAGTAGACAAACGGCCGACCGAATACGATGAGTCATAACATGACTCTAAAACTTAGAGATTGAAATTTAATCATAAGTAAATTTTACTCATGATCCGTGTTGTAGCCGGTGTACAATTTCTCTTCTTCCTTTCCCCCCTTGTCAAGTATATTTAAAAAAACAAAACAAAGAAATACATGTCTGTAACAATATTAATAACCCAGGGACTAACGAAATTTCAGAAAAGTGAATGTAATTATTGCATTAGGCAATATATTAGGTAAGCGGGACTCTAACCTTAGTTTCAGTATCAGAGAAGGTAGTATTACCGTTTGACACACTTCCCAGTAGCCAGTTAGAGTTCATGATCATTTCGTGGAACGAAACCAGTGCTGGCGAAGGAGTTGTAGCGTTATCAATGCAAACGGAAGCTGAGAATTGATAGCAGACCTCAACATCCGGATTAATAAAACGTTAGCCAGCTAACTTCGCTGTTTTGAGACCCAAATGAAGTGTATGTTTTTAAAAAATAATCTATATTATAAAATTGAAAGTAACCATGTTTGTGACTCTTAATCTCTTGAACTACCCGACCCATCTCGATCAAACTTTCAACATTAATGACGTTCGGGTCGGGAGTGTTTTTATCATTTCACTTTGACGGTAGAACTAAGAGGAGGAGGGAGAATTATAAAATAATAAATAAAAGTTAATAATTCTTGAACCAAACGACCAATCTACATCAAATTTTTAACATAAATAAGGTTCTTGCCTGGGATGTGTTTTATCATTTCACTCCGACAGTAAATCTTAGGGAAGAGGAGGGGAGGAGAGGAAATATATGAAAATGAATAAAGCTCAATAACTCTTGAGCCACTCGACCTATCTCGATCAAACTTTGAACACAGATAAAGTTCGGGCGTGAAATGTTTTTGTGATTTCACTTTTACGTTAGAACGTAGGGGACGAGGAGGAATATATATCACCCTGTGACTGTCTTTGTAACTTCATTACGCTTCAACCTCCTGGCCGAATTCAATCAAATTTTCAACATAGATGAGGTAAGAACCTGGGGTGGTTTTCATCATATCACTTTGAAGGTATAATTTAAGGGAAGGAGAGAGGAGAGACATTTAGAAATGATCGAAAATTACCGATATTAGTGTCGAATCTATAGTTATTGGGGTCACTGAGATGAACAGTGACACTTCCAATGCTATTTAAATACAAATTAAGCCCCGCAGCATAGGAGAAGGAAAGATATATAAAAATGATCGAAAACGACCAATATTAATGCCGAATCTATAGATTTCCATGTTGCTGAGATGAGCAGTGACACTTCTGATGCCGTTTAAATCCAAATTCAGCCCCGCACCTTGGGGCAGGGGAATATATATAAAAATGATCGAGATGACCAATATCATTGTCGAATTCATAGTTTTCGAGGTAGGTGAGGTGAACAATGACATTTGCGATGCCGTGCCCCGCAACATTGGGAGGGTAGCGGGATATATGTAAAAATCCTCGAAAAAGACCGATATCCAAGAACTCTTTAGTAATAGTAAAAAGTGATTGACTAACGGAACATATTTTTTCTTAATTTAACTCAGCAAAGCTGGTAATTGATGCTAATATACACTATATCTCGCAATCGCAATATATTTTGTAATACTCACAAGGTACATTGATGAAGTGTTCTCTCGGGATTCATGTAAACTTAGTTCACGTGCGAATTTCTCCGCGGCCCAATGTATATTCTACTAATTTTAGCGGCCCATACTGATATAATTTGCATATTTATGAGTGTTCATATGTTCGAAATTTAATCATAAACTACTATAACGCTCAGACACAAAATTGCTTTCAGTTTCTTTAGATGGAACTGGACATGAATGTGGGATGGAAATTTACATCATTTACGATCTGAAACTACATACCGAAAGTCTTATCAGCGTATGCTTGCCTTTAGAAGGAAAGCAAACATTCGGTTAGAATTGATATAATAAAATGGTCGTATCTCGAAATCTAATAAAATTAGACATAGACATATGTTGGAAAAGAAACTTGATATATAAATTTCTTATTAGAAATAATTTGGGATATGCCACCGCGTATCTTTAAATTCCGCAATTTGTTTCCGGAAATTCCCATTTTTACGAAGGAAAGAGCCATATTTTTGTAAATATATGCAAAAAATGACTTTTGAGATTACAGTGTCATGATGAGGGTAAACGGGTGAACCTTTGAAATGGATTTTTGAACATAGTTAGTACTTGGGGTAACATGAGCTTTTATCGTTTCACTTTGAAATGTTTACGTTTCCCCCAAGACGATAATAAAATAACTGTATTATTGCTGTACGAAGATCGGAAACAAAAGCTGCAATATAAGGTGCGAAATTCTTACCCAGCCGAAGGTTTTCTGCGTATATTGGAGAGTGTTGTCCCTGCTACGCAAATCAAACTTGAGATGGTGCTACTGCAATCGATGGATAAGGTTTCCCTTGATTTGGATGTTTTTTACAATTCATTTCGAACCCGTTAATTTTTTAAGTTTTCTGTGTATAAAGTAAGCATTTGATAATCATCATCGTATTATTACTATTATTTTGACCTCTAGAAACCCCTTTATATTCTAACTTGTTATGGCGAGTTTTTGTTCACGAGAAATTTTGATATGTGAATTTTGACACAGCGAGATTTGATCCGCGAGGTTTTGCGCGGCGATGTTTCAGTCCAGGCCCGTATATACGGAGGTCTAGGGGACCGCTCCCCTAAATTTTTGCTTGCCCCCTGTAAAATTTTCACGGTAGGCTTGCAAATGATGTATAATATGGTGATGGACTATAATATGGTTGGATTGGCCCCCTCTAAATTTTTCAGCTGGCTACTGGCCTGCTTCAGTCACGAGACTTTCTTTGTATACCGCTTTATTGTTATGATGAAGGCTCAACAGAAGATCCTTCTTAACTAACAACGTCGCTTTCACATTTTAAATAGAGCATTTTACCAATAAGAAGGCCAACTGGCTGAAGAATTGATAAATATTCCATCGTTTTGAATCGAGAACTGCCTATTTCAACATGTTTCGTCTCTTTCCATTTTTTTTTTCATATTTTTACTCATGACAGAGTTTGCCCATGGCCCCGAATTTTGATACAATGCGTATATATGTAAAAGCTTTAGGGATGGTATCGAGACGAGACGAGACGAGACTTTGTACAGTCTCGGTTGATAAGTAGCGGTCTCGGTCTCGATCTCGTCTCGAGTTAAAAATCGCCGTCTCGGTCTCGGTCTCGTTTCGTCTCGGTCAACAGATGCTAGTCTCGGTCTCGGTCTCGAAGGCCAAATCTCGGTCTCGTCTCGGGTCTCGTCTCGAAAGTCTCGAAATAAATAGTGTGAAATTAAAATTGTGAAAGTATTATTGTCGTACAGTCCATCGTTTCCGCTTCTTATTTTTTGCCTTCATTCTTGACTTAGAATTGTGGTATGATGTACCTCTTCGTAGCTAATTTGCTAGCGCTAATGCTTTCTATGTGTGTGTTCCAGATAACATTCCTGGGATAAAGCAATAATAGTAACCCATATTTCACTTTCAGCAATAGACTTTGTCTCAAATAGCCTCAGTACTGCCTATACAATTAAATTCTATTAAATTAACTCCAGTACTATACAGTAGTTTATTTCCTTCTTTTGAATCAAAATTGTTCAATATCTCCTAACGGATAACGCAACACATAGGAGAACGAATGTATTTAATCGCGCCGAAATTGAAATTTACAATTGATTCTCAGTTATTATCCAATACATTCTGCTTTGAGTGTAATTTTAAAAACAGAATATAACGTTTATTATCTTAACAAATAGAGTAAATTATTACTACATTATGTTTTGTTTCAAATTGACCAAATGCTTTATTATCGTTTCACATATCAGTGTTTAATTGACACTTTAAAACAGGAACTTCTTTAACCTTGTGGTGGGAGCTACGGCACTCATCTTTGCTATCTGTGGTCTCGGGTTGGATCACCAAACAAGTTAGGTTCAAAGTCGGATGTTTCGTATAGTTCGCGTCTCACTTTAAGTACATTATGTTTCTTATACAAGTTCATAAGGTCGTAATGTATTACATAAGCATATATCCAGTGCTGTAACATAGATTAAGCTTATTCCTAAGCTCACAGCGGTGCATGTGGTCTTTTTTCGAGGAAACTAATCGTGCGTTCATTATGTTGAAATTTTATATTGATTGAAAATTACTTGCGAAACATGGACATACATATAGGTAATTCGAGCTGTATGTATCTATTTTCTCTGTCCCGGCAAAACAAGTGATTCTTAACTTTCTAGTTTTCTTTTCTATTAATTTTCGTAGTTTTGCTGCAATATGAAGAATCAAAAATATTTTTTTCGCTGTACGAATTTCGTTAAATTTTGGATCCGTTTTTACCCTAACTTACTAAGTAAAAGTGATATATATATATGAACGAACTTTAGAGATAGACTATGCTAAGTCACTTTTTAGTCGAAATTAAGTTAACAATACATTTTTAATAGCCTATGTTCTTTCTAGTGGTGTAATAATGTGTCTAAAAGCATCCTATTACTTTGTAACTACTTAGTATAGTTTGAAAAATAGTACTACCAGTATAGGTCTTACTTAAGGACTTAGTTTTTCACTTTTCCTGTAAAATTACGAAATTAAGACTTGGTTTAGTTTATCTCTGAGGTCCAGATATAATAAAATCATGGCTATTATCATAATTAACCATTATCAACCCACTGCTGGATGAAGATCCTTCCAAGTCTTCACTACAACTATTTATCTTGAGTAATTATTTTTCAGGTTATTCCCCAGTTTCTTGATTTCGTGAAACCTTCTTGTACAAGGACGTTTTCTAGGCTGTTTCTATCTCGTGGTATCATGTCTAGAATTGTTTTTGTTCATCGATCATAATTTCTTGCAATATGTCCAGCACATTTTCCAATCCATGTTAAAAATCATTTCATTAGTACCAGTCATTAGTTGCCAAATACTTCTACTGTATATATTTGGCCTACAAATAGTTCAAATCCGCTACTTTTGGAGCACAGACACGCTACTTTTTGATCTTCAAATCTGGCAACACTGACTCAATGATTTAAATCAACAAAATGTGAGGACCTCCATTTGGTCTAGTGGCTAGCATGCTTGACTTCGGTTCGCGTGGTCCCGAATTCGATTTCCGGTGGGAGTATAGTTGAACGACCGAAGTGGTTGGGATTCCATTATAATCATTAGCTCCACGTCTCCTTTAGACACCCGAGCATAATCGTGGGACGTTCAACTAAAACAAACCAAACCAAGAATCAACACAATGTGTACTACTAACTGTAAGTCCTTAAATAATTGCATATAGCTATATGGTATGAATCGAGTTTGAGGTGGTCGGTGGTCAAACTAAAACAAGTGAAATGCAACTAGGGTGTAATTAGAACTTTTAATTAACCATGGTTTTGTGTACATCAGGATTAAGGCTTAGGTGAACAACTAGGGTTACTGAAAAGTTATCAGTTATATTTAATTTCAGTTACAATTTGCATTTACATGTATTGCTGGAACCAAAACTTTGACACTAACATTAACATTATAAAGACCACGAAAAACATCTTCTTTTGAAAACGTTCTTGCACCATTAAAACAAATTACGAGTAATTTTAAAATATTTTGCAGTTTAGCTACGTTATTTGCACTATATTTAGAATAATATTTAGCAATTTATTTAAGTTGGCAACACTACTTAAAAAAATGGAACTGCGACTTGTAATTAAAACCACCAAAAACTATTGTTATAATGTTATAGAAGTAAACTAAAGCAACAATCGTTATAAAAATTTAACACAAATACCTTATTTTAAGCAGTATAACAATCACTATCCATGTGTTTGCTATCTCTGAAACGGTTTGAAATAACAATTGTTGTAAATGACATTATGATCACTTAAGTCTTTTGAAATCATATACATGATGAGGCGTGATATGTCAGCGCATTTTCGAAGTAAAGTCTTCAGAAAAAGTTAAAGTTTTCATTTCTTGTAACTTTGATCCTTCATTCATTCGAAATACATTATACCATGATCATAGTATTTGACGCTAAGGTACAAATGATGCGCATTGCACCGTCTATGCCATTTGAGTTATTAGAGATCTCCAAAATGTTGATGTTGGTGATACTGTATTGTCCTTTGTTACACTGAATAATGTATGTGGCATTGTGGTTTTATTTAATATCTAAATTAGAAATAAGTAATACCTTACATAGTGCAATTTGAGAAAATACAACTTTATTTTGCGTTGGCAACACTGCTTGTTTATCTAGTGGAATTGCAACAATTTTCCCTTCTATATTTCACACAACATGGTACAAATTTTCAGCATTTATATATATATATATATATATATATATATATATATATATATATATATATATATATATATATATATATATATATATATATATATAAGCGCGGATCCAAGGAAGGGTTATAGGAGCTATATACTCCCTTACCGCTCAGGTATACACTGAATAAAATGACCTTCAATCCTGCTTTACACTGGATAAAGAGGCAAAATATGGTTTAGGCCCTTCCTTGATCGTGTCCTGAATCCGATTTTGTTTCGGGAGAGGCTTGAGAAACGGGTAAGAAACATTTGTGTTGTACGTGCAATGCGAAAAAATGATCAGAAATTTATTTTGGGAGGGGCTTGAGCCCAACGCCTACCCCTAAATACGCCACCGTACATCAGTCAACCATTCCCATATTATCTCACAAAGCAACGAAAGAAATTTTGAGGAAACGCAAAATAGCTGTCAATATTCGAGACGAGACCGAGACTTTCGAGACTAACCAAGGTCTCGTCTCGGTCTCGTCTCGATTTATAGAGGTCTGTCTCGGTCTCGGTCTCGTCTCGGTACGTAAAAGCCCGTCTCGGTCTCGGTCTCGTCTCGGTATATAAAAGTCCGTCTCGGTCTCGTCTCGAATTATCGAGACGAGACCGAGACGATACCGAGACTAGTCTCGGTCTCGGTATCATCCCTAAAAAGCTTCGTTTTCAGCACAAATACATGCAGGTACATTAGCCTTCGAGGCGAGGACGTATACTATAGTTATCAAATAGTAAGAATGCAGTCGTCGTTATATCTTTCCCACAAGGGGAGAAGTTGCAATCCACGTCAAATGTTGCTAAACCAATATTAATCGCCACGTGAAAGTAACTGTATCCATTATTGAGAATTACATTGAAAACGTAAAATCAACGAAACAACTCCTTCCTCAAATAGAACTCTTGGTAACATTACTGTTGATTAGGGATTAGGGAACAGGATTAGGGATTACATTTCTGGGCTTTCGACACCTTTGGCCATGTCAGCCCGTCACGTATTGGGGATAACGTCCTTCGGCGATCACACTATCCAACGAAAGGGAAGGAAGGAAGCGACCTGGGACCTATATGTTAGGTACCATCCCGGCATTTGCTTGATGTGAATTAGGAAAACATCACTCAGGATAGATGGTCTGAAAAAGCACTTTTCACACTTTTTCGGCCGAGTGTCTCCCCAGGAATCGGACCTGAAACCGCTCGTAACAAAGACGAGAGTATACGACTACCTAATCGAAACCACTGTAATACTGTTGAAATCTCTGTCTTCTTCGAAGTTGTTCTGCGTCGTAATCTTTTCTCTTCATAGGTAGTAATACATTAAACAATATATATCTCATTTCTTATCAGTCCAGGAAGATGAAACAAACGTTCATTAATATGGAATTATAAAACGTTTTCTCATATTTGATTTATGTGTTCACCAGTTAAAACGAGTTTAAATTCTTGCTTCCTTAATTGGGAGTTCCAAAGTTATCCTTAGTAGCAGCATGTATTCATATGGTTCCACATTCCTTGGATATTATCTTCAGTCAGAATCAACGAAAAAATAGTGAAACTTTCGTAACTTTGTTTCCAGTGGCGGATAGGATCCAGAGGGTTGGGGTGGGGTGAAAGGACACGGAAGGTATTATATAAAAAGTTGGAAGTGAGAAAGCTGGAGTGGGAAGATAGGTTGGCAAGTAGGATTAGGGATGTATAGAAACTAGTAAGTATTAGTGATGACTTCCATATGTTGATTAATTTTCCTGTGACATATTCTTACTCAGTTCATTGAAGGAGGTTTGGTTTTGTTAATAATTCGTTTAATGGCACATTAGAGAAACTGAACTGAAATACTATACAAGGGAATATAAGCTTTCTATGTTAACTTCTTCATATGAAAAGAAAAGCCATATTGCCAAGGGTAGCGTTAGTTCTCCTCGTCAACGCCCCGCTGTGACGCTCACATCCTTTTTTCTTTTTGTACATGTTTCATAAAACACATTTTTTATGGGTACCGAAACGATTAAAATGGGTCCGGTCTCGCCCTCAAGTAAAAAGTCGTTTCCACATTCTCCAATACCGAGAGTGAGTTAGACACTCCTGTACTAGAGAATGCGGAAAAGACAAGTATCACGACATTTGTGGCCCTACATCTTGTAATTAAAGATAAAGAAAATGATGATGCACTTGCCCTTGATCATGCTTTTAGGGTTTCACTACGTCGCGTGCTGGTTTGCACCGACTCTCAGAGCGTTATCGTTAGCTTACAGAATGTCTTTAGATGAAATGCCCTTTTAAGACATTCTTCTGACATGCCACCAGTTACAGCAACAGGACTGTGTCGTCGTTGTCTGCTGAGTGCCGGGTCATGTCAGCATTCGGGGAAACGAACGCGCAAAGCTGCCAAGAACGCCTTGGCCGTGGTTGCCTTTTAGCACTCTCTTCCTTATTCCGATCTCTGTAGCCATTTTAACACCTTGATGCGCACTCACTGGCAATCAGATTGGGACCAGCAACTTGTTGAGGAGTGGTAGAGTCATCGCACCCTAATCGTTGACATGAAGTGCTCCTGACGCGTTTGCTTATCGGCCACTCTCATGTGACATATTGCTACTTGCTGCGGAGATGGCACCGTCCGTATTGTGAAGAGTGTATTGTCCCCCTGAGTATTCAGCACTTTTTTGTTGAATGTCCTGAATACTGAGATCTCAGAGAACGTTACGTACTGCCTTGTCTCCTTACCCGTGCTTTGAGGGATGATCGTGACGTTGTTAACCGGGTAGTTAAGTTTGTTTCTGATTGTGGAGTTGCTCACGTTCTCTGAGCTGTTTTAGTCTGTTCTGATTGTTTTATTGCTGCTAACGTTTTATCTTTTTTCTTAGCTTTAGTGTTGTGTTCTATATATTGTTATTGTTATTTATTTTATCTTATTTATTCTTTTACCTTCTACTTTAGCTTTTTTTCTTCTTCTCATTTAGCATCACTTCTGTTCAATGGAACCCTCTTCGTTTTAGCCTTTTCCTTTTTTAATCTTGTAGTCCTGAGAAACCGAGTCAATCGTGATGGGGGCATATAGCCTCGATGCTGACGTCCCCATTAATCCCTACTCATTCATTCATTCTGTACGTAATAACTAATTTTAAAATTAATTTCTAATAAATTACTAATAATTAGTTAGTAACAACTAATTAAAATTAATTTAATTAACTTCCACTTACATTTTCAACAAAAATTGTATAACTAGATTGTTTTTATAAGACAAAGAGTACAGATGAAGTGTAAAATCAAATGTTCCTGCTACGTCAATCATTTCCCTGTTACACAAAGAAGAGTTTTATTAAGAAAGTGTAAAGATGTATATTGACTTAGTTAGTTTGAGTTTATTCATACCCGGTAGATCCCCCTCGTGGATGCGCCACTATTCTTGATCGATTTCAGCCGTAATAAGTTGGGATGACTGCTCTCCCCAAATCTTCTGGTTATGCTTTTGTTATTCTGAGTTCAGAATTCGATTTCCGGCGTAAGAGCATTAAAGGAGTAGGAATTAGATCTCTGGGCTCTCGGCATCTATGACCATTTACCCCGTCACTGTATGAGGGATGACATCCCTCGGCAAGCACATGATCCGAGAAAAGGGAAGGAAGAATGTGACTTGGGGCCATTATGTTATGTATCATCCCTGCATTTGCCTGGTGTAAATGAGAAAACCCAGCGAAAACCTCGCTCAGGATGACTGGCCTGAAAAAGCTGTTTCACTTTTTTCGACCGAGTGTCCACACCGGAAATCGAACCCAGGACCGCTCGCACACGGGACCACCGGAAAAGCATTGAAATTAGTACGGTAGTTTGATTTCTACATTGTAGGTCACGTCTCATATTTTCTCAGTGCTGAAAGTGGAACTTAAGCTTCAACGAATATCAGCACTAAATTCCGATGCTCTAAAGAAAATAATACTATACTTCATCAAAAGTCGAAATCCTTTTTTATTTTTTAAACTCAGTTTTGTATGTATGCATACAAATTTACAACGTAGGGTTGGTTTCTCTCCTTTCTACCCAACTGTAGAGCTTCTTCATGGCTAAGTGGTTAGTGTACGGGCCCTTCATGTGGGCGACCCCGGGTTCAATTCCCAGTGGGAGCTTGTGTGTTTTGGATCCCACATTAAGCTGTAGGTCTACATCTCACAAGGTACATTCATGAAGTGTCCCCTCGGGATTCGTTTAAAATTGATTTCAATCCAAAGTTCTCAGCGGCCTAATGTGTGTTGTACTAATTTTAGCGGCCCATACGGGTAATTTGCATATTAATGGGCTTTCATATACCCGGAATTTATACACTACTATAATGCTTGGACACAAATTGCTTTGTTTTGTTAGATGTAAATGGACATGAATGTGGGTATATGCAAAACAAATTGCATCAAGTACGCCTTCTCTGACACATGATACTCACCCCGGTCGCCATCTTGGATCCGCCATATTGGATTTAACTTTCGATTTTTCAAACGTGAATAGGTGCAAGTGATATATCAAATTGGTGTAAAATTTTCTCGGAAACCCACTGGTGTAGTTAATTTTACCGTAGCTGGTACCGTTTGAAAGATATTGCATATTAAATCCCTCCAGGCTCTTCACGAATAGACATTTTAGAGTAATATCAGTTAAGGTAACGATGTTGACAAATCAAAGGAATTTCTAACTGCAAGAAAACTGTAGGCAGTGGCGTATTTAAGAGGGGGTTACCGGGCTTAAACCGCCACCCAAATTTTATTTACTATCTTAAAGTAAATGAAATATCTTACAGAATTTTCCCATTTCCAGAAATAAAGTTGCAAAGCCCCTGAAACAAAATCGTAAATACGCCACTGACTGTAGGTATAAACAAACTCTATACAACATTGGTGTCATAATCTTATTACGTTTGTGTGAGTGATTGTTATTACTTTCATGATATACCGTAACAAGGAAGTATTCTATTACGGTCAAAATGCCTAACGTAAATGAAGATACGACCAGAATGGGTGAAGACCTACCTTTTCCGTATTTATGTCTGTGTGTATGTATGTATTTACGTTCAGGAAATATTTCGTCAACAATAAATCGTTTTAAAATTTACATATATACACGAACTGCACAATTATCTATTGTTTTCAACATTTGTGAAGTGCCTGGCATTTAACATGCAATACCTTGAAAACGGTACAAGCTACGTTAAAATTAACTATACCAATGAATTTCCGGGAAAATTTTATATGAATTTGATGTATCACATGCACCTATTTCCATTTGAAAAATAGAAAGTATAATCCAATATGGTGGATCCAAGATGGCGGCTGAGATGGGTAACACGTGTCAGAGAAACAGTACTTGATCCTATTTGTTTTGCATATACCCATATTCATGTCCAATTATATCTAAAGAAACTAAAGCAATTTTGTGACCGAACTTTATAATAGTGGTTGACTAAATTCCGGATATATGAAGGCGCATAAATATGCAAATTACCCGTATGGGCCCCTAAAATTAGTACAATACACATTGGGCCGCGGAGAACTTTGGATTTGAATCAATTTTATACGAATCCCGAGGGGACACTTTGCGAATGTACCTTGTCAGATACATAGCCTCACTGTTAGAGGAACGCTACACTAAACATGAAATAAAATAACCGGTTTCGAAAATAGGAGATTCTCAGTTTATTCGTTATGTACCTAGGTAAGAAGGTAGGTATGTTTGCGATTATATGAAAATCCTTGGGTCATATTTCGATGCGGTTTCCACTAATTGTACAAGCTATTCTCTATTAAGGTTCTTACGTATAAAAATATTTTTAAAAGTTCAATAACTAACTAATTATTTAAAAGAAAAAGAACTCCTGAAACACTTTATAAAAATCTTTCTTAAAATATACGGCAACCAGATAATCAACTAAATGAAATGAAATCTTTAGTTTTACGCCCCACGGTTATGTCGGTTAGACTAAAGGAGACGGAGATTATGAAAAATGAATGAAGAAAGTGGGAGGAAACGGGAGAATCCTGAGAATATTCACCAGCACGGTGTTTGTCCATCACAAAGTCCACACGGCGCAAGCTGGGATCGAACCAGGGACCCCAAGCACCGGAGGTGAACGCTCTATCACTGAGCCACCGCGCCCCCGATAATCAATTAAGTAAAATAGATTGCATATAACCAAGAAGATAAGAACAAGTTTATCTCGCTGTCTTCACTGACCATCTAGTTGATACATTGGAGAGTAATAATCAAATAGATGTAGTTTATACAGATATTGCGAAAGCATTTGATAATTTAAACCACACGTTGTTAGTGAATAAACTTAAATTTCTCAACTTTTCTGATCAGTTAATTGCTCTTATGAAGTCATATTTGATGGACAGAAAACAATATGTGGTTTATAAATCCTGTAGATCATTTGAATATATTCAATTTTCTGGAGTCCCACAAGGATCTAATTTAGAACCGTTACTTTTTATAATATTCATTAATGACCTTCCTAATTGTATTAAAACATCACATAAACTACTCTATGCAGACGATCTAAAATTATATAGGAGAATTACAACAGCACAGGACTGTGTCAGTTTGCAGGAGAATCTAGACAGAGTAAAAGAATGGTGCAAGAGCAACTTGTTAAACATAAATTCAGATAAATGCAAAACCGTGTCCTTCACTAAGAAACGGAATGTTGTTAAATTTCAATATAAGATAGATAGTAAAGAGTTAAAGGGGGAACAAACTATCAAAGATTTGGGTGTAATATATGATAACAAACTATCGTTTGAGCATCATATAAATCAAATTGTAAATGACGCAAACAAAAGTATTGGATTCATTTTGAGAATGGGAAGGGAATTTAATAAATCGAATGTTTTACTGAAATTATATTTTTCATTTGTTAGATCAAAATTAGAATATGCGTCTATTATATGGAACCCCCACACGAAGAAAGACTCTATTAGAATAGAAAGAGTTCAAAATAAATTTCTGTGGTTTCTGGTGTACAAGAGAACAGGCATCTTCCCCACATATGAAAATAGTACTTCTCTTAATGAAAATTTTAACACAATGTCTCTCAATCACAGAAGAGTGTTAAATGACATGATATTCTTGTACAAAATATTAAATAACAAATTAAATAGTAAGGATTTGGTCTCTGCCTTTCATCTCAGGGTACCCAATGGAAACATACGTGTGGGCAATGGAAATTTCTTTTATTGTAAGAAATCTCGAACAAATGCAACAAAACAGTCACCAACGTGGAGACATATCGGAACACATATCGGACCGATAGAGACACAAATGATGTTTGAGTTGAATGGTAGAAGCTCCCTACGCTCTCTTCAATGATGTCAGAGGAATATAATTTTCCCGTTTAACTTTCGTCACAACTGTTCGATTTTAATTATTGATCATTATTGATGGTTGATAATTTTGGCTATATTCTGCTTAAAGTTCCCTAATTTTGGGGCTGAAATAAGTGAAGAACGAAAGTGTAAATTTACTCTCTCCAATTATACGATAAAATGTGTTTCGTGATAATTTTTAAAAAATATATATTTTGATGGTATATGGTGTACATTATCTTTACGGTTTGTCAACCATTCCCTTGCATTGACTAAAGATCCGTCTAGGTATTTATTTATTTATTTATTATTATTTAAAATGGCGGAGTTAAGGCATAACCTTTTCTTCCATTCAACCATTTACAGTTTTCTTTTACAGTCGGATCTCATTTTTTTATGACGAGAATAAAAATGATACACAGTTAGGCATTAAAGAATGAATTTACACTTCCTTTTTTAAATATTTCACTTTAACTTTTGGTTAAAAAAAATGTTTCAAATTTTATAAAATATGGTGTGTTTTCCTTGACATTTTGCTATAATTCCATTACGTGAACTTAAAACCATTTAGAAATGAAAAGTTAATATATATATATATATATATATATATATATATATATATATATATATATATATAGAGAGAGAGAGAGAGAGAGAGAGAGAGAGATAGATAGATAGATAGATAGATATAGATATAGATATAGATAAATAGATAGTCCGCAGATCATATAGAGATAAATACAAATGAAAAATGAAATCTTTGAGTTTTACCTCCCATGATTATGCCGGCTAGGCTAAACGAGATTGTTATTATGAAAATGTGTGAAAATGGTGGAATGAACAAAATGGGAGGAAACGGAAGTACTCCGAGAAAACCCAACGCACTCGGTGTTTGTTCATCACAAAGCCCACTTGGCGCGAGCTGTAATCGAACCAGGGACCCCACGAACCAGAGGTAAACGCTCTACCACCGAGCCACCGCGGTCCCAAAACTAAATACAATAGCATACATGCGGGTAAATTTTCATGTGTAGTTTTGGAAAACTTGAGAGAAAAAAATTATGGCAGTAGGAAATTTGTCGTTCATTTGCAATAATGAATGATAGATATTTGTATTATTCTGCTAGGATAGATTATTTATATATTTACTGCATGCGAAAAAGAAAGTCCACCGTTAAGTAGCATGTTATATCTATCGTTATTTTCCTAACGATGACACCCGTATTCGTAACAGATACATATACTGACAGTGATGCTTAAACTTCCTATAATCATCAATTGTATACTACATTATAATATGAAACGCATTATTATTATCTAAATACAAGTAACATTCTTTGTCTTACACACCATGTGCATAACGTTAAGATTAACTTTCCAAATTATTATTTTAGAATTAATGTGGCAGCATTCATATAATATCAAGCATAAATAAATTACGATTCTCATAGAATATTTTAAATACTATGAACAAGAGACACTACACGTGCTCTATCATATACATATTTTAACGGAAGTGATGTCAATATAACTATGAACCGGAACCTCCAATGATATAATCTTTTCCGACTCTAAAAGAAAACAACTTTATACGTATGTATTGTTTTCCTTCAAAGCACAAAAATATCATCAAGAAAGAATAAACAATAGGTCCTCACGATGAAGTGCGTAACGTATTTGTTATTTCTCACTTTTCTGACTCTGGTGGTCATGGATTTCTTTGTACTAGATGGAGTGGAAGCTACGTCATTCCGGACGAATAGACGATATGGCCATATAATTCGTGGACGCAATCGTTATGTTAAAGGACGAAGGATTTTTGTCAGGTATTTCATTATATATTACAGTACTATCCCTGTTAACTATTTACGGTGCAAGATTGGTACTCCTCATCCTTACTCGCATTATCAAATGCAAATTCGCATTTCGCCTATTTCTCATTTCGCCTAATGATCTCATCAAGGAGGAAACACCCTTATATAGAAGATCTGTGTTTGAAATCAACACTGAAATTTCAAACCATAGCTCCATTCCGTTATTTTCTACTCAGAAATGACATTTTTTAAGACGTCTCAACATGATTAATACACTTCTCACCGTCTCATTTAGCCTAGTCGGCATAATCGTGGGAGGTGAAAGTTAAAGATTTCAGTTCATTAAATTTCTCAGTTAAAAGTCCTATGTTCAAAATTCTTATCACTCTTTATTTTATAATACTTTTTCGTAATATCCACATTTTAACATTACATTTTGTTGAGTTGATTTTGAGTTTAACGTCCCTTCTCATTTATTTATCGAAACTGCTGTCATCTGTAAATAATACCTATCCGTATGTGTAGTAAATTGTTGATACTCCCAAAATTTAAGTTATACGGATCATGAAGCATGTCTTCAATTTTTTTTTTTTTGTTTCTTTCCCTCAGAAACTTCCTTTATTCCTATAATTGATAACAGTTTAAGTTATTTATATGAATATGCAGGTTATTTATAAAGTCAGTACCATAAGTATTAAGCTCTTTGCCTATCTTATGATAGTTTTTTTTTTTGGCAAATACTTCTTTTCCGATTCTTATGTAAGGGTATGTTTATATCGAAATTTTCCTTTTATCTTTCCCTTTTCGTCCTTCAGCAGGACAGAAAAAGCAAAACAAACGAACACATTGTTTTAAATGAAACTGTCGATACTGCATCCTGAATCAAGCTTCACATTTTCTTTCTTTTTTTTAAAAAAAATGTTTGTTTTTCGCAGTGGATGATAAAGTAGAGAGCGCACTGGTTGGCTACTGACGTGCGCACACAACAGTTCAGCTTGTTCAAGGTTGTGGGTTGTGGGTCATGGGTTATTTTACTCTGAAAATTTCAACTTGAAAGACCGAAAACTGTCCTTTGTAGCGTGGATATCCGCTATTTTTTTAAAGAGCCATTTTGTAATTTTACGTTCGTATGCCGCCAAAATCTATGCAGAAAATTTAGAGTGTCTCCGGTTTGTATCCTGAAAATTTAAAAGACCGAAAGTTGAACACTGTGTAGTATAGGCAGACAAACGAACAAATGTAGATCATCCCAGGAGCCTCAGTGATGTTCGCCAAATATGAATACCAAATAGCTATATTATTTTGAAACAAAGACATAATTCATCCAAATCTCTTATATGAAATAAATATTTTTCAACGTAAAATAAATGGTTTTATTGCTGAAGTTCACTTTCGATGCTTTGTGCGTTCAATTACGGGAATTTCCCGAGCACTTGTTGCAAGACGGTGCTTTTCTAGTGTTTCCCAACTATGGAAAGTAGAAAGACCGCACCCCTGCAAAATTCCCTATGATATAGGTCTAAGCAGTGGCGTATTTACGATTTTCTTTCGGGAGGGGCTTTGCTAACTTTCGGAGGGGGGGCTCTGCCTGGAAATGTGAAAATTCTGCAAGATATTTCATTTATTTTACTATACTAAGTAAGATTTCGGGGGTGGGCTTAAGCCCGGAAGCCACCCCCCTAAATACGCCACTGGGTCTAAGTGTAACGTATCTCTGTTCGGACCCCCTCCCCCATGGGAAGGATAATACTATCGTGAACAAAAAATGCATTAGCACCTGTATTCTGCATATCCTCAGTACATTCAATAATAAGCTTAATGTTATAAATTAGGAATGGCCAAAATTTTCCGTATTCCGGAAATTTCACTTTCCGGATTTCGGAAAATTCCAGAATTCAGAATTTTTTCCGAATTTCAGAAATGGCCGTCCTTACTATAAATGAGAAACTGAAATCGGCACTGATCAGTTTTTTGTATTTATCGCCACATCTTTAAAATTATCGAAACAAATGAATAAATTAATCTTTACGTGACAATTTTGGATTTGGAAAATTAAATTTATTCTTTAAACTTACACATCAACTACAGGAAATTGCTTTAAGTCGTCCTTTTCTTACTCTCAATAAATGTATAAAGTTCCTTACAAATAAATTTCAAATTTTCCGTGAAACAGTCCCTGTCATCTCTTCAAAATTATGTAAGCAGATGAACAAAATATATTAATCGTTGATATATGGTGAAAGGTGAGTTTTGGATTTAGAAAGAATGAAAGTTACTTTTTAAATCTATACTTTGAACTAGATACAAGTTTTTTCAAACCGGTCATAAGTGGGCTGGTAAGAAGTTTGCACCGGTCACCTGTTTTAATCAAAATAACAGCAATATTTCCGGCCAGGTCGGTGAAAAACCAACCCTATTCTTTTCAGAAAATTAATTTAAAACAATTAATAAAGATAGGCCTATAATTCATGATTTATAAAGTAAATGTTTGAAAATGTAATAAATGAAATTAAATATCTTCCAGCGTAAAATAAATAGTTTTATTGTTGAAGTATTCACTTCCGATGCTTTGCGCATTCAATTGCGGGAATTTCCCCGAACACTTCTTTCACGACAGGTTTTCCCTGAAAATGCAGCTTGCTTTACTGAACATCGAAACTTTAATTAAACACTGAAGTTTGAATTCAGCACTTGAAATAGTAAGAGTTACGTAGTCTTGGGAGCTCCGAGCATTAAGCTTCTTAATTTTGACAAGAAATTTATGCTATTGTTGGTGTTGATTCTACAGAATGCTTATTTGAAGGGTAGCAACAAATGACTGTTGTTGGAAAACCAAATTTTACTGAATACTTTTGTTACCACTAAAGGTAAGAAATAATACTAATAGTTTTACTAATGTATTTACATATTTACTGTTAGTACCGGCACCTATGACCTTAAACCCGTCAACGTATGAGGAATAACGTCTCTCGGCGGTGCCGAGAAAGAAAGCACACTATTCACGGAAAGTATTTTTCTAAAATATAGAATTGCTTATTTTACTTCAAATAGGCTATAAGCATAATCCACACATTAATTTGTTCTATAATTATCTCAAGCTAAGGAAGTCTTTTTTATTTATTTATTTATTTATTTTATTCATTCATTCAGTTTATTCAGAACTTTATAAAGGTCTTATGTTGAATGTTGTCTACCTTAAAATGAGAGCATCTAATTCGCCCAAATAAAGTTCAAAATCTGATAAAAATAACTTTTAATGTGATCACCTTAGTCGTACAATAATATACTAACAAAAAGCTCAAAAACCCAGGTGGGTTTTAAGGCGGGTTTTTTCAGGTGGGTCCAACCCGAAAAAACCCGCTGGGTTTTTTCGGGCTGGGCCCACTTGGGCAAACCCTGGAACTCGCCCCTATATTCTTCGAACCACTCCATCACACTCCTGGCCTTGTGACATGGTGTATTATCTTGTCAAAAAATGCCACTACCGTTGGGAAACATGGCAGTCATGAAGGGGTGTACGTAGTCTACAAGCAGTGTGCAATACGCCTCGGCCATCATGGTGCCTTGCTCGAGCTCCACCAGACACGTGGATGTTCCCCAGAACATAATTATGCCACCGCCAGCTTGTCTCCGTCCCGCAGTATAGGTGTCAAGGAGCTGTTCCCTTGGGACACAACGGATTCGCACCCTCCAATCGTCATGATGAAGAAGGGATAGGGATTCATCAGACAATACAACGCTCTGCCACTGCGTCAAGGCCCAGTGCGAATGGTCACGTGTTCATTTCAGCCGTAGTTTCCGATGCCGTGGTGTTAACATTCGCACATGGATTAGTCGTTCACTTTACACATGTGCGGAAGTTCAGTTTATTGCAATAGTTTTAGACAAACTAGATAATCAAACATTATTGTTATTATTATTATTATTATTATTATTATTGTTATTATTATTATTGTTATATTTGAAGTACAATCAAATATCACAACATTAATTATTACTTTCAATTAACTGAATTGAGCTAAAAATAAATCTTAATCTTGAAAGATTAACTATTAAGTTTATTCGTTTTGCACCTTACTAAAGTAATAAATGCTGGAATTGGTTTCAAGGCTGTTTCTGAGTGAATACTTTCTTCAAAATAATATTAAAAAACATAGAAAGATTTTCGAGAAATTCGAGTCGAGTCCAGATTTTTACGAGCAGTATCAACTGGACTCGTCTCGAATTTTACAAAGTGTGAGTCGAGTAGAGTCGAGATTCAAGACATGTCTCGACTCGTGCGCATCCCTAATCCGGTCAGACCCAAACAGACTCAGTGATGCGAACAAACCTACCAACCCTAAAACAACTAAAATATGAGCTTTGCAGTATTACTCCAGAATGTTATAGCGGATTAATGATGCACACTACTTAAGAGTAAACGTTCATTTGTTTGATCCATGGTATTACATTTCTTAATCAAGATGCCATGTCTTGCTTGAATATTTCAAATATATTTTACCTTTATTGATCTTCCTATACTGAAAACTAATATAATGAATGGTGTTTGAACATAGGTTATACAAAAGTATTTAGCAGAACACTGTTTGGGTTCAGCTGCATCTTTTATATTTTAAACGAGAAGTTTTATAGGTTCGCTTGATTAAACATTAATGGTCTCTAATGAGAAAAGAAACATGTAGCTCACAGTGGCGGCTAATGTTAGTGTTGCAGCGTTGCGCAGCGACCAAAGTATTTCAAGAAAAAATATTATCGATAGTAGTAAAGAACAGAAAAAGTACTTTTTAATACTTGCATATATACACTTTAAATAACATATTTTTTACTTCTGTAACTGTCCATTCCGTTAATCCATTTTAAAAAGCGAAAAATAATCCGTCACAGAGTCTCTAATTTACATTGTGTTGCAGCGAGCATGCAACGACCAGATTCCTTTAGCGCGGGAATTGGAGCAAATGTTAAGTCTCCTTTCCCCTATCTCAGAAGTTAAAGGGACTGGTCGTTGCAGTGCTTCTGCAACACAGCACGATTTCCAGTGAACGAGAAGGTTTTTCACGCTAAATAAGATTTCTGAATTTTCTTTCACTAGCAATTAACAAATGGAATTTGTTTCTATGCATTCATATTTTTAAATTACGGGACCATACTGAAGCAAATCAATATAATGACAATTTTTAAAAAAAGTGATAGCAAAATTACAAAATAAGAAAGAAAATATCTAGTAGAGGGGAAAACAAATGAAAGTAGACCCGCATTTACAAGTTAATTCTTAGCTTATATTGATAATGAAGGCTTCTTCTACAGTAATTTGCGAATCAAATGTTAATAAGTCAGTATGTAGAATCGCCCCCCCCCCTCTGTGGACAGTATTTTAGTATAAACATATTTCTTTTATAAAATAAGTATATTTTATACTCTTGGTAATTTCCACATAAAACTGTATGATGGGGAACGCCACATTGAATTTGGGACTAATTAGCAATGCTCAGGGGCATAGTCACGAGGGAGTCCACCGGGTCCGGACCTCCCAAAAATTTCGAAACGACTAACATTTGTAGACTTTCTTAATAAACTATACTTTTGTAACACAGAAACGATTGATGTAGGCTAAATATTTTATTTTACGCCTCATCATGTACTCTTCTTTTCTTATAAAAATAATCGTTCTATCATTTTTTCTAAAAATATAGGTGACAGTAAGTAAGAATTACTTATCGTCTTTTCGGGTGCAGTATAAGACAGGTTCCATATTATGTAGACGTATTGCACCTCCCTCAAATACTTTGGACCCCTCCCAGTTAACATTTCTGGGTGTAGAACTGACAGTGCTGTTTGTTTTGATGTTCTTTGATTTTTTTGGCTTGTGTTACATGCTGATCCTACAACTGGCAGGTTTCAAGGTTTCCTTTCCAGAACATATTACGTTGGTAAGCGTTGCTGCGCCCTCATGTAGAAGTATATTGTGTTCATCGTGTATTGCGTAACAACCAAGACGGATGATTTGGAATGTAGTTTATTCTTTTACGCACATGTGTGTGTGTTGATGTATGAATATGTTACATTCGGAATTCATATAGGTCTACCAGTACATCTTTTGTATCAGCTGTTTTGGTTTTTAATTATTAGGTTTAATTTTATTGTGTGTGCTTTAATTCTTTAAATAACCTACAAATTCTGAATGAATTGTATACCATGACTTATGTAAATAACTTACAAAAAAACATTGACCAGCTTGCAACTGAGGAAAAATTTGCAATTAAGGCTTAGACAAAACAAGCAAAGGGCAATTCAGGAGAGTGTTCGAAAAAAAAAATCCAGTTTAAATTTACAGGATATCTTATGCAGTAGTGTTGTTTGCACCAGATACATTTCCTCAATTTATTTTAAATTTTTGTGGGTAAACTGTGAATAAAGTGTGTTCAATGTACATTTTTTTATAACTCTAATCTCGGCTACGAACTCTCTTCAGTCAACGCTGAAGAGGAATTCGGATCACTGTTAAGGACTGATTTTGCTAGAATGAATCGTTCGCAATAATTTCGAAAAAATATTTAGTAAATCTACAAAGCTTTGAAATTAATATTAACAGTACCTATGGCGTCAGCAAAAGACGAAAAGTTTTTTTCCACATGAGAAAGAATTGACACTTTCAAGGAATTGAATGTCCCAAGAAAGGTTATCACCATTGGTTATGCTTTCCATCGAAAAAGACCTGACAATAAGAATACCAGAGTTCAACCAGCATGTATTAGGCAGATTTGCTCCAATCAAAGAGAGGAGAATGAACTTACTAATTAATTAAGGTGATTAATCGGATAAAATGTTCTGCATTTTTTTATTTTTTAAAAACAGAATTTTATTTAACATGTCACATAGCATTTGCATCTAATGTTATGCTGATTAGTCAATGAGTCAACTTTATATCTTCTGTCTCTTATCGCTCGTACTGCAACACCCGAAACCACAATCCACCGGCCGCCACTGGTAGCTCAGTTGTTAAGTGAAAATAAAACGAAATCTTTGAGTTTTACTTCCCAGGGTTATGCCGGGTAGGCTAAAGGAGATGGTGGAATAAATAACGGGGGAGGAAACGGGAGAACGTCGAGAAAACCCAAGAGCAAGGTGTTTGTCTACCACAAAGTCCACGCGGATCCACCACAAAATCCACAAGAGCTGGGATCGAACCCGGGACCACAAACACAGGAGGTGAACGATCTAACACTGAGTCACCGCGCCCCTTAATTTTTAAGTGATTCTCATTCGTTTATAATCTCAAACAACTTGTAGTTATCTTTCAGTATAATGCTTTGTTAGATATAGACATATATAACAAATAATTAAGAAAATTGCTCAGTAAGAAGACAGAGAGAGGGGAGAATCGTGTTTGTTGGATTTAAATTATATGCTTACTCATAGTCTCCATTTGTATGAAGATATTTCGTCACCTCCGAGTCACATCGGGTCTGTGCGGGTCATTCCAGGCTATGGCTTTGTCCGAGTCAATTCGAATCATGGGTCTATCCGGGTCACCAAATCTAGTGGGTTGGGTAGTGAGTTCGTATTTTTTTTGGGCACGGACCACAAAGTTTGTAACCCTTTCCATCACAGTCACCCAACTATAAAACCATTTGATTCTAGATATTTAAGAACCAATGCCACGAAACTTAGTTTTTAGTCTGTATTCAAATTAAAGTTTTATACCATTTTTTTCTAGGAAGCTTTCAACTCTTAGAATAATTTGTCATTTACGTGATATTACGGTGTTATATTAGTAGGTAAAAAGTTTAATTATCACATTGTAAACAGAAGCTTCTATCGACATAGTACTGATGGAAAGGCTGATAAAAGATTTGGTGGAGTATGATATTGTATGTAGGGACGTAAGCAATAACTTTTCGAGGAGGAGGTCTAAGATGTTTCACTTTACACATGAGCTTCGCGAAAAAGTACATATTATTATTATTATTATTGGTTGATTAGAACTCCCGATAAATGTGTAGCGAAATCTTCTTTGTAATCTCTAAAAGCTGCATCCGCGATACTCATCGTATAATGCATGCATATTTCGTTCATTCACTACGTTTGTTTAATATACGGAGAATTACAGTTATAGTTGAGAAGATAAAAGTGGAAAATTCATAAGTTAGAAAACTGACTTACAGCAGTAGAAACCTTTAATAGTGAACAATACAATAAAATTCATAAAATATAGGAGACCGTAATGAATGTAGGAACTTGTTTGCTTTCTTTAAACCTAAATAGACTAGTTAATTGAGATGAACACTTATAATATACTTTTACTTTCTTCATTCTTTACACTTCGACTTAGAAACCTGCTGCTCCTACCCTGTATGGTATGAAAATAAAAATAATGTCGAACTATGTATATAAATCGAATGAAAATTTGAATATATATATATATATATACCTTAGAAAGATCCTTCTTGTATCCTAATTACCTTAGTTTCATGCTTTTAAGTCATGCACATCTGCACATTTGTCATTTTTGGTCCTTTTTCTGTGGTCATCTTTCACCTCTATGTCCGCACTAAGTTTGTTTGCTTTGTGGTCACTTTGATTTAATTTGTCAGACTCGTTATCCATTTCCTTAAGCGGTTGTCTTTCACAATATTGTATTTTTTTGCTGATTAATTCTGAGTTGAGATTTGCTGAATCACTTTCCTTGTTTAAATCTTTTGAGTGTTTCTTCTTTTTCTTTTTCGCTGTGGTGTATAGTTCACTTTGACTCTCACAGATGTAACTAGTCATGCTATCATTATTATTTTGGATGTTTCCAGTTTCCAGACTTTCACTTATATCATTTTTAGTAATTTAGGTTTCATATAATAAACTCTGCTTCTTTCAGAACAGGAAAGGTACCTATTACACTGAAAAATTAAATATAAAAAGAAAAGAGGAACTTTGAAATATTCGTATAAGCAACGTATAATTCGAAGATAATTCAACAATAATATGACGTGTAGATCCCATTTATTCATTCAAGTGTAGGCTGGCCTGAAAGTGCCGCCCAAATTCAGCGTGGTAAGTTATGTTACATGTAAAAAGAAAACAAAAACACAATATGGTATTATACCATCTTAACTTGTTTTAGCAATGATCCGTATACCCTCATTTTATGTTTACAATATCTGTTTAAAATTTCATTTATTTTGGTTCACTTCTTCTTACTTTTCGGGCGTCAAATGTCAATATTTTGGAGTGCATTCTTTTGCCCCTAAAACCTATTTTCCGGAGAATACAAAGCAAACCGATATTTTGATCCAAGACTTCAGATGGAAATAATTACTAAGGTAGAACTTTCAATTTAAACAGTGTCCGAGGGTACTTTACGGGACGTTTCCTAACTTTATCATAAATAAAGTTCGAATTTGATAATTGACATGAAAAAATCATTAACCTTTCCTCTCTCTTCTACCTCATGACAGCTTCAATACAGGCTACTTCTTTGATTTGTTGCAACGCAGTGGCAGCTAACTTAAAATTTGCTCAACACACAAACACCTCCCTCGCAGATTGCGGACTGACCCACTTTGGTCGAATACTATAAAATTTCGAGGGAACCATTCTTATGCTGGGATTGATCTGTTATATCGAAATGGGCTAACATTAGGTCAATTTACCCCTCTCCAAATTTCATTATTTTAGCAATTTCTAACAGAGACACACTACATACAGCACATATGTTAAAATAAAAGTGGGGAATTAATATTTAATAAAGATATGTACGAGGGAAGTTTCTAAGTTTCTTCATTTATAACTGAGAAAGGTCTACAGTACAAGCAAGCGTACGGTTCTCCACGTGGGACAGTCTTGGTTCGAGTTCCGGCAGTATCATGGCTCCCTACTCAATAAAACTTCCCATATACTTTCTAAATACCAGTTATACGTCTTACACAATTCATAGCTACATATAAGTAACAATATAACAGCAAGTGCTTATCCACAAGCCTGTTTGTAGATTCGTCCACTGAAATTGAAAAACAATCTGTTTGTTGGAGAAATTTTACCAATTTTGCATGCAACTGGTACGCTAGAGAATAAAGGTCTTCATCTCGTCAACAACCGAACAACCGAAAAAGTTAAACATCTGATCCTTTTACAAATAAACTACGTTTTTTAAAACAGCATGCATTTAAAATTATTGTTTGTTTGAAAATTTTCATTATAGACCTACTTATATTTTCCTATTAAGGTGTCCCCCCTTACAGATTTTGGTGAGGGGGAAATGCAAGTGTAAAATTTTTGGTGGGGGGGAAATCCCTCTTGCGCAAGAGTCTTCGTCTTGGTCTTGGTCTTGCACCCCTTGGTCTTGGTCTTGGTCTTGCATCGGAATTCCTGGTCTTGGTCTTGCGTGCAAGACTTTTGCAAAAACTGCAAGAGTTCTATGAGTTATTAAAATAAGTCGGGTGCACGAAAATCATCAAGAACAACAGCGGTACCCTCATCATTTAACGTCTTTGGATGAGGGCGGTTTGGTCCATCAGGAGACGGCGGGGAGTAGCGGGGACGATGTAAACAAGGACGGTGTCAGAATTTCCTCGGCGGAAGAAACCGAGGACGACCGTGCGAGGTCTTATCTTGTCCAATATTTGACCTCACGGTCAGTATCTTAAGTATAAGTTAGAATTTCGAATGTCACTATACACATACGTATGTCATGGACCGTAACTTTGAGGAAATTGATTACTTTCTTGTTTTTTCTTTTTCTTTTTAAAAAGACTTTATATTATTTGGCATCTCTATTGGAATCCCATGTTAATATATCTGCACAAAACATTATTCGAAAAATGAAATGAAATCTTTGAGTTTTACGTCCCACGTTTGTGCCGGTTAGGCTATCTGAGACGGTGATGACGAGTAATGAATGAAATGATGGAATGAAGAAAGTGGGAGGAAACGGGATAACCCCGAGGAAACCCACGCACACGGTGTTTGTTCACCACAAAGTTCACTTGGCGGGGGCTGGGATGGAACCCGGACCCCAAGCAACATTGGTGAATGCTCTACCACTGAGCCACCGCGTCCCCAAAACGTTATTCGTAACCCACTACTTGCTTTAATCTAGGTCTATATATTTGCCCAATTTCATTGAAATGTGTTTAGTAGGTGTACAGATAAGTTTTCCGAGCCAAGAAGAACAATTATCGTAGCTAATATGATTTTGAAAAAAGGGGAAGATGTAATAGAGATTGTATTTTTATATCTAAACTTGTATCAAGCCCTAGACAATAACATATAATCTTATGAGTAAAATGAATTATGGTAAAAACAAATGTTTAAATTGTGAAACGTACGCGTTTCACACTTTACATTCTTTCTTTTCTCTCTTGTTGCTCCACCAACTAACCGAAATAAATAATTGGGCGAGATGCTTATTAGTGCCTGGCAATGATACACAAAATTTAAGTATTAACATACTCTCCCCCTCTCTCTTTGTATATATATATGGTGTTACATAAATATGTCAAAATATTGAGAACAGATTCTCACATCAAAATGAAAAAAAAATGGACCTATGCTCAGAAGTGGATACTTTCGGAATTGTAGGGTGCCGAAAACGTGAAACAAGTGAAATTTAAACGTTTGTAGCTCCACTACTATATGAGATCTATTGTAATAGGGTCAAAACATCACTGAGGACCTGCCATATGAACTATCCAAATATCCATCATTCAGAATTTCCGGTACTTGCACGAACACTTTTAGAGAGGCTGTTCGTGACTACTTGATCACTTTCCACATCCTGTTTAAAAATTGGTGTGCAAGTACTGGAGTATTCTTAAAACATGGATATTTGGATAGTTCACATACCAGTTTCTCAGTGATACCGTGACCCGACTACGATAGTTCCCATAGTAGTGGAGTAGTAGTATTTCTGAAGTTCAGTTGTTTCTCGTTTTCCGCACCCTATAACTCCGAAACTATCCACTTTTGAGCAGAGGTCCATATAAACTTTTTTTTTCTTATTTTGATGTAAAGAATCTGTTCTATATATATATATAGCTTCGGGAAAAATTAGAAATTTGGGGCTTCGGACACCTAGGACGTCCCTGGTTGTATGAATGTGAGGCATGGACTCTTTGAAAATTAGATGGATGAGTAAGGTATTACATGAAAGAGTATTAGAAATCGTAAGAGAAAAGAGAAGTATACTGAATAACATTTTGAAAAGATAAGATAAGAGGACTGAAAATGAGTCATGGAAAATAACGTTATTACCTGGCAGAATGTCAGAAGGAAAATTACAAACGTTACAATTGAGATATACATAACAAATAATACAAAATGCAGGGACGACGTTGTGTATAAAAATGACAAAAAATTGGCTTATAATAGTAAGAAAGGGGAAAATATAAAGTTGCGTCAAAGCAATCTAAAGAGCACTGACCTATAAAGACTGGTTTCAAATAAATATCATTATTATGAATAGCTATAAATTGTTCTGTAAGGAGGCAAATTAATAGATAATAAATATTATCTATTAACTTTATAATCTTCCAAACAAACTTTACACAGTTCATTACAAATAGTATGTGGGTCACTCTTAGGATTATTTGTCACGTTAGGATTTTGTACGTCTAGGAGGTTGTGACACACGATTAGGATTTTGTACGTCGTTACTAGGAGACGATATGTCACAGTTAGAAGTATAAGAGCCACTCTTATGGTAAGGTGAATCACCATTTAGCTTTTGTACATCACTATTAGGAGAATGTTTGTCACAATTAGAATTATGTGACTCTCACGTCAATGAAGGGAATATGAATCAGTATTAGAATTTTATATATCGTAATTAGGAGAATATGTGTCACAGTTACAAGATATGAGTCACAATTAGAAGTATGTGAGCCATTATTAGGATAATGTGATTCACAATTAGAATTTTGTACGTTGCTGTTAGGAAAATGTGTGCCACAATTAGGAGTATGTGAGTCACAGTTAAGAGTATGTAAATCGCTGTTAGGACTATTTGTGTCACTATTGAAACATGTGGGGTCACTGTTAGGAGAAAACAAACAGAAAAATCAATCTCCTACAATCAAGCTACTTAAAAGTGTAAATTCTATTTTCCATAAACAGAACATAAATGAATAATCCATTGTATAGCAGAATAAAAAGCTATTAACTCCATCAGATTGGCAACAAACGACAAACTTTTTGATGTCATAAAAAAATAATTTTCTTCTAGATTTTCTAGAAAACTACTGATTTTCTTAAGCTCGTTGTCATCTTTCCATTGACATATTATGTCTCATCTGTGCACAATAATTAAATAAAAATTAAAGTTTAAGAATGAATCATAATATTAGGTTATGTCTTATTATCCATACTGTAAAATGTCGTCTCCCTACGGTCATAATGAAAAACTAGATTAGTGTACACTTCAGTATCAGTTTCCTCTTAATAAGTGGTGTGGTTATCTTGGAGCATCAGTTTTTAAGTTTACAGAAAGAAGTCACCGAAAACGAGACCGAGACCGGTCGAAAAAGAAGAAGTGAAAAAATTGTGTTAAGAAAGATGTAGTGCAGCGAATATGACACAAGATAGAAACAGGTGGAGACAGCAATTCGAAAAGCTGACCCCAGGCTACAATAAGAGCTATCAAATTTTCCAACTCTCTAAGTTGGCCAAATGCTCATTTTGGCCTGATTCGTCTTGAACCTGCATTTTGCTATAAGACATTCGTTACTTATTACTCTCCAAGTAGGCCACGTACTGTACATATATGCATATGGCCATTTGTATGTGGCCCTATGTACTCCCATGCGCAAAAAAAATTGCGCGTATACTGTAACTCACGATTTTTCGCAATTATTTCATTTTCCATATGTTTACGAGTAAAATTTAGTTATTAGTAAGTGGAGATAATAGAAAGCAATCCATCTAAGGAGATATTTCCAAAAAATATAATAAAATAATAAAATATAAGCAAAAAACAAAATTATGTTCGGTTTTGTGTATACTGGCAATAATGTTTTCGAGGGAATTTTTGGAGTAGCACAGCACGATTGCAGAGGGAATAACAAGATTAGCTGAATCAAGGAACTGGAAATTGGAGTAAAATATTGCATTTATTGGCTTAAATCTAGGGTGTAAATTGTCTGCCAAATATAAATTAGCTTCTGTAAGCAAGATGTTATACGGAAATATATAAACAAAGAGAAAAACTGTAGTCTTAAGTTTGGAAGTGACATGCTCTATAGCCATGAGCATTTATTTCTTAAGAAAAAGATAGGCAACAAAAGAAAATCTGTGTGGTCAAGTGGGTAGAGTAACGGACTAGTAATTCTTATACTGTTTTGACACCAGATCGAATCCCATCCGGTCCTGTTCAATTTTTTTTCTTTACAAAACATTGTAGAAAGTGTATAATTTTTATGTTAATAAAACTGAAACAATACAATTAGGAAATAACGTTTTGTTTCCTCTGATGACGTATTTATTTAGAATTAGTGTACTATTAGTAATACCGATTGCTTTCAGTTTATGGTGTTGTATAGCTTCCTTTATCATCCTCTTTTCTTGAAAAAAAAAATTGTCTCCAATAAAGTATGAAAAATATATATAGTCAGAAACAGACATCTTACTATCAAACGTGATTTATCGTGATGAAATAAACAAGTTTCCCGTTATTAAAAAAGAAAACTATAGAAAATCATTGAATTTGGTCTTAAGGTTTTTATTGTGCTATATATATTCTTTATAAGACTATACTTTATAAGGCAAGATGAGCGATCATACCCTCAAATTTAGCTAGTGAGTGAGAGATGTTTTCGGCACAAATATTTTACAGGTTTAGGTGCATGAAACACCAATACGCCATGGTCTTGACCTTCGTTTATTTCACATTATTATCCGACATATCATAGCAGGTAAAAAGCAGCATCAATCGGCAAGAAGAACTGCAAGTTGTGCTCTTAGTCTGTTTCTGATGCTCCGGACTCGATCGCCTAGCACGCTCGTCTATACCTTGACTCATACGTCTATCATTCAGTGCAGGCACATATCCAGCTTTTCTTTTCGGAGGGGACCCGACACGAATCCTCGTAAGCACGTAATTCCAATTTTTAAATAATAATAATAATAATAATAATAATAATAATAATGCAACTGTTCTGTATTTCTCTTAAACGTTTCTTACTTGTCATTTATGAACCGGTCAAACTTAATTCTAACTCTCACGAAATCAAAAAATATTTTCTAGAGACATGTAAGGAAAACTGTTTGCTACGTATATCACATAACAAAAATAGTAAATGGCAATGAGTGTATCGTTCTAATACAGTAATGTTATAAACAGACCGGAAACGAAATTGTAATCCCATTTTAAAGTGTTCTTTAATTCCACCTGGTATCAATGGCATTACGGTATATTCTTACAAGTAACACTTCCCAAGTGTAGCACTCCGATTTTGATAAAATTTGACAGGCAGATACTACACATAAAATAAACGAATACATGTTTTTTTTTCTGCGAAAAACTGTTTTACGGGGTCAAAAGCACTCACCCAAAATTTTGAAAGTTGACGCCCAAAAGACAAAAACAAGTGGACCAAAGTGTACGAAATTGTGCACAGATATGGCAGACGTAAAATGAAAGAATACGTGTTTTGTATTTTCCTGGAAAAAACGGTTAGGTGGGACGCAGACCCCTCCAAACCTTTGATCATGAAATATCAAAAGTGCTAGTAACAATATGTCTGATGTGTGTAAAGGACGAAGAATTCCGATGACACTTTGTGTATGGACAATACGCAAAAACTAAACGAATGCCTGTTTCAGGGGACAAAATCCTCCATCCAAAATGATGAAAGTTGACGCCCGAAAGGCAAGAAGAAGTGAACCGAAATGAATGAAATTGTGCACAGATATTGTAGACGAAAAATGAGGGAATATGGGTTCCGTATTTTCCTGAAAAAAAAAAAACGTTTCGGTGGGACACAGACCCCTCCAAAACTTTGATCCCTCTCCATGTAGCGGACCGTCATCGTCGGGGAGGAGGTGGAGCTGAGAGGGCGGCTTCATCTTTCATTCATGTATCACCCCTCATCTTCATATCATTGCACGCCCTCTCAGCCGCGAATACCGCTACCGGACTCGCGGGTGGTTGGTGGGAGTCGGGAAGCGGCAGGTCTAGTGGACGTCTTCCTCCACTTGGAGAGGACGTGCACCCACCCGGCCTGGTGTTGTGTTTGTCCAGTGTTTGTGGTGTCCGGCGTGTTGAGTCTTTGAGAAAATAAAACAAAAAAAAATAATAAATAAAAAATCTTAAAACAAAAAGCCAAAAAAAAATATAAAAACATGAAATAAAAAAAATCCGCACCTATTGTTTTGTTTTGTTTCTTTTGGGCTGGCGGGGGTCTATCTTTTTGTTGGCCAGGTCTGTTTTGTTTTGTTCTCCTTCTTCCTTTTCCGGGGCCACGCGTTTTTGTCGACGGGAATGGCTTTTTGCACGCCCATTCCCCTTGACCGCGTCGGCCCCACGCTGATCCTAAGTTTGAGGGCGTGGCGAAGGGATTGCCAGGGGTAGCGTTAGTTCCCCTCTTAACGCCCCGGTGTGACCTCACACCCCTTTTCCTTTCTAAATGTTTACAACAAATCCTTTTTATATGGGTACTAAAACTTTAAAAACCGATCCGGGCTCTCCCTCACGGAAGAAGCCCAAAGCGAGTGAAAGCGATAGTGTGGAAAAGACAAGTATCGCCGCGCCTGTCGTACGATATCTTGTAATTAAAGATAAAGATGCTGATAGTGCCACATCTGATGCAAACCGTCCGAGCGCTATTAAGGGCTTATCCCCTTTTGTTATTAATAAAGTTATTACTTTCCAAGCCGGACAGGTTAAATACATCAAGAAATTGCGAAACGGCACTTTATTGGTGGAAACGATCGATGAAAAGCAAACAGCGAAGCTACTGAAATTAAATTCGATTGGACCTGTGAACGTGTCAGTAGAAGCTCATCGCCTCCTGAGCGTCTCTCGAGGGGTGATATCGTGTTGGGATCTCCTGAATGCCAGTGAGGAGGAGATTAAGTCGGAGTTAGCGGACCAACATGTTATAGATGTAGCTCGCATAGAAAGTAAGAAGTCAGGTGAACTCGTCGCTACCCAGTCACTGATTCTTACTTTTAGTTTGCCAATGCTTCCAGAATATGTAAAGGCTGGTTACTATCGATTGAAAGTTCGGCCTTATATACCTAGTCCTTTGCGCTGCTATAAATGTCAACATTTTGGGCACACCAGCACCTCGTGCAATGCGAGTGCTGCTCTATGTGCCAATTGTGGCCAGGCTAGTCATGGTGCGGATCCCTGTAAAGCAACCAAGCCCTTTTGTGTCAACTGCAAGGGTGAGCATTCTGCTTGGTCTCGGGATTGTCCAGCCTTCCAGCGCGAGAAGCGGATAAGGGAGCTCATGGTTGTTGAAAAAATTTCTGCTGCTGATGCTAAGCGTCGTTTGAAAGAAAGCATTCCTTCCTCGCTTTCTGTTCCCTTCGCTACTGTTGCAGCAACTTGTAAGAAAACTGTATCAACCCAGACGTCCGACGTTTCCACCCAAACCGACTTTGTCCCAGAGCCTAGTAGTGACCCCAAGACCCCAGTTGCAACAACAAGCGAACTTCCCCGAACCCCACGGGTTTCCGTTAGTGGTGGCCTTCGGCGTACTCCAGCCCAACGCCGATCACCTTATATCGCTGGCCTGAAACTAAGTCAACATATTCGCCGGCTGAACGAGACGGTTCTCACTCCAAAGAAGAAAAAATCTACACCAGTTCGTAAGCCACCTGCAGTTTCTCTGAAATCTGATATGGTGGAGCACGAACTGATGGATTCTGAGTGGGCTGTTATTGGTCCTCGTGGGAAGGTTCGCCTTAAACGTTGACATCTTCCAGTATGGCGCTTCTCCAGTGGAATTTGAATGGCTTCGGTAGTCATCGTGAGGAATTGATACAACTGGTCTTCGACCACTCGCCAGTTGCTGTCTGCTTGCAAGAAACGCATTTTAAGCCTACCCAGTCCTTCCTTCTTTCTGGGTACACTATGTACAGATGTGATAAGTCAGATGCTGGTCACGCTGCTGGCGGCGTGGCCGTATGCGTCTCTGATTCGGTTTATTCTCGGGAGACTCACCTAGTCTCCCGCCTGCAAGCAGTTGCGGTGCGAGTATACTTCTCTCGCCCGCTTACAGTTTGTTCATTGTACATTCCTCATTCAGAAGCCTTTAGCACCGCTGATCTGCTTCAGCTCTTCCATCAGCTCGAGCCGCCAGTGTTGCTTGTAGGAGACCTTAATGCCTATCATCGCTTGTGGGGCTCTGTCCGCACTGATGGTCGTGGCCGTCAGGTAACGGCATTTCTTGAGGAGAGTGGCTTGCTTCTCCTTAATGATGGCAGTCCTACTCATTTTTCCACTGCCCATGGCACATATTCTTGTATCGACCTCTCCATGTGCAGTGCTGGTCTCTTGACCTCATTGACATGGCGAGTGCATCCCGACCTTTGTGGCAGTGATCACTTCCCGTTGTTTGTTGAAGGTCTCCCTGTTACTCCTCCTTTTCCTCTCCGCCGCTTCAATCTCAAGCGTGCTGACTGGCGTAAATTCCGTGAGCTCAGTGAGTTTCATTGTCGTGATGATCTCCCTGTAGCTGTTTTAGCAGAGACTTTTGAGCATACCGTTCTTGATGCTGCTCATGGTTCCATTCCAGAATGCGGTGGCGACGTTTCCCGCCGGCGTGTTCCATGGTGGTCTGCGGAAATCCGTGAGGCTATCCTGGCTCGTCGACACGCTCTTGCCACTTTCAATCGTCATCCAACTGACGACAATCTGCAGCGTTTCCGCATTCTACGTGCTCGAGCTAGACGTCTTATCAAGCTTTCGAAGCGCCAAAGCTGGATGAATTACGTTTCGTCCATCAATAGTCGCACAGCAATGTCCACTGTGTGGCGTCGGGTCCGCTCTCTTAATGGTAATACTCCTACTGTTGATGTTCCTGCTTTGTCTGAGAATGGTGTCTTAGTTACTCACCCTTCGGAGATAGCACACAATTTGGGCCAGTATTTTGCATCTATCTCTGAGTCTGATCATTATCCTCCAGCATTCGTTCCCATTAGGGCGCGTTTAGAGCGGAACCCGTTAAACTTAGGTACCGCCAACAGCGAAGATTACAATGCTCCTTTCACCCTCGTTGAATTTGATTCTGTTCTTCGTGAATCATCCAATACTGCTCCAGGGCTTGATCGTATACCCTACGAGATATTGCGCAACCTCCCCCGCGATACACAGCTTGCTCTCTTGCAACTGTATAATCGCCTCTGGGTCGAGGAGTTTTTTCCACCGGCTTGGCGTGAGGCTCTCGTTCTTCCTATCTTGAAGCCTGGCAAAGTCGCAACTAGCTCCACGAGCTACAGACCCATTGCTCTCACGAGCTGCGTCTGTAAGCTGTTTGAACGCATGGTCAACAAGCGCCTGGTGTGGTATTTGGAATCCAATTCACTTCTGAGCAAGCATCAAAGTGGATTCCGTCGTTTCCGATCCACTACAGACAATCGTGCTTATCTTGAGGGTCATATTCAAGACGCCTTTCTCAACGGCGAACATCTTGTCGCTATATTTTTTGACTTAGAGAAGGCGTATGACACCACGTGGCGTTACGGAATCCTAAAACAATTATATGACTGTGGTCTCCGTGGGCATATGGCCCACTTTATCTCGAATTTTCTTCACGAGCGACACTTTAGAGTGCGTGTGGGATCTAAACTCTCAGAGCGCTTTGTACAAGAAAATGGTGTTCCACAAGGCAGTGTCCTTAGTGTCACGTTGTTTGGTGTCGCCGTCAACAGCGTTCTTTCGGAGATCCAGGCTCCTGTGTCTGGTTTGCTTTATGTTGACGACCTTGTAATTTTCTGTAGCTCCCGTCATCTTCGCGGCGTTACTCGACAGCTTCAACTGACTCTCAATCGTCTTGTTCGCTGGTCGAATGAGACTGGATTTCGTTTTTCTACTGAGAAATCCCAATGTGTTCACTTCTGCCGGCTGCGTCCGTGCGTTGTTGACCCGGACTTGTACCTCGATGGCACCCGTCTGTCATTCGTTGATACAGTCCGTTTCTTGGGTCTGGTGTTCGACCGTCGCTTGTCGTGGGCACCACATATTCGGAATCTTAAACACTCTTGTCTTCGAGCTCTGAATCTCCTTCGTGTCCTTTCCCACCGCACGTGGGGTGCTGATCGTACTGTTCTACTTCGTTTGTACCGTAGTCTAATTCGGTCCAAGTTAGACTATTGCTGTATTGCCTATGGCTCTGCTCGTGATCCCTTGTTGCGCCAACTTGACACAGTGCATCACCTGGGTATTCGTCTTGCTACTGGCGCCTACCGTACTAGTCCTGTTGCAAGCCTGTACGTTGAAGCCAATGAACCTTCCCCAGCGTATCGTCGTAGGAGGCTCCTTCTTAATTATTCTGCACATGTGCGCTGTATTCCAGGCCACCCTTGTAGACCACGTGTCCGTGGTGGTCGGAATTAAAAGCGCTATGCTGCACGTCCTCGTTCTACACGTCCATGGTACATCCGGGCGTGTGAGAGTTTCCTTGCTGATGATTTCGTGTGGCCCTCTCTTTCTTTGGTTCAGTTTTGTGCTATTCCACCATGGCTGCTTCGTATACCTCGCTATGATACCAGTTTGTGTCTGCATTCGAAACAAGCTACTAGTTCCCAGGTGTACAAGCAGATGTTTCCCGCACTGTTAGATCAGTACCCCGATTTTAGTGTGTTCTATACGGACGGTTCTAAGGATGGTGATTCCGTAGGCTGTGCCTTTGTCACTGACGAGGGCAGCTCTGAATTCCATTTGCATCGCCTGTGTTCTGTGTTCACTGCCGAATTGACTGCTCTTAAGCTTGCCATAGACCACGCTCTCACGCTTTCGTTACGTCGTGTGCTTGTTTGCACCGATTCTCAGAGTGTGGTTCTGAGTCTACAGAATGTCTTCAGTATGAACTCTCTCGTGCAGGACATTCTTGTGAGATGCCATCACTTGCAGCAACAGGGCTGTGTCGTCGTTGTCTGCTGGGTGCCGGGTCACGTCGGCATCCGGGGAAACGAACTTGCTGATACAGCTGCCAAGAACGCCGCTTTGGCCGGTGTTGCATTGGAGCATAGCCTTCCCTGCTCCGATCTTGTTTCGTATTTTTCTATCTTGATGCGCTCTCACTGGCAAGCAGATTGGGACCAGGCGATTGAAAATAAATTGCACGCAGTCAAGCCACTCCTAGGAGAGTGGCGTACGTCCTCGTCCTCTCGTCGTCGAGATGAAGTGCTCCTGGCGCGTCTGCGTATCGGACACTCTCATCTGACGCATGGCTACTTGCTGCAAAGATTGAACCGTCCGTACTGTGAGGAGTGTATAGTCCCGCTGAGTATTCGGCACATTCTTGTGGAATGTCCTGAATACTCAGCTCTCAGACAACGTTTCAGATTGCCTTCTGCTCTTGCCCGTGCTTTGGAGGATTCAAGTGTTATGGTTCGCCGGGTACTTGAGTTTGTTAATGCTTCTGGGGTTGCTTACGTTCTTTGAGCTGTTTTAATGTGTTTCCACTTTTTTATTGCTGCTGCCTTTTTAATTTCTGTCAGCTTTTATTGTGTTTCTATATATTGTTATTGTTATATGTTTTAATTTATTTATTGTTTTATTTTCTATTTTTTATGGACTTTATCTTTTAATTTTTCTTATTTAGCAGCAGTTTTGTTGTTCCTATTCTTTTAACCTTTTTCTTTCCATCTTTTAATTCAGAGCAACCATGTTTATCGTGACGGGGACATATAGCCTAGCTGCTGACGTCCCCATTACCCCCCTAATCACTCACTCACCCAAAACTTTGATCGTGAAATATCAAAAGTGCTAATAACAGTATGTCAGAAGTGCTTAAAGGACACGAAGAATTGGAACGACACATTGTGTAAGGACAATACGCAAAACAAAACAAAACAAAAAAAAACGGGTTTATTTTCTGCGAAAAATTGGTTTTAGGGGGCAGAATTCCCCACCCAAAATTTTGAAATCGTGCACAGATATTCTAGACGTAAATTGAGGTAATTGTGTTTCGTATTTTCCTGGAAAAAAGCGATTGAGTGGGGCTCGGACCTTCTAAGCTGTTGATTAGGAAATATCAAAAGTGCAAATAAGTATGTATACGTCAGAAGTTCCTAAAGAGTATGGAGAATTGCAACGAAACTTCGTATAGGGACAATTTGCAAAACAATAAATGAAATGCATTTTAATTTGTATGAAAAAACAGTGTTGGGGCCTAGAGCCCCTCCAAAAAAAAAGTTAATATTACCGTAAAAGTGCAGGAAGGAGTGGACCGAAGCAAATGAAATTGTGTGTAGATATTGTATAGACTGTATGTAAAATAAGGACTTTCGTGTTTTAAGAATGTCCCTATTAATTTTGGCACATCAACAGCAAACAGGAAATTAATCGGCACGTGTTTTTGTTTATGCGGAAAAACATTGTAAGGGTTAAAGTTGCCTCGTGAAATACTACAAAATACGCTATACTGTTTGTGCTTGTTGTTGATCTGCCAAATTTGAAGAAATCTGATGGAGATACTTGTGAAACACGAGAGGCTTTATTTTTCATATCCAATATCTACAGACAACTTCATTCGCTTCGGTCCAATCATTCCGACTTAACGCCTCGGTCCACTCAAAAGGTTTTTTTCTCTTTTCAGGAAAATACGAAGCACGTATTTCCTCATCTTACCTCTACAACATTTGTGAACAATTTCATTCAGTTCGGTACATTTTTTCTTGCCTTTCTTGCGTCAAATTTCAAAATTCATGGGGGGGGACCTTCTGTCCTCTAAAACCGTTTTTTTCGCAGGAAATAAAAAAGCCGAATTTGTTTATTTTTTGCTTATTGTCCTAACACAAAGTTTTGTTCCAATTCTTCATGTAAATTTAGGCACTTCTGACATACTGTTATTAGCACTTTTGATATTTCATGATCAAAGGTTTGGAGGGATCTGTGTCCCACCTAACCGTTTTTTTCAGGAAAATACAAAACACGTATTCCCTAATTTTATGTCCGCAATATCTGTTCACAATTTCGTTCACTTTGGTCCACTTGTTTTTGCCTTTCGAGCGTCAACTTTCAAATTTTGGGTGTGGGCTTTTGCTCCCTAAAACCGTTTTTCAGCAAAAAGAAATAATAATAATAATAATAATAATAATAATAATAATAATAATAATAATAATAATAAAGCACTTATTTGTTTATTTTATGTATAGTATCTACCTGCCAAATTTTATCAAAATCGGAGTGTTACACTTGGGAAGTGTTACTTGTTAGAATTATAACAACAACGCATTGTCCACAGTTTGGACACTGACTCAAAGTAATCTGACATAAAAAAAAACCTCAAAAGGGAAAAAGTAGGTTTATTAAAAAGTGCTTGAGGTTTGGTAAGGGACAGCTTCCAGGACCTCACGCTGGATACGTCACTGAGTCAATGCATTATATTTGTTTCTTGCAAAGATGATAATTAGATGCGTAATATGTAAAATTATATCATAGTTTGACTTTTTATAGGTCTTTCCTTACAACATCCATATTATCCGGCGTTCTGCCTGCCTGTTTTATGTCGGATAAGCGAAACTCTACTGTATTTTCAGATAGCATATACACAGGAGCTAGAGGTCTGCACGGGCCGAAATTTTTAGAACGGACCGGCCCGTTCCCTTTAATTTATAATCTATAGGCATTAACGGATTAAGGGCGGAGCCAATGGAGCCCAGGGCCCCCAGCTCAGAGGGCTCTTTAAAATCTCTCTGTTTAATACTTACGCTCGCGGTATCGCTAGATTTAAGTCTTTGCATCAGCAGCATTTACCTGTTAATAATAAATGCAATTATTTAATTGTTAATAATGAATTTAACTAAACTAATTATTGTAAACTTGGAGCACATTCAAATATTACAGCAGTGGCGGCTACTGTTAGTGTTGCAGCGTTGCGTAACGACCAAAGTATTTCAAGAAAAAAATATTATTAGCAATAGTAGTAAAGAACAGAAAAAATACTTTCTAATACTCCCATATATACTTTAAATAACATATTTTTTTACTTCTCTAACTGTCCGTTTCTTTAATCCGTTTTAAAAAGCGAAAAATAATCCGTCACAGAGTCTCTAATTTATATTGTGTTGCAGCGAGCATGCAACGACCAGATTCCTTCAGCGCGGGAATTGGAGCAAATGTTAAGTCTCCTTTCCCTTATCTCAGAAGTTAAAGGGTCTGGTCGTTGCAGTGCTTCTGCAACACAGCACGGTTTCGAGTGAACGAGAAGGTTTTCGCGCTAAATAAGATTTCTAAATTTTATTTCACTAGCAGTTAACAAATGGAATTTGTTTTTATGCATTCATATTTTTATATTACGGTACTAATGCTGAAGCAAATCAATATAATGACAATTAAAAAAGTGATAGCAGAATTACAAAATAAAAAAGAAAATATATAGTAGAGCAGAAATCAAATGAAAGTAGATCCGCATTTACAAGTTAATTCTTAGCTTATATAAATAATGAAAATTTCTTCTACAGTAATTTGTGAACCAAATATTAATAAGTCAATATGCAGAATCCCCCCTCTGTGGATAATATTTTAGTATATACATATTTCTTTTATAAAATAAGTATATGTTATACTCTTGATAGAACTGTATGGTGCGGAACGCCACATTGAATTTAGGACTAGTTAGAAATGCTCAGAGGCGTAGCCACGAGGGGGTCCACCGGGTCCGGACCTCCCCAAAATTTCGAAACTCGACTAGCATTTGTAGACTTTCTTAACGAACTATACTTGTTTAACAGAGAAATGATTGATGTAAGCTAAATATTTTATTTTACGCCTCATCATGTACTCTTTCTTTTCTTATAGAAATAATCGTTATATCATTTTTCTAAAAATATAGGTGACAGTAATTAAGAATTACTTATCTTTTCGGGTACAGTAAAAGACAGGTTCGTCATTACGTAGACGTATTGGACCTTCCTCAAATACTTTGGACCCCTCCCAGCTAACATGTTGTTCCTATATCTGGCGGGTTTCAAGGTTGCTTTCTAGAACGTTGATAAACATTGTTTCGCCTCATGTGGAAGTATATTGTGTTCATCGTGCATTGCGTAAGAACCAAGACGGATGATTTGGAATGTAGTTCTTTTTTTCTTTTACGCACAAGTATGTGTGTGTGTGTGTGTGTGTTGATATATGAATATGGTTGCCAACTCTGTAAAATAAAAAGAACCGACACTTCCTTAAAATTCTTTGTGATATAGGTCTCAGCGTGAAGTATCTCTGTTCGGACCTATCCATGGAAAGGAAATGTACTATCGTGAACGAAAGTGCATTAACACATATTCTGTATGTCCTTAGAACATTCACTAATAACCTTAATAGATACATTGTGCTATAAATGAGAAACTGAAATTGATCAATCGGCATTGATCAATTTATTGTATTTACCAGTAACTACCATTCCTTTAAAATTATCGAAACAGATGAACAAAAGTATAATAATCTTTATGTGACAATTTTGGATTTGGAAAATGAAATTCACTCTTTAAACATATAGTCTCTACTTCAACTATAGGAAATTGCTTTAAGAAGTCCTTTTCCACTCTTAATAAATGTATAAAATTCCTTGAAAGTAAATTTCAAATTTTCTCTGATACAGTCCCTGTCATCTCTCTAAAATTTTCTAAACAGGTGAACAAAATATATTAATCGTTGATACATGGTGAAAGGTAAAAGTTTTGACTTTACAGAATGACAGCTACTTTTCAATATCTATACTTCGAACTAGATACAAATTTGAAGAAAAAAAAACGGTTATAAAGGGGCTGGTGAGAAGTTTGTACCCGTCACCGGCTTTAATCAAAATAACATCAATTTTTCCGGCCAGGCCAATGAAAAGCCGGCCAGTTTGCAGCCCTATATATGAATATGTGACGTGCGCAATTCATATACTAGTATCTCTTTTGTATCAGCTGTTTTGGTTATTAGTTATTAGATTTAATTTTATTGTGTGTGCTTTAATTCTGTACATAACCTACAAATTCTGAATGAATTGCATATCATGACTTCTGTAAATAACTTGCAAGAAACAATGACCAGCTTTCAACTGAGGAAAAACTTACAATTAAGGCTTAGACAAAACAAGCAAAGTCAGTTCAGGAGAGTGTTCGAAAAAAAAAAAACCGTTTAAGTTTACAGGACACCTTATGGCACTAGGTACACAAAGTTGTATGCACTAGGTACATTTCCACAATTTATTTGAAATTTTCCTAGATAAAGTGTGAATAAAGCGTGTTCAGTGTACATTTTTTATAACATTAATCTCTGCTACGAACTCTCTTCAAACTACACTGAAGAGAATTCGGATCACTGTCAGGGACTGAGTTTGCTAGAATGAATTGTTCACAAAAATCTAGAAAAAATATTTAGTGAATCTACAAAGCTTCTGCAATTAATATTAACTGTACCTATGGCGTCAGAAAAAGACGAAAAGTTCCTTTTCACATCAAAAAGAATTGACACTTTCAAGAAATTGAATGTCCCAAGAAAGGTTATCACCATTGGTTATGCTTTCCATCAAAAAAGACCTGACAATAAGAATACTAGAGTTCAACCAGCATGTATTAGGCAGATTTGTTCCAATCAAAGAGAGAAGAATGAACTTACTAATTAAATAAGGTGATTAATCGGATTAAATGTTCTGCATTTTTTATTTTTTAAAAACAGAATTTTATTTAATTTAACATGTCACATAGCATTTGCATCTAAATTTATGCTGATTAGTCAATGAGTCAACTTTATATCTTTTGTCTCCGATCGTTCGAACTGCAACACCCGAAACCACAAACCACCGGCCGCCACTGTATTACAGCATAGTTCTCGGTAGTTCCATAAGTAATTTCAGAGACCACGGTGTTTCAGTGGTAGAGCGTTCACCTTTGGTGCATGAAGTCCTTGGTTCGATCTATGCTCGCGCCAAGTGAACCTTGTGCTGGACAAACACTCTGTGCGTGGGTTTTCTCGAGGTTCTCCCGTTTTATCCCACTTTTTTCATTCCACCATTTCATTCATTTCTTATCATCACTGTCTCCTTTAGCCTATCCGGCATAATCGTGGGACGTAAAACTTAAAAATTTTATTTCAAATCATTTCAATCAAAAAACAGTTGCAGGAAGTACCGGTATGTAATTTCGAATAAAACAAACTACTATATATAATTCTGAGTATATTATTCTTTTATGAAATTCTCGCGAACCTTATTTCTAAATTGAAGGGTAAGAAGACTAAATTCATTCTCTTATTATTATAGATCCATTTCAATTGAAGGAGTTGGAATAGTTGGGAAAAAAATTTAAAAAAAACATACCCTATATTCCAGTGTGCCACAATCGGTATAACGCGCGAAACTGGTGTGTCCAGCAAAGTGAAGAGTGTGACGCAAACTTTTTCCTATTATTTGCAAGAATATTTGTCGAGTTTCTGTTATTTATAATAATAATAATAATAATAATAATAATAATAATAATAATAATTATTATTATTATTATTATTATTATTATTATTATTATTATTATTATTATTATTATTATTATCATTAACGATTTTTCCATGGATCAGCTGTCTGTATACGGTTAAGCAACCACAAGTATGACATTGAAGGAATGAGTGTAATTATTTACTTTAATAGTAATACAAAAGTCTATTTGCTTGTATATTCTACCGGTAATAACTGCATCCGTCTAGAAAGCTAGGACTAACAACAAAGGGATACCAAGTTCTGACCACACACCGCCCCAAATCGTGGGTGCCACAAGTTCTCTTCTACGCCTTAGAACAATAAGGGCTGTAGCGTTCAGGGAGAGAGAGAAACAACTTAATTCCATTGCAGTTATATGCTTATTAAATGTTAACTTATATTTATAAATTATGTAAGTGATCGTATCGTTTTCTGTTTCTTCTTCTTCTTCTTCTTATTATTATTATTAATAATAATAATAATAATAATAATAATAATAATAATAATAATAATAATAATAATAATAATAATTCTTATTATTATACATTTCTTAATACCTTGATTGCCATGTGTATGGAATTCCATACACACGGCTGTCCTGTACAGTAGAGCGTGATTATTTTCCATACGCAAACAATGTAGATATTCCAAGTTTGTTGTGTTCGTTGTATAGGTGTGTATGTAATTAGATACATATGGCGTAGAAATCAAAATTTAATGTCCATGCCACGTATATGCAAAACCATACACAAAGACATTTATGAACAAAGACATTGAGTTTGAGTTTAACGTCTCGTTCAGCAACGAAGCTATATAAGACGTCGGCCTACTGATTAACGTGGACTCCGAACCACGTGAGCTCTCGCCGGGAATCGAAGCCGGGTCTTCCACGCCAAAGGCGCGTACGCTAACCACTAAGGAGCTTATGAACAGAGACATTTATGAGCTAAAACAAAGGCGAAAACAAAGATGTGTGATGTGATTTTGAGTTTATCGTCCCTTTCAGCAGCGAGGCTATATGAGACGTGGACCTACTGATTAACGTGAAATCCGAACCACATGAGCTCCCGCCGGACGAAAACAAAGACCTTTGGAATTGACAATTGTTTGGACATTCCAGTCGAACCTACCTAATATTAACAACGTTTCTACGATAATTTCGTAACATTGTATTATTTCTTTTGTTGATTAGCTTGGTTAGGCTTATTTAAACACTTTCTTCTTTGCACCGACGTGTCACATCTCTTGATTAAAGATACACTAGCTCTCACTGGAAATCTAATCCAGAACCAATGCACTTGAACCATTTGACCACAACAAGGCACATTTAAAAAGAAGTTTCGATTTTGTTCGGAAAATTGTGATTAGGTGTAACATTTAAAAATATATTTAAGAAAGGGTACGGAGTAAACGCACTGTACTTTCTCGCTCGAATTTTGTACACTGACTTATGTTAGGCTGCAACTGTTATTGAAACATTTATTTGGGAAATTGCGAATAAAATAATGTTTTGGAAAACTTTGCTAGAAGAAACTTCAGGCCCAAAAGTAAAGTACCCATTGGTCATATTTCCGTTAGAAATAACTTGATCCATATATTAGAATTATAAAGGATATAATTGTATGTGAACTATAAGCAAAAGCGTCTGAGTAATTTCTGAGAAAATTATGCAAAAAGTCACCCCCAAGAATAAATTATCCCTTGTGGATCTTTTCAGTACAAACAAGCTATGCTATATTGTTAGTGTTTTCATAAAACATTTATTTATGAAATACGAACACAATCGCCTGAGTCGTTCTTGAGAAAATCGCAGGGTAAAACTTACTGTCAAAAGTAATATACCATTTCTAGATTTTCCGGATGAGGGAATTATACCATATAGCTAGGTTATTTATGTAACACGTATTTATAAAATATGAACAACAAACATCTCCTGAGTTGCTTTTAGGAACGTCATCGGGAAAAGCTTACCCCCAAAGGTAAACTCTTCTATCTAATTTTGACAGTATATCGAGTAATTTTTAAGCAAATCGTCGGGAAAAATTTCACTGTCAAAGTAAACTATCTCTTTTGGATTTTTCTTTTCGGAACAAGCGAGTTATACCATATTGTAAGATTATTACAGAAAATATTTTTACTGAAATTAGAACAAATTTGTCTCAGTTATTACTGAGACAATTGTCCAAAAAAATCAACCCTTGAGAAAACCACTTCTTCTGTATGTTATCGGAATAAACTATTTATGCTCTATGTTAGTTTATTAATGAAATATTTCTTTACGAAATATGAACAAAATTACCTGAGGCGTTAATGGGAAAACCATCAGGGGAAAGCTCACCCTAAGATTAAGCTACTCCTTCGAACGAGTTGTCATATTGTTAGGTAATTAACGATACGTTTATTTATGAAATGTGGTTGAGAAAATTGTGCAAAAAGAACGCATACCATACAGTAAATTACACCATATATATTTTTTCAGAAAAATTATTCATATGTGGTGGAGATTTGTTAATAAAATATATATTTATCAAAAGTAAATAAAATCGTCACAGCTTTTTTTATTTGAGAAAATTGAATTATTTTAAATTTTAATCCTTCAGTAAATTACCCTTGCTTTTAGGTGTCGAAGGACATAAAATTCGAAAGATATTATATTATTAAAACGTTATGTCTAGAATTCGGTGCAGATACGTTGAACAGTATGGCCTCTATTTGAGTGCGTGTAAAAGCGTGACGAACCGAGAGACAAATAGATGGACAGACATCGAAAAATCATTTTTTTCGATATGTAGGAGCCATGTAACTTGAATTTATTGAAATCTGGTATTCGGTTTTTATAACTATCACCACACTTTCTTCTTTCGTCGCTCGAATGTAAAAACGAATAGGCCTACACCGACACGTAATGTGATAATTTGTAATCCCAAAAATTTAATTTGTTATGTTTAATGTGTGGTTACTCTAGAAAAAAAGCTTATGCATGTTACATAATTTTATTATCAGTTTTTCACGCTACTGTATAATTCGGTACGATTATAGTTAATATTCATGGCATCTTTTGGAAGCATTCGCGTTCCTCACAAAGAGAGCTGTAAAATTTAGTTTTGTTTAAAGAAAGCACTCTTGATTTTTTTTCACACAGACTTGCATTTGTTGCACTTGTGGATATGAAACAAAAGGGGAGAGAGCGAGAGAGTCAATACTGTAAAAAGAAACACACACACAGAAACACTAGAACAGTTTTTTTCTTCATGACAACGAGCTATCGCTGTGACTGTGTTCCTCACGCTGTGTGTAAAGCTGTAAGTTGCTCTTGTTTTGTTTTTTCCTGTTCCTGACTCACAGACACTCACAGTGAGTTGAAGCTGTGTAAAAACGGAGAGGGAACGGTTAAGCATACCATACCATAAACTAAAAACAATCGCTATTAGTAATAAATAGTAAGCTAATTCTGAATAAATACGTCATCAGAAAAACAAAAAGTTATTTCATTATTATATTATTTCGTTTCTTATTAACACAAAAATTATACACTTTCTACAATGTTTTGTAAAGAAAAAAAATTGAACTAGTATAAGAATTACTAGTCCGTTACTCTACCCACTTGCCCACACAGATTTTCTTTTGTTGCCTATCTTTTTCTTAAGAAATAAATGCTCATGGCTATAGAGCATGTCACTTCCAAACTTAAGAGAACAGTTTTTCTCTTTGTTTATATATTTCCGTATAACATCTTGTTTACAGAAGCTAATTTATATTTGGCAGACAATTTACACCCTAGATTTAAGTCAATAAATGCAATATTTTACTCCAATTTCCAGTTCCTTGATTCAGCTAATCTTGTTATTCCCTCTGCAATCGTGCTGTGCTACTCCAAAAATTCCCTCGAAAACATTATTGCCAGTATACACAAAACCGAACATAATTTTGTTTTTTGCTTATATTTTTATTTTATTATATTTTTTGGAAATATCTCCTTAGATGGATTGCTTTCTATTATCTCCACTTACTAATAACTGAATTTTACCAATAAACTTATGGAAAATGGAATAATTGCGAAAAATTGTGAGTTACAGTATACGCGCAATATTTTTTGCGCATGGGAGTACATTCTCAACAAGTCACAGATGGATGAGTGTTACGACTCAAAAAATGGAAATTTTGAGTTATCATCCCTCAAAAGAGAATAGAGAGAGAGAGAGAGAAGCGAGCTTTATCTGGTTGTATCTTTCCGGAAACTTAACTAAACAAATTACCCCCTATATGGCAGAAAAATCAATATTTCATTGAGTGATTTTTATAGAATAACAAACTTTAAAAGTCATGTTCCTTCAGATGTGTATTTTTGACTCGCATTAATCTTCCACCGGGTGTGCAAAGTGCTGTCCATTTAAATTTTCTGTTCATATTGGAATTGAGAACAGCACGCGTGAAATTATATATATGTATGTGAAGTATCGACGGAGTGAGTATGTCATCATCGTGTACATTTTAAAGGTGAAATCGGAAATATTCTCTTGCTTTTAATCGACGTTTAGGATCTGTAACAGGTTCCTTAAATATACTAAATAACCATATAAGATTCCTGTCTCCCTATAGCAACTTATTAGTTTTCTTTTGTTTCTGGTATAGATATAACATCGCGTCACTTTCTTTAAAGTTGTACTACTTCACGTAGAAAACATTTACCACATCGCAATACTTACCATGCTTATCTGTATTTGTAATATTGTTAGCACTTGAGAAAACTAATGGAACCTCCATTAAGCATCGCAGAGTAACTTGAAATGAATTGTTATAAGAGCAACCAGAACGTCAAGATGTATGAATCCTCAAATACAATTAAAACATGGTTTTCTAAAATAAATGTCTGAATTTCTGTTGTGATAACCATACAATCAATATTAAATTCAGTAAAAACTACTTCGATACTAGAAACGTTGAGAAGATTTCCTAAGGTTTAATAAAACAAAACTTATTTTCTGGGTTCTTCACGAAAAATGATGCTGTTCCAATAATTATTATACTTTATTGAAATAATAATAATAATTTTTGCTTACTACGCAGACAAAGTATATCAACCAAATAATACAATACCTTTGTACCCATAGCAGTTGGGCATATATCACATATAAAAATAATACAGAACACTACATTCCGTACTTTGAACCAAAGTAAATTTATGTTGGAGACATAATTCACGTACCAAAGTAACAGTATAAGAAGAAACAGAATTCTGTTGGCTGTACCTTCGCCACAGACGTGGACAATTCGGAATTTAGTCTGCATTGTTTATGTTCAGTACCTACTGTACAAGTAAGAAGAGCAAATAAGTTTCAACTTTATTTACATACTCTAGTCTAAGATGAATAATGTACTTCTCTCCGCTAACAACAAAGCATTATTATAAACCTTCAGAGTAGCATTACTAAATATGTTTACCGCAATACATTCCTGAGAGATATAAACAAATTCACCAAAAAAACTGCGCCATTGTTGTCCATAGATGCCGACACATTTGAGGATATGGGAAAACAAGTGTTCTCACACATTACCCAAGAACACTACACTAGCAGGCATTACGTTGAAGCACTGTCTCCCCTCCTCGGATCTCTGTTATTATCTTGCTCAACGTGTGTGCTCTCATTGATCCTGACATTGCAACCTGGCTAATAAAAGCAATCTTCATTCAACGTTACATACTAATTGCCGAGATAAAGTGTCACGTTCACACTTGCATATTGAACATTCTCATCATTCCTACTTAGTGCGTAGGGATAACCATATTTTTTGTGAAGATTGGATCGTTCGGCTGAGTATTCGTCACATGTCACATTCTTGTTGAATGTCCAGAGCACTGATCTCATATAACATTCAGAACTACCAAAATATCATAATCTAGTCTAAGAGGATAATGTGGTATTACGCGGTCATATTCTCACCTTTATTTGAGTGAGAGAAATATCTGCGAGAAAGTTTGTTTTTGGATTTTTTTTTGTTATTGCTATCTTTTATTCATTGTCTTATTATATATTTTGTTATTTATTTTATTATCCCTTTTCCGGCTCCTGGTCTAATTTATGTTCATACACGAACCACTGTCACGTTATAAGAAGCCACGAACCCTACTTCAAGTATAGGTTGTTTCAATATGGAGTCAACACTGCAATAACAAGATTATCTTATGTAAAATAATTCAAATGTATTTCGTGGATAAGGAACAATTTTGTAGGCTTGATAACTGGCGATTTCTTCATCTCAGTATCCTGTTAAATTGATACACATAATTTGCTGCAATGATAACACCATCTATATTCAAGGGTTATTAGCGAAGAAAAGAAGTTTTATTTGTATTTTATTTGAACTGTACTTTTAGAAGTGTATGAATGTCCTTACAAATATAATTTTATGTCAACACTTTTCAGCAGAACCACAGTCAATTTTGTCATCACCTACAGTGATTGCATAAATTAAAGTACTCAAATGAAAATGAAATGAAATTTTTGAGTTTTGTGTCCCACAATTATGCCGGTTAGGCTAAAGGAGACGGTGATGATGAGATATGAATGAAATCTTGGAATGAAAAAAGTGGGAGTTAACGGGAGAAAACCGAGAAAAAGCACGAGCACGATGTTTGTTCACCACAAAGTCCACACAGGACGAGCTGGGATCGAACTAGAAACCCCAAGCACCGGCGGTGAACGCTCTACCACTAAGCCACCGCGCCGCCAGTGTTCAAATAAAGCCTCAATTTATCATCTTCCATGTGGAAGGTTTATCATCTCTCTTGTAAGAAGAAGACGAAGGTACTGCAAACGCAGATATTTTAATTGGTAGGGATTCAACATTTGGTGGAGCAACAATGCTGCAATGCTAAATCTATGTAACGTTGAACCGATGTTATTCTCCAGGAGAAAATACGGTAAGAAGTTTTTAAGTACTGGCACCTAAAACAGAATTAGGTTATGTATTATAAGTGATAGTGTTTAGAGTTCAGATGAAATTTAAGATCAAATCCCTTAATATTTTCACTGCGAAAGAAATATAACGTTATGTAGATAGTTAACAAATGCATGAGGTGTTTTCTGTGTGCTAAGTCCTCATATCTGCTGCTTATTTCACCAGTTGTATAAAGCATACATTTTGTTATACATTAAAGCATCTACTGTATATATAAATGTAGAGGAAGCATCTATGCGTAAGACTAATGTACTACTTAAAGAGTCCTAGCAGTTAGAGACCTAAAACAAATTGACTGCAACTAATGTCAAAAAATCTTTGTATCCAAAACCCTGATGCAACAAAGATTCATCAAGTAAACCACAATGACAGAAAAAGTTGATCCTTGCAAATCACGTGCGGTAAAATGTTTACATATAAAACAGAGCTTTTTAAAACACCCAATTAAGAGATATTAGCTTAAATGTGTACATAATCGTGAGCCGACATTCTTTTTCGAAGTGTCTTCTAATTTTTGTTGTTTCTTTGCCCTGTTGAGTATTACTCTGTTGAAAATATCATACACTTCAAATTAAACAAAATCCTTTGGATCAAAATTTATATTTTAGTCTGACCTTGGTATGTTCTTCTCAGTATGGCTTTCAACACTTTCTCTTTAATTGCAATTGGTACAAGTAAATAAAGGAAGTAAAAATTAGGTAAACGAACAAAGAATAAAAACCACAAGCAAAACTGCATGTCCTGCGCAAGCCCAGGACACTATTGTTGTCTGAATGGTTGAACATGATACAAAATTAAAAATATTTATCGCTAGCAAAGTAGTTTTAATAACACATTAGCAATTTCTCGATAATTACTCGAATTTAAGATCTCGTCGAATCTAAGACGTACACCTATTTCCATGGGTTAAATTTAAGGAAAAATAGTAATATGTTACGTTACTCAGTCACTTTTTACTATTAGTAAAGCGCTCTTTGATATTGGTCATTTTCGGTAAATTTTATATATCCCTCCCCCTCCCCATGTTGCGGGGCACGGCAACGGAAGTATCATTGTTCATCTCAGCGAACACAAAGAACGGTCTGGTGGTTTAAGAGTTACGAAGTTTTAATAATTTTTATATATTTCCCCCTCCCATTCCCCTCCCCTAAGTTCTAGGCCCGAACCTCATCTACGTTGAAAATTTGATCGAGATTGATCGGGTGGTTCAAGAGTTATTAAGTTCTACTTTTTTTATAATTACCCCTCCTCCCCCTTCCCTAAGTTCTACCGTAAAAGTGAATAGCTATAAAAGTCTCCCAGGAAAAGAACTGCATCTACGTAAAAAAATAATCGAGATCAGTCGGGAGATTCAGGAGATTAAGAGTAAGAAGCATAGTCGCGTTCAATTTAGATCTCACGTGTTTTTTTCACAGACACCGCTATTAATATATAGATTTTTAGAAAAGTTGGGATGCCTTGAGGAGACTGGTTGATTGTTGTAATATGACAACACAAATATATAAACTGACCTTCTAATATCAAAACATATTACGGACGTATTCGTATTTTGATGAATAATAAAACGAAGGGGTTACAGAGATAGTTACGTACTAAAAATAGAAAAGGGGGCACGGTGGCTCAGTGGTAGGGCGTTCACATCCGTTGCTTGGGGTCCCTGGTTCGATCCCAGCTCGAGCCGTGTGGACTTGGTTGTGGACAAACTTCGTGCTCGTGGGTTTTCTCGGGGTTCTCCCGTTTTCTCCCACTTTCTTCATTCCACCATTTCACTCATCTCTCATCATCACCGTCTCCTTTAGACTAACCGCCATAACCGTGGAACGTTAAAGATTTCATTTCATTTCATTTTAAAAATAGAGAACACCCTGGGCATTCGATATTAAGTTTACAATAACGACGAATACTAATCCATTATTGCCTACATTAAAGAAACATTATGTCACCTCAAGATCTTTCTGATCTATGTGAATAATGATATATGCACAAAAAAGAAGAAGATGCGATATTCATAGTAAAAACTGTGAATATTTTAGTCTGTTTTTTTAACATCTCTCTTTAGATTTGAGGCATTGCATGGTCCCTAATATGATAAATATGATAAATGAGACAAGGGGACTTTACGATTGCCCTTGTAAGTATTACACAATGGAAACATATAATTATTGACTATTTTGTGCTATCGGAATATAATAAACATACATATAATTACAACTTTGGCATGATGTTCATTTTCTGTTTCGGACACATTTGTAGTTTGCAAGTTCTGTTATAAATGCAATACCACCTAGACACAACCCAAAAATATACACAGAAATAGCACCAATTAGCTCCAAAATACTAAGAGGTTTAGCACTTCCCGAAATCCGAAATATACTTGCTTTCTCGGCACCTAATTTATATTCATCCGTTAACCATTTTCCAAAGATACCAGAGTAGTCAGCTGCTTGTATTGTTTTCCAAAATATATGTCCAAGAGGTGACCCTTGTCTCATTATGAAAAATACAGATAAATAATGGACAACTTCTCTCACTATGTGTAACATTGAATTCCCTTCAGAATCAACAAATGGTTTCCTAATCATAAAATATCTAGAAGTGCCTGATGACCAATAAAAAGCAAAATTCCTTGTTTCAATTATTTTGCGATATCCTTCCATAAAATATTTTACATTAACCCATTCGTTGAATATCGTTTTCGAAACATTATTTCCATGTGATTGAAACCTTAACTTGTGTACCGAAAGTCCTCCAATTTGTAATTTAGCGTCCACCATTTCTTGCATTGTGTTGATAGGGGGATATTTTTTGGGAGTTGTCATAAAACCGAACAAAGCAGATTGATAACAGTTATTGAGTACAAAACCAAGTAAAACCCAAATTAGGTAACATATTCTCACAATAGCAACATTTCTGGGAGGACTCATGGATACACCCAACAATAAACAGAAACTGTCTAAGAAGGAACGCTGAATTGAAATTGGCTTCTGAAACACTATTCTATGTACAATGTTCGTTACAATGGACGTGAATACGTAAGACAACAGTATGCTAATCCAAGATGCCACCTGAAATGGGAAGTAGATATTCATCCATAAAGGGTAGAGAGCAGGTGCAGGAACTATCCATACAGCCTTCGTTATGTGTCTAGTGAAAATATAATCAAAGTATTGGAAAGTATCGTAGTGTGCAGCAGTAGGTCCTAAGAAACCATGATACATTCCTGACTTCATGCTGGAGTAAATACCTGTGCAAGTTCCATTTGGATATCTCTTTCCGAGGTCTCTATAGGAGGCTTCATCTAAATTTAATGTTATGTTAAGATGATCTCGAAACATTTCAATTATTTTCTCAAGCGGACTTTTAAATTTCACTTCGCTATTTGCTTCTCGTGCAGTGATTGACACTTTCCTATTAATAACTGTTACAAACGAAATAGGACGTTTGTACAAGTTCGCGATTTTGTTCGGAAATAAATTATTTCTAAAGTAAAATTTATTGTTGTTCCAGATATCCATTACTGTTTCACGCAAACCAGCTGCCCAATTTTCTACGAAAGGAAAATATGTGTATACGATAATGGATTTCTTATTATTTTCAAAATTAGTTCCAAAGAAATTACCGTTCTTGATCCAGGTCACAAGGATAATATTCAGCATATCATTCTTAAGGGAAATTTCAAACACATGTCTTACATCTGCTCTTGTGTAATTTATGGTCGGGAGAACTGCAATAATCTTCGAATTTGAATACCAAAATGGCAGTTCTTTCACTGTGTTGATCACATGTTTAAAAGATCTTATGGTTCTCAAAATGATAATGTAATTTAATGTTCGTCTTGAGAAGAGCCACGTAGATGCCATCCAATTGTCACTGTCATGAAGGAAGTTAATATTCTTATTAATCTCAACGATTTGAAGTGGATTCCTGTATGATCTTACTAATCCGTCAGCTAATTCTGAGTTCGCTTCTTGTAATATGACAAGAGTTCTTGTTGTGCTGAAATGTTTCTGTTCAATATCTATGATGCAATCAATCAGAAGTGTTTGATCATTTTGATTCTGATATTGGATTGGCAATGTCTTCTTTACACCTTCTGTAGATATATCAGCAAATGTTTGCATCAAATATAACAAAACAGTAAATACAGTCATGTTGTAAGACCAGAGGCTGAAAATAAAGATATGATCAAGTAAGTATTATTTGAGATTTTAAAGTTGCAGTTAACTAAATGGAAGAGTTAATACTATTTCCTTAATTATAAGAGTTATATTGAATATAAGGGAATGAATCTCAGTGCTCCAGCTATCGTAGTAAACTGTAGGATTTCTTTACAATTACTTGAAAGCTGAATGTTAATCAGCCAGTATTTAGAATAATACAAAATCTTCCAAAATGGCTCCCTAATTACGAATCTTTGGTTCCCTAATTGATATTTCACTTGTATAACAGGCTATTTGAAAATTTGAAAAGGGTCAATAATTCACTAAAATATCAAATTTAAGATAAGTCGAAAGAAATAGTGTTTACGAAAATAAGAAAAGCAAACATCACAGCTCAGAATGCAACAGAAAAAAATGTAGTACATGACGTTATAATTTGCAAAGCTAAACCTGAATCTAATTTCGCAGAATTAGTCATGGTAGCAATCGCTAGTTTATGACATATTTTGGAATGAAATGAAGGAAAAATTGCAAATTGAGTCCTTTCAATAGGGCGAAATGAGTGTTTAGAATGTTGTTTGCACTTGCTAGTACATTTTCCTAGTAAGCCTGAAATTTCCCCTAGTGAAATTGTAAACAAAGCCGATACTTTTTTAAAAGTGCTTTTCAGACTCACTGTAATGTGAACAAATCACGCATATAGGTGGTTTAACATATTTTGGGCAAGTAATTTTGTGATTCATCGGCGTTTCGTCGCGTCTCTGCGCTTGTGGTATGATTTTCAAAACGGAAGTCGGGCCACAACGGATCGTCGCTGCGGGACATCTAATTTTTCCCAAGAGATCGCTAGTTGCCCATGGCTGTTCCACCGACTCTTTCGGCATGGGATAGTTTGAGTTTCAGGTTGTTTCCATTATCAGTTTTCTTTTTCTATCTTTCACAAAAAAAAATCATCGAGACAAAATAACGTAATAAACAGAAAAAATATATAAAATTATAAAAATTTTATAAAAATTACATAAAGTTTTACACTTTTTCGGCCAAGTGCCATCACCAGAAATGGAACCCGGGACCGCTCGCATCGAAGGCGAGAGCGTTAGCGACTAGGCTACGCGGGGCCACGCTTTTGGATTGTGTATACGTGGCTTCCTTTATGCTGATAAGAACCACCATCCACATTTTCTGAAATTCGAGATAGGGTGTGTTGAAATTTGGCTTTTTCATAATTTTGGCCAGGTATAGCACTGAACCTATGTACTTTTCGCCATAGATCGATGAACTTTTTTTCTCTTATTTTGATGTGAGGAATCATCTCTTACAGTTTGTCAGTATAGTTCATTAACACCCTGTATGTATACAGGGGATGAATAGATAATCTATAAACACTTCATATAGGACACGTAAGTTTGGCCCTTCACTGTACAACACATGTTGCGGTTGCAGATAGTTTTTTGTTTTCAATGTGTCATGAAGACCTTTTTCTTCCGTCAGCAGTAACCAGTTTACCTATGAGTGTTGTGGTGTGAAAGTGATGTGGTAAAATGGGCGACCTGACAGAGTTCCAAAAATGCATGATCGTTATTGCCCGTGTGGTTGGAGCTTCAGTGGCAACAGTGGCGAACATTGTGGGGGTATCGAAAGGCACTGTATCCAATGTCAAAGGCGCATACACAATTCATGGGCAAACGACGTCCGCAAAGGACAACAGTGCTCGAAAGACAATCCTGTCAGATAGAGACCGGTGGTCATTAAAACGGATTCTTGCAGCTAAAGAGAAGACCACTGCAATGAAAATTACGTCTGAACTCAATCCCGGACTTCAGAACCCGATTTCATCGAAAACAGTGCGATGGGATCTTCATGAAATGAAAATTCATGGCAGGACCGCTATCTCCAAACTTACAGTCCACAGCTGTAAATGCGAAGAGGCGTATCCAGTGGTGCAAGGACCACAAGGCGTGGACTCATGAGCAGTGGAAACACGTAATGTGGTCCGATGAATCGACCTTCACCTTGTTTCCAACAACCGGTCGTGTTTACGTATGGAGAACACCGTCGCAGTCCTATCATACAGACTTTCTGCTCCCAACTGTAAAGCATGCGGGTGGTTCAGTTACAATGTGTGCTGTGATATCGTGGTTTTCTGCAGGTCTCATCATAGTCCTGCATGGAATGATGAATGTTAAGGCGTGTGAGGCCATTTTGGGGGACTAGGTTCTACCCATGGCTCAAATATTGTTCCCTGATGGTGATGGCATCTACCAAGATAATTTGGCACCCTGTCACGCTGCAAAAACGGGGAAATCATGGTTTGAGGAGCATGACCAGGAGCTAACACACACCTCCCATGGGTCCCACAATCACCAGATCTGAACATCATTAAGCCATTGTGGTCTGAGTTAGATAGGCGTGTTCCGTCTCATTACCCTCCACCAGCATCCCTTAAGGAAGTGGAGCTTGTTTTGGAGGAACTATATATATAATAATATATGTAATACGAGGTAATATATATATATATATATATATATATATATATATATATATATATATATATATATATATATATATATATATATAACACTGCTTTGTGGTGAGAACATTTCAGTGAGCGACGAACCTTTTCAGTGTTTCTCCCTGACTTATTAATATGCACAGTCTATATTCTACTATTATTTGGGATGAATCAAATGCTTTCTTTAATCGTTTATGGAAATACTGCAGTAGATTAGAAGAGACCAGAGTAGAACAGGTGTCCAAGCGTCAGATCGTCGCAGGCTACATCGCTTTAGCAGTTAGTTATCTGTACTTTCACAGTCCGAGTTATCGTAATGACTCGTGCGTCGTGGCCAGTGGACTAAAATTAACACAAATTCTTTTCTATGTTCTGTTTGCATGTATATACAGGTGATTTAACGTGAGTTTCTTTGAGAATGAACTACGAACATTGACGAATGCACCAACGCAGTTCGTATCTCCAACCTTTTGATTCGGGGAGTGTTACTCCACGTTTCGAAGCAGCAACCATGCACGTCGCATCGAGCTTCAAATATAATATTGTGCTTAGGGGCATAAGCTATAAGCCGGTGAAGGACATTTTCTTACGGCTAACCCCAATCAATAAGTCCCAGGTTCATATACCTAGTGCGCAAAAAAGTTAAAACGCGCACTCCAATATAAGCATTCCACTTTGAAAACTATTTAATTTTGTTGAACACTCATGTCGACTCTTCAGGACTGTTTGGAGCAACAACTAGATTACTACGTGGGATTATCTCGGTGACACTTCCCCCAGTGCTAATCCCGCAAGTGTGTGAATGGTGTGAGAAAAGTATTTATAGTGAAAAATCAATTATAATCTTCTGCATATATATATCAAAGTGATAAGGGCTTCAGTATAGTGAAAAGTAAAGTGCGATTTTAATAAAGCAAATAATAATACATAATCAATGTTAAGTGTTGTGATCGTTTCTCTTCGTTATCTTTCTTTTTAATAGTATTCTAATAAATAAGTATAGTGTCATTTAACCCAATGTGTTTTCGTTGTGTGTGCGTTTTGGTCTGGATGACCGTCTGATCGTCCGTGAGGTATTCGAGACGAGACATCCGAACCTTTCGGCGCCTAATGCTCATCTCATCATTGAGACCGACGAGCAATTTGGAAACAATTTTGTAATCCCTTCTTGGAGTGATCCATCAAAGTCCTACCGACCCGATACACTAGACAGTTACAGAGCAGTGGTTCAAAATTCCACACACCACGTTTCAGGAGCTGTATACGTTCATTCTACGTCGGATCCAAGCTATTTTGGACGCAAAAGGAGGCCCCATACCATACTAGGTATGATTTTCACACCTTTGCAAACCTTTGAGATTTTTTTGGCCAACCCTCTCTCTCTCTCTCTCTCTCTCTCTATATATATATATATATATATATATATATCCCAACCAAAGCAGTGGGTTAAAACTTATCTAAGTCAACTAGAACACATTTTCACATTTAAGTCAACTAAAAGTTTACGGATACATATATTAACCTACCCTAATTCTATGTATTTGTCTAACGCTAATTACGAGTAACTGAAAATTAAGAACACATACAAAACATTTAATGCTTTAATACAATGATCCTCTTCCAAGGAAAGTAGGCAGTGCAAACTTTACATCGAATTGAAAAAAAAATCAAAATAAGAATTAGAGGGTACAAGAGTAAAATTTATAAGTAAACTTACTGATATTATTAATCGAATTATTAACGATATTAGCGATATTATTAACCGATGGATCGAACTAGAAAATAGTCTATATGCTCTAACACCGTCAATTTAAAAAAATTCTTAAGCGTGTAAATTTAAATTTTCAGTTCCCTCACTACCTATAATGAGATTTGAAAAAACAAAGATAATATAGGTCAGTCACTGCTATTGGACATATTGCGAATTGTCAGAAATTAGCTCACTTCCGAAATAATTATAAGCTTTCTCCATGGTCCGGGTGGATACTGTTTACCTACTAAATGGAAAAAAACGTTTCGAACATATATTAAATTGCATTTACTGCAAAGACAACCAAGCTGACCAAACCAGACTAATATAACTGCTGAATATGTTCGCGCTATCCGAAATAAATACCATAAAACATAAACAGAAAACAGTTTCCAGAATTAGACACCTCTACCTGTTTCAAATTTCGACTGGTCCATAGCTAATTACTCCGACTGGTATCCTCCAAGACATTACTTTCGATTTGTCCTCGAAACCACTAGCATTGGGCGAATGCTATCAGCTTTCTACGGTCCTGCGGTAGACAGCAATCATAATAAAATTTTTCTTTTAATTTTATTATTATTTGAACTATTGAACTTCATGTAACATCATGTTTCAAAGAAGAAACTTGCGTAGAGCGTTAAACTTCTATCCTTCAAAGTAACAACGAGGCCGGCAGCTGTATCAACGACAGTTATCCAATAGTAACAGTTACCGAAATGTGAATCCAACTTACGTCCAATGCCTCGTTACGTAGCACTAAGCATTGTAGAACGTAGGACTTTTTGGTTTGTAAAAGTAATGGCAACCTGCACCGATATTTAATTTTAGTTCTTAGATATAATTATTCCTCATACATTATTTTCACACAGTATAGCGTAATTATATTTTATATTCAATAGATATACTGGCCATATTTAATGTATTACTCCATAAGACGTTATATTATTTCTATGGCATTTGAATTTTCGACCAAAATTGTCACAGCTGATACTAAATGCTAGTTGGCAATGAAGTCACCTCACAACTCACCGAAAGTAATGAGTTGAAACCTGCAACAATCAGTCAGCAAATAGGAATACAAACTCGTACGACAACAACCAATAACAGGAAGCTTAAAAGCTCATAGCTGCAATAAGATTTATTTGCAATCCGAAGAAAGAAAAGTATCTTATCTATATTACAACTATTGAATTGGCAGCAGATCCTGTCTTCAAAGATAAATATGAAGAAATAAGGATTTGACAACAGAGCAGCCAATGATAATCAAATGCCAAATAAGGATATGATTATAAAAATTATTTTATAATACTACTACTAATAATAAGTTAAATAATTTTACCAACTTTTAAATATTAAACCTACAAAAACATGTTATTTTTAAAATTCGTTTAACCTAGAATTTTATCAATTTAGAGAAGACGAATTATGTAATGAATTTGAATACAAAATAACTGAAATATTACTTAAATTAATAAAATAAGAAAAATTTGAAAAGCTATGAGTATAAATTATTGAGTTAATGGATTTGTTTATAAAATTACCTATTTTACACAAAACAAAATTAATAATGAATCAAAATGTGGAAATTTGTATTTTAACGTACAAAACTATTATTAACATTAGAGGAGGTGACTAAAATTTGACAGGACATCCCAAAATAATAGTACCTCGAAGAATGAAAGGTATCAAACAGAAAGGCCTACTGAAGACGTTGTACCATCTATTCATTTTAACCACAACTAGCCTCTACTTTGTTGAACTACATGAAGGTATAATGTCTACGGCAAATTGGCTAGATTATCAAATGCTTTCATGAAATTTGTTCACTTTATCTAGCTCAGCTCTTAGCATATAGAAAAGTGGTAGGACATAGATGAAGAGAATGTCTTTTAAGCAGCTATATTTTCGAGTCATTATGAGTGGTGAGAAATTAATGATTTTAGGTCTCCTTTGTTCTACGAAGCTTACAAGGGACATAACTCAATTCCGATACTGAAGTAATCCTGAACTGACAAATCGCAACTCTTAAAAAATGTGATAAATTTATAAAACGTGAGCCATGGCAACAATTGCAAAGTGCCAGTTGGAATCTTAAAACATGCGGTGAAAATTAGGAGTGTTGCTAATTTGAAAGATCGAATAATGGGCGTTTGGTGCACATTAGAAGCAGTCCTAAATTCATACTGGTTAACTATAGAACAAAAATAAGCATACCATTGGCTTTTTGGGAAACTTAGCTATTAAAATTAGATGTCACATGGTATAGTTTTCAATTGTCAAAACTTCACTTTAATTCAAAATGGCGGATTTCAAGATGGCTGCCGTCAAGGTTAACCTTACAGTACTACTTGCCTCTAGGCATATGTATTACTGAAGCTTTTATCGACTTATATCATTAATACGTGGGGTAGAAGCAGAGGTAAGGGACTTACGCACATAGTAAGTATAAGCAATTAATATGCCTGTAGTTTTTCCCAAATAAACGTATCTTAAAACTAACTTCACCGTTGTCTTCCTGATTAAACTCTATCCCGAAATTATGTATTATATTACCCTATTCCCATTTAAAAAACTTGATGTTAATTCAAAATGGCGGATTTCAAGATGGTTGCCGTTGAGGTCATACCTACCATACGACTTCCCTCTAGGCCTTATATGTATCTACATGGTTGTTCTTTCATTAACATTACGTTTACAAAGGGTAGTAAGAGATTTCTGCAGTAATCTCTAATAACCACATCACAACACTTAAAAATTATTAAAAAATAGAAAACATACACCATGTCAAAAATTTCTGTCATCACAAATATAGCATCCAAGTCCTCTATCAGAAGAAAAAGTTTCATTGAAATCGGAGCCGGACAATTGGGTTATGTCCCTTGTTAGTTTCATGTAATCTGGGCTGCAGAGTACTAAAATCGTAAATAAACTGTTTATTTTTTGTCAACATACAATTTCACCATTTATACCCCATTAATTCAGTTCATGTGACTTCACACCTTGCTACTACTTCAAATTGGAGCTTTTGAACTCTTAAAGGTCTATGTAAACAACTTGGGAACTATACCAGAACTGCAGAAGAAAACTGAACGTTTTATCAGATTCATTTACGAATAAGTATGTCCGAAAGTAATTATATATTTAGAGGAGAGAGCTACGTTCTACAGAGCAAGTAGTGAAGGATACGCTGGATGTCATCTCTCATTCTTAAATCGGAATATTTACCCCATGCCATGACGTAAAATTGTTTCTAATTTAACAAATATATTGTATTATATTAGAAACTTTAAATTTGTTGCATTTCGGGAAACTTAGTTAGTAACTAAATTTAATTTCTACCTTATGTCTCCAATTTCTCTTACCACAAAACCAGGTATTACATTTCACCATCCTCCAGCGCTTTAGAACATTTACTTTTCATAATGCAATCAAGTGTTTATAACTGTAAGACAAGATTTTATCTTTCTTGATCTCTGTGTTACAGGCACTAAAGAAAGTGAGGAATCATTTCATTGCAACGTGATGCCTTGATGGTGCTCATTCGAGCATAGTCTGTGCTGTAATATAGACATCATGATGCCATACAAAGCTCATTAAAACTTCGACCCACTCAGTATTATGAAATTGTGTGCTACTTACTGTGTACAATGAAGATTGATTTAGTAAGGAAAAATCCAGCTAATAACGTATAACAAATTTTCATTAGATATTCAGATTACCTGTATCAGGCAAATAAGTAGCCTTTATTTTGCTGTTTATTTCTCTGGTTGTGGTAAAAAAATAAAAGAAACATCGACAATTTCAGGAACATAGAATGATTACACTCATATAATGTATATGTCACGAATAATTTACTATTGTAATAGGTATCCCTAAATACTGTTTATCAACAAAGAATATCAAACTTCGACCATACCATTCGAACACAGAGAAATAAAGCCCTTTAATTATGATACTTAGCACAGAAACCTGACAACAAAAATACACAAAAGTAAAAATAAGAAAAATCTCAAATGAGAGAAACACGTTGACAAAATATAGAATGTGGATATGTTATTATAATCACACAATAGTAAATATATGCCAGATATTTCCTAAAGTAAGTGCACGCAATGAGACTGTCGTATCATGGAAACACTGAATAGAAAAACAAATAAAGGAAAAAACCTATAGTATCAAGCGTCGCGTATATTCAGCATTATTCTATTTAATTCTACAGACACTTCAGCCCACCATACCTATAAGTTAAAACCACCCATATTGTGAGACCTAATTTTACTCTCTTTTTTACTCTTGTCTTAATAATCAGTAAAACCCATCACATTCAACCTCACCATTATCCAATCTCAAATAACTTTCAAACAATTAAGTTGAATTAATACCGTTTAAGTTGAAATTAAAACGTCACAATATATTACTGTAGAAATACACAAATAGTAAATGCACAAAATTAAACCTTTAAAATTAATCTTGAGGTTAGAAACCTCGCATATTTGGGGTATCAAAGGCAAAGTGGCGTAACTCATTTTTTAAAAATGAGATTACGTCATTTAACTGAACTTGTAGCCATAATCTGTTGGAATGAAAAGTTCCGTATCTCAGAGCTAAAAAAAAACACGCCATAAGCCAAAAATGGTAACACAAAGAACCGATTTTATCCGCTTTTCTATATCCATTCTAGCAAAAGTCTCAATATTTCAATGTCTCAAAACTGACTTATACTCTATAGTTTTGCAATTCGGTGCCATAATAAGTCATAGTTTCGTATAAATGCATTGAACTTTCGTGCGATGAAGGAATGCTGTCCTTGACAACAACTTGGAAGCATGGCCCAAATTTTATTCCAGTATTTTTGGCCTATAATACTTCAAATATAAATTCCGTTGTGCTACGTTTTCTTTATATTGGTCATATTGGGTTGTTAAGTGGTTCATTGTTTGGTAACGGTGTACGTTAGTTATTCTCTTTCTGTTTCCGCCGGTCTTATGGACTACTACGTTTCTTCATTGTGTGACTGATATGTACTCCCATGCGCAAAAAAATTGCGCGTATACTGTAACTCACGATTTTTCGCAATTATTTCATTTTCCATATGTTTATGGGTAAAATTTAGTTATTAGTAAGTGGAGATAATAGAAAGCAATCCATCTAAGGAGATATTTCCAAAAAATATAATAAAATAATAAAAATATAAGCCAAAAACAAAATTATGTTCGGTTTTGTGTATACTGGCAATAATGTTTTCGAGGGAATTTTTGGAGTAGCACAGCACGATTGCAGAGGGAATAACAAGATTAGCTGAATCAAGGAACTGGAAATTGGAGTAAAATATTGCATTTATTGGCTTAAATCTAGGGTGTAAATTGTCTGCCAAATATAAATTAGCTTCTGTAAGCAAGATGTTATACGGAAATATATAAACAAAGAGAAAAACTGTTGTCTTAAGTTTGGAAGTGACATGCTCTATAGCCATGAGCATTTATTTCTTAAGAAAAAGATAGGCAACAAAAGAAAATCTGTGTGGTCAAGTGGGTAGAGTAACAGACTAGTAATTCTTATACTGTTTTGACACCAGATCGAATCCCATCCGGTCCTGTTCAATTTTTTTCTTTACAAAACATTGTAGAAAGTGTATAATTTTTATGTTAATAAAACTGAAACAATACAATTAGGAAATAACGTTTTGTTTCCTCTGATGACGTATTTATTTAGAATTAGTGTACTATTAGTAATACCGATTGCTTTCAGTTTATGGTGTTGTATAGCTTCCTTTATCATCCTCTTTTCTTGAAAAAAAAAAATGTCTCCAATAAAGTATGAAAAATATATATAGTCAGAAACAGACATCTTACGTGATTTATCGTTATGAAATAAACAAGTTTCCCGTTATTAAAAAAGAAAACTATAGAAAATCATTGAATTTGGTCTTAAGGTTTTTATTATGCTATATATATTCTTTATAAGACTATACTTTATAAGGCAAGATGAGCGATCATACCCTCAAATTTAGCTAGTGCGTGAAAGATGTTTTCGGCAGAAATATTTTACAGGTTTAGGTGCATGAAACACCAATACGCCATGGTCTTGACCTTCGTTTATTTCACATTATTATCCGACATATCATAGCAGGTAAAAAGCAGCATCAATCGGCAAGAAGAACTGCAAGTTGTGGTCTTAGTCTGTTTTTGATGCTCCGGACTCGATCGCCTAGCACGCTCGTCTATACCTTGACTCATACGTCTATCATTCAGTGCAGGCACATATCCAGCTTTTCTTTTCGGAGGGGACCGACACGAATCCTCGTAAGCACGTAATTCTAATGTTTCAAAAATATCAATAATAATAATAATAATAATAATAATAATGCAACAGTTCTGTATTTCTCTTAAACGTTTCTTACTTGTCATTTATGAACCGGTCAAACTTAATTCTAACTCACACGAAATCAAAAAATATTTTCTAGAGACATGTAAGGAAAACTGTTTGCTACGTATATCACATAACAAAAATAGCAAATGGCAATGAGTGTATCGTTCTAATACAGTAATGTTATAAACAGACCGGAAACGAAATTGTAATCCCATTTAAAAGTGTTCTTTAATTCCACCTGGTATCAATGGCATTACGGTATATTCTTACAAGTAACACTTCCCAAGTGTAACACTCCGATTTTGATAAAATTTGACAGGCAGATACTACACATAAAATAAACGAATACATGTTTTTTTTTCTGCGGAAAAACTGTTTTACGGGGGCAAAAGCACTCACCCAAAATTTTGAAAGTTGACGCCCGAAAGACAAAAACAAGTGGACCAAAGTGTACGAAATTGTGCACAGATATGGCAGACGTAAAATGAAGGAATACGTGTTTTGTATTTTCCTGGAAAAAACGGTTAGGTGGGACGCAGACCCCTCCAAACCTTTGATCATGAAATATCAAAAGTGCTAGTAACAATATGTCTGATGTGTGTAAAGGACGAAGAATTCCGATGACACTTTGTGTATGGACAATACGCAAAAACTAAACGAATGCCTGTTTTAGGGGACAAAATCCCCCATCCAAAATTATGAAAGTTGACGCCCGAAAGGCAAGAAGAAGTGAACCGAAATGAATGAAATTGTGCACAGATATTGTAGACGAAAAATGAGGGAATATGGGTTCCGTATTTTCCTGAAAAAAAGAAAAACGTTTCGGTGGGACACAGACCCCTCCAAAACTTTGATCGTGAAATATCAAAAGTGCTAATAACAGTATGTCAGAAGTGCTTAAAGGATTGGTTTTAGGGGGCAGAATTCCCCACCCAAAATTTTGAAATCGTGCACAGATATTCTAGACGTAAATTGAGGTAATTGCGTTTCGTATTTTCCTGGAAAAAAGCGATTGAGTGGGGCTCGGACCTTCTAAGCTGTTGATTAGGAAATATCAAAAGTGCAAATAAGTATTTATACGTCAGAAGTTTCTAAAGAGTATGGAGAATTGCAACGAAACTTCGTATAGGGACAATTTGCAAAACAATAAATGAAATACATTTTAATTTGTATGAAAAAACAGTGTTGGGGCCTAGAGCCCCTCCAAAAAAAAAGTTAATATTACCGTAAAAGTGCAGGAAGGAGTGGACCCAAGGAAATGAAATTGTGTGTAGATATTGTATAGACTGTATGTAAAATAAGGACTTTCGTGTTTTAAAGATGTCCCTATCAATTTTGGCACATCAACAGCAAACAGGAAATTAATCGGCACGTGTTTTTGTTTATGCGGAAAAACATTGTAAGGGTTAAAGTTGCCTCGTGAAATACTACAAAATATGCTATACTGTTTGTGCTTGTTGTTGATCTGCCAAATTTGAAAAAATCTGATGGAGATACTTGTGAAACACGAGAGGATTTATTTTTCATATCCAATATCTACAGACAACTTCATTCGCTTCGGTCCAATCCTTCCGACACTCAACGCCTCGGTCCACTCAAAAGGTTTTTTCCTCTTTTCAGGAAAATACGAAGCACGTATTTCCTCATCTTACCTCTACAACATTTGTGAACAATTTCATTCAGTTCGGTACATTTTTTCTTGCCTTTCTTGCGTCAAATTCCAAAATTCATGGGGGGGACCTTTTAACCGTTTTTTCGCAGGAAATAAAAAAGCCGAATTTGTTTATTTTTTGCTTATTGTCCTAACACAAAGTTTTGTTCCAATTCTTCATGTAAATTTAGGCACTTCTGACATACTGTTATTAGCACTTTTGATATTTCATGATCAAAGGTTTGGAGGGATCTGTGCCCCACCTAACCGTCTTTTCCAGGAAAATACAAAAAACGTATTCCCTAATTTTATGTCCGCAATATCTGTTCACAATTTCGTTCACTTTGGTCCACTTGTTTTTGCCTTTCGAGCGTCAACTTTCAAATTTTGGGTGAGGGCTTTTGCCCCCTAAAACCGTTTTTCAGCAAAAAAATAATAATAATAATAAAACACTTATTTGTTTATTTTATGTATAGTATCTACCTGCCAAATTTTATCAAAATCGGAGTGTTACACTTGGGAAGTGTTACTTGTTAGAATTATAACAACAACGCATTGTCCACAGTTTGGACACTGACTCAAAGTAATCTGACATAAAAAAAAAACTCAAAAGGGAAAAAGTAGGTTTATTAAAATGTGCTTGAGGTTTGGTAAGGGACAGCTTCCAGGACCTCACGCTGGATACGTCACTGAGTCAATGCATTATATTTGTTTCTTGGAAAGATGATAATTAGATGCGTAATGTGTAAAATTATATCATAGTTTGACTTTTTATAGGTCTTTCCTTAACACATCCATATTATCCGGCGTTCTGCCTCCTGTTTTATGTCGGATAAGCGAAACTCTACTGTATTTTCAGATAGCATATACACAGGAGCTAGAGGTCTGCACGGGCCGGAATTTTTAGAACGGACCGGCCCGTTCCCTTTAATTTATAATCTATAGGCATTAGCGGATTAAGGGCGGAGCCAATGGAGCCCAGGGCCCCCAGCTCAGGGGGCTCTTTAAAATCTCTGTTTAATACTTACGCTCGCGGTATCGCTAGATTTAAGTCTTTGCATCAGCAGCATTTACCTGTTAATAATGAATGCAATTATTTAATTGTTAATAATGAATTTAACTCAACTAATTATTGTAAACTTGGAGCACATTCAAATATTACAGCATAGTTCTCGGTAGTTCCATAAGTAATTTCAGAGACCACGGTGTTTCAGTGGTAGAGCGTTCACCTTTGGTGCATGGAGTCCTTGGTTCGATCTATGCTCGCGTCAAGTGAACCTTGTGCTGGACAAACACTGTGTGCGTGGGTTTTCTCGAGGTTCTCCCGTTTTATCCCACTTTTTTCATTCCACCATTTCATTCATTTCTTATCATCACTATCTCCTTTAGCATATCCGGCATAATCGTGGGACGTAAAACTTAAAAATTTTATTTCAAATCATTTCAATCAAAAAACAGTTGCAGGAAGTACCGGTATGTAATTTCGAATAAAACAAACTACTATATACAATTCTGAGTATATTATTCTTTTATGAAATTCTCGCGAACCTTATTTCTAAACTGAAGGGTAAGAAGACTAAATTCATTCTCTTATTATTATAGATCCATTTCAATTGAAGGAGTTGGAATAGTTGGGAAAAAAATTAAAAAAAAAAACATACCCTATATTCCAGTGTGCCACAATCGGTATAACGCGCTACACTGGTGTGTCCAGCAAAGTGAAGAGTGTGACGCAAACTTTTTCCTATTATTTGCAAGAATATTTGTCGAGTTCCTGTTATTTATTATTATTATTATTATTATTATTATTATTATTATTATTATTATTATTTTTATTATTATTATTATTATTATTATTATTAACGATTTTTCCATGGATCAGCTGTCTGTATACGGTTAAGCAACCACAAGCATGACATTGAAGGAATGAGTGTAATTATTTACTTTAATAGTAATACAAAAGTCTATTTGCTTGTATATTCTACCGGTAATAACTGCATCCGTCTAGAAAGCTAGGACTAACAACAAAGGGATACCAAGTTCTGACCACACACCGCCCCAAATCGTGGGTGCCACAAGTTCTCTTCTACGCCTTAGAACAATAAGGGCTGTAGCGTTCAGGGAGAGAGAGAAACAACTTAATTCCATTGCAGTTATATGCTTATTAAATGTTAACTTATATTTATAAATTATGTAAGTGATCGTATCGTTTTCTGTTTCTTCTTCTTCTTCTTCTTCTTATTATTATTATTAATAATAATAATAATAATAATAATAATAATAATAATAATAATAATAATAATAATTCTTATTATTATACATTTCTTAATACCTTGATTGCCATGTGTATGGAATTCCATACACACGGCTGTCCTGTACAGTAGAGCGTGATTATTTTCCATACGCAAACAATGTAGATATTCCAAGTTTGTTGTGTTCGTTGTATAGGTGTGTATGTAATTAGATACATATGGCGTAGAAATCAAAATTTAATGTCCATGCCACGTATATGCAAAACCATACACAAAGACATTTATGAACAAAGACATTGAGTTTGAGTTTAACGTCTCGTTCAGCAACGAAGCTATATAAGACGTCGGCCTACTGATTAACGTGGACTCCGAACCACGTGAGCTCTCGCCGGGAATCAAAGCCGGGTCTTCCACGCCAAAGGCGCGTACGCTAACCACTAAGGAGCTTATGAACAGAGACATTTATGAGCTAAAACAAAGGCGAAAACAAAGATGTGTGATGTGATTTTGAGTTTATCGTCCCTTTCAGCAGCGAGGCTATATGAGACGTGGACCTACTGATTAACATGAAATCCGAACCACATGAGCTCCCGCCGGACGAAAACAAAGACCTTTGGAATTGACAATTGTTTGGACATTTCAGTCGAACCTACCTAATATTAACAACGTTTCTACGATAATTTCGTAACATTGTATTATTTGTTTTGTTGATTAGCTTGGTTAGGCTTATTTAAACACTTTCTTCTTTGCACCGACGTGTCACATCTCTTGGATGAAGATACACTAGCTCTCACTGAAAATCTAATCCAGAACCAATGCACTTGAACCATTTGACCACAACAAGGCACATTTAAAAAGAAGTTTCGATTTTGTTCGGAAAATTGTGATTAGGTGTAACATTTAAAAATATATTTAAGAAAGGGTACGGAGTAAACGCACTGTACTTTCTCGCTCGAATTTTTTACACTGACTTATGTTAGGCTGCAACTGTTATTGAAACATTTATTTGGGAAATTGCGAATAAAATAATGTTTTGGAAAACTTTGCTAGAAGAAACTTCAGGCCCAAAAGTAAAGTACCCATTGGTCATATTTCCGTTAGAAATAACTTGATCCATATATTAGAATTATAAAGGATATAATTGTATGTGAACTATAAGCAAAAGCGTCTGAGTAATTTCTGAGAAAATTATGCAAAAAGTCACCCCCAAGAATAAATTATCCCTTGTGGATCTTTTCAGTACAAACAAGCTATGCTATAATGTTAGTGTTTTCATAAAACATTTATTTATGAAATACGAACACAATCGCCTGAGTCGTTCTTGAGAAAATCGCAGGGTAAAACTTACTGTCAAAAGTAATATACCATTTCTAGATTTTCCGGATGAGGGAATTATACCATATAGCTAGGTTATTTATGTAACACGTATTTATAAAATATGAACAACAAACATCTCCTGAGTTGCTTTTAGGAAGGTCATCGGGAAAAGCTTACCCCCAAAGGTAAACTCTTCTATCTGTAATTTTGACAGTATATCGAGTAATTTTTAAGCAAATCGTCGGGAAAAATTTCACTGTCAAAGTAAACTATCTCTTTTGGATTTTTCTTTTCGGAACTAGCGAGTTATACCATATTGTAAGATTATTACAGAAAATATTTTTACTGAAATTAGAACAAATTTGTCTCAGTTATTACTGAGACAATTGTCAAAAAAAATCAACCCTTGAGAAAACCACTTCTTCTGTATGTTATCGGAATAAACTATTTATGCTCTATGTTAGTTTATTAATGAAATATTTCTTTACGAAATATGAATAAAATTGCCTGAGGCGTTAATGGGAAAACCATCGGGGGAAAGCTCACCCTAAGATTAAGCTACTCCTTCGAACGAGTTGTCATATTGTTAGGTAATTAACGATACGTTTATTTATGAAATGTGGTTGAGAAAATTGTGCAAAAAGAACTCATACCATACAGTAAATTACACCATATATATTTTTTCAGAAAAATTATTCATATGTGGTGGAGATTTGTTAATAAAATATATATTTATCAAAAGTAAATAAAATCGTCACAGCTTATTTTTATTTGAGAAAATTGAATTATTTTAAATTTTAATCCTTCAGTAAATGACCCTTGCTTTTAGGTGTCGAAGGACATACAATTCGAAAGATATTATGTTATTAAAACGTTATGTCTAGAATTCGGTGCAGATACGTTGAACAGTATGGCCTCTATTTGAGTGCGTGTAAAAGCGTGACGAACCAAGAGACAAATAGATGGACAGACATCGAAAAATCATTTTTTTCGATATGTAGGAGCCATGTAACTTGAATTTATTGAAATCTGGTATTCGGTTTTTATAACTATCACCACACTTTCTTCTTTCGTCGCTCGAATGTAAAAACGAATAGGCCTACACCGACACGTAATGTGATAATTTGTAATCCCAAAAATTTAATTTGTTATGTTTAATGTGTGGTTACTCTAGAAAAAAAGCTTATGCATGTTACATAATTTTATTATCAGTTTTTCACGCTACTGTATAAGTCGGTACGATTATAGTTAATATTCATGGCATCTTTTGGAAGCATTCGCGTTCCTCACAAAGAGAGCTGTAAAATTTAGTTTTGTTTAAAGAAAGCACTCTTGATTTTTTTCCACACAGACTTGCATTTGTTGCACTTGTGGATATGAAACAAAAGGAGAGAGAGAGAGAGTCAATACTGTAAAAAGAAACACACACACAGAAACACTAGAACAGTTTTTTTTCTTCATGACAACGAGCTATCGCTGTGACTGTGTTCCTCACGCTGTGTGTAAAGCTGTAGGTTGCTCTTGTTTTGTTTTTTCCTGTTCCTGACTCTCAGACACTCACAGTGAGTTGAAGCTGTGTATAAACGGAGAGGGAACGGTTAAGCATACCATACCATAAACTAAAAACAATCGCTATTAGTAATAAATAGTAAGCTAATTCTGAATAAATACGTCATCAGAAAAACAAAAAGTTATTTCATTATTATATTATTTCGTTTCTTATTAACACAAAAATTATACACTTTCTACAATGTTTTGTAAAGAAAAAAAATTGAACATGACCGGATGGGATTCGATCTGGTGTCAAAACAGTATAAGAATTACTAGTCCGTCACTCTACCCACTTGCCCACACAGATTTTCTTTTGTTGCCTATCTTTTTCTTAAGAAATAAATGCTCATGGCTATAGAGCATGTCACTTCCAAACTTAAGACAACAGTTTTTCTCTTTGTTTATATTTTCCGTATAGTATCTTGCTTACAGAAGCTAATTTATATTTGGCAGACAATTTACACCCTAGATTTAAGCCAATAAATGCAATATTTTACTCCAATTTCCAGTTCCTTGATTCAGCTAATCTTGTTATTCCCTCTGCAATCGTGCTGTGCTACTCCAAAAATTCCCTCGAAAACATTGCCAGTATACACAAAACCGAACATAATTTTGTTTTTGGCTTATATTTTTATTATTTTATTATATTTTTTGGAAATATCTCCTTAGATGGATTGCTTTCTATTATCTCCACGTAGTAATAACTGAATTTTACCAATAAACCTATGGAAAATGGAATAATTGCGAAAAATTGTGAGTTACAGTATACGCGCAATATTGTTTGCGCATGGGAGTACATATATAAAACATACTGTAATATTTTTTCCAGTACTTTTTTATTTTTATGATTACTCTATACCAGCCGAGCAAACTGTCTTCAACATTGGGGGGTGGGACGGGTTAGACCATTCCCATATATATATATATATATATATATATATATATATATAGTAAGCTTTGTTCAAAATATTTAAGAAGTTGAAAAACAATGCTGTGTAAGATCAGGGGAGCAGGGTTGTCTTCAACATAGGGAGGCGGGCAGATTTGAGGCTTATTCTGGGGGGGGGGCATCAATTTTATCTCACTTTCCTTTGTGGCAATCGGACACAAATCATCACATTTCTTCCTAAAAGGACTTTCAAATTGGATTGTTGGGTGAGGAGGCAGTCCTCTCCAGTTTCAAGATTGGAGGAGACATTTCTCCCTTATCCCCCTTCTGGGATTTGCACCAGTACTCTATACACATTATTTAAAAGTAGCTGTCGTGCTATTGCTTATTAAAATTTTACAGTCAAGTAATACTAGAAACGCTTTTTTAAAAATAAACTAATCACACTCATTGTCTCTGAGTTGGCCACTTTTCAATGGAACCGGTGGGTGGCAAACAGACAAGTTTCACTGTAACTGAAAAAAAAAACTTTTTTTTTCGTTCTACTAATAATATTGTAGAATTTGATTAGCATTTGTAAGTTTTCATACCCACTTCTTATGCCTCATTTTTCAATCTTTCTTTCCTCCACCTAAGTAGTTACGGTGAAATTTAAAAAACTTGTTCCCGCTAAGAAGCGTAGATCATGACACAAAAGTGCTTTTAAAAAGTTTGAATTGTGTGAAAAAATAATTGAGTTATTTTAAAGCAGTTAACAAACTGAATTTAAGATAACTATTTACGCAACGCTTTATCTTGGAAGTAGAGTCTATAGTAAATTGGACAATTGATTAAGTTCGAAAGCGTCACTGACTTTGTTTGGGGGTGATATATTAGTAGAAAAACTTGGGAGGTGCGTCATGTTCCACGGGAGCTGAGCAAACTTTAATCCTAATTATAAAAGGAAATATATTAGTCTTTGCGTCACGCTATCCTGGAACGCTTTTCAATCTTTCTTAATGAAGCATATCAGTCTGTATTTCACGCTATCGTGGAACGCTTTAGAATTTTCTTAAGAAAAGTTGTCACTCTGCGTTAGGCTATCCTGGAACGTTTTACAATCTTTCTTAAGGAAACATGTCAGTTTCTGTGTCACGCTATCCTGGAACGCTTTACAATCTAAATTTTATCACTTTCTAGATTTGATCGATTTCAATCAAACTCGGTAAGACACCTACATACACTGTAAATTATTTTCATGTCAATTTTTGTCCAAATGAGTTAGGGATTTTGTGCGAAATGAAAGTTCACAATTGGACAGATAAAACATGATGCAATTGAAAGAATATGGAGACAACATAACGCATCATAAATCTCATGAAAATGTATGAAAGTTCATAAATAAATATGAAAGAATGGAATGAATCGCATTACTGTGTATTAGCTATCTATCACTTGGAAAATGACATTTTGTAATATCAAGTAAATCATTTTTAATGTAGACTCTAACAGCATCTTTCCTCTGCCTATATGATTAGTGCTTCCAGATTTGGTACATGAGATTATGGTTCGATTTCCGGTTGAGCTCATTTGGCTTGAAGCCTACGTTAAGCACCAAATTCAAGTCTTATTTAGCTTCGATACTAGAAAAGGATCCTAAATATAAGACAACCAACCACTAATATTAATAAGTTATAAAGTATATTCATATTATTAATATTATACCTGTATAATATTAACATAAGGTGTACCTGACCTCAGCCTTATTTATTTTGCAAACGTCGTATTAATATAATCTATGAAATTGTCAGTTAATGTAGATGATAATTGTTTAAATTATATCATGTTATAATTAATGCTGTAAAAAAGAGTCTAGCCCATTCACGTCACAAGAGCTCAAAGTGTTTTATATCAGAGAGATGTTAACTGATATGTGCAAGTAAATATTTGTGTGATGAAGCAAAATTACTTAATACTTCTGCACATTATATCACGAATAATTCTTTACTCCAGCTTTCTTATTTTCAATTTTTCGTATACCTTTCGAACACAGTGGAAAGAAAGTATCCAACCTATTCTCCTCCAATTTCTTCTGATCCTATTAAATTGTAATTTGACAACTTGTGTGTATAAATTTATTAGTTCTTTTATTAGCTATAACTCATGATACCCGAAAAAGTTAGTTTCTACTACTCCGTATTTTCCATGAATAATGCAATCAAGTATAAATTAGATTGTATATGAATTAAAAAAAAATAGTTAATTTTGTATTCCTTTCCATATATTTTGCAGGTGATTTTGCATAATGCGTCACGAAGATTGACCAAAATGGAAAGCAATTACCATTTTTTCTAAAAGATGAAAACAATTTGACCTCCATATGTGCAAATCAAGTTTAGAGATTTGTTTTTGGTCCAGCAAGAAGACTACTTGTTACTGATGATTGTGGTTTAATTTACCTTTGTATGCTTAATATATCTCTCTCTATTGAATAACTTTTAATATATTTTGTACTTATTTTAGATTTCGAAAATAGTTTTATTGTATTCTTTACCTTTTTATCTAACAAAAGCATTAAACTTCTAACAATACCAACGCAAATAAATATAAATATACCACCCCTGAGCATTGCTCCTTAATATTAAAAGAATTTTAGTTTTTTACTTTCAATCAGGCCATTACGGTTAGCTTATTATGACTCCAAGTTTGGAATTGAAGCTCATCCTTCTAAAACAAATATTTTACAACTCACATTTGTTTGAATCTTAAAAGTGTCTTAGCCGAAATCTACGAGAACTGGATCAAAACCCTAAAGTTGATATGTGAACTACATAAATCTTTACTGAAGGTCGAACTAGTTCTCCGACATCAGAGACAGAAACGCAATCTAGTAAGATACGAAAGAACTGCCGTAGTTCAAGTCGTAGAATGAAATGAGGAAAAGACACAATATATTTAGATTAACGTTCAGTATTATAGTTTGGAGCAGTAATGACACGAGTTACAGAGTAACTTGGATCAGTGGAGTCATTTGGGTATAGGTTTCACTCCTCAGATCCACGCAGGGACCGAAAGTTTTAACCCTTTTAAATTATGGCTTTTTTTTTTTTTTTTTTTAGGTATTTTGTAGACTTTCACTCAATTATCTATTGTGTCAAGACTATTTATCGTAGGATCATGGTTCATATTCCGTTTTGTTTCTAGTAAAGCAATGTTTCCAACTGCGTCCGTAAAATTTCCCTAAAGTGTACCAAATGCGAGAAATTTCCGCTCAAAGTGGAAAAAAGGGATTTTCTTTTTTTAAAAAATCCCTTTTTTATCGCGAATATCTGCTCTTTAGTACAGGATACGATCATGTGAATGCTACTAAAGCTTTGCTTTATGGTGAAGAGAATGAGATACAAAGAGTGGGCCTGGGATGAATAGTTTTGATGCTACAGCCGATTTACATATTTTCCCTTGATAATACCTTTTTAGTGAATTTCTATACTATCATCATCATCATCATCAAGACTGTTCATTGTGGGAACATTAATTGTACCTCATTTTCTTTTCCATGAACTAGTCTTTCAAACGGTACGACTCGTATGTCTCTACCATGTACCATAGTGGAGAAAATTTGCAAAAAAGGGAAATTTTTGTCAAAAAATCCATTTTCCCCGATTTTAGGCCCCTCTGGCCGGCCCCTGTGCCAACCCACAGAGCCATAAAAACTCTCAAACATACTACATACTACGTGTAATAACTGTACGAAGTTTCAATGTTATATGTTGAAAAATAAGAGAGTAAAAAGAATTGCCCCATGTGCAAACAGCTTTCCCCTATGTGAGCAATGGATAACGCATTTTTATATAAAAATTTCCTGACTCATCCCTATTTATTGTAGAGACATAATTGATACACCGTTTTGTTTGGCCGAAACTAATCTTTCAAACGGTATCACTCTCACGTCTCTAGCATTTACCATAGTGAAGAAAAGTCGCGAAACAGGGAAATTTTTGTAAAAAAAATCCCTTTTCCCCCGATTTCCTGTTTTTGAGAATTTTCTCCATTATGGTATATGCTAGAGACATGCGAGTGGTTCCGTTTGAAAGACTGGTTCATGCCAAAAAAAAAAAAAAAAAAAACGAGGTACGTATCATGACTTTAGAATAAATAGTGATAATACGGTAGATACTTTACTAGTGATGTGAGGTGGAAAATTTTCCGCGGAAAAGTTTCCATTTCGGAAAATTTTCATCTATATTTTTCCGGAAAATTTTCCGTTCTAAAAAATATCAGTAATCGAGTAACAATTCTTCAACAATCATGAAATTGATTGAATTCATGTATAGAAATGTTAAAAAGTGAAAGATCGTTTAAAGAATCTGAAAATTTTTATGGCTCAGAAAATTTTCAGTACTATGTAGGAACAAGTTAAACAATTTTTCATAAATCCAAATATTTTCTGCCTTACATGGAAAAATTGAAGAACTTTTTATGAGTCGGAAACTTTTCATCATTTTGAAGCAAAAAGTAAAACAACTTTTTGTGAATCGGAAAGTGTTATTGCTCTGTAGAAACAACTGAAAGAAATTTTCATAGATCGGGAAATTTTCATTACGATGTAGAAACAAGTGGAAAACACTTTTCATAGGACTGACAATTTTGGATATTATGTATAGTGATGTTAGGTGGAAAATTTTCCACTATATTTAACTGCACATAGAGCTACAAAATTGAATTTCAGTAGAGGAAAGTTAGTCAGCCACAAATTATAATTTTCCAATTAGCTTTCAGGAACCGGAAAATTTTCTATTTCAAGTTGGGAAATAAAATTTTATAGTGTTTCTCTCTCTCTCTTGCTCTGCGAGCTCCTTCGTAGCTAAGCGGTTAGCATACGCGCCTTTCGCATGGAAAACCTGGCTTCGATTCCCAGCGGGAGCTAATGTAGTTCGGATTCCACGTTAATCAGTTGGTACCGTTTTATATAGTCTCGCTGTTGAAAGGGACGTTAAACTCAAAATCAACTCAATTCAACTACTCTCTCTCTCTCTCTGTCTCTCGCTCTCTCTCTCTCTCTCTCTCTCTGTATGTGTGTATGCAAAGTGCAGAAACATACCTCGAGTTCGTAGAGTACACATATCCCATTCTATTATCTAAAATTTCAGTTTATTAAAAGTCATGAATATTTTCCGATTCATAAAAACATACTCCACTTATTCATTCGATTCATAAAAAATTGTTCCACTTCTTCCTACATAGTACTGAAAATTGTCTAAGCCATGAAAATATTCAGATTCTTTAAATGATATTTCACTTTTTAACATTTCTATATATGAATTCAATTGATTTTATGAATACTGACAAATTGTTACTTGATCACTGATATTTAAGAACGGAAATTTTTCCAGCTCACATCACGGCTAAATAACGATGTAGGAATAAGTGGAGTATGTTTTTACGAATCGGAAAATTTTCATCACTGTACAGGACAGAATTTTTTTCGATTCATAAAGAATTGTTCCACTTGTTCCTACATAGTACTGAAAATTGTCTAAGCCATGAAAATTTTCAGATTCTTTAAACGATCTTTCACTTTTTAACATTTCTATATATGAATTCAATTGATTTTATGAATACTGACGAATTGTTACTTGATCATTGATATTTGTTAGGAACAGAAAATTTTCCGGAAAAATATAGAAGAAAATTTTCCGCCTCACATCTTGACTAAACAACGATGTAGGAATAAGTGGAGTATGTTCTTGTGAATCGGAAAATTTTCATCGCTGTACTTTACTAAAGTAATTGACTAAAAGTATGTAAAAAATGAAAAAAATAAAGAAATCGAGATTTTTTGACACACGTCTGTTGACTCTAGCAATATGAGTCATACCTCATTTTCTTCAGCGTAAGGCAGCCTTTCAAATGATACCACTCAAATGTCACTATCGTTTACCTGTAAAAGGAAAAATGGAGAAAAGGGAAATTTTTCCTTTAAAAAATCTCCTTTTTCCCATTTTGACGAGATTTTCCCGCTTCTGGTACACGATAGGGGAATTTGAGTGCTACATTTCAAAAGCCTGTTTCATAACGAAACTAACGAGGTACAAACCATGATTCTAGGGTAAATAGTTATGTGTCAGGGATATTTTTGAAAAAAACTTCTCAAATATACCCTTTTTTTAAAACCTATCGTCCATGTTTGTGACGTCGCAGCCCCCAGACAGAGCACACGAGGCTGCAAAATGCCCATAAAATATGTTCTGTGATGCTTCCATATTTGAATGAGTTCAGAAAACCCGGTCTAAAAAGCTTTACTAGAGACTTATAAAGCAAATTCCAAAGGTCGACGCCATGGCACAGGTTTTGTGCCATCATAATTTAAAAGGGTTAACATCCTAAAAACCGCACAAAACCCACTAAAATTACATTATTTCTAGTAGATTTTTGTACAGTTCAAATATATTAGTATTAATAATAACAATAAAATAATGTTAATGCCTTTATTTATACATATTTCTGACTATTACCGAGATCTGCGCCCTTAGGCATATCACGTATAGTGGATTACATCCTCGGCGAGCACACTATCCTCTGAAGGGGAAAGGAAAGAAAGGAATGGAGAAGGAAGAAGAGGCTTGGAACCTGTATGTTAACTACTGTACAATAACATTATTGCCTCTTAACGAAAATTGGTGTTGTATCTCGTGTCTAACGAAATTAAATAAGAAATATTTTAGTTACGGAAAGCGATTTTCGTTAAGTTATAGTTATGTTAAGTTTTTCACCTCTAACTCCTGTACTGTGATACCTTCAGGGGGACGCGGTGGCCCAGTGGTAGAGCGTTCACCTCCGGTACTTGGGGTCCCTGGTTCGATCCCAGCTCGCGCCGTGTGGACTTTGTGGTGGACAAACACCGTGCTCGTGGGTTTTCTCGGGGTTCTCCTGTTTCCTCCCACTTTCTTCATTCCACCATTTCACTCATCTCTCATCATCACCGTCTCCTTTAGCCTAACCGGCATCACCGTGGGACGTAAAACTTAAAGATTTCATTTCATTTGTGATACCTTCGGGTTTGATTTTCATTCTATGACGAGCGTTCTTAGAACGACAGTTGCCATGACAACAATGTTGAAAGGAAACAATGTGAAAGTTCGTTCACTAAATTAAGGAGGGAGCAAAAATTGTTGCCCAATCTACAACTCCTCTAGCAGCAAAACTTCACCCGCTGTCAATCCGTAAACATGTCTTCGGCAAAATGCATGAGTGTGAGAATGCAAGAGACAAATACAAACTGCGACACTGTAGTTATTCAATAGCTAGTTATTTCACCCGACAGTATGCAGAGGCGTCTTTGTTCTAATTTCCAAGGATGCAACAAAATAGAGAATCTCCCCATAACGTGTCTTCACCCTATTAACTCAATGAACCCCCAAAACAAGCGAGCATCGTCACTTCTACTTTCGTTGATTGGCTACTCTTGTTTCCACCATGAATGTTGGCTCAAAACATTGCGATCTTATTGGGTGGAGCGGGTAAAGTAGGGGTGACGAAACTGTGACATATGGCTTTATGATTTTGTTGTATAGACAGATCTCTATTTTATAACATCCTTGGTAATTTCAATACAATTTGCCAATAAGGACAGACGAAAAATATGACAGTTGCTAGATAAAATTTCTCCTCTTCTGGAAATTGTAGTGAATGCGATGATTGTTTATGTTTTCCTAAATCCTAGAGACAGCGAGAGACTAAAATTTGGTGGACTAAAACTATTAGTCAGGTATGCAAATATGAATAATATTATGCAGTATTTTTCTTAGTTCATAATACCAACAGGCTTTATGAACCGAAGAATATGAAGCAGGCTATCTATTCATGTCATTCTGTAAGAACAGTTCCTTCGGAGAATATTTTTGTATGAATAAAAACGAGTTCTTACTAAACTTAAAATCAAATATAAATTATTATTATTATTATTATTATTATTATTATTATTATTATTAAAATAATGGTAGCTATTAGGCCGTTATTTTCTGCCATTTTGGATTGGAATTAGTTCATTCTTTTCGTAAATAGCTCTTAAATTGCCTGAGCACTGAAAATCTTAATTCTCTAATGAGAACGAAACTCGGAACCATGCGTACCAAGTACGAAAAGTACCGTACGTTAACAACTCAGTTAAAAGGGTTTTATATAGGCCTAATTTCTTATTGTTGTCCATCAGATAGACTTAGTTTCGTTATAATAATAATAATAATAATAATAATAATAATAATAATAATAATAATAATAATAATAATAATAATAATAATAATAATAATAATATTATTATTATTATTATTATTATTATTATTATTATTATTATTATTATTACTTATATCTTAAGCTAGGGAGAGCCGAACCAAATAAACAAATAAACTAGAATGCTATACTTGATCAATGCAATGGTGTATACTAGGGATGGCCGGATCCGGATCCGAAGATCCGTATCTCGGATCTCGGATCTGGATCCGAAATCCGGATCTCAGATCTTGATTCTTATCCAAACCCACATCCCATCCAAATTGTGATAAACTTGAATATCAAAAATTCGCCGAAAGTGATTTCACGAAGTCCTGACAGTGAAGAAGAAAAGAGAAAATTAAGACGAATATTGACAAGTCTATTTGTCTCCTTCTTTCTACACTAAAGATCAAATACTTGCCTTACTAAAAAATAATCTGATTTGATCCGGATGAGAGTTTGAATGTCGAATCTAGGCTCACCCGGTTGCATGACCGAGATGAAATACACACATATTTATATTTGAAACCGGAATACAAAACTCGAATTTTTAAAATTCCTCAATACACCTATTTCATTGACCGTTAAGAAAACATGAACAGTTAAGACAAGTATTGACTAGTTTTTACGTATATTTATCTTGCTCAGTCTGCTCTAAATATCAAATGTTTACCTTACAATTAGATTTAATAATTATTTAGAAATCACAATATATGCACCGAAAATAAACTATGAATTTTGGTTCCCCTTATCTAGATTTGAAATTTCGGATTCATACATAGAATCAAATTGAAAGATAAATATTTGAGATCTGGAAACGGAAACAGGTGCTAGTACCAAGATCGTATCCGTTTGTACCTAGGTAATGCGAGCGGAAGGCCTTGCACTAATTCCTCATGTACTTTGGGGAACACGAGAAACTAAAAACAGATAAATATTCTTTTTCAGGGGCAAGTCGAGCTTTAACATGACTTTTCATGAGTGTTGTGTTCAAATACGAAAACTGTAATGGCGACTTGTTTGAAATAAATGCCTTTTCTTTTTTAGCAATAAAGTTAGGTACAAGTACTTTCACATTGAATAAAAATTAGCAAAACACATTTAACTGATTAGAATGCTGGTTCTTATGGAAGCTTTCACACTGAACCGAAGATTTCCTCATGTGGGTATCGGCTTGCTGGAAGACATCGTTTATCAGAAGGTCGGCCAAGATTCTTTTGGACTTAGCCTGTAGACTGCATCTGGTCTCAATTATTCCCATATAACAAGACTAACCATATATAAAGTTGGTTCGAAATCATTTAAAATATCATTAATTGGCCTTAAGGGGATAATCACAATTTAAATATTCGTAAATCAGAAGAGATGTAAAAGTTAAGCGTTAAAATAAATCCGATAATTCCTAATGCAACCTAATGATAGCAATAAAACTCCTTATGTATCATTTTCAAAGCTAAGATTAACAGTTATGTTCTTGAAGAGGGTTTATGGCAACATAGAATATTATAAATCCAATTATCATAAGTAGTACCTCTGACAGACCCGCATTTCGCATCACCATCGCCCTTCATCCTGACAAGTGGGCAATTCAGTTACCCACAATGACTTTTCAGGTGTTCCAGTGACATCAATATCTCAGTTTGGGTTTGGGATCATGCTTCGGTGAACCTTGACTATCACCATCAGCAGCTATTAGAGAATCAGAACTTATTTCTGTATTAGATAATGTAGGTAACTATAGCTTTTCGTCTATAGAAGACGGAGAGCGTGCCTTCGGTGCCCGTGGTCATGGGTTCAATTTCCGGAGAGGCACTCAACAATTTCGACGTTGACCCAGCATCGTGAGAACAATTGGGGAGTTATCTTAAGTAAGAGGTAGCGGACTCCAGTCTAGAAAGCCGGCATTAGGGACTTCGGGTGTCGGGGGACTACACATCCGCACTTTCAACGTAAGCCCGCTGGTAGGAACCAAAGGACTGTCGTGTCAAGAATTTAGTTTGTTTTAATTATCATAAATGCCTTCTTTATTATTAAATTTTATCCAATATTTTCTTTCCAACTAGTTTGCGAAACTCAGAGCTAGCTACTTGTTTTGTTTTTAATTCATATTCATAGTTAGCACAACTAATCACTAAGGAAAAACAATCTTTAAAATAAAATTCGCCTCGCATCTTTCGTAGCTCTAAGTTTAGTTATTTTTAGTTTTTTTTTTTTTAAGTTGAAGGGCGGTTTATCATTTTCCCCTTGCTTTCCCTATTTTTTTCTAGTTTTATATGTTTCTTTGCACGGACATTGCGCCTATACGCACGTGCTTAGTGTGTTCGTTTACAAAATTGGGCCATTTTCCTACCACTATAGAAAGTAAGAATACCCTGTATCAGAGAAATATTAATTGACGTATGTAAGTGAATATATCTGTGATGAAATCATAATTACTCAGAAATGCATCGTACATAGTTCCCTCATCCTCATTAATCTCTTCATCCCGCTTCCTGAATTCTATTTCTAGTATTCTTTCTTGATGGGAGACTGATGCCTCATATAGGCTTATTAACTATAACATCAGCAATAAAGAAAGTACGGTTTAATTTGCACTAATTTTAAAACATTACGTTAATTAAATAATAATAATAATAATAATACGGAGCGAGCTCAGACTACTTGTTAGGATTCTTGCTTCGCAATTGGATAACACCGGGTTCGAATTCGGAGACCAGCCATCCTGACTGGGGATTTTCCAGGGTTGTTCCTCAGTTATACTGGGCAAATGCTAGGTTAGTACCTTGATCTAAGGCTCTGGAGACCTTCCTTCCATTCCTTTTCCAATGTTTTCATCTGTTTATTACTACAGTGTAAAGTAGTTGTATTATTACAGAGGATGTAACTGGTAGCTTATAGTAAATAAACAATAACGACATAATATATCTTCACGAAACGTGTGGGTTAATTTAACTACAGCCTTACAGTCCCAATAGATAGCTAAAGTTTTAATATCAATTTCCTGACTTTTAAATATTATTTTCATATTGTTTCAGCTTTCAATTTTCTCATGTATGTTCCCACCGAGAATTGAACGTGAGATCACATGAACAAATGCGAATATGTTTAATATTTTTGAACACTTTAATATACAAAACACAAAACGCTTCAATGATGCGATGCATGGATATGTTTTGGTTACGTCCTGCAATGTATGATTAAAGAAACCTGGAGGGTGAAGAAAAAACAACAGAATTCTCTTTCATATTTACTCCTTCAACAAACTCCCGACCTCAGAAGGGCAAGCCATAAGTTAGGTAATAAAGTCATACAACGAACACAACCATATCGCTCTCCTGAAATTCTCGTGTGTATGTTTAAAAATCTACTGTTATTCCACGCCAATCAGTCTATATTTTTTGTTGTATATACCTTCGAAGTGATAGATATCCATTATTACATTTGTTTATGGTTGGACTCTAGTGGGTCAGAAACTACTATTAATAAAGAGTTTATTTTGTCTAGTATTCCTGTGATTAGAAGGACCTTATATAAAAGATATTTCATTTGTATATAAGAAGAGAAGAAAGTTTATTTTCTAAGAATAAAATAAATATTTTCAATGTGAAGCTAACATTAAGTTTCGAAGAGGAGCTAAACAGAAGAATTTGTTACCATTTACATCAGTTTTCAGACAGTTCACTATACTCTGAAATGGGAAGAAATCAAACTTGGAAACATTTTACTAAAGAGACTTCGACAGAAAGTGCAACATGTAAATATGGCAAGGTTAAAATAAAATAAAGAACAAACGTAGCACAAACGTGTTATGGAAACATTTAGAAGCACAGCAACCTACTATATCAGTGAATCCGAAAAAAGTTTTAACGAATTTTATATATTCAATTTTATCATCACAATTTCAGATATAGGTTTGGATACGAATCAAGATCTGAGATTCGAATTTCGGATACTCAGTGGTAGAGCGTTCACCTCTGGTGCTTGGGGTCCCGGGTTCGATCCCAGCCCCCGCCAAGTGAACTTTGTGGTGGACAAACACCGTGTGCGTGGGTTTTCTCGGAGTTGTCCCGTTTCCTCCCACTTTCTTCATTCCACCATTTCATTCATTACTCATCATCACCGTCTCCTTTAGCCTAACCGGCATAATCGTGGGACGTAAAAATCAAAGATTTCATTTCATTTTTTTTCGAATTTCGGATCCAGATCCGAGATCCGAATTTCGGATCCGGCAAGATCCGGATCTCACTGGATCCGGGATATCCTTATCCGAAAATTTTTGGCCATCCCTAGTATATACCTACTTTTGGGCCACCATGTATTTGAGAAAGAGAGAGAAAGAATTTATCTGTACCTCTCTCCTAACAAAATTTTGGCTACGGGTCTGCTCTTGTGTAAGGATGTAATATTAGACCTTTTGGTGAGTATACACTAGAGAGTTTTCAAAAATATAGCGTATACTCGCCTTCGTATACGCTCGTTCTTTTCTAAATTTAAGTTCGAGTATGCTCTTCACTATAAAAATAATATTAGGTACCAAATTTCACAAAATTAAATCCCCACGTTAAGCGGGTTTGCATATCCAGGCTCCTAACTATGAAAACATTTACGCTCAGTCCAACCTCAATCATTTCACTAATTCAACCTGTTTTACATATGTTATTAGGACATAATATCGATTGTGATTTATTCTAAAAACACTTTTATACATTGCAAGAGCTGTAACGTCCAAATATTTACTGAGAACTCATAGTCGTATCGGAATAAACAAAAGCGAGTATGGAACAGTAAACTGCTTACACAAAAGGCAAAAGAAGATCTGCAAAGGCATACAAAACGGTCGAGTGGTTTGGGTCGATACACTATCAATCACATGTTTGTGTGTTCAAACCCGGTAGTAAATTGCTTCTTTTTTAAGTGTCTTCCTATTTTCAGCCGGAGGCTGAAAATATTTCTTTGAGTAACTCATTGAAAACTTCTTTTGTTTCAAATTCGATTAGAACGGAACATTGTATGAATTGCGAATCTTAAATCCATAGCTTAAAAAAAAAAAAAAACACAGGAAGTATAGTCACTACTCCATTATCCTCTGATTTATAAACAGTGGTGACTTCAGAAAATTAATCTCGGGGGGAATTTCAATATGCGGGTGGAGGGCAAACATTGGTTGTCCACATTGAGCACGATCGAATATATGGTCCTGAAGGCGGAAATTTCTTAACTCGAAAGGGGTCTCAAATTCTCCGTCAAATCACGTCCTGAAAGTATCATTGCTTAAAAGCTTTTCGTAGCAAATATAATATTACACTTGTTTCTCGTTCTACATTTAGAATTGGTAAAATCATAACTTACAGAGGATTATAATAAAAGCATAAAAATTACAATACCAATCATGTATAAATTATCCTGTAAGTTACCAATTTTGGGTCAGATTAAAACTCAAATATTGGTTTTCGGATTGCACTTAGAAGTAAGTCCTCTCTATATAATCCTGATTGGAAAGCCATGTATAACTCTAATTAATTAATCAATATTTATACAAATATTTTTTATTTTACTACTTTTACTATTCAATATTATATACACTTCATTTCCAAAATCAAAATCTCGAAAATGTATATTGTACGAGTGCAGATTCGGAAATAAATGATTATTTATCATATATATTGGTCTCTATTCGAAATTCTATTTAATCGAATCCGACAAGAACACAGACAGAAACATTGAGAACAGGTGAAAAAAGAGAGAGAAAAAGGTGCTGTACCCGGCGGAGACTCGAACTTAGTTCGAATAGTGCTTTATAAGCCGAACGCCTTAGACCACTCGGCTATGGTAACAAGTGGTGATTGTAGCAAAGGCTTCGAGTAGTAGTTCTTATTACAGAATAACATTGTCTATTGCCTAAAATTTAAACCTAATTTACTTTGATATAATATATCTATTAATTTGTTTCATGAACACGTTTTCGTTACTTTGATGAATGATGTATGTTGTTGATATAGATTCTATTACACATTCTTTCGTAAATATTATAGAAAGTATCAGGGTTATTTATGATCTTTCATGGAAATTGACTGGCGCATGCGCAGTGAGTACACAGACAGTTCAATTGGAAGGCGAGGAAGGAAACGCTAACACACTGTTAGAATGTTTCCCTCACAAGCAGTAGTTCCCAACCGAGGGACGGCGGGACGCACTTCCTCCTCCTGGGGTGGCGTGAAGGGTTTACGAAGTCCCTTCGTTGTGTTATATTCCTTGAATGATTATGCACAATATACAGTCACATCTTCGACACATTTGGAAGTGATACATCGTAGTATAAATAAATCGTCCTCCACACACAGTGATTGTTGCTTTTCCAAGATTATAAACTGGAACACTTTTTATTTCAATAGAATATAAAAGTTTCCATGGGAGGGGTTACAACCCCCTGGGTCTTTGATATGTCACCGCCTGTAACTTTCAAGTTAGAATCGAAAAATGGAGACATGTGACCTACTAAATATATTTTTAGTTCATTATACATTTTCATAAATAAAATATCCACAATTACAATGACAGTAAATGCTAAGTAATTATTGTAAATGTTTGTACTTTCATTTTCCCTCTTTCTTCTCAACTGAGCTTGAAAAATGTAAAAATTGGAGGTTAAGAATTTCAAATATTACGTATATTTTAGCGTATTACGAAATTATAATTAATAGAATCCGGCAGGATCACAAACAGAAACGTCAAGAAGAGGTAAAACCAAATTGTACTGTGGTGGGATTCGAACTTCTCTTGAATGATGCATCAGAATTTCTAGCCGAATGCCTTAGTCCACTCGGCTAATGTCACAAGTTGAAAATATAGTAAGCGTGTTTCGTGTTCAATCTTTTGTTACAGTATGAAATTTATTTTGTATTCTCTGAAGTTTAAGCCTATTTTGGCCTGATGTAATAGTCTGTTGAAATTGTTTTATGTTTACGGTATTCTTTACTTTGACGAATGATGTTGTTAATATAGGTTTTATTACGTATTCGTTCATAAATATTACAACAATTGTCAGGATTATTCATGAAAACTGACTGGTGCATGCGCAGTAGAAACAGAAAGATGCACTTAACCGACATTTGTCAAACACGCCAGAACGCAAATTTCTAACAGGTTCTGAAAATGCCTCGCTCTAAAGGTTGTGAAGAACTGTCTGTTGCTCTGAGAGGAGAAATCATAGGCCGAGCAAAAATGGGACAAACTGTGCCTCAGATTGCTAGAGATCTGGGATGTGACAAGAAAACGGTCAAGAAATGGGTTCAGCGACATGAAGAAAGGTGGTGAATGGTTCAGGTCTCGGTCAAGAAGTGGAAGGCCAAAAGTGACAACTTCAGCTCAAGATCAAGCTTTAGTTACAGAAGTAATCAACAGACCTCTACGCCACACATCAATCCTCTTGGACAAAGCCAGAGAATATAATTGTTCTCACGAAACAATAAGAAGAAGATTATTGGGGGCTGGTCTTCACTGTTCAAGACCCGCTAGGAAGACTCTCCTGACTGAAACTCACAAGGCCAGACGAATGGAATGGGCACAGAATAACATAACCCAACCTCAGTCATATTGGGACTTAGTCATCTGGACCGACGAGAAGGTTTGCAAGTCTAACCAACAAGGCAGAGTTATATTGTATAGACCGCGCGGAACCAGGTATGCTGAACAAAATATTATCAGAACTTCTTGTTCAGGACGAATATCAGCACACTTTTGGGGATACATGACGGCTGCTGGTCCTGGAGATTTGGTTGCGGTGCCTGAGAGAATGAACAGCAGTGTTTACATTAATATCCTCGAAAATACGTTGTTACCGTCCTTAGAAAGAAACTTCCCCGAACAGGAAGAATATATATTTATGCATGACAACAGTGCTGTTCACACTTCCCGGCAAACACGAGAGTGGCTAAGTGAACATCCAGAGCTAATTTGTATTGAGTGGCCCCCTCTATCCCCAGATTTGAACCCAATTGAACATCTCTGGGCCTACATGGTGCAAGAATGGGAAGAGAGACGTGAAGACAGAGACCAAACGTTTCTTCAAAATCATGTTATGGAACTGTGGCAACATTTTCGTGACACACCGTCGTATTGCTCGAGACTTGTATCTAGTATCCCCTCCAGACTTCAAGAAGTTATTGACTCTGGAGGTGATTACACGAAGTACTAGTGTGTTATTTTTTGTGTGAACATTTATTTAAGTTTCATTTATTTATTATATTTTTTCAAGAGCAATACTTTCGTTCTTCATTCTTTTCCTTTGCTTGTTTACTTATTAGTTCGTTAAAACGTAAAGGAAGAGTAGTATATCTTCAAAAAGTATTTGTGAATTTACTTTGAACGTTTCTAAGAATACATTTACTTTTTTTCTTACTCTATATCATGCCCAATATTACTTTCATTTCAGTTAATTAATAACTTTATTTTACATCTCGGATAAAAGTATTATTGTTTTTTTAACGATATTTTTTCTTTTGATTGTGTAATTTCTAGTTTCATTGAATTATCTCAATTCGAACGAATAAAGCACATTTTGTTTATTGTCCCTTCCTTAGCTAAGTTCGAATTCGAGAACAATGTGGTGTAATACACGCGGGTAGCCAGCCCAAAAATGTAGGGGGGGGCTGAAGTTAGGGGGGCCCGAACCAACCATATTATAGTTTATCACCATATGATAGTTCATTTGCAAGCCTACCGTGGAAATTTTAGATGGGGCTCGCAAAAATTTAGGGTGGGCCCGGCCCCCCTAGACCCCCACTGGATACGGGCCTGGTGTAATATACGTTCTTTATTCTTCATATTGTGCAGTAATGACAATATTAATTATTTTTCATGAATCCAGTTGATTTGTGAGAACTTGGACAAACATTAACCTGGTGATTCTTTACGCGAGCGTAAAACACATTTTAGCTGTTCTTTATACTTCACAGCGATGAAACATTCTAGCAGTGTGTTAGCATTTCCTTCCTCGCCTTCCAATTGAACTGTCTGTGTACTGCGCATGCGCCAGTCAATTTCCATGAAAGATCATAAATAACCCTGACACTTTCTATAATATTTACGAAAGAACGTGTAATAGAATCTATATCAACAACATACATCATTCATCAAAGTAACGAAAACGAGTTCATGTAACAAATTAATAGATATATCAAAGTAAATTAGGTTTAAATTTTAGGCATTAGAAAATGTTATTCTGTAATAAGAATACTACTCGAAGCCTTTGCTACAATCACTAGTTGTTACCATAGCCGAGTGGTCTAAGGCGTTCGGCTTGTAAAGCACCATTCGAACTTACTTCCCGGGTACAACGCCTTTTTCTCTCTCTGTTTTCACCTGTTCTCAATGTTTCTGTCTGTGTTCTTGTCGGATTCGATTAAATAGAATTTCGAATAGAGACCAATATATATGATAAATAATCATTTATTTGCGAGTCTGCACTCGTGCAATATACATTTTCGAGATTTTGATTTTGGAAATGAAGTGTATATAATATTGAATAGTAAAAGTAGTAAAATAAAAAATATTTGTATAAATATTGATTAATTAATTAGAGTTATACATGGCTTTCCAATCAGGATTATATAGAGAGGACTTACTTCTAAGTGCAATCCGAAAACCAATATTTGAGTTTTAATCTGACCCAAAATTGGTAACTTACAGGATAATTTATACATGATTGGTATTGTAATTTTTATGCTTTTATTATAATCCTCTGTAAGTTATGATTTTACCAATTCTAAATGTAGAACGAGAAACAAGTGTAATATTATATTTGCTACGAAAAGCTTTTAAGCAATGATACTTTCAGGACGTGATTTGACGGAGAATTTGAGACCCCTTTCGAGTTAAGAAATTTCCGCCTTCAGGACCATATATTCGATCGTGCTCAATGTGGACAACCAATGTTTGCCCTCCACCCGCATATTGAAATTCCCCCCGAGATTAATTTTCTGAAGTCACCACTGTTTATAAATCAGAGGATAATGGAGTAGTGACTATACTTCCTGTGTTTTTTTTTTTAAGCTATGGATTTAAGATTCGCAATTCATACAATGTTCCGTTCTAATCGAATTTGAAACAAAAGAAGTTTTCAATGAGTTACTCAAAGAAATATTTTCAGCCTCCGGCTGAAAATAGGAAGACACTTAAAAAAGAAGCAATTTACTACCGGGTTTGAACACACAAACATATGATTGATAGTGTATCGACCCAAACCACTCGACCGTTTTGTATGCCTTTGCAGATCTTCTTTTGCCTTTTGTGTAAGCAGTTTACTGTTCCATACTCGCTTTTGTTTATTCCGATACGACTATGAGTTCTCAGTAAATATTTGGACATTACAGCTCTTGCAATGTATAAAAGTGTTTTTAGAATAAATCACAATCGATATTATGTCCTAATAACATATGTAAAACAGGTTGAATTAGTGAAATGATTGAGGTTGGACTGAGCGTAAATGTTTTCATAGTTAGGAGCCTGGATATGCAAACCCGCTTAACGTGGGGATTTAATTTTGTGAAATTTGGTACGTACACACCTCATTGCGTCTTTCCTCTTATGTAGGTAATACAACAAAGTACTATCTTGAAGTCTTTGCTTTTCCGTATACATGTTTAAATGATACTATTTTGAACCACAATCTGTACACAGCGTAATGAATAGACTCAAAGAATACTACTAAAATAACCAGAATGACACCACCGCAAAACTAATTCTACGTAAACTCAGTTCATTATTATAGCAAAATAGAAACAGTCCTCTGTATTATGATCCCCAAGTCACGCTAAAAGATTATAGGCCTGGTTCAATCAAATATTAACATCATATAAAGAATTGGAAATTACTGTGGACAATAAACTCGCTTAGAAACTTAGCGTATGCCACTGTAGGATCATGTCTTACATAGCCTATGCTGAAATGAGACGCTGAACGATAATATTCCAATCAAATATGTTAAAAAAGAAATCACTATGAACAATAGACTTACTTAGAAACTTAACATTTGACTCTGTAGGTCCACGTCTCACATATCCGGCTGTAAAGGGATGCTAAACTTCACCAAATAGCAATGTATACTGGTTTTATTTCATACTATGGACCGTAAGCTTTGCATCCTAATAAATTTTCATTGTTACCACCAGCACTTACCACCAAAAAGTGTGGTAACTATTCCTGCCGTTTGAATTTTACTAGTGACGTAACCCGAATCCAGTCTAGCTCGAATCCAGTTTACCCTTTCCGTGAGTGTCCTTATGTTGCATTGATTGTGTAGCGCGACGTCAAAACCATGGTGGGTGAGGTCAGATCAAGTATGGTCAGGTTGATGGCGTGAACGTGTGGTTGAGATATATTAGTTAAAATGGGTACCTCTCTCTTTCTAAACTCATTCCTTACTCGAACGTTTGCCCCTCTCCGTCACCCTATTACGTCTTTACGTGAACATATAATCCTAACCCTCTCTTCTTTAACCCAAACACAGAAACTTGCTTCTGACGTCACCTCATCATGTGACTTATTAAAACTTCTTCTGTATCTCATCCTTCATGGTAAGTACTTCCTTCCTTCAACTGGATTTCACGGAAATTAGTTGCTACCACTCAATTCTCATTCTTTTTCTCTGTTGCAAACTTTATCTCTGCTCATCTACTCACTGATACCCATTGTCCCAAGGATTTGGCCGCATTTGGGGGCATTGTCTCTTCACTGCTAAAGCGCTTACCTTTGGTGCGTGGGGCTCCTGGTTCGATGCCCGGCTAGGTACGTTTTTGGTGGACAACATTGTGTCCGTGGGTTTTCTCGGGGTACTCTCGTTTCTTCCCACATTCCCATTCCACCAATTCTTCTATCATCATTCACTTGCCTTGATCATCTATCTCCATTAGCCTAACGGGCATAATCATTGGACGTAATTACGGGGGGATGGGACTTGTCTCCCGGACGCCGAATTGGAAGGGCGCAAAATTGGGCAAATATTTGAGGGAACTAGTTTTGTTTGGCTGGCCGGGCGGAAGTTCTTACCCCGGGCGACAACTAGCCTAGTTACTTCTCTGAGTCATACTACAAGTATGTACGAATAGTTTGTACAAAATACGTGGATTAACTCATAGCTCTAATGTTTCCTGCCACTGTTGTAGCCATCTAATTACTTTTAACATTTAACTTCAATTCTCATTGCCTTGTAAACAGGACTCAATTACAATGTGTTGAAGTAGTTTCTATTTACCAATTAGTTCAACAAATATACCAATATCTATATTTACATATGTATTTACAATTTTATTTACATATAATACAATGTTTACAAGTGCTTTATACATAAACATATACAAGTATTTACAAGTACTTTATACATTATCATAATTACATATATACATAATTTACAAATATTACAGATATAGTAAAGCGTCCTCTTTTATTCCGGGACTACACCTTACATAAGTATATAAGGCATATTTCAGAGGTTCTTCAAGTCTGCATTTGTTGCGCCTCCTGTTTCCTCTCCTTTGAAATTATTTATTATCTTCTGAAAGGCCAAAATTTGGTTTGCCGTTGCTGGCCCGGGGCGTCCTCTTCCCCTCCCCTGGGACCACTCCTCACCTGAGGGTATGTCTTCTGGTTCTTGGTCTGCAGGTAATTTATGAAGAATCTAAAGTTTGTTCATTGCTAGTGTTGTTGGATGTTCTCATCTGGAACAACTCATTTGAGCGCTAGAGGTATATGCTACAGGATTTTGACTGCCATATCTTCTGGTTGCTGTTCTGGAGCTAATTTCATGAGAAACCCAAACTTTTTTTCACTTTTGGTGGTCCAGTACGTCCTTGTCTTCTGCCCTGAGACCATTTCTCACCTGGTTATCTCAAGCATGTTCTAGAGGAGTGTTTTGTCATATTTTCTGGCTGCTGTACTGGAAATTGCTTCCTCAGAAATACAACTTTGTTCAGTATGTATAGCAGAAACACATATCCTTATCCGAGGTGTTTCCAGCCCTCATTTAGGTATTTCCAGCACATTCTAATTGAAGATTTTGGTACTCTCCCTCGTTGTATCCCTTAGTTCTCGGAGACAGCATAGCGGTAAATCTACACAACTCATAGACGGTGACCCAGGGAGCTCTATTTCCCTTCCGCAAGAGCAGGCTTCACCTAGGATTATGTTGATTTAATAAATTTTATTGACAGTTCTAGTAGATTAAACTGGAAAAAATACATTTTTCATATAGTCTTAAATAAGAACATAAAATGCGATGACAAATTTTAGTACGATGAAAGAAATTAAAATATGTTGAAGAAAATTTATCTTTGCAGTGACGTTACCAGCAAAATAAAATTTTAAATATGAATGTATGACTCTGTTTATAAGTCTTGTTAGCGTTGCTAGACACTGAAAAAAAATCGCTTTTTTTCGTTTGTTCTCATGGAAGTGAAATTTTAAGAAGATAAAAACACGAAGTGTTGTATTGTTAATTTCTTATGACAACACCATTACAATATCGTCACATTGTTACTAAAAAATATATTTATCAATTTTCATCATTTATTAACTGCCTTGTGTGATAACGGAAGAGAACGTGGAGTTAATAATAACAGTTAAATAGTTATTTAAACTATGCTAAGGAACAGCATTTGAAAGCTGTGCTCCGAATTCTTTTTAAACGCTTGAGTGCTGTAGTGCTGCCAGAGAACGAGATGTATCTCAGAGTTGAGTGTAGGATTGTAGCCACCCCAAAAATGCAGGGGGGAGCGGTATAAGTTAGGGGGGCTAATCCAACTATATTAAAGTTCATCATCATAAAAATATTATAGTTTATTTGGAAGCCTACCTTGAAAATTTTAGAGGTCAGTAAAAATTTAGGGGAGCCGCCTCCCGTGGATACGGACCTGGCTGAAGGGGAGAAAGAATATACAGTAAATGAACTTATGTTTCTATACTTAGAACACTGTTTCGTGTGAGGTTATTGGAAAGAAAAAGCTGAAGTTTCAAAGTAACAACATAAGTAACACATAAAGAATTACTGTCAATATTAATCTTGTTCAGGCTCGAAAAATCCTGGACGCCAGGTGGTCAAGGTGATTAGAAATAGGAGTCTGGCTTCTAAATAAGTTAAATCAAAAATAAAATTATGGAGGCCTATGTATGAAATTGTATTATTATGGTGCCTAGCTTTGAGAACCGGCGCCTAGGTCACAAGAAAAATTTAGATTCTTGCAGCATATATAATAAGAATATAGATTCTTGTAGTGTATATAATAAGATTCTTCTAGCGTATATAATAAGATTCTTGTAGCATTAAGATAAGAACAGTTGTAGCAATGGTGTTGGGTAGCAATTGCTAATATGCAGAGTAAATAGTAGAAAAAATGAAAGGACGTAATAGGATATGAATATTTTTAAAGGTATTAAGAGCTTTTTGGTGCAGAAAGTGCTTATTTGCAGCCGTAGTATAATAGCATGGAGATTAACGACAAATCTTCAAAATAAAGAAAAGCTATAAAATGGTGGCCTAGATATTCTCCGTGCTTAGACTCCAAAGTTTTTGGGGTAATACAATAGTAAAGTAATATTGCTTAAGTGTACAAGTATCTAAAATATTTGTAATGATTGAACATTACAAATGACCATCAATGTATTTCAAGCTAGGAAAATAGGTCTTATTAATACGTTACGTTTATATACAGTAAATGTATGACTTATTTCACTATTCTACTAAATTTATTTATAGTTTGCAGTAAGAAACTGTAATATGAAAAGATTCTCTGAAGCTTCCAATGCGACCCAAAGAGCGATACGGACATGTGACGTCACGCCAAAACCTTTGCCTGTGTTGCCGTGACGTAAACAGCTCATTTTCCATTGTTTGAAGCGTTGTATCTCCGTAAGTAAGAAATATTTTTCTGTGATTTTTGGTATGTGGTATATTGAAGACTGTGGCCACTCACCTGGAAAACCGGGAAAAGTCAGGGAAATTTTTAATTCTGGAAAAGTCAGGGAATTTTGATGAAAAACCGGGAATTTTTACTCGGGGGAAAATTTACGTTATGCTGTGATCTAGAAAAGGCTTTTGACCGCATGAATTGGGAATTGTTTTTGGGAGTTCTAACGAAGATAGGGTTGGAATGGAAAGATAGAAGACTTATAAGAAACTTATACACGAACCAACAAGTAAGTGTTAGGATAGGGGAAGAACTGACGGAGGAGAGTGCAATTGGAAGGGGAGTTCGACAAGGATGCTGCCTCTCGCCAACACTATTTAATGTCTATCTAGAAGAGATAGTGAAAAAGAGTTTACATGATGATGATGGTATTTCGGTAGGAGGTAGAATGATTAGATGCATAAGATATGGCGCTTGTTGCAGAATCTGAAAAGAAAATCAATAAAATGTTAGAAAAAATGAGAAAGGGCTTTGAAGAATATGGGATGAATATAAATGTTAGAAAGACAAAAGCCATGGTGATTGGAACGAAGGGGTCTGTGTCAAATATAAAAGTAGGAGGGGAGAAAATAGAACAAGTGAATAGTTTTCAATATCTGGGTAGTATTCTTAGTAATAACATGAAGTGCGAACGTGAAATAAAAGCAAGGATAGGAATGGCGAAAGAAGCCTTTAGGAGGAAGAAAAGTCTATTTTGTGGGACCTTGAAGAAAGAGTTGAGAAAAAGACTCATAAAATGCTTCGTGTGGAGTGTTGTACTGTATGGAGCGGAAACGTGCACATTACGTAAAGGTAATGAAAATCGACTGGAAGCCTTCGAAATGTGGGTGTGGAGAAGAATGGAAAGAATTAGTTGGGTCGAGCGGAAAACGAATGAGAGAGTGTTAGAAATGGTGGGTGAGAAAAGAACACTTTTAGATATTATTAGGAAGAAAAAGAGAAACTGGTTGGGACATTGCCTAAGAAGAGATTGTATCATGAGGGACGTCCTAGAGGGTATGGTGGCGGGAAAGAGAGGGAGGGACGAAGGAGGCTAAAATTAATGGATGATATAAAAACAAAAAAGATCATACGCGAAGACGAAGAAGTTAGCGGAGGACCGTAGAGCATGGAAGCTTCTCAGCTGCGGCAAGTGACCTGCCAATAAGGGCAGAATACCTATGATGATGATGTATTCCTAGCCATTTAGCCGATTTATTTATATACAAAATAGCTTTGGTCGCTGGAGCGAAATCGGAACCATTTTGTAAAATTAACACACTTGTTTTGTTCAATGGCTGCTCGATTTCCAGAATTCGCTCGGGGCTGCGCCCCTGCATCCCGTTTTGGTAGCCACGTGATTAATATAAAGGCTGAACGGTAGTTGAATATTTCTGCCGGAAGAGTTCCAAATGTGTGTCGAATTCCACAAAATGTGTGGAATTTTGGTTAATGCGTGTATTTCTATGTGGAATCAAAAACTGTGTGGATTCCACATGCATTTGTACTCAGTGTCGGCAGTACTTCTTGCGACACACGATTACTTGGCTATGCTTTTTACAGATATTTGACCTTTTGACCACCAATTTGAAGTAATGGTATTCCCCTCCCCCTAGTTATTAGTGCACATTTTATTAGTGCTCATTTACTTCAGTTCCGTTGTTTTGTTACACAATATTTGCTATCTATGTCCACCTGTTCCCCGGTTGCAAAACCACCGCACGCCACTGCTGGTACGACAAAACCTTTGGGACCCGCGCCTACCTAAAGTTGTTAATGCCGGCTTTCTAGACCGAAGTCCGCTACTTCTTAATACAGTAGCTTCATAATTGTCCTCTCCATACTCTCTGGGCCAACACGAAAACTTTTGAGTGTCCACAGGAAATCGAACCCGGGACTACGTGCATCGTACGCACACGCGCTAACCATCCCGTTCAGTATATATATATATAGTTGGCTAGTTGTTAAGTGATAAAATTATTACGTGTTAGTACTATACTGAAAGGGGTCGCGGTGACTCAGCGATAGAGCGTGCACCTCTGGTGCATGGAGTCCTCTATTCGATCCCAGCTCGCGCCTTCTGGTGGACAAACACCGTGTACGTGGGTTTCCTCCAGGTTCTCCCGTTTCCTCATACCTTCGTCATTCCTGCATTTCATTCATTTCTCTTCCTCATCGTCTCATTTCGCCTAGCCGGCATAACTGTAGCACGTAAAACTTAAAATATTTTATTCCATTTCTTGCATGAACGAAAGTGAAAGATATAAAGATATAAAGATATAAAGATATAAAGATATAAAGAGATTGCTTCGTGGAAAAAGATCTGTATCTAATGAGGACATTACCCAGGGTTTGAAAAAACCCGAACTTTTTTGAAAAAGCCCAACCCACCTGGACCCATACTTGTTTTTTCGGGTATTTTCGGGTTTAATTGTTTCTTTTCGGGTTTAATCGGGTTTTTTGAAATATTGCAATGTCTTTGGGGTAAAAGTGTTAAAATGTGATTTATATTTGTGATTTATATTCCAAGATTGCCATTGTCACAACTGCAACAATTTTCTACTTACTGCTGTTTTTAAAAAAATGGCCGCCATTTTGAAATTTTACATTCGATCGCCGAGAAAATCTATACAGCAAATTTAGCATATCTCGTGCTTCCACCGTCAAAATTTCAACTTAAAACACTGAAAATTGCGCTTCATAGCGTGGATACTCGCTGTTTTGAAGAAAATGGCCACTATTTCGACATTTTACGTTGGTATGCCGCCAAAATCTATACAGGAAATTTAGAGTGTCTCGTGCTTGTATTCTGAAAATTTTAACTTAAAAGGCCAAAAGTTGTACCCTGTAGTGTGTGTGGTAGAGGCAGGCAAACGAGTTGAGTTAATTTTGTGTTTAACGTCCCTTTCAGCAGCGAGGCTATAGGAGACGGGACCTACTGTTTAACGTGGAATCCGAACCACATGAGCTCCCTCCGGGAGGCAAACCCGAGTCCCACGCCGAAGACGCGTACACTAACCGCATAGCCATGAACGAGCTCGGCAGACAAACGAACAAATGTAGATCAAGTCATCCAGAAGCCTGACTGACGTTCGCCAAATATGAATACCAAAAGAGGTCTATTAATTTAAAACAAAGATATAATTCATGTTGTATGAAATAAATAAATGTTTTAAAATGTCTTATATGAAATTAACATCTTCCAGCGTAAATAAACCTGCCATATTTTCTTCATGAGAATACGGGACATCTCAGATCCCCCCTTCCTCAACTTTTTAACAAAATGCAATGAACTCTAGTCTGGTTATGAACAAAAGTATAATAGGCCGCGGTGGCTCAGTGGTAGAGCGTTCACCTCTAGTGCATGGGGTTCCTAGTTCAATCCTAGCTCGCGCCAAGTGAGCTTTGTGGTGGACAAACACCTTGTTCGTGGGTTTTCTCGGGATTCTCACGTTTCCTCCCACTTTCTTCATTCTGTCATTTCATTCATTTCTCATCATCACCGTCACCTTGAGTATAGCAGGCATAACTATGAGACTAAAACTAAAATATTTCATTGTATTATTTTTTTCAAGAATACAGTAGGCGAGAGTTCACTAAGCAGCAGCTGCTTTTCTCTGTTCGTACCCTGCAATTAATTGTACAGACTGAAGATGCCTAAAAACTTACGATGTGCTATAAAAATGCTTTACAGGAAAACAATATGCAAATTAATCCAATGTTCTCGGGATTGCTGCCAGAGTAGGTGTTGCTGTGCTGAGCTTTCGTTACCATACAGCGGCAACATCTTCAGAGCTATGTGTTGAAGTGTGCTGGTCGTACAGATTATATAGTGGTCTATAAGAATCGCTGTGTTCCTATTGGTTGTTTATGTTGGCCAATATTGTTGTTTATGTTGGTTGTTTATGTTGGTTCTTATAGACCACTATATAATCTGTACGACCAGCACACTTCAACACATAGCTCTGAAGATGTTGCCGCTGTATGGTAACGAAAGCTCAGCACAGCAACACCTACTCTGGCAGCAATCCCGAGAACATTGGATTAATAGTAGACGCCAGCAAAGCTTCAAGATCAATATGCAAATTATTTAAATCAGTGGTACAGTCTACTACCAATATTTTTCGCGCGTTTAGCAATATTTATTTACATGGCTGTCTCGGCCAAAATTACGTTCGTCAGTTTAATCTGATGAAAGGCTGATTTTTCTCCTTGTGTCGTGTGTAATTGTCAGGACCGGATTTACATTTTTCTAAGACCTGGGCCAAAGCACAATTCTGTACCCCTAGCCTCTGAAAAAGATTATAATTCTTGTTAACTTATCTAATGTGTTGCTGGAGGAAAGGTTAGTCATTTTCTCTGTGTTTGTAAATGTAGAAACACTCCCAAAACTTTTTTTTTTTTTAATGTTCCGAAGAGTGTCTGAGTTTCCATTAAGTGCAATGGAAAAAATAGCATTGCAAATTTCGCTCGGTATCAAGTCGAACAGGGTGGTGTTATAACTTCCTCGAAACTGTTACATGCAACAGCGTACTGTTCATTCACTAATTACAGAATTCCCAGCCAATGTCAGAATTTTTTGTTTTTCACTTTTCGAATAAGCTGTTATTGATAGCAGAAATGGAACGGAGTTAAAATACGGGACATTTCCCTGTCCCGACTAAATTTACGGAGACGCGGGACACTCGGGCCCCAAAACGGGACACTCGTTTTTTTACGGGAGTATGGCAGGCTTAAGCGTAAAATAAATAGTTTTATTGTTGTATTCATTTCCGATCCTGCGTTTAATTCGGGAATTTCCCGAGCACTTCTTTCACGGCGTGTACATCAAAACTTCCTCTAGTACGGAAATTTGAACTCAGCACTTGAAATAGTAAGCGTTACATAGTCTTCGGAACCCCGAGCATTAAGCTTCTTAAATTTGACAAGAATTTTTACGCTATTGCTGGTGTTGATTCTGCAGAATGCTTATTTGAAGAGTAGCAACAAATGACTGAATTAAACTGTTATTGTTGGAAAACCAAATTGCAGTTGAAGAACCTTTGTTTTACATCAAAGGTAAGAAATAATACTAATAGTTTTACTAATGTATTTACATATATACTATTACTACCAGCACCTATGACCTCAAACCCGTCAAACTTATGAGCGATAATGTCCCTCGGTGTTGCCAAGTCGACGAGCATACTATTCACGGAAAATATTTTCTAAAGTACAAAAGGCTATAAGCATAAGCCATACATTAATTTGTTCTATAACTATCTTAAGCTAAGGTAAGTTTTTTTTAAAAAAATCATTTAGTACATTCAGAACTTTATAAAGGTCTTATGTTGAATTTTGTTGTATACCTTAACGTGTGTAATGAAACACAACTATTTCATTTCCAATTCATTTACTTACAAACGTTCGTCGTATGGAAGGTTGAGTGGGGGTGGAATGAGTTGGATGATATCATTGTGAGGTCAAGTAAATGATGTTGTGTTGGTGAGGATCTTGATATCTAACAAGTGACGTTTGTTCGTTGAATAAACGTTCGTTTTCACCACTGAGGCTACCTGGGAGGTGGATCTGAAATTTGGAGCGGAATTCGAACGTACTGTAGCACGTTGAGTGGTTTCGGACCGAGAATAAAACCCAGAACAACATGTAACGAAGGCACGCGCGCTAGCCACTAGACCAGCGAGAAGGACGGATTGCTGACGTCAATGTGTGATTGATCTGAGGGTGAAGTTGAATGTGCATTACTGCATTAAATCAGAGTAGTGATCTGAGCCTGATGACAGAATGATGATGTGAGTCTAAGGTTGATGAGTCTGATCTTGAAATGATGTTGATTGAGCGTAATATGGCTCTGGTAGGGTGAGCATAAAGTTGGGTCAGGCGCGCTGCCAGAAATGTTCGCTGGGCAATCCAAAGTATTTTGGGGGTTAAAATACATCTACGTAATATTGAACCTGTCTTATTCTGCACCCGAAAAGACGATAAGTAGTTCTTATTACTGCCTCGTATATATATTTTTAAAAAATAGAAGTAAATTACTTTTATAAGTAAAGAAAGAATAAAGATGAAACGTTAAATCAAATTGTTACAAGAATGATTTCTCTGCTAAACAAGTACAGTTGTGTTAAAGGAAAAAATACAAATTTTAGTCGAGTTACGAAATTTGAAGGAAAACTCGGATCCAGTTTACCCTCTTCGTGAGTGCCCTTGTGTTGCATTGATTGTGTAGTATGGTCAGGTTGATGGCGTGAACGTGTGGTTGAGATATATTAGTTAAAATGGCTACCTCTCTCTTTCTAAACTCATTCCTTACTCGAACTTTTGCCCCTCTCCGTCACCCTTTTACGTCTTTACGTGAACATATAATCCTAACCCTCACTTCTTTAACCCAGACACAGAAGCTTGCTTCTGACATCACCTCATCATGTGACTTATTAAAACTTCTTCTGTATCTCATCCTTCATGGTAAGTACTTCTTTCCTTCAACTGGATTTCACGGAAATTGGTTGCCACCACTCAATTCTCATTCTTTTTTCTCTTGCAAACTTTATCTCTGCTCATCTACTTACTGATAGCCATTGTTTCAAGGATTTGGCCGCAATCTCCCAAAATTATTATTCTCTCTTCCCAAGGGGGCATTATCTCTTCACTGCTAGAGCGCATACCTTTGGTGCGTGGGGTTCCTGGTTCGATGCCCGGCTAGGGACGCTTTTGGTGGACAACATTGTGTCCGTGGGTTTTCTCGGTGTACTCTTGTCTCTTTCCTCATTTCCATTCCACCAATTCTTCTATCATCATTCACTTGCCTTGATCATCTATCTCCATTAGCCTAACGGGCAGAATCATTGGACGGTTTCATTTTATTTTCTTTCCCTAAATATATCATGTTCTCCCCAAATTAGTGTTGAATACCCCAAATTAGGATTAGAAATTAGATTTCTGGGGTTCTGCATCTATGACGATGTTTCCCCGTCACATATGAGGAATGACATCTCTCAGCGATCACACTGCCCGAAGAAAGGAAAGGAAGAAAGGAAGCGCCCTGGGACCTATATGTTACTGGTGTGGGTCTTAAAAACTTTTACACTTTTTTGATTGAGTGTCCCCACCGGGAGTTGAACCCGGGACATTTCGTACTAAAAGCAAGAGTGTTAGCGACTAAGCTACTCAGAGCCACTATATACCTCAAATATACTACTCTTCAATGTGATTGTACCATTTTAAATAATTAATTATGTCCCTCCAAGTAATCCCATGAGTACAACCTGCTCCCTAAAACCCGTGAGTGGTACCTCTGCTTCCATCTTACCAATTTGTGACTGTGAGCTCACCCTTCGGTTTATTAAGATGGGGGGGGGGGCATCTGTTTCGTAAGCAAAACAGTTTCTTTCTGTTTGGTAATTGCTGCTTTATGGGTTACAGTAACGTGAACATTAGCCACTTGGATTTGCATTGTTAATTACAGCAGTAGGCCCGCAGTAACTCAGTGGTAGAGTGTTCACCTCTGGTTTATCGGGTCCCTGGTTCGATGCCAGCTTGCGCCAAGTGAGCTTTGTGGTGGACAATCACAGTGTGCGTGGGTTTCCTCGGGGTTCTTTTGTTTCCTCCCACTCTTTCATTCCATCATTCCATTCATTTCTTATCGTCACAGTCTCCTTTACCCTAGCCGGCATAAACGTGGGACGTAAAACTGAAATATTTCATTTCATTTTTTCGAGTGTGATTGTACCATTTTTGTTCTTCGAAATAATCTCATGGGTGCAACATATCCCCCTAAAACTCGTCTAGGGGACCACTGGATCTGTTTTACCAACTTGTGACCGTGAGCTCGTCCTAAGGTTTAAGATGGAGTTGGGGGCATGTGTTTTCGTCATTAGAACCAAGTTTATTTCTGTTTGGTCATTGCGGGCCATGAGTTAAAATAAAGTGAACATTAGCTACTTGGATTTGGTTTATTCTTTACAGCAGTGGGTCCACGATGGCTCAGTGGTAGAGCGTTCACCTCTGGTGCGTTTGGTCTCCGGTTTGATCTTAGCTTGCGCTAAGTTAGCTTTTTGGTGGACAAATACCGTGTGCGTGCGTTTCCTCGGAGTTATCTTGTTTCCTCCTACTTTATTCATTCCACCATTTCATTAATTTCTCATCGTCACCGTCTCCTTTACCCTGGCATAACTGTGAGACGTAAAACTTAAAAGCTTTCATTTCATTTACAGCAGTTTGGAGACTCGGTCCTTCTTACAAAACGTTGGAGGGGGAATTCTGTTATTTCTTTAAGAAAAATATTTTTAAAAAGTGAAAGAGGTATTTTTAAAGAAAAGCCTGAATGGAGCTCTTCTGGGACTATTTCAAGTTGAATTGCCAAACTGTTGTTAAGAATGTCGGCAAATCTGCTGTTTCACAATGTGTTTGTCTGTAGTTAATTATGATATTTTCTTCTTTATAAGCTTGTTTCCGTTGGGATATCACTATCAGGAGAAGAGGAGGGGAGAAGGACGGAAGTTCCAAGATATTTTTCTTCCGATAACGCTCTTTACTTCCGTTGCAACAAAATAGTACCTAACTGACAGGAATTGGCTTGTCTTGGTCAACAGCGTTGTAAACTACTACATATGTTATGGGTCCAATGCAAGAGAATCAGTCTATCATGATTAATGAGAAAAGTGTATTTAGAAAGTCAAATGAATTTTTTTTAGTTTAACGTCCCTCGTTAATGTCCTTTAGGCTAAGGGAGACGGGTAATTAAGGCAAGTGAATGGTGATGAAAAGATTGGTGGAATTGGAATGTGGGAGGAAACGGGAATACCCACAGAAAACCCATGGACACGATGTTATTTGCCACAAACTTACTTGGGTGGGCATCGAACCGTCGACCCCCACACACCAGAAGCAAGCGCTCTACCACTGAGCCACCTTGTCCCCAAAAGTATTTTTGGAGAAAGAAGAACATTATTAAAGCTTTGATGGACACTAAGAGATTCTGTATGAGTTTGGTTGCATTGAAATTAGAAACGACGATTAGGGCAAAATCGAAGTATCTCTATGGGGCCGCGATGGCTCAGTGGTAAAGCGTTCACCTCTAGTGCATGGGGTCCCTGGTTCGATCCCAGCTCGCATCAAGTGATCTTTGTGGTGGACAAACACCGTGTGCTTCGTACCTCGGGGTACTTCCGTTTCCTCCCACTTTCTTCATTCTCTCACTTCATTCACTTCTCATCATCACCTTTAGTCTAGACAGCATAACCGTGGGACGTAAAACTGAAAGATTTCATTGTTTGTAATTTTTCTAAACTATCTGAAATTCTTGGCGTTACAACAAATGAAAGGCTATGTTGCCGTTTGTCTTTTTAGTTGCATAATGTGGTCGGGACATTTCCTTTCTAGACCAACGTATGCTATTTCTTAATTTCAGTTACTTTTTAATTTTTCTACAACGTTTGATGCTTCTACTGGGAATTCAACCCCTGACTACGTGCGCCGCGCTCACTAACTCTACGGTTATAGGGCATTTCAAAAGGAAAGAATATACAATATTAATCACTCTACGACTTAGAAAAATTGAAGGTTCATTGCCGCAGAAATGAACCTATCATTGGATGATATATTGTTATATTTAATCCAATCATATTTACTATTTGTTCCCTCTCTAACAACCTTCGTTTGTAATATCCTGCCACCTTCTTATTGTTCTACCCAAAGACCTTCCTTTCGTCTCAGGTTCCCATCGTAGGTATGAAATGTCATTTCTGAGTTTTGCATTCCACGATTATGCCGGCTAGGCTAAGGGAGACGGTGTTGATAAGTGAATGAAATGGTGGAAGGAAGAAAGTGGGAGGAAAGGGGAGAACCGCGAGAGAAGCCACACACGTTCACAAAGTTCACTTGGCGTGAGCTGGGATCGAACTAGGGACCACAAGCACCAGAGGTGAACATTCTACCAGTGAGCCATCGCGGCCCCCCATCGTAGATATATCGATCATATTATTCGTATGATAGTCGAAAGCTAGTACATTCAGTGACAAAAGTTCTTTTCGTTTGATGAAATTAGTTTCGTATATAACATCAGAATGAAAGGACAATTTCAGTACATTTTTCAGTAAGTAAAAACAATTTAATTTTCTGTACGTTTCAGTCACACCACCGTTTTCCCCAAAATAAATTTTACCGAGCGGAAAGAAGTTTTGTCGCTGATTGTACATATCGTAAACTTCCTTTTCTTTTTATATAGACTTATAATTTTCTGCTTGAACCCATTGTTCGTTCCTTTCTACTGACAATTATTTTCGTATGTTTCTCTCCGCTACAAGCTAGTCTTCACGATCACGGTGTGCTATTAGTTACAAAATGTATGTATATTTGAAACACGGGAAGTTTTCGAAGAAATACGGTAAAATGTCCAGCATTTTCTTCAAGGACCAAGATTGAATGTCAGTATATTTTTCTATTTTACTTGCTAAATATTTGATTCTCTTTTCACAATAAATATGAAGAAGCAATGACACCGCTTCTGACTTCTGCTTATTAGATTATAAGATATAGTCTACAATATACGTATAGAACTTAAGAATATTTTCACCTCGTTTTGTTTAGCAAATTTTGGCCCTTATTTTCTTCTTAATTTTGTGTAGAAGTTAACTTGCTCTTATTTTCTTGTTAATTTTGTGTAGAAGTTACCTTGCTCTTATTTTCTTCTTAATTTTGTGTAAAAGTTACCTTGCTCTTATTTTCTTCTTAATTTTGTGTAAAAGTTACCCGAACCCTTTCGCATCACGGTATTTTTTGTGAATTAATGTGAAATTTGGCGTCATTGTAGCAGAAGAGTACCCGTTTTTCAAATCTGGAATGTTATTTTGGTAACGCACCGCCTTACGAGAAGAAAACACTTTTTGTCAGTTAATGTAAAATTTGGGTTCGTTGTAGCAGAAAGGTATGCGTTTTTCACATCTGGAATATTATTTTTGTAATGTACCGCCTTAGGGGGGCACAGGGGGTGAAGCATAAGTTGGTGATCTTTATAAAAATTTCAAATTTTATTTTGGAATATCCAGTGTGTGTCAGATTGATCACAAATAATACAAAATAGTATTCCCGTCTTCCTTGCATGTGCCAGTAACTGATATTGAGTTTCAGCCCCCCTTCCAAAAATTCCATTAAAAATTCACGATAAATATCTTAAGCAGGAACATACGGAAGAAGCTATATTTTGTCAAATAATGTGAAATTTGGCGTTATGATACTAAAAATCTGGAATATTATTTTGGTAACATGAGGCACAGGGTAGGGTGAGTAACTTGGTCATAGGGGGAGGACTGATAGAAATTCCAAATTTTATTTTGAGAGTGCTCATAAGTATCGAATTAGTTGCAAGATGCACAGAATTAATGCTCCGTACTACTTTTATGTACCAGTGACTAATATGGGACTACAGCTATCTTTGAAAATCATGAAAAATTCAATACGGTTTTTCTTACCCAAAGACATACTGTCAGAAGCATTCTTTTATAATTAATGTGAAATTTGGCATTATTTAAAAACATGTTTGTTTAGAAAGAATTCTTAAATGACAATAAGATAATACCCATGTGTAGATTTCTTTTAGGGGCGTGAACTCAGAATTTCTTTTGTCTAATGAGAGTGTCAATGTGAAATGTTGAAAGCAGTTTTCTCTAATTATTTGTAAGAATTTTGCGGTAAATTTGCATTTTTAGTTAGAAAATAGAATAACACTCCTTCGCTTGTACCTATGATGGTGCCTACGTCTGGAATTTTATTACGGCCATTTCTTCTTATATTGGGCAACAATGGCGACAAGAAAAAATCAAACTTTTCATTATTTGTGTTCTTGGCGTGATTTTGAAAATAATCACTAATATCACAGAATTTACGCTGAGAAGCTGCTTCGATGTGCCGGTGGTCATTGTGGGGCTACAACTTCCCCTTTCCGGTCCCAAACTCACTTTGAAAACCACAATAAATATCCACACCACCTTTTTATACGACTACGACTATAAATCTTTTAAAAGAGAAGTTTGGGGAATGACTTATTTCTATGGGGTGAAGTGTCGAATGGCCACCAAGTAGTCCAGATCTTCCTCTATGCATTTTTTTCTTTTGGAGATTCCTAAAAAAAAAAGTTCTATTAAAAATCATGTAACAATGTAGATGACTTAAAACAAAGAATTGTCCAGAGCTTAGAGATGATCACTCCAGATATGTCGGAGAAGGTGTTCACAGTGGCTTTAGCAAATAGCATTAAGTCATGCCTTGCTCGTTCACGAGGGCGTGCTGAATAAAAATAAGTTCATTTTATGCCTTACACTTAGATTAATGAAATATTTAAACAATTTAGTTAATGACAAATTGAGCCAAAAAAAAAAAGTGTTGTTTTTGAGAAGGAATGATATGTTTTCTTGGATTTATGGTATAGCCTTATTCAACTTGATCTTTATTCCTCGCGAGACATTTGTTTTTACTACCACCATTTGTTCATAGTATACGGTTTCCTGACGTGCTTACATGTGCAGTATACGAGTAAGCTACTGCGTGGAAAGTGGGAGGATCATACAGTTATTGTATAATAAGTAGGGAAAAGTTACTTTTTTTTATGTATAAAGAAAACAATATTAAAACTTAAAGGTCACCTATTAGACTTTTAATTTTTAAAATAATACTTCTCATTAAGATTTTTTTCGTTTCGTGGTATCCGCGGCATTTTCCATTGTCATTTTGTGTTTATTTCGAGCTGGTTTGCTTAAGTGTGCAGAAAATATACAAGTGATTGTATGTGTGATTTTATGCTATGAGTCCAATTTGGTTTTTAAAAACGCAAAATTCTTTTATTATATTTCAGTGATGCCAAAACAACAAAGCTATATCCTCAATCTGGAACACTGACAGACGATACTCATTTATACTAGACTAGCAGCGTTCACCCCGCTTCGCTGCGGTCACCCCGGAACGCAATAAACTTTGTTACTTAGATAATTTTTACTTTTTCGCTTTCAAGTGATATGATAAAAACCATAGAAGATTGCAGTAAATGTTAACATTATATCGCCTGTCATTTATGTTAACCCGCCCCGCTTCGCTGCGGTCACCCCGGAACGCAATAAACTTTGTTACTTAGATAATTTTTACTTTTTCGCTTTCAAGTGATATGATAAAAACCATAGTAGATTGCACTAATGTTAACATTATATCGCCTGTCATTTATGTTAACCCGCCGAGTGACACGGTCATGCGGGTTGCATATAAATACGTTTATTTTTACCTATGATGAACTAACAAAGGATTTGTACGTTATGGACACTTGAATGGTCAATTATCTCAAGACACTGGTAATTAAAAATTAAAGTGATATGATAAAAACCATCTAGGGTCCAAATCCTAATAACCCCCCAAAAATGAAAGAAATTGGTTCAGCCGTATTAGCGTGATGAGGGAACAAAGGATTTGTGCGTTCTCTTTTATATATAAGATTCAAGATTTTAAAAAATCAAAACATTATTCTACAATAATAACAAATTGCACATTAATTGTAAAGCATACTTACCTTCTTCCCGTACGTCCCTGCTAAGAATATTTATCGTAAATTATATGAATTTCGGAAGGGTGGCTGTAGCCCAATATCAGTCACTCGCACATGCAAGGAGCATCGGAATATTAATTTTGTATCATTTGTAATTATTCTAACGCTCACTAAAATTTCTAAAATAAAATTTGAAATTTTTATAAAGATCCATCAAATTATGTTTCGTCCCTTGTGCCCCCTGTACCTTCTTCTTGTATGTCCCTAATAAGAATATTAATGGTGATTTTTCTTTTTTTCTTTTTTTTTTTTTTTTGGGAGGCTGCTGTAGCCCTAAATAAGTCACTGACCATGCAAGGAGCATTGTAATATTAATTCTATGATATTTGTGAATAACCTGACGCTCGCTGGCATTTCCAAAAAAAAAAAAAGGGATTTTTATAAAGATCCATCATCTGATGCTTCGCCCCCTGTGCCGCCTAAGGCGATGGTTACCAAAATGACATTCCAGATTTTTAAAAAAACACACTCTTTTGCTACAATGACGCCAAATTTCACATTAATTAACAAAAAAAAAATACCTTCTTCTCGTATGTCTGTAACCAATGTTTCTTCCAGACATGTTTTTTTTGGGGGGGGGGCACTGGCCCCCGGAGCTCTGAGAGTGCCTCTCTGGACGAGACCAAAATAATACGTCTATAATATAATAATAAATAAAATAGTACCAGCAGTGCCCCCCGGAATACTGCGTGTGCTCGCTGGAACACTTTGTCTGAAAGAACGACTGTAAGGATATTTATGGTGATTTCTTGTATTTTTGAAAGGGGGCTGTAGCCTCATTATCAGTCGCTCTTACATGCAAGGAACATTGGAGCATTAATTCTGTGACATTTGTGATGAATCTGACGCTCACTGGCATTTCCGGAACAAAATTTTGATTTTTTATAAAGCTCATCATCTAATGCTTCGCCCCCTGTGCCCCACTAAGGCGGTGCGTTACCAAAATAACATTCCAGATTTAAAAAAACGGGTACTCTTCTGCTACAATGACGCCAAATTTCACATTAATTCACAAAAAATACCTTCTCGTATGTCCCTGTGAAGGATATTTAAGGAGATTTTTTTTTTATTTTTGAAAGGGGGCTTAGCCCCATTATCAGTCACTTTACATGTAAGGACCATTGGAGCATTAATTCTGAGACATTTGTGAATAATCTGACGCTTACTGGCACTCCGAAAATAAATTTTTGGGTTTTTTGTAACACATCATCTACCACGTTTTTACACCCCTTGTCCCCCCGAAAGGGGGATATTCCCAAAATAATGTTTGAGACGGCTTTACTAGCTTTGTGAATGAGCGTTTTTGCATTTTGTAACAAATACAACTCATTTGCCCCAAAATCTTCACGAATAATTATTGGAGAAAACTGCTTCCAAAATTTAGCTTTGAATCTCCCATAAGGAAAATGAACTTTCCTGTTTGCACCCCTAAAAGAGGGGCTAAACAGCAATTTTGTCTTATTTCCTTTAGAAATTCGAAAAATTCAGATATTTTTCAATAAGAGTGCCAAATTTCACGTTAATAGTGTGAAAACTTTATCTTCTCCCAGTGCTATAGAAAATTACACGAATTATGGAACAGTCTGTATATACTCGATGCAGGGGAAAGGGGAGGCATGTTTTAAAATGTTGGATGTGTAAGCAGAACTTTTGGCACATGAGAGATGCAGATAAATCAACATCCACATGTAAGCAACGGACAAAACAATAAAAATACTTGTATGTTATAAGGTGGTTCTCTCGAAGATTTGTTCAGGATGGCACGAAAAATTATGTATGGAGTGTTCTAATACACATGATATGAAGATCCGATCCGTATTCCAGAAACTCAGTCCCGAAGAGTTGGTGGATGTCGCAGTGAAACAACTGGTCAGATGCTATATTTTAATCGAATTAACAAATAGGAGGTTCTCAGTTAGACCTGTATGTATGTATGAATGTATCTGTATTTGTAGGGTTTTATGCGATTATCTCAAGAACCGTTCGTCATATTTCGATAGGGCTTTCACTAATCGAAAAACAATTCCCAAGGAGGGATTATGCATACAAAATATTTTATAAAAGTAATAATAATTAATAATTTTGTAAAAAAAAAAAATGAAATGACCTCAGCAACGACTAATGAAAACTAGCCTAAATATGCAGGAACCAGAAATTCAACAAAGTAAGACGGGTTGCATATACCCAAGCGACCAAGATCACTCTTTAGCCAGGGGGCCGCGGTGGCTCAGTGGTAGAGCGTTCACCTCTTGTGCTTGGGGTCCCGGGCTCGATCCCAGTCCCAGCCAAGTGAACTTTGTGGTGGACAAACCGTGTGCGTGGGTTTTCTCGGGGTTCTCCCGTTTCCTCCCACTTTCTTTATTTCACTCATTACTCATTATCACCGTCTCCTTTAGCCTAACCGGCATAACCGTGGGACGTAAAACTCAAAGATTTCATTTCATTTTTCACTCTTTAGCCAGATTTCTCGAAATGATTTAACACTGCTGATGAATGTTTAGTTTCTTGGTGATGCCATGGCTGTTTACATGCCAGTCTCGCTCCGGTTTTTAGCAGAATATCATACACTTCTTCTTTGATTGGTTTCCCATTACGAGGAGTAACTTAGAAAGAAATCTTCAGAATGAAACTTATTGTTTTACTGATTTTTCTCTCTACGTTTCCTATTTGAAATGAAATGAAATCCCTAAGTTTTACGTCCTACGCATATACCACCGAGGTTAAAGGAAATGGCGGAATGAAAAAAGGGGGAGGAAACGGGAAAACCTCACGCAAACGGTGTTTGTCCACCACAAAGCACACTTGGAGCGAGCTCGGATTGAACCAAAGACCCCATGCACCAGAGGTGAACGCTTTACCACTTTTTTAAAAGTTAACTGACTTACCGAGCATGCCTCATTAATTTGCTTGTCTACTTATTACTAGTTTTTACTTAATTTTATTCGCTTTTTAATTGTTAACTCCTTTGTCAGTAACCTGGAACTACAGGGACACGAACACAGAAACATCAAGGACAGTTAAAATTCCAAAGGCTTTCCCACCAGAAATTGAACCTGGAATCCCGTACAGCAAAGGCGCATGTGCTAGCCACTACACGAGCGGGGAGGGCACCACTGAGGCAATATACAACAAACACTGCAAGTTAATGAAATTGTCCCGTTGTCTATTTTAAAGTCAGATGACAGAAAAAGTATCACTCACCCTCTTCCAGTTTACAGCATCAAGGTTTCAAGTCATGATTAGATACAGGGCCAAACAGCGTCTGGTGCGTTCATGACACCTCTCGACTACTGCTTCAATTTGAAGACCGGCGACAGCTGTGACGAGCCCAATTGATCATCATTATCGTTTTATAAATGTGCCCACTGTTGTCTCCATTTTTCTATCAACCACGCAATTATTCTTAAGGTCCATAACAGTTGGATTAAACAGAGGCCTCTACCTGTATTAACCACTATTGATTTCAATACACGATGTGCGTCCAACATGGCGGCTTTTCAGATATCTTCCATGATTCAAGGAATAATCAGGGCTGTGAAGTTATTACTAATCGGAGTTTGAATTTCTCGCTAAAACACCGCTCTGTTGCTGTACCGGTGAATTTGACCTTCACAATATAAAATGGTAAATTGTTTCTCATGGGCCAAATTACGATCAATTTCAATTTAATTCTCATATGTATAATTATTTCCTTGTTAAACTACAGATAATTTTCAGTGGAAAATAATGTGAAATTTGAAGGGATCAAATCAACGTAAAGGGGGGAAAAAGCACTGTAAAATGCACAACCTGTGTTTCGAAAGCCAAGTAGTAAGTTCTACTGCTATTATTACAATTACAAATATCAATATTCCAAAATGCCTGAAGTCCTTTTTTCACTTTGATATACTCATCTCAGGTAAGTAAACAGAAACAAATTGAAAAGGAAGAAGATTGGATGCCTTCAAATTAAAAGTGGACAAATTCACCAGTGTTCAGATGTGGTCTACAATGAACTGAACAGAGTGGGTCGGTTGGTCACGGTGAGTGGGGGGTTGCTTTAGGTGACGTCTTGATGATCCAAACCCAACGATCCACTCACAAATCGTCACCTATGTCTCATTGACCCAGTCCATCTCCATGTTTAGACAATTTGCACTTTTATAGAAATTAACTTGAAACAAGAGCAATTCCTTATCTCTGATTCTAAGAATTCCCATACTTCTTACACATGTACTAGCCTAAAGTGTCAAATGACGTTAGATCGTACCCGCTGCGACAGATATACCTTGCGATTTGGGAAATTTAAGCATCTTATGCAGAAAAGGTTAACTTCATTTTAGAGTACATGATATTGATTTGCAGTTTTCATTAATATAATGAACTATTCTCAAGAAAGATTGTTAACTATAATTTAAAAAGTAGTATTTTAATAATTCATTATTATAACACATTTTTTTTTCACACATATTTTGAAGGGAGACCCATTTTATATGGAGCTAGTGTCCTGCTTTTCGTAGTTACGTATGTAATTAAACTACTGGATAAAAGAAAAATGGAATACTAAGAAAAAATTAAGAAGTAAAATAAGTGACTTCAGAAACTCAATGAAAAGCAGAAAATAAACTTTAAAAAAAAAATATTAACCGACTTCAATTATATATAAAATGAGAAATAGACTTAAAAAGGTAGATAAAAATAGTAAAGAGCTTAAAGACAGAAAATAATTTGGTACTATTATCTAAAAAAAATGGAGTAATGTCAGGCCAAACTACTAATGACATAAAATTACCATCGTAATAATTTTATATTAGGCAATAATTTGTTCGGCTTTCACGACTTCAAAATTTTTTTGCAGCTAATAATGAATCATTTTCTGCTTTCAAGAGCTTTATTACTAATATTGTCTACTTTTTAGCGTATTTCTTATTTTACGCCTTTTAGCATGCTTTCTGAAGTCGGTTCATATGTTTATTTTTATAGTTTGGTTTTGTAAATCTATTAGAGGCACATGCAGCATATTAGTATTTTCGCTTTTTCTCTTCATATTATCCAGATATTTTTGTCACTATCAAAACTTTGGAAATTTATCCTGTGAAGAGAGAGAAAATAAATAACTGTTAGTAGATATCCGCCTCGAAACTTTGAGAAAAACACACTTTTCTTTCGATACATGCTAACCTTTTCATACTTAAAGTAAACAATATCTTGTTAAATAGCCCATGTTTCCCTAATAAAGTCCGAAGGTATTGAATGAACAGGAGAGAAGAAGTGGAAGCGAATTCTTTTGCAATCAGATATTTTCTTTGACTAATTGAAAATAAACGCTCCCACTACACACAGCGAGAATTTGTCGTTCGGTGAATAAATTACAAAAAGAAAAATCTCTCAGTTTTATGTCCCACTATTATGCCCTTCAGGCTAAGGGAGACAATGATTAAAGTGTTAATGACGATAGAAGAATTGGTGGAATGCGAATACGGGAGGAAACGGGAATACCTCCAGAAAATTCACGAACATGATGTTATCAACCACAAACTTACTTTGTGTGGGGTCGAACCAGGGATCCCACAAACCAGAGGTGATCGCTCTGCCACTAAGTCAACGTGCCCCCGAATTACGTAAATAATTCAAAGGGAGGGCCGCTGGGGGAAAGAGGAACAAAATATTGTTTTCCGTATTAATAATTTTAAAATAAACAACCTTGTAATGTGAATGACTATTTTCTTTTCAAACTACGCTAAATCGAATTTTGTGTCCTTTCCAAGGCTTAGATAGAATGATATCGGACGGAGGATCTAATATGTGATATATATTATAGTGGTGAAGTAGCAGAAAGTGTAAGAATTACTTGAACACTGATCAATCTGTGGTAACTTAATGTTTTCGCCTCTCTTTCTGTAGAAGATTTATCGCAGTCACTCTTTCGACTACTGCAATATTTGTGGCCTCTCTACTGATGGATTTATGAATGTTTCAGCTGAAATCATCCCTTGTTCTATAACTATCGATATATATATATATTCCTCGTAAAATTCAACTCCCTAAATGAAGTTGGAAAAATTTTATGATAATTTTGTACATTTTGCTACACTACATCCATAGTCTTATCAGCGCGGAAGGATATTAATAGATGTAGAACCCATTGCTAGAATTACATAAAATATTTGAAGTTTATCAGTTGAACATCCGTTTGACTCTCCTATAGCTTAAACCGTAGGAAGGGGTATTTCCACACCCAATTTTCTGCGTAGTAAGGATGTCAAGTGCGAGCCTATTTTCTTGCGGCGCAAGTGTAGAAGTGAAGGAGTGAACTATAGTCATTCACAGCACTTGGACATTTTGTGTTCGGAGGTGATTAACAGTGAGTGGTTCATATCTGTCGTAAATTAATAGCTTTACTGTAGGAAGAAAAAGGGTGACCAAGAAGACTGGTAATTATGGTTTTTGTCTGCTATTTTTAATTATATTCCTCAATGCATGTCTTCCTTTCGTTTTGAAGTAATTGGTAAATTATTTTAAAGTTCAAACAACGTAGCTTAACAACCAACGCTATAGGTTCATATCTGGCAAGCAGTGTTTGGTGTGTATGATACTATTTGTCTGCTACGAAAGGAAAAATCTCTCGTAAAAAGCTTGTTTTCTTGCAGAAAAAGTATCTAGGACACACAATAAAAAATACATAGGGAGGTTGCACTGGGGTTCTATTTGCTAAAGGTAGTGCAATACACAAATATAACCTAGGCATATTCGCTATTTAATTTCATTTTAGCTCTGGGAGAGAGGGGTTGGTACTCTAGGGCTAAAGTCCTTCCAAGAAATATATCTGGAAGAAACACTGAATAGTACTTATTCAACTACCTAATATTATAGTTGAGGGGGGGGGGACTTAGCTCGCAATTTTTGAGTGTAGTTTCCGTTGTTCGTTTTAGAAAACCTTCTTCCTGGGATTTTTTTTTTAAAAAGTACTATTTATGAAATCTTCGAAATATTTATATTTGAAGAAATTAATGGAAGATATTGTTTGATAAACCTTAACAGTAACTGAGCTACTCCTCATGCCGCATAATGCATAATGTTTTCTTCGTGACGACAATTATGTTACCACTAGGTTATTGAAGTATCGATTTTTGTCGGAATAAAAATGTCGTAGTTCATGTTTAAAAATAGGAAGCAACATTTCTTAATATATATATATTAACAATTCAACATGCCATTATTATGGACCGACGCTAAGGGAGATGGAGATAATGAAAAAAATGAAATTGTGTTTTACGTCACAGGGTTATGCCGGTTAGGCTGAAGGAGACGGTGATAATGAGAAATGAGTGAAACGGTGGAATGAAGAAAGTGGGAGGAAACGGGAGAACCCCGAGAAAACCCACGAGCACGGTGTTTGTCCACCACAAAGTCCACATGGGGCGAGCTGGGATCGAACCAGGGACCGGAGGTGAACGCTCTACCAATGAGCCACCGCGCCCCCATGGAGATAATGGAATGAATGATAGTGATGGAATGAAGAATGGAAGAGGAAACGGGAGAACCCCAAGAAAACCCATTCACACGGTGTTTGTCCATTATACAGAAGCTTGACGTGAGCTTGGATTGAACCAGGGACCCGGCGTTCGAAATTCGAGTGCTTTGTGAAATATTACGACACTAGAAAATGACAATTAAAGGAACAGTTTAATGGGCTACTTTGGTCTAATATTCAATCGGCTTATTTCCGAATCTACAAAGTGCAGGTGGCGTTTCTAGGCCTTTCCAGAAGGGCTTATGCTGCCGCAAACATTTTTTTGAAGTCCTATGGCAGGTCGTCTGGGAAGTCTTGTAAATAAAATTTAAATTTTGTTGCTAGAACTAAGTAAAGAAAGATTTCCTAATGTAGTAATTTTTGTTTGTAAATAGAATCTGAACCTGTATCAAGCTAATTTACTTTAACTTATAACGGTGAAATTTAATTTTCTACTCACATGTCTTCCCTTAAGAGCCGCCACTATTCTTTTCCCTAAATCGGCAGTAAGGTGTAATTAAACCAGTAACATAATTCCGATTAACAAAAATAAATAAATATAGAAAATAAGTTAAGTTTGAATGGATTAATATTTTCACAATGACGTCATCTGATTATCATTAACTTTGTCTAACTAATGCGAAAGGTAGATTGGTTCCTTTGGAGTTTAACATCTCTCTTCAGCACCGAGACAATATGACACGGGAACTTAGAACTTAACGTGAAATGCGAACCACATATGAGGTCTCACAAGAAATCGAACGCGGGACTCCAGTGTCCAAGGATAGTATGGTAACCAGTGGCGTATTTTGGTGGGGCTTCCGGACTTAAGCCCCCCCCCCCGAATTCTTACTTACTATAGTAAAGTATATGAAATATCTTGCAGAATTTTCACATTTTCAGGCAAAGCTCCCCCCGAAAGTTAGCAAAGCCCCCGAAACAAAATCGTAAATACGCCACTGATGGTAAACAAATATTCTCAAAGGAGTTCTAATTTCCAAAGGTTATTTTATTCACCTGAGAAGAAAAGGTTGTTTATTTTTAAATCTGTGAAAATATAACTTCGGAAAACCCGCCGTTTTCCTGTAGATGCCTTTTAGTTTCTCAGTAACACAAGCCGATCTAGTACTACAAACTTCTTATGGAGGATGACCGTAGAGTTGATAACTAACACGTAAGAGATCATGTTCACCTTGGGATTTTATTGTATTAGGAAATAAAGTACCTTCCGCTTACTTTTTTAGTAATTAGGTTGCCAACAAAAACACAGAACTTTTGCCACACCGTGTTTTTGTGCTAGGACCGCGGTGGCTCAGTGGTAGAGCGTTCATCTCTGGTACTTGGGGTCCCAAGTTCAATCGCAGCTCGCGCCAAGTGAACTTTGTGGTGGACAAACACAGTGTGGGTGGGTTTCCTCGGAGTTCTTCGACTTTCTTCATTCCACCATTTCATTGATTTCTCATCATCAGTGTCTTCTTTAGCCTAGCCGTCATAATTGTGTAATGTAAAACTCAAAGATTTAATTTAATTTCATTTCCCTTTTATCTTTCTAAAGTTCTGTCAGGCCGTGTAGTAAAGGGTTGATAAATGAGATACCTAATTGTTTTACAGTTTCGTAGAAAAGTTTTTTTTTCTCGTGTCTCTAATTGTTATTGCTATTCCGTGATTACTAAAAACTTGTCGCTTCCTGTAAAACTGAGGCTTGTTGTGCGTTTCAATGTAAAATATCGGTCATGTAATATTTGGAACTCTTTGGTAAACAACTAAACTACAGAAGAAACCATCGTGTGACTAAACATTCAAACAATTTTATAAACATTAAAATTTCGTAAAATACCTTTATTTGGGGTGGGTAAATAGAGAAAGAATAATTACCCTAGTAAATACTCACTTTTTATTTACTTACCCAATGGGTATTTACGTGACCTACATCACTAAACCGGCTACTAAATGCGAACGAAGGGCTTTTTGATTACGAAGCAAGTACGCAAACCACTACTCTATGACCGCTAGTTTACGGCTCGTTAATTAGGGAATTTCCAGACCCATCAACCAATGCGATTTTAGAAGAGAAAAGGGTAAATTAACACAGTACAAAGCGAGAACTATTTCATAAAATTTCATAAGGAAACTGGTCAGAACTTACTGAAAGGTAACATTCTATTAGTCAAGTGGTGAAAGAAGAAATGTAATCGTCTGCTGGATGTGAGCTCTGTAACTTTTGAGTTTGGAAGGTGTTGAACCTTGTTCCTTGCTGTAAACAATTCATTACTTTTTGTTTTGTTTTCCTCCCTCCCCAATTCTCCCTGGAGAAAGGCAAAATTCAATCACAATGTTCCATGTTTCGAACAACACAGGGCTGCTATAAAATGTATTTTAGCAGCGAGTTGTCGAAGATGCTAAACAATGTATGAAGGACATATTAAGAGACCTAATCACTGCGAAATTAAAATACCGCTAATTTTACAGTAGTTATGTGATATCTTCAAGTAGATAAAATATATAATCAAAATATAGAACAAGAGCGTGCTAGACAATATTATTTTACTGGGGTACTGTTGTCAGGACTCACCTACTAGCTTACCTTTTGCAGCCATTTATAAACGCGAAAATAAATGCCGATTTTCTAAATAGCTGGAAATCGAAAGCAGTTAAGTGAGTCATGATAATGGTATCTCATGTAAAATAATATTGTCTAGGGAGCCCTTGTCCCACTTTTCGATTATCTTTTATCTATTTCAAGATATCACATAATTACTGTAAAATTAACGGTACTTTAATTTCGCAGTGATTGGGCCTCTTAGTCAGTTTTTGGTTAAAACCCTTTTTACCAGTTATTGAGTCATCACTCATTTCTTGTCGTCGCATGTAGCGTATTGTGCACATCTGTGGGTAATAATAATAATAATAATAATGTAATAAGTAGCATTCCTTGAAAAATTCGGTTCGATCCCAGCTCGCGCCAAGTGAACTTTGTGATGGACAAACACCGTATGCGTGGGTTCTCCCGTTCCCTCCCACTTTCTTCATTCCACCATTTCATTCATTTATTTCGTCATTACCGTCTCCTTTAGTCTAGCCGGCATAACCATGAGACGTAGAACTCAAAGATTTCATTTCATTTTTTGAAAAATTGGAGTAGACTTCCAAAATATACGGATCCAATACTAAAACATTAACTGTCAGTTCAACCACTTCCGGTGTTTCAGTAGAAGATTTACTGTTCATGGGATCTCGGGTACGATCATCGGTGGAAGAGCGTTGTAATTTAAACGCATTAGATTGGTGCAAATTCCACCGTAACTTGTAGGTTCACGTCTCACATTGCCTTGGTGCTGAAACGGGACGCTTAACGCCAACAAACAACGTAAACATAAGGACGAAGATGAAAACTTTCTGGAACGCTGAACACACACATATAACGAGTGTTGAAGATAAAGCGTCCAGTGCTTATAAATCACAAAAAGTTGGAGATAAAATGACGAAACAAACAAAGAGATACGGAAATTGAAATAAATGAAGTAAAATCTACGAAAATTGAAGGCACATAAAATGGATTGGTCGTGCGCCCTACATGTGATCTATGGGGTACCGTGGGCCACACGAAAACTGTAGGGGTTCGCGGTAGCTCAGTGTTAGAGCGTTGACCTATGCTGCGTTGGGTGATAGGTTTGATCCCAGCTCGCGCCAAAGGGCTGTTATGTGGTGGACAAACACCGTGTTCCTGAGTTTTTCGTAGTTCTCCCGTTTCCTTCGTCTTTCTTCGTTCCACCATTTCATTCATTTCTCATCATCATCGTCTCCTTTATCCTAACCGTCTACATAACCATGAGACGTTAAAGTTAGCGATTTTATTTTTTCACGGAAACTGTAAATAATAAGATATGTAGTTTGATATATCAATGAAAGAAGCATGAAAAATCCAACAAATTTTGTAGGGAAAAGTTTTTTGTGTGTGTGTGTGGGGGGGGGGACCACGAATGACCATTATTAATTGTTAGTATTATCTGACTGTGTAAGATTTCACGATCCAATTTCAGCCATCCGTAAATGGTACCCCACATGAAAACCTTCTTCCTACAAAGTTTGCTTGTTTTTCTGTGAAATTCCCAACGATGTAAAACAATGTATGTGCCTTGCTATTTAAAATTTTCTTGTGACCCGTGCCCCATGATACAGGTGATAGAGAGGTGATGTATATCAGAGTACTCCATTCGATGCGAGATATTTCGAGGAACGATTTTCTTTATATAAATTCAGCGTTCCTCTGTTTGAATCACTGGGCGGCACGGTAACTTAGTAGTAAAGCGCTCACCTATGGTGCATAGGGTCTCTGGTTCGATCCCCGTCGAAGAAAGTTTGTGGTGGACAACATCGTGTCCCTGAGTTTTCTCGGGGTCCCTTCATTTTATATCGTATGGAATTTCTGATACACAACATTTTCTTCGTGATTTTTCTCGGTGTTCTCCCGATTCCTCCCACATTTTCATTCCATTAATTATTTCTTAATTACCTGTCTCTTTTACCAACAAGAAGATATGCGTGGGACGTAAAACCAGAAATTTCATTCTATATAAACTGTCAATGGTAAAACTAATGTTATTATCGTTTAAATACAGAATGTATTGATCCCCAAAAGAAAAAAAATAGATTGGAATATTATACCGGATGTTTCAGATAAAGCGTCCAGTGTTCATAAATCACAAACGTTTGGATATAAAGACATGAAACAGACAGAAGACAGTTGGCGAATCGAATTCAAAAGCTTCCGGCTTCCAAAATTGTGGAATATAGCCTGTGATGCAGAGTAAAGCTGAGCTCATCCCTCAAATATAATTAATCGAATATAATGTATCAAGTTACAAGTGATGTAGATTTTGCAAGAGTTAAATCAGTTTTATCACAAATGTCAGGCAGTAGCATTACTTAAGATACATGCCCCCCTCCCCGCAAAAATGCCAAAATACCCTCCTCTTTCTACGTTGATGAAAGCTCGTAAAATTTATACAGCAATAGAAAATATTTGTTGAGTTGGGATGTTGCATCTAGTCATCTACTACTTTCTCATATTACAAAATTTTTTATTATTATTATTATTATTATTATTATTATTATTATTATTATTATTATTATTATTATTATTAAGCAATTACACTGAACTAAGAAAGTTTCTAACAGAAATAATTTTTCCTCCTAAATAAATTGAAACATAAAAGGTTCACAACTTTTATATGAAAACTCTTCAAAAATTTTGCATCTTGTTCACATTTTTCAAAACTATCGTACATTACTGACTATCGTAAAACTGAAAAGAAGAAGATCAATTCGGTCCATTGAGAGTCTAGGCGAAGCATTTGTGCCACAGTAGTTACGCCACTGGTGTCAGGATACACTCTAAGAATGATATTATCAATCTATTGACAATAATACCCATATCATTGGCACAGCGATACAAAATCGTGGGTATTAGAGGAAAAGGAAGTGGGTAGAATGTTCTGCAAAAATTAGTTTGCTGTTTCGTAACTTTGTCCTACATTTTATTTGATATGATTATCAGTTTAGCGTCCTTTTCAGCAGCGTGGACCTACTGCTTAACTTGGGATCCCAACTATATGAGCTCCTGCCGAATCGAACGCCCTATAACCATATGAGTAATTCCTAATCGAACCCGGATATCCCACACCAAAGGCGCGTACGCCACCCGCTTAACGCGTTGGCTCAGTGGTAGAATGCTTACATCAGGTGTGTGGGGTCCGTGGTTCGATTTCCAGTCTAGTAAATTCGTGGTGGACAACCTCGCGCCCGTGGGCTTTCTCGGGGTATCCCCGTTTCCTCCCATTTTCTCATTCCACCAATTATTCCATCATCATTCACTTGCATTAATCATCGTCCCCCTTAGCCTAAAGGGAATAATCATGGGACGTTAAATGAAAAATTGCATTTCAGTTTCTAACCACTTAGCCACGAAGGAGCTCATTTGTTCTACATGGTGTATTTTGAGACAGCAGTGATAATCAGGGGCGGCTTTAGGATTTTCATTTTGGGTAGGCTCGTTCCCTCGCTTATGGATACATATAGACACTTGGTTGATTAATGACAGTAGGAAATTACTTCTACAGTATTGGTTGATATTATTTGTTAAATAATTATCTACCATTAATATAAATATTGGAAATTATGTTTACTATTTATTGTATCTTTTAAATTTATATATTTTTAAAAATTTTCGGGTAGGCCCGTACCTACTCAACCTACCCGATGAAGCCGCCACTGGTGATAATGTCATATCGAAAGTGTATATTTAATATATAAGTGTTTTCACTTTCAATACCTTCCCGTGACTTGGGTAATATTTATCTGCTATTAACCTTTCCACTTTGAAAGGAACTTTGACTTGTAAAATCAAATGAAATGGAATGACATTTCTGTTTTAACCCTGCATGGGTACTCTTGAGAGTGTAGGAGATAGCTGATTAACGAAAGCGAATGATTATTGAATGGTTGGTCGAATGAAAATTGGAAGGAAATGGAACAGCAATCAGAAAATTCATGGAGGCCATGTTGTTCATCACAAAGTCGTATGGCCTAGGATCGAACTAGATAATCCTTACGACCAGAAGTAAGTGTTCTACACTGAACCATCTTGTCTTCAGGATCTTTAGGTTGCATTTGTTCTTTATTAATCCTACGTACAAAAAAGTGCGTTAAAAATTGTTCACACTTCTAATAGGATAAGCATTTTTATGGAGGTTTCTTTCCTGTCTTGTCATAACCCTGTTTTCTTTTTCCAAAGATAATATAAATTTTATTCTGTCATTCAGTACTTTTAATTTGTAGAAAATAACACAATAAAAAAACGTTTTCGTGGTGAACATAAAGTATCCTCCCCCTTGGTGTAACATGTGATCATCGTGTGCATGAGGTATTGAATATTGAAGAAGTATATTGAATATATGATCAAATTTATATTTCACAGTATACAAATTATAACATTTTTCATTAACCTCTACGTCACTTACGACATTTTATAAAGATTTTAATTATGTATATATTGTTTCACACATATTCCATCTTACAATATCCTGTAAACAGTTTGTAGGAACGAGACAGAAGAATATAGTTTTCCGAACTAATTATATAATTTCCCAAAGTCTTAAGAACGCATGTGCGAGTTAACTTCAAAAGTTTCTCCCAGTTCACTTTCACAAGAATATTCATTTAAACTGAGCCGCGGTGTCTCAGTGATAGAGCGTTCACTTCTGATGCATTTGATCCTTGGTTCGATCCCAGCTCGCACCAAGTGAAATTTGTAGTGGACAAACACCGTATGCGTGCGTTTTCTCGGGGTTCTCCCGTTTCGTCCTACTTTCTTCATTTCTCGTCATTGCCGTCTCCTTTAGCCTATTTGGCATAACGGTGAGACGCAAAACTTAAAGATTTCATTGCATTTTTTTTCATTTAATCTCTTTAACATACATAGTGGATAATAACATATATTTTATGTGTATGAAAATGGGGTGTAAGCGGTGCTCCCTTGTGAGCACTGAAATGCCAACCTCACTTCCTCGTAGTGCACCCTGGAAACTGCATTCGTTGCAATGCAGGCTAACGAGGCTCTGGCGACTGGTCACTCCAGGATAATCAGTGGCTAATAGGAACTGTGATTTTTTATTTTATATATTGTTTGGGTACGCACCGTACCAAACTGAAAGACGTTGTTGGAAATTGTTGTTTCTCTTCTAGATTTGCGGATCGGTTTGATTTTACTTGATTTGAATTATCTTTGGACATATCACTCTGACAAAACCTAATTTCAAGATCTACCGTCTCTTAGTCCGTCTGAAATTTAGTAATCATTCAGTGTTATAATCTAAATAGCTCAATTTGAAAGAAATATCTTCTGCTATGAAAAGTAAGTTATTTCTATTGACAAATTTGTTATTTCTGTTGCTCAAGTTTACTTCATATGTAGTCGCATTTCTGCTTTAAACTGAGCATAACACTTATTTTTGACCTTCCCTAGGAACGATAAATCAAGGCGCTTTTCTACTGAAGGTCGAGTAACTTCAACTTAATTATCAATTATGGAGGACTGGAAGGTCCTAGTCGTAGGTTGGAGTCTGGAGTAATTTGGTAACACGTAATCGAAGTCATCTTATTAGTGTTCCTGGCAATGACGGAAGGAATTGATTAATTATATTATTAAGCCTTCCTCAACTTGGCACCTTCTCTATTTGCTGCCAATTTACGTTGTTCCAATTTCTTCACTCCTTCTATGGTTTGTTGAGATATTAGTCTCCGGGTTTGTGTAACACACGCTCATGTGAATAAATTGTTTCAAGAATAGGCACTCTCCTGATCTGTGGACTTTCCTTTTACTGTAGGCCTAGTGAATGAGAAAGATTTGGAATTAAGGAAGATAAGCGAAATAGTGAAGTTAGGAATAATATTCAATCGACTCTCATGGAGAGTTTAATTATATTTCACCTGAAAACTGGGTTCAGTTTTAAAGTACATCAATTGGCGTTAATCCACACCGTTTCATTTTTGATCTCTCGCAGATTATCCTTTGTTTGCAGTCCAACAAACCTGCTGGAAACGCTTAACCAGACATTCAAAGCTTACAAAATTTTCCCCTATGAATAAATAGAAAATGAGAAAAGGTGGGCTATGCTTTCTATAACGTAATCACTACACATTGGCGTACATCTTTTATCATTTTTGAGGATGTGAAATCAAAGCCATTATCAATTATCATCAGTAGTACTGTGTAACTCTATTTAAATGTCAAGCCTACTATCACGTAATGACGATGCAATTGCCATTTCTATGCAAATAGCAGCCAATAAGAAGTTGTGCTTTTTATTATATAAATTTGTCAATTTGTTCGTGCCACTTCACGCCAAAAATTTTCGCAAATATTGTTTTCGAATACACTTGAGACAAAGTTTATGCATTTTTACTAAGAACAAACTTTTCGTGTTGAAAATTTTACTTTTTCTCTGTGTTAGTCAGTTGATCGAAATACATTAATTCAGAGTAGCACCATGCGTTTCCTGTCATTAGGATTATTTTCTCGAGTTCATTGTTATTACCATTTGACTAAATACTTTAATCTGCTGAGTTCTTCTACATTACAATTTGTAGCATTTCCATCTGTTTCAGTGTGGAAGGGACGCAGGACCAAATAAAGGCACTGAATCTCCCCAGAAATAAATAAGAGGGAATAAACTAACTCAGCAGAAGACATGACTAATGGCAATAATGCTTTGAAGCTAATACGTAGCATTTAGCATTCTATGGCCTATGGAACCCGGAGGTTCAATGCCCTGCTCACAAAACTCTCCACTGACTTCTATCCTTAGCCAGCTGGATCCAGTTTCTACTTTGTATTTCTATTTCTGCGTAATATTGTCCTCCCATCTGCGCCTAGGTCTTCCTAATGGTCATTTTCCGATTGGTCTTCCAGTCAAGACTTTGAAAGCGTTTCTACTTTCTTCCATTCTAGCTACATGCCCCGCTCACCTAAGCCTCCTAGACTTGACGACCCTAACAATGTTGGATAAACCATATAAATTATGTAGTTTCTCGTTGTGAAGTTTCCGTCATTCCCCATTCCCGTTCCTCTTGGGTCCGAATATTCGTCTCAGAATCTTGTTCTCAAATACTTTAAGCCTATATTCTTCCCACAGAGTAAGCGACCATGTTTCGCAACCATACAGAACAACAGGCATGATTTTCATTTTTTATGTATCAAATTCTTCGACAGAATTCGCGACAGCAAGAAATTTTGAACCGAATAGTAACACGAATTCCCTGCTTTTAGTCGATATTTAATTTCTTCGTGAATATGATTTTCGTCTGTTAATATTGATCCTAAATATTTGAAAGTACCCCCTTTATCAAAAGTATTATTTAATATTTTAACGCATCCGTAATTTGCCGTACTACGGTCCCGATGCACTTCCATGTATTTAGTTTTCTCTGCATTTCCTTTTAAATTCATGTCCCTGCAAGCGTTTAATACGACCTCTGCATTTCTTTCTGTTTTTCTCCTAACATCCTCTATTAAATTTACATAATCAGCATTCCATTTTCTTTTGCTGGGTCGTGCAAAGTTATCAGTCCTTGTCCGAAGTTTCTGTAAATGTTTCTGAACAAGTTCTGTTTTCTTCTTTTTCTTTTCTTTTCTTTCTTTCTTTCTTTTTTTTTTACAGTATGAGGTTATTAGTCTTACCCAAACCCTCAAGCTGGAGGACCACTCATTGTCGTCTGTCCGCGACTCTTCATTCAGTATATTCGCAGCTTACCTCTATATCTAGAGACCTTCTCCTCGATCCGCAACCTGAGGACGCGCCATGCTGTGGTGACAGGAACCTAGGGAATATACATGAACTAGAAGTCCTCTATATATCGGAGCGACAATATGTATAAATTTCATAATCCAGCTCATTATACACAACAAAAGATTAACAAATATATGGCAACATATATGCAGATAACAACAGACAATTTCAATAACAAATCTTTAACTAACTAACAAACTCACTCACTCCATGGCCTATGGAACCCGGAGGTTCAATGCCACGTTCACAAAAGCTCTCCACTGACTTCTATCCTTAGCTAACTGCAATCAGTTTCTACTTTGTATTCCAATCTCTTAGACTTGATGACCCTAACAATGTTGGGTAAATTGAATCATCTGACAAAAGTACACAGATAGCTGTGCTTCCATCTGTTTTCTTTATTTGTTATTCTTGTGTCTTGGCATATATGAACATAAGATGGCAGAACTGTTGCCTGTGTTATTGTTGTCAGACGATTCACAGGTTTACAACAATATTATTGTGACCGATTACTGAAAACATAGAACATTATTCGTTACTTGGCAGAAGTGCCAAAGATTTTTCGCAGTGCTTTGTTCATATTAAACGATAAATACCAATGCAAATTCTCTCAGGTAGTAACTGGTTATTTTTGATATGCTCGGAAGGCGATGTCTTTGTGCTGACATCATACTGAATCAAGAGGCCTAACTTATCTTGTGTGAGTTAATGTGCGAGCGAGGATCAAGTGTTGCAATACGCATTTGTGAGCAAAGCACACGTACTGCACTTAGAAGGTTGACGAAAGTTTTCACTTTGGGAGGGCAGCTTGCTTTTTGAACCTCATCTTATCATAGTTTCTTTCACCTTCATTCTCATTTGGGCTTCGGCCCTTAGCTACACTCTTACGATGACTGACTCTGGCAAAACCACTGGACAAATGAATCTTGGCAGACATTCGGGCTTACCATCTCCTTCGATACCCAGTACTTCAATAGCACAACCATCCACTCGAACTCGGCATTTTTCTTGGGGCCATGAACCGATCATTGTATCTCGAGATAGACATCCATCAAGCGAATCTACGCAATCCGCGAAACGCATCCGGTCTCGCTCCCCTATAACGTCAATGGATATCGAGGTTGAACGACAAAATACAGGTGTACCTTCTGCAGTATCTCCAACTATTTCATCAAATCATACGCCTCTCTTTCATTTCATCCTTACTGATTTTGACGCTAAGTATACGAACCCAAAAATGATTTTTCTGCAAATTACTAACAAGTAAACCTTACGTTTGGGTGAATCGAGTTGCTGACTGAGACACATATGAGAAAGTAGTACTAAATGTGGTCAGTATTTCAGTGAAGTTTTAGGTGCGAAGCTCCAGGGGTTTGGGAGATACAGCTACCAGAACATCACATGGAAGTACAGAATAGTCTTCATACAGTTGGAGGTAAAAGCTCTGTAAGACCTCTTGTAACGACAAAAGATAAATAACAAATATATGGGTACATATTAGGACTAGGGGGAAGTCATATAGAAAGGGTATATCTGACGGCGGCCATCTTGAAATCCGCCATTTTGAATTAAGGTTAAGTTTTTAAAATAGGAACAGGGTCATGTGATACATGATTTAAGACTCAAATTTAATCAGAAGAACAATGGTGACGTTAATTTTGATTTACGCGCAATTGGTAAAAAGTTACAGGGAAATTAAATATTGTTGCTGCATATGTATTAGTCCTTTACCCCACCTTGTAAATTTTGTTTTAATGATAATAATTAAATAAAAAGCAGATGGATAAATATTAGGTCTATGGTAAGAGTGCCTTGATGGCGGCCATGTTCAAATCCGCCATTTTGAATCAGACAAAAGTTTTAAACAAAACGCATAACAGTGACACCTTATTAATAGCAAATTTTACCATAAATCCAACGGTATAACCATTTTTGCTTTATCATTAACCAGCATTTGTTATAGCATAAACAAGTTGCTAATTTAAATAAAAATGACCAAAGTGGAACTGAGTCATAATTGAACTTGGGTCTTTGGTGTTTTCCAGAAAAGTCCTCAATTAGTACAATCAATTTGTAGTTCAGAAAAGAGTGCACGACTTGCACAAATGCTCTGCTCACAGTGAGCACACCTGACACAGGCAATTGAGTTACACTTGACACATTTGTCGTTAACAATTCCGTCAAAGCAGTAGTCGTGAGAAGCGATCCATTTAACTTTGTGCTGGTTAATGATAAAGCAAAAATTGTTAAAAATGGTTATGGTAAAATTTGCTATTAATAAGGTCTCACTGTTATGCGTTTTGCTTAAAACTTTTGTCTGATTCAAAATGGCGGATTTGAACATGGCCGCCATCAAGGCAACTCTTACCATAGACCTAATATTTATCCATCTGCTTTTTATTTAATTATTATCATTAAAACAAAATTTACAAGGTGGGGTAAAGAACTAATACATATGCTGCAACAATATTTAATTTCCCTGTAACTTTTTACCAATTGCACGTAAATCAAAATTAACGTCACCATTGTTCTTCTGATTAAATTTGAGTCTTAAATCATGTATCACATGACCCTATTCCTATTTTAAAAACTTAACCTTAATTCAAAATGGCGGATTTCAAGATGGCCGCCGTCAGATATACTCTTACTATATGACTTCTCCCTAGTCCTAATATGTACCCATATATTTGTTATGCACCTTTTGTCGTTACAAGAGGTCTTACAGAGCTTTTACCTCCAACTGTATGAAGACTATTCTGTACTTCCATGTGATGTTCTGGTAGCTGTATCTCCTAAACCCCTGGAGCTTCGCACCTAAAACTTCACTGAAATACTAATCACATTTAGTACTACTTTTTCATGTGTGTCTCAGTCAGCAACTCGATTCACCCAAACGTAAGGTTTACTTGTAAGTATGTTCCTCGGGTACGAGACACCCTAGTACAAATCGTCAAAAACAAAAATGGCTATATATTAAAATCTAACGATCCAAATTTTGGTATCACAGTTCGTAATAAAGCTTCTTACGAAATTTTTGGTAAGAACGCTAAACTCACGAAGCTCACAGATAAGCGAACGAAACAACAGCCACCTCCTAGAAAACCACCGTTTCTGTCGGTTGTTATTAGGGGTGTCTCCCCCGATCTAACTGACACAGAAATACAGGAGGAATTAGCACAATAAGGGTTTGCAGTGGATAAATGCATTCGCATTCGCAATAATAATGGTCCAACATATATGGTACGCATTTTGTCGCAGCGGCAAGATACCATTGACTATCTTCTCAGATTTGGCGCATCCATCTATAAGAAAATCAATCGCGTCGAACCATCTAAAACGCAGGGTCCGCTTCCAATTCGTTGCGAAAAGTGTCAGTTATACAACGACCATACTACGGCCAATTGCCGTAATCAACCTAAATGTTACTGCTCCGGACTCCATGATACCAAAACATGCCCGAACTTAAAGGGACCCCCTAAATTCAATATCTGTGGTAGTGGGCTTCACCCTACATATAGCTATCGCTGTAAGGCTAAAACAGCACCCACACCTGAGCATCCGGAATTAACTGTTCCATTAAAAACAGCAGACAAAACTACACCACCTACACAATCACTATTAACTCCGTTAACAGTCGAAGATCTTATACGCTATGTTAGTCTGGTGTTACAAAACATTTTCCCTTTTCAACGAGCTCACATCATTCAACATATCATTTCTGCCGCCAAATCTATTTTTAATATTAATCTCCATGCAACTTATTCTAATAATTATGTGCATTTTCACATTGGAACCCTGGAAACCGCTGTTTAAAACAATCTATACCGCCTTCTTCATAATGGGGATTAACTTTCTTTTCATCAATATTCGATCCTTTTCTCAACATAGACTGTTACTTGAATCTTTATTAATGGAAGAACATATTAGTGTTTTCGCTTTAAATGAAACCGCCTTAAAACCGAGAATGCTAGCTCGTATTCCTGGATACCAACTGCAACGATGCGACTTTCAAGATCAAGCTCAACGGGCCCAAGGGGGAGTAGCAATTGGATATTTCCCAAAGTATCCAGTTCGAGCCTATACTCCACAAGCTTTAGGTAATCTCCCGGAATACCTATTATTCACTATATACTTTCCATCGATTATTATCAACTTCAGTACAATCTATATTAGACCACGTCAACGTATCCCATTCGAATGTTTCCGATATATAGCCACCAACTTTCGAAATATTATCATCATGGCGGACATTAATATCCACAGTCGTACTTATCGCAAAAAAGCCGACTTTGAGGACTACTTAAATAACGATCTTCGTCTCCATCTTCATGTTCTTCCTGCACACACCAGACCTATCAGTCAAACTACACCGGATGTCGTCATCACCTCTATGAATTTCCTTAATGACTGTCAGCTTACAATACTGGACTCTATTGGCAGCGATCATCATCCAATAAAATTAACGTTCAATCGGGGACAACCCCAACGCCCTGTACTAGCACCTCGTCGAGTTCCGAGGTTTGATAAGGCGAATTGGCCTCATTTCCGGGAAGATCTAGAGCACTCTCTTTCTACCATAACACCTCCAACTACTGAAACTGAACTTGCTTCCTGTCTTACTGCTATTACTGCGGCAATTCAAACCAGTGCTCAGCAGCACATTCCGATGCAACAAGCACATCCGCACAAACCGGCCCTACCACCGACATATCTTCCGCTCATACAGAAAACCCGACAACATCTTCGGGAATATTATCGGACCGGGAATGACGCATGTCTTCGTCAGCATCGCCAATGGCAACGAGCTGTTCATAGCTACCTTGTTGCCTATAAACGCCGCAATTGGATTAAAACTTGCAACACCTTATCCGAGGAAGCGCATCCATCTCGCTACTGGAAGCGATTTAATCAACTTACTGGCAAGAGCACCACAATAACCTACCCGGTAGTTGCAGATGGCATTCCTCTGTTCTCCAACGAAGAAAAAGCAAACGCCTTTGCTACACAGCTTCAGACAGTTTTTACACCAACAGCGGCTTCTAAACGCTCTGAACGGGAAGACCTATCTATCATTCCTGGTTTACAACCTTCAACAAATCATGTCATTGATCCGGAGCATCCACTCACTACACCCATTACTACCAATGAAATCCATTCTACACTAAAACGGAAGAAAAACACAGCACCTGGGATTGACAACATCTCTTATCGCCACATAAAAGAAGCTCCACACTCATTTCTGCTAACCTGGCAACAATATATACTTTCATACTTCAAACTGGTTTCTATCCTCCTGATTGGAAAGTCTCAAAAATTTGTATGTTTCATAAACCGAATAAACCTGTCCATTCAGTTTGTTCATATAGACCAATCCAACTCACATCTGTTCTCAGCAAGATCCTGGAAAAAATCCTTGTCTGCCGCCTTCATAAATACCTTGAAAATACTGGTCTATTACCTATTCATCAAGCAGGTTTTCGGCCTAGATTCTCTATCCATGACCAACTGCTTCGTCTCAGTACCATAGTTACAAATCAATTTAACAAAGGCTTTCCTTCCTATCTCATTCTAATGGATTTAGAAAAGGCATTTGATAAAGTGTGGCACTATGGGCTAATTCAAAAACTGCAGTCATTCAAACTTCCCGTCTGCTATCTAAGGGTAATTTACTCTTTCATTACAAATCGCATTGCGTACGTCGCAGTTGGTAACACACTCTCTTGGCCTATATTTCCGTTTACTGGAGTACCCCAGGGGTCTGCACTTAGCCCATTATTATATATTCTTTATGCTTCAGACATTCCTTCAGTATCACGAAATGTTTTCACATTCCAATATGCTGACGATACAGCTTTTCTTGCACTTGGCAACACTGTCCAGCAAATTAGTCTTGCTCTACAAACAACTCTCGACAATTTCATAAAGTGGTGCCAGAGATGGCATCTGACTATTAACAATGACAAAACGCAAGCGCTGGTTTTCCTACCACCTCACAGGCGTTCTAGGGTTCACCGAAACCCCACACTCTTACGAGTAACTGTTGATGGATACATTGTACGCCCTACCAACACTGCTATCTACTTGGGCGTCGTCTTCGATTCCAAACTAACTTGGAATGCTCATTTGCAAAAATTAAGAGCTAAGGCTATTATTCGCTTAAATCTTTTACGTCGTCTCACAGGCACCACTTGGGGCCTCAAAACAGATGTTTTACTCCACACCTATAAGATGTTTCTCCGATTTATACTCACTTTTGGACATACTGCCTGGTGCAATGCTTCTGCTCCCTTCTACGAAAAACTTTGCATATTGGAGCGTCATGCTATTCGACTAGCTCACCGACTTAAGCTTCCATATCCCACGTGGCTCACATATGAGTACATCAACTTTTCAAAGCTCACAGAACATCTTGCACAACTCCGTATTCGGTACATCACTTCTCGCATTGAAACGGGCCATCCGCTATTCCTGGACATACTTCAGTCTGATGCTGTCACTGATGCCGCATACCGCTACAAGCATTCTCCTTTAAATGTACTCATTTCCCTATATGTCCAACATGCAAACCTCACAGAGGACGAACGTGACATCTATGCCATTTATACCATTCATGATCATATTCCTCATGTTTTTCCATCTTAGCACAGACATCCTCACAACTAACAAGGGCTTCCCCTTGTGATCATTAGTCCCGAGTCGCCCCGGGACAGAAGATTTAACCTGCATTTATCTAATTTCTGTTTGTTTGTGATGTGCTGGCACTTCATCTCATCTTTCATTTACATTTTCTTAAATTTTCAATCAGTTAAAATACTATCTCACTTTATATATCCTTGCACATTTGCACCTATGTATTCTTCACTTTATTTTCGCTATTCACATGATAACTCTTTATCATTTTCTTACCTTCTTTAAGTTATGTATTTTGTTATATATTTACATTTGGCACCTTGATTGCACTGTTTCGTTTTGTGTACCATGTAATAAAGATGAAAAATGAAATAAATATAGAACAATAAAATGATGATATAACTCCCTTCCAAAACTGATGCACAAATACCAGTGTTAATAATCAAAATTCCCTTAGACCATCGCATTCTTTTCAATAATATATTTTTCTGTAGAAATCACTTGCCAAAGAGAGGGCGTAACCCTCTGAGAGGCTGGAGAAGTATATAATTTTCCAGAAACACATCATTTGTGTAATTAATTAGTAAATTTTCTTTTCTCCTTTCCGTAAAAAAAACTTTGTGCTGAATTAACACACGAGTAACACGCTAAAGTGGTAGTCATTTTGTGTTATTTCAACACCTAATTTTTTACTGTGTATATCAGATGAAGCACGAACTTTAAACAACTTATTCTCAAGATTCCATATATCTATTTCATATTGAACACCCTTTCACGATATGGACGATGCTCTTTATCGACATGCATAAACAGTGAACTGATTCCATGTACAAAATCAACATCATCCTTCTCCGAGGAACCTGTCTTTCGATCTCGTCTTTTCTTCTGTTCAATATAACCACCAGACTTCAATCCCGAAGAACGATGGTTATTATTATGAATAAATTTTTTGAAGTTCAGTCTTATTTTCTTCTTCCTCTTTCATAACAGAAGAATGTTTTCTGAACAATTAACAATCGAGTCAGTCGTTCTCAGAAATGGAATTCGCAATATGCACTCGGATGGTAGGGAATATGCCACCTTGAAATTAACTCTTTCAAAGTGTCCAGCTAAATTCACCAACATTGAGATTTCTCGATTTGTAGAAAAAGACCAAACCCGAGGCAGCATTAACAGCTCGATCAGGAATTAGAGATATTAATTGATCAAAACGGTACTGTCACACCAAATCCAGACGAACAATGTTAAAACTGCTATTTTAATCCACACAAATATCTACAAGATGATTATTCACTCGCTCGACAACATAAGACGCCACTGTTTTAATCATTTCAGCTAAGAATTTCAGGCATTTTATTTTTATCTTTTATTTTAATATTTTTATTGGAATTCAGTCTATTCCGGAATATTCCTGATTCAGAACTCAGATGACTACTTTTCGACTGAACCCTATTACAAACTTCACGGTCTTCATAACATTCTGTAAATTATCCTTTGGACCCAAGAATCTATTATGTCTTCTACCAATTTCTTTCACTCCTGACATAACCAAATTATTTTTACCTTTATATGATCCATCTTTTTCTGATACTCAATTAAGTTTCTGGAAGACAATACATTTCTCTCGGAAATATTTATTAATTCTGATGTAGTAGCAGGAACATACTTTTGTAAAATTGTGTTGAATCCACATACTATAATACCTCCCAATTTTTGTTCCGAACAAAAAACTAAAACATTTAAAGCAGAATTCTAAGCCTTTTCATAGGTATTTGTAAATTTAGTTAGACCCTGACGGCTACAGATGTAATCAACAGTCAGTTTGTGTCGACTAACAGGCGTTATATACTCTTCTGGAATTGTGGACCGCAAAACTTCTCAACTAATGTGATTAATGCTGACAAAATATGAACAAGTGAATTGCCTTCACATTTACCGATTAAAACAGTTAAAACTTTACCAACAGAATAGCTAGTTTCTACATCTATTCTGCGAAGCATTGAAAAAACACTAGCTATCACTATCATTAACGGTCTTTAAATTTAGGCTCCATCGCTAGTTTTTTTAAAAGCATACTTGAAAATTATTTATTTTCCACACTGGATCCAATAAAGTCAACAATAGGATCATAATCTCTATTCAAAATCTTCCTTAAATTTCCATTATTATTACACGGCCTTCCTACTCTATTACGCTCACGACACTCAAAGTTCATGTGAACTTTAGGAAGTTGAATTTCAAATATTTGAAACCCTTTTGTAATAATCTTTTAAATTAAGAAAACGATTTGAGAATATATTTCGATTTTCATTGTGACGTACTATAGTTGAAGCTCAATGCCAACAGAATACCAGTAGAGGAGTAATTACTTGCTTTGTTCTCCATAATGTCAGCGAAGAACAGTTAAAAGAAGAGCTCCACGACATGCATGCCAAATAAAAACAGAATGACATTCTTACGCCTACCTCCTCTTACGTTTTTACATTTTGTCTTGCTGATCTCCCGTCCACTATGTGAGCAGCTTATGTTCTCAAGGTAAGGCCTTATATTCCCTTGCCATTACGTTGTTTTAAATGTCAACATTTTTGTCACACTACAGGGTCTTGTAACTCGGCTCAGACTCTGTGTGGTAATTGGGGTCAGGTTGAACATTGTAATCCCTGTACCCGTGCACCTTCTTGTGCCAAAAGTTCTCATCCCGTTTGTAATCATAAATTCACGAATGCCCTTCTCAAGTTTAAATGACGCACAATCTCAAGACCAGAGAAAATTTATGACGCTGAAGCCCGTAGACGTCTAAAGTCTAATCATTCATTTGAAGTTAGCTTCTCTTCAGTAGTAACTGCCGGCACATCTAAGGGCACTCAAACATCTGAGGTTTCTACTCAAATCACTTCTCTAACTAGCTCTACCTGCTCTCAGTCTACCCAGACTGTAGATGCAGGTGCAGAAACTAGTTTTCAACCAACGTCTGCATCTGCCATAGATGCAACTGGCGCCTCGTCACCAACCAGTACTACTGATCATCGAAGGCCTAAGTCTCAACGTGTTACATCGGATCAATCACTTGGTCCTCCCCAGTCTTTCCGGGAATATTTCCTAAAAACACCTACTATACCTAGTTCTCAACCTGTACCCGCCTCCAAGGATCAACAAAATGAAAAAGAAAGTGCTTTAAGCTAAATCTGCCAGTCCTCCTACTCATAAGAAGTCCAAATCTTCTTCTAGTTCACCTGGTAGTACACAGCATAAAGATTTTCTTCTGTCTCATGATATGGCGATAGACAATCCAGATCCTTTTACTATTGTTGAGAACAAGAAAACTCAAAACAACGTATTACTCTACCGTAAAATTTTGTTCCTTATGGACCTTCATTGTTTAAATGGTTTAACCAGCCATTTTGAGGAATTGAAGCAATTGCTTTGCACCATTCGTCCTGCTATATTTTGCCTTCAGGAAACCCATTTTCTTCCAACCCGCTCAATTGTCGTCTTGAGATATATTCTCTATAGGCATGATCAAGTTCTTGATGGCCGTGCTCCAGAAGGAGTGGCTATCGGTGTCTTGAACGGCTTCCATTCCTCACTCCTGCATCTTCAAAGTGCTTTGCAAGATTTTGCTGTTATAGTTTTTCTCCAAGAACCTATTACCCTTTGCAGTATTTACATTACTCGCATGATCACTCTACAAAACAAGATTGAGAACAACTTTATCGTCAATTACAATACCCGCTCTTCTTGTTGGTGATTTTAATACTTACCATAGATAGTGGCGTTCCCCTCAGACCGAGGCTAGGGTCGTGAAGTCACTGCCTTCATTGAAATGTTCGATCTGGTTTTACTCAATGATGGCAGTCTCACGCATTTTACAACCCTTTTCGCACCTGGACGTTTCCATTTGCAGCCCACAGTTAGGTGTCCCTCCTACGTGGAGTGTTTATCCCGATATGTGTTGTATTAACCATGTCCCCATAATCATTCCTGGCATTTCTGGTGTTCCTAACATTCGCCCATCCATTTACAACTTACGTCGTGCCGACTACGATCATTTCTTACAACTTTTTACATTTAATGATGATCCTAATCTTCCTCTTCACGAGTGTACTGTACTATGTCAGCAAAATATTCTCGCAGATGCAGATTCTTCCTTTTCTTGTTCCCGAGAGCTGGGTTCTCGCAAAGTTCCTTGGTGGTCTTCTGGAATCGGTCATTCACTCCTTGCTGGACGTCGTGTGCTTCGCTGATCTACATGTTTTCAACAGCCGTTAATTTAGCGCATTTTCGCCAGCTTCGTGCTCGAGCCCGCTACTTGATTAAACAGGCAAAACGTAGGTGTTGGCGAGACTATGTCTCTACATTAACAACATTTAGTCCCATGGCTGCCGTTTGGTCGAAACTCCGAAGTTAGCAGGGTTCTGATGAACCGCACTCTATTCCAGCATTTCACGTAGATGAAATGGTAATCACTAATTAAAATCAAATAGCGGATGAATTAGGTAGTTATTTTACCTTCATCTTTAGCTCTATTTAGTACTCTGTGGACTTCCATCGCTATAAATAACAGGCTGAACTTTCACGTTTATCGTTTCACACTAGGCTCGTGGGAACATATAATTCACCTTTCAGTACTGCAGAACTGGACAATGCTAACCGGCACCAAGGATACTGCTCCAGGTCCTGATAAGATTCATCGTGCCATGTTACTCCTTCTACCCCCAGATGGGAAGGCTTCCTTACTGACATTATATAATCATTTCCAACTTGCTGGTCACCTTCCGGTATTTTGGCAAGGAACTCATGTCCTTCCGTTTTAAAAACGACATAAGATTTCGACTTGCAAATCTAGCAATCGGTCTATTGCCTTTACAAGCTGAGTCTCGAAGATTTTTGTAAAGCTGGTAAATCTTTCATTGGTTTGGTTCTTGGAACAGAATTCCTTACTCTCAAACTTTCAGTGTGGATTCCGTCAATTTCGATCGACCACCGACCACATTGTTCATCTGGAAACTGCTGTTCAAGATGCTTTTCGTCATGGGGAACATTTAGTGGCTGTCTCTTTTGACCTCGGAAAAGAGTATGACAGTACCTGCCGCTTTGGAATTCTGCAATAGCATCACCTATGAGGCCTACGCAATCCTATGAAGTTGTTTTTGGAACAGTTTTTAGGCGAGCGAGATTTCAGTGTACGGGTTGGCTTTACTCTTTCCGATCGTTTCATCCAAGAAAATGGTGTTCTTTAAGGTAGTGTTCTGTGACATTATTTGCTGTTGCCATCAATAATGTCACGTCTCGTATTACCACACCTGTTCGTGTCCTTTATGCTGAAGATATTACCATCTATTGTCGTTCCCGCGATCTCCGTAAATATACTTGCCAGCTACTACTTACTCTCAGTTGTCTATACACATGAATCACACGGCTTGGGTTACGTTTTTCCGTTGAGAAAACCAAGTGTGTTCATTTTTGTCGGTTACGTACGTTTGTTTCATATCCTAACCGTTATTTTCGTAGAGCAGGCCTTCAGTTTGCTCAAAGTGTTTAATTTCTTGGCGTGCAATTTGACCGTAAACTAAGTTGGTGTGAACATATGCGCGGTCTGAGATATACTTGTTTAAGAGCGATCTACATTTTGCGAATCCTTTCTCACCGTTCTTGGGGTGCTGATCGTACAGTTCTTCTCAGTCTCTACCGTACCCTAATCCGTTCTAAAATTATTATGGATGCGTGGTTACTCCTGCGCTCGGTTATCTGTTCTTCCTCAGCTATATACAGTATCTTGTCTTGGTATTCGCTTGTGTATGGACCTTCCGTACTAGTCCTATACCAAGCCTTATGTTGATGCACACGAGTCCTCTCTTCATCATCGCTGGAGTAGTTTGATCGTCCGTTATCTTGCATGTCTTAAAGCCGTTCCTAGTCACCCTTCTTATTTCGTTCTTGAAGCGGGTGATCGCTATTGGCGTTATGCGGGAAGAGCTCGTGTCAGCCGACCATTTGGGATTCGAGCATTAGAACTTTTAGATGAATTCGGTCTTGCTTTGCCGGATATTTCTCCGTTGAATTTTTTCCCTGTTCCACCCTGGCAGCTTCAACGTCGTCCTATATCATTTCAGTTGGCATGTTTTAGTAACTCTGCCACGACTGATCACCAATATCGGCAAGAGTTTCAGTCTCTGTCACACCATTATGCTGATTTCTCACATTCTTATACAGATGGCACGAAACGTGGAGACTCTTTTGGCTGTGTGTTTCTCTTTGGCACTATCCGGTACGGTTACCGACTGCATTCGTTTGCATCCATCTTCAGTGCTGAGCTGCTGGCTATTGTTTGAAGCCTTAGATTTTGTTTGTTACACAATATGGACCATATTCTGATCTTGTATGATTCCGAGTGTTCTTACCAACCTTAGTAATGTTTACACTGGCCATCCTTTGGTTCAAATACCAAATTGATATTGTTAAAATGCCATTTGTTATTTGGTCCCAGCTCAGTAGTTCACTTTTGTTGGATACCTTGCCACATTGTCATCCCTGGTAATGCGCAAGCTATTCTGTGGCAAAAGATGCAGCTCTTTATGGTGTTGCACTAGTGACGCCCCTCCCTTGCACTGATCATCATCCGCTGTTCACATCCCGTCTTCTCGAATGATGGCAGTCCGAATGGGATCAGGTTTCATCCCAACAAATTGCATGCCATTAAACCATTCCTAGGAATCTGGATCTCTAATTGTCGACAGTCTCGTTGTGAAGAAATAGTTAGAGCTCGACTGCGTATTGCACATAGTCGTTTGACGCATGCTTATCTTTTACGTCGAGTCGCAGTCCCAGAATGTGTTTTTTGTGGGACCTTTTATCAATTCTTCATCTTCTTGTCTTGTGTGGCCCAGATCGACAAGGTTACAAACTTGAGGAAGACATACACATACTCATTGGTGACAACAGTCGTTTCCTAGCTGGTGTTATATGTTGTTTTCTTAGGTTGGCATTTATATTTGTATACACTTTCTTTTGTGAAATCGTAATTGAGATCACTCCTTCACTCTCCACCCAGTATGACAAAGTTGGTTCTGAGTCCAACTCCCTTTAAGCCTCGGTCTTGAAAACTTCTTTGGCCTACTGGTTCGAAGATGATGAGAAAGTGCACTATAAGTCTCAAAAGTGGGGGGAGACTCGTATTTCAGTGGTAGAGCTTGTACTGGAAATCGAAACCCAGGTAACATGTGAGGACTGTGAGCTGAATCTAGATAGGGAGGGATAGATTGACTAAATTAAAGAGGCAAATTCATTTTACATTTTATTTAAAAGAATCGAAAAAAAAATAAAAATGAGAGTACAGATGAATTTTACAAATCGGTTACTTGGAATTACAACTTGAAATTCTTACTACATCACGTTTAGGGGCACAACCCTTTCATTACCCAATGGGTGCTAGAAGGTTTTTATGCTAAACCGCGATTTCTTGAAAATAGTGAAATTGAAACCTCGTACATCGCAACTTGCATTGGCCCAAAGGAAAAAGTGTTAATTCTCGAAGAGGGAATTCGGTCTCGAGTTGAAAATAACTTCATATCTGTAACTAAACATTCTCAAGGTGCTCATCCCGAGTTGAGGGGGAACTTAGAAAAAATAATCACATACCTGATTTTATGCAGAGCGGCCGTAACAAGGGGAGACACACTCTCGTAGACGGTAGGTTGCAGAATCACCCGAGTCGGCGAACAGGCCTCGCTTATATAGGCGCTTCGTCCCACGCATTTCTGCCAGTCTGACGTCGCTCGAAAGCTACGTCACGAGCCTGGACGAGCTTGGAGAAACTTTTTCACGCGCATGCTCAATAGTGGCTAAGACGTCTAGTTTTTCCTATGATTTTTCCCTATCACGCCGGGGTTGAAATTTCTATTTTACATTTACTTGTACATTTTTTTTATTTCACGCATAGCTCCAAATACATAATGTTTTCATGTATTTATCGCTTGCGTGGTATTAACTACATTTGCATTCCCGGACCCGGCGCTGTGATCTGAGTAAATCAAAGCCAGGGTCATACCACTATTACATGCGCGTGGGTTGGTGTCAATGAGGCATCAGGTTGCTAATACAAGCAGAACCTCAACTGACTCCGTTCTCCCTTTTCTCTCTTTTCCTTGCTGCACACACAATTTGAAAAGCGCAGGCGTCTCACCCCATAATTTGAGTCCGGCTTAGGACTTCGAGGCATAACTGTGTAACAGTTATCCGCCGACTTCGGTAAAAAAAAAAAAATAAAATAAAAAAAATGTTGAAAGTTATCTTCCTGATTTTTATATCCAAGTACAGAAACGGTTGTCCAAAGCAAGTTGCTGGGAGTTAAAGGGTTAATATAGAACGGGCCTTACGTAAGGCGCTAGGAAACTAAAAACAAAACTTTCTTGAGAATTTTGGAGATTATGAACGAATAAACTGCAAGAGAGCGGGATTGTAAGCTTTCATGTGTTTTAACTATAGTACGTTTAAATGTTACACAATTCCACTAACAAAATAGGAGATTAAGGAACATGTTTCGTACGAAGCTATATGACTTGAAACTTGTAGAATGAAACCTTACAATCATCGTATCCTTCTAGCTTATAATTATCAAGAGGTTTCGTGTGAACTCACAATAGTAGATTTTTTTTAAACCAATCCCTAACCATAGTATTAAGCATGACTTTGAACCGATTATGAGTACAACTTCTGGTATCATAAAGAAAATTAAGAGGTTGTGAATTTACTGATTTGCTAAGTACCATTATATTTACTGTACTCAGTACAATTATAGTCATACTTGTTAAATGTGATTGTCTCAGGCTACTAATATAATTCTGCTAAAAATGAAAGAAAATTAACAGTAAATACACTCAAACAAAATTAGCGTGAAGCGCTTTAAAGTTTGATTGAGATCTACGATAAAATTACAAGAACAGTTTTCATTGGTTATAGTATAAGCCACATGGAAAAACATGCAATGATGTAGAATAGTACACTCGATTGTGTTACCTTAATTTTTAAAATATTGCGGGGTTGTGCCTTACAGTTTGTGAACAAAATTCCTTATGTTGTTTCAATATACCATTTCTACTTCATAAAGCATAGGCTATACTCTACTTTCCAGAATCAAATGAATATTGAATATTTATGGCATGTAAGGAAAATATAACTTGGAAAGTATTTGAGTACTTCATTACATATCTTGTAATATATTTATTTGTAATATAGAAGCGATTGCATACTAAATGATTAAACCGCGTATGTAAAATAACTTCAATAATTAACAACTAGCGATTAAACACAATGCTTAATAAATGTTTCAAGTGCGTCTATACACATTTTATATTAAACTCATGCTAATGTTATCGAAGAATAATCTCACATTATTAGCTATTACTCTCTACATTGGTTGTAATAAGTGTAATATATTACAAACTTTCTGTATAGCTCTGTTCTATACAAGTGATCACAGTATGTACATGTGTTTTTTTTAAACTTCTACTCAGCCTGTTTGCTATTTCGACCTCGATTTGGTTTCTCTCATCCTGTGTGGTATGCATTACGCTAGACTCATTGACACTTACGTATACTGACAATATACAGACATTACAACCGATTAGCGCATTTTAGCGCACCTAAGGCTTACATATAACAACTCTAGGTTTCTTTTTCATGAATCCATGAGAGGTTATGTTAGTAAGGGGGAGACTGAATAGTTGAAGGACTGACCCTATGGTTAATGTGTTAGTTTATGCCCTAATGGCCTATGGTAAGAACAGATACAAATTTTTAATAATCAGGGATGCATTTACCTTTACCATATCAGAGTACATGTTTTGCAGGGGACTGTATAAGTTTCTTCGTAATTAGGGGGGATGTTTGGGGGGTTTATAGGTTAGTATTGTTAGTATTTCTATTCTTAGTATTATTAAAAGTAGTATTGGTATTAGCATTCGTATTTTATGTCTCTTTTTTTTAATACAAAACGAAATCGAGAGGGATTTCTTTGTGGTTACAAAGGAAATTTACGAAGTAAAGTTACATCATGTTTCATCATGTTGGTGGTTCTTGTTGTTTTATAAGATAGATTTTAAACACAAAAGTTAACCACAACATAAGCTATGGTTGATATATTTTTAAACACACCGGAGGTATGTTCCGTTCTTTCTTTTAATTCAACTAGCCTTGACTCATAACAGTCATAGGTTTCCGTTTGTGGTGAACTTGTCTGTTTCTAAATCTTAACCACATAGTGTAAGTGATTTAGCTATTCGGAGAATAATTCTACATAGAGACTACATACATGGTGACATGTAGGTATCCTGTTGTTGAGCAACAGGCGAATGCAGATATGATTAAATTCAATGTGCAATGGATGATTTAATAAAATACTTCCTTGTTCTTTTTCGCTTCGGTTTTTGCCAAAAGATAACTATACAGAGGGTCCCAAAAATTACGGTCTTCAACATAGTGGAATGAGAATGTGGGAAGTCGATTACTATACTCACATATAGGCTTCTTCAAATGTCTGAAACAAATCTTGTGCTTTTACTTGACCAAACAATAGGAATTTAATTTCTATATTCAGACAATAACTTTCCATGGCTTTTGGTACATTAGATCATGCTTACTACATTGGAATTGAACTATTTCATATATTGAGAAGGTTTTAAAGTCTCTTGACGTTGCTTACAGTCTTCCTATGATTTGTCACAACGCTGGTTTGAAATGAGTTTTTTTCTTTTACTTTGAGTCTTATCACTTGTCCAAATTTTCGTGATTGTCCTGGTACGAGAAGAGTTTTTCACCTGTAAGCAATGAACTGATGTAGGTAAATAGGAGTCTGTCCGTAGATAAACGAGATTTCCTTGTCACTGCAGAAGTTTATATATTTTGTGGCACAGAGAAAGTTTTGTATCCGGATGGAAGTTCAGATTTTAGATAACGGTTGTCCACTATCAAACAGTGATGGATCGATCAATAACAGTAATCGATTACCATATCGTCCCTCTGGATCAGCCCTGGATGGGGCCGATAGGCTGTGATCTGGATCCTTGGGTACCTCCAGATCCCAGGATGGTGGGGGGGGGGCCTTACTCTAGACATCACACTGGGAAGGCAATGGATAGAGATCTGCAATCAAAGAGACTGTTAGACTACATAATCATTAATGCTTTACATAATAACCTTGGTTTGTGCAGAGTACTTGGTTATACAGGAATGGTCCACTGTATCTTTCTTGTCATTGTTCATTATTATTATTATTGTTATTATTATTATTATTATTATTATTATTATTATTTAAACGGGGCTGACCACACATCAATTTTAGGAAAGGTATAGTGATTGATGGAACCTGCGAAGGTTACCAATAATGAGCTATCTGAAAGTGAGAATCGAATAAGACAAATGTTTTTTTCCATTCAACTATCCTGAGTGTGCTGACCACACATCGTCAGAGTCTAGGCATAGATACCTGTCTTAAATAATGTACGTGATTGTATTAATATCACTATGAGATTACGAATCAATTTTGTACCATGAACAAATTAGATCAGAAGTCTAGAAATAAGTGTATGTGCGCTGACCACACATTACTATTAGGGTGCCTCTTGTGTTTAAGCTGTGATGGTGCGAAGATAACGATAACATCATGTTAAAACAAGTTCTTCACAAGATGATTTATGTACCTAACTCGGTTTGTTTCTTCGTGAGTGGAATGATAATGAGGGAGGAAAGTGGATTATTAAATATACTTTTCATTTACTGCAGAGATTAATGGGTGATGAATCATATGGTGAGTAAATTCAAGGTACTTTACAAGATGGACAATACCTTGTTGGGCACACATTGCCTTATTGACATACCTTCTGCCATATATTTTGTTTCAGATGTAGTCTGGTTGAGGAATAGCGTGTTAAGAGGAAATTTGAATTGAGTCAGCGAGGCGGAAGTGGGCTAATTATACAGCATGGTATAATGATATGTGGCTTGTAAATTATCAGCTCAGCTGACGACTGTTCGGAGAGAGAGAGGAAAAGAAAGGGGGTTTTTGCATCGCAACTGAGATAACCCATCTAGTATACTGTCGCAGTTGCCAGCTTCAGACCAGCGACATCTTAGCATTGTCAGATAAGTATATTTGCAATCCTTTTTTTTTAAATTAAAGGATAGGAGTGGTCAATTGTTTGGATTGCTATGCACGTGTACAACAAGTATGTTGTATACAGTCTTTTATACCTTGAAATGTTAACATTATCTACCTCTTTTTTTTAAATTGAATTTTAACAAAGATAAAACTTAGCAAGTTGATGCAATGCTTTTAAGTTACTTCGTAAACCAAAGAACTATTAAACAGAGTTTCGATTCAACAAGATTTAATTAAATTTAATTATACCTTTACAAATATACCAGTTAAGAGGATTAGTTCCAAAGTATCGTCAAAATTTCTGGCAATTAATTGAACTAAAAATTTAAAACAAACTCAAGCAAACTGATATAAATTTTAAACATGTGATGTTTCATCACTGAAATCCTTTTTCTAGTTTTTACGCTTTATTACAACTTATGTACCCATAGTGTTCAAGATAAGTCTTATCTCACAATAGGGCATAACCAGCATTTGAGAAATTCTTAGTTAATAAGCATATATTTTTTCATTATTGTACGCTGATTTCCTCTTCTTTTTTTAAAAAAATAGTGTCCTACTAAATCCTTGATAATATGTCTCAATTGTTATAGATTTTTAGGATTAATATTGTAGGGTTTTGAGCTCTATAAAGTTAATTATTGACAAATGAGGCCCTCAGAGGAGGCAGTCTTATCTTGTGTACATTATGATTTGTTCATTATATTGCATCCTTTTGTAGGTAGCGTAGTAAGAATAACAGAAGAAAATGTCAAATTCCTTTTTTGAAGTAAATTGATATTCAAGTGATTAAAAAAAATTAACTTTAACCTATAACAAAACATAAGAAATGAAAATGAATAGTCAGTTATCTCCAAGTAAATTGATAATCAAATGATTAAAAATTAATAACTTTTAACAAAAATATAAAAAAAGGAAAATGAATACTCAGTTATTTCCAATGCGCAGGTCCTTTCACTTCTCTCACCTGGGCAGGTTCTGTTGTTATGCTTCTGAAAGGAAAGGCCTGAAACCAAAAATTCTCACACACAAACATAGTTTTATAGATTGGACGCGGGGACCTGAAGTTGAGTGTAGTGTCCCGACTACTTATTAGCCGAAAGGAGGTGGGCTGATAAGGGCCATTTTTCGCCCATCAGGCCCGAGATGTGAAATGCATGGTTTCCAATAGTATACCTCATAAAAATAAGAAAACAAATATATTTTGATAGAAAGCGCTATAAATGAGAGGTAAAAAAAATAAAAAACAAAGACGTAAGTCGTGTGCTAATGAGGAACGTAAACACTAATGTCATGAGTTGGAATCAGATAAAGCAATAGTAAATAGAACACTAACGGCAAGAATAAGAAGAATAAAGTCTACTACGACTATGAGATCAATATATTATATCGGAAATAATCAAGCATAGATAATAATCAGATAACTGGAGACACTTGTAGCTAGTTTGCAGATTAGGCATCGTGCTTGCTGTCGTCATCCGAATCGCCACTGGACCATCGCGCAGCGGCGACATCTTGTAGTGTATGAGTATATTCTAGACTTGGTTTCTTAACTGCGGTGGAATTGTGGCGCCAGTAAGCCAGAAACCATAGTACGGAAGCAACATGCTCACAACATCCGACGACACGTGCGTCTATTTTACATTGACAGTACCACTGAACTCGGAGAACAGAAGCATCGTCATGATATATGTACAGAGACTACGTACCTTTGTCACTTAAGTGCTCGTGAGTGTAAGGATCGGAGACATCAGGTAACTATTTTTGGTCGTTGTTTTTCATCTTTCCTTCAGTATTGCAATATAACGTATCAATGACTTCCATCGGTACTTCATTGACGCGTGGTATGTATGATTCTTCGATATATATATCTATTGCAGAATTTCATGCCATTCTGCGACTGGTTTTCCTGCTCGCACTTTTACTCATACCACTTTCAGAAATGAAACGCCTTCTCAATACTCCATAACGTGCTGTCTCTATTTTTGCTGCCCTACACACATATCCGCGCAAACAATACATTTTCTTTATATATTTTATTGGCATGCTGAGCATGTATTTTCAGTCACAATCGGTAACTTACATCAGAGCTGGAGTATCCAGTTGAACTCGTATATTACAGCGTATAAACGGTATTCATCGTCCTATACTCTCGCGCAATACATTTTGTTCTCTAATAGGTAGAAGGACACACTGAACCAAAATCAGTTAGTACTCATATCAAAGGTTACACAGCGTTATATTATGACGAGTCAGATTTATTTTGGTTCATCGACCCCTTCTTGCTATAAGCCTCCATCAAAGACAGCAAACATTACCAAAATGTCGCAAAACGCTGAAACGGACTCTTTTTGGGCACTCATTTCTATGACTTACTATTTTCATCATCACGTATCTATTATTTTTACATATGCAACATATCTTCTAGTATACAAATACATTGCAAACTTGTCGGAATCGGACACATCATTTTTCCGTTGTCTGATGGGCGAAAAATGGCCCTTATCCGCCCATCTCCTTTAACGAACTTGGTAGTTAAGGCGTGACTGGATTTAAATAATAGTTACTTTTATCTAATTTCTAAATATTAAGTATGATGCTAATTATTGCACTGTGCTAAGTATTAAGTATGATAACCAACGAGTTTAAATAAGTTCTTAACTTTGTGGTTCATATTTTTCAGCTTGTTGGAGTACACGTATCATCTTTTGCTCGAAGAACGCAAAGGGAGGAGAAGGGAAGACTTTGTTTCCAGAGACAATAAGGGGAGGCCTTCTGTTACGTGGTAAGTACTCTCTCCCTGAATTGTTAGTGTATTATTTTTGAAGCATGCGTTTTCAATTTCTTCACGTCAAGTTACCAATTCGTTTTACTAGTGAGTGTTAACATAGTTTAGTGCTGAACTCTGGTGTGCAACAAAATCACAGTTCGTATCCTGGGAGTATCCCATACCGATTTTCATTATCACTGAATGAAGTGAGAGCCACAATGAAAGCTAGTGACCAAAGTCGTAGTTAAACAGCGATTATAAGAAGTGCGTTTTGCATTACCTGTGAATTTAGTGTTTCTCTAAGGAAAAACAAAAACAAAAACGGTGTTTTGTGCGTGTCACTCATACAGAAAGTTCGTGAGTCGGGATTCGATCTCCGACTTATCTGTTTCCTTCAAGGTTGGATACAATTGCATCCATGGTAAATGCCAATAATCACCAGAAATTGAGATCATTTTTACAACGATATTAATTTTGACAGAATCATTCCGGGTCTCGAACTCGGGACCCCTAGTGTAGATAAGGATGATATGTGGTAAACTAAGTGTCTATTGAAAGTATTTGATTCTAACCTACTTTCACATAACCAATTAGAATATAAACTTGAGCTCATGAGGAGCGATGATTTAGATATATGATAAAAGAAATGATCCATTGGGGGATCGAACCAGGGATCGTTAAGAACCAATTGTTCAACTGATACTACAGAGTATCCTAATCGTCGTAATCTGTTTGGCAACATTAATAACATGATTCGTTTCGTTGTAGTTTCGTTCCCCTGTTTTTAATTATTCATCTATTTTCCCGATATAAATGTTGGTGTGTTCTTCGATATAGAAGCTACACGCAACAACATCCTGAGTCCTTGTTAGCAGCTGGACTCACTTCCGTCACCTGATAAGAGGTGATTTGCTTTTAGTTTTAACGCTGAATGAGAGGCGGGTTTTGAGGAAGTATCCGCGAACAATTTAAAGAAAATTTCATTAAGCAAAACGATATGTGATTAACTCTTTTAAGTTTTAAAGTGTACTACTTTTGTTTGACAATTTATTTTGACAATTTATTTCACTTAAAATGATAATTACCGTCACGTTTTTATATTTATATCCTAAAGTTCGTGTGCGCCATGCGCTGTTGTGAAGCAGTGTTTTCCACTTATTAAACAGGGCCGCTTATGGAGGGGGCCACCAAATTTTGAGATTCTCATGACTTCTAGTTTTAAATCTTTTGACGGGTATAATCATAAGTTTTATTCTGACTCAAATTAAGTTACTTTATACCAGATTCATTAAAAACAAGTTGCCAGAGCTCGAGTGTCCTTACTATATGTCCTGTAATTTATGGAAGATTCTATTATTCGATTATTGAACCTAATTACAAAATGATGTACACGTAATGATTCTCTTCCAATGTTTTGTTATTATTATTATTATTATTATTATTATTATTATTATTATTATTATTATTATTATCAGTGATAGCGTGGTTTAATACTATTCTGCGGTATATTAATAGCGTTATGTGCCTTTTAAGTTAAACAAAGCTAAGATTTCAACTTGTATGAAGGCAGTTACACAGGGATGATTGAAAAACACGAGTATAGTGGTGTAGTGGTAGGACAACATCTGGGAAGTTACTATAGCCCACAATGATGTCATTTATGTAACCATTACTTTATAGAACATGTCGATAGTAATATAAACAAGTTAGTATTATAATAAGCGGGTTCTAGCCCATCACCCAATGATGGGAGGACATAAAAATGGGGGGCTCGATCTACCCCCAATATTCTTACGAAATACATATGGTAGCCTTATCACTAACCTAAGGTTATCTTGCCACAATGAAATAATGATACGATATGATACTATCTAGTATTTTGATAAATATTATTAAAGCCCTTACAATTGAAAACATTATTCTAGAATGAGCATCAGCTTTAATGATCTTAACTGATAATACTTGATCATAATTCAACATGAACTGAACATAACTAAAGGTAATGTAATCTTACTACTAAAGGTAGCGAAGTATAGTACACAGGTAGCTATTTACATTCTTTAAAAAACAATGAATGGCCGATACATATATAATTGTAAATGCATTATGTACAATATGCGCAGTATGCTAGTACATTACCGTAGTTTGCCAATAGATTGGTCCTTGCTAAGAGATTGGCCATTTTTACAGCAGCATAAGGTCACTTGTGTTCACCCAGAAGGGTCGCAGAAAAACGTGCGATATATATATATATGGATACGAAATCCACAGCAGCAGCAAGCATAACAGAAATGAAGGCGTATTTCTCCATATGTTTTTTTTGTTGTTTTTATTTTATTTTATTTTATTTTTTTTAATTTAACCAATATGCTTCCCGCCCGAACTACGCGGAAAAAAAATAAAATAAAGATAGGGATAATTGCGAACGAAGCTCGAAAGCAAACAAACTGGGCAGGCACGTGTGGAGTACGCAAGGCAGAGGAGTGCAGAAACACGCCAAAAAGGGGAGAGGAAACATAAGCTCATGACAGGATGAGAGTCTCTGGCAAAGCGGAGAGCAATTATATAGAAAAAATAATGAGGCAGGAGGAGAGAGGGAAAGAAAAAACAGAAAAGGGGCAGAAGGAGGCTGGCCATACCCATCGGAGTACCAGTTGGGTACGACAACCCCACCACGGACAAGATTCCGGGATTATATCCTGCGTCCATGGTTTACAGTATCTCTGGGTCATGTATCGATTGACCTCCAAGGCGGTCAGAAGGTTGCCCTGACCCAAGGGGCTGCCTAGCAAAGGGGGCTGCAATGGCGCCCCGCCTCCAACCTGTTATCAAACAGTGGGGTCGTACCCATCTGGAGTGCAAATGGTTCCGGGTGCGAGACTGGGGAAGATTATACATCAGAGGCCCCCGAATCCGGATCCCAGTTACTGGGATTAGGGGAGGGCAGATTCCAATTCAAATAAGTAGTATACATACGCTCCAGGATGCCGTGGCTACACCGGGTTTGATCGATCCCATGGTGTGTCATCACTGGGCAGGAAAAACCAAGCCCCAACGCCGGATGGGCAAGCCAATGATGCCATGGATTAGGACACACCACCGCCAGGTCCATGAATAGGCGCCTCGGGAGTTTGACCCGGAGGAGCTCGGTGGCGCCCTTACCGAATGTAAAAATGACTGTCCCATAAGGGACATGGGTCATCAATCTCCCCAGGACGTCTTCCAATTGATGGTGACCAGCATTGAAGTTGGTCTGGGTGGTTGCTTTATGTATAGCAACACGGAGTTGGTTCGCATAGGACAGATCGGATACAGAGGAAAAAGGAGTAGCAAGAAGGTAATTATCAATGTCATGGACGACAGGGCCGTCCATGGGGGCTTCATTTGTTATCAGGAACGACAGCTCGTATGGAATAAATAGATTGGGGTCCAGAGTGACCCCAGCCACAGACAGGAAATAAGCGTTAGCAACAGAGTTCACGTTACCAAGGGGTAAGTGATGCTCTTCAGGATGCCCTTGTGCCATTGCCATGGTTAATCGTAGGAGTCAGATGATATCCTGGAAAGGAACAACGGGCATAATTAGAACGCCTATATAGCCTATTGGTGGGGAGAATCAAACTTCCCTTTTTTTGTCGTTGTGTGCTACGGGGAGACATCCCAGAACAAATAAGCGCACGTAAACATTAACGCGTTTATCATAAGTAGGAGTAAGGTTTTGTAGTTGTGTATCAAAAACAAGGGATATTGACTTTGCTTTTATTTTCCAGGTTAACGCATTCCTAGGCACGAAGAGCGGCAAGTGTCTTGAGAGAAAGTACTAAAAACAGAAATCAAGGCGGCGGCAATGGATGGATTCCTATAATGTGACCGAGGAGTTTGCAGCTGCAATGACGTATATGTAAAATCGGATTTAAGTATACATCAGACAGTGATCTACGCATGTATGTATAAATGGTCGGATCACGAAGTAATAATTTCTCTTTTCAGCGATGTCAACACCTGTTTTTCTTGTATGTTCTCTGTGTTCGTCAGCATATTGGGAGTCTTATAGGAGAAAAAGAAGGGAAGGTCATTCGTTGCCGGCAACATTCACACAAAGAGAAAAAAAATATTCACTCCAATATGTTGGCAAACCAGTCATTTAGATACCAACTCGACATAACCTTTTCTGTGACGCGTCTAACTTTTCCTTGGTATGGTAGTTATGGGAGGGCCCTGATTCTAAAAGATGACATATTTGCTCCTCAGATCAATTGTAGCGCCGCCGACTAAGATGAGTGCCTATTATCCATAGTAGGCCATGGGTATCTAATGCCTTTTACAGCATCGAAGGGAGAGAGGGAATGGATCCCAGGAAGTAACTTTTTGTTTCTGACTGTTGAAGAGTATACCAAATAGTCTTTGTTTTTTCACAATTTCACAATGTATACTTTTAAGCTCTATCTATAGTCATGTATGTACTTGTTCCGGTATGCCAGAGGTCGTGTTAGACTACGTGTACTCCACTTTTTTTTAGATCTGTACGATATATGAAACATTCGACACACTCACTAATTAATATACGCCAAGTTTTTCCTCTTTTTTTTAAATTCGTCTAAATTTAGGCGACGAGGCCTCATGCTCAACTTGTACGTTACGCTTGACATTCATCGTCCTCACTATCGCTAGAATCTTCCAGCTCGCGTGAGTTGTCTCGGGGGAAATACTTCTTTAACCTTTCAATAGTTACAATCTGAGTGTGGTTAGGGTTTGCTACTAATTCAATTTTACAGGCATTTGTGGGACAAATACTCCTTAAGTAATACGGTCTCATAAACTTGAGTGTCAACTTAGGAGAAATATCCTTCTTAGGTAGATAATCTCTACACAATACTAAGTCACCAACTTTTAGCTTAATAAGTTGTCTAGTGCGATCCACTCGTAATTTAGTCTGCTGCTGTGCATGCGTCATAGCCTGCTGGGCTAATATACGGATTAACTTTAGTTGTTTCTGATGTTCCTGTATTTTCGTGAATTGATACTGGGTGTCCAACTGAGTGGGGAATCTTGCCTTTTGACCAAAGACAATCTCGTATGGGGAGTATTTTCTAATTGGCGAGGTTGGTATATTGTAAGCGTATGCACACAATTGGACATATTCTGCCCACTTAGTAGGCTGTTTAGCCGTGTACTTCGTTAGAAAATTTGCAATGACAGAGTTAAATTGCTCACACAGCCCGTTTGTTGACGGTTTGAATGCTGCAGTTCGAACATGTTTAATGTCAAATAAGTCATTTAGTTCGGCCATTATCGCTGAGAGAAAATTCGTACCTCTATCCATCAGTACCTCTTTTGGGGGGGCCAAAACGCGTGATTAACTCGTCCAACATGGCTCTAGCCACTGTCGGAGCTTTCATATTTCGCAGCGGGACCAATATCGCGAAATGGCTAAGATATTCTATCATAAGCAGGATATAACTGTAGCCTGCGCTACTATGTAGCGGGCCAAAAATATCTAAACTCCAGCGGGAAAACAATTCCTTTTTTTACAGGTAGAGGGTGAAGAAAGCCTTGTTTCTTTTCTCTAGGGATGTTTACCCTCTGGCATTCGTCACACAAGCGCACGTATTCCTTAACTATTTTCCCCACGTTAGGAAAGTAATAACGTTCGTTCACTTTAGAGTAAGTGCGAGAAAAACCCGTATGGCCTCCACATAGCGGAGACGAATGAGCTTCTTGTAATATGTCGGGGATAGCCTTTTCCGGTATCACTAGTTTCTTATCTTTGTTCATGACTCGACATAAAACATCGTCAACTACAACATAGGGTTTTAGAGCACGATCAGTGGGGTTATCTTTTTTCTTTTGTATTAGTTCCCTAATTCTATCGTCCCCTTTTTGCATTTTTCTTATATCTATTTTGGGACATAACACTAGGTTGCACACGTCTGCACAATCTTCTTCTTGACCAAATTTTGATTGTAACTCATCCTTTAACGGACACCTGGACAAAAAATCTGCGGTCACATTATTGCGGCCTTTGACGTGTTCAATCGTAAATTGATAGGGTTGCAAACGGATGGCCCAGCGCATGAAACGAGAATTTAGCATCTTATTATTTCTGAGGTAACATATGCCGTGAGCATCGGTCCGCACAATAAAGAACGGTCTGCCAATAGAAAGTGGAAATGCAAAATCGTCTTAGTAACTCCTAGCGCTTCAAGTTCAACCGTGGATTAGTTGAGCTCCGCTGGAGACAATGATTTCGAAAAATAGGCTATTGGGTGTTCTTTGTTATCTTCTTTAATCTGTGCAACGTATCCACCTATTCCGTCTCGACAGGCATCCGAATAGACTATGGCGTCCTGATTTGGGTCAAAGTGGGCAAGGACCGGAGCAGATATAAGACAAGATTTCAAGGTATCCCATGCTTGTTTCTCGGTTTCTCCAAATTCGAATTTGGCATTCTTTTTAGTCAATGAAATGAGTGGTTTTGCAATAGTAGATAATTCTTGGACAAAAGCTCTGTAAAATGAACAAAGTCCAATAAAACTACGTATTACTTTGACTGTAGTAGGGTATGGTACCTTTGCTATAGCTTCCGTTTTTGCGGGATCTACACAAATTCCTCGTCTACCGACGATGTGACCAAGCACAGAGGCTTCTTCGTAACCAAAGTAACATTTCTTAGGGTTGAGTTTTAGGTTGGCCTCCCGGAGTCGAGATAAAATAATTCTCGTTCTTTCTATTAAAGCTGGGAAGGAAGGACTAGGGCAAACCAAATCGTCTAAATAACAGATTACATACTTCCACATAATGTCACCAAAGATAACATTCATCATATTTTGAAAAAGGGCCGGGGCCGTGCTTAGGCCGAATGGTAATCTCAAAAATTCGAATTTTCCCCGACTGCAGATGAATGCAGTCTTCTCTATATCGCACGGACGGATAAGCAATTGGTGGTATCCATTTTGCATGTCTAAAGTATTTATGTATTTGGTACCATTTAAAAACGCTAGTACCTCATCTATGCGCGGCACTGGCGTATAATTAGGCCTTAATATCGAATTCAGTTTTCTGAAGTCGATACATATACGCGGGGAGCCATCTTTTTTAGGTACTATCACAATTGGTGCCGAGTATGGGCTCTGACTTTCCCGGATAATATTGCTGTCTAACAGTTTCTGGATCTCTTTTGCGACTATCTCTCTTTGTTTTGGTGTTTCTCTATAGGGAGGGTGAGAAACAGGAATATCGGTGATGACCTCTAAGGGGCACATAAATTTATCGGTGGCCGCAGTCAGACGAGACTTGTCCCAGGCCACAACATCCCTAAATTCCATCAATAAGTCCAGTAATTGGTCTCTTTCTTCTGGTTTTAAGTTTGGACCAATATTTAGTACTTGAGCTAATTCTTCCTTTGTTTGGGGGACTTTCTGGGGTTGTCCAGGGACTTCCACGTCGTCTGTTTCATCTTTGTTTGTAAGGTGTATGATCTGATTAACGGCCTGTACGTCATTGTCCGTTTCTTCATTTAAGGACTCGACCTGGGGAACAAGTTTCCCTAAATAAAGGTTTTTAGACAAAGATCTGGTTCGATCTGAACTATTAAAAATAGTGAAAGTGATATTTCCATTGTCAGTAAAAACTGGACCTCGGGGGATCAAACAGGAGTGCCAATATCGAATTCCTTTGCACGGTAAGAATTCCCAAATATGCACGTTCCCAGTTGGTGCGGTAATTTCTATGTCATACGAAGCTTTTGACGGCACGCGGACATTTGCTGGAAGGTGCACTTTATAGGTAGTGTCCGGATAGATATCAAAAAATTCGTCGCCTAACCCCTAGGGGTTTGGCACGACCTCTTTCTTACCATGATCCTGAGCAGAACTCTCTAAGTCAGGGAGAGTTGCGGGATCATTTACACTTCCTTGCGTTATCAAGTGTTTTTCTAATGTTTCTAACTGTCCGCTATTTGATTGGTCCTCTACAGGCTCATATGGCGCCTGTGAGGCCAGGGGTGGCTTTACAGAGTGTTGGTCCTTTTTGCTATAATTTGTTGCATAGAACACTTTCTTTCTCTTTCTGGGAAAAATCTCTGTACCCGAACTTTCTGTAGGACTAGCTACCAAAGTTCCACTAGGGCCTGGTTGAGGGTCGAGGCTGCAAAGATCCTTTCCCTCTTTTTCTAGGTCAGGCGAATTGGTAAGTTCCAGCTCAGGAGCACTGGAAGATACCTTACTTTTCTTAGTTCTTTTACGTCTTGCCTTTTTACGTCTATTGACTTTTCCACTCGTTTTATTCGCAGGCGCCGAGGGAAATTCTGTAGTTTCCCTGGAACACACGAAAACTCGAGAGGTAATTTCTTCCGCAGGGAGTTTTTGTCTCTTATCAGGTACGCTAACAACGGGATTTATGGGATTCCCGGTGACCAATTTTAGAGACGGATCCTTACTCCTAAGTGGGAGGTTCCGTTTCCTATAAGTTGGTTTGTTTCTATGAGGGGGGATAGAGAAAGCCGTTTGTCTAGCATTATCATTCTGTATTGATTGGGAATCGTTAAACGATCCTTTTCCTACTGATGGTGGGTATCGTTCGACATGTGTTAAGTCTAAGGTATGAATCACACCTTGACGATGCCCATATGTACTTTTTGGGATTGTGAACCATAGGTCTTCAACATGATTCCCGTCTTTATCTGCTAGTTCCAAGTATTTGGAATGAATGGTTGTGACATACTTGTGCAAAAAATCTATCCCTAAAATGACGTCATAGGCGCAAAACTGAGGGTCAACTATAGCTACGTCTAGAAATCTTCGTTTGGTTGTTTTCAAGTGATCCCTGAAACAACACGATATTCTCACCACAGGAATGTAATCTGTGGGCTGAGCACCTACGCCACGAAGCTTTACATAACCCTTCAGTCTTTCAGTTAGTGGAAATCTTGGGGGTAAGAGGGTTTTCGAAGCCAGCGAAATTTCTGAGCCTGTGTCTATAAGACCTTGCGCCCAGCGGTCTCCTATTTTTATCTTGACTGTACAAAGCTGCGCCTGCCCATGGCCAAGGCCGTAGGTATTTTGGTGATTGTCCCTATACATTTTGTAACCCGGCTCTGCTACTACTTCGTCTGAGTAACGAGAACTAATCTGTACAAATCCAGGTTGGTGTTGTTCTTTAATGCTTGACCAGTCCAAGCGGTCATTTTCCTATATTACGTCATGGCTAATTCTCTGACTAACTAATCTTTGTGCTGTGTGAAATTTTCTAAAATATTGTAGGCACTGTTCGAGATTATCGCAATCATCCACTTCAAGCATCAGCTTATTTAGGATGTCTGGCAACAAACTCATTCTAAGTTTACTCATCAATTCACTTTCATTAACCCAACCTCGTAAGAATTTCAAATCCTTTATTAACTTATAAATGAACGCTAAAGTACTTTCATTGGGTTGTTGTTTTCTGGTATTAACGTCGTATTCTAATCTTGTAGTATACTCAATACTAGGAAAAGCCTTTTTAAGTTTTTCCTTCATCTCGTTATAGTTTAAAGGTAAAATGTTTGCTAGATCTACTAAGTAGAAGGAGAAAGCTTCCCCTTTCAGGCAGTAAGGAAGGTAATTTACTATCTCTAGGGTTGACCATTCGTATATGCTAGCCACTAATTCATATTCTTGCAGGAAAAGTTCCACACACTCATGTCTATTACCAGAGAAGGACTGAATTTCAACATTCGGATAGATCTTGAATGCTTGTTTTTTAGCACCAATAGTAAAATTTTGATTGTCACCCTCGGGAGGAGGGTTGCTAACTTTGCCTGTTACTACAGTATCTGTAAATTTAGGTTTCTCAAAACTATATGGAATAGATGGCTCGATAACCGGACTATTTTTAATTTCTTGCTCAGGTTTTAAATTTATACGAGGCTTATCCTCAGGATCTACTTTTAAAAAGGGCGAAAAATTTGATTTTTGCTTGTCAGAGGTCTTATCGTCACTTGCTAAATGTGAAACAGGCTCATCTTTCAGATCTACGGACCTGTCTAAAGAAGCCGAGGTATTGAAATTTTCAGAGACGGACCTATAGTCGGTATCACTTACGCTTCTATTTTCTAACTCGGAGATTTGTTCTGAACTATATTCTGATGTATAGGATCTATCATGTTCGCTCAGTACTGATTTTTCTGTTTTTTCCCCTTCGCTAAACTCTAATTTCTCCACTGGGGTCGTGGGTGTAACTACGCTACTAGGTGGCGAAACAAGCACTATCTGTAAGGGATCTAACTTTTCCTCTTGTTGGTACTTTTTCATTTCTTTGGTTGCAGGTGATTCACCAGTTTCATTATAGGAACTAAATTTAGAACTAGCACTAGCTGAAGGTTGTAAACCACTATTCTTAACACTAACAGTTTGTTTGTTAGATTCACTTTGGGTTGGAGAGGTTGAGGGATCGTCTCTATTTTTTACCTCATCTAAACAAATTACTGACGCACCAAATTCCGCGTAATCAAATATTTTCCCAATGTTTTCGTTTATTCTACTCTCAGACCAGGAATCGTTGTCTTCTTCTTCTTTCTCAATTTGCTTGGGGTGGTCGGAGCAAACTGTGGGAAAAGCATCATCACTTTTCTTCTCTTCGTCTAACCTCCTCTCAACTGGAGCAGGGGCGACGAGGTCAGTTCTCTGGTCAGCATCCTCTGTGGGAGAATCTTGGTTCGCTGCTCGGGGAGTAGAAACCGTGGGAGGATCCCAATGGTCATATCGGAGTTCTTCTTCGGAATTCCACGAAGGTTTTGACTCATCCTCCAGGGATGATGCAGGAGAAGACTCCGGGTTGTCGTTTTGTGTTTGCGCTATTTCTTCGTTTTGTAATTTCTGTAGTTCGTATCCTAACCAATCGTCTTTCAACGATTCACCCCCATCTGAATCTTGCACTACTATCTCCGTTTGACCACCTAACTTTACTAACTACACTGAGCATGTTATCTATACTGTCCAAATATTGCAGTTTCTCTTGGAGGGTAAGGCTATCTTCAAACATGACTGGGTTGGTTTGAGTAGCGGTTGTCCGAATAACCTTAAGTTCACGATCTGTGTCAATCCTGATCATTTTAGAAAACTTATATTCGGTCTGAACGCTAACATCTTTCTTTTGAAAATCGTCGGTCTGTATTTCCATATCAAAATTTCCAACTACATTTTCCTCAGGCAATAAATCTTCAAAGGGGGCTGAGGGGTCACCTTGAAATAAAATACCTAATTTCTCTTCGTTGTCACCTTGGCGACGAACAACTCTGAGCTGTACTTTCTTGTTCCGAAGTTGTCTAGTTAAGGGTCGAATTAAGTTTTCTACTGCCGAGGACAATTCTGTTTGTAATGAATGCCTAATCTGGTCTAATAACGCTTCATCGTTAGGTTGTGTCAGATAGCGCCATTCATTTTCATTATTCTCGTCAGGGCTCTCAATTTTCGTTACCCTTGGTTCGGTTCGTATATTTGCATAAATTGGCTCTTTATTCGTTGAAGTCTGGGGTTCGAGACCACTATTTTCGTAAATTGGCTCTTTACTCATTGATATTCGTGATTCAATATTTAAGTTAGCATACATAGTTCTAGGACCGATCTCAGCATAAACTGTTTCATCACTACTACCAGCATAAAAAGATTGAAAGGTCGGTCTTTGCCTTTCTAACGGCGTTGTTAGATCTGACAGTTCGTATTTAATAGGAAAATATAGCGCTACTGGGCTATCTGGTTCTTTCGAGACACCAATATCTTTATTCCCTGAACTTAACACTAAGTTACTTAATCTATTTTCCTTATCAGCTAACTTATTATTATCTAAGGGACTTTGGTTCGAGGGGACATCAGGTATTACACCTGCTGTTGTTTCTATCTCAATTGTTGCTTGAGGGCATTCCTGACCTGCAGTTATTAGCTCTGCGATTTCTAGTTCATCTTTTAAATTTACCTCATTCACTAGAGTTTTTGGATCTACCCCCGGTGGGGTCTCGTCAGTATCTGAACTTACATATATCGTCCTGGGAGCTGGCGTTGGTTTTTCACTTGAACCAGCACTTTGTATTTCTGTATCATTTCTAGTCGGGATAGGGCTAGACGCGGCAAGCGGCGTTAGATCGTAGCCACTCGCCGGAGCGTCTGGAGTTTGCGGGGTAGCGGTCGTTGGTTCAAGATATCTGGGCTGACTCCACGTATCCAAGTATCTCGGTGATGGATTCTTTTTCCAACGGCCAAATTGCGGAGGAGAATGCCCATGAACTTTTATTTTATTGCATTCAATACAATAATAATTATTCCACCGATCCAAAATATAACGGTGTTTGCCCGTGGGTGTCTTAGGAAAATGGGATTGCCCTAAATTTAATAGCTTTTTTTTATTTTCTGCGCGAAACTCATTTTTGATGAATAAATCTGTTTTTCAAGTCAGTGGCCTCTTAAACCAGGGCAGTGGGTAATCAACCTATTTCCTCTGATATAGTAGGAATTTAATCACTGATAGCTACTTCCCTCGGAAATGCTACGTCAAATTTTTACGTATTATGAGACTTATTATTATTTCAATATCTTTATTTAACTTCCTTTGAACTTGAATACTCAACTTCCCTTTCTTTATAAATTTTGCTTCACTTTTTAGAACGGGAAACGGAAAGTGACTAGACAGCTGTTTATAACAGATAATGTTGCTTTTGTTCACTTATGATGATTTTATTTTTTACTTCTATTCTTTAACTTAGTTTTTCTTTTTTTTTAACTTCATTTTTTTAGCTATTTTTTTTCTTTAGAATTCACACAGAGGGATTACGAACATCCAACCATTGGATCATGCACTTGCATTTTGATTTTTGGTGTTGCATTTGCATAGAGTTTTAGGCAGTTATTCCCAGGCAGCCGTCGGGCATGCACCCCTAGTGCAGAGGGGCCCTGCTGGACGAAAAGAATAAGATACCTGTGACCCCCAAGCTTTGCATGGGAAAGGATTTTAGACACCTATCGCCGGACAGACGAGTCGAACTTTCATCCCGTAAAACGGGAGGTTCTGCTGTCTAGAGATAAACTGCCTGTGATCCTTCCCAAATAAGTGGTAAGGGTATTAGCCACTTATCGCCGGACAAACGAGTCGAACTTTCATCCCGTAAAACGGGAGGTTCTGTTGCCCAGAGATAAAACTGACTGTGACCCTACCAAAGCTAGCAGAAGCATAAGCAGATTTTGGGTTTTGCAAGTACATAAGACAAAAGCTGAATTCTGTCTTAACACTCGCGTACCTAATTTTCATTTCCATCACTACACAAGAAAACGTCGTGAGGTAAACTGAGTCTTGCTCTGCGGAACCTAGCAACTATTCCGCTGACTTATAACAACTTAAAGGGAGACAAGTTGAGAATAGAAAATTTTCGTCGCTACTTCACTCCTTGTAAAACGCACTACTTAGAGCAGAAAAATTATACTTGTATATCAGAGTCATAAGCTGAACACCGCCTAGTCCAAGTACGCCACTGAACTGTACTGACTTTACATATTACCGATACACCACTTGACTAGTCAAAAGAAAACTTCGCGTACACTGTGCACTTTTATATATTGAAAACTCTTCGATAAAAAAAAATCACTCGCGATTTGCCCTGAACTGCAACTGAGATTTTTGGTTCCCCTATAAAGTGAATGAGCACCAGAGATTTGTTTAGAGATTCAAGAACACACAGCTCGTTACCCGGCGAACACCGAACACCGAAACTTTTATATGTTGTTTTCTTAGGTTGGCATTTATATTTGTATACACTTTCTTTTGTGAAATCGTAATTGAGATCACTCCTTCACTCTCCACCCAGTATGACAAAGTTGGTTCTGAGTCCAACTCCCTTTAAGCCTCGGTCTTGAAAACGTCTTTGGCCTACTGGTTCGAAGATCATGAGAAAGTGCACTATAAGTCTCAAAAGTGGGGGGAGACTCGTATTTCAGTGGTAGAGCTTGTACTGGAAATCGAAACCCAGGTAACATATGAGGACTGTGAGCTGAATCAAGATAGGGAGGGATAGCTTGACTAAATTAAAGAGGCCAATTCATTTTACATTTTATTTAAAAGAATCGAAAAAAATAAAAATGAGAGTACAGATGAATTTTACAAATCGGTTACTTGGAATTACAACTTGAAATTCTTACAACATCACGTTTAGGGGCACAACCCTTTCATTACCCAATGGGTGCTAGAAGGTTTTTATGCTAAACCGCGATTTCTTGAAAATAGTGAAATTGAAACCTCGTACATCGCAACTTGCATTGGCCCAAAGGAAAAAGTGTTAATTCTCGAAGAGGGAATTCGGTCTCGAGTTGAAAATAACTTCATATCTGTAACTAAACATTCTCAAGGTGCTCATCCCGAGTTGAGGGGGAACTTAGAAAAAATAATCACATACCTGATTTTATGCAGAGCGGCCGTAACAAGGGGAGACACACTCTCGTAGACGGTAGGTTGCAGAATCACCCGAGTCGGCGAACAGGCCTCGCTTATATAGGCGCTTCGTCCCACGCATTTCTGCCAGTCTGACGTCGCTCGAAAGCTACGTCACGAGCCTCGACGAGCTTGGAGAAACTTTTTCACGCGCATGCTCAATAGTGGCTAAGACGTCTAGTTTTTCCTATGATTTTTCCCTATCACGCCGGGGTTGAAATTTCTAATTTACATTTACTTGTACATTTTTTTTATTTCACGCATAGCTCCAAATACATAATGTTTTCATGTATTTATCGCTTGCGTGGTATTAACTACATTTGCATTCCCGGACCCGGCGCTGTGATCTGAGTAAATCAAAGCCAGGGTCATACCACTATTACATGCGCGTGGGTTGGTGTCAATGAGGCATCAGGTTGCTAATACAATCAGAACCTCAACTGACTCCGTTCTCCCTTTTCTCTCTTTTCCTTGCTGCACACACAATTTGAAAAGCGCAGGCGTCTCGCCCCATAATTTGAGTCCGGCTTAGGACTTCGAGGCATAACTGTGTAACACTGGACTTCTTTTTTTAAAAGAGCTTGACATTTTGCATGCCATTTGATTTTAGCTCGTGTCTGGATGCTTTCTTCATGCGTTTTAATTAACTTATTCGCTTTATTATTGTTGCTTTTGTCTTAATTTCGGTTTCGTGTCTGTGGTAGGTCACCATGTGGGTGCAAAAAGACCTGCCTTTGACGCTCCCGGAAACTACTCTAGTCACTCAGTGACTCGAACGGCTTCGGTGACGCCACAAGTCTAATCCAAGATAATTAATTTAACAATAATGTCCAAAAGGTCCTCTTAACTCAGATTCCTTTAAATTGAAATAAATCACAATCTCGTTTATTCATATTTCAATCAAATCCGAAATCTAGTTAAACATTACTTGCCCTCCCGCAAAAGGTCAAGAAGGCCTGCGACTTATAATCCGGTTGGCAACTCTGATAATCTTCAAAACACTGATTGACACATTAATATTATAATGGTTACACAACCATGAGCTATTAAGGTTAATAATTTTTCTACTTCAAGTACATTTGCTAAAGATTCACAACCTTTGTTCGGCATCAAATAGAAAATACAAGAAAAAATTTTAAACTTATGTTGAAAAATATATACGAAAATAAGGAAATTATGAAAATTTACGCTTCTCTAATAATCGTGTGCGAGAAACAGTTGTCGCTACACAGACAATAAACAAGATAAGTATGTCAAAAGTATGAGTTGGATTATGGAGCACAGAAAACCTGGGATCTGTTCTCACGTAATTTTTCTTCAAATTGTGACGATGTGCAGACTCCATTTTTAATTATTTAGCTCGTAATTTCCACACAAAGATGAGATCTGCTCGCACTATAAGTTAGTGGTTGTCACAAAAGTATTATAACAAATTACACCATGACTTTCATGGGAAAAGTGGATTAACCTAGGGGAAATGACAACATAAATTGAAATTATTTAGTTTATTACACAACTTAATGGTAGTATACATCAACATTAATTTAGGTATTTTACAAAAGTAATTAGTAAAAGTAGTGATATTTGCCTCTTCATCGGTCCTTGACTACATTATCATAATTTGAAGAACTGAATGGACTTTCAAGTATTTGAGTTAGCAAAGATGAAAAATGAATTACGAGTATGCGACTTTTACTCTTAGTCGTGAGAGTTTTACTATCGACTGATGAATCATTTTTCAGTGCTGACTGACATATTATTACTTGAACTCAAAATAGCAAATGTGCATGTACATACCTTGAATAGAAGTCTTGTTACACCCTGCAACTTGGTGTCCCGATGGTCTGAGTTCTTATACACGTCGTCACTACGTCGTTGCCGCCCGAATGAATATTATCTAGACCTTGAGGTCCCTTTTTATTATTTTTGCAAGGGCCACTCCCAAACCTCACATCAGTCATCACATCCTGGTCGTCAGATTCACAAACATGGAAACTTATAGCTCTTTGCATTCTGATTGGCTATTGGCAAGTAACCGCACCCAAAATTATGGCGTGATCCAGCACACACGTGGATGGCGTGACTGTTACCGCCGGAATATTTCAATAACAGGATTTCCAGAATTATCCACATGTATCTATGACTGGTCCAGAGATTCTTAACTATTAACCAAAATTTCCGCAAATGCGGGGTCACGTTGACAAATTTGTAATAGTTCATCCTGTTAGTAACCAAGCATAAGTAAACATCCTATGACCTTTTTGCGCAGTAAAACAACCACTATCACTTTCGAGGCCTTGCGTAGTTCCGTTCTCTGTTACCAGCTAAAAGAGAAAACCGTCCTATAATTGCACATTAATCCAAAATAGCCTTTTTCAATTCCTTCAATAAAGAGCAATGTAACCATATTTTGAATCCGGCGTCACATTCCGACTGCTTCATAATTTTCGTCCTCGAAAATCATCAAGAAGCGAGCGCTCAAACAGGCTGAAGTAACCAATACTTTTCGAATGACCCTCGTATGAAATGAAGATTTTGCAAAATATGTGAATTGTATGTCATGCACATAATATGAGTTGACTAATATGAGTTTGTTGTCGTCATAGTCGTAATTCACCTTATTTATACAATAAAATAAAGAACATGTGCAACATAATGATAATGTCCGCCTTCTCATGAAAATGACTCAATAGACGGATACTTAGGCATGAAAAACATCAAGTGAATATCATAAAAATTGGCATAACATATAACATATGGAAGTGGCACATTGTTATAACATATTGCTGCTGTGTTAAGTTAAGGAAGTATGATATTAAGAATAATGGTTAACAACTTTTGGAACATTGTGTTGAAACATTTGGAGTTTTTACAACTGCAATTAAGGTCCTAAACAAAATACTACATAGATAATGAAGAGTTGATAATAATTTGAACATGCTACTGTGACTGAATGGCACTGACTTATTACATTAAGGTTAAAAATAAAACAAAAGAACAGTTATAACTTGCTTGCTACATGCATATAAGTTACTGAATGAAATTACCACATAATTGATCGAATACGTAACTTTACAAGAAATTACGTACCTGAAATACTACATATATTGAAAATCAATAATATTTTGAAACATGCGTCATTAGCAAAAGTGAACAGTACAATAATCTATTAATGCCCTAGAAGGTCAGTATAGTTAACAGGTTCCATGTCTTTCAAAATTCATTACAACTGATTTGAGAATAATCAGTAAATCGATAAACATCAACATTTTAAGTGAACTGTTCTGTGCATGGAGAGGGCATAGGGCAAAAGTAACGATAATTAATAAATTAGACTAATTAGTAATAACAAGGAACTGTCAGGATTATCGTCCTAACGATACAGTTATAACGCTATCTTAGATTCAACTTAGTTCTGTTAGGACTGTTAAGTCTGTATACGGCTTTATGTACGTTAAATACGTATAAGTTAGTGAGATGTATGTTAGTTCAGTTTAAACGAAATTGGGTCTCATTAGTTTTGAACGGTACACAATTAAAGACGAATTAATATTGTCTACTCAGGAACACGGTTACTTAATTTTATTTTAACATTATTCCATTGTTTTCATATATTTTCATGGTAGTACCAATATCATGATTATGAAGGTATTGATCAAGAATTAATAATTGATTAGAGATTAATGACTATTAGATCGATAACTTTAGCAATTTGAATAACATTAACAATCTATAACAAAATAACGAGTTTGTTTTGCCTTACAAGGCAATTAACCTTATTCAGTTGCTTACAGGAATGAATGAATATTTACAATATAGTCCAATTGAAGGTAAAGAACCAGGAATATAAATTTAAAAGTCAATTTCCATAAGTAGATTGCAATAAGAATTTTACAGACTTGAGTTGTTCATGAGGGACGTGAGAGAGTTATTATTATTGATTTAACATGTAGAGTCAAGGAGGCTATGGCAATAGATTTGAAATACAATTTATATTTCAATTTTGAAAAATTATCAAAACAGACAAATCACAAGACTTAAAATGAAGGTGGCCCTTTGGTACGCCTTGAGTCTACATGGCATGAGACCCTATTTAGTTATGATTACTCTATTTTTATACCCAGTATAAAGAGTGAGTTCTTCTCTTTCCTTTCTCCTCTTTCTGTGCATTTTAAGAGGTTACAAGTGTATTAAAAGGGAGCGAGAAGGAAAAGATTATTGTTTATTATTCGGGGACTTCGGAGAATTGAACCAATACCTGTTAGATTTGGAAACAGTGGAATCATAGTGGAATCATTTACATATTATTTATTTCTTGCTGGCACTAAGGAGCATGGCCACAGGCGAATATCCATAACCTTTTTTTGGGGGGGGGGAGGCAGGGTGGCAATAATCGGGTTTGTAACTCTCCGTATGAAGGGCAATCGTCTCTCCTTTTTCCCATTCTATACTTAACGTAACCAACGGAATGAGGAGAGAGGATTTTAGCTTGTCGATCTTGTGACGAAGGGGAATCGAACCGCAGGGTACTTGCATTCAATGTTTAGTGTGCATATCATGCATAAATAGTTTATAGAGGAAAGTTTGGTTGAATATCACTATGTGCCACGCAGTGGACAAAACCACAAGAAGCTGATACTGACTTCCTGTTGACGCTGATATGATATTAAAAATAATATTACAGGAAGCTTGTATGAATACTGCTACTGCGAAAAAAGAACAGTGTTTCCATTGTGATAAGTGATTGTGAGCTAAGGAAAAGAGTTTAAAATTTTCTACTTTTGATATTCCGATAATTCTGAATTATGTTATTCCTTTTCTGGTGAATAGGTACCCGGTTGGCATAATTGGGAGGTTGACGAATCGGAGGAAATAATTCCAATCGCCAAATATGGGTTGAAAATAGGAAATCTAGAATGTCATTGGTTCTTGCAAGTGATCAGTGGCAGGAAGGGCGTTATCCCAAGGAGTGAGGAACGCTGTATAGCAACATATTAGTTCTTCACTTATTCAATTTTGTGCGCGGATACTTGGAAGTAACGTTTATACGGGACATGGGACTTCTTAGGTGTGAGAAGGAGACTTTCACTAATTAGATAAGTATATCTCTATTCTACACTTTACATTATATATTATATATGCGTGTTTTTTTTTGTTAAGTTTTAACGTTACTTTGGATTCTGTGATCAGTGAACATATCCAGTAATGAAACAGGCGTCCGTGAGTTTCCTCCAATACTTGTACTACGTGTCTGAAGGTTTTACCAATCGTTCAGAAGCATCTTCTCCCAACGCAGTCTCACATACGATTCACATGCCGTAGGCAAGAATTACTCATGAAACAAATATAAATAACAATATTAGTAATAATTATAATTAAAAAAAATACACTTAATTAACCCTAATTAACAACTCCCAATTATTAATATATTTTAATAAGGATTAGTTATTATTAACAAGATTCAATAATCTATATATATATGAAAAACTTTTTTTTTGTTTTTTTTTACTTAACAGTGGTGTGATGTATCTAAAAACTATAAAGTTCATTCGTCTCTATGTCCTTGTTCGATTGATATCAGCTTTGGCTGAACTTGTGAACTACTTCCTTTTGTTTTGTTTTATCATTACATAATTCAAGGCTGGAGAGAATAATGTTATTTGTTAGCAAAATAGTAACATAGTGGTAGAGTTATGTGTTTTAGAATTTATATTAATTTATTTTATTAAGCAAAAGATAAAGGACTCTACCATAAGCTTTTTTTCTTTTTTTTATAAGTGCGTGTGGTGTATGTGTCTTGCTTATATCGGCTTCATGCTTCTTTTTTTTTGTTTTCCTTTCATACCTTTCCTGGAATAAGAAGTCTATCCCAGTCGTTGGATAGCAGAGGCAATAGGATCCTCGATTAGTCTATCGGCGATAAAAGATTCTTATTCATTACCTGATAGCAATGCAAGATCCCTAAATATTTCCTTGTCTATGCTTTTATACACGGTGTGAATGAAAAAAAAATTAATTGAACATGAATGATCATTAATGAACATAAGCCTCTATTTATAAGATGAATTATCTACGATGTTATTTTTGATTTTTATATACTTTTACCTCTTAGCATAGAAATTAAAGATAATAGTCAGTCGTAGGCTGAAATAAGAATACAGTTTGGATAATTTAAGTATACTCACTGCTTTGGCAATCAAACCATTTTGGTCTGTAAAGAGAAAACTGCATTATTGATCAGAGTTACTTTATTTATTTTTGTTAATACTATCTTGTACCAGAATTTTGGAAGTAGCGAAGAAGTTCAGTAGAATAGGAAAATTAATTTTTTCTCTTTTTTTTCATAATTATACCAGTGAGGCTAAGAGAGACAGTGTAATAAAGAATGAATGAGAATGAACATAAAAATAAGAAAAGTGGGAGGGAATAGGAGAATCTCGAGAAACACACTGTGTTGGTCCTCCTTAATTATTAAGATGGGTTAATCATTAAGATTAAAGCACTTATGAGGTCGTAGAAAACTAGGTCGACATAACGGCACATGAGGGAGAAGATGGTACTCACAATTACTCATGAATCCTACACAAGAAGATTCAATTCGAAACTACTGGCCATCTCAGGTATAGGGGTGCAATGTAGATAGCTATATCAATTGTACACAGATACCTGGAATGGAGGGTAGGGAGATTCATCCCCGTCGATGCTGCATGAGTTAGAAGGATTTCTTTGGTTGTGGAACCTGACCTATTTGCATGATTACCAATGACCTCTGTAAGGCACCAACCTGACCTAACGTTTTTCATTCATATCGTTTGGCAAGTTGGCTCCTGATGGAGTGTCTTTGATTTGCTTCGCATGTTTTCGACCAAATGGATGAAGAAGGGATTGAAGACTTTCACCAATGGATCTACACATAATAGTAGCATGTCTTAACTACACTAAAGCGGGATGAGGTATATGTGTTCGGGTAACTAAATGAAATGTAGCATGATATTTGGAATGTAGCATGTAGTATTGGTAGATAAGAGTGCATAATGACATAACTGTTACTTTAAGGCATTGTCACTTTTTCTTGCCTTGTGTAGTTATTCTCACTATATGTCATATAAGGGTGGTTGCATGATGCATGTACGTATCGAGTTTTTATTTTATTTTAAAGCTTTTAGTAACCTAGAATAAAGTGCCTATAGAAATTACATATAATTAGTTAGTAGTAATTAGTGAAAAAAAAATGAAATCTTTAAGTTTAACGTCCCACGGTTATGCCGGTTAGGCTAAAGGAGACGGTGAGAATGAGAAATGAGTGAAATGGTGGAATGAAGAAGGTGGGAGGAAACGGGAGAACCCCGAGAAAACCCACGAGCACTATGTTTGTCCACCACAAAGTTCACACGGCGCGAGCTGGGATCGAACCAGGGACCCCAAGCACCGGAGGTGAACGTTCTACCACTGAGCCTCCGCGCCCCCCTTTGTAATTAGTTGACACCTAGACATATTGAATAAATTTATTTAAAATATAATGATTTATATATATATATATATATATATATATATATATATATATATATATATATATATATATATATATATATATATAATATACATAAGGAATAATGTACTAATCAACAATTTTCTATTGAATGTTAGCATTGTATCTTTATATATTCTGTAGACTATACAAGATGTGTACTATCTTTAATAAGGATTTATCAATTTATATGGAGTGTTACTAAGATACATCATGCCAATGTGCAATTATATATATATATAGTAGTCTAAAAATAATAAAATTGCGCTAAATATAATTATAATTCCAAAATATAATAACTACTTAAATATCTACTAAAAACTGAAAAATTAAACAACTATTAACTATAAGATAATACAACTGAAAGTTAGAACTACTGAGTAACTAGTGAATACTAAACATTAATACATTTAAATATCTATACAATACTGAAAACTCAACAATAATATAATAACCTAAAATATTGAATAGTAAAAACAAATCTATTTACTGAATACTAAGCTTAAAGTGATTTAAATAATCTTTGGATATTGAAAAGTAAGGATTATAAGTAAGGAAAATAAGCTGAAAACTAAGGATTATTGGAAATCAAACAATCTAATACCTACTGCATGTAGTTAGATACATATAAATGATTACACATATGTATTTCATATTTATCTATTGCTATTTATTTCATAATAATATCTTTATTTTACTAAAAGAATCTAAAATGTCTACTGAATACGGAAACGTAACAACTAATAACTATGGTATATTGAAAATTAAAACAAACTAATAAATACTGAATATTTGAAAATCAAATAACCTAATAACTACTGCATATAGATATACACACATAATTGATTATATATTTCTATTATATATCGATTATATACTACTATTTATTTCATTATTTTTACTTTACAAGAAATATAAAAGCGAGACTGGCACATAGCATAGATAAAGGACTGAAAGTTGAAGTTTGAAAAATCAGTTCGAGTATAGACAAGCTGGCAAGAAGGGAAGTTTTTACTCATGGGCCTGGCGTCTCAACCAATTTATAGCGGTCTGTGAGAATGCACTTGTGCGTAAAAGTGATCTTCTTTGTGAAGCCACTAAGAAAGCCTTTTTATCATAAAAGTGAAAGCTCTGGAGCACACTTTCTGTTCTGACTAATGGAATATAGTGCTTTAATGCAAATTTGTTTTTAAGGCGATTTAGTCGATATTGCACATCGTCATAATTCAATTCAGTAAAAATAATAAAAGCTAGTCTGTAGGAAAAGTTTTTTATGTACAATTACATAGCCGATGAAGGTCATGAACAAGGAGGAGCGTTTAAAGAGAGTAGTCATATGTGATAGAGAAACCTGTCTGACTCCTAAAAGGAAGAGATCGTATTTATCATCCTGTAAGGGTTTAAGCTCAAGGAAGTAGCAATGATTTGAAGAAGTTATGATCTCTCTGGCCTTTGAAAAATCTGCTAAGCTGTAGCAAGGGATTTCTGGCAGTAACTTACAATGCTCTGCATATAAGACGTATTTAAAGTGACTGTCCATTGAATTGTCCATTTTCTTGTGTTGAAAGGAATCAATTTCTGTTCGTTCTCTTCGGCGTACGGCTTCATGTCGTCGTTGATTATGCCTGTCACTCATTTTACCTCTAAGAATAGGTAAACAACAGTAAATCACTACAGTAATATTAATTGTCTGAATTTACACAGCACAATTTAGTTCCAATATATTCGTCTAAATCCAATTAACGGATGCCGACATATTACGCAATGATTCACCGAACCTGCGCATGTAGTACATATAGCTAGGTGATTACAAGGCAAGGCTAAAATGTTGAGATCGTTTTGATAACACACCTTGCATTTAAGTTTGTCTGATATATCATAAGGCGAATTGTGATTCGTATTACGTATGTGTGACTCATGTTCTCCATTATTTAATTCTTTTTGGTCAGTTTTAACTGGAGGATATGGCATAGCGCCTATACGGAAACCAAAATAGTTGGATTTTGGACAGGATTCCAACTCCTGATGAACTCGTCGAACAAATTCGGCTCCTTTCAACAACAATAAATAATAACAGGTGGGGGAGTATTTTGAATGTTCGACCCAGGGATTATCCACAGGTTTCCAGTTAAATAATCCCAATCCACAATAATAACATAGAACCAAATCATGATTTCCGGTATAATAAAATCCAGATCGAACAAGTTCTTTTGAATTTTGACCAGTCCCTTTTGGCCATGTGAGAAACGTTTCTAATCGTGATCCCGCGGTTGCATACTTTGGAAGCAGGGGAGGGCTATATAGATAAGTCCGTGTATTATACAATTCGATGACATACAAGGGGTCCAAATGAATCTTCGGAGGAATGGGTTTGGGGCCTATTGATGCAATGGTTTGAAGTGGCGCAGTGGTCAACCCAGAGTCTTCCTCCATAGGAATATTTTGAGTGTCGCGGCGTAGTATTAAGGGGCAATTTGGGTTGGCGTGCAATATAACTGGTAGAAAAAATTCTCCCGGACGAAAATTACCTAATGTAACTTGGCAGAATATGCACTTTACAAAATCAGGGGGGTGGGAAAAATAAAAACCGTATTTTGCCAGAAAATTGGGATTTAGAAAAACATGAGGCCAATTACAAAATGTTTTTCGTCTGTCCACTTCCTTGCGGAGATTTAATGAAGTTTGCATAAAGTATAGCGAGCCGAAGGTTGGAAATATTGCTTTTTCAGCCATACTTACAGAAAGTTTAAGGTTCCGCGTGTGATTTCCTTAAAGGTCTGAAAAAAAATAAGTCAAGTTGTAAATGTATCCATGTATTTTCCTTGTTTCCTTTTTTTTTAACCTAAATTTATGTATATCGAGCATTCATTCCATTAGTCAGAATATATATATTGGGTTATCTATTCCCAATCATCATGAGAGGGGTTGATTTCTAAAACAAGCCATTCTTTATGTGTGCTTCCAGAGGGGTGGCTTTCAGTTTCCGTTCTAGCCTTGATCTTGTGAAGCGTAAACCATTCACATAAGGCTTTGGTCTGGTTTACAGCACATCTCGCAGAGCTCACTCGTGCATGCGAGCTACAACACTGGCGTGAGCGGGGAAGGTGTTCTAATCGAGGACATCCTATGGTTTCTAAATCCTCAGCTTTAATTTCGAATAGTTGTTGGAGCCATGTAATTTTATTACCGCCTTTACAATAAACTCTGCTGTTAGGTGGAATTAACGTAGACAGCATATTCTGTACTGTAGAAAAGGCAATCCCCTCAGGTCGAGACCACTCAAGACCATGAATGCGAGTTGTTTGAAAATGGACTCGGCGTTGATCTGTTTCTAATAGGGATTCTAGAGAATAAGGTAAGCTGATTAAGCAGTGAAATAGGAATGTGCTATTTGGGGTTGCGATTCCCAATTCACGCAAATAATACGATTTCCCTAATAAGAAGCCTTGGATATCAATTATGAAGGTTGGTTGGGAAAGAGAGTTTCGCAGTGGGTAAGAAGATGAACGCAATGAAGCTAGTAATGAGCGATCTCTCAATATTCCTTGGAATGCTTTCAACAACAAGGAAGGAGAAAAAGCATGAATATGTTGATTTACGAATACTTCCTTCCATTTCGAGATCATTTCCTCGTTCTGTGAGTCCTCATGTAGCTGTTGTTCAATTGTGGTATGGGGGTTTATGCCAACTTGATTGAGATATCTCGTTAGTGAGTCAAACACACAACCTTCCTTGATATATCCGTCTGAGCAGATCATACAATTTTCCCTTCCAGCCATATTATTATTTTTTTTTGTTTATTTAACTTGTTTCTTTTCCTATAGTAAAAAGAGAATGTATTATAAGTATATTGCTTAGTATTTAACAGTGACAATTTTTTTTAGCTGACAATTTTTTTAAATACTTATACTCGTACTGACGTATACTTACGAAATTTGTTTGTTATTATTACTATTATTATTATTATTATTATTATTATTATTATTATTATTATTATTATTATTATTTTTATTATTGCAATATTTCGCAATATTCGGGTCTCGTAAGAAAGGTGCGAGGCATTTCATATTCATCGGGCACATTTTGAGGTCGGGGAAGAGTCTTAGGGGGTCGAGGGAGTTTTCTCAACTTTCTAAAATAGAAGACGGATACAATTAAAAGACAACCTAATATAATATTAATAATTAATCCCACGACTAACGTTATGATACATCCTAAACTTTCATCATGCGTTTCATTAAAATTTACTATACCTTCTGAATTGTCTAATACCTCATAATTTGTTATGGGGGTTGGAACTTTTTCCGGTTTATGCCTTAACCAAGATGATGGAACTATATGTGACACCTTGGCCATTAATGTTTGCAATGAAAGACACGGAAATTTAGAAGTTAATGTCGTATTTTCGAACATTAGTTTACAATCGCAACCTAGATGTACAAATACAGAGCCTACCTTGGGGGTGGAATGCAACGGGATATCTACGGTTGGGCATGAAATAGTAAAATCTTGTTCTTCAGCTATCAATAAGGATATTGTAGTAAAGTTTATATATGATATTGACATATCCCTTGAATGATTAAAGCAATTCCATTTACAATATTGATCAATATCTTTTGTTCTTCCACTTAATTGGGCCTTAATACATTCCATATACTGTAACATGTGAACAGGTGGAGTGGTCACGAGACATAATAAATCAGTGTGGATATTGCAAGTAGTATAAAGAATTTGGTTGGTGATTTGACGATAAACTATAAATAAAGGAGGTACATTCAAATGACAAATTTGGTGATGTCGCCTGAAAGCAAGAGGGGAAATGATGTATGCACTATCATTAGCTGATAAGTCGGTGACCGGAAGTTTTATTCCTAGCATTGCATACTGAGGTGATATAAGACATTCGGCCAATGGATAATTATATATAGAAGCGGGGTCTGATTGTATTATTTTCAGTGTTTTTCCTTTTTGTTGTAACCGATATTGAATGTCTTCTATTACATAAGACAATTCAGTTACCTTTATCAATTGCGGATGAACCATTCGTCGCTGACAGCCAATTAATAATTTTTCAAATTCAATTTCTGATTTTATTTGCCGATTAGATAATTGGAAAAACCAAGGCTCATCCGAATATTGAAATATTCTGTTATGAATATAATCCAAATTGTCCTTAGTCAACAACAGTCGCTTAGTATGTAGTCTAGTAATTGTATGAAAGAATGATAACGCGGTGGCCCAAAATAACAAATTATATCATCCAATAAGAACTTTGCGACATTCTTGGCTGTTATTGTTTTCAACGGTCGGGCTACTACATAATTTGAAAACAGATCGACAGCAGTAATGACATACTTATAACCATTTGAGGAGGGCAGTGGGCCAAACACGTCTAAATTTAAAGTATGAAAAGGAGCTATTGGTTTAATTGGTTCATGCAACCCTAATGGTTTAGTGGTTGGGTCTTTACGTTCTTGACATTCGCGACATGATTTAATATACTGTTTGATATCGAATCCCATTCGAGGCCAATAAAATCGCTCATTGACACGAGAAAATACTTTACGTTCTCCAAGATGTCCGCCTTCTAGACATGAAGTATGTGTAGCATATAGCACCTCAGGAACCAGACTTCGAGGAACACATTGTTTTAAATCATTATTGGACTTACGATATAACACCTCATCTACTAATACATAAGGACGAGCCTCTCTATTAGTAGGATCAGACTTCACTAACTCACGAATTCTACCAAAATATTCATCTTCTCTCTGTGCTTTGACTACATTAGTCGCGTCAATTTTCATCGTGTTTATACACAGTCCTTCCTCGCGATTGGCATTTTCTTCCTCACTTAAGGTTTGCGTCGGATATCTTGACATACAATCGGAATGACGATTAGAGGGATTACCTCTTATCGCTTTAATCGAAAAGTTGTAAGATTGTAAACGGATTAACCAACGAAGGCCTTTTAGATTTTTCATGTTCCTCAAATAGCATACACAACAACTATCAGTAAATGCCGTGAAATGCGGCACTCCTATTAGATATTCATGAAAGTGCAACACGGCCTGTACCAAGGCCATTGTCTCCTTTTCTGGAATCGTCAAGGACTTACCTTCATGGTCTGAGATTTTCCGACTATAATAAGCAATAGGCCTTTTTTCTCCGTTTTTGATCTGCATTAATACTGCACCTATTCCGTACTCGCATGCATCTACATACAACTCGGTAGCATCTGCTTCCGGATCAAAGATGGCTAATACAGGGGCAGTAATTAACTTTTCCTTTAGGGTATTAAAGGCTTGACGCTCTCTATCTCCAAAATGGAAGAGTACATCGGACTTAGTCAAATCTATTAGAGGTTTCGCGATAACAGAAAAGTTTTTAATAAACCTTCGATTATAACTAGCCATCCCGACAAAGCTGCGAACATCACGAACTGTTTTTGGTTCGGGGAAGTTAGCAATAGCCTCGATTCGCTTAGGGTCTATTTTTACCCCGTCGCGTCCTACGACAAATCCTAAAATAGGTAGTTCAGAATACATGAAGTGGGACTTTGATGGATTTAATTTTAAGTTAGCTTCCCGCAACCGAGTGAACACCTTTCTAAGTCTATCTAGCTTCTCGTGTATTGATTTTCCAAACACAATCAAATCGTCCATATAGCATGCCATGATATCGAATTTCAAACCGGCAAATACTTTATCGATCATTCTTTGAAATGCTGCGGGGGAAGTGGATAGTCCTTGAGGGGTAACGTGGAAAGAAAAGAGGCCCGCGGAACAGATGAAGGCTGTTTTCAATTTGTCCTCTTCCCTTAAGGGGATTTGGAAAAATTCTGATCTTAAATCCATGGAGCTTACAAATTGAATATTTGCGAATAGATCTATCAAATCGTTGATTAACGGAAGAGCATAACAGTCTGGAAATATTATAGAATTTAATTTCCTGAAGTCCACTACCAATCTCTTAGTATTATCTTTCTTATTGACTAATAGGACCGGAGACGCATAAGGGGATCTACAAGGAAATATGATGTTTTGTTTGAGCAATCTGTCTATTTCTTCCTGCATGGGTCTCTTAGTCTCTAAGGTCTCTCTATAAGGAGGTGAAGATACCGGAATGTTGGAAATTAATTCAATGGAGTGTTCATATTCATGCGTGACGGTCATATCGTCAATTGTCCACGCTAAAATATCTTGAAATTCAGTTAATAGATCTACTACTCTCTTTCGATCTTCGGGGGACAAGTCCGAAGAAATATCAATTTCTTTACCAATATCGTGTTGTACTTTAGAATTCGATTCCTTTGTTTTCTCAGTGGAAGGTGAGCTAGCCTTAACCATGTTCACTCTTGCCTCTGGTGTAGGAACATATTCCTCTAAATGTCCTATGATTTGTGCATCTGGAATAGTGACTTCCCGCTTACTCAAATTAAACACAGGCAGTCTAGCATATCCATTTTCTTCTACATACATTGTAGGTGGTATTAAGCATGAGTAAGTTCGATGCAAAACATCATTCGGTTCAACATAATAATTTCCAGTTATGCGATAACTGGGTTTAACCTGCACTAAACCAACTTTCCCAGCAGGTATTCGCATGCGCTCCGCAGTTGTGATCAAATTACGAGATGTTTGCTGCTCAATACAATTGATTTTCAATATAGGACATTCGTTCTCAGGTTGTGATTCACAATGTGCGTCTTCAGAAAAGGAGATTGAATCATTGAGTTCTAAACTACTTTGAGTCACGTCAATGTTCGTATTCGATACAGGTGTTGAGCTAACACTTCTATTCGTCCTGGAGTTACCATTTTTGTTGTAAAACTGAACATGCGATAAATTAAGTACTGTTTTCTCCTTACGATTTGGCAAATACTGAACATAAAACTTCATGTTAGGATGTCTGCGATTACCTTTAATGAGAATGGACTGTAACCCAATGCCATACGTATAACGCTGAAGGAAGTCTATTCCTAGAACCATTTTCTCGTCTAATTGAGACTGTTTAACTAAGGCCACATTTAACCATAAACGACGCGATCTTCGACCATAAGTTCCAACTTGGAAACTTAACCGAACCACTGGGAGTGGTTCAGTTAACTTATCCCCCAATGTGCGCAAACGAATAGTGGCACGCATTCGCTTAGCAATTGGAAAATTTTGAGGGATCATTTCTTCAGCTAAGACAGAAATTTGGGAACCACTGTCTAATAATGCATCTACCTTTTTATTAAAAATACGAATTGGTATCGTGGGCAATCTGTGATCACACAAATTCGTTCGAGCTCTTTTCACTTCAATTGGCCTACCATCTCTCCCGATTTCACGTCTATATGTCCACATTCTTTTAACAAACGAATTGTTTTTAGCACCCATATAAGGTTTTACATTATGTGGTCTTAATTCTCTACCCTTTTTCTTCATTTCCCGATGAGATTCGGTATAATTGTCAGCTAAGTACAATAACCGAAGCACATGGATAGCTTGATCTATGATCGATACTTCCTTTAAGACTAAAGCTTGGACATAGTTACTAGGCAATGCCTTATATAGTAGGCGTAATAACTCTCTTTCTCCAATTTCAGGTCTCACGAATTTCCAATCCCGTATTAAAGTATACGCGAAGTTATCAGGTGGAAAACGAGGAGGAAGTCGTTTTCTCTTCAACTTTTGTTCAAGCTGACCTTTATACAAATCATCAGGAAATGCTCGAGAAATCATTTGCTTTAATTCCCGAAATTGTATCTGTCGGATGGCATCTTTATGACATAAAAACCAATCAAGAGCTGAATTTTCAAGACAGGCCACTAAATATATATGCTGCTCCCGGTCATCCCAGTTTAGGGCACGAGCTATGGTCTGATATTCATCAAGGAATTTAGTAACCGATTCGTTAGGGTTTCCTTTAAATTTTGGCAATTTAAATACCGGGACATTGGCTACTTGATTATCAGTTTCTTCCTGTGCAATTGTTTCATTAAGGTTTTGCCTATTTTCTACTTGGGATTCTTTCGGAGAGGGTGAATTAACTTTTTTAGATTTATTCTCGTCCAATTGTAATGAATCCTCTGAGGGAGTCTTCATATCGCGATTATCTAATATTTCATGCCTAATATTCTCATATAACAACAATGCAAGTGCATTATCGGCAGTGGGGGAATATTTCACTGGAGGAGGGTGAGAAGCAACTTGCGGATATTTAGGAAAACTTAGATTTTCTATGCAAGGTTCGTCATTTGCAAAATCTTTGAATTCTTCATTTGATTCATATGAGAAAGGACTTGGTGTTAGTACATCATGTACAGTCTTTTCCTGATAGAGCTCCTTCTTTGCCAATTGTTTAATTTCATCTTCTGAATCATATTTACTTGATTCAGGTGGTGAATTTTCTGGGAGTTTACTTTTCAAGGGTTCGCCCACATGAGGTGGTATATCAAATGGAAAATAAACTTCATCCTTGACTGCTTCTGAAGCAACTACTTGCTGCTGGGCTTCGGTCTTTAAAGGTGTTGACACAAACCTAGGATCAAACTCAAAATCACTCGTCATAATACCAGGGGATTCTTCGGAAGAACTAACTGCATCTTCATTAGAAGGGTTAGTCAGTTGTTCTGGCTTAAGAAAAATTGTCCGTTTCGCGACCACTGGTTTATATTGTGTACTGTCCAAAGGAGTCAAGGATGACATTTTATTACAAGTTTCTTCAAACTTAGCCAGATTTTCCTTATAACGTTGCGTTTTCGTTATCGGTTGCCTATCCACAGGATCTGGTAAACTATACTGCTGTGGATGATTTATCCGCGGTTCAAGAGAAGTAGGCGAACTAGCTACTGGCAAACTAGCCTGCTGTACTGGCAAATCGGTTGCTTCTTTTGCCATGGGACATAACTCGGAACGTAAAGTCTTCGTGAGCGCAGATTTCTGAGCGAGAGATTTCCTACAATATTTGCAATTTGCCTCTCCCGATTTTGTAATGTACCAGGCATGAAACTTCGGCGGAGATTTCTTAGGTTTGAAAAAGGGGAACCAATGGAAAGACATTTTAAATTATGAATTAAAATTTTCGTTTTCTCTAAGCGAAGGAAAGAAAGAAAAAAATATATATGGGGTATTTCACTATGAGTAATGTAATCAATCACTAATTGCCATTATAATCCACAATAATACATTAGCAAAATTGCAACAATTCACATAATTTACTTAAAGTATAATGCACTGTGAACAATATACCAAAACAAAACATAAACAAAAACAGAGAAAAAAAGGTGATGTCATAGCAGCACTGCAAAATTTTTCGCCCCGGAAAATGGAAAAGAAAGAAAAGGCTTTGGACGAGCCCCCATTTGTGACGATGTGCAGACTCCATTTTTAATTATTTAGCTCGTAATTTCCACACAAAGATGAGATCTGCTCGCACTATAAGTTAGTGGATGTCACAAAAGTATTATAACAAATTACACCATCACTTTCATGGGAAAAGTGGATTAACCTAGGGGAAATGACAACATAAATTGAAATTATTTAGTTTATTACACAACTTAATGGTAGTATACATCAACATTAATTTAGGTATTTTACAAAAGTAATTAGTAAAAGTAGTGATATTTGCCTCTTCATCGGTCCTTGACTACATTATCATAATTTGAATAACTGAATGGACTTTCAAGTATTTGAGTTAGCAAAGATGAAAAATGAATTACGAGTATGCGACTTTTACTCTTAGTCGTGAGAGTTTTACTATCGACTGATGAATCATTTTTCAGTGCTGACTGACATATTATTACTTGAACTCAAAATAGCAAATGTGCATGTACATACCTTGAATAGAAGTCTTGTTACACCCTGCAACTTGGTGTCCCGATGGTCTGAGTTCTTATACACGTCGTCACTACGTCGTTGCCGCCCGAATGAATATTATCTAGACCTTGAGGTCCCTTTTTATTATTTTTGCAAGGGCCACTCCCAAACCTCACATCAGTCATCACATCCTGGTCGTCAGATTCACAAATATGGAAACTTATAGCTCTTTGCATTCTGATTGGCTATTGGCAAGTAACCGCACCCAAAATTATGGCGTGATCCAGCACACACGTGGATGGCGTGACTGTTACCGCCGGAATATTTCAATAACAGGATTTCCAGAATTATCCACATGTATCTATGACTGGTCCAGAGATTCTTAACTATTAACCAAAATTTCCGCAAATGCGGGGTCACGTTGACAAATTTGTAATAGTTTATCCTGTTAGTAACCAAGCATAAGTAAACATCCTATGACCTTTTTGCGCAGTAAAACAACCACTATCACTTTCGAGGCCTTGCGTAGTTCCGTTCTCTGTTACCAGCTAAAAGAGAAAACCGTCCTATAATTGCACATTAATCCAAAATAGCCTTTTTCAATTCCTTCAATAAAGAGCAATGTAACCATATTTTGAATCCGGCGTCACAAAATATTGGACTTCAAAATACCAGTTTTATTAATTCTGCGAGGGGAATCGTAATCAGCACTACTACTACAATAATCAAAATTACACTCGCCTGTAATACAAATTGAGCACTTACTTTTCCCATTTACAGTCTCCATTCGTTTTTCAGAAGGCAAAGGTGTAAATATCAATCGTTTACCGAGGAAACTGTAATGCCAATGATAATAAGTACTATGGAATCTTCTATTACCGCGTACGTCGATCATTTAAACGCAATAATAGCAACTACCATATGTGACTTTATTTTTAATACTAATAAGATTACCGTACCTTCAAAGAAGAAGGATTATACTCAGTAACCCTTACTATTCCACACAATTCACCAATACTTTGTCACAGAACAGTGTAATTATTAACTTCATTTCACCCTTTCTCCTTCCTTCTTTAAAGAAAATATTAGCACTAAATTCACAAAAACAAAATGTAGTAACACTTCTTCAATCCGCTCCTAATATTTTCACTTATTTTGATAATTTAAACGAAGATTTTTTATCAAATGCAAGTTACAAATTTTAACGATCTGCTTTAGAAGAAGACTATTTGAAATTCATAACAATTAGTGCGGCGATGCTGGTGACTCATCTAACCAGAAGGCCTCCTACTCCAAGCACGTTCGCGGACTAAGTCCTTGAGGGAGCTCCAAGAGGATATGATGGCATGCTTGGTACTAGTGTTGCAACAGCCATCATGTGGAATGAAAATTGTCGTGAAGCGAATTGACAAGTCTTATGCTTTCCCTCGCTCTTTTTTGCGTTTTTCTTATTTTTGCAATCAGCAAAGTTACTTGCTATTCAATATTTGTTTTTTATATTAATATTACAATGGATTTGTTACTTCAAAGTTACACAAAAGTATCGTGACCTTAATTGGAATGTTGTACAGGGTAATCTAAATGTATCAACCATACACGCCGAAAATCTTAACAGCATCTTACTTTTCAGGTAAAACCCGTTACAACCTGTCCGACATGAGAAGTGAAGGAAAATTTTCTTTCATATTATCAGGAAGCAGTGCACCTATGACATATAAATTTATAATGTAAACATTAATGTCAGGTACCAAATAACAATAAATAAATAACAATACTAATACGTAATAAAATATAGATAATATATACAATTTCCTCTCTCTATACATACTCACAAAGCATTACCTAATCGGTACTCTCTTACACAAAATTCCTTGATGCATACTAATGCAAAATGGGCGATCTGCGGAAGAATCTCTGTCATCAGAAAGAAGCGTGGTATTTGGGATATGAAATCTCCTGACGAGAAAATGACCAAACCGCTTCTCCCCCAGAGATTTACCTCTTATCTTTCAAAGAGTATTTGAGATTATACGAGAACTTTGTCTCCTATATTAAGAGTCACTGGATTGATTAGTTGCAACATGGGTTCAGACTTCTTTGCCCAAAGCTTCCCCTTATTTGTCATAGCTTGTGGTCCCACAACTCAGAGGCTGACCCTAAATCATATTCAAAAATGCTCCATCAAATTTCCGACGGGATTTTCTAAAAGTATTCATGTGAAGACATTTCCTAACACTCGTATTCACTAGTATTTACAGTGAACTGAAGTTCCGGAATTAGCCTCTACCATACATGTTGCTTATCATAAAAGTAAGTCCTTAACAATGCTTTCATATACTCCATATTCCTCTGAGCCGAATTATCACTGGGATGTTATGACTTACACGGATATGTTTAATAACTAGCCCATAAAACTATTTTAGAAACGTCTGAAACAAATACGAAACCATTATCAGTAGAAATGACCTCCAAAACGCCACTCTATTAATGATATCCATTCCTTTATTCGCTACGATTGTTGAATTAATGTTCCTCAAACGTAAAACAGTTATTCGGCTGGCGTTATCCACTCAGATAAGGATATAGTTGTGTTCATTGGAGCTGGGCAAGGCACCAGCAAGGTCATACATCCAGTGAGTATTAACACGTTTAATATACTCATAGCAGTTTTCACATTTGCCTTTGATTTTGCTCTTCAGTACGCTGCAGACATCATAGGATTAAACAAAACTTTTTCATTCTCGCTAGTCCCGTCCCAGTCTTAACAAGGCTGATAAACTCTGTTTCGCAATTGCTCCGATGTTTGTCCGCTTGATATAGTTTCGTACTGAAGAACGCCACTGGCTGAAAATTCCCTCTTTCGTTTTCCTGAGAAACACGTGTGGCAGTGCTCTTGCCTCCACAACAAACATGTGCAATAAAGCTTCTCTTAGATCATGAGTTTTCAAAACAAACTTATTAATATATACTTCATTTTATCTAAAACTTCTTGGTCGTCTTTTTCGACTAAAATCTATTTTTGTGAGAGTAGACAGTGCTCAAGCGTCACACTAACTTTGCACGTCTGGGGTAAACTTACTATAACAAGTAAATGTAGTAAGTAATTTACTATAACTAATATCTTCAATAAGCCACGTCTATTTCGGACAGTACGAGTAAAATGAAAAGCTAAAACACGTGATAGGTCAATTTTCATATGTACGAGACATTGGTATAATTCGCATGGTCCACTTATACAAATACACCCGGAACTCTGAGGTAACTAATTTGTTAATCATTTATTTTCCCCTTATTTTTCACAATAGGAAAGGATGTCTATTTGAAAGACTTTTCTTTCAAGTCCAATCCTACATAGTCTTTAATGATCCTACAAATCCGACTCTATCTGTAGATACAGTTTCATTTTCAAATCAACAAAAGGATTTTCTTTGAAATGAGACCCGATTTGTTAAATCTTTTAGAAAGAAACCTAGATACAAAACTACTCAATGGATAACGTGGATGATATTCTTATAAACGTATGAAGCTTCCTGAGGTCCATTGAGCTTACAAATTGAATGTTTGTGAATAAATCTGATAAGTCGTTGATTAATGGAAGAGCGTAGCAGTCAGGAGATATGATAGCATTCAATTTTCTATAATCTACCACAAGCCTCCTAGAATTATATTTTTTATTGACTAAAAGGCTGGAGACGCATATGGAGATCTACAAGGGGAAATGATGTATTGTTTGAGCAATTTGTTTATTTCTTCTTTCATGGCTCTCTTAGTCTCTAAGGTCTCTCTATAGGGTGGTGAAAATAGAGCAATATTCGAAATTAATTCTATGCTATGCTCGTTTTCATGTGTTACGGTCATATCTTCTATGGTCCATGCCGTAATATTTTGAAATTCAGTCAATAGATCTACTACCCTTTTTCGATTTTCAGGGGAAAGTTCAGGGGAAAGACAATTGTGTTGTAGTTTAGATTTCGATTCCTCGACTTTCTCAGCGGAGAGTGAGCTGGCTTTAACCATGTTCACTCTTGCCTCTGGTGTAGCAACATATTCTTCTAGATGTTCTACAATTTGAGAGTCAGGTATAGTCACATCCCGTTTACTCAAATTGAACACAGGCAGTTTAGCAAACCCAGTTTCTTCCACATAAATTGTGGGTGGTTCTAAACATGAGTAAGATCGGTGTAAAACGTTATTCGGTTCCACATAATAATCTCCAACTATAGGACAACTTGGCTTGACCTTTACTAAACCAACTTTTCCAGCAGATATTTGTATGCACTCGGCAGTTTTGATTAAATTACGCGATGATTGAGTTTCAATACAATTGATCCTCAAAATAGTACATTCATTTACCGGTTGTGAATTAAGAAGAGCATCTTCAGAAAAAGAGGTTGAATCATTGAACTCTAATCTATTTTGAGTCACTTCAGCTTTCGTACGCGATACCGATGTTCAGCTAACATTTCTATTTGACCTGGGGTTACAATTTTTGTTGTAAAACTGAACATGTGACAGATTCAGTACTGTTTTTTCTTTGCGGTTGGCAAATACTGAACATTAAACTTCATGTTTGGCTGCCTTTGATTGCCTTTAATAATGATAGATGTAACCCTATACCGTACGTATAACGGTGAATGAAATCTATTCCTAGAACCATTTTCTCGTCTAATTGAGACTGTTTAACTAATGCTACATTTGACCAAAGTCGACGAGATCTTCTACCATAGGTTCCTACCTGAAAACTTAACCGAACCACAGGGAGTGGTTGAGTTAACTTATCCCGTAAAGTTCGCCAACGAATTGTAGCACGCATTCGCTTAGCAATTGGAAAATTTTGAATAATCATATCTTCAGCCAAAACAGAGATCTGAGAACCAGTGTCTAACATTGCATCTTCCTTTCTATTAAATATCCGAATGGGAATCATGGGCAATCTTTGATCACATAAATTCGTTTGTGCTCTTTTCACTTCAATTGACCTACCATCTCTCCCGATTTCACCTTTATACGTCCACATTCTTTTAACACCGAATTGTTTTTAACACCCATATAAGGTTTTGAATGATTTGGCCTTTATAATTCTCTACATTTTCTCTTCATTTCCCGACGAGATTCGATATAAATGTCAGCTAAATACAATAATCGTAACACATGAATGGCTTGATCTATTGTTGATACTTCCCTCAATACTAAGGCCTGGACATAATTTGAAGGCAACGCCTTATACAGTAGGCGTAACAACTCTCTCTCTCTCTCTCATTTCAGGTCTTACGAACTTCCAACCTCGTATTAAGGTATACGCGAAGTTATCAGGTGAGAAATGAGGAGGTAGTCGTTTTCTCTTTAATTTTTGTTCAAGCTGACCCTTATATAAATCGTCAGCAAATGCTTGAGAAAACATTTGCTTTAATTCTCGAAACTGCAACTGTTGAGTGGCTTCCTTACGACATAAATACCAGTCAAGAGCCGCAGTTTCGAGAGAATCTGCCAAATAAATACATTGCTCCTGGTCGAGCCAATTGAGAGCATGATCTATGGTTTGATATTCATCAAGGAATTTGGGAACAGATTCTTTAGGACTTCCTTTAAATTTTGGCAATTTCATTACCGGTACACTGGCTACTCGATCTCCAGTTTCTTCCATTGCACTTGATTCATCAAGATTTTGCCTATCTTCTACTTGAGGCTTGTTCGGAGTTAACTTCTATTGACTTATTCCCGTCCAAAGTTAATGAGTCCTGTGAGGGAGTCTTCACTTCGTGATTGTCTAAAATTTCTTGTATAACAATAGTGCAAGTGTGTTATCAGCATTGGGGGAATATTTCACTTGAGGAGGGTGAGCAGCAACTGGTGAATATTTCGGGAAACAGTTTCTCAATACAAGGTTTTTCATTTATAAATTCCTTGAGTTTTTCGCCTGAGTCATATGAGAGGACTGGAAGTTATCGCGTCACGAGCAATCTTTTACTGATGAGGTTCCTTCTTCGCCAATTGTTTAATTTCATCATCGGAATCATATTTACTTAATTCAGGTGGCGAAATTTCCGGCAGTTTACCTTCCAAAGGTTTTCCCAGTTGAGGTGATATACCGAATGGAAAATAAACTTCCTCATCCTCGACAACTTGCGATTCAATTGTATGATGCTGTTCTTCCTTCTTTAAAGGTGTTGAAGCTAACATAGGGTCAAACTCAAATTCACTCGTCATAATGCGAGGAGACTCTTCGGAAGAACTAACTGTACCTTCATTAGAAGGGTCAGTCAGTTTTTCTGGCTTAAGGAAAATTTTTCGTTTCGCAACACCGGTTTATACTTTGTACTATCCAAAAAAGTCAAGGATGGCATTTTACTACAAGTTTCTTCGAACTTCTCTTAATTTTCTCTATAAAGCTGCGTTTGCTTTAACGGTTGCCTGTTCACATGATCTGGTAAACTATACTGCTGTGGATGGTCAATCCACGGTTCAAGTGAAGTAGGCGAACTGGCTACTGGCAAACTGGTTTGCTGCACTGGCAAATCTGTTCTTTCTTTTGCCATGGGACATAATTCGGAGCTCAAAACCTTCGTGAGCGCGCTTTCTGAATAAGAGATTTCCTACAATATTTGCAACTTGCTTCACCCGATTTTGCAATGTACGAATCATGAAACTTTGGTGGAGATTTCTTAATTTTTAAAAAGGGGAACCAATGGAAAGACATCTCGAATTACTTCATTAAAATTTGTTTCCGCTAATCAAAAAATAGGGGGGGTTATTTCACTATTAACAATATAATCAGATCACTAATTGCCATAAGAATCCACAACAACTTAATAATTAACTTAAACTAACATGCACAATGAACATGACACTGAAACATAAACATAAAACATAAAAGCAGGGATGTCATAGCAGCACCACAAAATTTTTCGACCCGAAAAGTCGAAAAGGGGAGAAAAGTATTCGACGAGCCCCCATTTTGTGGGGATGCTGCAGGTCTTTTTCTGTTTACGTAGCTCGTTAAATTCCGCACGTTTAGAGAACTGCTCACACTGTATTTTAGCGGTTGTCGCAAAAGATTTATAATTAAATTACACCATGATTTTCATGGAGAAAATGGATTAATCTTGGGGAATAACACCATAACTTCTAAAATATTTAAGTTTTATTACATAATTAGTATGGTAATATACAATAACATGAAGAGTAATTCATATTATTTGATAGTGTATTCTGAGTTTGACAATTTAGTATAGATTGATTTAACAGATAAGATATTGAGGTAATTACGTTATTGGAGATGAATGATAAAATGCAAGTATGCGACAACAGTTCTTAATCTTGAAAGTTTTACTGTGGATAGACATAACATGTTATAGTACTGCATGACATCTCTACTCAAGAATTTACTGATACAGTAAGTGCTCATACATACCTTGTTGTAGTCTCGTAACTCTGAGAACTTTGACGACGCTTCCGATAACGCGCAACCGACGTTCCGTTGATGAATGCCGAGTCTCGAATCTTTAATCTCTTTTGAGACCTTGAGGTCCTTTTATATTATCACACCCAAGCCTCGTGTCAGTCAGCTCATCCTTTTGCGTCAGGTCCCTAAATATGGAAACTTATTGCTCTTTTGCATTCTTATTTTTCCACCTACCACTCCCAGGATACATGGCGTGACACACATGTACACACGTCGACGGCGTGAACAGTCACAGCCAGAAGAATTCAGTGGCATGATTTCTAGACTTATCCATAGATCCTTAACAATTTGACCAATTTCCGCAACAGTAATGCGGTATTACGTCAAAATCGTGATTATGTATCCTGTATGGTGACTATTTATAAACTCCAACAAGTAAACTTCCTACGAAAAGTGCGCAGTAAAGCAACATCAGTAAGCTTCAGAACTTTTGCGTATTTCCTTTCTCTGTCGCTAGATGTGGCAAGCCAAGAGAAGAAAACTGTCTATTAAAATGCGTATTAATCCAAAATAACCTTTTCAATTCATTCTAATAAAGAGCGAGGTAACCATATTTTTGGACCCAGCGTCACAGTATCCAGCATGACCAGTCTAGGTCAGTGGCTACGGGATTTTTGTTCCTGCTGTCTCTATCAGGAAATGGTTACTCCTACGAGTTCCAGTTTTGGAAATCAGAACTGCTATATTACAATTAATAAGAGTAGTATTATGCCATTAAGAGTATGGGAATATATCACTTTTTGGGAACGGAAACTGAGAAAAACTTTTTGCTTTCATACCTCCCCGGAAGCATCAGTAGGGAGAGGACACCTTGGGGTGTTTTTTCTACTGCGCATGCGCAAACAAGCCACGCCCCCAAGCTGATTGGCTGGCGCCGGTCACGTGACCCCGTCCTCTGGGCAATGTTTCTGTATATAAGATAATTTCTATTTTTAGAGCGTTAATATTTGATAGTTATTATAGAAACACTGGAGAAAATGTAGTAGATGAATTAATCACAAGATTTCACGGTAAACACATTTCTAGTATTTGGTCTGATTTTCTCAACAACGATGAACTTAAAAATAATATCATATCACTTACTGAACATGTTATTCCTACATGGCCTTTCTTGCTTACCAGGAAGAACATACTAATTTCGACGCTACCATTTATAATACAAAATGTATTATACGTAATTCATATCAACGTACATTGTCCAAAAATAATACCATTACAGTCAACCGAGGAGTTCCAGTGAAAATAAATGAACATAAGCAAGCTTTATCCAATGTATTAAATATACCAGTTGAGAAGTTATGGTATCAATTGAGAGGTTATTCCTATTCGCCTTACCCTGTTTTACAATCAGCAATTTGGGGGTTTGTTCTTCAACTATGGTGTTCCTATTAAAGTAGTAACCATACCATTTATTATGCCAAAAACATGCTCCGAAATTATATGTAACATTCTGTGTGCTTTGTTTCATGAATTTCCGTATCTAAATAACTTCGTGAATAACTTTCTCGACACTTTTCCCGACAATAATGCAGATATGTCAAATTTCATTAGAAGAATAATCACCTCATTAAGGAACGCAACACCAATTAAGTTAAGATTGTTAAACAATTCGATTATTGATACTTTAACTGAACGTGGAGAAAACCAAAATAGCAATAAGGATAATAATAGACCTAACAATAGCAGTGAAATGAATTTATTAAAATGTAATGTGTTTGATAGGAAAACTGTTTTGTCTGTATTTCTAAAATATCCAATGATTGCAACAGGGTTTAATATAGTGGATTTTGGTTGCTGTCTGCTTCATACAAAATCAATTCTATCAGCATTCCCGTATATTTGGTTTAAACAACTTTCTCTGCAAGTACCCAACGCTTCTCAGCTATCTGTTATATATTATAGGGACTTAAAGAAATCGTTTAATAACGTTGAAGAAAAAGTTCAGAAAATAGAAGATATTTTCCGCTATTTAACTTGGATGGTAAATATAATTTATTCTTTGCAAACATTACAGCATTTACTCTATGTCACTATGTTATCTCTGATCTTATATTTTTCTATTATTCGTTATTTATACTAGAATATGCATTAATTGCTGCAGCGTTAAATAAATATACATTTGGAATTGATTTATACTTCCGACAAATGTATCACATAATATCAGCTTTATCTAATGAGGATCGATCTATGATCAATAAATATCTTAGTTTAACAATATACAGTTATATACACAATATAAAACATTAGTCGAAGTAGCAAATACATTAATTCCACACAACATTTATTGAATAGAATTTCCGGATAGAATGTAGTATTTTCAGATTTTAATATTAGTATAGATACTTTAGAGAATTTTATGAAAAAATAACAAATGTAACCTCAAATATGGAAATTATTAATTTATGTAATGGTGTCAAGTTTAGTGAAATTGAATTAATTAAATATAAAGCAACAGCTACATCTATAGGACTAAATCGTCTTTTTGCTTGTAAATGTTTATGGTTAAATACAGATATACCAAACTACTTAAAAGCATTAATTAATTCTGAAATAGATATTTCCATACTGAAATCCAATTTCGTATCACAACCAATTCCAATTATTCCACAATTAACTCATAATAAATTGCTATTACAAAATAGTATAAATATATTAAAATTATTTAAAGGTATTGCAAATCAAGGAGGCGATATCTGTTTATCAATACCAAGTTTATTTGATTATGCAAAAAAAATACTGGAAACGGTGACATATTAGATTTCATTTTATCATTTCGGTGTCCCTATTATGAAAATAAGTCAGGCGTTTATTAAAAAATTAAATTTTCCAAAAGGTGTTTAGTCATATGAGGTAATAGATGATACACCATATTATATGATACGTAATGCAGTATATGCAAGACTGTTTTGGGTACAATTACGATACGATATTCTCTGCAAAGAGTTTCGTAATCAACATACCATAACTCGTATAGATCATATCGAACTTACACACCCAGTCGCAATTAATGGGGTTCGTGAATTAATATTAGCACAAACAATTGTTGATAATTTTGTATATTTTAATAATTTTGATATACACTATAAACCTCCATTTCTTTTTACGAATTTACAAATAAATTTTGTGTTATATATTTATTATTTTCAATATTATTAATTTTAATTGTTACTTTTATTTTCAGTAAGTCAAATTTTTGTTTGTTTAACTCGAATCTGTAACTTTATATTTTTTGGCAATGGTAATGAAAAGCTTTCGTTTCTTTTTGTTTGGTTAGTCATGGTACCATATGTCCGCTGTAAAGTATAAATGGCATCAAGTAACATATGAGCTTGAGGCTGTTCTGAGTGTTGCATAAAATATTTACTTCGTTTGTTATATAGTTTAAGCTCGATTGCCATTTATTTTTCATTTTTCAATTCGCTATAGGTCATTTGTTATAATATTACATAACTCCAATTTATTTTCATATACATTTTCTAAATTATAGTGCCGTTTTGCAACACATTGAGAAAAAGCAATCAATCCAGACGGACTTTTGTTTTTTGTTGGCTTTACTTGCACCACTACTACATCATTAAACCAGCGAATATTGGACAGTGTAGTTTCTAAGTTCGGTGTAGTCCATGTAATTAAGTTATTGTAACCATTACTTTCATTCCATGCACTAGAAACTTCATTCATTATATGATCCAGTTATTTTTCGAGCTGATGCAAAAATAGCAAAAGTATCACCTCCCCTTTCAGTAGATTGCTTTCCAACTTACAAATATATTTTATGTTCCAGTTCATATTCAATAAATTGAGGTTGGTCGTCATCTGTCCCAGCTATGCTTCTAATTTTATCTTTAATTTTATTTAGTAAGCATAATTTAGTATCAACATCATTCTCAACAAGAGATTTTGAATTAATTATTTTCAATTCTCTGCCTCGTCTAAATAACTCTTGTTGTAATACATTAGGAATCACCATAATTTTTGTATACAGTTTCCTTTGCGGTTGTGTACTCTTTTTTTAAGCATACTGTATCAATACCTACACATAAGTATTGCTCTGTGTCTTGTTTATCAGTACCATGAAATTCAGTAGTATAGTCAGCAACATCATCTAAATCTCTAACGATTATTTTGCGTATGGTTTCGTAATAATCAACACTATCATCTGCTATTGTGGTTGGTATTGTAATGTCATTAATAGTAGTAGGAAATATTTTATGCAACAACTTTATTCGATTTCTCCAAATTGTGTGAGTGATATTGTTATTGCTTTCATAAAAAATATCAAGTACCAATATACTCTGGGTGCCCATTAAAATATCAAATACATAAATGCCTGAGTTTAAATTTTCTTTAAAACTATGTAAAAATGTTGTATTTATCTTATTTTTTAAATTAGGCTTCGATTCAGTAATATTATTATAACGATGATCCAAAATATATAGTAGAGTTTGATCTTTTATAATAAGTATATACCGACTTCCTATTTGAAAGATAATTTTGCGTTGATTTCCTGGTTTTATACTCGATTTGGGGACGTGCTTAATTGATGGTGGTTTCAGAGTATCAATTATAGTATTTATTTCCATATTTTTTCTTTGAAGTTACTTACACTAACTCTACCTCATTCTTGTTATCCTCTTTACATTATAAAAATTAATAATAAATTTAGTTTGTTCTGATAACAATAATTTTGTAATTATAAAATCATGTTATTTAACAAATAGTTTAATTACATAGTTAGTTAAAAATGTTATACTCCGATATTAAAGGAGCAGAAACTAAATTAGTGGCGATTCATATCAATTTGTTAAAGCACAATAAATTAAAGATAACCCAGATAAATAGTAATAATATCAATGAAATTATTCATAAATTGCAATGTATTCGCAAGAAGCAAAACTTCAGCTCTAACTATAAAGCAAGTCTTTTAAATACAGTGAAAAACCTTACTAACGTAACACAAAATGCTAGCCAATTAAAAATTAAGCGTACTCAGTTAAAATTTCATAAAGATGCCAGTTACAATATTAACGTAGAATTACTTGTGCAATATTGTTATAAGGTAGATATAAATAATAATAAATATATTACCACAAAATTTGGCCCCGAAGCTTAATAGATTGCTTAATCTCTATTTTATTAATTACTAGCAGAAACATAAAAACTCCATATTTAGTATGTATGACACTAACCCAATTGACTGAATTAACCGAGAAGCATGAATGTAAGCTTCAGTCAGTTACAATTGTAACGGAGAATCAAGTATTTAAAAATGCTTACACAAAGATAATATAATTATTTAATTTGCGAAAAATAAACTTTCCCGACATTTCCCAATCCAACTATGTGGTAACATGTAAAATAGATATTTTAAATAACCAATTAAAACATCTCTGTACTCTCGTAACAGAGCATGATTCACCAAAAGATTTCGGATTAAGTAAACTTGTTAGATTCCAGCCTCGTGATTTACTATTCACCCAAATAGCAATTATGTGATACAACTACTAACTTGTTTTGGGTTTATACATTCCTTACTATAGTGAGTTGATATTTTCTGACGACTGGCACTTCTGTCAATGGTTTAGTTTTTGTAAAATTATAATTTTCTGCATCACAATCATCTGCTAATTTAATTTCTTGTTGCTTGTACACATTCCCATTACTTATTTCACTTGAAGTACCTTTGGTTGAGTTAGCAATGAATTCCAAATAACATTTTCGTAATAGGGGTACATCGTTCAGAGAGTCATATGCCACTATCACTCTACTATTATTATTTGACATTATCGTAAATCAATTTTCTTTTACATTTCGTTTTAAGATTATTATTGTTATAGGAGTTTAGGATCTACTAATAATGACTGACTATTATCAAACCCTTGTAGCGCTTTTGGGGGTTTGGGTACTGCACAAAGTGATTGGTTCTTATCAAATTCTTGAGGTACTATAAAATTGTATAATTGCAGATATTAGATTTTGCACCCGGACACAATTTCAAACAATCAGCAATAGGAAAAAAATTCAGACAAATTTCAGAAGCATATGTGATAAGAAAACAAAAGATTCAGAAACTCCGTTTGAGGTTCGTGAATTTACTTTCCAACAATTCTACACGAGTATGTGAATTAAAATATTGTAATTATTGACGATAGTTTGAAATTTTAATGAATGAAAAAAAACAATACCTTATTAGCTGTAAAATTAATAATTATAATGACTTATGGTAAATACGCTCGGACCGTTATATATCGTGATCATCAGTCCTCATCTTAATTGTTAACCACTTTTAATACAAAAAGACATAACAGTAAACAAAGGTATAAGTTTACTCATACCAGTACAATTCAAATGAGATAAATATGATAAGATTCAAAAATAAAATAATATTTTCTGAAGTTGTATAATACCGTCAAATGGGGCTTCTTTGAACGAAACTGGGAAAATGTTTCAATTAATATTTTCATGCCCTGAAAACTCATTTGCCACTAATTTGAATATTGCAAGTAGTAGTTTGGAGTGTCCTGAATTCAACCATAACAAATCTTTAAACTTTACTTATCTGTAAACTTTACTTAAAAGCATATATATGAAAAAAATAAATATGAAACGATGTTTTTCATTTTTTCGGTGACCTGAAAATTATTTCTCTGGAACTCGGATTTGAAGTAAATGGCATTATGTTGGGCAAATCATAGACAAAGAGAGCTGCGATGGGAAGTCAAGTTTACGCGCATTAACAAAACACGCACCAGTATGGCATTCTATTGGTCCGAAAATGTAGACAGCGATGTGGTTTGTACAGAAGACATAGTTCAGATGCTACCCAGAGCCCATTCTTACTAATCGAGGGCTTCTTAAGTTTCGTGGTATCTCTTTTGAAGGTCTCAATCTGCAATAAGGCCAGCATGTTCCACTTGTACACAAAGAGCTTCTTACCATCCTGTATAGTATAAATAGTGCTTTTTCATCTTACCAAAAAATATTTACGTTTGTTTAAAAATTTCTCTGTTAGATTCATATGAACATATGAACCTCTTACTACAAGAGAGACCTTTTAAAGTTTTAAATATTAAAGTTGCAATAGTGATACGATGGACATCAACCTTTGAGAAATATTGGGTAAGTACATTTTAAAAAATATTTTCTGTAGCCTGTTAGGAAAATCACACAATTATGTAATATATACCAAAATGTTCATAAAACTTGCTTCTTTTCAACTCAATATCAAAGAATACCCTAGAGCTCATAAACAGAATTTTATAAAGACAATTAACATTATGTTGAAAGTAGCCCCATCTAAAGGGTTACTTTGAATTCCCGTATTTCATTTTTTTCTAGCTGAAGACAATAACTGACAACAATGGTTGTCATACAGAATGATAGTGCTCTTTTCTGTCATGGTTTTAAAATTACAACATTGGGCATACAGTATGTTGTTCACAAAATATTCAAGAATATGTGTTTCTTCGTATCAAAGTAGCCCCATTTGACGGTACAAATTATATATTACCTAATATCTTATTAAGTGTAAAATTAATAATCATAGTGTCTTATGATAAATACGCTTTGACCATTGCCATAATTTTCTTCCTACATATTACCCGAAAATTGTCTGCGTAAAGCAAGACCTTTATTACGTAAATTAAAACAAAATTCCAACAGTCATTTGGATGACATTGGTATGTTAATATTTATAATAAATTAATTCTTGGTGTTAATATAGTAGATCTAATATTAGATTTTGTTAGATGTCGCAAGAAAAATAATCCCCCTACAGGTTGGGAACCGTTTGCTGTACTGTTAGCAAAATCCAATATACCTTTAGAGTATATAGGTAACCCACAGCGTATAGAATATATTCGTAAGCTGACATCATCTGCTGCCGCTGCTGCTGATGATCCAAAACAGGAAGAAGAAGAAGAAGAAGAAGAAGAAGAAGAGGAGCCACCATGTAAACGTAAAGTTGTCAACAGATTGCGTGATTATAAAATATGAAGAAGCAGGCCTTTATTTATTGTATCCCTTCACAGTCTGCCTCGTTTTCAACTGCTATGACATTATGGAGAGCTGTGAAAAAATCAATTCCTTTACACAAGGTGAGACAGTGGGTAAAAGAACAGCCGACTTATACACTGCATAAGCCAGTACGTAAAAAGTTTCCACTAATCCCTATTTAGTGTTCAATATTGACGATCAGTAGCAAGCTGATTTAAACGATATGCAAAGTCTGCAGAAGTATAATGATGGTTACAGATATATTTTAACAGTGATTGATTCGTTTAGTCGTTATGCATGGGCTGTGCCTGTACGTACAAAACCGGTAAAAATATTATAAAAATATTTAAGCAAATATTTGCATCTACCCGTCGTAGACCCTTACGTCTGTAAACAGATAAAGATACAGAGTTTGTTAATAAACCATTTCAGTTATACTTAAAAAAGCAAAATATTAAATTCTTCACAACACAAATCTCCGATATTAAGGCAAGTGTAGTGGAACGTTTTAATCGAACTCTTAAGGAACGAATGTGGAAATATTTTACAGCAAAGAAGACTTACCGATACATAGATATGCTATCGAACTTGTTCAGGCATATAATTCTAGACCACATAGAGCTCATCAATTACCATCCGCCAGTGTGAACCAAGACACTTTTCAACAAGTTTGGAATAAATTAATTAAACCGATGCCTCATACTAACATTGCAAAATTTAAAAAAGGTGATACTGTACGCATTACTAAAGCAAAACGGTATTTTGAAAAAGGGTACAAAGAAAAGTGGACTGTAGAAATATTTAAAATAAAACAGGTGATACATAAGGAAAACAAAGTGGTTTATGTGTTGCAGGATGTAAATGGTGAAGTAATTGATGGTACACTTTACGAAGAGGAATTACAAGGAGTGCCTGTGCCTAAAGTTTATGAAATAGACGAAATTTTAGAAGTTAAAGGTAAACGTCTACTTGTTCGTTAGCGATGATACCCCCTTCCTTTAATTCATGGATTCCTGTGTCACATTCAAAAAAAATTTAGCCACAACCCAATATTATAAATTAATGAAATATCTGTGTATATAGGAAAAAATGAATGATCCATACTTTAAATACTATACGCATCAAGCAGGAGGTGGTTATAAAGTGTATAGGGGTGAATACACGCTCTTTTGCATTCTGATTGGTCTACCTACCACACCCAGGATACATGGCATGACACACATGTACACACGTGGACAGCATATACAGTCATAGACGGATTGATTCAATGTCATGTATTCTTGAAATTTCCATAGATCCTTAACTATTTGACAAATTTTCGCACTTTAATACGTTGTCAAAAGTGTGATTAAACATTGTGTATCCTGTATGGTGATTATTTATAACCTTCATCAAGTAAACTTCCTACGAAAATTGCGCATTGAAAGCAACGTCAGTTGCCTTCACAAATTTTACGTATTTCCTTTCTTTCTTGCTAACTATAACAAACCAAGAGAAGAAAAATGTCTATTAATCCAAACTAACCTTTTCAATTCATTCTAATAAAGAGCAAGGTAACCATATTTTGGACCCAGCGTCACAATAGAGACAGTGTTATTCCTTTACGTGTATGCGAGTATATAACACTATGGGAACGGAAACTTTGGGAGAAACTCTTTGCTTTCATTCCTCACCTACAGGCTGCTAAGATATTACCAATCTTTTTCCGTTACTACCTACGACGGTACCTGACACTGAAATACCATAACATAGGACAATTTATGCTATTCAAGGGCTAGCTGCATACATTCGGTTAGCGAACTATAAAATGGATGAAAAATGTTTACGCGAGATATGGCTTCGGATTCCGCGTATACTTAGTGACACGAATGACAATTCGCTCCACTTACGAGTTGCTTCCCGACCCGTAACCTGGGATGAAGTCTTGGAAGAAGAGCAAATCTTGTTCTAAGTTAGTTAGGTTATTCGGACCCGACCCTTTCTCCTTACCTTTTGCAACGATATAATACTACTAGCCTCAGCTTACCTACTCTATGGAATCCAACACAACCCACTATACTCCAAATCGCTGTTTAAAGGAGGGACGGAAGTTAAGATGGGGCCACCCGAACAAAATGAAAGTGATCCGAAATTGAAGACGCCCAGTTAAAGTGTCCAAAATATTTTTAATGCCTCCGTTCTGTCTGACTTTCTCCAAGTAGTACGCATTGGACACTCCAATTGATCGCCACTGTGTGTTGCGAGGGTAATTGTAAGCCCCTCATTCACAATCCACCACCACAAACCGTTAACAAAAGTGGTGAACGGAAGAAACAACTCAAAGACGCGTTCGTCGAAATCTGGCATTATACTCGTTTTCAAGTCTGAACTAACGCACATACGTGACAAACCGAAACGGACTTCCGACCCCGTTTCTTTCTAAAACTTCCAAAGGAAGATATAATACGTTTTACTAGAAAACACATTAAAACGAATTATGAAAACGGAAGGCATGTCTCAATTCTCCTTATCTATGATGAACATTAGCTCTCTCATTTACCGATACTCACCTTCATGTCGTCCTCGCAGGGGGATGGCACGGCCTCTTAAGTGGGCAGGATGTTCCACAATTTCTTAGGTACTCTTGTTATTTGAAGAATGTCTCTTCCTTTCTTCTGATTCATCCTGAGTAACTCTTCTGATACCCCGATGAAAAGCCCCAATGGGAGCTGCAATGATTGCAATCTTATTGCAATATACCTATAATGCTGGCAAATTCTGTTATCTATTTACACTATATTAAGTAAGTCGTAATTAAAAAGATATGTAGGATTAATATTATAAGAGGAAAATCATCAGGTAGATCTCAAGGCACACACACACACAAAAAAAAAAAAACGGGAAGACCTCTAGTCAACTCGGTATTAGGAAAATGCTCACATAAGGTAGCAGCGATTTTCTTTGGTAAATTAAATCCTTTGCCCTCTTAATGGATAATTCCTATTACTCCCCTTTGCTAAATACTACCCTTTCACATAAGCTCAACTCCAAATTGGAAAGAAATCTCGCCAAAGATAAGTGATTACAGGGGATCTTTTATATAAAGAACCGTATAGTACTGATCTATAACTTCGTTCTCTCTTAGAGAAGCAAAATGACGCAACGTTATTTCCTTACCCTCCTGGGTATAATTGGTATTGCTGTTCTACTCACTACGCAAGAGATGACTGTTTTAGTACTCGCTAATGCCGGAGTATTTTGGGAACAATTAACTTCACAGGTTGCTTACCATAAACTAGCAATGTTGGTCTATACCTTCCCTATATACCGCTTACCTCAGCTTCATGATGAATTCAGAACTATTCAGCAAGCCTTCACGTCGGGTTATTGTGACCAATCTCGTGACGCGTTAGAGCATTCGTGTCAATTGTTGCAATCCACCGTCGATATTCAAAAAGTTACAGTCTTGCCACTACAAAACGAATTTTTAGATTTAGCGATGTTCCAGTCAGACAAGTCCAAGCGCGGTTTGCATTTTGTAGGCAATTTTCTCTCGTGGTGTTGTAACACCATGTCGAAAAGTACATTTCAGAATTATGTAACTACACAACGAAAAATGGGAAAGTTAATCAATCAGCTGGTAACCCAATACATTCAGATCACCGTTATATCGTTCATTCATTCGGCATGCATCGAAAGCAGTATGTCCTTAAGCGCGGTCAACCCTAAACAACTCACTCAAGATCTGCGCACCTTAACGATTCGCTTACAAAAGCAAGGTTATTCCTTGGCAATCCCTACAATCGAAATTTTCCGTTATTATAACCTCCAAACCACTACCTGCCACTTTTCGAGTGATCTAGTTACATTAATCAAAAAATCACTATTATCAGGGGCTTAAAGCCTTTTAATTTTTTTCAATTTAATCCCCCTTCCGTTCCATTATCAAAATCAAACGTGTAAGGTAATCCATGAACCGACTATTCTAGCCACAAATTCAGAATTCGAAACCCTTTTAGTTGAACTCGAAATTGTATCCTGCTTAAGTCGATCTGATGGACTTTGCAAGATATCGGAGGTGACTATCACCACCTTTCAGGCCCCGAAATGCATTTATCATTTATGGCAAACCTCCTCGGTAGAGGAAATAATTCAATTTGGCACTTTTCAAATTCAGACGGATACGCATATGGTTATTACTCCCTTGCACCAAGACGAATTTCTCATTACTAATCCACCAGCCAAAATGACCCTAACCTATTATGAACAAACGGAAGTTATTAAACAGGATCCAAAAAGCCCGGGTTCTCTTAAGATCACTGTCAATTGTCAATGTACCTTAGAGGTAGATCAGCGTTTGCAGATTCCAAAGCGCTTTCCTTGCCCGCACGACTCTGTTTCCAGCCCCTCGCTAAAACGTCTGTTACCGTTAACTTGGCTACCACTGAAAACTTTAAAGTTGCCAAGAAACCTATTTGATGAAATAAATTCACTGATCTTAATTAACGTTGAACGAAAATTAGTCAGTGAGGGTAAATTATTTTAAATCTCTCCTAAGGCCGGAACGACTGATTCCCCTTGCACTACCAAACGAATTTCAAATAATTAATTAAGCTCATTAGTAGACCGTACTTATCTATTCTCTTTATCTGGAATACAGGCATCACACTGTGCTTACTTTACGTAGGCTTCCAATTACGGTCGAACGTTTTGCCTTTTATCTTCACACTACCATCTTCTGCAAAGGCCCAAGGAATCATACATGAATGGACTGAACCATTGCTATATTCAGTTCTCGGTATGGCAGTGCTTGGTACATTCCTCGTCTGTTGTTATAAAGTTCTGTGTCTAAGACTATCTGCAGTCCTGCGTGGTAGTTCGAATACTTCTAATAATGACCAACCCTCAACCCCTTGGGTTTTTAAAACTATAATTTACTTAACATAGTTTCTCCATTTTCCTTTCTTCCTGCTCTTTTTCCAAAAAGCTTCTTTTCCAAAAACCCAATATTGCCACAAAAGTTATCACAACTTGTTTTCTCATTGTATTCCATTTTAAATTTTCTTCATTCCTAGTGGGGGAAGGGAACAACGAGAGCCATTATCTCTTCATTTTTCTTTACTACGATTTGAATTACCACTTAAGCCAGTGAATTCTTTATTCATCCTCATAATTGCATCTCATATTGCCAGCTGAAAGACACATGTTAAATTGACATGAAATTTACATAGAATTCAATTTTGATCTAGTCTTAGAACCAAATTCCAATTAACTTATCAAATAATTGTTATTAGCTCCATTAGAGAGAGGGGAAGCAATGTTCCCAAAAACTAATGAGGTTGTGATATGAAATCCAGTAGTAACCCTGTTCACACATTTTTCTTTCTTCCTTTCTCCCCCGTTGTTTGATTACATTGGGAAGAGAGTGATAATCGTTAGAAGGAAAACAAAATAAAAGGAAAGGAAAAATTTTATACTATTCTCTTCTACTGTAAGTGTTTGATTGTGATTAGTGAAGCACGTTGTTCAGAATCTTAGTGCACTCTTATCTTTCCGTGAATAACAGGCGTTTTCATAGTTATTTATGTTATGATTGCAGTGATTGGTTGCCGTGTGAGGGACTGTAATTCTCATTGCGTATGACCTCAAAGACTATTAGCATAGTGTGCCCCGAGGGTCGAAGTACGGTCTAGGAGACCTTAATGCCTATCACCGTCTGTGGGGTTATGTCCGTACTGACGGTCGTGGCCGCGAGGTCACCGAATTTCTTGAGGAGAGTGGCTTGCTTATCCTTAATGATGGCAGTCCTACTCATTTCTTCACTGCCCATGGTACATATTCTTGTATCGACCTCTCCATGTGCAGCGCTGGTCTCTTGACCTCATTGACATGGAGAGTGCATCCCGATCTTTGTGGCAGTGATCACTTCCCGTTGTTTGTTGAAGGTCTCCCTGTTACTCCTCCCTTTCCTCTCCGCCGCTTCAATCTGAAGCGTGCTGACTGGCGTAAATTCCGTGCGCTCAGTGAGTTTCATTGTCGTGATGATCTCCCTGTCGCTGTTGTGGCTGAGGCTTTTGAGCAGACTGTTCTTAATGCTGCTCATGGTTCCATTCCAGAATGCGGTGGCGACGTTTCCCGCCGGCGTGTTCCATGGTGGTCTGCGGAACTCCGTGAGGCTATCCAGGCTCGTCGGCGCGCTCTTGCCACTTTTAATCGTTATCCCACTGAAGAAAATCTTCAGCAGTTCCGCATTCTACGTGCTCGTGCTCGACGTCTCGTAAAGATCTCGAAGCGCCAAAGCTGGAAAAATTACGTTTCGTCCCTGAGTAGTCGCACACCTATGTTCACTGTGTGGCGTCGGGTTCGCTCCCTAAACGGATCCGCTTCGTTACTTCTTGTCCCAGCCTTAACCGTGAATGGTGTTCTAAAGACCAATCCCTCAGAGATCGCCAATATCTTGGGCCACCATTTTGCCACTATCTCTGAGTAAGATCACTACCCACCAGCGTTTGCTCGTTCCCGTCCTCAGCTGGAGCGAAACCCGTTAAATTTCCGTAACGCCAACAGTGAGGCCTATAACACTTCTTTCACGCTCGTTGAGTTCGATTCTGCTCTCCGCGAATCGTCCAATACTGCTCCCGGGCTTGACCGTGTTTCCTATGATATGTTGCGCAACCTCTCTCGCGATTCTCAACTTGCATTATTGCAGCTGTATAATCGCATCTGGGTTGAGGAGTTTTTTCCACCTGCTTGGGGTGCGGCCCTATTTCTTCCTGTCTTAAAGCCAGGGAAAGCCGCAACTAGCCCCACGAGCTACAGACCAATTGCTCTCACGAGCTGAGAATAAATTGCATGCAGTCAAACCACTCCTAGGCGAGTGGCGTACGTCCTCGTCCGCTCGTCGTCGAGATGAAGTGCTCCTGGTGCGTTTGCGTATCGGGCACTCTCATCTGACGCACAGTTACTTGCTATGGAGGCTGAACCGTCCATATTGTGAAGAGTGTATAGTCCCCCTGGGTATTCAGCACATTCTTGTGGAATGTCCTGAATACTCAGATCTCAGAGAACGTTTCGGATTGCCTTCTGTTCTTACCCGCGCTTTGGGGGATTTAAGTGATATAGTTCGCCGAGTACATGACTTTGTTAAAGCTTGTGAGGTTGCTCACGTTCTCTGAGCTGTTTTAATGTGTTGTCGCTTTTTATTGCTGCTAAATTTTTACTTTCTGTTATCTTTTATTGTTTTTATATATTGTTATTGTTATCTGTTTTAGATTATTTAATCTTTTATTTTCTCTTTTTCATTTTCTACTTTTTTTAGCAGCACTTTTGTTTATTGCAGTCTAGTACTTTAACCTTTTTCTCATTTCTGCTTTTAGTCCAGAGCAACCGTGTTAGTCGTGACGGGGCATATAGCCTCGTTGCTGAAGTCCCCATTAACCCCCATACTCAATCAATCAATCAATCATCCGTAATGTCTTCTGCAATGCCACTGGACTTGAAAAACAAAAAAAAAACCGGAGGAAAAAGCTCAAATAGGAGAGTTATAACGCAATGTACCATGAAACACTCCGTTTGGTACAAATTATACCATGGGATCCCCAAAGGGTTAAAGAGTGAACTTAATTTGGGTTTTTAATTTAGCTATTGTAGCTTTTAACTGCGAATTGAAATTTTGAGATACTTTCACAAACTGTACTATGTTTCTATGGTCTTGATATATCTCAGTCTTAATGCCTTCAATGACTCGCCCCATTTCCGTGGTTCGAACAGCCACTTTATCCACCAACGACACCGTTGCTACTGAACAACACGAAAGAGCAGATCCGAGAAGATCTATACCGCGTTTCACTCTTTGATCCAATATAGTATAATCAAGAGGTGTTGTGTCATGTCCATTAATTAGCATAGCAAGCTCGTTAATGTGCTGGACTACTGAACAATATGAAAAGGTTACGTTTTCTGGCTGAGAACATACTTCCTGAGTTATCTTATGATTTAAAGCCAATTGATCTTCATCAGGGGGTATAGTGGTTACTTGTTGATGGTAAACTAATGGAATTGTAGCCTCATAGGGAATTACACTTGAAATTTTATTCCAGAATGCACCAGTTGTGATTGAAACAGTAAATTGGTTACCGGAAGACGGTGATGATACATCTATTAATAACACTAAGTTAATCAGAATAGACCCTATTACAAGAAAACCCATCTGTAAAGAACAGAGTTAATTACCAGTTAAAAATTCATTCCATGTTATTTTTCTAGACACTACTAACAATATTACTTGCTGAGTTCTTCTATCTATTCTGAATATTAATTTGAAGGCAATGCCATACTTTTTCCGAAGTTTACAAATTATGAAAACTAATCGTCTTTTTGATTTATATAACCAAAATCTAAATAGACATCCGGAACGAAGGTGTGAATATCTTAAATAAACTTCAGTGGCTAAGATTGTCGAAAATTCAAATTGTATTATGAGTTTAACATAACTTTCAGGGATACCCTCAAAACATAGCCGTAAGATATCCTTCAACCAATGTTAAACTAACGATCTTATGGGATTCGGAAATGTTCGCAATTCTCCTATTCGAGGATGAATCGTGTAGTAGATCATAGTTGGTTATCCTACAAAATAAGGGTATATAAATTATTGCGCCAATCTCTAGTCAGTGTATTTTTATCTCATTAGTTATCTCTTCCAATTACTTGTGCATTATACAAATTACATGTTAGAAAAAAATAAACTTCTAAAATGAACTTCAATACATACTTACTTTTGAGTGTTATTTGAAGCATCTATACTATGAGTTCTATCATCGTTAATTTGTCTCCCTCTATTTGGGCATCTTCCAAAAGATTGTCCTCTTTTAATCGGCTGACCTTTGTTTGAATATTAATTTCCGCGGTGGGGTCTATTAGATTGATTCCAATATTGATTTTGATTTTGTCCAGTTCGGCACTCGTGAGCAAAGTGACCACATTTACCACATGCGTAACGTTGTATATTATTAATATTTATATTCTGAAATCTTCGAATCAGATTAGGACGAGGGCCTCGTGTACCACGACGTCTATTATTATAAAATCTTTGTCCTACACGATTTATGGATACTCTCTGATGATTTACTTCGAACTTCGGTTGACTAACTTCCACTTTAGGAAGTTCCAAGGGGGCATCAGAAAGGGCACGTAAGCCTGCTTGAACTTTAGCAGATTCATACAATTTAAGCAATCTATCGACTTCATCCACACTATCTGGCTCAGGAGTAATGACAAATTCTAATGCACGTGGGTCCAATCCTTTTAATATGCGTCGTTTGCGTTCAGTCTCACTCATACTAGGATCTACTGTGTTACACAGTCTTAAAACTGCATAAATATATTCAGAAAAACTTTCATGGGAGGTTTTTTTTTCGTCTTGCCAATAATGCAAAGGGTTCACCAAGCTCAGCTGAGGCTGCGAAGGCCTTTCTTAGCTGAACCTCCAGATCTTCAAATTTTGTCAACACCACTAATGAATCTTTTTTCATATGATACCAGTCAGCGGCACTTCCTTGCAAATACGCGGGAAGAAGTTTCCTTGCTCTGCGTCTGACCACGAATAAAGATTTGAACATGTTTTATACGCATCAAGAAATAGAGATATGTCCTCATTTAATTTTCCAGAAAAGGGCGGAATTGTGATGGAGGGCAGTTTCTTATTTACAGCAATACCAGCCATTTCTGATTATGTTTCCACCTTTGTTTTTAATACACTTTCCTTCACGGGAGAACTAGAAGGAAATTGAGTTTCTACACACTTGTTATTATACTTACTTCTTGTCCTGACTAAACTTCGAACAAATGAAGAATCCTTTGACATCCGTATTGGTGTAGCCGGATGTTAATATTGAATTTAATTAGACCTACAAAATACGGAAGGCGTATGCTATTTTAAGTGTATTCTTTCATTGTATTCTTTTATCGGTGATTTTTTTTTGTTTTCATCGATTTATTCTCTCTAACGGAGGAAGTTTAATTCTTTTTTTTAAAAAACAAATTCCTTTTTTTTCACTTGGTGTTATGGGTTTGTCTATTAGTCTATCTGGCTATCTGTCTTATTTGTCAATGCCAGGAAAAGAATACCATCCCAAAGTAAGCAATTATGCTTCCTTAGTTGTATTTGATGTATTCATATTGTATAATGTATTTCATTGTTTCAATTGCAGGGTTTCCGACCATTAATGGATTTTAAAACCTAACTTTCACTTTATACTTATCAACACAACGTTGTCTATGAAACTCTTATATATTTATGGACCCAACTACTTGTTTATTATTTTAAAAAAAATCTGTACTTATTCCTTTATTTATGTATTAATTTATCATTTCTTTCAGAAAGCCTGCTTCATTATGGAATTTCACGTTAGAAGTTCTTACGCCTATCGCGATAACTTATTAACTAACATGTTTTAATTGGACTTTGCAATGGAAGATGATCGAATAAAATCAATCTGGTTTGAAACCAGAGAACTTGGATAATACAACTTCATTCGTTCAACATTAACTTTCTTTGGCTGAGTTTTCCCATTCACATGCAACACTTCGCATACGTATAATTCTATAGGGGCCTACATATCGAGCCCTTACTAGTTTGGGAGATAATCCACGCTTAGTTGCAAATTTTGTAATGAGGACTAAATCGTTTTCTTTAAAAGTATGGACCTTCCTATGTTTGTCAATTTTGATTTTTTTCCTGTTGCCTAATTAAGGCATTTTGAGCAAGTTTTCTTATTCGACTTAGATTCTTGTTCACGAGTTTTCCATACGGAGTTCGACATGGTGTCTCGAGTTCGCTACCTAATGCAGCTTTTCTACCGAACACCAATTCATATGGAGAATAAGGATGATGAACGTGTCTTGCCGTATTGTATGCATAACAAGCAGTTTTAATAAATAGCGACCAATCCTTTTGAGAGGTGGAGACATATTTACTCAAATAGTTTGCTAACATGTGATTATATCTCTCCTCTCGTGAATTTGTTCTAGGATGATAGGCGGTACTGAATTTTTGATGTTTCTTAATACAAAATCATATATTTGAAGCTACTTTTTTTGTTTTGTAATTGATTAAACCAAATGCCTTTGTTTTCCTTTTTGGAATATACTCAGTTATTCCGAATTAATTTAAAACAATTGAGCTGAAGGCTCTCCTTTCAAGCATTAGAATGAAATCGACTAACAATACCTTAGGCGAGATGCATACTATTCGAACCAAAATATAGTTACACTTATAGCGTAAATTTAATTTTGTAATAATTGATGTTTTATAGATTGTTATGCTGTTTTTCTGAGGTTGGCATTATATTTGTATACACTTTCTTTTGTGAAATCGTATTTGAGATCACTCCTCTACTCTCCACCCAGTATGACAAAATTGGTTCTGAGTCCAACTCCTTTTAAGCCTCGGTATTGAAACGTCTTTGGCCTACTGGTTCGAAGATGATGAGAAAGTGTACTAAAAGTCTCAATAGTGGGGGGAGACTCGTATTTCAGTGGTAGAGCTTGTACTGGAAATCGAAACGCAGGTAACATATGAAGACTGTGAGCTGAATCTAGATAGGGAGGGATAGCTTGACTAAATTAAAGAGTTTATTTCTAAGAAGAAAAAAAATAAAAATGAGGATACAGATGAATCTCACAAATCGGTTACTTGGAATTACTTGGAATTACAACTTGAAATTATTACTACATCACATTTATGGGCACAACCCCTTCGTAACCAAATGGGTGCTAGAAGGTTTTTATGCTAAACCGCGAGTTATTGAAAATAGTGAAATTGATAATCCGTACTCGCAACTTGCATTGGCCCAAAAGGAAAGTGTTAATTCTTGAAGAGGGAATTTGGTCTCGTGTTGGAAATAAACTTCATATTTGTCACTAAACAATCTCAAGGTGCTCATCCCGAATCGAGGGGGAACTTAGAAAAAATAATCACATACCTGATTTTACAGCGTCCGGGACGATGGGCAACACACACTAGTTGACTGCCGAGCGAAGAATCACCGAGCTGGGCGACAGGCCTCGCTTATAAAGGCGCTTCGTCCCACGCATTTCTGACGTCGCTCGAAAGCTACGTCACGAGCCTCGACGAGCTTGGAGAAGCTTTTTCACGCGCATGCTCAATAGTGGCTAAGACGTCTAGTTTCTCTATGATTTTTCCCCATCACGCCGGGGTTGAACTATCTATTTTACATTTACTTTTACATTTTTATTTCACGCATAGCTCCAAATACATAATGTTTTTCATGTACTTATCGCTTGCGTGGTATTAACTACATTTGCTTCCGCGACCCGGAGCTGTGATCTGAGTAAATCAAAGCCAGGGTCATACCACTATTACATGCGTGTGGGTTGGTGTCAATGAGGCATCAGGTTGCTAATACAATCAGAGCCTCACCTGACTCCGTTCTCCCTTTCTCTCTTTTCCTTGCTGCACACACAATTTGAAAAGCGCGGGCGTCTCGCCCCATAATTTGAGTCCGGCTTAGGACTTCGAGGCATAACTGTGTAACAGTTATCCGCCGACCTCGGTAAAAAAAAATAAATAAATAAATGTTGAAAGTTATCTTCCTAATAAAATAACCAAATACGGAAACGGTTATCCAAGGCAAGTTGCTGGGGTTTAAAAAGTTAATATAGAACGGGCCTTACTTAAGGCGCCAAGGAACTAAAAACAAACTTTCCTAAGAATTTTGGGAGATTATGAACGAATAAATTGCAACAGAGCGGGATTGTAAGATTTCATGTGTTTTGACTATACTACATTTAAATGCTGCAGTAGTAGGTAAAAGAACCATGTTTAGTATTACCATGTTTAGTGCGAAGCTTTATGATTTGAAATTTGTAGAATGAAACCTTACAATCATGGTATCCTTCTAGCTTAAAATTGTCAAGAGGTTTCGTGTGAACTCACAATAGTAGATTTTTTTTTCTTTTTTTTAAACCAATGCCTAACCATAGTATTAAGCATGCCTTTGAACCAATTACGAGTACAACTTTTAGTATCATAACGAAAATTAAGATTTTGTGAGTTTACTGATTTGCTAAGTACCATTATATTTACTGTACTGAGTACAATTATAGTCACACGTGTTAAATGTGATTGTCTCAGGCCACTAATATGATTCAGCTAAAAATTAAAGAAAATCAACATTAAATACACTCAAAAAAATTTGCGTGAAGCGCTTTAAAGTTTGACTGAGATGGACGATAAAATTACAATAGCAGTTTTCCTTGTTTATAGTATAAACTAAAAAAAAGGAAACACATAATGATATAGAATAATACACTCGATCGTTTTTGCCTTATTTCGTAAAAATCTTGCGGGGTTGTGCCTTACAATTTGTGAACAAAGTTCATTATGTTGTTTCAATATGCCATTTATAATTAATAAAACATAGGTGATACTCTACTTTCCTATAAGACAAGAATTAAGTGAATATGGAATATTTATGGCATATAAAGAAACTATAACTTGAAAGTATTTGAGTACAACATTACATATCCTGTAATATATTTCTTGTAATATAAAAGCGATTGCATCCTAAATGCTTAACTCACGTATGCAAAATAGCTTGAATAATGAGCAACTAGCGATTAAAACACAATGCTTGATAAATGTTTCAAGTGCGTCTATACACACTTTATATTAAAACTCATCCTAATGTTATTGAAGAATAAATCTCACATTATTAGCTATTGCTCTCTACATTGGTTGCAATAACTGTAATATATTACAACTTACTGTATAGCTCTGTCCTATACAAGTGATCACAGTATGTACATATGTTTTTATAAACTTCTACTCAGTCTGTTTGCTATTGCGACCTCGATTTGGTTTCTCTCATCCTGTGTGATATGCATTACGCTAGACACATTGACATTTACGTATACTGGCAATATATAGACATTACAACTGATTAGCGCATTTTAGCGCACCTAGGGATTACATACAACAACTCTAGAGTTCTTTTCCATGAGAGGTTCTGTCAGTAAGAAGGAGACTGAATAGCCGAAGAACTGACCCTTTGGTTAGTGTGTTAGTTTATGCCCTAATGGCCTATGGTAATAACAGATACGAATTCTAATAATCAGAGATGCAGTTACATTTACCATACTAGAGTACAGGTTTTGCAGGGGACTGCATAAAGTTTCTTTATAATTAGGGAGGATGTTTGGGGGGTCTATAGGTTAATATTGTTAGTATTCCTATTCTTATTAGTATTAAAAGTAGTATTGGTATTAGCATGCATATTATTTTTTTAATACAAAACGAAAGCGAGAGGGATTTCTTCATAGTTAGAAAGGAAATTTACGAAGTAAAGTTACATCATGTTCCATCATGTTGGTGGTTCCTGTTGTTTTATAGGATAGATTTTAAACACAAAAGTTAACCACAACATAAGCTATGGTTGAGCTGGAGAATTGTTTTTTTTTAAACGCCGGAAGTATGTTCCGTTCTTTCTTTTAATTCAACTAACCTTGACTGATAACAACCATAGGTTTCCGTTGGTGGTGAACTTTCCTGTTTTTAAATCTTAAACACATAGTGTAAGTGATTTAGTTATTCGGAGAATAATTCTACATAGAGACGAAATACATGGTGACATGTATATCCTGTTGTTGAGCAACAATTGACTGCAGATATGATTAAATTCAGTGTGCAATGGATGATTTAATAAATTACTTCCTTGTTCTTTTCCGCTTTGGTTTTTGCCAAAAGATAAATATACAGAGGTTCCAAACATTACGGTCTTTAACAGTGGAATGAGAATGTGGAGAGTCAATTACCATACTCACATATAGGGTTCTTCAATTGTCTGAAACAAACTTTTGCTTACATTTGACCAAATAATAGGAATTTATATTATATATTCAGACAATAACTTTCCATGGTTTGTGGTACATTAGACCGTGGTTATTACAATGAAATTGAGTTATTTCATATATTGAAAAAGTTTTAAAGTCTCTTAACGTTTGCTCGTTTGGTTGTTGTTACAATCTTCTTATGATTTGTCACAACGCTGATTTGAAAGAGTTTTTGGTTACAATCTTCTTATGATTTGTCACAACGCTGATTTGAAAGAGTTTTTTTATTCCTTTTACATTGAGTAGCGGACCGTCATCGTCGGGGAGGGGGTGGAGCTGAGAGGGCGGCTTCATCATTCATTCATGTATCACCCCTCATCTGCATATCATTGCACGCCCTCTCAGCCGCTAATACCGCTACCGGACTCGCGGGTGGTTGGTGGGAGTCAGGAAGAGGCAGGTCTAGTGGACGTCTTCCTCCCTTTGGGGAGGACGTGCACCCACCCGGCCTAATGTTGTGTACGTCCCGTGTTTGTGTTGTCCGGTGTGTTGAGTCTCTGAACCCCCCCCCAAAAAAACAAAAAAACATAGCAAAATATAAAATACTTACAAAAACAACAAAAAATTTTAAAAATACAAAAAAATCCGCACCTTTTTGTTTTGTTCTTCCTGGGCTGGTGGGGGTCTATCTTTTTGTTGGACAGGTTTCTTTCGTTGTGTTTCACTTCTTCCTTTTCCGGGGCCACGCGTTTTTGTCTACGGGAATGGTTTTTTGCACTTCCATTCCCCTTGACCGCGTTGGCCCCACGCTGATCCTAAGGTGTTGGGCGTGCTGAAGGGATTGCCAGGGGGTAGCGTTAGCTCCCCTGTTAACGCCCCGGTGTGACCGCACACCTGTTTTTCCTTTGTAAATGTTTCTACAAAAATATTATTTTATGGGTACAAAAACAAATAAAACGGGTCCGGGCTCGCCCTCTACTAAACAGCCCAAACTTATCGAGAGCGAGATAGAAAATCCTGTCAGAGAGAATGTGGAAAAGACAAGTGTCGCGACACCGGTGGTCCGATATCTTGTAATTAAAGATAAACTAACTGATGGTGCCGATGCTACCGATAACCGTCCGAGTGCTCTAAAGGGCTTGTCACCTTTTGTTATTAATAATGTTATAACTTATAACGCCGGACAGGTTAAAGATATTAAGAAATTGCGGAATGGCACCTTACTGGTGGAAACCATTGACGAGCGGCAAACTGCGAAGCTGATGAAGTTAACTACTATTGGCCCAGTGCATGTGTCAGTAGAACCCCATCGTCTACTGAACGTTTCTCGAGGGGTGATCTCGTGTTGGGATGTCCTTAATGCCACCGAGGAGGAGATAAAATCGGAGTTAGCGGACCAACATGTTGTAGACGTAGCTCGCATCAAAAGTAAGAAGTCAGGTGAAGTCGTAGCTACCCAGTCACTGATTCTTACTTTCAGTTAGCCAACGCTTCCGGATTACGTCAAGGCTGGTTTCTATCGTCTCAAAGTTCGGCCTTATATCCCTAGTCTCTTACGCTGTTATAAATGTCAACATTTTGGGCACACCAGCACCTCATGTAATGCGAGTGCTGCTCTTTGTGCGAATTGTGGACAGGGTAGTCATGGTGCGGATCCCTGTACAGCGACGAAGCCCTTCTGTGTCAACTGCAAGGGTGAGCATTCTGCTTGGTCTCGGGATTGTCCAGCCTTTCAGCGTGAGAAGCGTATCCGAGAACTCATGGTTGTCGAGATTTGTGCCGCCGATGCGAAGCGCCGTTTGAGAGAAAGCCTTCTTTCCTCGCTTTCTGTTCCCTTTGCGACTGTTGCCGCAAGTTCTCCGAAATCTGTTGCCACCCAGACCGTTGACGTTTCCACCCAAACCGACTTGGTCCCACAGCCTAATTGTGACCGCAAGACCCCAGTTGCACGAACGAGCGACTTTTTTTAGAACCCAGTTGCAACCACGAGCGCACTTCCGAAGACTCCAGTTCCAAAAACTAGCGAAGTCCCCAAGACCCCACGTGTCTCTGTTAGTGGTGGTCTTCGGCGTAGTCCAAAACTTCGCCGCTCACCTTACATCGCTGGCCTTAAGCTTGGCCAGCATATACGCCGGCTCAACGATACGGTTCTCTCTCCCAAGAGACCGAAATCTACTTCAGTTCGTAAGCCACCTGGAGTTCCTTTGAAATCTGACATGGTGGAAGATGAACTGATGAACACGGAGTGGACTGTAATGGGACCTCGTGGGAAAGTTCGCCTCAAACGTTGATCTCATCTACTATGGCGCTTCTTCAGTGGAACCTGAATGGCTTCTGTACTCACCGTGAGGAATTGACCCAACTGGTCACTACCCACTCGCCTGTACTTATCTGCTTGCAGGAAACCCATTTTAAGCCTACCCAGTCCTTCGTTCTTTCTGGGTTTACTATGTATCGATGTGATAAGCCCGATGCTGACCACGCTGCTGGCTTCGTGGCAGTATGTGTTTCCGACTCTCTTCATTCTCGGCAGATTCACATTGTCTCGCGCCTGCAAGCCGTCGCGGTGCGAGTATTCTTCTCTCGTCCGCTAACAATTTGTTCATTGTACGTTCCTCACTCAGTAGTCTTTACAACCGCCGATCTGCTTCAGCTCTTCCATCAGCTCGAGCCGCCAGTCTTGCTTGTAGGAGACCTTAATGCTTATCACCGTCTATGGGGCTCTGTCCGTACAGACGGTCGTGGCCGTGAAGTGACGGCCTTTCTTCAGGAGAGTGGACTGCTCCTCCTTAATGACGGAAGTCCCACTCACTTCTCCACTGCCCATGGTACATATTCTTGTATTGACCTCTCCATGTGCAGTGCTGGTCTCTTGCCCTCATTGACATGGAGAATGCATCCCGATCTTTGTGGCAGTGACCACTTTCCGTTATTTGTTGAAGGTCTCCCTGTTACTCCTCCTTTTCCTCTCCGCCGCTTCAATCTGAAGCGTGCTGACTGGCGTAAATTCCGCGCGCTCAGTGAGTTTCATCGTCGTGATGATCTCCCTGTAGCTGCTGTGGCTGAGGCTTTTGAGCAGACTGTTCTTGATGCTGCTCATGCTTCCATTCCAGAATGCGGTGGCAACGTTTCCCGCCGGCGTGTTCCTTGGTGGTCTGCGGAACTCCGTGAGGCTATACAGGCTCGTCGGCTTGCTCTTGCCACTTTTAATCGTCATCCAACAGACGAAAATCTCCAGCAGTTCCGCATTCTGCGTGCTCGTGCTCGACGTCTGGTAAAGATCTCAAAGCGCCAAAGCTGGATGAATTACGTTACGTCATTCAGTAGTCACACGCCTATGTCTACTGTGTGGCATAGGGTTCGCTCCCTAAACGGATATTCTCCTTCATTTCATGTGCCTGCTTTAAACGTGAATGGAGTTCTAGAGACCCATTCCTCCGAGATCGCTCATATATTGGGCGACCATTTTGCCACTATCTCGGATAACTACCCACCAGCCTTTGCTCGTTCACGTGGTAAGCTAGAGCGAAACCCGTTAAATTTCCGTAGCGCCAACAGTGAGGACTATAACTCTCCTTTCACGCTGGTTGAGTACGATTCTGCTCTCCGCGAATCGTCCAACACTGCTCCCGGGCTTGATCGTATTTCGTATGATATGTTGCGCAACCTCTCCCACGACACTCAGCTTGCATTATTGCAGCTGTATAATCGCATCTGGGTTGAGGAGTTTTTTCCACCTGCTTGGGGTGCGGCCCTTTTTCTTCCTGTCTTAAAGCCAGGGAAAGCCGCAACTAGCCCCACGAGCTACAGACCAATTGCTCTCACGAGCTGTGTCTGTAAGCTGCTCGAGCGAATGGTCAACAAGCGCCTGGTGTGGTATTTGGAATCGCATTCTCTTTTGAGCAAGTTTCAGAGTGGATTTCGTCGCTTCCGTTCAACTATTGACAATCTTGCTTATCTTGAGGGTCAAGTTCAAGAAGCCTTTCTCAACGGCGAACATCTTGTGGCCATATTCTTTGACTTAGAGAAGGCGTATGACACCACATGGCGTTACGGAATCCTAAAACAATTGTATGACTGGGGTCTTCGTGGGCATATGACCCACTTTCTTTCGAATTTTCTTCACGAGCGACACTTTAGAGTGCGTGTGGGCTCTACTCTCTCAGAGCGCTTTGTACAAGAAAATGGTATTCCACAAGGCAGTGTTCTTAGTGTCACGTTGTTTGCTGTCACAGTCAACCGCGTTCTTTCGCAGATCCAGGGTCCTGTGTCTGGTCTGCTTTATGTTGACGATCTTGTCATTTTCTGTCGCTCCCGCCACCTTCGCGGCATTACTCGACCGCTTAAACTGACTCTCAATCGTCTCGTTCGCTGGTCGAATGAGACTGGATTTCGCTTTTCCACCGAGAAATCCCAATGTGTTCACTTCTGCCGGCAGTGTACCTGCGTTGTTGACCCGGACTTGTACCTCGATGGCACCCGTTTGTCCTTCGTTGATACAGTCCGTTTCTTGGGCCTGGTGTTTGACCGTCGCTTGTCGTGGGCACCACATATACGGAATCTTAAATATTCTTGTCTTCGAGCTCTGAATCTCCTTCGTGTCCTTTCCCACCGCACGTGGGGTGCTGATCGTATTGTTCTACTTCGTTTGTACCGTAGTCTCATTCGGTCCAAGTTAGACTATGGCTGTATTGTCTATGGTTCTGCTCGTGCTTCTTTGTTACGATCACTTGACACAGTGCATAACCTGGGTATTCGTCTTGCTACTGGCGCCTACCGAACAAGTCCCGTCGCCAGCCTGTATGCTGAAGCCAATGAACCTTCGTTAGCGTATCGTCGCAGTAAACTTCTTCTTACTTACTCTGCGCATGTACGTTGTATTCCAGACCACCCGTGTAGACCATGCCTCCGCGGTGGTCGGATATACGAGCGCTATGCTGAACGTCCTCGCTCTGCACGTCCATGGTACATTCGTGCGTGTGAGACCTTCCTTGGCGACGATTTCATGTGGCCCTCTCTTTCGTTGGTTCACTTTTGTTCTATTCCACCATGGCTACTTCGTTTATCTCGCCATGTTTTACGTCTGTCTATACATTCGAAGCAACAGACTAGTTCCCAGGTGTATCAGCAAGAGTTTGCTGCACTGTTAGATCAGTACCCCGATTTTAATGTGTTCTTTACAGACGGTTCTAAGGATGGGGATTCTGTAGGCTGTGCCTTTCTCACCGACGAGGGCAGCTCAGAATTCCATTTGCACCGCCTGTGTTCCGTGTTCAGTGCTGAATTAGCTGCACTTAAGCTTGCCTTGGATCATGCTCTGACACTTTCATTACGTTGTGTGCTTGTTTGCACCGATTCTCGGAGCGTGGTTCAGAGTCTACAGAATGTCTTCAGTATGCACTCTCTCACTCAGGACATTCTCGTGAGATGCCATCAATTGCAGCAACAGGGTTGTGTCGTCGTTGTCTGCTGGGTGCCTAGTCATGTCGGCATCCGGGGAAATGAACTTGCTGACACAGCTGCCAACACGCCGCCTTGGCCGGAGTTGCACTGGAGCATACCATTCCCTGCTCGGACCTTTGTCGTCATTTTTCCAACTTGATGCGCTCTCATTGGCAAGCTGATTGGGACCAGGCAATTGAGAATAAATTACACGCAGTCAAACCACTCCTAGGAGAGTGGCGTACCTCCTCGTCCGATCGTCGTCGACATGAAGTGCTCCTGGCGCGTTTGCGTATCGGACACTCTCATCTGACGCACGGCTACTTGCTGCGGAAGCTGAACCGTCCGTATTGTGAGGAATGTATAGTCCCCCTGAGTATTCAGCACATTTTTGTGGAATGTCCTGAATACTCAGATCTCAGAGAACGTTACGGACTGCCTTGTCTGCTTACCCGTGCTTTGGGGGATGATAGCGATGTTGTTAGCCGGGTGCTTGAGTTCGTGCGTGTTATTGGCGTTGCTCACGTTCTCTGAGCTGTTTTTAGTGTGTTGTCATTGTTTTATTGCTGCTAGATTTTAAATTTTCTCACATGTTTTAATTTTATTTTTGTATATTGTTATTGTTATTTTTTTATCTTTTTTATTCTTTTATCTTTCACTATTGCTTTTATCCGTTACCTATTCATTTCGCAGCACTTTTGTTCTTTTAACTGTATTCTTTTTAGCCTATAATACGTTTTTAATCTTGCAGTCCTGAGCAACGTTTTATATCGTGACGGGGACATATAGCCTCGTTGCTGACGTCCCCATTAATCCCCATTCATTCATTCATTCATTCCTTTTACATTGAGTGATATCACTTGTCCAAATTCTGTGTTTGTCCTGGTACGAGAAGAGTTTTTCACCTGTAAGCAATGAACTGATGTAGGTAAATGGGAGTCTGTCCGTAGATAAACGAGATTTCCTTGTCACTGCAAAAATTTATAAATTTTGTGGCACAGAGAAAGTTCTGTATCCGGATGGAAGTTCAGATTTTAGATAACTGTTGTCCACTATCAAACAGTGATGGATCGAACAATAACAATAATCGATTTCCATATCGTCCCTCTGGATCAGCCCTGGATGGGGCCGACAGGCGGTGATCCGGATCCTTGGGTACCTCCAGATACCAGGACGTAGGGAGGGGGGGGCCTTACTCTAGGCATCACACTGGGAAGGCAATGGATAGAGATCTGCAATCAAAGAGACTACTAGCTTACATTATCATTAATGCGTTACATAATAACCTTGGCTTATGCAGAGTACTTGTTTATATAGTAAGTCCACTGAATCCTTCTTGTAATTGTTCATTATATATATATATTTTTTAATGGGGCTGACCACATCAATTTTAGGAAAGGTATAGTGATTGATGGAACCTGCGAAGGTTACCAATAATGAGCTATTTGAAAGTGAGAATCGAATAAGAAAAATGTTTTTCATTCAGCTATCCTGAGTGTGCTGACCACACATCGTCAGAGTCTAGGCATAGATACCTGTTTAAATAATGTATGTGATTGTATTAATATCACTATGAGATTAAGAACAAATTAGATCAGAAGTCTGGAAAAAAGTGTATGTGCGCTGACCACACATTACTATTAGGATGGCTCTTGTGTTTGAGCGGTGATGATGCGAAGATAAAGATAACATCATGGTAGAACAAGTTCTTCACAAGATGATTGATTTACCAAACTTGGTTTGTTTCTTCGTGAGTGGAATAATAATGATGGAGGAAAGTGGATTATTAAGTATACTTTTCATTTACTGCAGTGATTAATGGGTGATGAATCATATGGTGAGTAAATCCAAGGTACTTTACAAGATGGGCAATACCTTGATTGTTATTAAAACGTCAAAACATACATTACTTTATTGACATACATTTGCCGTATATTTTGTTTTCAGATGTAGTCAGGTTAAGGAATAGAGTGTTAAGAGGAAGTTTGAATTGAGCCAGCGTGGCGGAAGTTAGCTAATTATACAGCTTGGTATAATGATATGTGGCTTGTAAATTATCAGCTCAGCTGACGAATGTTCGGAGAGAGAGAGGAAAAGGGTTTTTTTTGCATCGCAACTGAGAGAACACATCTAGTGTAATGTTGCAGTCGCCGGCTTCAGACCAGGGACATCTTAACCTTGTCAGATAAGTATATTTGTATTTATTTCTAAATTAGAGGATAGGAGTGGTCAGTCGTTTGAATTGCTATGCATGAGTATAAAAAGGGTGTTATATACGGTCTTTTATACCTTGAAATGTTAACATTATCTAACTTTTCTTTTTTTTTAAATTGAATTTTAACAAAGATAAAACTTAACAAGTTGATGCAATGCTTTTAAATAACTCAGTTAAATAATCATAGAACTATTAAGCAGAGTTTAGATTCGACAAGATTTAATTAAATTTCTTTATACCTTTGCAAGTATGCCAGTTAGGAGAATTAATTCCAAAGTATCTTCAAATTTTATGTCAATTAATTGAACTAAAAATTTTTAAAATATCTCAAGCAGACTGATATAAATTTGAAACATGTAATGTTTCATAATTGAAATTCATTTCTAGTTTTACGCTTATTACAACTTGTGTACCTATAGTGTTTAAGATAAGACATATTCCACAAGAGGGCATAACAAGCATTGACAAATTCTCAGTTAACGTGCATATTTTTACACAATTGTATGCTGATTTCCTTTTTTTAAATAGTGTCTCACTAAATCCTTGATGATATGTTATCTCAATTGTTATAGATTTCTTGAATTAATACTGTAGGGTTTTGAGCTTTGGTGCAACGTTGTATAGTTAATTATTGACAAATTAGGCCCTCAGAGGAGGCAGTCTTATCTTGTGTACATTATGATTTGTTCATTATATTTGCATACTTTTTGTAAGTAGCTTGGTAAAAATAACAAAGGAAAATGTCAAATTTCTTTTTCGAAGTAAGTTGATAATCAAGTGATTAAAAATTAATAACTTTTAACAAAAATATAAAAAGGAAAATGAATCTCAGTTATCTCCAATGCGCAGGTCCTTTCACTTCTCTCACCTGGGCAGGCATCTGCGGAAAGGCTTCTGAAATGAAAGTCCTGGAACGAAAAATTCTCACACACAAACATAGTATTATAGATTGAACCCGGGGACTCGAATATGTTCGTAGTGTCCCGACTACTTATTAGTCGAAATTTAAAGAACTTGGTAGTTAAAACTTTACTGGATTTAATTAATAATTTCATTTATCTAATTTCTACACTATGCTAATTATTAAGTATGACAACAAACGAGTTTAAATAAGTTCTTATCTTTGTGGTTCATATTTTTTCAGCTTGTTGGGGTATACGTATCATCTTTTGCTCGAAGAACGCACAGGAAAGAGAAGGAAAGACTTACGTTTCCAAAGACACTGTGGGAAGGTCTCCTGTTACGGGGTAAGTACTATTTCAGTGAATTGTTATTGTATTATCTTTGAAGCATGTGTCTTCAATTACTTCACTTTAAGTTACCAATTCGTTTAGCCATTGAGTGTTAACCTAGTTTAGTGCTGAACCCTAGTGTGCAACGAAGTCGAAGTTCGTATCCTGGGAGTATCCCATACCGATGTTTATTATTACTGAATTAAGTGAAAGCCACAACGAAAGATAGTGACCAAAGTTGTAGTTAACCAGTGATTATAAGAAGTGCGTTTTGCAATACCTGTGAAATTAGTAAGTGGTTCCCTAAGGAATAACAAAAGATGTTACTATAGTTTGGAGTGTGTTACGCATACAGAAAGTGCGTGAGTCGGGTTTCGATCTCAGACTTATCTGTTTCCGTTCAAAGTTGGATACAATTGCGTAAATGCCAATAATCACCGGAATTTGAGATCATTTTTACATAGATATTAATTTTGACAGAAACATTCCGGGTCTCGAACTCGGGACCCCTAGTGTAGATAGTGATGATATGTGGTGAATTAAGTTTCTATTGGAAGTACTTGATTCTAACCGACTTACACATAACCAATTCGAATATAAACTTGAGCTCGTGAGGAGCGATAATTAAGATATAGAATAAAAGAAGTGATCCATCGGGGGATCGAACTAGAGGTCGTTAAGACCCGATTGGTCAACTGATACTACGGTCTCCCCCAATCGTGATAATCTGTCTGGCAACTTTCATATTATTTATTTAGTTGCAATTTTGTTCCCCTGTTCTTAATTGTTTCTATATTTTTCTCGTTGTAAATGTTTTTGTGTTCTTCGATGTTGACGCTCCGCGCAACATCCTGAGTCCTTGTTAGCAGCTGTAGCAGCTGGGTTCACTTCCGTAACCTGATAAGAGGTGATTTGCTTTTAGTTTTAACGCTTTTAGTTTTAATCATTAAGCAAAATGGTATTCGATTAACTTTTAAGTTTTAAAGAGTACTACTTTTGTTTGTTTATTTTGACAATTTATTTCACGTAAAATGATAATTACCGTCACGTTCTTATATTTATATCCTAAAGTTCGTGTGCGCCGTGCGCTGTTGTGATGTAGTGTTTTTCACCTATTATCCAGGGCCGCTTATGGAGGGGGCCAACAAATTTTGAAAGTCTTATGACTTGTAGTTTTTAAATCTTTTGTTTGGTATAATCATAAGTTTTATTCTGACTCAAATTTTAAGTTACTTTATACCAGATTCATTAAAAACAAGTTGACAGAGCTCGAGTATCCTTATTATGTGTTATGTAATTTATGAAAGATTCTATTATTCGATTATTGAACCTCATTACGAGATGTTATACACGGAATGATTCTCTTCCAATGTTTTATTATTGTTATTATTATTATTATTATTATTTTACGGTACGAGTGATAGCGTGATTTAATATCACTCTGCGTTGTATTATCAGTGTTGTGTGCCTTTTAATCAAGCCAAGCCAAGATTTTAACTTGTATGTAGCAGTTACACAGGGATGATTGAAAAACTCGAGTATAGTGCTGTAGTGGTAGGACAACATCTGGGAAGTTACTACAGCCCACAATGATGTCATTTTTGTAACCGTTACTTTACGTAACATGTCGATAGTATGATAAGCAAGTTAGTTACAATAAGCGGGTTCTAGCCCATTACCCAATGATGGGAGGACATAAAAAATGGGGGGCTCGATCTACACCCAATGTCTTTACGAATTAAATATAGTAATCTTAACACTAACCTAAGTTTAGCTTGCCACTATGAACAAGAAATAATGATACAATATGATACTACCTAGTATTTTGATAAATATCATGAATGTTCTTATAACTGAAAACATTATTCTAGAATGAGCGTCACTGTTAATACTTGATCATAATTCCATATGAATATAACTAAAGGTAGTGTAATCTTACTAACTAAAGGTAGCGAAGTATAGTACACAGGTAGCTATTTACATTCTTTAACAAAAATGAATGGCCGATACATATATAATTGTAAATGCATTATGTACAATATGCGCAGTATGCTAGTATATTGCCATAAAAAAATAAATGATCGATACATATATAATTGTAAATGCATTATGTACAATATGCGCAGTATGCTAGTACATTGCCGTAGTTTGCCAAGAGATTTGTCATTTCTAAGAGATTGGCAATTTTACAGCAGCATAAGATCACCCAGAAGGGTCGCAGGAAAGTTGCGATACATATATATATGGACACGAAGTCCACAGCAGCAGCAAGCATAACAGAAATGAAGGCGTATTTCTCCTTGTTTTTGGTTTTTATTTTATTTTTATTTGTTTAGATTTTTATTTATTTATTTATTTTATTTATTTTTTTAAAATTTAATCAATACTCTTCCCGCCCAAACTACGCGGAAAAATATATATAAATAAAGATAGGGATAATTGCGAACAAAGCTCGAAATCAAACAAACGGGAAAGGCACGTGTGGAGTACTTAAGAGTACTTAAGGCAGGGGAGTGCAGAAGCACTCGAAAAAGGAAGAGTAAACATAAGCTCATGACAGGCGAGAGAGAGTTGAGTGCCTCTGGCAAAGCGGAGAGCAGTAATATATAAAAAAATGAAGAAGAGGAGAGAGGGAAAGAAAACAGAAGTGGGGGTGGGGGAGGGGCAGAAGGAGGCTGGCCATCCCCATCGGAGTACCAGTTGGGCACGACAACCACACCATGGACAAGATTCCGTGATAATATCCGTCGTCCATGGTTAACAGTATCTTTGGGTCATGTACCGATTTACCTCCAAGGCGGTCGCAAGGTTGCCCTGACCCAAGGGGTTGCATAGCAAAGGGGGCGGCAATGGCGCCCCGCTTCCAAACGACACCTGTTAGCAAACAATGGGGTCGTACCCATCTGGAGTGCAAATGGTTCCGGGTGCGAGACTGGGGAAGATTATGCATCAGAGGCCCCCGAATCCGGATCCCAGTTACTGGGATTAGGGGAGGGCAGATTCCATTTCAAATAGGTATTATACATTCGCTCCAAGAGGCTGTGGCTACACCGGGTTTGATCGATCCCATGGTGTGTCACTACCGGGCAGGAAAAAGCAAGCCCCAACGCCGGATGGGCAAGCCAATGATGCCATGGATTAGGGCACACCACCTCCAGGTCCATGAACAGGCGCCTCGGGAGCTTGACCTAGAGGGGCTCGGTGGCGGCCTTTCCGAATGTAAAAATGACTGTCCCATAAGGGACATGGGTCATCAATCTCACCAGTACGTCTTCTAAATGATGGTGACCAGCATTGAAGGCGGTCTGGGTGATTGCTTCGTGTATAGCAACACGGAGCTGGTTTGCGTAGGACAGATCTGATACAGAGGAAAAAGGAGTAGCAAGCAGGTAGTTATCGATGTCATGGACGACAGGACCGTCCATGGGGGCTTCATTGGTTACCAGGAAAGACAGCTCGTATGGAATAAATAGATTGGGGTCCAGAGTGACCCCAGCAACAGAAAGGAAATAAGCGGTAGCAACGGAATTAACGTTACCAAGGGGCAAATGATGTTCTTCGGGATGCCCTTGTGCCATGGCCATGGTTATTTGTAAGAGTTAGATGGTATCCTGGAAATGAACAACGGGCATAATTAAAAACGCCTATATAAATGGTTGGTGGGGAGAATCAAGCTTCCCTTTTTTTATACTGGTAGACATCCTAGATCAAAAGAAAGCGACAAGTAAACATTAACGCGTTTATCGTAAGTAGGAGTAAGTTTTTGTAGCTGTGCAATAAAAACAAGCAATATTGACTTTGCTTTATTTTCCAGGTTAGTGCAATTCTAGGCACGAAGAGGGAGAGCGGCGAGTTTCTTGAGAGAAAGAAAGGAAATAATCAGGCGGCGGCAACGGATGGATTCCTACAATGGGAATTCCTATAATGGATTCCTATAATGGGAGTTTGCAGCTGCAACGACGTATACTTAACATCGGAGTTGAGTATACAGTAAGGTACACTTGTACATATAAATGTTTGTGATCACTAATAATTTTTTTCTCTTTTCAGCTATGTCAATACTTGTTCTCCTTATAGGTTCTCTGTGTTTGGCAGCATATTGGGAATCTTATAGGAGAAGAAGAAGGGTAACTCATTCGTTGCCGGCAACACTCACACAAAGGTAAAAAAAATATTCATCCCAATATGTTGGCAAAAGATTCGTTTGGCATCAACTCGACATAACTTTTTCTGTGACGCGTCTAACTTTTCCTTGGTATGGTAGTTATGGTAGGGCCCTGATTCTAAAAATGCTTTATTTGCTCCCCAGATCAATTTAAGCGCCGCCGAATAATATGAGCGCCTATTATCCATGGCCTACTAATGCCTTTTACAGCATCGAAGGGAGAGGGGGATGGATCCCAGGAAGTAAAAAGAATATACTATAACCCTTTTTTTTACATTTTTACTGGTTGTAAAAGCTCTTTTTTGTTGTATGTATGCCTTCAGGCTCTATTTATAGTATTGTATACACATGTTCCGGTATGCCAGAGGACATGCTGAAATACGTGTACTCCACATTTTAGAGGACTATCCGATATATGAGATATTCGACACACTCAATAAATAATATACTCCAAGTTTTCCCCTTTTTTTGTATGGCATGAGTTTATTTAAATTGTGGCGACTAAACCTCATGGTCAACCTATACGTTATGCTTAACATTCCTCGTCCTCACTATCGCTAGGCACTTCCAGCTCGCGTGAGTTGTCTCGGGGGAAATACTTCTTTAACCTTTCAATGGTTACAATTTGAGTGTGGTTAGGGTTTGCTACTAATTCAATTTTACAAGCATTTGTGGGAGAAATACTCCTTAAGTAATACGGTCCCATAAACTTGGGTGTCAACTTAGGAGAAATATCCTTCTTAGGTAGATAATCTCTACACAATACTAAGTCACCAACTTTTAGCTTAATAGGTTGTCTAGTGCGATCAACGCGTAATTTAGTCTGCTGCTGTGCATGTGTCATAGCTTGCTGGGCTAACTTACGAATTAACTTTAGTTGTTTCTGATGTTCCTGTATTTTCGTGAATTGATACTGGGTGTCCAATTGAGTGGGAAATCTTGCCTTTTGACCAAAGACAATCTCGTATGGGGAGTATTTTCTAATAGGGAAGGTTGATATATTGTAAGCATACGCACACAATCTGACATATTCTGCCCACTTAGTAGGCTGTTTAGCCGTGTACTTAGAAAATTTGCAATTACAGAGTTAAATTGCTCACATAACCCGTTTGTTGATGGCTTGAATGCTGCAGTTCGAACATGTTTAATGTCGAATAAGTCATTTAGTTCGGCCATTATCGCTGAGAGAAAATTCGTTCCTCTATCCGTCAATACCCCTTTTGGGGGCCAAACCGCGTGATTAACTCGTCCAATATGGCTCTAGCCACTGTCGGAGCTTTCATATTTCGCAGCGGAACTAATATTGCGAAATGGCTAAGATATTCTATCATAACCAGGATATAACTGTAGCCTGCGCTACTATGTAGCGGGCCAAAAATATCCAAACTCCAACGGGAGAATAGTTCCTCTTTTACAGTTAAAGGGTGAAGAAAGCCTTGTTTCTTTTCTCGAGGGATGTTCACCCTCTGACATTCGTCACACGAGCGCACGTATTCCTTAACTATTTTTCCCATGTTAGGAAAGTAGTAACGTTCGTTTACTTTAGAATAAGTGCGAGAAAATCCCGTGTAGCGTCCACACAGCGGAGACGAATGGGCTTCTTGTAAGATGTCGGGAAATGCCTTTTCCGGTATCACTAGTTTCTTATCTTTGTTCATGGCTCGATATAGAACATCGTCAACTACAACATAGGGTTTTAGAGCACGATCAGTAGGATTATCTTTCTTCTTTTGTATTAGTTCTCTAATTTTATCGTCCTCTTTTTGCATTGTTCTTATATCTATTTTAGGACACAACACTAGGTTGCACACGTCTGCACAAACTTCTTCTTGACCAAATTTGGAGGGTAACTCATCCTTCAACGGACACCTAGACAAAAAATCTGCGGTCACATTATTGCGGCCTTTGACGTGTTCAATCGTAAATTGATAAGGTTGCAAACGGATGGCCCAACGCATAAAACGAGAATTTTGCATCTTATTATTTTTTAGGTAACAGATGCCGTGAGCATCAGTCCGAACAATAAATGAACGATCTGCCAATAAAAAGTGGAAATGCAAAATTGTCTTAGTAACTCCTAGCGCTTCAAGCTCAACCGTAGAGTAGTTGAGCTCCGCTGGAGACAAAGATTTCGAAAAATAAGCTATTGGGTGTTCTTTGTTATCTTCTTTAATTTGTGCGACATATCCACCTATTCCGTCTCGACAGGCATCCGAATAGACTTTGGCGTCCTGATTTGGGTCAAAGTGGGCAAGGACTGGAGCAGATATAAGACAAGATTTCAAGGTATCCCATGCTTGTTTTTCGGTTTCTCCAAATTCGAATTTGGCGTTCTTTTTAGTCAATGAAATTAGTGGTTTTGCAATAGTAGAAAATCCTTGGACAAAGGCTCTGTAAAATGAACAAAGTCCAATAAAACTACGTATTTCTTTGACTGTAGTGGGGTATGGTACCTTTGATATAGCTTGAGTTTTTGCGGGATCCACACAAATTCCTCGTCTACCGACGATGTGACCAAGCACCGAGGCTTCTTCGTAACCAAAGTAACATTTCTTAGGGTTGAGTTTTAAGTTGGCCTCCCGGAGTCGAGATAGAATAATTCTCGTTCTTTCTATTAAAGCTGGGAAGGAAGGACTAGGGCAAACCAAATCGTTTAAATAACAGATTACATACTTCCACATAATGTCACCAAAGATAACATTTATCATATTTTGAAAAAGGGTCTGGGCCGTGGTTAGGCCGAATGGTAATCTCAAAAATTCGAATTTTCCCCGACTGCAGATGAATGCAGTCTTCTCTATATCGCATGGACGCATAAGCAATTGATGGTACCCATTCTGCATGTCCAAAGTATTTATGAATTTGGTCCCATTTAAGAAAGTTAGTACCTCATCTATGCGCGGCACTGGCGTATAATTTGGCCTTCATATCTTATTTATGGAGCGATAATCCACACATATGCGCGGGGAGCCATCTTTTTTAGGTACTATCACAATTGGTGCCGAATATGGGCTCTTACTTTCTCGGATAATATTGCTGTCTAACATTTTCTGGATCTCTTCTGCGACTATCTCTCTCTGTTTTGGTGTTTCTCTATATGGGGGGTGAGAAACAGGAATATCTGTGATGACCTCTAAGGGACACATAAACTTATCGGTAGCCGCAGTAAGACGAGACTTGTCCCAGGCTACAACATCCCTAAATTCCATCAATAAGTCCAGTAGCTGGTTTCTTTCTCCTGGGTTTAAGTTTGGACCAATATTTAATACTTGAGCTAATTCTTCCTTTGTTTGGGGGACTTTCTGGGGTTGTCCGGAGACTCCCATGTCGTCTGTTTCATCTTTGTTAGTAAGGTGTACGATCTGATTAATGGCCTGTACGTCATTGTCCGTCTCGTCATTTAAGGACTCGACCTGGGGAACAAGTTTCCCTAAATATAGGTTTTTAGACAAACATCTGGATCGATCTGAACTATTAAAAATAGAGTAATATTTCCATTGTCAGTAAAAACTGGACCTCCGGGGATCAAACAAGAGTGCCAATATCGAATTCCTTTGGACGGTAAGAATTCCCAAATATGCACGTTCCCGGTTGGTGCGGTAATTTCTGTCATACGAAGCCTTTGACGGCACGCGGACATTTGCTGGAAGGTGTACTTTATAGGTAGTGTCCGGATAGATATAAAAAATTTCGTCGCTCAACCGCAAGGGGTTTGGCACGACCTTTTTCATACTATGATCCTGATGAAAACTCTCTAGGTCAGAGAGGGTTGCGGGATCATTTACATTTCCTTGCGTTGTCAAAGGCTTTTCTAATGTTTCTAACTGTCCTCTATTTGATTTGTCCTCTACAGGCTCATAAGGCGCCTGTGAGGCCAGGGGTGGCTTTACAGAGAGTTGGTTCTATTTGCTATATTTTGTCGCATAAAACGCTTTCTTTTTCTTTCTGGGAATAATCTCTGTACCCGAACTTTCTGTAGAACTAGCTAACAAAGTTCCACTAGGGCCTGGTTGAGGGTCAAAGTTGGATAAATTCGTTTCTTCTTTTTCTAAATAAGGCGAATTGGTAGGTTCCAGCTCAGGAGCACTGGACGACACCTTGCTTTTCTAAGTTCTTTTACGTCTTGCCCTTTTACGCCTCTTAACGTTTCCATTCGTTCTATTCGTTGGCTCCGGGGGAAATTTTGTAGATTCCGTGGAACACACGAATACTCGAGAGATAATTTCTTTACTAGGGAGTTTTTGTCTGTTATCAGCTACCCTAGGAACGGGATTTATGGGATTTCCGGTGACCAATTTTGGAGACGGATCCTTACTCCTAAGTGGGAGGTTCCGTTTCCTATAAGTTGGTTTGTTTCTATGAGGGGGGATAGAGAAAGCCGTTTGTCTGGCATTATCATTCTGTATTGATTGGGAATCGTTAAACGATCTTTTTCCTACTGACGGTGGGTATCGTTCAACATGTGTTAAATCTAAGGTATGAATCACACCTTGACGATGCACATATGTACCTTTTGGGATTGTGAACCATAGGTCGTCAACATGATTCCCGTCTTTATCTGCTAGTTCCAAGTATTTGGAATGAATGGTTGTGACATACTTATGCAAAAAATCTATCCCTAAAATGACATCATAGGCGCAAAACTGTGGGTCAACTATAGCTACGTCTAGAAATCTTCGTTTGGTTGTTTTCAAGTGATCCTTGAAACAACACGCTATTCTCACCACAGGAATGTATTCTGTGGGCTGGGCACCTACGCCACGAAGCTTTACATAACCCTTCAGTCTCTCAGTTAGTGGAAATCTTGGGGGTAAGAGGGTTTTCGAAGCCAGTGAAATTTCTGAGCCTGTGTCAATAAGAGCTTGCGCCCAACGGTCTCCTATTTTTATCTTGACTGTACAAAGCTGCGCCTGCCAATGGGCAAAGCCATAGGTATTTTGGTGAGTGTTCCTATACATTTTGTAACCCGGTTCTGCTACTACTTCGTCTGAGTAACAAGAACTAACCTGTACAAATCCTGGTTGGTGTTGTTCTTTAATGCTTGACCAGTCCAAGCGGTCATTTTCCCATATTATGTCATAACTAATTCTCTGACTAACTAATCTTTGTGCTGTGGGAAATTTTCTAAGATATTGTAGGCACTGTTCGAGATTATCACAATCACCCACTTCAAGCATCAGCTTATTTAGGATGTCAGGTAACAAACTCATTCTAAGTTTACTCATCAATTCACTTTCATGAACCCAACCTCGTAAGAATTTCAAATCCTTTATTAACTTGTAAATGAACGCTAAAGTACTCTCATTGGGTTGTTGTTTTCTTGTATGAAGGTCGTATTCTAATCTTGCAGTATACTTAATACTAGGAAATGCCTTTTTAAGTTTTTCCTTCATCTCGTTATAGTTTAAAGGTGAAAGGTTTCCTAGGTCTACTAAATAGAAGGAGAGAGCTTCCCCTTTCAGACAATAAGGAAGATAATTTACTATCTCTAGGGTTGACCATTCGTATATGCTAGCCACTAATTCATATTCTTGCAGGACAATTTCCACACACTCATGTCTATTGCCAGAGAAGGAGGGGATTTCAACATTTGGATAAATCTTGAATGCTTGTGGTTTAGCACCAATAGTAGAATTTTGATTGTCACCCTCGGGAGGAGGGTCGCTAACTTTGCCTGTTACAACAGTATCCGTAAATTTAGGTTTCTCAAAACTATATGGTATAGATAGCTCGGTAATCGGACTAGTTTTAATTTCTTGCTCAGATTTTAAATTTATATGAGGCTTATCCTCAGGATCTAATTCCAAAAAGGACGAAAAATTTGATTTTTGCTTGTCAGAGGTCTTATCTTCACTTGATGAATGTGAAACGGGCTCATCTTTCAGATCTAAGGACCTGTCTAAAGAAGCCGAGGTGTTGAAATTTTCAGAAACTGACCTATAGTCGGTATCAGTTACGCTTCTATTTTCAAACTCGGAGGTTTGTTCTGGACTAAATTCTGATGTATAAGATCTATCTTGTTCGCTAAGTACTGATTTTTCTGACTTTTCCCCTTCGCTAAACTCTAATTTCTCCACTGGGGTCGTGGGTGTAACAACGCTACTAGGTGGCGAAACAAGCACTATCTGTAAGGGATCTAACTTTTCCTCTTGTTGGTACTTTTTCATTTCTTTGGTTGCAGGTGATTCACCAGTTTCGTTATAGGAACTAACTTTAGAACTAGCACTAGCTGAAGGTTGTAAATCAATATCCTTAACACTATCAGTTTGGTTGTTAGATTCATCTTTTCTTCCTCATCTAAACAAATTACTGACGCACCAAATTCCGCGTAATCAAATATTTTCCCAATGTTTTCGTTTATTCTACTCTCAGACCAGGAATCGTTGTCTTCTTCTTCTTCTTCAGTTTGCTTCTGGTGGTCGGAGCAAACTGAGGGAAAAGCATCATCACTTTTCTTCTCTTCGTCTAACCTCCTCTCAACTGGAGCAGGGGCGACGAGGTCGTTTCTCTGGTCAGCGTCCTCTGCGGGAGGGTCTTGGTTCGCTGCTCGGGGAGTAGAAACCGTGGGAGGATCCCAATGGTCATATCGGAGTTCTTCGGAGTTCCATGAAGGTTTTGACTCATCCTCCAGGGATGACGCAGGAGAAGACTCCGGGTTGTCTTCTTGAAATTGGGCTATTTCTTCGTTTTGTAATTTCTGTAGTTCGTATTCCAACCAATCGTCTTTCAAAGATTCACCCCCATCTGAATCTGCACTACTAATATCTCCGTTTGACCACCTAACTTTACTAACTACACTGAGTATGTTATCTATACTGTCCAAATATTGCAGTTTCTCTTGGAGGGTAAGGCTATCTTCAAACATGACAGGGTTGGTTTGAGTAGCGGTTGTCCGAATAACCTTAAGTTCACGATCTGTGTCAATCCGGATCATTTTAGGGAACTTATATTCGGTCTGAACGCTAACATCTTTCTTTTGGAAAACGTCGGTCTGTATTTCCATATCAAAATTTCCAACTACATTTTCCTCAGGTAATAAATCTTCAAAGGGGGCTGAGGGGTCAGCTTGTAATAGAATACCTAATTTCTCTTCTGGTTCTTTTGATATCTGGTTCTTTTGATACACCAATATCTTTATTCCCTGAACTTAACATTAAGTTACTTAATCTATTTTCCTTATCAGCTAACTTATTATTGTCTAAGGGTCTTTGGTTCGAGGGGACATCAGGTATTACACCTGCTGTCGTTTCTATCTCAATTGTTGCTTGAGGGCATTCCTGACCTGCAGTTATTAGCTCTGCAATTTCAAGTTCATCTTTTAAATTTACTTCATTCACTAGAGTTTTTGGATCTACCCCCGGTGGAGTCTCGTCAGTATCTGAATTTACATATATCGTCCTCGGAGCTGGTGTTGGTTTTTCACTTGAACCAGCACTTTGTGTTTCTGTACCATTTCTAGTCGGGATAGGGCTAGACGCGGCAAGCGGCGTTAGATCATAACCACTCGCCGGCGCGTCAGGAGTTTGCGGGCTAGCCGTCGTTGGTTCAAGATATCTGGGCTGACTCCACGTATCCAAGTATCTCGGTAATGGGTTCTTTTTCCAACGGCCAAATTGAGGAGGAGAATGCCCATATACTTTTATTGCATTCAATACAATAATAATTATTCCACCGATCCAAAATATAACGGTGCTTGCCCGTGGGTGTCTTAGGACAATGGGATTGCCCTAAATCTAATAGCTTTTCTTTTATTTTCTGCGCGAAACTCATTTTTGATGAATAAATATGTTTTTTCAAGTCAGTGGCCTCTTAAACCAGGGCAGTGGGTAATCAACCTATTTCCTCTGATATAATAGGAATTTAATCACTGATAGCTACTTCCCTCGGAAATGCTACGTCAAATTTTTACGTATTATGAGACTTATTATTATTCCGATATCTTTATTTAGCTTCCTTTGAACTTGAATACTCAACTTCCCTCTCTTTATAAATTTTGCTTTACTTTTTAGAACGGGAACCGGAAAGCGACTAGACAGCTGTTTATAACAGAAAATGTTTATTTGTTCACTTACGATGATTTTACCTTTTACTTCTATTCTTTAACTTACTCCCCTTTTTTTAAACTTCATTTTTTAAAAAACTATTTTTTTTAATTCACACAGGGGGGATTACGAACATCCAACCATTGGATCATGTACCTGCATTTTGATTTTTGGTGTTGCATTTTCATAAAGGAGAGTTTTAGGTAGTTATTCCCAGGCAACCGTCGGGCATGCACCCCTGGTGCAGGGAGGCCCTGTTGAACCAAGAGAATAAGATACCTGTGACCCCCAAGCTTGGCATGGGAAAGGATTTTCGACACTTATCGCCGGACAGACCGTCGAACTTTCATCCCGTGAAACGGGCGGTTCTGCTGTCTAGAGATAAACTGCCTGTGATCCTCCCCAAATAAGTGGTAAGGATATTAGCCACTTATCGACGGACAAACGAGTCGAACTTTCATCCCGTAAACGGGAGGTTCTGTTGCCCAGAGATAAAACTGACTGTGATCCTACCAAAGCTAGCAGAAGCATAAACAGATTTAGGGTTTTGCAAGTACATGAGACAAAAAGCTGAATTCTGTCTTAACACTCGCGTCCCGATTTTACATTTCCATGACTACACAAGAAAACGTCGTGAGGTAAACTGAGTCTTGCTCTGCGGAACCTAGCAGCTATTCCGCTGACTTATAACAACTTAAAGCGAGAGAAGTTGAGAATAGAAATTTTTCGTCAATACTTCACTCCTTGTAAAACGCACCACTTAGAACAGAAAAATTATACTTGTATATCAGAGTCATAAGCTGAACACCGCCTAGGCAAAGTACGCCACTGAACATTTCTGAATTTACATAGTACAGATACACCACTTGACTAGTCAGAAGAAAAAACTTCGCGTACACTTTACACTTTTATATATTGAAAACTCGTCGATAAAAAAAAAATCACTCGCGATTTTCCCTAAAACGCAACTGAGATTTTTGGTTCCCCTATCAAGTGAACGAGCACCAGAGATTTGTTTAGAGATTCCAGAATACACAGTTCGTTACCCGGCGAACACCGAACACCATAAAACTCTTATGCTGTTTTTCTGAGGTTGGCATTATATTTGTATACACTTTCTTTTGTGAAATCGTATTTGAGATCACTTTTCTACTCTCCACCCAGTATGACAAAATTGGTTCTGAGTCCAACTCCTTTTAAGCCTCGGTATTGAAACGTCTTTGGCCTACTGGTTCGAAGATGATGAGAAAGTGTACTAAAAGTCTCAATAGTGGGGGGAGACTCGTATTTCAGTGGTAGAGCTTGTACTGGAAATCGAAACCCAGGTAACATATGAAGACTGTGAGCTGAATCTAGATAGGGAGGGATAGCTTGACTAAATTAAAGATACCATTCCATTGTACAGTTTATTTATAAGAAGAAAAAAAAAATAAAAATGAGGATACAGATGAATCTCACAAATCGGTTACTTGGAATTACAACTTCAAATTATTCCTACATCACATTTATGGGCACAACCCCTTCGTAACCAAATGGGTGCTAGAAGGTTTTTATGCTAAACCGCGAGTTATTGAAAATAGTGAAATTGATAATCCGTACTCGCAACTTGCATTGGCCCAAAAGGAAAGTGTTAATTCTTGAAGAGGGAATTTGGTCTCGTGTTGGAAATAAACTTCATATTTGTCACTAAACAATCTCAAGGTGCTCATCCCGAATCGAGGGGGGACTTAGAAAAAATAATCACATACCTGATTTTACAGCGTCCGGGACGATGGGCAACACACACTAGTTGACTGCCGAGCGAAGAATCACCGAGCTGGGCGACAGGCCTCGCTTATAAAGGCGCTTCGTCCCACGCATTTCTGACGTCGCTCGAAAGCTACGTCACGAGCCTCGACGAGCTTTTAGAAGCTTTTTCACGCGCATGCTCAATAGTGGCTAAGACGTCTAGTTTCTCTATGATTTTTCCCCATCACGCCGGGGTTGAACTATCTATTTTACATTTACTTTTACATTTTTATTTCACGCATAGCTCCAAATACATAATGTTTTTCATGTACTTATCGCTTGCGTGGTATTAACTACATTTGCATCCGAGACCCGGCGCTGTGATCTGAGTAAATCAAAGCCAGGGTCATACCACTATTACATGCGTGTGGGTTGGTGTCAATGAGGCATCAGGTTGCTAATACAATCAGAGCCTCACCTGACTCCGTTCTCCCTTTCTCTCTTTTCCTTGCTGCACACACAATTTGAAAAGCGCGGGCGTCTCGCCCCATAATTTGAGTCCGGCTTAGGACTTCGAGGCATAACTGTGTAACAAGATATACAAATTATATTCATTAGTCTAACCAATAAAAATTTTCACAAGAGTTCATTTCTGTTCGTGAAATAATAATGACAGCAATGTGCAATAGATAGTGAACTTAATAAATATTTATTTTACATCATGCAACATATTTTCAAGTAGATTACTGCAATCTTTCTCTAGAAGATATTTTTTCCTGTTCAGTTTAACATTTGTAAGTAATTTGTTCACATACTTGCAACATATATAATAATTTAGCTTTAATGTTTGGTTCCTGAACTGCAATGGATGGAAGTCCTTATCGAGTGATCGCGTCATCAACATCGGAAATTTACATCAAGCCATCAACAAGAACTAGGTTCGATTCCCAATAAGATATTTTTAGGTGAAAAACAAAAATATTTTAGTTACGAATGCGAGAGGTCCCGGGTTTAAATCTCGGACGGGCCCCCATTTGTGACGATGTGCAGGTCTCTTTGTGATTACTTAGCTCGTTTTATTCCACATGAAGATGAGATCTGCTCGCGCTATGAGTTACCGGGGGTCACAAAAAGTATTATAATTAACTTACACCTTGATTTTTATGGGAAAAGTGGATTAAGCTAGGGGAAATGACAACATAAATTTAAAATGTTTAGTTTATTACATAAATAATTTTGAATTATACAACAACATTTAGTTGACTTATTCAACAAAAGTGATTTGATATCTGCTTGTTCTTTGATAGTTAAGTATATTAATATAGATTGATTAACAGGTTGGTCATTCAAGTATTTAAGTTATGGAATATGGAAGTTGAAATACGAATATGCGACTTTCAGTTCTCAAATTAAAATAAGTACCACCTAAACATAGGGGTTGCACATCATATTTTACACACACAAAATGCTTTTGTACAACTATTTGTAAATTCTACATTTATGCAATGGCAGGGGAGAGTTTTATTCTTGTTTTCCGTAAAACACAATTGAATCGACTAACTCAAGAAAATCAAAATAACTTGAAATCGTTTTAGCTGTAAGAGAAAACATTTTAACCAGTCATTAATAGATCTCCAGTTGTTACCCTCTCTTCTTATGTATGGACTGTATGCATTCTTATGGGCTGACTCATCCATGCACATCCATGTAACAATACAGTTTTCGGTTATATATATCCTGAAAGATAGTGAAGGTTAGTTCATGTGTTCACATTTCTTCAACTGATTTTCAAATTTTCTTCTCACAACCTAATATATTAAACCACAATTCAGCATAAATACTATGGTATATATATGAGTTAACACATTTAATGATTATATAATGTTTATTAGGCTTTCTCTTTTTAAATATGATGGGCGTATTTTTTAAGGTTATCCTTTCATTCCACAATATTTTCATTCTACATGATATATTGTGACTTAATTCAGCCATAGTACAAATGACATGCAGTCGATTTTATTTATTTCAGCCAGCTCTTGGACTATACTTTTTTATCTCTCACTGGTCTATGATCAGCATAACAATTATCTGATCTTTCACAAGACGCGAAGCTCGGTTTCTAACCGGAAACGTTTACGTTGCTTTTTTTAATTTTTCCTATATCTGTCTATACAGCAGAAGCATGAATATATGTATTCTATAGGTCTTTCAGACGTTCACTTACATAAGATTTTCCTATTTGGCTATTCTTGTACGGGTCCTTTGATTCAATTGGACACTGTGATCGTCATTGAAGTAATAATTGATTATATTCGTATCCCACGTTCACTATTATACGCTATACTACCATGAAAATCCAATAAACGTTTGCCGTGTGCCTTATGGCGTATATTTAGTATGTATAACGCTGTACACTAAAACAATCAATTATTCTGAAGTAAACTACCTTTCAAGTTCAATGATGATCATTTATAAATTATTTGCCTAGCTTTCCATAGGGGTATTCCCTCGGTACCAAATTTCACAAAATTAAATCCCCACGTTAAGCGGGTTTGCATATCCAGGCTCGTAACTATGAAAACATTTACGCTCAGTCCAACCTCAATCATTTCACGAATTCAACCTGTTTTACGTATGTTATTAAGACATAATATCGATTGTGATTTATTCTAAAAACACTTTTATACATTGCAAGAGTTGTAACGTCCAAATATTTACTGAGAACTCATAGTCGTATCGGAATAAACAAAAGCGAGTATGGAACAGTAAACTGCTTTCACAAAAGGCAAAAGAAAATGTGCAAAGTCATACAAAACGGTCGAGTGGATTGGGTCGATACACTATCAATCACATGTTTGTGTGTTCAAACCCGGGAGCAAGTTGTTTCTTTTTTAATTGTCTTCCTATTTTCATCCGGAGGCTGAAAATATTTCTTTGAGTAACTCATTGAACACTTCTTTTGTTTCAAATTCAATTAGAACGGAACATTATATGAGTTGCGAATCTTAAATCCATAGCTTAAAAAAAATGAAGTATACTCACTACTCCATTATCCTCTGATTTGTAACGAAAAACTATTTATAAACACTGGTGACTTCACAAAATTATTCTCGGTGGGAATTTCAATATGCGGGTGGAGGGCAAACATTGGTAGTCCACATTGAGCACGATCGAATATATGGTCCTGAAGGCGGAAATTTCTTAGCTCGAAAGGGGTCGCAAATTCTCCCTCAGATCACGTCCTGAAACCATCATTGCTTAAAAGCTTTTCGTAACAAATATAATATTACACTTGTTTCTCGTTCTACATTTAGAATTGGTAAAATCATAACTTATAGAGGATTATAATAAAAGCATAAAAATTACAATACCAATCATGTATAAATTATCCTGTAAGTTAACAACTTTGGTTCAGATTAAAACTCAAAAATATTTGTTTTCGGATTGCACTTAGAAGTAAGTCCTTTCTATATAATCCTGATTGGAAAGCCATGTATAACTCTAATTAATTAATCAATATTTATACAAATATTTTTTTTTATTTTACTATTTTTACTATTCAATATTATATAGACTCAATCCAAAATCAAAATCTCGAAAATGTATATTGTACGAGTGCAGATTCGCAAATAAATAATTATTTATCATATATATTGCTCCCTATTCGAAATTCTATTTAATCGAATCCGACAAGATCACAGACAGAAACATCGAGAACAGGTTAAAAAAAGAGAGAAAAAAGTGCTGTTCCCGGCGGGGACTCGAACCACACTAGTTCGAATGGTGCTTTTTAAGCCGATCGCCTTAGACCACTCGGCTATGGTAACAACTAGTGATTGTAGCAAAGTCTTCGACTAGTAGTTCTTATTACAGAATAACATTTTCTATTGCCTAAAATTTAAACCTAATTTACTTTGATATAATATATCTATTAATTTGTTTCATGAACACGTTTTCGTTACTTTGATGAATGATGTATGTTGTTGATATAGATTCTATTACACGTTCTTTCGTAAATATTATAGAAAGTATCAGGGTTATTTATGATCTTTTATGGAAATTGACTGGCGCATGCGCAGTACACAGACAGTTCAATTGGAAGGCGAGGAAGGAAATGCTAACACACTGTTAGAATGTTTCATCGCTGTGAAGTATAAAGAACACCTAAAATGTATTTTACGCTTGTCATTGCTTAAAGAATCACCAGGTTAATGTTTGTCCAAGTTCTCACTGATCAACTGAACTCATGAAAAATAATTAATATTGTCATTACTGCACAATATGAAGAATAAAGAACGTAAATTACACCACATTGTTCTCGAATTCGAACCTAGCTAAGGAACAATAAACAAAATGTGATTTATTCATTCGAATTGAGATAATTCAATGAAACTAGAAATTACACTATCAAAAGGAAAAACATCGTTAAAAAGACAATAATACTTTTATCCGAGATGTGAAATAAAGTTATTAATTAACTGAAATGAAAGTAATATTGGGCATGATATAGAGTAAGAAAAAAAGTAAACGTATTCTTAGAAACGTTCAAAGTAAATTCACAAATACTTTTTGAAGATATACTACTCTTCCTTAACGTTTTAACGAACTAAAAAGTAAACAAGCAAAGGAAAAGAATGAAGAACTAAAGTACTGCTCTTGAAAAAATATAATAATAAATGAAACTTAAATAAATGTTTACACAAAAAATAACACGCTAGTACTTCGTGTAATCACCTCCAGAGTCAATAACTTCTTGAAGTCTGGAGGGGATACTAGATACAAGTCTCGAGCAATACGACGGTGTGTCAAGAAAATGTTGCCACAGTTCCATAACATGATTTTGAAGAGACGTTTGGTCTCTGTCTTCACGTCTCTCTTGCCATTCTTGCACCATGTAGGCCCACAGATGTTCAATTGGGGTCAAATCTGGGGATAGAGGGGGCCACTCAATACAAATTAACTCTGGATATTCACTTAGCCACTCTCGTGTTTGCCGGGAAGTGTGAACAGCACTGTTGTCATGCATAAATATATATTCTTCCTGTTCGAGGAAGTTTCTTTCTAAGGACGGTAACAACGTATTTTCGAGGATATTAATGTAAATACTGCTGTTCATTCTCTCAGGCACCGCAACCAAATCTCCAGGACCAGCAGCCGTCATGTATCCCCAAAAGTGTGCTGATATTCGTCCTGAACAAGAAGTTCTGATAATATTTTGTTCGGCATACCTGGTTCCGCGCGGTCTATACAATATAACTCTGCCTTGTTGGTTAGACTTGAAAACCTTCTGGTCGGTCCAGATGACTAAGTCCCAGTATGACTGAGGTTGGGTTGTTATTCTGTGCCCATTCCATTCGTCTGGCCTTGTGAGTTTCAGTCAGGAGAGTCTTCCTAGCGTGTCTTGAACAGTGTAGACCAGCCCCCAATAATTTTCTTCTTATTGTTTCGTGAGAACAATTATATTCTCTGGCTTTGTCCAAGAGAATTGACGTGTGGCGTAGAGGTCTGTTGATTACTTCTGTAACTAAAGCTTGATCATGAGCTGCAGTTGTCACTTTTGGCCTTCCACTTCTTGACCGAGACCTGAACCATTCACCACCTTCTTCATGTCGCTGAACCCACTTCTTGACCGTTTTCTTGTCACATCCCAGATCTCTAGCAATCTGAGGCACAGTTTGTCCCATTTTTGCTCGGCCTATGATTTCTCCTCTCAGAGCAACAGACAGTTCTCCACAACCTTTAGAGTGAGGCATTTTCAGAACCTGTTAGAAATTTGCGTTCTGGCGTGTATGACAAATGTCGGTAAATTGAACCTTTGTGTTTCTACTGCGCATGCACCAGTCAATTTTCATGAAAGATCATAAATAATCCTGACAATTGTTGTAATATTTATGAACGAATACGTAATAGAACCTATATTAACAACATCATTCGTCAAAGTAAAGAATACCGTAAACATAAAACAATTTCAACAGACTATTACATCAGGCCAAAATAGGCTTAAACTTCAGAGAATACAAAATAAATGTCATACTGTAACAAAAGATTGAACATGAAACACGCTTACTACATTTTCAACTTGTCACATTAGCCGTGTGGACGAAGGCATGCGGCTAGAGATTCTGAGGCACCATTCAGGAGTAGTTCGAATCCCACCACAGTACAATTTGGTTTTACCTCTTTTTCACGTTTCTATTTGTGATCCTGCCGGATTCTATTAAATATAATTTCGTAATACGCTAAAATATACGTAATATTTGAAATTCTTAACCTCCCATTTTTACATTTTTCAAGCTCAGTTGAGAAGAAAGAGGGAAAATGAAAGTACAAAGATTTACAATAATTACATAGCATTTACTGTCATTGTAATTGTGGATATTTTATTTATGAAAATATATAATGAACTAAAAATATATTTAGTAGGTAACATGTCTCCATTTTTTCGATTCTAACTTGAAAGTTACAGTTTAGGCGGTGACATATCAAAGACCCAGGGGGTTGAGGGGGTTGTAACCCCTCCCATTGAAACTTTTATATTCTATTGAAATAAAAAGTGTTTCAGTTTATAATCTTGGAAAAGCAACAATCACTGTGTGTGGAGGACGGTTTATTTATACTACGATTTATACTACAAATATCCAAATATGTAGAAGATGTGACTGGATATTGTGCATAATCATTCAAGAAATATAACACAACGAAGGGACTTCGTAAACCCTTCACGCCACCCCAGGAGGAGGAAGTGCGTCCCGCCGTCCCTCGGTTGGGAACTACTGCTTGCGAGGGAAACATTCTAACAGTGTGTTGGCATTTCCTTTCTTGCCTTCCAATCGAACTGTCTGTGTACTGCGCATGCGCCAGTCAATTTCCATAAAAGATCATAAATAACCCTGATACTTTCTATAATATTTACGAAAGAACGTATAATAGAATCTATATCAACAACATACATCATTCATCAAAGTAACGAAAACGTGTTCATGAAACAAATTAATAGATATATTATATCAAAGTAAATTAGGTTTAAATTTTAGGCAATAGAAAATGTTATTCTGTAATAAGAACTACTAGTCGAAGACTTTGCTACAATCACTAGTTGTTACCATAGCCGAGTGGTCTAAGGCGTTCGGCTTAAAAAGCACCATTCGAACTAGTGTAGTTCGAGTCCCCGCCGGGAACAGCACTTTTTTCTCTCTTTTTTTTAACCTGTTCTCGATGTTTCTGTCTGTGATCTTGTCGGATTCGATTAAATAGAATTTCGAATAGGGAGCAATATATATGATAAATAATTATTTATTTGCGAATCTGCACTCGTACAATATACATTTTCGAGATTTTGATTTTGGATTGAGTCTATATAATATTGAATAGTAAAAATAGTAAAATAAAAAAATATTTGTATAAATATTGATTAATTAATTAGAGTTATACATGGCTTTCCAATCAGGATTATGTAGAAAGGACTTACTTCTAAGTGCAATCCGAAAACAAATATTTTTGAGTTTTAGTCTGAACCAAAGTTGTTAACTTACAGGATAATTGGCCAATGTAATACATTACCAATGTAATACATGATTGGTATTGTAATTTTTATGCTTTTATTATAATCCTCTATAAGTTATGATTTTACCAATTCTAAATGTAGAACGAGAAACAAGTGTAATATTATATTTGTTACGAAAAGCTTTTAAGCAATGATGGTTTCAGGACGTGATCTGAGGGAGAATTTGCGACCCCTCACGAGCTAAGAAATTTCCGCCCCCACCCGCATATTGAAATTCCCCCCGAGGATAATTTTCTGAAGTCACCAGTGTTTATAAATAGTTTTTCGTTACAAATCAGAGGATAATGGAGTAGTGAGTATACTTCATTTTTTTAAGCTATGGATTTAAGATTCGCAACTCATATAATGTTCCGTTCTAATTGAATTTGAAACAAAAGAAGTTTTCAATGAGTTACTCAAAGAAATATTTTCAGCCTCCGGATGAAAATAGGAAGACACTTAAAAAAGAAACAACTTGCTCCCGGGTTTGAACACACAAACATGTGATTGATAGTGTATCGACCCAATCCACTCGACCGTTTTGTACGCCTTTGCACATTTTCTTTTGCCTTTTGTGGAAGCAGTTTACTGTTCCATACTCGCTTTTGTTTATTCCGATACGACTATGAGTTCTCAGTAAATATTTGGACGTTACAGCTCTTGCAATGTATAAAAGTGTTTTTTGAATAAATCACAATCGATATTATGTCCTAATAACATACGTAAAACAGGTTGAATTCGTGAAATGATTGAGGTCGGACTGAGCGTAAATGTTTTCATAGTTAGGAGCCTGGATATGCAAACTCGCTTAACGTGGGGATTTAATTTTGTGAAATTTGGTACTACTTATTATATAATCATTAATTACTATTAATTTTAACTTTTACTCTTAATTCTAATTTTAGTTCTAATTCAATAAGAAACTGTTCTAAGGTTAATGTTAATAAATATTCTGTTAATCTATCTCAAATTTTTGTGCTTCGCATGCTCTATACATTTCTTCAATAAAAGGGTAATAGTGGCGCACCGTAGCTATTTGGGATAGCTAGCTTCCACTTCTTATATAAGTAGCTATTGTTTATTCTATAGTCACCCTATAGTTTCTAATTTATTAGATATTCGAGGAAAGAATTATTTCAGCTAAATTGGTTAATGTTTTGCTCTAAGAAGGAAAAGAGAAAAAGGGAAAAGGAAAGATACTATCACATTCTATATAACTACTCATTTGCTTTGTAATATTATAAGATGATTCTATCCGTTCGCTCTCAACCTACAGATATACTTATCAGCGTAGTTTAATTGAATCACTACTCGGTCATACTCAATAGTGTATACCACCCTTAACCATCTATAATGAATAATATATTCTATAATAATATACTTTTCCAAAATTCAACGTTTGTGTGACGGGACAATTGTAAAATAGTAAAATAGTAAACGCTGCTTGTTATTGATTAATAGTTGTCAATGATATTTTTGGTAAATTAAAGTTAAAAAACTGCTAATGGACATCTTTTAGTGCATAAGTGTACATAGTAAGGAATAGTTTATTGAGCACGAGTGTACATTCTAATTCTCACACTCGGTTAAATAGTTGTTCTTAACGAAATATTTTAGAGCAAGAAAAACAAGGAAAAGATTTTCCAGATTGTCTAACTGAAGAGCTACAATATCACATCATCCAGAGATAGTGGCAACCCGAATCCCGGAAGTAAGATAAAAGAAAGAAGATCCTTTTGACGTGACGTAATTCTAATCAGCAAACAACGTCCTTTTATAGTTACATAAACTTTTTGTTGAGGTTTATTTTTCTTTCTCGTGTATCTAATATTTGAAGGAAGTACTTCTAGCAAACAATTGAAAAGGAGTAAGAAAAGTTATTATATCGAGAATGTAATGATTTTTCTACATTAAGTGGAATTATTTAAAACACTATGTTAAAAGGTCCCGAATAAAAATAAAACTATCAGTAACGTCACGACTATAAAAAAATGAGATTTTCCAACTAGAAGGACTGGAATTCGAATCCAGCTCACTACATACGTTTTCGCATTTTTTCTTTAGAACAATAATACCTACCGATGGCACGGCAATATGCGACTATAGAAACATAATTTAACTATTTACTGCACAAGTTGTGATTTACTTATTATAACCCTTTATGACATATTTATTTCATATCACCCTTCCATACATTAACTAATTAATTTCAGAAATTAACACATAAGCACTTTTATTGTTAGAATAGGATGGGAGGATTGTTGTTCATTACAATCTATCATAAAATACAAATAATTATAGATTCATTTAGATTGTTTTATAGAAAAGCTACAATTCTTTCTTGCCCACCTTATGAATTTCCTTTTAATTTTACTGCGACAGGCTAATAACTCTATCGTCCCACATGCGAGGATTTTAGAGTGTAGGCATCTTTGACCTACTGTCATGACTAGCCGAACCCAATATGTAGTACTGACTACAAAATGGTTCTGTAACGTAAGGGCATCCCACGAGACCTAGGCTCGGTATTTCCCCTTAATTTATTTCTATATATTTATTGCGAAATTCTCTCAAGATAGTAAATTCCTAGATTAGCCATTATATGATCTTTCTGTGGAACTCTCGGTTGTAGTGTTACCTACGTATCTGTATCGTATTTCTTTCGTTCATCCATCCTCCATACAGCTCGAGGGAAGATTTAGTTCTCAAAAACAATATAGTATCATGTGCAATACCTGAATGCGACATTTTAGGTCGGAATAATAACTTGACAGTCTAAAACTCCCTATAGTGGCCTGGAAAATGGCTTCCGTATTGGAACTGAGCTCGACACTTATGACCAATGAGAATCCAGTTCCTAAGCGGTTAGCGTACGCGCCTTTGGCGCGGGGGACCCGGGTTCGATTCCCGGCGGGAGCTCATGTGGTTCGGATTCCACGTTAATCAGTAGGTCCACGTCTCATATAGCCTCGCTGCTGAATGGGACGTAAAACTCAAAATCAATTAATCAATCAAGAATCCAGTTCATCTACGTCAAAATAGAAGGAGGACGAATTGCGTGCCCCCTCCATGTAGCGGACCGTCATCGTCGGGGAGGGGGTGGAGCTGAGAGGGCGGCTTCATAAGTCATTCATTTATCACCCCTCATCATCATCTCATTGCATGCCCTCTCAGCCGCGAATACCGCTACCGGACTCGCGGGTGGTTGGTGGGAGTCGGGAAGAGGAAGGTCTAGTGGACGTCTTCCTCCCCTTGAGGAGGACGTGCACCCACCCGGCCTCCTGTTGTGTGCGTCCAGTGTTTGTGTTGTCCGGAGTGTTTAGTCTTTTCAAATATAAAAAAAACACAAAAAAATAAAAAAATACAAAATACAAAAAAAACGAGTACAATTAAAAATACAAAAAAGTCCGCACCTTTTTGTTTTGTTTTGTTCTTCCTGGGCTGGTGGGGGTCTATCATTTGGTTGGCCAGGTTTCTTTTCTTTTGTTTCACCTCTTACTTTTCCGGGGCCACGCGTTTTTGTCGACGGGAATGGTTTTATTGCACTCCAATTCCCCTTGACCGCGTCGGCCCCACGCTGATCCTAAGTTTCAGGGCGTGGCGAAGGGATTGCCAGGGGGTAGCGTTAGTTCCCCTATTAACGCCCCGGTGTGACCTCACACCCTTTTTTTCATTTATAAATGTTTACCAAAATCCTTTTCTTATGGGTAAAAAAACTTTTCCAACTGAACCGGGCTCTCCCTCAAGGAAGAAGCCCAAACAAAATGATAGTGAAATTGCGGAACAGACAAGTATCGCGACCCCTGTTGTCCGATATTTTGTAATTAAAGAGAAAGACGTTGATAGTGCAGTACAGAGGAAAACCGTCCGAGTGCTATTAAGGACTTATCCCCTTTTGCCATCAATAAAGTTATTACTTATCAAGCCGGGCAGGTTAAAGATATAAAGAAACTGCGGAATGGCACTTTATTGGTGGAAACGACAGACGAGAAGCAAACGGCGAAGTTACTTAAGTTAACTGCCATTGGACCGGTGAACGTGTCAGTCGAACCGCATCGTATGCTGAACGATTCACGAGGGGTGATATCATGTTGGGATCTCCTCAACGCCACCGAAGAGGAGATCAAGTCGGAATTAGCGGACCAACACGTTATAGATGTAGCTCGCATCAAGAGTAAGAAGTCAGGTGAACTTGTTGCCACCCAGTCACTGATTCTTACTTTTAGTCTGCCCACGCTTCCGGAGTCTGTGAAAGCTGGTTACTATCGCTTAAAAGTTCGGCCCTACATACCTAGTCCTCTGCGCTGCTTTAAATGTCAACATTTTGGGAACAGCAGCACGTCGTGTAATGCGTGTGCTGCTGTTTGTGCGAATTGTGGCCAGGGTAGTCATGGTGCGGAGCCCTGCAAAGCGACCAAGCCCTTCTGTGTTAACTGTAAGGGAGAGCATTCTGCTTGGTCTCGGGATTGTCCAGCTTATCAGCGCGAGAAGCGTATTCGAGAACTCATGGTTGTCGAGAAGATTTCTGCTACAGATGCGAACCGTCGATTGAAAGAAAGCCTTCCTTCCTCGCTTTCTGTTCCCTTCGCCACTGTTGCTGCTATTTCTCGGAAATCTGTAGCTACACAGACCGTTGACGTTTCCACCCAAACGAACTTAGTCCCAAAGCGCAGCTCTGAATCGAATACCCCAGTTACGAAGATGGGCGAACTTCTTAAGACCCCCGTTGCAACAACGAGCGAACATCCCAAGACTCCAGCTGTAACGCCAAGCGAACGCTCGAAACCACCTCGTGTTACTGTTAGTGGTGGTCTTCGGCGTACTCCAGCCCAACGGCGATCACCTTACCTGGCTGGCCTGAAACTCAGTCAGCATATCCGCATGTTGAACGACACGGTTCTCTCTCCAAAGAGACCGAAATCAACTCCGGTTCGTAAGCCACCTGCAGCTTCTCTAAAGTCTGACATGGTGGAGGAAGAACTCATGGACTCTGAGTGGGCTGTGATTGGCCCGCGTGGGAAAGTTCGCCTTAAACGTTGATATCTTGCAGTATGGCGCTTCTTCAGTGGAACCTGAATGGCTTCTGTAGTCACCGTGAGGAATTGCTACAACTGGTCTCCGACCACTCGCCAGTTGTTGTCTGCTTGCAAGAAACCCATTTTAAGCCTACCCAGTCCTTCCTTCTTTCTGGGTACACTATGTACAGATGTGATAAGTCCGATGCTGGTCACGCTGCTGGCGGCGTGGCCATATGCGTCTCCGATTCGGTTTATTCTCGGCAGACTCACCTTGTCTCTCGACTGCAAGCAGTTGCGGTGCGGGTCTACTTCTCTCGTCCGCTTAGTATCTGTTCGATATACATTCTTCACTCGGAAGCCTTTTCAGCCGCAGATCTCCTTCAGCTTTTCCATCAGCTCGAGCCACCAGTTTTGCTGGTCGGAGACATTAATGCATACCACCGCCTGTGGGGCTCTATCCGTACTGACGATCGCGGTCGTCAGGTAACGGAATTTCTTGAGGAGAGTGGCTTGCTCATCCTCAACGATGGCAGCCCTACTCATTTTTCCACTGCTCATGGTACCTATTCCTGTCTCGACCTCTCCATGTGCAGTGCTGGCCTTTTGCCTTCATTGACATGGAGAGTGCATCCTGATCTTTGTGGCACTGATCATTTTCCTTTGTTCCTAGTCGGTCTCCCTGTAGCACCTGGTTTACCGCTCCGCCGCTTCAATCCGAGGCGTGCTGACTGGCATAAATTTAGCGAGCTCAGTGAGTTTCATTGTCGTAATGATCCACCCTGTAGCTGTTGTTGCTGAGAATTTTGAGGAGACTGTTCTTGATGCTGCTCATGGTTCCATTCCAGAATGTGCTGGCGAAGTGTCCTGCCGACGTGTTCCATGGTGGTCTGCGGAGATCCGTGAGGCTATCCTGGCTCGTCAACGTGCTCTTGTAACTTTCAATCGTCATCCCACTGACGAAAATCTTCAGCAGTTCCGCATTCTGCGTGCTCGGGCTAGACGTCTTATCAAGCTCTCGAAGCGCCAAAGCTGGAAGGCTTATGTTTCGTCCATAAATAGTCGCACCTCAATGTCCACTGTGTGGCGTCGGGTCCGCTCCCTTACTGGAACTTATTCTTCTATCACTGTCCCTGCTTTATCTGTTAATGATGTACTTGAGACTAACCCTTCAGAGATTGGTAACGTTTTGAGCCAGTATTTTGCATCTACCTCTGAGTCGGGACACTACCCTCCCGCGTTTGCGCGCATTAAGCCTCGGTTAGAGCGGAACCCGTTAAACTTCCGTAGCGCCAACAGCGTGGATTACAATGCCCCTTTCCCGCTTGTTGAGTTCGATTCAGCTCTTCGTGAATCCTCCAATACTGCCCCAGGGCCTGACCGTATTTCATACGAAATGTTGCGCCACCTCTCCCGCGATACTCAGCTTGCTTTATTGCAGCTGTATAACCGCCTTTGGGTAGAGGACTTCTTTCCGCCTGCTTGGCGTGAGGCTCTGGTTCTTCCAATCCAAAAGCCTGGGAAAGTCTCAACTAGCCCCAGGAGCTACAGACCCATTGTTCTTACGAGCTGCGTCTGTAAGTTGCTTGAGCGCATGGTCAACAAGCGTCTGGTGTGGTATTTGGAATCGAATTCACTTTTGAGCAAGTTTCAAAGTGGATTTCGTCGTTTCCGGTCCACTACAGACAATCTCGCTTATCTTGAGGCTGAAATTCAAGACGCCTTTCTCAGCGGCGAACACCTTGTAGCTATATTTTTTGATTTAGAAAAGGCGTATGACACTACATGGCGTTACGGAATCTTAAGGCAATTACATGACTGGGGTCTTCGTGGCCATCTGGCAGAATTTATTAGGAATTTTCTTCACGAGCGCCTTTTTCGAGTGCGTGTGGGATCTAGTCTCTCAGAGCGGTTTGTGCAAGAAAATGGTGTTCAACAAGGCAGTGTCCTTAGTGTTACGTTGTTTGCTGTTGCCGTCAACAGTGTTCTTTCGCAGATCCAAGCTCCTGTGTGTGGTTTGCTTTATGTTGACGACCTTGTCATTTTTTGTCGCTCCCGCCATCTTCGCGGCATTACTCGACAGCTTCAACTGACTCTCAATCGTCTTGTTCCCTGGTCAAACGAGACGGACTTTCGCTTTTCCACTGAGAAGTCCCAATGTGTTCACTTCTGCCGGCGGCGTACTTGCATTATTGACCCGGACTTGTATCTCGGTGGCACTCGTTTGTCCTTCGTTGATACGGTCCGTTTCTTAGGTCTGGTCTTTGACCGTCGCTTGTCGTGGGCACCACATATTCGCAATCTTAAGTACTCTTGTCTTCGAGCTCTGAATCTCCTTCGTGTCCTTTCCCACCGCACGTGGGGTGCTGATCGTACTGTTCTGCTTCGTTTGTACCGTAGTCTAATTCGGTCCAAGTTAGACTATGGCTGTATTGCCTATGGCTCTGCTCGTGATTCCTTGTTGCGCCAACTTGATACAGTGCATCACCTGGGTATTCGGATTGCTACTGGCGCCTACCGTTAGTCCCGTTGCAAGCCTGTACGTTGAAGCCAATGAACCTTCCCTAGCGTATCGTCGCAGGAGGCTCCTTCTTAATTATTCTGCACATGTGCGCTGTATTCCAGACCACCCTTGTAGACCACGTGTTCGTGGTGGTCGGAATTACGAGCGCTATGCTGCACGTCCTCGTTCTACACGTCCATGGTACATCCGGGCGTGTGAGAGTTTCCTTGCTGATGATTTCGTGTGGCCCTCTCTTTCTTTGGTTCAGTTTTGTGCTATTCCACCATGGCTGCTTCGTCTACCTCGCTACGATACCAGTTTGTCTCTGCATTCGAAACAAGCTACTAGTTCCCAGGTGTACCAGCAGATGTTTGCCGCACTGTTAGATCAGTACCCCAATTTTAGTGTGTTCTATACGGACGGTTCTAAGGATGGTGATTCTGTAGGCTGTGTCTTTGTCACTGACGAGGGCAGCTCTGAATTTCATTTGCATCGCCTGTGTTCCGTGTTTACAGCTGAACTAATTGCACTTAAGCTTGCCTTGGACCATGCTCTTTCACTTTCTTTACGTCGTGTGCTCGTTTGCACTGATTCTCAGAGCGTGGTTCTGAGTCTACAGAATGTCTTCAGTATGCACTCTCTCACTCAGGACATTCTTGTGAGATGCCATCAGTTGCAGCAGCAGGGTTGTGTCGTCGTTGTCTGCTGGGTGCCTGGTCATGTTGGCATCTGGGGAAACGAACGTGCTAACGCGGCTGCTAAGAATGCCGGCTTAGTTGGGGTTGCACTGGGGCATAGCCTTCCTTGCTCCGACCTTCAGAATCATTTCCATTCTTTGATGCGCTCTCACTGGCAAGCTGATTGGGACCAGGCCGTTGAGAATAAATTACACGAGGTTAAGCCTGTACTTGGAGAGTGGCGTACGTCTTTTTGGTCCTGTCGTCGAGATGAAGTGCTCCTGGCGCGTCTGCGTATCGGACACTCTCATCTCACACATAGCTATTTATTATGTCACGTGAACCGTCCGTATTGTGAAGAGTGTATTGTCCCTCTGAGTATTCAGCACATTCTTGTTGAATGTCCTGAATACTCAGATCTCAGAGAACGATTTGGACTGCCTTGTTTACTTGCCCGTTCTTTGGGGGATAATAGCGATATTGTTAGCCGGGCACTTAAGTTCGTCTCTGCCATTGGGGTTGCTCACGTTCTCTGAGCAGTTTTAGCTTGTAAATTTTTTTTATTGCTCCTACATTTTTAACTTTTCTTCCCTTTTTAGTGTTGTTTTTCTATATATTGTTATTGTTCTCTTTTTTATCTTATTTATTATTTTATCTTATTTAGCTTTGGTTTGTTTTTATTATTTTTTAGCAGTACTTTTGTCTTGTTGGTTTTAATACTTTTCTTTTCATTTTTAATAGTGCAGTCCTGAGCAACCTAATTCATCGTGACGGGGACATATAGCCTCGTTGCTGACGTCCCCATTAACCCCCTACTCAATCAATCAATCAATCAAACGAATTGCGTGCCCCTCTACACAGATATAATCTCAGTTCGTTATTGAACCAGTATTGTCCCGTTTCATCCTCATATCCGACGAAGCAAAGGAAGCAGGTTCTAATAAAGTACCCACTTTATTTGTATGTAGGAAATCTTAAATTTTTTCTTATAAAGGTTAACTACCCTAGTCTATATACAAGTATAACGGTAATAAAGTACAAAGCATGAAGCATATAACATTTTCTTCCCATATTCCAGTTAAGAGGGAAAATCAGAAGGTTTTCTTTTTAGTGGCGGCCCCCATTATCACCACTTTTATATCCACTTCTTTTTCTCAACCGTGCCTCAACTGTTGTTATTAGGGAAATAAGGCAAAAGCTAATTATTCTAAGCATTAATAAAATCTAACTACATGAATAACATATTTACAGTTTTTTCTAAGATTTCTTCTATCCCAACCAGTATACTAATATATTTCCTTTTTGTAGCTTAGAAGGTTTTGTCGGAAGGTTTTAATGAATTAGTGCACGTACATGAATATAGTTACCCATTCCAACATATAGCCAACAATCTTGCTATTCAAAGGAATATATTGATCCTCTCATTCAATAAAGTTGACTTTACTTCCTACAGTGGGTAAAGAAGTTAATACTCTATACTTCGTGACTAAATATTATGTTTTCTAGGATTCGTATCTTGAGACAATCTCTAAAAATATGTTTTTGGGAATGCTATTCCCACCTAAGGCTTAAGCATGAAACCTTAATTGTACGTCTTTATGCCCTTTGCACAAGACGACCTCACTTATCTCTCAGTATCTATAAAATCTACTAACAACACACTCCTTTTCAAAGGCATAGCAGGTAGAGATTGCGTCGTTTCTATGTTTGCAACAATATTTTACGTTTATTTTCTCTTATCCAGTGAAGATATCGCATGAGATTCAAGTGCCCTAACGACTAGCGAGCAACATGCACATTTAATGTATTTACTTGCAGTATTGTTTCAACTTGCTTCACACCTCATAAGCAAATATTATCTACTTAAGGGGTTGCTAGGGATAAAACACAGGCTACCGATAATTCGATAGTGGAGTTTCTACGATTTCCATTAACAGTTTCCCGTCCTCCGATCGGGATACCTTATCTTCCATTAACTTACGAACCATATTAGTAATATTACTGAGTCATATTGACTACTTACTATACCCAATTCTCAGTAAAAGAATGGATTAATCATAATTCCATATATGTGTTTTGTGTAAAGAGACTGTGGTCCTCAATCTCATTTACCACCTATAGGTATATCTGTTCATTTTCCACAATATATCCCATATGAAGGGATTATGGGTGTTTTCTAGTTCTTCAATGAGCGCTCTCTTCTATTATAAGCAGCTAAAATTCTCTGAACTTAATTACAATATGCATCTCTCTAACAAGTAGAATATAATATTTTCATTTAAAATTACCAACACTTGTCTCTTAGTTTCGTCACTGGATTAGCTTTATTAAGAAAATGGAAACAAAATTGAACATAACGTTTCTCAGAACAATCCTTCTATCTATCCTACTTCTTACTCAATAAGTTGCCTAATTTTCATCTTTTTTAAATAACATTAGAATAGCTTCGTTCTAGTCGGTTATTCAGGCGAAAAATATGCTCTTTCGTTACAAGATCAAATTCAAACTTTAAGGAACAATTCTTCTTTCAGCCACTTTCTTCTCTCTTTTACTTATTTATTTATTTCCTAGAGCGATTACAAGAAGCAAAAACACTTCATTGACTCGATCTGGTTTAATAATAGCATTACCTTTCTGTCAATAACAACATATTATCTTTAATTACTATTTCATCCTGAATAACCCTCAAGTTTACTGTTATCCTATAACTAACGGAAAAAGGAAAAAAGAAAACGAGTAAGAGCTGATACATTAGTTAGTATACCTATTTCTACTGGAGCTAAGAGCTGCTGACGTGAGAATCCGAGAGCACAAGTAGTATTTTATTCCAATTCAGTTATCATAATCTGCATTAAAAAGCAATATTCTCTTAACTAACCGAACTGTTATCGTTTCCCACTAACTACTGCTGTTTCTATAAATAAAGCTTCATGGGACTCACTAATAACACTATCATACAGAACGTGTAAGTTCACAGGAAACCAAAACAATATGATACGTAACTAAATGCAGTTGATTTTGTTCCTCTACTCGCTACCTTAACTTAGATTTTAGGGAAATTGTTTTTTCTAGCAACACTATAATTTCTATGGATAACACCAACGAACATTCTTCAGGTTCATATTTTCTGTTGTAGAATATCATCATCTATGATTGTGGTGACTTGCACTTCATTATCTCCTTTCACTGATGAATAAACAAGCAAAAGAAAAATGGCAAATTTTGTATTATTTTTAGTAAGTTCGTAATGCAACTTCGTACCTTTATCAATTTGACTTACCTGCCCGATCGACGCAACACTTCTTTTTAATAGCGCTGTAGCGATCCAGCCGGTTGTTGGAGACTACGCACATTATCATCTGGGGATTTCTTCTGCATATCACGTTCTCCAGCCATGTACGTAGGTACCAGCTCTATCATCAGGTATATCAAAGCTTAAAAAAGTTAATAGAAGATGAAAAATGCAAGCAGTTTGAATTTTACATGCACATTGATGATATAAAATAGCTACGGTGTAACTTTCTATATACACTAGTTTGAATAAATAGTAAATACTAAACTATCCAAACCTAGCTAGACAGCTGGAAAAAAGTATGTAAATGTGGCACAGTCCACAGTTTAACTTGTTTAACTAAATGACTAAGCCCCTCCTTGACTCGTAACTTGTGCCTCATTTTCTGATTTACTCATATGCTTGATTTCATCTAAGTAGTGAAAAGTGGTAACTATTTTATTCACAGGAAGGATAAAGATCTGGTTATCAACTTTTTTTAATCAAAATTCAACAGGAAGGGAAGAACCTTGACACTGATTCAGTTTAACATTTTCAAGACGTCACTAAAGTAACACTGAAAGCGTATGAGAAAAATACAAAAATTAGAAGTACAAGGGAAAACTAGGTATGGAAGTTGACCCATAGAGAATGAAGATTCTCGTTCAATAATAATAATAATAATAATAATAATAATAATAATAATAATAATAATAATAATAATAATAATAAGAATATGATTCTTATAAATTTTTTCAAAGCTTTTCATTTGCAATATAGCTTTCAAAGCTTTGTTACTTTTTGTCATGTAGAGAAACATTTTTTTTTAAATTATTATATCCTTTGATAATACGCTGGGGATATTTTCCGACTCTCGGATAGCATTAGCACATTTCCGGCTTATCACGTGAAATAAACATTCAGTTGGAAACTTTCAGTCATAATAATGTACTTCAAATTGTCATTTTAGTTTTCCGAAAAAATGAATTAATACCGTAAACGGTTCCTCTCAACTGTTTGGAACGTATATATATGTTCATTTCTGATTTACTAAACGTACGTTACAGCTGAAACAATAATGTTTTATTTCTTATTTTTTTTAAAAGTGGGCAGATGATACATTTCATTATACTGTTGACCCTGACGATTGCTCTTTCAACATTCCCGATAGTGTGGATCCCCCAATAGGATATTTCAAGAAGTTTTTGTCAGATGATGTGCCGGTAATCAATTTGATTGTAGAAGAAACGAACTTGTATTCGACATAAAAGACAGGGAAAAGTGTTAATATAAAATGCTACGGAAATGGAGTCAATGACAGAACAAAGGCAGACTACGTACAACTGCATATCCCTACCACAACTCTCGCGGTAATCGATAGAAACTGCTTAGTCGGTTCTGCCGCACCCTGTCCAAACCCTCAAAACATTAAGATTAATTTACTTTAGATTACATTATTACTTATGAAAAACTAAAACGAACATGAAATTTCTTAAATATTTTTACAAGTATATCACATTTAAGTAATGTTTTTATTTAATAACAATATATATCTACTACTAGAATAATAGAGTCTAGATTGTTTGGAATTGAAGCTGATACCTTGACGGTTTTGTTCCTAGGTTAGAAGCGTCATGGGTTGGGGGCATCCGACTTAGAGTTAGTTAACCATGTAGACTTCAGAAGAAATAACAAGAAATGTTCACAGAAGTAATGGAACAGCTGGCGATGTAATACACACTATGCGCTGATACAGAAAATTGCACAAACTAACTAAGTCACATGGCTGAACACAGGAGAATGATGAGTTCCCAGATTTTCTCAACTTTTTTTCTAAAACCACATCATCCACGACTAACTAAGTAACGCAAAGCCTTATTCGTGCTAATATATGAAAATGTTATTAGTAACAAATAATAAATTTAATTAAAAATTAAACAATACAAACAATAATAGAGTACAAGAGTACAAGAAATGTCTTATTCCTAAACATCTTCTTCAATATCTTCATCGTCAATATTATAAATATTTACCACTTTAAATCTTTCACCATTATTAAAAAATACGTTATTGTGTAAATAAGCCTCGCATCCATGTTCTTTTGCTTCTTTTTTAAATGGGCACACAACTATTGTCACTCTTTTCTAACACCAATAGAAAAATCACGCACAATAGAAATACGTATACGTTTTGAATAACGTTTTCTTTGTAGAATAGCTTCTTTTGTTTTTATACTAAGAAATTCACACGTAATAGGTCGATGATTACTTTCCTCTCTTTTTTGCCCAATTGGGAATACATTCTCTACGTCACTTGGGTTTGTTTGAATAATTAGATATTCACAAAATAATGTGTATAATTTTCATTTCAAGTACGTTGTTTCGACTGGTTCTTCTAGTACACTATAAATGATTATATTACGTTTGCGTAAAGGATTTTTATTTAGTTCATGAAAAGTCAAATACTTAAACCCTAACAACTCATAAAGGAAGCAATATATTGAGATGTTGTTCTACATTTACTATCAGGTCATCAACTACTGCATGTTAAAAACGTACTAACCATCGAGGTCAAAGGCCAAATACTTAAACCCTAATAACTCGTAAACGAAGCAACATATTGAGGTATTGTTTCCACATTTGGTAACAGGGCACCAGCTACTACACGCTCAAAGAGTACAAACCATCGAGGTCAAAGAACAAATACTTAAACCCTAATAATTCGTCAACGAAGCAACATATTCATGTGTTTGTTTCCACAATTACGAACAAGTCACCAACTAGTGTATGTTCCAAAAGCACGAAGCATCAAAGTCATAAACTCTCGTTGACGTTCATAAAGGAGTTTTTAACCCATATGTAACATAGCAGAAATTACGAACTGAATACCTCCCCCACCCTATGCCCCATAAAAGAAATTCCAAAAATATTCATACAGCATTCCATGGCCAAAAGCACTACCAACCGAGGTCAAAGTTCAAATACTTAAACCATAACAAGTCATAAACGAAGCAATATAGTGAGATGCTGTTTCCATATTTAGTAAAAGGTCAACCACTCCTAAATATTCCTAAGGTAGGAACCATCGAGCTAAAAGGTCAAATACTTAAACCCTAATAACTCGTAAACGAAGTTACATATTTAATTTCTGTTATGTTAAAACATGGTTTCAAAATGTGGTTATAAAAGAGAACGAATACACTCCCATTATGTTCGTTATCTTAGTAACCTTTGTTGTTACATAGGTGTTGAAAAATGTATTCATTGTCTGTTTTAACTAACATTAGAAATGTAAAATAGGGGCTGAACAATTGTTCAAAAAGGGAACGAGTACACGTCCGAAATGTTACTAAATTTGGTTACAAATCATCCTGGTGAAAAAAGTATATGGGCATGTATTCGTTCACGTTTACGATCCCTACCCCATCGTGGAAGATTTATATGCAGATACCTGATCTATGTAACCAGATTTAGTAAGTAAGTTTTTGGAGCTTTGCTATTTTTCTCGTTGATATAAATATTACAAGAGATATAAAATTCTAAGATAGGTAAAATGGTCTCTCTTCGCTTTTCCTTTCGTTCATGTGTAGAGCACAAAAATGATATAAAATGGCATTTCTCGTTGGTACAAAATTGAATAGGTCAGTCAAACTTATTCTTTCGTTTATTTGAACAGCACCTTCTTTGCGTTTTCAGTTTTTAATACAAAAGTAAAAAAGCCAACAAATTTTCTGCTTAGTACAAAACTGAATAGGCTACACAAATGTAGTCCTTTGTATACTTGAGTACTACAAAATTAAATAAAATGACCCTTCTCCGTTTTCTTCTGATTAGAACAAAAGGTCGAACATCCATATTTATTCCTTTGTTTATTTTAGTAGTACAAAATGTACATAAATACTTAGCTATTTAAAATTTACCTTCTTCGCTTTTTTTTAGTCGTTAATACAAAAGTAAAGAATCCATCAAATTTTATTCATTCTTCAATTTTTATCTGCTTAGTACAAAACTGAACAGGTCACTCAGATTTAACACTTCGTTCGTTATTTGAATAGCACAAAAAGGTACAAAATGCTGAGCTAGTTAAAATGGACCTTCTTTGCTTTTTTTCGTGATTCATATAAAAGTAAATGGGCCCTCCACAAATTCATTCCCTTGTTTACTCAAATAGTGCAAAATGGTACATATATTCTGAGTTAATTAAAATGGCATTTCTTTGCTTAGTCCAGCTAAATTTATTCCTACATTTATTTGAGTAATACAAAAGGTACGTAAATTCTGAGCTAGTTAAATAGTGGTTAAAATAGCCAATACTCTTTCATTAGCTCTGCAGTGTTCGTAATCTCTGTGTTCATTGTATATGTAATTTTTGTTATGGTAAAATAGAGGTTGAAAAAGTGGTCATAAAAGAGAACGAATGAACTCCCATTATATCCGTTATCTTAGTAACTTTTGCTATGTTACATAGGTGTTGAAAAATGTATTCATTGTTTTAAATCATATTTGCAATGTAATATAAGAGTTGAAAAAGTGCTCAAAATGGGTATGAATACACCTCAGAAAAGTTACTAAATCTGGTTACAAATCATCCTGGTGAAAAAACTGTATGGGCATGTATTCGTTCACTTTTACGACCCCTACCGCATGGTGGAAGATTTGTATGCAGAAAACCGATTTTTTGTAACCAAACTTCGTTTTCGTTTGTTTTCATGGTTTCGGTCACTGATTTTCGATTGACATTATCAACAATATGACTTGAACGATATTGTTTTGGGCGCGTATATTTGAAGTATTGAATGGTTTAAGCTAACTTTCTGTGAGGGGAAATTTTAACGTCGTAGAAGTAGGTTTTACGTTCTAACCATTCATTGCTATGGATCTGGTTTTGGTACGAACATTGGTTCAGAAACCTTAAACCCGTGTGCTATGATTCGGCTAAAAACATATTTTTAAAATTAATGCAAATTATTGAACTCTTGTCTCATTTGAATAAAGCATTTCAATTATTTATTAGAAAGTACAAAAAATTCACAATACTTATTAAAAATTCAAAAATGTAAAATCATTAAATACCGCATTTTGTTGAGAAATATACACCAACAGCTATTGCGCCAACTATAAATGTACTAGATGACAACTCAACTAGTTATAATATTTTACAATCGTACGTGTACTAGATGACAACTCAACTAGTTATAATATTTTACAATCGTACGTTTAAATAGGTTATTGATAGTATAAACGTGTATAAAACGTACAATAGCATTATATAAATTACAATTTTACCCAAATACTATTGCAACCAAATACATTTGAACTTTTAAATGCCGTACATTATCTTTCTACATTGCATTATATAGCTATTCTACACACTCACGGAATAAACCATACCTTCGAAAAAATATCTCTAGTTGACTGTCATTCCACAAATAATTATTCACATAGAGATTTATATGCGCCAAAAAATAGTTCGGTAATCTATTACGTATATCTTGGTTTCCATGTTGTGTTGCTTCTTTTATAGGTACATATGGACACTTAATTTCATATTTGTTTCTTAAAAATTTATTTAATGGAAATTCAAATAATTCATTTGTATAGTGACAGCCAACTAATAATATACCATTATCTAAAACACACCAATAACCTTTAGATATCAATACTACTTCTTCAAATGTATCAAGCTGTAAATTTGATTGTTCTAGTATACGTTCAGTTTTGTCAATTGTATAAAATAGGTTTTGGTTACCCAATGTGTATACGTAACTTTTGTTTTCTTTAATTTCAATTGTTTCACAATTAATAAAATTTGATGACTCTACAGTATCAACATTTCCATTATATAACATATTTTTTTATTATTCCCTGCTTATAATACATTACAAATAAGCAATTTATATTAAATGAACTTTTTATTAATTTTTTATATTGATGGGTATTTACCGGGAAGTATATTGTATGAGTATACCCATTAGTATATGAAGATGTAAAATAATTGTTATACTTACTACAATAAAAATTAGGTTGTTGTAATAATATAGTTTTTGTTGTAATAATATTTTTTGTTTGCAAAAAATCTAAATAAACCTTTTTTTCATTTGTAAATATACTCATTATAGAAAAATGGAAATTAATACAATTATAAGTTTCCTATATGAATTGCTGATTGATTTTAATTTTTCTTCCTTTGTAAACCCACACCAATTGCAAGAAAACTTGATGATATTTATGGACTGTAGAATATTAAATATGACAAAAATCCAAAGGTTAGTTAAGATGGATATAAATAATATACTTGTCGCGTCAATTTAATATCCAACCATATTTGATTATAATGCAAACCTAAGTCTACAATATATCAAATCTGCAATTTCGTATCTTATCCAATGTTGCCCTAAAGGTACAAAATTGACCTTGGTTGCATATTTCGCTGCAGCATATTATGCCACATTATGACTTTGTACAATAAATTGATAATTTTATCACAATTTGTGGATATTTTGAAAAAAAAAAAACAATTAGTGACTATTCAGTAAAGCTAACAGTTTACTTAAATGGATAGTTTTTGTGTAACTTCGCTTTTTAATAAACTACAATTTGTATGACATATAGTTAAACTCGAAATCAAATTTTGTATTATAACAGCAAATAAGGATTTCTTATATGAGTCTAGTGGATATTTTATCAAATTTAAGGGAATAAGACCGCTAGTATTCACAGGAGATAATTTTTCTTCTATTATAAATCAACAACAACTGTAGCATATTCATACTTTTTTAACATTTCTGAAGAATCTTTAATTTAGATGTATTTCTATTCAGAACATTATAAGCAAAATACTTATTATAGCACTTCAATATTTTTAATTATTAAAAGGATAATTATTTTTTTAAATTATACTCCACCAAAACGTGCAGCAAGAAATATTGTATAACTAATAAATCGTTTATCATAATCATGTCCCGAATAGCTACCAATATTGAATCCCAATATCCTTAAAAGTGTATCGTACATAGCAATATGAAACTCATTTTCTTTTTTCATATTTCCAAAAATCGTAGATTCATATTGCCGACTTTTATTTTCAAATAACTTTTGCAAAGCTACTAATTCTTCTCGTGTCGGAGGGTTAGACCATGTAAAGTTCTTCAATAAACTATCCACGTCTTAATTAAATTGAGTTAATGTCTCATTGGAAACAAATGCCTTTATTGGCCGTGGTAGTATAGGTATACCATCTAATAAACGTAGCAAGGATTTCATAAGCCTACGGTTCCCAACTTTCTTAAAATTACCCCACGATTTTATAATATTGTAGACTTGGCTTGCGTTTATATGGTTTCCAGTTTCGGGAGCTTTTACTGCATGTGCAATGTAATCAATAGTATGGAAATGATATATTCTAATGGGGTTCCGTCCAGATTCTTATTATAATTGTGATGAGCATGTAGTGATCGATGAACTTCAACAGCAGCATTAAACCATTCCTTATTATATCTAGAATAATAATCTAGAAATCGATCCAACCATTGAATTTCAGATAGTTTCTCACTTAGTGTCTTAGGTCTGGCTGTACAAACAATGGAACACATATAATAGGAAAGTAGTGACACCAACAAACACCAGAAACTTGTGCCTATTTTCTTCATCTTCTTAAAAGATATTTTTGCACTATGAAAATCTACGTTGCGACTAAACAATCCTACCTCAAGTAGCAAAATGATATTGGAAGGGTGTTGTGACGAGTTATATTTCTTTCTCGGAACGGATTGTTATCCGAAACAGAGAAACATCACAAAAAAACTTTTACAATATTCAGTATAAGCAAGTATATTTCACGAACTTTAAACCAGTAATTATTCTCATTAATGTTAAATAAAATATACAGATAGAAAGTCCATATTTTTTCAATGTAATTTTATAGAAATTTGAAAATTTACAAATATCATTATAGACTACTTCCTTTCGTAATTTCCTCACCCTAAGAGGAAACTGAGATAATGAATGTGCAAAAATGATAATGAATTTGTTTAGTAAGTGATGCGGTTTTTATTTTACCGTATAGTGGTGTCTTCGGACATCGTGTACAGCCTTTTGTTATGAGGTAATTTGTAGAGCAATTATAATTGCTTTTTGACCTTTTTTGTGTTGTGTTCCTAAACTTATAAAACGAAATGTGCTTCAGGAAAATTATAGAGATATTAAGGAGTGCGGAAAGATTGTAGTAGGATTGAGGTATTTCAAACACATAACCTCTGCGTGGGTTTCCTTGGGTAATTCGCAGATGTATGGATATACTTCGTTCATATTTGTTTTATATTTATATTTGCTCTCGTATATTTTTTCTACATAGTTTTTGAAGGATACAATCTAACCTATAAAAAGTCTCTTGTACATTTGTGCTGAGTTTCAACCATCTCCTACTATTTGGTTTCTGAGATAAGTTGAGGAATTGTTTGTTTTTCATTCACTTTGCATTGTTTTCCGGAATATAAAATATACATAGTCCTAGTTTCTTCTGTATTTAAGCAAACTTTCAACCATCTCACATAAAGTCTGTTAACATCAATCACATATTACGCTGAACTGAGATTAGAACCTATGATTTGGAACACCTACTCCCAACATTAGTGCTTCAATAGTGTGGACGCTAGAAGCAAAAAAACTGTTTTTGGACAGAGGTATTTTACGTCACCTCCCCCTCCTGAAAGCATTAACGATTAAACCTAGTTCAATCGTTAGTGTATCGTTAGTGCTTCCAGAAAACACTAATAGTTTCGTTAGTGCTTCCAGAAAACTAATATTTTGGTTAGTGTTTCACTATTAGTGTTGCTATGACCAACGCGTACGTGTCACGAAACGTCCATAAGAAATACATGGGAAATTTTTAATTGAGTCGAATTCCCGCCAAATTCAAAAGCGCTAATGATCTCTTCTAGTGCAATCGTTAGTGCTTCTTAGAGCGCCAACGCCTAAATTTTGCGTTAATTTTGCACATAATCGCGTATCTATAGCAGTCTTGTTGTGCGAATATAATTGGATAATGATATCGCAGGGTATACTGTTACTATGTGTATAATTGGGAAATATTATTTATTTGATCATAGTAAACACATATATATACAGTAATACCATCGAAACAAAGTTGAAATTATATTTACACATATTTAAGTATGCTATTCTTAAATTCTTAACATTCTTTTCAATTGGCTTAACCGCTGAGATTTTACAAAGTTTTAAGTATGCTATTAAAAACAATTCTAAGCAGAATCCTATGTATTTTTTTTAATTACATGTTCTTTTACCGTCGTTGAAATGAAACTTGTATATTGTTATACATCTTTGGGAACGGCTTCATACATGTTATTCACACTTAGCATTCTTTTCAATTGGCTTAACCGCCGAAACTCTACAAAGTTTTAAGTATGCCGCTAAAAAGAATTCTTAGCATATCACTATGTAATTTTCTTGGGAATTCGTGTGTATTTTTTGGCGTCGTTGAAATGAAACGTATATCTTCGTATATATCATTCTGAACGAAATATAACATATGATATCCTCAATTATCATTCGTTTCAATCCGTTCAGCGACTGTGCGTTTATAAAGTAGTAAGTATAATGTTAAAAGGAGTTCTAAGGAGAATACTATAGATTTATTTTATGTTATATTTATTTTGTTCACATGTCTTTGATCCGAAACATATATTTTCATATACATCCTTTTAAACAACATGACACATACGTTATCCACAAATATTCTCCCTTTGAATTCGCACAGCGGTTATACTTTATTGAGTTTTAAGTATGCTACTAACATTAGTTCTATGCAGAGTACTATGATTGTTTTAAAGAATACTTGTGTATTTGTTATCCGTCGTTGAAACTATATTTATATCTTATTATACATGTTTGTGAACGTCGCGTTACGTATGTTATCCACAAATAACCGCCTTTTCAATTTGCTCAACTGATGAGAGTACACAAAGTTTTAAGTATGCTTCTAAAAATAATTCTAAGCAGAATACTGTTTTTTTTTGATAATACATATATATTTGTTACACGTCGTTGAACCGTAATTTATATTTTGTTATACATCTTTGTTAACAACATGTTTTATATGTTATACTAAAAAATCCTTCTTCTAAATTTGTTAAAACGGTGAGACATTAATTTTACTTGTTTTAAAGAATAACACCTTTAGTAATTATAGTCTCTGCGCAAAACGTAATATTTATTTCTTTATTAAGCTAGCACTCTTTGCCAGCTCTCTAAAAATTAATCTAGTACAATCACTTTGATTGAAGATTCCTCACTCAAAGTGCCATGCCATTTCAAAAAACTTGCTCAAAAAATTTTCTCTGCAAGTTAAAACCTATTAGCATTTAATGGAAAGATTCTCAATGATTATGATAAATTGTTGCAATTAATAAAAGCATTATTATCAAAGAAAATAGAAAAACATATAAAACGTAAGCATTTTGTTACCTAATTTTCAAAACTTAATAATAATAGATCACAGCTTACTCTCCTGCCATCTAGTTTCCGTATACGAACTTTTCTTCTAACGTAAGGTCAACATATTTGCTTTAGCATGTTCCAGTAATTAACAGTAGGCCTAAACTTTGTCGTTCTTCTTCTTATTATTATTGGAGCTAGAATTCTATACAGAACGTAATCTTACACTTCAATTAGTGTTTTGCAACTATTTAAACATTAATAACAAAAGTACACGGTATCCTGCAATTTATTATTATTATTATTATTAACGGAAAGAGTGAAGAGATGTTTGATTAGTATTTCATGCCATCTAAATCTTATTGCTTACTTGTTGGTCACTCTGAAATTATGTTTCAGCTAGAATATAACAAGTTAAATAAATAGAATGGTCCGATGTTATGCTTTTAGCCGGATAACAATGGTATCTAATTATTCCATATCACATCTGCTTTTTAGTGATTAAGATATACTATCATTGGAGACTAGATGCTTAAAACCTTTAATAAATCCATTTTTATACAAAGTAATTGACGAATATTTTTACATGCAAAACTGGACGTAGAGCCTAGCTTAAAAGTTAAAAAAAAGTTTTGTTCTCATTTTCAGTTTATAATTAAGTTATCTGACTTTTTATATGGGTATTTCTATGTTCTAAAGTAGAATTTAGCGTTATTCGTAAGCTTATTTATAGATCATCGGTGTAGCTCGTGTAAAATACTGGAGTGTTACTTTTAACTTTTTTTCAGCTTAACAATATTTAGTCTATTCAACTTAATAGGAATACTAATTCAAATGTAAAATTAGAACATAATCAACAGTTTATTGCTAACATATTAAATACAATTAATAGTTGCTATAATCGTTAGTTTCTTATGCTCTTCTTGAATTAGGAGAAAAGAACAGGTAGTCCTACTCTTATAACAGACTAATTTTTAGTGCATGGTAACTACATACCGCAATATAGGCATTAGCCCTGTTCTGCTAAAATTTAGTCTCATACGATAGAATATGATTAGGTCCTGAAGGAGAAATAAAACGCCTTAAATACCCCGGACTAGCCCCCATTTATGACGATGTGCAGGTCTCTTTCTGATTACTTAGCTCGTTTTATTCCACATGAAGATGAGATCTGCTCGCGCTATGAGTTAGCGGGTGTCACAAAAAGTATTATAATCAACTTACACCATGATTTTTATGGGAAAAGTGGATTGAGCTAGGGGAAATGACAACATAAATTTAAAAATATTTAATTTATTACATAACTAATTTTGAATTATACAACAACATTTAGTTGACTTATTCAACAAAAGTGATTTGATATCTGCTTGTTCATTGATAGTTAAGAACATTAATATAGATTGATTAACAGGTTGGTCATTCAAGTATCTAAGTTATGGAATATGGAAGATTAAATACGAATATGCGACTTTCTGTTTTCAATCCTGAAAGTTTTACTATGGGCTGATGAATCATTTTATAGTACTGCATGACATTTCTTTACTTGAAATTAATATTGTAACAAGTGCTTGTACATACCTTGTATTAGAAGTCTTCTAACGCTTTGCAACCTGGCGTCCCGAATGTCTGAATTTCGATGCTCCTAATCTTTGCGTCTCTGGGCGTCCGAATCAATTATTGAGACCTTGAGGTCCCTTTTTATTATTTTACGAGGGCCACACCCTATCCTCATATCAGTCAACATGTTATCTGCGTCAGATCCAGAAATATGGAAATTTGTAGCTCTTTTGCATTCTGATTGCCTATTAGCAAGGAACCGCACCCAAATTACATGGCGTGATTCAGCACACACGTGGATAGTGTGACTGTTACCACCTGAAGATTTCAATAACAGGATTTCTCGACTTATCCACATTTGTCTATGACTTGTCCATAGATTCTTAACTATTAACCAAAATTTCCGCAACAGCGGGGTCACGTTGTCAAAATCGTGATGGCTTATCCTGTTAGTAACCAAGCATAACCTTCAGCAAATAAACATCCTACGAATTTTGCGCAGTAAAACCAACCACAGTCACCTTCGAGGTTTTGCGTATTTCCTTTCTCTGTTGCTAGCTTGTGACAAGCTAAAAGAGAAATCTGTCTTGTAAAATGCACATTAAACCAAAAATAGCCTTTTTCAATTCCTTCAATAAAGAGCAATGTAACCATATTTTTGAATCCAGCGTCACATGACTACAGTACATGGTTGCACGACCTTTCATCCAAAGAGGCTATTCCAAACGACCACGTCAATCCCTCCAGGATTGACCTATTTTGTTTTCTAACTCTGTCGATCTTCACGACCGATCCATGTTTTACGCATTTTACAACGTAACATAACCAGCGATTCATTTCCGTTCTTTGTTCCCCTTTGTTTTCCCTCCGAGCATCCACGGGAAGCACTAAGTGAACTTGAACTTGAAGGAAAGACCGTTTCGAAACTGAATGCATTTTCTCTACCTTCATTCGGTGTTTGCTTTACGACTCTGCTAAGCTATGCCTGTTTATGTGCAAGGCTGATGCATAACTAGTTCGCCTCTTTTGTATCGAGAGATAACTTTTGACTTTTTTCTTTTCTTGTTTTCTTTTTTTTTAACTGAGTCGAGGCAAATTTGTTACATAAGGCGGGTAAGCCTGATGGCCTGCTTTCGATTCCTGGATTGTGAACGTCGCGCTCCTTGTGGGGAACGTGGAGGCACTCATGGGACGAAGAAGGTTCGGGATGGCTGTATCGGGGAACGCGTTATTTACTTCTGTTAACCTGGTTGCATAGGCCTCCAGCCAGCAGAACCCGACAGAAGGGGCTTCAGGGCTGAGGAAATTATGCATAAATAATTAATATAAATCGTACTGTACCTTGTGCAACACAATGGTTACAAACAAGGAAGTGAAAAAATAAATAACAAAATAAATGTGTAATATGAAAAAATATCCTTAGCGAAGCATTTCTGTAGCAAATACAGCCGGTTGGATTAGCCGTTTATCCACCAGGTTGAAACATGGCGCTAGTGTAGCTCTCTCGAAGCATACCCCCACCTCCCTTCTTCCACTCTCTTTTGTAGCGCCCAAGGTCGACTTTGAGGAGGTATTATATAAGGAGGCGAAAACGGCCTTGATCAGTTCCGGTCTTCATTTCTTCTTCGACTTCCAAGACGGTCAGACGTGCTCTGGTAGTCTCCGATACCAATCAGGTATGTGTGGACTTAGCCGCTGCGCTGATTTTTTCTGTAAGATGTAGTTTTTGGACTTAGAATTTGGCGACCGGCTTCGCCCTGCACATAGCCTGGATCTAGCAGATTTCTATGTCCCTTCGGAAAAACTTGAACAACTTTAGCGTGACTTTACTCCTTTCTTCGTTTTCTTCTCTTTTTATGATTTTTGTTCTTTTTCGCGACTTCAAACAGAACTTAAGAGAATAATGGAATCCAAGAGTATCTGAAAACTTCGCTTGGGAGAGAGTCGTTTGGGATAGCCAAGAGACAATATTGACTTGAATATGGTTCAACTAAGTGATTGCGACCTTAGTCTTTATTGAGAATTTAGTATGAATTGGGAATTAATATTTATTTCATTCGGTCTTCTCACTTGTACTCGTTCTGTATACTATCTTATCATTGTAATAAACTCTACTATTCTGAATTTTCTCTCTTCATTGAACTTCTCCTAGAGTAGAATAGAACCTGGGAAGTTTCAGGTCCCGACAACGAATTAACTGAGCTACGACTTCGATGCGTTTTCTCTTTCAGCATTACTTCATACCAGCGAATTTATGAGGATAGGATTATCTGAGATTAAATACGGGATGTACTTATTCACAGCCCCGTCTGACTGGGCGAATAGAGAGAGAGAGAAGCGATTCCTAACTCCGTATAAGGCAGGGGTCGTGATGATTCTTGTCTTAAGCGGAATAGTGTGTGCTCACGCTCGTAACGAACACACACTGTGTGGTTTCTATCACACGTCTTAGTTATGGTGAAGCCCCCGAGATGTTAGTATTGGCCACCGGTTCCCAATTGACGGCCCGCGTTAACCACTAATCACACTACTCGTAACAGTTGGTAGGATTTCGCCGGATATAAACGGTGAGTCAACCACTACACCCCTATACTCATAACAGTTGGTGGAGACTCGCCGAACGTGAACGGTGCACTTTACCGCTGAGCCCCCATATAGCGTAAGACTGGTGGAGTTTCGCCGGGTAAGAACGGTGGACCTCTACCACTGTGCCCATATACCGTAACAATATATATTATGTGTGTTGTATGTTATTTTACATATATTAACGCCCCGGTGCGACCTCACACCCCTTTTTCCTTTACACATGTTTACACAAATTCTTTTCTTATGGGTAAAAAAACTTTCATAACTGAACCGGGCTCTCCCTCCCGGAAGAAGCCCAATCAAAATGATAGTGAAATTGAGGAACAGACAAGTATCGCGACCCCTGATGTCCGATATCTTGTAATTAAAGAGAAAGAAGTTGAAAGTGCCACTACTGAGGAAAACCGTCCGAGTGCAATTAAGGGCTTATCCCCTTTGGGCTTATTACTTATCAAGCCGGGCAGGTAAAAGACATAAAGAAACTGGGGAATAGCACTTTATTGGTGGAAACGACAGACGAGAGGCAAACGGCGAAGTTGCTTAAGTTAACTGCCATTGGACCGGTGAAAGTACAGTCGAACCGCATCGTATGCTGAACGTTTCAAGAGGGGTGATATCGTGCTGGAATCTCCTCAATGCCACCGAAGAGGAGATCAAGTCGGAATTAGCGGACCAACACGTTATAGAGGTAGCTCGAATCAAAAGTAAGAAGTCAGGTGAACTTGTCGCTACTCAGTCACTGATTCTTACTTTTAGTCTGCCCACGCTTCCGGAGTCTGTGCAAGCTGGTTACTATCGCTTAAAAGTTCGGCCCTACTTATCTAGTCCTCTGCGCTGCTTTAAATGTCAACATTTTGGGCACACCAGCACCTCGTGTAATGCGAGTGCTGCTCTTTGTGCGAATTGTGGCCAGGGTAGTCATGGTGCGGAACCCTATAAAGCGACCAAGCCCTTCTGTGTTAACTGCAAGGGAGAGCATTCTGCTTGGTATCGGGATTGTCCAGCTTATCAGCGCGAGAAGCGTATCCGAGAACTCATGGTACTCCAGAAGATTTCTGCTACAGACGCGAAACGTCGATTGAAAGAAAGCCTTCCTTCCTCGCTTTCTGTTCCCTTCGCTACTGTCGCTGCTATTTCTCGGAAATCTGTAGCTACACAGAGCGTCGACGTTTCCACCCAAACGGATTTGGTCCCAAAGCGTAGTTGTGAATCGAAGACCCCAGTTGCAAAGATGAGCGAACTTCTTAAGACCCCCGTTGCAACAACGAGCGAACATCCCAAGCCTCCAGCTGTAACGCCGAGTGAACGTCCGAAACCTCCTCGTGTTACTGTTAGTGGTGGTCTTCGTCGCACTCCAGCCCATCGCCGATCACCTTACGTGGCTCGCCTGAAACTTAGACAGCATATCCGCAGGTTGAACGACACGGTTCTCTCTCCGAAGAGACCGAAATCTACTCCACTTCGTAAGCCACTTCCAGCTTCTCCGAAGTCTGACATGGTGGAAGTCGAACTCATGGATACTGAGTGGGCTGTGATTGGACCGCGTGGTAAAGTTCGCCTTAAACGTTGATATCTTCCAGTATGGCGCTTCTTCAGTGGAACCTGAATGGCTTCTATAGTCACCGTGAGGAATTGCTACAACTGGTCTCCGACCACTCGCCAGTTGTTGTCTGCTTGCAAGAAACCCATTTTAAACCTACCCAGTCCTTCCTTCTTTCTGGGTACACTATGTACAGATGTGATAAATCAGATGCTGGTCACGCTGCTGGCGGCGTGGCCGTATGCGTCTCTGATTCGGTTTATTCTCGGGAGATTCACCTCGTCTCCCGCCTGCAAGCAGTTGCGGTGCGAGTATAGTTCTCTCGCCCGCTTAGAGTTTGTTCATAGTACATTCCTCATTCAGAAAACTTTAGCACCGCCGATCTGCTTCAGCTCTTCCATCAGCTCGAGCCGCCAGTCTTGCTTGTAAGAGACCTTAATGCCTATCATAGCTGGTGGGGCTCTGTCCACACTGACGGTCGTGGCCGTCAGGTAACGGAATTTCTTGAGGAGAGTGGCTTGCCTATCCTTAATGATGGCAGTCCTACTCATTTTTCCACTGCCCATGGCACATATTCTTCTATCGACCTCTCCATGTGCAGCGCTGGTCTCTTGACCTCATTGACATGGCGAGTGCATCCCGACCTTTGTGGCAGTGATCACTTCCCGTTATTTGTTGAAGGTCTCCCTGTTACTCCTCCTTTACCTCTCCGCCGCTTCAATTTGAAGCGTGCTGACTGGCGTAAATTCCGTGAGCTCAATGAGTTCCATTGTCGTGATGATCTCCCTGTAGCTGTTGTGGCAGAGGCTTTTGAGCAGACTGTTCTTGATGCTGCTCATAGTTCCATTCCAGAATGTGGTGGCGACATTTCCCGCCAGCGTGTTCCACGGTGGTCTCCGGAAATCCGTGAGGCTATCCTGGCTCGTCGGCACGCTCTTGCCATTTTTAATCGTCATCCCACTGCCGACAAGCTACAGTGCTTTCGCATTCTACGTGCTCGAGCTAGACGTCTTATCAAGTTTTCGAAGCGCCAAAGCTGGATGAATTACGTTTCGTCCATCAATAGTCGCTCAGCGATGTCCACTGTGTGGCGTCGGGTCCTCTCTCTTAATGGGTATACTCCTACTGTTGATGTTCCTGCTTTGTCTGTGAATGGTGTCTTAGTTACTCACCCTTCGGAGATAGCACACAATTTGGGTCAGTATTTTGCATCTATCTCTGAGTCTGAGCATTATCCTCCACCATTCGTTCCCATTAGGGCGCGTTTAGAGCTGAACCCGTTAAACTTTCGTACCGCCAACAGCGAAGATTACAATGCTCCTTTCACCTTCAATTTGATTCTGCTCTTCGTGAATCATCCATTACTGCTCCAGGGCTTTATCGTATACCCAATGAGATGTTGCGCAACCTCCCCCGCGATACACAGCTTGCTCTCTTGCAACTGTATAATCACCTCTGGGTCGAGGAGTTTTTTGCACCGGCTTGGCGTGAGGCTCTCGTTCTTTCTATCCTGAAGTCAGGCAAAGTCGCAACTAGCCCCACGAGCTACAGACCCATTGCTCTCACGAGCTGCGTCTGGCCCACTTTATCTCGAATTTTCTTGACGAGCGACACTTTAGAGTGCATGTGGGATCTAATCTCTCAGAGCGCTTTATACAAGAAAATGGTGTTCCACAAGGCAGTGTCCTTAGTGTCACGTTGTTTGCTGTCGCCGTCAACAGCGTTCTTTCGGAGATCCATTCTCCTGTGTCTGGTTTGCTTTATGTTGACGACCTGGTAATTTTCTTTTGCTCCCGTCATCTTCGCGGCGTCACTCGACAGCTTCAACTGACTCTCAATCGTCTTGTTCGCTGGTCGAATGAGACTGGATTTCGCTTTTCTACCGAGAAATGCCAATGTGTTCACTTCTGCCGGCAGCGTACCTGCATTGTTGACCCGGATTTGTACCTCGATGGCACCCGTTTGTCATTCGTTGATACAGTCCGTTCCTTGGGTCTGGTCTTTGGCCGTCGCTTGTCGTGGGCACCACATATACGGAATCTTAAATACTCTTGTCTTCGAGCTCTGAATCTCTTTCCTGTCCTTTCCCACCGCACATGGGGTGCTGATCGTACTGTTCTGCTTCGTTTGTACCGTAGTCTAATTCGGTCCAAGTTAGACTATGGCTGTATTGTCTATGGTTCTCCTCGTGTTTCTCTGTTACGACAACTCGACACAGTGCATCACCTGGGTATTCGTTTTGCTACTGGCGCCTATCGAACTAGTCCCGTCGCCAGCCTGTATGCTGAGGCCAATGAACCTTCGTTATCATATTGTCGCAGCAGACTACTTCTTAATTATTCTGCGCATGTGCGTTGTATTCCAGACCACCCGTGTAGACTATGTCTCCGTGGTGGTCGGATATTCGAGCGCTATGCTGCACGTCCTCGCTCTACACGTCCATGGTACATCCGTGCGTGTGAGAGTTTCCTTGGTCGACGATTTCGTGTGACCCTCTCTTTCATTGGTTCACTTTTGTGCTGTTCCCCCATTGCTGCTTCGTCTACCTCGCCATGATTTACGCTTGTCTATGCATTCTAAAGAGCAGACTAGTTCCCAGGTGTACCAGCAAGAGTTTGCCGCACTGTTAGATCAGTACCGCGATTTTAGTGTGTTCTTTACGGATGGTTCTAAGAATGAGGATTCTGTAGGCTGTGCCTTTGTCACCGACGGTTGCAGCTCCGAATTTCATTTGCATCGCCTGTGTTCCGTGTTCACTGCTGAATTGACTGCAGTTAAGCTTGCCTTATACCATGCTCTCACGCTTTCATTACGTCGTGTGCTTATTTGCACCGATTCTCAGAGTTTGATTTGGAGTCTACAGAATGTCTTCAGTATGCAGTCTGTCGTGCAGGACATTCTTGTGAGATGCCATGAATTGCAGCAACAGGGTTGTGTCGTCGTTGTCTGCTGGGTGCCGGGTCATGTCGGCATCCGGGGAAACGAACGTGCTGACACAGCTGCCAAGAACGCCGCCTTGGCCGGGGTTGCACTGGAGCATAGCCTTCCGTGCTCCGATCTTCAGTGTCATTTCTCGTCTTTGTTGCGCTGTCACTGGCAAGCAGATTGGGACCAGGCTCTTGAGAATAAGTTACATGCTTTCAAGCCACTCCTAGGAGAATGGCGTACGTCTTCGTGCCATCGTCGTCGAGATGAAGTGCCATCGTCGTGCCATCGTCGTGACGCATGGCTACTTCATGCAAAGATTGAACCGTCCGTACTGTGAGGAGTGTATTGTCTCGCTGAGTATTCAGCACATTCTTGTTGAATGTCCTGAATACTCAGCTCTCAGAGAACGTTTCGGATTGCCTTCTGTTCTTACCCGCGCTTTGGGGGATTCACGTGATATAGTTCGCCGGGCACTTGACTTTGTAAAAGTTTGTGGGGTTCCTCACGTTCTCTGAGCTGTTTTAATGTGTTGTTGCTGTTTATTGCTGCTAAATTTTTAATTTCTGTCATCTTTTATAGTTTTTCTATATATTGTTATTGTCATCTGTTTTAGATTATTTATTCTTTTATTTTCTCTTTTTCATTTTCTCCTTTTCATTTTTTCCTTTTATTTAGCAACACTTTTGTTTATTGCGCTCTGGTATTTTACCCTTTTTCTTTCTACATCTTTTAGTCGAGAGCAACCGTGTTCATCGTTACGGGGACCTGTAGCCTCGTTGCTGACGTCCCCACTAACCCCCATTCATTCATATCTTACATATATATATTGTTATATCTTACTCATTAGTCACTCTCATTTTTATGATATGTGTAAATATAGGTTATAAATTTTATATACACTGACGACCTATCTTATTGAAGTAGTAGCCCACTACCTTTATAAGCAGATGAAACTCATTATTTTATAAAGCTATTAAGTTGTATGACATTGCTTCACATCTATTCTTACTCAGCCTAATTGATGCAAACTACGATTATTTACCCAGAATGCAATACGGACAATTGTTCATTAGAAACATGCAGATATAAAGAAAACGTATTTACTTAAATTGCTTATACATATATAAAAACATGTAATTCCTTTCTAGGTTACATACTACAAGCTGATAAGGTAATAATTAAATGCTTTCATGCTGCATGCAACACATTACAGTTACATATTAATGCTCCATGCGAATTAATACTTCTACACTTAGACCTTCTTTTGATACTATTTTCCATGCTCCATGCCTAGAATTCCAAAATGTTCATGCATTGCTCTAGTTCCGTGCTGACGGACAATGTTGTAGGGTGTTGCGTAGAGAAGTTTGCACAAACACCTCCTTGTTCCTTCTGATGAAGGAATGTAAGGATTGCTGTATTAACTTTCCCCCCTAAAGAGACTTCAGAGCAATCGGCGTTGAATTTCCCATATGCTTCCGGGGTACCTCTGGCGGTCAGTTATTCACGAGATTCCATTATATAAGATAGGTGTGATTCTTTCTTTGCATGCAGAATCATTCGATGTAGTAACCTAACCCCTGGGACTGCTTCGTATTCCAAAGAAGTTGAAATTCCCTTTGGTAGACCAAGCACCTTCGGCGGTGGATCATCCATAGCCAAGTACCTCCAAATTGTGTATGGTCCTAGTCAATGCTCTTATCATCTTCATTAATCCATCGGTTCTCCATTTTAACTTAATCCTACTTTATTCTATTAGTATTATTTTACTCTAGAACATTATATAATGAAGCAGTGATAATGTAGATGTTGTCATTTGAAAACTAAAATAAAGACAAGAAAAGAACACGAGCGACAACAATCATAATTTTGTATAATCATGTTTTGCTTCCTTTTACAGATAAAGCCTCTATTAATTGCTACTGGTTCTAAGTAATTACGTCTTGTTTTGTTTGTATTATTGCAATGCAACATTATAGTATATTCTATATAAAGTATTATAGTTACATACATTATTATATTACAAATATTGCAGATGAATGACAATTCACAATTCACCGTTTGCGTGAGCACTATAGGTAGCCCCGAAATACCAGTGTACCCCCTCCATTATGTTTTGGATTGGCATGAATGTAGGCATAGTACTCTGTTACAAACCAAGGTCACCTTCTTTCCCTTTTATTTTTTTAAATTTTATTTCCGGTCTATTTCCGGCCTGTTCCTGCAATTTTCTGTACTTTTTCAAAGGTCTCTCTCCAAACAAGTATATATTTTGTTATATATTTCATATATGTTAAATAAATTATTGTTAAATACTTCGTATTTGTTAAATCAAACATTGTTTCTTTTCTCAACGATCTTACTTCATAACAGTATTATCTGCTATTATGTAACAGTGTTCTCTTGCATAGTTTCTGCATTCCGGAAGTAAATTATCTACTTCCTTACTCAACTAACTGTTATCAGCATACACTCTTAGCAAGAACACAAAAATCTTTATCTACAATTTGCATGCAATGAAGTGCATTACTTTAAAAAGAAGAAAGTTCTAAAATATAAAATCAGCATCATTACTATTTGAAATTAATGATCTACTTTTTGAATTAGCTCAAGTTAAATGGCAGCAGTCTTACTCAAAAAGTTTTCATGCAATACTAATAATACTACTAATAATAATATTACTACTAATAATAACAATGATAAAATACATGTAATTTGTACTGTTATCTAAGTTAAATAATAATACTATTGAGCATATATAAGTAATTCACTTTTCGATTCCCCGTGTAAATTACCATCGATCCCCACTTAAATTCATTACGTTCAATAGAATAATGTACATGTTACTTAACAATTGCCTTCATTACTCTTCCTATAACAACGATTATGAGTCAATATTATTTGAATACCTTCTTCTAATACCACTGCTTCCATTGCGACCACTTGCATCGCTTCCTGTGCGCTCAATATTGGTTACGTTCCCTCCTTATACTAGTGAGGCTTTCTAATCCCTTTAACTACCATTTACTATTGCAAAGAATTTTATTTTTACTTTAAATTATTTTTTAAAATTTTACTTCCTTACTATAAGTTCAATTTTTCTTTTTTTACTACTTAATGTATCTATATATAAGTTTTAGAACATTGCGTTAGGAAATTCTGCTTATCTATGGTGTATCATATCAGTCTTTTAGTTAAATGGAGAATTGCCTTATTATTTATTTATTAGTTATTTAAATCTTTTAATTGAAAATGGTATATTATAAGCTAATCGTGTTTTATTCTATTTTCATGGATCTAATTGACTTCTGAGTGCGAATTCTGTTCCTTGAAAAATGGAAGAATGCCTAAGAAGAGTAAAATTTGGAAACCTCCTCTTTGGAAATAACTTGGAAATCCTTAATGTGCTTTGGACCTCAGACTACAATTTCAGGAAGAAATTATCCCTAATTGTGTATAGTGGTGTATTTCAGTGGCGTATTTCATTCAAAACGTGGCATTATATACAAGTGTTTGAGTATTATACTATGTGGTATTATAATATGTCAGAATATAGTTTCTACCTACCACTGGACACTTTTCCCATGGCAATCCATAGGTAGGATGCTGAAGTAAATAATGCCGACGCGATTATAATATTTCCTAAATGATTTAAATCTCTAAATACCCGCAGTATTAAACACACTTTAATATTTTAGTATCAATTGTTGTAACTGCATTTAATATGCATTTCTTACTTAAACAACACTCACACAAACACCTACATTTTCGATCACTTCGCGACTCTCAAGAATAAGAGTAACTACGATGTGTATTTCAATCCGCGAATTACCAACGTTTGACTACGTGGTCACAAGCTTCGCATAATTCAAAATATCCGCCCATCCGCTGTATTGAGACCAAAAAAAATTGAGATACCTATTACTTTCCTTATATGATGTATGGTGTCATCCTTAGAACATTAACTCGAATAAGGAGTATCCAACCCGACACTTTTTTTAAATGAAAACTCAATAACACTCACATTTAAGCCCTTGATTCTTGTAGATTCCAACAGTAAAAACAAAAAGGAGTATGGAATTACTTCTTCTTCACTTGGAAATTCTGTAAATGTTTTCCTAGACAAAGTGGCACACGCTTCCTGCCTATGCAAATTATAGCCAGTACACAGGAAATGCCTGCAATCTTAACTAAATCTAACATTACGAATAATCGCCTGTGGCAATATTCTTTAATGCCAGCGAGAAATTACTAAAATATGAATGATTAACATTCTCTAAGTGGCAAAAATCGGGTTACCTGCCATTTCACTTGCTATCTCTACTGGAAATAAGGACCACTAGATGTGGATATTCCAAATCCAAATGGATATTAGCTTGATCTCCCGGACTCCCCGACTAATGCACAACAAAAGGAATTCTCTGTCCTTCTTCACTCCTTTGGAGAACACTTTAGTCAATATATATATATATATATATATATATATATATATATATATATATATATATATATATATATATATTTGTGTGTGTGTGTATGTACACACTGCCTTTTACACTAAAATCGGAGGGAGTTGGCAAGAGTCAAGTGGCGACCCTAATTTAGTTACTACGTAAGTATGCAGAACGCTAGTTGTGAAATTCCGAGAAGAATCCTGAAAAATAAACATACTTACTTTACCCAAATATGGGTATTAAGGTAAAGTATTAGGAATTAGTATGGGTATTAGGAATTAGATTCCCATGCATGCCATTATCGAGGTTGGTCCCAGAACGTTCCTCTACGCGAATCTCCCTTAAGCAAATCATATATTGTTGAGAATGTAACAGAGTAGATGTCAGAAGAGTAAGATTAAAGGAGAGTGAGACTCATACGAGAAGGTACGATTCTGATAAACCTATCGTTTCCGGCGGCGTCTCACACTCTATTCAGTACTTGCTTAAGCAACTCCCAGTATTTTGTCCCGCTATCTAGACTGCCTCGAGAAGCCCTTCTGTCATCAGCGCCAAGTTCACAGGATACCTATAAAGAAAACGGGAACGTTAGCTACAGTACACTAACTGGATCGACTAGCATAACATGTCTATCGATTAATCCTCCCAGCAACTGATAATAGTCATTAACTCTAGAACAGTAATTCATTTAAAAAAAATAAATAATTCTTTTAAGCTGGTAAATTTATTATCAGACTAGTTAAGATAATTTATACAGTAAAATTACAAAATTAGAATTCCAAAGTAACTCAACATTTCATTAAGATTTACAAGAGTTCTATTGAAAATTATATTTTAACCATTTATGTAGTTTATTTTCATAATATAAAACACCGAATTGAATACCCTTTATTTCACTGGCTATCTCACGACTGTAAGGTAGTCTACCTACTTCCAAAAAGGGAAGTATTGCAAAAATAATTTACTAAGCTAGAGTTAATTATCAGAATGACGGAAAGTTGTTAAAGTCCGAAGTCTCAGCCTCCCTACCTTCATATCTGCACATTCTTTGCATTGAATAAAAAATATTAAATTTTCTATCTTACATACCTGAAGTAGCTTCAACACGAAGTTTGACTGACACTCCGCGCAACGACTTTTAATTAAGCTCCGCACAAGACGAGCACAACACAAGACTAGCCCCAATCACTGCCCGAGAATTTCCTTTTCTAATTTTTATATGCGTCGTCTGACGTAAGATCACCCACTCAGGAACTGAGTCGACAGAAGCCATTCTTATTCTTATTTTTTTGGTTTTGTTTTGAGATAAAGCTGCACAATTTTATCAAACACTGTCATACCCTTCCTTTGGAAAAATAACGCAACACAAGACTTCTAGGAATGCGCAGGGACACTGACGAATTTAGAATAATTCTGAGCGTCATACATCAGAACTCAATTCCGTAATTTTTTCGTAATTGCGTAGAATAGAGATCTCAGAAACGCTCTGACTTTTGTTCGTCACGTACTTCACGGAATTGTTTGTTGATAATTTAATACGTGTTTATCATCGGCTACTTATCTACGTCAACCATTTCATCATGGCTTACTCTGTTACCTCTTCCAAAGATGTGGGACAATTAAAAAGACAATAAAAAACAATCACGTTGTCATGGTTTCTACAAGAATCAAATTTGAATAACGATCTTCTACCGATTTTCCCCAAGAGTAGGTTCACTTCATGTCAGTAGTGGCCGAAATAAATCAGTGGCGGCTTGATTATGGTTCCTAGGCCAGCCTAATTTTACACCGTAACATCCGCTGAAACTTGGACTAAAAAAAAGAAAACAGAAAGAGAAAAAATGCGTCAAATTACTCGACAGAGTTGTTGGATCTACTATACGTTTTGAGATGAACAGATAATACCTTTACTTTTCTTTTTCCACTTTATTTTAATGATACAGCCATAGGTTCTACCTGTCTGGGTAAATAATAATATGTATTTTACTCTAAGTCGCAGCTACAATACATATAAAATTAAAAGCAGAGAGTTGTGAAGAACGCAGTTAAAGGTATTGAAATCTTGTTGCTTTGAATAAATTTGGTATTACCTGTATGTTAAAGTTATTAACTGGTTACTCGTGTATTAACCTTTTACCCTTATGCATAGTGGATCCAAGCACCGAACAGTCGTGAGATGCGTATATTAATTTTGAACTACATAGTTAATTATTATTATTTGAGCCTATTAAACCAGACTTGACTGATATACATGCTTTAACCTTATCGAACATTAAAAATTTTAACTGACTAATAGGGTGTAAACTGCTATGTACTGATGCTGGTACTCGATTAGTGACGTGTCTTGCGGATACCCAGAAAGAGGAAATTAAATTTAAATTAAAGTGTGATAATACCTTTGTCTTTCTCTGAAGGAGTATCAGAGATATATAGTTACGGTACAATAAACTCTATATCAAACGCGAGATAATTTGTGATTTCTGATTATGGTAAGTTTTTTCTTTTCGTCATTACATGCATGATGATATTACCGTTTGTAGTTTATATTAAGGAAAATACTTATAGCTATTACCTAGTATGTAGACATGACATAATTATTTTTCCCAATTGTCTTTGTCTCTTTCAAGACTGACAGTAAGTTATGACTTATGCAATCGTAGCTGATTAATTAAATAGTCAAACTTTCTAACAAGTACATTTTTTGTAGACTGTAATATGGGTTCGATACTGTGACGCTGGATTCAAAAATATGGTTACATTGCTCTTTATTGAAAAAAGGCTATTTTGGATTATTGTGTATTTTACAAGACAAGGCGAGCAGATCTCATCTTTATGAGGAATAAAACGAGCTAAGTAATCAAAAGGAGACCTGCACATCGTCACAAACGGGGCTCGTCCAAAGCCTTCTTCTTTTTTCCTTTTTCGGGACGAAAAATTTTGTGGTACTGCTATGACATCCTTCTTTTCTGTTTTGTGTCTTATGTTCTGTTTTGGTATTACGCTCATAGTGCATGATAATGTAAGTGATTTGTGTAAGTTGTCACATTATTGCAATTGTGTAATTGTGGATTATAATGGCAATTAGTGACTGATTATACTGTTCGTAGTGAAATATCCTCCCCATATTTTTTTCTTTCTTCCGATTAGTGAAAACAAAAGTTTATAAGTAATTCAAAATGTCTTTCCATTGGTTCCCCTTTTTCAAACCGAAGAAATCTCCTTCAAAGTTTCATGCTTGGGACTTCCTAGTGGAAGTTAGTCAACCGAAGTTCGTAGTAAATCAACAGAGAGTATTGATAAAACGTATAAACAAAGATTTTATAATAATAGAGGTCGTGGTACACGAGGCCCTCGTCCTAATCTAATTCGAAGATTTCAGAATATAAATATTAATAATATACAATGCTACGCATGTGGTAAATGTGGTCACTTTGCTCACTAGTGCCGAACTCGACAAAATCAAAATCAGTATTGGGATAAATCTAATAGACCCCCACCACGGAAATCAATATACAAACCGAGGTCAGCCGCTTAAAAGAGGACAATCTTTTGGAAGACGCCCAAATAGAGGGAGACAAATGAACAACGATAGAACTCAAAATGTAGATAATTCAAATAACACTCAAAAATAAGTATGTATTGGAGTTCATTTTTAGTTATTTACCTTTTTTCTTTCTAACTTGTAATTGTATAATGCACAAGTAATGGAAGGAGATAACTAAGGGGATAAAGTACAATGACTAGAGATTGGCACAATAATTTATATCCTCTTATATTGTAGGATAACCAACTATGATCTACTATACGATTCATCCTCGAATAGGAGAATTGCGAACATTCCCGAATCCCATAAAATCGTTAGTCGAGCATTGGTTGAAGGATATCTTACGTCTATGTTTTGAAAATATCCCTGAAAGGTATGTTAAACTCATAATACCCCTTGAATTTTCGACAATCTTAGCCACTGAAGCTTATTTAAGATATGCACACTTTCGTTCCGGATGTCTATTTAGATTTTGGTTATATAAATCAAAAAGACGATTAGTTTCCATAATTCGTAAACTTCGGAAAAAATATGGCATTGCCTTAAAATTAATATTCAGGATAGATAGAAGAGCTAAGTAAGTAATATTGTTAGTAGTGTCTAGAAAAATAACATGGCATGAATTTTTAATTGGTAATTAACTCTGTTCTTTACAGATGGGATTTCTTGTAATAGGGTCTATTCTGATCAACTTAGGGTTATTAATAGATGTATCATCACCGTCTTCCGGTAACCAATTTACTGTTGCAATTACAACAGGTGCTTTCTGGAATAAAATTTCAAAGGTAATTCCCTATGAGGCTACAATTCCATTAGTTTACCATCAACAGGTAACCACTATACCCCCTGATGATCAATTGGCTTTAATTCATAAGATAACTCAAGAAGTATGTTCTCAGGTAGAAAATGTAACCTTCTCATATTGTTCAGTAGTCCAGCACATTAATGAGCTTGCTATGCTAATTAATGAACATGACATAACATCTTGATTATACTATATTGGATCAAAGAGTGAAACGCGATATAGATTTTCTCGGATCTGCTCTTTCGTGGTGTTGTTCAGTGGCAACAGTGTAGTTGTGGATAAAGTGGCTGTTCGAACCACGGAAATGGAGCGAGTCATTGAAAGAATTAAGACTGAGATATATCAAGACCATAGAAACATAGTACAGTTTGTGAAGGCTGGTCAAAATTTCAATTCGCAGTTAAAAGCTACAATAGCTAAGTTAGAAACGCAAATTAAATTGACTCAGAAAGCCTTAAACGGCGAATTAGAAGAAGGCATTCCAGAAAAAGAAATGTTGTTAACCCTACAAGTCGCTGGGTTACATCGATTACTGATTTGAATCATCAAAGGTAACGAAGACCAGGCAATATTAGCTCATTGCATGTCGCAGAGAATACCCACTACTATTTTCACCCCAGATCAGTTAAAAGCAAATTTGACAAAATTACAAGCTAAATTAAGACGCTATTCATACATATTAGCTGTACCATTAACGGATCTGATGAAATACTAACATTACCTATTGCGTATTGCCATTATCAGAATAATGATTTAAATGTAAGAATTAAGGTGCCTATTACTCGAAATCCAGGCAATGTCGAAGTATACGAATTGATAACAGTACCTTATAAGTTCGGGAATGCTACTTGCTTAATCTCACATTAGCCACCAATCGTGAAACGTGCTAATAATATTTTAGTATTGGCCACAGATCGACTATCTGCTTGCGATCCTAAGAGTAGTGAGTTATGTTGCATTCCAAGTTATCCCGCGGATAATTTGCGTTTACCAGGTTGTGCAAGAACACTATTTCATACTGCCTCAGTAGCTGAGATCAGTAAATATTGTGTCTTTCAATGTGAAGAGACGAATGGTTTATTGATCACTGAAGTAAGACCTGGACTATTTGCTTTAACCAACCCCCCTCTGAAATTTATATAGAGTGCTCCAAAGTCAAACAAACAATGCAACTCGATTGTACTATGCCAGGAGCTTATCAGTTATCATTGCCTTGTGAATAAGAAGCAATTATTACTGAGACACATGTAATATTCCCATCTTTTCCCTGCCCAGAAATTAACGATAAGGAATTGTAAATGAAAATCCTAATTCCCGCTTCTTGGACTCAAATTTCAACCTTAAAGTTGAAAGTATCAACTTTTGAAAACCCTGAATTCACACATCTCAACCACTGTCTAGATCAGAACTGGACTGCCCCCGTTCCCCACCTCAAAATATCAACCACGTTATCTTCAGTTACGCCAGTGAATACTCCAATCATACCCTTTGAAAAAATTCAATCTACCAGACCATATTTATCATTTTTTCGTGTGGAATTTCATTATCTCCTTACTTATTTTATGGTTTGGGAATAAATTAAGGAATCACTTGGGTATAACCACAATTATTCTAGTACCAACCCCCGCAGAAGCAACATTATTGCACGATATAGCAGAAGTAGTTACATATTCTCTTTCATCAGTGTTCATATTTGCACTATGTCTTTATGTGCTGTATAATTGCTGTTGTAAACATCTATGACCCCTTCTCGCTCAAATGAAGTCGCGCAATAGTAAAGAATCGGAAAATATGGGAGACACAATTTCAGTAAGAGCATTAGCTACTCCAGTAGCTACCCCTAGAACGGCGAGGCGAAGACTTAATCCATCATATAGTGTGGCTACCACAGCAATATGACTAGTAACGATGCTTTGTTTTATCAACCATCCTGTACAGTCATTATCAATTCCTACGTTAGCGTATGGTGGATTATCTATTGTTCCATTTGATTCACCAATTCTCTATGAATCAGCGGTAGTGATTCTCAAAAATTTACTTATCCACCAACTATTATGGAACAATATGAGTTTGAAAATTTCGATCAAAATATTTTATCTGAAACCATATCTGCTGATGATCCCTCAACAGGATCGTTCTTTCATACAATTACAAGACTACATACTAAGCGACTGCTGTTGACGAAGGACAATTTGGATTATATTTATAACAGGATATTTGAATATTCGGATGAGCCCTGGTTTTTTCAATTATCCAATCGGCAATTAAAATCAGAAACTGAATTTGAAAAATTATTAATTGGCTGTCAGCGACGAATGGTTCATCTGCAATTGATAAAGGTAACTGAACTGTTTTATATAATAGAAGACATTCAATATCGGTTACAACAAACAGGAAAAGCATTGAGGATAATACAATCAGACCATGCTTCTATATATAATTATCCATTGGCCGAATGTCTTATATCGCCTGAGTATGCAATGCTAGGGATAAAACTCCCGGTCACTGATTTATGAGCTAACGACAGTGCGTACATCATATCCCCTCTAGCTTTCAGGCGACATCACCAAATTTGTCATTTGGATGTACCACCTTTGTCCATAGTCTATCGCCAACTCACAAATAAAATTCTTTATACTACTTGCAATATTCACACTGATTTATTATGTCTCCTAACCACTCCACCTGTTCATATGTTACAGTACATAGAATGTATTAAGGCCCGATTAAGTGGAAGAACGAAGGATATTGATCAATATTGTAGATGGTATTGCTTTAATTATTTAAAGGATATGTCGATTTCATATATAAACTTCACTACAATATGTTTATTGATAGCGGAAGAACAAGATTTTACTATTTCATGTTCAACGGTAGATATCCCGTTGCATTCCACCCCTAAAATAGGCTCTCTATTCGTACATTTAGGCTGCGGTTGCAAATTAATGTTCAAAAATACAACTTTGACTTCTAAATTTCTGTGTTTCCTTGCAAACATTAATGGTCAAAGTGTCATTTATAGTTCCATCATCTTATCATCAAGTATAAACCAGATGAAGTTCCAACCCTCATAACAAATTACGAAGTATCAGACAAATCAGAAGGGATAGTGATTTATAATGAAACGCATAATGAAAGTTTAGGATGTATCATAACGTTAGTCGTGGGAATAATCATTAATATTATATTAGGTTGTCTTTTAATTGTAGCTGTCTTCTATTATAGGAAATTGAGAAAACCCCCTCGACCCCCTAAAACTCTCCCTCGACCTCAAAATATAGCCAACGTATATGAAGTGCCTCGCACTCTTCATGCAAGACCTGAATATTGCGAGATATTGCAATAATAATAATAATAATAATAATAATAATAATAATAATAATAATAATAATAATAATAATAAACATTTTGTAAGTATACGTAGGTACGAGTATAAGTATTTTAAGGTCTGAAAATCAACAATAATTAGATTATTACACAAATTACAGTAATAATTAAGAAATTACAGCAATAAATTGTCATTGTTAAGTAACAAGCAATATACTTATACCTACATTTCTATTTTTTAAGGATATAAAAAAGTATGACTGAAAGGGAAAATTGTGTACTATGTCATGAAGGTTACATCAAAGACAGCTGTGTGTATCACTCACTAGAGAAATACCTTGGTCAAATCGGAGTGCACCCCCATTTCGCAATCGAACAACAATTAGTTGAGGATGCACGAAACGAGGAAATGTTTTTAAAGTGGAAGGAAGTATTCTTACATCATCATTCTCACGCTTTTTCTAGTTCCTTGTTGCTAAATGCATTTCAAGGAATCTCGAAGGACCGCTCTTTACTTCCCTCCTTGCAATCATCTACTTTTCTACTGAGAAATTCTCCATGCCAGCCAATCTTCATAGTGGATGTCCAAGGCTTTTATTAGGAAAATCTTATTATGTACGTGAACTGGGAATCGCAACCCCAAATAACACTTTCTTATTTCATTGTACTATCAACTTACCTTATTCCTTTGAATCCCTATCAAAAACTGATCAAAAACGTGTTTATTTTCAAACTACACACATTCATGGTCTGGAGTGGTCACACGCTGATGGGATCTCTATCTCCACTGTAAAGGATATGCTGTCTACTTTAATCTCATCCAACCGCACTGTTTTCTGTAAAAGTTATAATAAAATTAGATGGCTATATCAACTATTTAGTCTCAAAGCTGAGGATCTTGAAACCTTGGGATGTCCTCGATTAGAACACCTCCCCTGCTCTCGCGAATGTTGTAGCTCGCATGCACGAGTGAGCTCTGCTCGATGTGCTCTAAGCCAGAGCAAAGCATTATGTGAATGGTTTACACTTCAAAAGGTCAAGACTAAAACGGAAATTGAAAACCGGCCTTCTGGGAGCGCACATAAAGAATGGCTTGTTTTAGAAATAAACCTCTCTCATGATGATTGGGAGTAGATAACCCAATATATTCTGACTAATGGAATGAATGATCAGTATACATAGATTTAGGTTTTAAAAAAAAACAAGCATACATCTACAACTTCCTTATAAAATGACTTATTTTTTTCAGACCTTTAAGGAAACCAAACGCGGAACCCTAAATTTTCTGTAAGTATAGCTGAAAAAGCAATATTTCCAACCTTCGGCTCGCTATACCTTACGCAAACTTCATTAAATCGCCGCAAGGAAGTGGATAGACGAAAGACATTTTGCAATTGGCCTCATGTTTTTCTAAATTCTAATTTTCTGGCAAAATACTGTTTTTATTTTTCTCACCCCCCTGATTTTGTAAAATACATATTCTGTCAGGTTACAATAGGTAACTTTCGCCCCGGAGAATTCTTACTACCGGTTATATTGCACGCCAACCCAAATTGTCCCTTAATACTACGCCACGACACTCAAAATATTCCTATAGAGGAAGACTCTGGTTCCACCACTGCGCCATTTCAAATATGCCCCAAACCTATTCCTCCAAAAATCCATTTGGATCCCTTATATGTCATTGAATTGTATAATACACAGACTTATCTATGTAACCCTCCCCTGCTTCCCAAATATGCAATCGCGGGAACGCGATTAGAGACGTTTACTACCTGGCCTAAAGAAACTGGTCAAAATTCAAAAGAACTTGTTCGATCTGGATTTTATTATACCGGAAATCATGATTTGGTACTATGTTATTACTGTGGACTGGGATTATTTAACTGGAAACCTATGGATAATCCCTGGGTCGAACATTCTAAGTATGCTCCAACCTGTTATTACTTATTGTTGTTAAAAGAAGCCGAATTTGTTCGACAAGTCCATCAAGAATTGGAATCCTGCCCAAGATCCAACTATTTTGGCTCATATACAGGCGCTATGCCATATCCTCCAGTTAAAACTGGCCGAAAGGAATTAATTAATAGAGGAAATGATTCATATGTAAATAACACTAATCAAAATTCGCCTTATGATTTACCAGAAAAATTCAAATGCAAAGTGTGTTATCAAAACGACCTCAATATACTAGCGTTGTCTTGTAACCACCTAGCCTTGTACACCGTTTGTACAGCTTCGGTGACTCATTGCGTAATGTGTAAGCACCCTTTAATAGATGTTAGAAGAATATATTGGAACTAAATTATGCTGTATAAATTCAGACCATTAATTTTACTGTTTACCTATCCTTAGAGGTAAAATAAGTGACAGGCATAATCAGCGACGAAACGAAGCCGTACACCGAAGGAAACGAGCCAAAACTGACTCATTTCTATACAGGGAAATGGCCAATTCAAGGGGCAGTCATTTTAAATTCGTCTACTATGCAGAACATTGTAAGTTAATGCCAGAAATTCCTTGCTATAGCTTATCAGATTTTTCAAAGACCAGAGAGATCATATCTTCTTCAAAACATTACTTTTCCTTTGAACTTAAGCCCTTGGAGGTAGATAAATATGATATCTTTCTTTTAGGAGTTAGACAGGTTTCCTTATCGCAAATGACTACTCTCTGTAAATGCTCCTCCTTGTTCATGACTTTCATCGGTTATTTAATTGTAAATAGAAACTTTTCCTACCAATTAGCTTTTATTGTTTTTACTAAATTGCATTATGAGGATGGTCTGCATCGACTTAATCGCTTTAAAAACAAATTTGCTCTAAATCATTTCATTCCATTAGTCAGAAAGGAAAGTGTGCTCCAAAGCTTTAATTTTTATGAGAAGAAAGCCTTCTTAGTAGCTTCTCCTAGAAGATCATTTCTGTGTACGATTGCTTTTTCACAGACCACCTTAAATTAATTAAGACGCCATGCCCAATAGTAAAATTCCCCTCTATGCCAGCTTGACTATACTCGTACTGACTATCCGCAACTTTCAACCTTCAGTCTTTTATCTATGCTATGTGCCAATCTTTGCTTTATATTTTTGTAAAAAAGAGATATTATAAAACAAATGGTAGTAGATAATTTTGAGAATTCAGTATATAACTATATGTAATCATTTCAAGTATATGTAATCATTTTTGATATATATGTATATGTAAATGCATTTCATAGAATTAGGTTAGCTGCGCTTTTCTGTATTGGATGAAAGTTTATCTTAGAACAAAATAGTAGAGATATATAATTAATTGATTTTTTCAGACTATTGATTGTCTTTAGTATATATTTAATGTAGAGTATTCAATCTTGCTTATATCCTGCATAGTTAGCATCCAGATTTGTTTTTAGTTTCAGTATTCCATAGTTATTTAGTTTGTTTTAAGTTTCAATATTCAATAGATATTTCAGTAATTTTTAGACGTTATTAGTATTCATATATACTAATATATAGATAGGCAGTAGTTATTTAGATTGTTTTGATTTTCAATATTCCGTAGTTTTCAGTTTGTTTTTAATTTTCAGTATTCCATAGTTATTTAATTTGTTTTAAATTTCAGTATTCAGTAGATATTCCAGATGTTTTAAACATTATTATTATTAATATATTGATATGCAGTAGTTATTTAGGTTGTTTTTGATTTTGATATTCAGTAGTTATTCAGATTTTTTTTAGTTTTCAGTATTCCATAGTTACGTAGATGTTTAACTTTTCGGTATTCAATAGTTATTCAGTTTGTTTTTAATTTTCAGTACCCCGTAGTTATTAGTTGTTTTAAGTTTCAGTATTCAGTAATTATTTAGGTTGTTTATTAGATGATTATATTCTTGGAATTATATTTATATTTTAGCACAATTTAAAATTATCAGATAATTACTATATATATATATATATATATATATATATATATATATATATATATATATATATATATATTGTTAGTAAGTTGATGTGTGAGTATGGTTTGGGGGCTCCACCATCTGTGCTGTATATGCACAGGATAGGTTCGATGGAATGAACCTATAATCTCCCATTTAAGAAAGACTTCAGAGAACTCTCCCTTATAGGGGCAATTCGAATTACAACTTCTCTCTCTCTCGTACTCTCCCTCCTAGCCGACGGATTTTATATTAATCCGCAATTAACCTCGGACTGAGCGTTCTCTTCGGCCGCTAGTCTGGAATTAAGTAACTGGTACCTTAATGAAAGAGAAGTAGCATCGAAGTTCGTAACTCAGAGGCTTAACTTTGAGACTGTACCTGAATCGCCCAGTACAAATGTGAGGATTCTTGGCTTGCACGTAAATCATTAAATGAGTCCAATAAATAAATAAATAAGAATTCCATAATAAAGTATTTATTACAAAAGAAATCAAAAATAAAAGAAGTACAATCGAGTTACAGACAGCGTGACCAGACTATTTATAGTTTAACTGACATTACTCCATCTTACATATATGTTACTAGCCTATAGACTGCTCCTCAGTTTGCGAAATTTCCACATATTGTAAAAATGTGAAGAGAAGAAAAAAAGAAAAGAGATTTAAGAAATACCTGGACTCGAGCAGCAAGTAAGGTGTTAATACTTGCGTAACCCTTTAGCTTTTGCTTGGCATGTTATCGCTTGTTTAAGAAATTTTAAGTTAAAACATATTGATGGCGAACTTAGAAATAATTTCTAGGTTCGGCAGCATACCTGAGTCTTAAGTAGTAGCGCAACTGCTGCAAACTGGAGACGAGACCAGCGCAGGTTGAGTGCCGGCTCAAGACAGGATATCGGCAAAGTCGAACTCACCTCTTTTATACTCTCGGGGCGGTGGCTATTCCATCATATTGCACCATATTGCACCACACGTGGGCGGATAGTCAAGGCCAATCTAGCTTCTTTTCTACTGTCTTTACGACCTCTATCTCACCTTGAAGGAGTGTGTGGGCAGATAGCCAAGGTCAATCCAGCAACTTTCAAGGAGCGCGTGGGCAGGAGTCGACACGTGGCAGGAAGCAGAGTACAACTAACATTGCCGTTGCCCTAGCGGCCAACTATGGTACTAACCCATGCTAGGCTATACACCACGCGGTGAAACCATCTTTCTATTGAGATTTATTATTTTATTATCTATATATTTAGGGTTTTCTTGTTCTTTCTTTACAACTGGATTTCGTTCTGCCATCATGAATGGCACAAGACCTTCTTTGTTTTGTCTTTTATAATTCTGTTCGGTGCTCTGCGGTCTTACAGCCAACAGGGGCCAGGAACACAGCTTAGCCAGGCAGAGTTTTAAATAAATCATTCCCGAAAGAATATTCTTCTCCCCTGTCTCCTGTCACTATGTCACCGCCCCTAGCTCCCACTCCAAACCACAGAATCGAAACCCGGCTATCAAGGTTATCGGCGACTTTAGATGGTAACATCTGCCCCAGCCTTCCAAAAAAAAAAGAAAAAAGTCTAACGTTGTATGTTTAAAACTTTTTTTTAAACAGGCCCATCCGGCGTCAAAGGGTTAAATTGGCTGGCAAGCTTCAAACAAAATAAAAATTCCTAACACAGCTTTGTACGAGTCATTGGAAGAATGAATATTTTTTTTAATGAATGAGTGAGAAATGAACGAGATTTCTAATTAGCGACGTGCCAAACCTCTTACAAAAAGAATGATTGTCGTTAGTAATGAACAATTGGTGTTACTCCAGAAAATTATATAATTCCTTGATGTAGTACATCAATACTTGGTAAGCAATTATACTTGACACCAGACTAGAACATATCAACTTCAATTTGTCTTATGAGGTTTGTGCACGTTTGTTTCCTACCTCGGAGCAGTCGTGGCGATGAAAGATCAAAAACAATATGTACTTTGAAACGAGACACACAAACTTATTACCTGTAGGTCATGTATTGAAACTCTTACGTTATTGCATTATAATTTTCTTTGACACAAATTGTGACCACTAGTATTTGAACCAACCTATATAAAACCTTGGAAACATAACCAAGTGCATCATCGCTAGTTACAATCAAAGGCTTTAGAATGACAATTAGAAGAGGTTAATTACCTTTGTGATACAATAATTTAGGCTGAGACAATAAGTAATACTATGACCCTTGTGATAGGAATTGAACATGAGAGGATAGCTTGAAACTAGCTACAGCGATATGTATTTCCTTGCTCATGATTATAATTACCTTTAGTTGACCTTTCATCACCCATTGGAACCAGTCAAGCAGTTGACATGTCAATACCCTTATGTCCATTTGTTTTTTTTTAAATAAAACTTAAGTACTCAATTGAAGGTATGATCAAATTCCACATCAAGGATACCTAATGATCAGTATCGTTATAATAGACCTTGCATTTATGTACCCTCTTTTGGCTTTGTACTTACAAAATCTTACAGGCTAATAATTATGTTGTAATACATAAGAACCAAACCTTAAGGATCGAAATGCCACTGCTTGATTATGGATGGGTATTTAAGTTATACATTTAGTTAAGCATTTTAAGATAATTACAATACATCATACTGGTGAAGGGCGGTATAATCTTACTTCACAATACTACCTTGTGGAACTGAGTTATATATGAATCATGGCTTGGTAGGAATGATACTATTAGGCGGGTGATCCGCTTTACAGTTAACTTTGAAGTATTACATAGGTTGAATAGGACTAACTACCATATTGTGATACGCCCTTCGCAAGCAAGGCTATGTGAGTCATGCGATCAGTGGCCGCACAGGAAATTTCCATGCTTTGAATCACTAGTCGCATAGATAATCATATAACCTTACTTATCTTATTGTTCGACTTCGAACCTCCTTACTACTCTGAACGACACTGAGTTCAAGTTGCTGTACAAGAGTTCGATGTTTGAGAGAAATGGTTAAAAATTACATTGATCTATTAGTTATTTTCATGTGGAAATAATTTCTGTATCAACACTTTATAGGTGTAGTGAGATGGGATCGATTAACGAATTAATGGATTCCTCCTCTAACAATTGAAGTCCTAGTCTCAACACGGATATTTTTTTAAGTTTATGTTTACACGCAATTGTAATAATGAACCCAATAAGATGAGGATGATTAGGATTTATTTAGCAACGTGCATGATTAGGTTTTCACTGTATTGTTATTTTTTATGAAGGCTGAGTAATACTAAATGGTGCATACGAGTGAATCAGCTTCGAACCCGTGCCCGAGACTGTTGATAACTAGGCGGCCACAGTCTATGATTAGTGTCTATTATTACTGATATACTATGTTATTCATCAGTCAGCACTGTGGGAAGGGGTTCGCCTGTAAGTCCGGGGTTCGGTTCCAAGGTGATTCTCTCGTATATCAAAAGAAAAAAAAAGAAAAAGAATCTAAAACAAGATTAGATTTCTGTTCTTGTGGCTTAAGCAAGCTAGCAGGAAAGTTGCTTTATTAAAGGAATACATATCTTTGTTGTGCGGAAACAGTTCTTAGCACACAAGTTATTGTGGTTACAAACAGGATGTAATGTTTCCGCTTCATTGTCTGACTGCTACACAACAAGTGGACAAAATAGCCCTTTTTAAGATACTTATTTTTTTTAACATTGTAATATTAAAAATTACAATATACATCATAATTTAAAATTTACTTCTTTTATCTCTTAGAATACTGGCTTGAAAAAAAAACGGATACCTACAATCATCGGTTATCATCCCTGATTTCTATGCATAGTAATATAGTGGTTAGTGATGCATATATAGGAAGTTTCGGGTTCAATCCCGACGAACATAGCATGAGGCCCTTAGTGATGTAAACAAAAAGACAAATACATTATAATATTTCTAAAACGTTAGCCTCATAGTGTAACATGGTTTTACGGTTATAAGGAAATAAGATAATACCAGTAGATAACGAGTCAATATAAACGTAATGACACATATGCAATTCACTTAGTTACATGATTAATGAAGCGCGTACAATATATTGATGTATATTTGGTTTAGTTCATTGTCACTTCTGTTTCAGCATCGAGGCTATACAAGATGCGGAAAGGTAGTTATAAGTTGCATTTCAACCATTTAGGATTCCACTGATGGGTTTCTCTCCTGGGTTTGACAGTCCGTAGAAGTAAAGACAACTGTGATATTTTGTTAAACAACTTGGGCCTTGGACGTTTTTATTGAAAGTTCCTAAATATCAGTTCCTTTACGTATGGCAGAACACTGATGAAGAGAAATAGTCCTTGTCTAGTCCTTTTAGAGAGATAATATGATTGAAGATAATGAAAATGTTCATTTCCAGAGATTGGTTACTATGGGTCCTATTATGTTATTCACTTTTCACGGGGATGAGTTGACACTGCTACTTGTTGCCTTTATTATGAGTTCCTTAGTTATTAACCGAAGATACACAGTGATTAGAGTCACGGGTCATTAATTGTGTAAACTTTATGAAAGTTCATCGCCGCTGATTCAGCTAATATTTGGTAAACTTCTTAACATTTCATGCCGTTTAACGTTTGAGTGTAGGAGCGTCATGTTGAATGGTCATAGTCTCTTATGAATAAGGATCTACATCCATGGTTAGGCATTTGGCGTGCACCAATCAGGTATGTGACTAGGCTGGACGGTGATAAACCTTTCTACTCTGCTATACTGAAACAGTTGTAGAAACTCACTCGGCTTCTTAGACTTTGACTCTAGGCTCAACGGGTCATCTCGGGTCCTGGTACCTTTTGGGTCACACGGAAGTAATCAGGACAGCTCAATGAAATGGTCTCCTGGAACGAGGCAACTTGTAACATGCGTACTGTCATTGGTCTTTAATATGACATCAACAATGAGTACAGTAGAGAAGAGATGAAAAGACCCGTGGGATGGTCACAATTTTTTTTCACTAGGTTGAATTTTGTTTGTTTTTTTTTAATTCCTCGTTTTTTTTTTTAAATGACTGTGGTTATTACCACCAATATTATATCGGATGATTCTTGGGTTTCTTTGTGTGAACACTTATAGGGTTATTAGGGTAGAAGTATACCCAGTGTAAAAGTTTTGGTTTAGCTAACCATCATCGGTGTGAATAGTATCACCGCAAGCCTGTGCTTTTCGAGTATCGAAGTATTATGTGTAATCAAAGGTGTAGTATGTTTAGTCAATGGAAATATAATCGAGGACTGCTTCCGAGACTTAAATATTGTACGAGAGAGAGGTGTGCATACCACACATTAATGCGAGGTTCTTAATGAAGTCATTTATGTTGAATCATAACGATGTTAGCAAGAGACGGGAATGACAGATGGAAGGTGTTCTGACCACACATCGTCTTACGGATGTCAATTTTACCTATCTTGAACAGTAAGGCATACTATGCAAAATTTCCGTTTTCAGTTGGTTCAATTTCAAAGAAGTGTGCTGTCCGCACCGAATTTATGAAATTTTGAGTTACTTTAGTTCTCTTTTAAGAAATGTGAAGAAAAGGAGTGCATCAATTTCTATATTCTGTTAGAATATAAGAATACATAGATAAAAAGTGTTTAAAAAATGTGCACTAGCCGTTCCTAAGGTAATTTGGGCATAAGTATGTGCAAATAGAAAGTTACAAGATTTAACGAAGATATAGATTATGGATGTTATGTAAGATATGATTTATGATTTCAAGATTACAAGAAGATAGGATAATGATGAGTAATATGTTTTAAGAGATTTATGTGCAACTAGGATAAAGGTACACATAAAGAATAAACAAGATTCAAGAAGATTGAATAAGTATTGATTTTGTGTAGATTACTGTTGTAGTATGATTGATACAAACGAAGTGATCTAGATACTATATAAAGATTTCCGATTAAGTAATTTAACTTAACAATTTTGGCGCAGTCGGTAGGATAAGAAGATTACATATCACAATGTCAACAATTTCCAATTTTCCTCCATTCAATGTTGAGACTGATAATTTGCAGTTATACTTGGACAGGTTCGAACATTTTTGTATAGCCTCACAAATTCAAGAAGAAAGAAAAGTGTCAACATTTATAACGGTAATGGGTGCCGAGGCTTATGAACAGTTATGCAATATCTGTTGGCCGGATTCTCCATCTGAAAAATCATACACAGAACTTAAGGAACAAATGAAAATTTATTATGCTTCTAAAGTGAACATAATATCTGAGCGTTATCAATTCCATACATTGCGACAGAAGCCTTATCAATCAATAACTAGTTTTGTCCTGGAGCTTAAGAAGCAATCTTCTTATTGTGAATTTAAGTGTTGCCTAGATGAAAATCTGAGAGACCAATTTGTGTTCGGAGTTGCCGACGAATCAATACGCCGTGAACTGCTTAACACCAAAGAATTAACATTTCAAAAGGCAATAGACATAGCTCTCCAGATGGAAAGTACAGAACATCAATTGCGTTTATACAAGCCTAACAGGAATAATGTTTTGAATGCAATGCAAACTACCAGAGATCGATTCTCGAAAATGAAAAGTAGGCCCATGTCAACGTCCAGCTCAAGTTCGGGAGCATCGAAAGAATCACCAAAAGCTTCTCGTTGTGGTTATTGTAGATTGAAACATAAAAGCGGAGCATGTCCGGCATGGGGAAAACAATGTTTAAAATGTGGTCGGATGAATCATTTTGCATTGGCATGTCGTTACAATACATTTACTTCCCAGTCTAATCAGCAACAAGCACTGGTAGCGGAGGACAGGCTAGCACTGGATCAGGATGGAACAAGTCAGGCACAGCCAGAACTAATCAACTTGGCAAATATAATGCATTTAGATTCAGTATCAGGTGGGACAAGCGATGAGCATTCATTATCTGTTAGTCAGTTTCAAGGAGGAATGTCTGAATTAGTATTCTATGATCAGACAGACCCGAAGAAAGCAGAGAATTCGTACGTTAAGAAAGAATTGTCTGATGAGTTAATAGCTGACAGGCCACAAGTACCTATGCATGAGTTTGTCGAAGGAAGCATTGATCAGTACCAGACTTTGGAAATTATGCAGGACAAGTTAGATGAGTTTCCGAAGAGATCGAAACGTGTGTGGAAAAAATGGTTCAATAAAAGTAAGGAGAGAAGTGAGAAGGCAACATCTAGGAACCCGAGGAACATAAGATATGAGGATGCTGCAGCTGAGAAGAATATTGTTAAGTCGGACAGGATCCCTGATTTAGAGGTGTTAATTAAACATCTCATGGAAAAACAAAACGAAATGCAGGCACAGATTGACTTGCTGATTGCAAGATGGTATGAAAGAAAGAAAAAGAAGCAGTTCGAAGACTGTCCAACAAAGGAACTTTATTCGGATTCTTAAGTATCATCTATAGTAGTTTAAATGTTTTTCGAAGGGCGAGGTTCTGTTTCACGTAAAGGGAGGAGAAATGTTGGAATATAAGAGGGCACAAAGTGCTCATTAGATTGAAATACATATTGAGTTAGTTTTACGAAGATTATTGAAATACTAGGAAGAGGATTAACACGATACAAATTTTGATTATTAGAAGTAAGATATTGAGATACATATGCTATATGATTTAATGAGTATATGAACGAGTACAGATTAAGAATAAAGGGATGCTAATGGATATGTGGCTATAGTGATTTAAGGATTTCGAGATCACACTTAGAATATTACATATAGAGATATAAGTGTGCTAAGCGTAATTTTGAATTAATTGACTTTTTGGACCTAACATATTCCTACCGGTAAAAGATGCGCTGACCACTCACCGTTTAGTGAGGATCTGATTATTGTGTGTTTTCCTTTCGAACTTCATCTTAGGAAGAGAAGAAGAGGAAGAACGGTAAGTTCTCAGTCATCTAGCTATGGGAATTCTCAGTATTTAACGATCCATGAAATGGGTATGTTGGAGGAAACCGTTTTGTCTTCACTTGATGTTCATGGCAGTCAAGGAAATGGTTCCAATTAGGTAGTCGGCCTAGTTTCCATGTAGGCTGGCTGTTCCCATAAAGAAACGGATAGGGTAAGGATTTGTTTATTTACTCTTTAAATCGAGTCGGACAACGCAAAGAGGGAGAGGGGCGAAATGTGCAACCCATTTATTAAGTGACGAAAATGGAATAATGATTGCATTAGTTGTTCATGTAGCCTACTTCACTTAGGTGAGCCAGTATTACTCTCCACGGCTAATTTAACTGAGATCGCGAGGCCCAGTTTGAGAGACAATCCCAAACTCGAGTTGAGAAGTATTACTTCTGTAAGGATGGCAAAATAATGATTTACGCAGCTAGCAGCGAGCTTATCTGGTCTATGTGTGTAACAACACGTTTACTCATTAACATTTCCTGTGTTGGAAAGATTAGTTTGGGTTTCACAGAGGGGTACGGGGTAATGTCTAGGAACTTCCTGGGGCGGTTCCCTCTGCTTGTTAAAACAAAGGTTCGCAAGTAAGCGTCCTCATTTGGACGTCAACGCGGGGCTACAGTGACATTAATATCAGTTAAGTACTACTCTTTTTTTTTAATTATTGCTTAGATCTTAGACTAATTACTTTTAGGTTATTGAAGGTTCTAATCATTCCTAATCATTGAAAACAAGCTTTTTTTTAATTAATGAAAGACAATACTGAACATATACTTCTGCATGAAACCAATCGTACTTATGAAGGAACATTTACTATTACAGAAATGAACTAGCAGTAATTTAAGATAATCTTATGAGCATACTATACGTCAAATACAAAAAATTACTTTTTTTTAATAGTTGTAGAGCAAAAGTTGCCCGGAGAGGCAAAACAAACTACATTGCATTATACCTTATTCATGGCATTCTATCATTTATCAATCTATCATTTATTAATCTAGCAATCCTGATCTCTACCACAAAATAATATTTAATTTTTAATAATCCATGTACCTTTCTCTTCTTAATTCATACAGAGAAAAGAAAATAAATAGGTTATACTTATTACATAATTCCGGTAATTAGTTAGGTGAGCTTCCTTATCTGACAAGTAAACCTTACGTTTGGGTGAATCGAGTTGCTGACTGAGACACATATGAGAAAGTAGTACTAAATGTGGTCAGTATTTCAGTGAAGTTGTAGGTGCGAAGCTCCAGGGGTTTAGGAGATACAGGTACCAGAACATCACATGGAAGTACAGAATAGTCTTCATACAGTTGGAGGTAAAAGCTCTGTAAGACCTCTTGTAACGACAAAAGGTGAATAACAAATATATGGGTACATATTAGAACTAGGGGGGAGTCATATAGTAAGGGTATACCTGACGGCGGCCATCTTGAAATCCGCCATTTTGTATTAAGGTTAAGTTTTTAAAATAGGAATAGGGTCATGTGATACATGATTTAAGGCTCAAATTTAATCAGAAGAACAATGGTGACATTAGTTTTGATTTACGCGCAATTGGTAAAAAGTTACAGGGAAATTAAATATTGTTGCAGTATATGTATTAGTTCTTTACCCCACCTTGTAAATTTTGTGTTAATGATAATAATTAAATAAAAAGCAGGTGGATAAATATTAGGTCTATGGCAAGAGTTGCCTTGATGGCGGCCATGTTCAAATCCGCCATTTTGAATCAGACAAAAGTTTTAAACAAAACGCATAACAGTGACACCTTATTAATAGCAAATTTTACCATAACTCCAACGGTATAACCATTTTGCTTTGTCAATACCCAGCACAAAATTAAATGGATCCTGCTTTGACGGAATTGTTAACGACAAATGTCAAGTGTAACTCGATTGAATTTGTCAGGTGTGCTCACTGTGAGCAGAGCATTTGTGCAAGTCATGCACTCTTTTCTGAACTACATATTGATTGTACTAATTGAGGACTTTTCTGGAAGAAAGACCCAAGTTCAATTATGACTCAATTCCACTTCGGTGATTTTTCCTTAAATTAGAAACTTGTTTATGCGATAACAAATGCTGGTTAATGATAAAGCAAAAATGGTTATACCGTTGGATTTATGGTAAAATTTGCTATTAATAAGGTGTCAATGTTATGCGTTTCTTTAAAAACTTTTGTCTGATTCAAAATGGCGGATTTGAACATGGCCGCCATCAAGGCAACTCTTGCCATAGACCTAATATTTATCCACCTGCTTTTTATTTAATTATTATCATTAACACAAAATTTACAAGGTGGGGTAAAGGACTAATACATATACTGCAACAATATTTAATTTCCCTGTAACTTTTTACCAATTGCGCGTAAATCAAAATTAATGTCACCATTGTTCTTCTGATTAAAGTTGAGCCTTAAATCGTGTATCACATGATCCTATTCCTGTTTTAAAAACTTAACCTTAATTCAAAATGGCGGATTTCAAGATGGCCGCCGTCAGGTATACCCTTACTATATGACTTCCCCTAGTTCTAATATGTACCCATATATTTGTTATTCACCTTTTGTCGTTACAAGAGGTCTTACAGAGCTTTTACCTCCAACTGTATGAAGACTATTCTGTACTTCCATGTGATGTTCTGGTAGTTGTGTCTCCTAAACCCCTGGAGCTTCGCACCTACAACTTCACTGAAACACTGACCACATTTAGTACTACTTTCTCATATGTGTCTCAGTCAGCAACTCGATTCACCCAAACGTAAGGTTTACTTGTGAGATCTATAGAACCTATTCCGGTATGGTTCACCTCGCTGTCCTTGCTGTGAAGTAGGTAATCTGCAAAGACACTTACTCCTAGGCAATTGCATATAACGTCTAGTACAAAAGTATCGATGAATACTTACCATCGCAACCAGTTTGTTTTCTTTACTTCTCTGTTTTTATATCTGTCTCGTTACGAAATCTGTTAGGGGTGGTTAATTTAATTCAATTTCTAAAGTACTATGATTAGCATTGAAAATAGTATGAATCTGAGGTTCCGAATACTTTGGTACCGAGGCGCTATTATTATTATTATTATTATTATTATTATTATTATTATTATTATTATTATTATTATTATTATGTGCAATTAGCATTATAAATTGTCCCTTTTTCTTTTTTTTTAAAAAAAAGGAGTTGTAGAATTCTACTACAGTTTGGTATTGGATTCTTGATTTGCTCTGCATACTCTTGTTCCTATAAGTTTCATGACTGTAAATTGCCAATTTTGTTAGAGCAAACGAAAAGGTACTTTATTACCAATTTAGTTAGGAGCTAGTGAAAAATAACTGAGTGTCTTCTGGCTTAACCAGGTTAGAAAATTAAGACATAGTGATTGCATGATGTGTTGATATTCAGCATACATCTTAAGCACTTATTTAGCATAGATTATGTTGTGTATTGGAAATTTATCAATATTAAACGTTGATTCTTTGTGGTTATATTTTTCAGATTCCCCAGCGGGAGCTGGGTTCAATTCTCGGCGGAGTTCGACTAGCTGGAGACGGTTGATTTATCCAGATTGTCTCTTTGAGTCCTTTATGAAATTATTACTATTACATTACTGCGCGGGGAGACATGAAGAAGCGTTGAGGTGAGTATTACTATTTTTCTTTATCGTGGCCATGATTCTTTTGTGTCGTGCAGAGCCGTGTCATGGCAAAGTTTTCTAGTGACGTGTGAATTGAATTTCAATTTCACCCGTGAATCGTGATACTGTGGTGTTTTTTGTGTGTGTGTGTGTGTGTGCCCTATGATTTTGTGGCAAAGAGAAGAAATAAAGTGCGGAATGATTACTATTTCTAAAATTCATCTAGGCCTATGGCCGGAGTCGAAGAAGGGACTCGTAGTACTGGCGGGAAGTGATTGGTGTTGTGCACCTATCCTTATGTCAAAGTAGTTGAACTATTTGTATTTATTGTAATGTTCACTGTGTGGTGGTTTACACCAATTATTTCGAATAAATTCGACCGGAAGAAGCCCTTATAATTCTGTATGCAGTTGAAAACTAAAAAGGCTGGGTATGAGTGCTAAAAAGTCCACTCATGTTTCTTTTCTTTTCTTTAAAAATAACGAATCACTGTGGTTGCATTCTAATGAGTACCCAGAAAAGAAGAGAATGCACGGTTTGTAGATGCAGTGGATGTAGTTTAGGTTCGCCTTCTGTAATAAGGGAAGAGGGTGATTATTATCAATCATAACTAATGGTACCAAGGTTCGAACACCAGTGGCTTCCTTCTTCCCATACTGAAGGACGGACTTCACAGCACCTTGGCGTCATAATTAAGAACCTTCATGAAGTGAAATGAAACAGTGTTTATAAAGAGACCATACTTCAACTATCAGAGTTGACAGTCGACCGTATTTTAGTCTGTTCAGGCCTCGAAGGAGGCACCTCCGAAAACAACATTCACCGATTCCTAGTAATGGATGTTTGTGATCAGTGCGAACGATTTCGTAAAATAATAATACTTTGCGTGAACAGAAAGAATTAACAATTATCTTGCTCGATGCTTGAAAGTTAAACTTGGACTTTTGGGCATAAGAGGAGGACCCAGTGTACTAGTACCGGTAGGGTAGTGCATAACTAACATCTAAATTCAGGGATAATCACTTCGAAATCATTCCTTTACGTCCTATGTTTATAATTCAAAACTTCGTATTATAGATTCCACCGCTACTAAGCGAGAACGAGTTTTTCAGTTCGTATTACGAGACAACGGATGATTTGTCTCAGATCTTACTTCAACCCACAAGCTGTAGTGGAAGTACCAAGTATAATTTTGTGTTGAATAACTTTACATGAGCTTAGAAACAATTGCGATATGAGTGTCATGAAAAAAAAATAATCCGTACATGGCCGGGGCCGCACTTGTGGGCCCTCTATTTTTTTAAACGTGTTATGAATTACTAGTTCGGTTGGTTTAGTATCTGATGGGGGGGGGCAAGGTAGACATCCCCTCTATTAGCTTATTGAAGTTTGAAAGTTTAATACCTTTTGTAGTAATGACTATTGACCTCGGTAATATAGACTAAGTCCTTGATTAGTTGTAATTAGTTCTTGTTACTTTGAGTTACTCCACGTCGTGAAAATATGTTAAACCTTACATTTGTTATTCTACTACTTAGGTTGCCAAATTCATATTTCATATTGGAATCTGGATATATTCCAGGGTGACTGCGCAACTCCAAAGGGACAGAAGTGGGCGGATGCCCCTTTTTGGTTTTAATTGCAACCTCTTGTTCAATCACAAAAAGTTAAACAACACATTAATGTATTTCGTGTCCCCCACATATAGAAGTTATTCAAAGCTTAAGTATCACTTATTATACCAAATTTCTCATTCAGTATCCACCCTTCTTTCATATTTGTACTCATAATCGTTACATATGGTCTAGTCTAATCTATATGCATTTATTGGATATGCATTACCGCTATACAACACACCTGGCATGTGGAACTAATGTCTATCAGGTAATATGTGACATAGTTAATACAACAATAATAATTGTAACATGAATTTCCTGTGTTCGGTATTATTTGCATTATTATTATTATTATTTATTTATTTATTTATTAAGTACAAGCCAATTACTAAGTGCGCATACGCCTGCCTCACCTCGTGGAAAATAAAAATAATAATAATAAAAAAATGGAAGGAAAAACAAAAACATCTGGTCACTGTGTTTCGATTATAGCAAGACAAAATATGAGAGAATATAAATATATATGGATACTAATATATTGGTATAGTGTATATATAAGATAATAATAACACAAAACGTCAAATGAACATGTATGAATATATTACAAATATATGAAATCGACTAAGAACTAATACAATATAGTAAACTTATCTTACGAACTAATATAATATAGGAAATGCTAACTAATATATCGGAATATTGAATATAGAGCAAAAGAATAATACAAAACGTCATATGAATATGTACGAATAGGTTATGAATATATAAAATAGACTAAGAACTAATACAATACAGTAAACTTTATCTTATGTACTAAGATAATATAATAAATGCATGAATAGTAATATACTAAGTACGTAGGAAGTTACAATTTCTATTGATTCAAAGAAGATATGAAATATTCAATGAGATTTTAATTTACGTATACAGGAAGTCTCAGAAGATTGATTTCTGGTTCCTTATCTTATTCTAAATTAACAATAAAATAGTAATTAGATAAGTAACACTTTAGAAGCTTATTTACATGAGCTAGGAGTGGAATACAAGGAGGCCAGATAACTTGGACATATCTCTTCTGAATAAAATATATGTAATTTTTTTTTTAAAAAAACTACGACAACATATAATGTTGGATATTCAGTATATACAATAGGAATAAAAAATAATATAAAATGTGACCAGGCAAGCACGAAGCAGCATAAAGAAAGTTTAGAAGTTAAGGAATGTAGATCCGCATGATAGATTCAATCGGAGTACGACAAGCAACACATGTTTGTACAGGTAAGGCACAGGAGGTACATGTAGTGGCGTGATTACATGGACGAAATATAACCTGTATTTCTTGAGTGAAGCAAATCCTACACAGTGGGTGGAAGTTGCATTCAGGCAAACGGTCTGGGGGGTCCTGAATTGAAGAGATAGTTTCATGACACGTGACGGGAATGTCCTCATCTTTAATCGTCAGCGAGTGAGACGGCTGATTTGCCGCATTGTTGGGTAAGGAGGTGGAAGACGACTTCAGTATTTGATTAATAAATTCAGATCCCTTTTTAAGAGAAACGTAGGCACACTTGGGAGCATAACGAGTATGCTCGATCCACGGGTCGTCCTCATGGAACCATTTATGGAGGCCCAGACCGCAATAGTAGCAGATGACTGCGTCGCCTTTCTCAGTGTAAAAGAAATCTGCAGTACTTAATGCTTCCGGTGTTTGTTTAAGGCTTACTGGCCAAGACTTAAAAGAATCTAAACGTGATTGTTCGGTAACATACTGACGATGTACAGGGCCCTTCACAGGTACTTCATCGTTTTCGGACGATGAACGAGTTGGTAGGGGGTCCCGCTCAGAACGTGAATGTGGTCTCAGTTCGAGACATAGGCTTGCACACACGTCATGACCTGTTCTATGAGGGGTGGATCGAGGGATCAAGGGTACGTCCCCGACCTGGAACCCGCGGAGGAATGAACAATATGGCGCCCATCGCGTGTGTGCTTTGTGTGCAGTATCCCCTGGTTCAAATGAGCCAATCTCGATGTTACAGAAGATACATTTTACGTGGTCAGGTGCACGTAAGAAATAGAAGCCACTACGAGCCAAGGAAGCTGGCGTGATGAAAGGTACCGACCAGTTAGTAAAGGTAGACAAGCGAACTCGTTCTTCCCGTAGATCTTGCGTTGATGGAAAGGGCGTGTTTGTGCTTGGGTCGACATCCATGATCTGGAAAGATAGAGACAACGAAATTTTTGTGCTTGCTAGCTTATTTTATACGTAATTGATACTGATATATAACTATCCCGTAACACTTAAATAGTGCGGAGGGATAGGGGGTGAGGTCCTGTGGCAATAGAGTTGTCTTCGGCGACGACGTCGAAGTAGTATATGTCTGCGCAATATAATTACTGTCATAATACTAGCTGATACACCAATAATAAGGGAAATGAATACCAGGATGATATTAATAATAAAGATAGTATAATAATCATTAGGCATGAGTGATTGATATGAGGTATCTGATTTCAAAGTACAAGGATGACAAAAGAACGGTACTAACGAATGAGTAATATGCTTCAACCATTGTACCGGAATTAGCTTCACTACGCGGACTTTTGTAGTTTATCTGTTATACAAGGATATATTGGTTTTTGAGTTATGCCTTGTAGTTTTACTGAACATCTGCACCCAAGATTGATTAAGAAACTGCCATAGTTGTCTGGTGAAAACATGTTTGGAATATCGGCTTCTGGACGTAGTATATGAATTGATAATTCACGACGTGCCAAGATAGTTACGGTAGTGAAGTTTAACCTATGAAATAACCCTATTTCTGGTAAGTATTGGCAAGTCATAGGACAATTTTCATGAATTGCGGAAGAATTCGAATGAATAAGAGCCGTGAGGCATGGTAGTGTGCCGAATTCGTGTGGTTGAAATTCGCGAGCAAGACAGATGGATTCTTGTGACAAATGACAATCCGCTGTTAAAAGTTTCTTCCCCGGTGATCGTAAAACGACTTGCCGTATCGGTAAGTTGACATGACAGACTTGTTCTTCCCTTTGAAAGGGAATAAGTCGGAGATGTAGTAGCTGTAATGTAGATCCACGTTGCCGCAAGGGTAACTTAATAGCCATGACAACTTTTGTTGGGGCTATTATGCACTCACTGAACTTATACGAGTATACAATTGAAATATCAGAGGCGGGAATAACTAGTTCATAAGTTGTTGATTGTAGCTGCTTTTCGAGTTCTAATGTTAGGTTATATAATAAACTCGGGGTAAGCATTACTGGAGTGATAGTGTTGGTCACACAGGCTGATAATAGCTGATTCCAGGTAGGAATATCATGAACTGTTCGCAAAGTTTTCCAAGGGATCATAGATGAGTGTTGTGCTTGCCGCAAGTGACTAAGAAAAGTTGTTAATTGCGCATCAGTAATCCAACTTTGTTTGACATGAACTTTGGTGACAAACACAAAAGGATAACCTTGTTGACTATGATCTTTCATCAAAATTTCCAGGTCATTTTGCGGTAATTCATTCCAAATGTTAGTAAATGGTGGAATAAATGATTCATATTGGAATTCCAGGACTAAAGGCAATGATGAATCATATACTAAGACATGTGGATCATGTTCAGTAGTAATACCGGAATGAGCAAGTGTTGAGAGTTCGAAGGTGTGTGCGCTAGTAAAATGGGCCATCAAAAGAAATGAAATCATAGGTAGTCATAAAGGGGTGTGACGAACTGAGGGAGTTGGATGACTTCTTGAATTCTGAAGTTGTTCAGAAGTTGAGTGAGGCGTATTAACGCTATTACCTATAAGTGACATTAACTTCACCCATACTACCTTGTAACAACAAACTAATATTAGGCCCAACAATGTGATTCCTATCACGACATACACTATGAGTTCGGTTCATTCATGGATGATGCCTTGAGCTTTAACCGGTGTTGGGATTGTGAACATAAAAGGCAATAGATATACGTAGCTGGAAGGCTACGTATATCAGGCAAAGAGTTATAACAGTATTCCAAACAAACAAAATAGTTAGATACGGCCTTCCTGTAATATTTGATACATGAAGGTCGTGAGAGAATGTTACTGTGATTTCATTTTCGGACTTTATTGGAGGACTGTAATAGTTTACTTTCACCGTCCAATTCTGATTCAACGTTGTGTTTAAGTCCGTAAATTCCAATTCATCAAACAGGTTCTTGGGTAGTTTAAGAGTTTCGAAGGGTAACCACGTCAAGGGTAATAGTCCTTTCACTGAGGGGTTGGATATTGAATCTTGAGAGCAGGGAAACCTTTCGGGGATACGTAACTGTTGTGATATTTCTAATGCACATTTACAGTTAAGATTGATCTTGAGCGATCCAGGGTCTAGTGGATTCTGCCCGATAACTTCAGTTTTTTCGGGACATCTTAGAGTCATCTGTGGTGGCGGATTAGTAATGAGAAAGTTGTTTTGATGTAATGGTGTCACAATTGTATGCTTATGCGGAAGACATTCGAACGCACAGAATTGGTTTATTTCTGCAACAGAAGACGTTCGCCACAAATGATAGATACAGTTTGGAGCTTGAAAGGAAGTAAGTACGATTCCAGGAATCTTGCAAAGTCCATCAGGACGGTTTAAACAAGACGTTACGTCATAGTTGGTTAAGATAGTATCCGTATCAGAATTTGTAACTATGATAGCCTGCTCATGTGTTATTTTGCATGTTTGATTCTGGTAATGAAACGGAAGAGGAATCAAACGAAATAACTTGAAGGGCTTTTCCCCTCTAATTATGGGAACTTTAACAATTAGTGTTACTCGATTGTCCACGAAATGGCAAGTTGTTGTTCGCAAATTATAATAGCCGAACAGTTCTGTACGAGGTATGGCCAGAAAGTATCCCTGTTTTTGTAGTCGAGCCTCAAGTGTTCGTAGATCCTGCGTAAGTTGTTTTGGAGTCACTGCATTTAAGGACATAGTACCCTCAATGCAGGAGGAGTGAATATCCTTATTTTGTCGTTCATACTGCATGGTAGCCAAGAGTTTACTCAGAACAAGAACTTGCACGGACAGTGCAGTATTATGATTTCTGAATTCTTGTTCAATTACACGATTAACTGCTTTCTGGAGTGACTTTACTTTGGATTGGACAGCCTGTAAAGCGTTATTAATTTGAACTGACAAGTTCTTCGTCGAATCTCGTGTTAGAAGAACGTCTCGATGATAAAAATGTACCTGGTTAATCAAACGATTCAGTATCTCTTCCATTTTTCTTTGATTAACTACGTAGTTCTGAAATGTACTTTTGGAAACGGTGTTACAGCACCATGACAGAAAATTACCGACAAAGTCTAAGCCTCGTTTGGATTTTTCAGTTCGAAACGCGGATAAATCTAGGGCTTCTTGTTGCAATTGTACCTCTTTGACTTTCTGGATATCGATGATAGACCGCAATACCTGACATGAGTGTTCAAGTGCGTCACGAGATTGATCACAATAGCCAGAAGTGAATGATTGTTGAAGAGTATTAAACTCATCGTGGAGCTGAGGTAAGCTATAGATAGGTAAAGTGTATGCTAGTATTGCTAGCTTATGATAAGCTACCTGTGACGTCAGCTGTTCCCAATATACTCCGGCATTCGCCAACAGGGGAACAGCTGACGTCACAGGTAGCTTATCATAAGCTAGCAATACTAGCATACACTTGGATAGAGTGTGGTATAGTTACACTAACTATACCCAACATAACCACGAAATGATGTTGGAACATATTTGTTTCCTGAAAAATAAAACGGAAGTTACTTTTTTTTAATGACCAAGTCTGCTATACTTGCAAGAAAACAATGATTTTAGTATGGTCTATTCGTGTGTTTATGGCAGCACAACTGCGGAAATAAACTTCCTCGAAACGAAAATATATTCTTGTTGTACTGTTTCTGTTTAAATAACTATAACGTCGCCAATGTGAATTTTTAAACTAACTGTTATAACTATACCGGATCTTGTGGTGCAGATGCCGTATCGCAACTACAGCAACAGGGTATATATATATATATATATATATATATATATATATATATATATATATATATATATATATATATATGGGAGATAACTCTACCCTTTGCTATTGTAGATATTTTTTTCACTTCTGTTTTACATCCGTATTGTCTCATTAAGGTCTTGTTACTAGGAAAATGTTGATTTTGGTAGGGAACTCGTACCATGTATATCATAATAAAAATCTTATCCTTTTTCGGAACATTTATGCGAATAAGTCATGCGTTATATATATATCTTGTACTTCCTAATGTGCCTTGGAATCTACCGCTTAGCATGCTCTGTACAATACATGTTTTTTTTTTTAACGTGAGAGTTAGGTTAGTAATCATATTTCTTAATTTAAGAATGTGTTGTATTATTTCATGATCAGATAAACTCATGTTGGAATTTTATTTCCTAGCTAGTCATATGGTTTCCTGATAAATTTGCCGTACTGGAAAAGAACATCTCTGATGAAGAAATGAAGAAATTGTTCTGTATAAGGGACCGTTATATTACTTGCGTGCTGATTTGTTTTCTTCGCTTTTACTCCGGATGTCAAAGGATTGATAATCTTAAAGGTGAGGAGAGGTTATATGACTAGAAGACAGTCACTAATTCTAGTCTTGCTACCGGTTGATAAGCAAAATTTAGGTTATTTGTTCCGTTTGTCAAAGATTTGCGTTTAAAAAAAAATGAGAGCGGATATCCTAAATTCCTTCTTCCAGTAATATCAAGTATTCTGTCTTTATTAGATAGTCGTAATGCCGGACTTCGGTATTGAGGAGGATTTATATTTTCTTGAAATTGTCAGATTTCATAATGCGCTATGGTGGTGGATCATAAGTGAGGGACTACCCATTACTCTTTCTCTTGACGGTACCGAAGTGTTATCAAATGCACTGCCCTCTTACGTACCCATAGGACTGAACTCAGTTCCGCTCAAAATCATGATAGAACAATGGACTATTCGCCTTCGTGAGTGGCTTACCGTATGGGTCAAAAGGTGGCCTGGCCACAATTTGTTTCTTTCCTTCCGCCACTCAGACGGAAAGATCAGTGCAAAATTGGAATTATTAGATTAGGTAAGATTTTCTGTGGATATTTCGGTTTTAATACTCAAAAAAAAATAGTGGAAGGTTAGACGCGAGTATCATTTGGATTTACAATGAAATGCGTTCTTCTTCTAACACTTCGTTCCAAGTTACCGGTCTAGATGCTACTCGCAATTGAAGTGATGTATCGTTTGTATCCATGACAAGATACAAACGGAAACCAAAGCCGTAGGGGGCATACACATCTTTCATCCATCGTCTGGTTCTAGATCCGAATCCCCGTAACCATGCTTTGAAAAGAAGAAAGGTTTTCATTTTATAGTACTTTAATGCAAGGTAACGTCGCAAATATTGGCGGAAAAAGGGTGGTAACATCCTGGATGCTTGCCGGGGAGGTATGAAGGCAAAAAGCTTCTCCCAGAGATTCCGCTCCCAAAGAGTGATATATTCCCATACTCTTAGTGGGATGATACTACTCTTATTATTTGTAATATGGCACTTCTGATCTCCAAAACTGGAACTCGTAGGAGTAGCCATTTCCTGATAGGGACAACAGGAACAGTGATTCCGTAGCCACTGACCTAGACTGGACATACTGGATACTGGTTATAATTCCTTCGGTCAGGCTACTAATAGCTTCCGCTAACTCGTCTACAGACAGTTCTCTACCTGCAAGGCCTGTACAAATTACTTCTAAAGAATCAAGGAAATCGTGCGTTAAGTGGATATACACTAAGTCTGGTTAAAGCCTTCGATTGATGAAGGTAAGAATTTGAGCAGCAAAAGATTTGGCAAAATATTTTAAAGTTGTCATACGCGTTACAAGCGACATGGAGAAAAGAATGTAAGGTCACTTACAATCCTGACGTCGTGGTACCGTGAGAACCGGTAACTTTCTCTGTATCTTAAAGAAAAGGAAAATAAAACTGGAATATAGTTTGTTCATTACCGATCTGTGAATTTTAAGATCTAAGTTAAGGTTAACTTAAGATTACTTAATTTCTTGTAGTTTTTCATTTTACTAATAATACATAGGACATCTGATAGATTTTTTTTTAAGTCATCTTATAGATTATAGATTCTTATACATTGCAAAAGCAAAAATAACAAATTATAAATAAGTAACTAGGTATCTCTGTGTTTTGTTTCTTTCCAGATCCATGGATTTATTTCGTCATCTACGCAAGAAGGGTCAAACGTTTAATTCATAAGCCGGGGACTCCACGAGAATTAAGGTACGCCGTAATTGATAACTTGTGCAATTGGAATAACTTTTAATTTCTATATTTTGTTTGATTTGCAGACACACTTTTGCTCGTTCCTCGCGTTATCAAATATTGCTGGTCCTTGTTTTTTTGTTTTCTCTAATGGTCGATTCCATGTAGGCCGGCAGGATTTACCCACCAGGGTAATCCTATCTTTTGCATATACCAACTATACATTCGCATAACCTTGTCAATTCCACAGCCATATTGTGCAAATTGGTTAGATGAATGGGGACAAGGAATCTCTGGATCGGGTAATAGCTCCAGAGGGGTGGTAATGAACGGCTTCAGGTCCATAACGAATAGTTGTGGAAATAATTCCCTTAAGGTGGCAGCTGTTATCTCACCGTAAGTGAATATAATTGACCCAACGGGGATACGAGGTCGTAACTCCTCGATAGCTTTATCGAGATAGCAGTCCCCTTGTTCATATTCTAACGTATGAATCTGTTCATACAACCACATGGTAATTTGTAGTGCTTGTGTGAGCTGATCGAAGTCTATATAGGGTTTTATAGTATAATTAAGCGGATTCAGTTCAAGTTCCTGGTCGCTAAACCGAGGAGGTACTAGCAGTACCGATAGTTCCTTGCATATATGGACCCCAGGTGATAATTGCAAGCTTTCGAGAGCGAAGAAATAAGCGGGTGCTATATAGTATCTCTCGTTCTCGCTTACGTCCTCTTCCCACGTCGCGTGAACATCGTCCACGTGGAAATTCACAGGTTCTTCCATCGCCTGCGCCATTTTAACTAATTTCTTTCTTAAATCTATAAGTAATAAAAGAATCACACAATAGTCCTATGTTGATGCTTGCCTTATACTTTACTTAATTTAAGTAGAGATTTATGCTAGTCTAGATATAAATCTCTAAATTTCCATAAGCTTACATCGGTGATTATAACATAGTCTACTTCTTACGATAACAAAAAAAAATATTAAATTACTGGCCCTACCCCCTATGATTCCCCCTAGCTCATTAGAATTCTTTTTTTTAATCATTCTTATTTTGTGTCGCTGGAGAAGTAACTTGCTTCTCCACAGGTTGGGGTCTATTAGAGTATTTTGGTCGCTGCTGGTCTTGGGAAGATCGGTTAGAGAAAGGTTGCTTGTTTATACTAGGAGCAACTCGCCAGTTATTGATGCCATTAGTCTTAGAACCGTTTATTTGCGGACGCTTCGCTGGTGCTTTATCTGTTAAGGGTACACCTGAAATATGGGTGTTAGCCCAGCATTGAGCTCGCAAATGCCTAGTTCGTCCACATCTGAAGCACAGGAAGGGTCTCTTAGTTTTAGATTTTTCGGAGTTTTCGACCGCAATTGATTGTAATTTCTGGGGGGTCGCTTTAGGAGACGGTTTTCGAGGATACGGAGATCTCGAAATCCTGACTACCGATTTAACAGGAGGTGAGGGAGAAGTTTGCGCCCGACGTATCTGTGAGTGGGCGCGAGCCTTTTCGTAACGTTCCAGAGCGAGTTTGACCTCTTCTGGTGCATCACAACCCTTTTCAATTACATAACTAAGGGCGTCAGCTGGTAACCCCCATAACAGGTGTTGGAATTTTTCCTCATCACTCATATTAGGAGATACACGCTGACAAAGTTTCATCATTGCAAAATAATACTGTGAGTACGTTTCTTCAGGTTTCTTCATCCTGCTATGCAAACTCGCGTAACTGTCAGAAAGTTTATCTGTATTACCAAATGCTGTACGTAGCTTACTTTCGGAATCCTCAAATTTTGCCAGAGATTGTAGCTCATCGCAGTGTAGTTCATAGAAATCGCGAGCAGGCCCGTACAAATAAGCTACCAGGTATTTGATAGAATCTATGTCACTCCATTTGAACAGCTTTACGGCTAATTTGAACGTCTGGAGGAAATCTTCCAGAGATTCTCCAGGTGTCCCACCGTAACTGTCAATTTTGATCGTAGGGACTTTTGGTGACATAGTTACTGTACTATTTGTAGCCATGCCAATTGTCAAACAGGCAATTCAAGCAAACACAAGCTGAATCTTGTACTAAGTTTTAAATTAACTTACGTGACTGAGATGAGTAACTAATATTTTCAGCTTTTCAACCAGATGAAGGCGTTTGGTGAACGAAAATACATTTTCCTTAGCCAATATAAACGTAACCTGTAAGGCAAGATTAGGTATTGAAATTAGGATAACCACGGAACAATTTGCTTACTTATTATTATCTGAGCTTGTAGCCTAAGGGATCTAGATCCATAGTTTTTTTAAAGTTTTATGATTGTAATGTTTTAGCAGGTATACCTGTTCAATTATTTAGAGGAGTTCCTTGAGATTATAGTCTTGTTAGCCAGCTAACACTGATGTTTGACCTTTTTCAGTGACTTAGATTTTGGTCGAAAGTCTAAACATAACCAATTATGTCTATCTATTCCATTCCATCTTTGGTGCCTTGTCACACTCACACTGATCAGCTGTCAAAATGTTTTCCAACATCAAATATAGAAAGGAATACTTAAATTTAATTTGATAGTTTGAATTGGGACGTCCCTTTTAAGATTACTTTTAGTTCCTGCGTAGCGACTTCGAGTATGGTGAGAAATGGGCCCGTTCACCGCACTCAAGGCAACTACACGGTAGCTTCGAATGATCTATGCTCTTGTCGTTTAATCCTCGTCACTATCACTGGTCGTGTCACCAGTGGTTGGCGAATTTCGAGTATAATATTTCTTTAACCTTTCGATAGTAACTATCTGGGTTTTATTTGGATTGGCTACAAGTTCTATTTTACAGGCGTTCGTGGGAGAGATATTTCGTAAGTAATAAGGCCCCACAAATTTATGTGCTAGCTTAGGGCTAATGCCCTTCTTTGGGAGTCTCTACACAAGACTAAATCTCCAATCTTTAGTTTAATCGGCTGTCGATTCTGATCTATACGTAATTTTGTGCGTTGCTGTGCTTGCGTCATAGCCTGTTGAGCTAATCGGCGTATTAGACGCAACTGTCTTTGATGTTCTTGTATCTTAGTAAATTGATACTGAACATCGAGCTGGTTCGGAAACCTGGCTTTCTGTCCGAACACAATCTCGTAAGGAGAGTACTTCCGGATAGGTGATATATTGTAAGCGTATGCACATAGTCGTACATACTCTGCCCACCGTGTCGGTTGTTTCGCAGTATATTTAGCAAGAAAACTCGTAACGACAGAGTTAAATTGCTCGCACATTCCGTTCGTAGATGGTTTGAACGCTGCCGTTCGAACATGTTTTATGTCAAACAGGTCGTTAAACTTAGCCATCACTGCTCCACAGAAGTTCGTCCCCTGGTCAGTCAAAATGGTTTTTGGTGGACCATACCGCGTGATTAACTCATCAAGAATTGCCTTAGCTACCGTAGGCGCTTTCATGTTACGTAATGGTACTAACACGGTCAAATGACTAAGATAGTCGAGCATAACTAGTATGTATATGTAACCGGCACTAGGATGAATCGGTCCAAACAAATCTAAACTCCATCTATGAAATAACTCATCTTTCACTGGTAAAGGATGAAGAAATCCTTGTTTCTTTTCTCTCGGAATATTCACTCGTTGACATTCATCACAAGAGCGGATATAATCCTTGATAATTCTTCCCATATTCGGGAAGTAATAGCGTTCATTAACTTTTGAGTACGTACGAGAAAACCCCGTATGACCTCCGCACAGAGGTGAAGTATGTGCTTCTTGCAAGACGTCGGAAATGGCTTTCTCTGGTACTACTATTTTATTAGCTTTATTCATGACTCGGTGTAAGATTCCGGCATAAGGTTTTAAGACGTGATCTGTTGGGTTATGCTTCTTCTTCTGGATAAGTTCTTGAATCCTCGAATCTTCGTGTTGCAATTTCTTCCAATCAATCTTAGGACTTAGCGTGAGTTGACGTATATCTACACAGTCTTCTTCCTGCCCGTATTTAGATCGTAATTCTTGTTTTAACGAACATCTTGATAGGAAGTCGGCTGTAACATTATTTCTACCGCTTACATGTTCGATAGTAAATTCATACGGTTGAAGACGAATTGCCCAACGCATCAGCCTAGAATTTAACATTTTGTTGTTCTTTAGATAACAGATTCCACAGGCATCTGTTCTCACTATAAAAGGTCGGTCAGCGAGCAGAACATGGAAATGTAAGATAGTTTTTGTTATCGATAATGCCTCCAATTCTGGTATGCTGTAATTAAGTTCTGTTGGACTTAATGATTTTGAAAAATATGCGATGGGATGTTCCTTATTATCTTCCTTAACTTGGGCCACATAACCTCCGAGGCCCTCTTTGCTGGCATCTGAGTAAACAATTACTCTTGTTCAGGGTCAAAATGTGCGAGAAATGGGGCCGATATAAGACATTGCTTAAGAGTGTCCCAAGCAGCTTGTTCTGTCTCGCCAAACTCAAATTTTGCGTCCTTTTTAGTCAGTGCTGTAAGAGGTTTCACTATTTTAGAAAATCCTGGTACATAAGACCTATAAAATGAGCAAAGTCCGATAAAACTTCTGACCTCTTTAAGGGTTGTAGGGTAAGGTACTCTAGAAATAGCTTCTACCTTAGCAGGGTCAACACGAATGCCATGTTTGCCGGCGACATGCCCGAGTACGGAGGCTTCTTCATAGGCAAAGAAACACTTCTTTGGGTTAAGTTTGAGATTGGCTTCTCTCACCGCGTTAGAATAGCTCTTGTTCTTTCTAGTAGAGCCGGAAAGGATGGACTAGGACAAATAAGATCATCTAAATACACTATTAAATATTTCCACTTCAAGTCAGAGAACACGACCTCCATCATGTTCAAAAAAGGGCTGGCGCTGTCACCAATCCAAAGGGTAGTCGTAAGAATTCGAACTTACCGATGCTACAAACAAAGGCAGTCTTCTCTACATCGTTAGGTTTTACTAGCAATTGGTGGTATCCCGATTGGAGATCTAGCGTCGTAATGAGTTTTGTCCCGTTTAGGAAGGTTAAAACCTCGTCAGCGCGCGGAATCGGAAAAATATTAGGTTTTAAAATAGCATTAAAGTTTCTGTAGTCCACGCAGAAGCGGAAAGAGCCGTCCTTTTTTGGAACTATGACGACCGGTTTTGAATACGGGCTCCTGCTCGGCCTGATAATGATGCTATCCAGCATTTTCTGGACCTCTGCTGCGATTATTTCCCGCTGTTTTGGCGTCTCACGGTAGGGAGGGTAAGAAATAGGAATATCTGTAGTTATTTCTAAAGGGCACATAAATTTGTCAGTTGCAGCCGTGAGACAAGATTTATCCCAGGCTACAACGTCCCTAAATTCCATAAGTAAATCCAGTAATTGGTCTCTTTCATGGGGTTCTAAGTTCGTTCCTATGTTCAGAGCCTTATCCAATTCCTCCTTAGTTTCAGTTACCTTCCGCGGTGTCTCAGGTATTTCCTCGTCGTCCTTTTCTTCCTTGTTAGTAAGCTGTATAATTTGGTTAATTACATGATTTTCTTCACACGGAGATTCCTGCAAGGACTCCGAATGAGGGATATGTTTTCGTAAGTATAGATCTTTTGGCAAAGTTTTGGTCCGATCACAACCAGTAACAATGGTCAAGTAAATCTTGCCATTCTCATTAAAAACCGGTCCCCGAGGGATTATACAGGAGTACCAGTATTGGATCCCTTTAGAAGGTATAAATTCCCATAATTTAATGTCTAGGTTTGGCGCTGCAATTTCAATGTCATAGCACGTTGTAGCCGATACACGCAAGTTGGATGGAAGGTGTACTTTAAAAACGTTTTCAGGGTAAAGTTCGGACACATCTTCACCTAAACCAAGAGGTTTTGTATCGGTTGCACCAAACACTGAAGGTAACTTCCCTACTTCAGGCTGTGTCTCGCACGAACTATCCTTTTCAGGTTCGTGGGGCACCTGATGATTACCAGGAAAAGCTCCTACTGACGGATTCATAACAGTTATGATGGGGGGGTGTATAAGATCATTTTCTGTTCCGTTCTTTTTAAGCAGAGATGTTGACATAACTTCCGCCTTAATTTTAAGCTCCGTTTTATTAGAAACTGTGGGGTTAACTGCTGGTAAAAGATGTCTCTTTTCCTTCGTTTTAGAAGAAAAAGAGTTATCTTTCCTTAAGATGGACGGACTACTACTTTCCAGTTCATGAGCACTGGAAGTATCGAGCTGCTGGTTATTGCTATGTCCATGAAACTTCTTCTGTTTAGATAGGTATTTGGTTGCATTACTTGTAAGTTCTCGAGGAGGCCCTTACGCGCTCCCCGTGAGCGTAAAGCTTCCTGTGACTTGTTCGTTGTCTGAGAAATGTTACGTTTCCTTTCTCTTCGAAAGTTGGCAATTTGTTGTTCGTTTGGGCGACTAGCTGCTAATTTAGGAGGTGATTTGATATCCCTACCATTAACTTTCTTTATCCCTAAGCATGCTTTTCTCAGGGTGTCTCCAGGAGTAATTCTAGGGTCGCGGTTAATTATTCCAACATTGTAAGACTTTGACAGACCCTTGTCCTTTTTATCATTATCGATCCTACGCTTGGTACGGGTATATCTCTCAATATGAGTCAAATCTATGTTTCTTACTACTTTCCTCTTTAAGTCTTTACAGTCTCTCGGAATCTCGAACCACAAATCCTCAACATGATTACCATTCTTGTCTGCTAGAGAAAGGTACCTGGGGTGAATAGCCATCACGTACTTATGAAGGAAATCATCCCCCAAGATTACATCGTATGAACAACTCTCGGCATCGATAATGGCTGCATCAATGTACCTTCTACGAGTGGTTTTTAAATGATCCTTAAAGTAACAAGATGTCCTAATTACGGGGAAGTAATCCGTTGGTGCAGAGCCTACTCCTTTTATCTTTACGTAGCCCTTTAGTCTGTCCGCGATAGGGAATTTGTGAGAAATATATTTACTAGATACGCACGTTATTTGGGCCCCACTGTCTATGAGTCCTGACGTCCAGCGGTCTCCTATCTTGATTCTAACAGTACAAAGCTGACCCTGACCTCTGCCTATTCCGTAGTCATTAACGTGGGTATTCTGATAGCATTTCCTGTCCTTCTCTGTCAAAATGTAGTCTGAAGAATAAGAGCATATTTGCACGAGATCGGGCCTTGTTTCCATCTTACTTTGCTGCCAGTCCCAACGGTCATTTCTCCATAATACATCTTCACCATTACGTGTCTGCCTGGCTCCTTTGGCTGATTCATATTTCCGTAAACAGTCTTCATACTGATCTAAATTGTCTGTATCCTCGATATTTAACATTAGATAGTACAACACATCCGGCAACAGACTGGCCCTAAGTTTGCCCAACAATTCCATTCGGTCTAAGTATCCACGAACGTATTTGAGGTGCTTCATTAACCTGTACAAGAACGATACACTATTTTCGCCTGGTTTCTGTTGTCTAGTTGCTATACTATATTCTAAGTCAGCCCGATACGCAATGTCCGGAAAAGCTAATCTCAACCTATCCTTCATTACCAGGTAAGTCATTTCAGGTTGTGAACTCATCTCCAGTAGTACCCAATCGTATGCACTACCTGTAAGGCAGATAGCTAGGTAATCTCTCATTTGTACACTATCCCAATCGTATATATTAGCTACCCTTTCGTAAGATTGCAAGAAAATATCTACTGACTCGTATCTACCTGCCGAAAAACGAGGTATCTTAACATTTGGATAGATATGAAATTCCCTAATTTGCGTCGTAGTAGTACTAGTACTTTTGTCCTCGCCCTCGGGCGGAAAAAACGAGTATGAGCTGTCAGTAGTAAGTTTGAAAAATTAGGTTTTTCTAAACTAGATGGAGAGGGCGGCCTACTGGCCGGACTAGCTTTTAAAGTCCTTCTCGGATTTTACACTAAAATTTTCCTTCTCTTCCGAATTATCTTCTGGAGAAGGCATGACCAATTTCTCATCACTGAAACTGTCATCTGTATATGACGTATGTAAGGAGGTTTCGTTTTTCACTTCTCCAGGGTATTTCGGAGAAGACCAAGGTTCGACGTAAGCCGAACCGGAAGAAGTTTCTAATTCATTTGAATGTTTACCGTTCAAATCTGTACCGTAGTATGAACTAGATGCGAAGTTTTGTACCTTATCAGTCTCAATTTCAGTAGACGGGAAGACTCTACTAACTGGGGAAATGAAGACCATTCGCGAAGGACCCTGTCCTTCTGTCTCTTGGTATTTTCTCATTTCTTTAGTTGTTGGAGATTCCTTATCACTACCCTTAGAACCAGTACTACATGTAGATGGGGAATTATTTCCTAAAGAGACCAAGTTCGTACCTGTAGTATTTTGATCTGTTTTAGTTATACTCCGGCGAGGAGGGGGGAGTGCGGAAGATTTTTCTTCCCCATTTTCTCCTAAACAGACAACCGACTCGTCATACTTAGCATAATCGAATATCCTTTGTATATTGTCAAACAATCGGCTTTCGGACCAGGAATCTCTATTTTCTTCTTTTTCTTCGTTCACGATGCCCGTCTGACTGTTACTACCAAGATGACTGGGGGTAGTGTCATTCTCTTCTCTTTTCTCTGGGGAAGGAATATTTCTTGCCGAAAGGTGTTCACATCGCTATCTTCTTCCTTGTCCCCAGGTATGAAATCTTTCATCATTCGTTGATGTGTTGAGGCGATCGCTGGATCCCAATGATGATAGGAGAGATCTTGGTCAGGGCTCTCTAGAGAGAGCGGAGTCTCGTCGCTATGAGGTAGTCTCGGCGCCAAGATCGGACTGCTTTCAGGAAGATGTTTTGTTTCTTCTTCGGAGAGCGAATTTTCTCTTTCTAGCTGCTGTAATTCATAACCTAACCACTCGTCTTGGAAGAACTGGTCGTCGTCTGAATCTTCACTACTAACGTCGCCATTTGACCATCTAACACTCTTAACGGAACTAAGTAAATTATCAATTTCACCTAGCTGCTCTAATTTTTGTTCCAACGGGATGTTTTTGTCAAACATAATAGGATGCGTTTGCGAAGCAACGGACCGTAGAACCTTAAGATCCGGATCCGTTTCAATGCGGATCATCTTAGGAAACCTATAGTCTGTCTGTATACTAACATCTCTTTTTGGCAAAGCTTCAGTTTGTATATCTACGTCAAATTTTCCTAACATTAAGTCTGTAGGGCCTAAGCCCTCTATAACAATTGAAGTATCGGTTTGAAAGACAAGACCTATTTTCTCATCACCCACGTCTGGACGACGCAATACTGTAACTTGTATTTTCTTATTTCTCATTTGCTTAACCCAAGGTCGAACTAAGGTCCCTACTACTGGTGAGAATCCTGTCTCTAATGATTATCTAACTTGGTCTACAATTTCATCATCCCTACTCTGACTCAAAGAAATCGATTCACTTATCTTACTCTCTTTTTCATTTTCCACGTCAATACGCGCATAAATAGGTTCTTCATTCATATCAGCGTCTAAAGGTTCACAATTAATATTATCATATACGGGTTCCAGTCCAGACTGTTCGGGAACAGACTGGTCAGGAATCTCTGACGGTTCATACTTAATTGGGAAATAAATTACTTCTATGCCCTCAGGCCCGTGTGAAGAAATTTGTTCCTTGTCGCTATTAGCGCTCGACTCAACTGCGATTGACTTATTTTCTAGAGCCTCTATTTCTGTTGCACTTCCCTGTACTAAGTTCGATTCGGTATTGGGAACGACACCTGAAACAGATTCTAATTCAATAGTCCCGCGAGGGTCTATTTGACCTGCGACGATTAATTCTGCTCTTTTTAACTCTTTTGCTAAGTTTAATTCGTTTGCTAAAGTCTTCGGATCGACTCCCGGTGGGGTCTCATTCATTTCCGTCTCACAAGTAAACCTTACGTTTGGGTGAATCGAGTTGCTGACTGAGACACATATGAGAAAGTAGTACTAAATGTGGTCAGTATTTCAGTAAAGTTTTAGGTGCGAAGCTCCAGGGGTTTAGGAGATACAGCTACCAGAACATCACATGGAAGTACAGAATAGTCTTCATACAGTTGGAGGTAAAAGCTCTGTAAGACCTCTTGTAACGTCAAAAGGTGAATAACAAATATATGGGTACATATTAGGATTAGGGGGAAGTCATATAGTAAGGATATACCTGACGGCGGCCATCTTGAAATCCGCCATTTTGAATTAAAGTTAAGTTTTTAAAATAGAAATAGGGTCATGTGATACATGATTTAAGGCGCAAATTCAATCAGAAGAACAGTGGTGACGTTAATTTTGATTTACGCGCAATCGATAAAAAGTTACAGGGAAATTAAATATTATTGCAGCATATGTATTAGTCCTTTACTCCACCTTGTAAATTTTGTGTTAATGATAATAATTAAATAAAAAGCAGGTGGATAAATATTAGGTGTATGGTAAGAGTTGCCTTGATGGCGACCATATTCAAATCCGCCATTTTGAATCAGACAAAAGTTTTAAACAAAACGCATAACAGTGACACCTTATTAATAGCAAATTTTACCATAACTCCAACGGTATAACCATTTTTGCTTTATCATTAACCAGCATTTTTTATCGCATAAACAAGTTGCTAATTTAAGGAAAAATGACCAAAGTGGAATTGAGTCATAATTAAACTTGGGTCTTTCTTCCAGAAAGTCCTCAATTAGTACAATCAGTATGTAGTTCAGAAAAGAGTGCATGACTTGCACAAATGCTCTGCTCACAGTGAGCACACCTGACAAAGGCAATCGAGTTACACTTGACACATTTGTCGTTAACAATTCTGTCAAAGCAGTAGTCGTAAGGAGCGATCCATTTAATTTTGTGCTGGTTAATGATAAACAAAAATGGTTATACCGTTGGAGTTATGGTAAAATTTGCTATTAATAAGGTGTCACTGTTATGCGTTTTGTTTAAAACTTTTGTCTGATTCAAAATGGCGGATTTAAACATGGCCGCCATCAAGGCAAGGCCGCCTCTTACCATAGACCTAATATTTATCCACCTGCTTTTTATTTAATTACTATCATTAACACAAAATTTACAAGGTGGGGTAAAGGACTAATACATATACTGCAATAATATTTAATTTCCCTGTAACTTTTTACCAATTGCGCGTAAATCAAAATTAACGTCACCATTGTTCTTCTGATTAAATTTGCGCCTTAAATCATGTATCACATGACCCTATTCCTATTTTAAAAACTTAACCTTAATTCAAAATGGCGGATTTCAAGATGGCCGCCGTCAGGTATACCCTTACTATATGACTTCCCCCTAATCCTAATATGTACCCATATATTTGTTATTCACCTTTTGTCGTTACAAGAGGTCCTACAGAGCTTTTACCTCCAACTGTATGAAGACTATTCTGTACTTCCATGTGATGTTCTGGTAGCTGTATCTCCTAAACCACTGGAGCTTCGCACCTAAAACTTCACTGAAATAGTGACCACATTTAGTACTACTTTCTCATATGTGTCTCAGTCAGCAACTCGATTCACCCAAACGTAAGGTTTACTTGTCAGTAAACAAAGTTCTAGGAAAGGGTTGCGGTTTCTAATATGTTCCTGCGTTGACCGTCGCAGGGATTGGTTCAGTCCCTACCGGACTGGATGTTGCCAGTGGCGTCATTACGCAGCCAGAAGAAGGCGGTTCCTCTATCTTAATACTAGGAGGGTCAAGATATAGAGTTCTATCGGCACTAACATTCAGATCTCCTGAAGTATTTATTTGCCCAGGATTAAATGGAGGGGGAGGATATTCAGGAGGACCATATCCTGGCGATTTCATTTTGTGGCAATTTGTACAAAAGACGTTTAGCCATCTATCTATAATATAATTATGCTTTCCATCATAAGCTGGTGAATTAGGACAATGTGATTTGCCTATGTCCCGCAATTTTGTTTTTAGTTTCTGCGGAAAACTTATGTTTGTTTACAATTTTCAGTTCAGCGAGTACTCGTCCGTGACAATGCCCTTGTTAACCTACTTCTTATTTTAGCAATGACAGGAAGAAGACAAAAATGTTGTGGTTCATTGCGTTATTTCCTTCAATCGTACAGAAATAAAAAAAAATAATTCTAGATTGAATTTATCATAATAGACATACTTCCTTCTTCCTGTATATTTTTATTCCTTTAAAAAAATGTATGATTTACGTAGTATATTGATATTCCTGTTATTTTTTAAAACCAAAGTTAATGCTCTGTTTGATTTTGTCTTCTTTTACTTTTTATCAAATTTTAATTTCTGAAAAGTATCTCAAATTACGCCGATATTAATTCGCTATAAGGCTAGTAGGCTGAACACTGTCACGGAACGCACTCCACTAAACACGGGATTACATGCTACTAAGTACGTTCACTATTCGTTTTTTTTAACTAGCGCAACAACACTGTCTATTTCTATAGTTTCCGAATCACAACTTATAATATTAGCACTAAGTAATTTACGAAAGGAAAGATAAACTACATTTCCTGCGATAACATAACCAAGCAAGCCAAGGTAAACGTAAGGACTATACAAACAAAAAATATTGTACCCAAGGCACCTCCACCAAAAATCTGTTACATTTATTGTTAGTAAGTTGGTGTGTGAGTATGGTTTGTTGGCTCCACCACCTGTGCTGTATATGCACAGGATAGGTTCGATGGAACGAACCTATAATTTCCCAATTAAGAAAGACTTCAGAGAACTCTCCCTTATAGGGGCAATTTGAATTACAACTTCTCTCTCTCTCGTACTCTCCCTCCTAGCCGACGGATTTTATATTAATCCGCGATTAACCTCGAACTGAGCGTTCTCTTCGGTCGCTAGTCTGGAATTAAGTAACTGGTACCTTAATGAAAGAGAAGTAGCATCGAAATTCGTAACTCAGAGGCTTAACTTTGAGACTGTACCTGAATCGCCCAGTACAAATGTGAGGATTCTTGGCTTGCACCTAAATCATTAAATGAGTTCAATAAATAAATAAATAAGAATTCCATAATAAAGTATTTATTACAAAAGAAATCAAAAAGAAAAGAAGTACAATCGAGTTACATATACGGCGTGACCAGACTATTTATAGTTTAACTGACATTACTCCATCTTACATAAATGTTACTAGCCTATAGACTGCTCCTCAGTTCGCGAAACTTCCACATATTGTAAAAATGTTAAGAGAAGAAAAAAAAGAAAAGGGATTTAAGAAATACCTGGACTCGAGCAGCAAGTAAGGTCTTAATACTTGCGTTACCCTTTAGCTTTTTGCTTGACATGTTATCGCTTCTTTAAGAAATTTTAAGTTAAAACATATTGATGGCGAACTTAGAAATAATTTCTAAGTTCGGCAGCATACCTGAGTCTTAAGTAGTAGCGCAACTGCTGCAATTTGGAGACGAGACCAGCGCAGGTTGAGTGCCGGCCCAAGACAGGATATCGGCAAGGTCGAACTCACCTCTTTTATACTCTCGGGACGGTGGCTATTCCATCATATTGCACCATATTGCACCACACGTGGGCGGATAGTCAAGGCCAATCTAGCTTCTTTCTACTGTCTTTACGACCTCTATCTCACCGTGAAGGAGTGTGTGGGCAGATAGCCAAGGTCAATCCAGCACCTTTCAAGGAGCGCGTGGGCAGGAGTCGACACGTGGCAGGAAGCCACGCGGCCTAGCGGCCAACTATGGTACTAACCCATGCTAGGCTATACACCACGCGGTGAAACCATCTTTCTATTGAGATTTATTATTTTATTATCTATATATTTAGGGTTTTCTTGTTCTTTCTTTACAACTGGATTTCGTTCTGCCATCATGAATGGCACAAGACCTTCTTTGTTTTGTCTTCTGTTCGCTGATCTGCGGTCTTACAGCCAACAGGGGCCAGGAACACAGCCAGGCAGAGTTTTAAATAAATCGTTCCCGAAAGAATATTCTTCTCCCCTGTCTCCTGTCACTATGTCACCGCCCCTAGCTCCCACTCCAAACCACAGAATCAAAACCCGGCTATCAGGGTTATCGGCGACTTTAGATGGTAACAATATATATATATATATATATATATATATATATATATATATATATATATATATATATATATGTATATATTTCTATTTTTAGGTGAGAAAATCTTAATTCCTGTGTGTATTGTTTGCCTTCCAGGTGGGAAGAATCAGAGGTCGATCGAGTTTTATCCTTGTAAGCTTCTTATTATGATCTTGCAGCCTAGCACAAGGCGAAATGGAGAAAAGAGAAGAACGGAAACATTTCTTTGGGGTAAGTACTCTGATTTGGTAATGAGGGCCCCTGAAGCGAGAGTGAAGTAATTACTCACTAGACATCTTCAGAATAAAGTCAAGATTAAAAAATGTGTAGGAATCAATGCTTCATTCGGGCATAAATTTTTAGTTCCAGTCTAAATGACGACGCTATTGGCTATTGGATAGTGTGGATTTCGTTTTTGCCTGCCCTTAATGCGTGTGTCCTGTGATTCGTGAACGTGTGATTCGATCCCGTGTGGAACTTTGCCACCTAAGCTTGCCTAAAATTTTTGGCATAGTATATAAGTAACATATTATCAGTACTAGCACAACCGTGAGTGGGAGTAACGGTGTTACTTTCGTTAGCTCGTTCAGGAATCGAACCTAGGTCCTGTCACACTGAAGGATATAAAAACATTTTATTTTCGAAGCAGACTTGACGTGAGAAAAGATTTCATAGTGGATGATTACGGTTTGCGATAACACTAGGGTTTTTTTCATTTTCCATGAATGCTCTTCTTTTTCTATTTGTTAGATTCTTTCTGTAATTCCTCATCGTCAGGGCTTATCTTGTCTGTGCTAGGTTGGCTAACTGTTGTTCCTACAGTGTTAATATGATGGGTTAGAGTGTGACGAGGATATAATTTCTTTTGTATCAACTCTGAAAAAAAAAATACGGGGCTCGATATGTTTAACGGAATCGTAGATGCTATCCCGTAGTAACGCGAAGAGGACACACAGTTCTATTTCTTCTTTTTTAACGGGAAGACAGAATGTATGGGAATTTGATGGTCTTGCTGAGTACTACTGAGTTTTGTTTTTGACTTACTCTATTATAAGAAAATACAATCCTATCCTACCTTTACTAACTGCTAACTACTACTAATTACTAATGCTATGATTAGAGTACGATACTAGAACTAATGAAAATATCCTTATTTGTATATTTATGGTGCATATCTTTTAGCACCATGGAAGCTTAATCATATATTATCCTTCTTTTACTCCTCTACTCTTAGATTATCCAGTAAATTAGAACTTAATTGCTTGGGTTATGTCTATGTTTTCCACCCTAGTATTTAATATATAGTATATGTGTATAAAGCTCGACTATAATATATACTTTATGACAGAATATTCTTTCGTAATTTGTTCAAAACTATTCACTACTATACTACTGTAAATGGCAATATAACTGAATAACATGAATAGAGTACAAAAGGCTGGAAATATAGTCCATACATAAGATAAGACATATAAAACATACATAAGACAAGACTTATATCTAAAAATATGACATATATCATTTATGTCTAAATTCCATATAAGAAGACAAACAAAACTTGATCGAAAAAGAAACAATAGGCGTTTTTTAATAGCATTACGCCAGCAATGCTTATTAGCCACAAGCCTGACAAGTTGCTAGCAATACTCGGTCTACCCAGTCAACTAGACAGGCAGTAATATACAGAAAGAAATCGGGAATTTGGAACGAGGAATTTTTTAAGAATGTTTGGTTTCCATGATCCCTGGAGCAGAGGGACAGACTGTGGTATTCGATATGTATATAAGATGGCTAGGAAAGGATCAAGCAGAATACAACCTCATACAACTATTAATCAGGATAAGACTTCAGGAATACACTATCATACTATGTGCTTTAATGCTAATAATTAAGGTACGTGGCCTATTAACAAAATATAAAAATGATAAAACAAAATGGCGAGAAAGCCATACGATACAGCGGAAGCTTAAATAAAAGAACTTAAAATCATAACACAAAAGGTAAATAGAAAACACAGTCTATCTGCGCTGGGGATTCTGCGCAAAAAATCTAAAGTGGATACAAATCTGTTAGGGATGACTTCGCCACAAGAAGGCGATCAGTGTACTGCAAGTGGGCTAGGATCATGAGACTTAGGGGGCCATTGGTCCCGAGAAGGGACCATCTCCACATCTTCATGAATGGGGCGTAGCGTTGTATTGCACAATGGACTATTAAAGGGAGCGGGATCTTCTGGATCGGGGCTGGAGTCGGAATCGGAATCGGAATCTGCTTCTGAGCCCCAAGAGGACGGAGTACGGGGGGGCAGGGCGTGATGAACATATACGACATACATTTGTTTGAGGATTGCATGGGAGCATTCGATTGCATTGCAGTCGAAATCCCAATTCCCGGAGAAATTGTTTGAACTTTTTAGTAAAACTCATATTGCATTATTTGTATGTTGCGTGGAGTCAGTCTTTTTTCTTGACATTGCTCCATTATTCCTATCCACTACCTGTTATATTAACCTACATAAATCGCTGAGTTATATATTGATATTATCAACTACCACTTTTTTCCTTTTTACATTTCCTAAAGATTTTCCGTTTTGTTAAAAAAAAATGGCAATGTCCTGACCAAAAACGCCTGCCCGCGCTATACCAGTGGATGGTCATAAAAATATCAAGTAACCCTCTAAGAGAACATTAGGAAAAATATTATAACCTAATAATGAACAAACATAACTATTGGTTACAATATAAATGAAATATAAGTACTCTACTTACAACAACTGTTTGACAAAGTTGATGCAGCGTACGCAGGGAGGGGTTGGAGATAAAAGCGTCAAGACAGTGAAAATGCTACCCGGAAAAGCCTCCACCAAAGATATATATTTGTGTATGTACACACTGCATTTTACACTAAAATCTGAGGGAGTTGGCAAGAGTCAAGTGTCGACCCTAATTTAGCTACTACGTAAGTATGCAGAATACTAGTTATGTGGTTCCTAGAAGGATCCTGAAAAAGAAACATACTTACTTTACCAAATATGAGCATTTGATTCCCATGATGCCATTATCGAGGTTGGTCTCAGATTGTTCCTCTAGGTGAATCTTCCTTAAGCAAGTCTTACATTGTTGAGAATGCATACAGAGTAGGTGTCGGAAGAGTAAGATTGAAGGAGAGTGAAACTCATAGAGAAGGTTCGATTCCGACACACCTTTCGTTCACGGCGGCATCTCACACTCTAATTCAGTACTTACTTAAGCAACTCCCAGTATCATGTCCCTTGGATAAGATAGTGAGTAGTCAGCTATCTATACAGCCTCGAGAAAACATAGTATGTCTATCGACTGATCCTCCAAACAGCTGTTAGTGGTCATTCACTCTTAGAACAGTAATCCATAAGAAAAATGAAATAATCCTTTTAAGCTAGCCAATTTATTTACAAGATAATTAAAATAACTTATACAATAAAATTACAAAAATTATATTAAAAATATCTCAGCATTACATTAAGGTTTAGGAGGGTCGTCTTCAATGTCATATTTCAACCAGTGGCTACCTCATGACTGTAAGTTATTCTACCGACGAATAAAAGAGAAGCATTGCGAAAATAATCCACTAAGCTAGAGTTAATGTTCTGATTGACGGAAAGTTGTTAAAGTCCGAAGTTTCAGCCTCCCTACCTTGATATCTGCACCTTCTTTGCCTTTTAGTAGAGAATATTAAAGATTCATTTCTTACATTCCTGAAGAGCTTCAACATGAAGTGTTCACTGACACTCTCCACGATGTCGAACCAAGCACCGCACAAAAGCCAGTATCGCCACAACAAAGAAATGACCCCCAATCACCCCCAAGAATTTCCTTTTCCAATTTTTATATGCGCCGTCTGACGTAAGATCACCCACTCAGCAACTGAGTTGGCAAAAGCTGTTCTTATTTATTTTCTTTTTTTGGTTTTGAGATAAAGCTGCACAATTTTATCAGAAACTGTCATTCCTTTCCTTTGGAAAAATAACGCACCCCAAGACTTCTAGGATGTGCAGGGACACTGACGAATTTAGAATACACCGTAATTCTGAGCGTCATACTTCAGGAGAACTCAATTCCGTAATTTTCTTAATTGCGTAGAATAAGGATCTCTGAAACGCTCTGACTTTTGTTCGTCACGTACTTCAGGGAATTGTTTGTTGATAATTTAATACGTGTTTATCATCGGCTACTTATTTACGTCAATTCTTTCATCGTGGCTTGCTCTGTTACCTTTTTCAAAGGTGTGAGAGAATTAAAAAGACCATTAAAAAAATAATAATCACGTTGGCATGGTGCCTACAAGAACCAAATTTCAATAACGGTCTTCTACAGATCTTCCCCAAGAGTAGGGTCACTTCACGTCAGTAGTGGCCGAAATAAATCAGTGGCGGCTTGATTATGGTTCCTAGGCCAGTGTAATGTAACACCGTAAAAAGATATCATGATATATATTTAATCCTATGAGAACACTTAATAGGTAATTACAGGTCAATGCATTTTTATTACGATTCAGATCATTGATCTGGAAATATATATTCTCAAGGAATCCAATAGCTCGTGGATTGGCGGATTCATGCGTAAAACGTTGAAGAGTTGGATATTTTGCATCTCGTGGTCTGTGAAGAGGAGAGAAAAAGAAAAGATTAATACGCAGTCATAATCAATCCAAGGCTGTTTTGGCTCATTGCATTATGACAGCATGGTAACTTTTCCTCCTTGCTTTTGCCAAACTGGTTATCTCTTTGGAAGGTGAACGCCCACCAGTTACTTCCGGTCTCTTTTGTCTCCTTCCTTGGGAGACGACTCGTATCAGAGACAAATGGAATTTGTAGTCTCCGTAAGAGACGGAAATAGTTTTGTTCATCATTACTGCAGTGGGTATAAGAAGGCGATGAGATAGTACATTGTGCAATTAAAATATTTATAGTAACATTAATTACCGCAAGATTAAAACTTTTTGCTTTGTTTCTTGTGCTGCTTCATTTGAATCCATACAGCAATTATTTAGTATTCGCGAAACGATCGAAGAGTACGTGTTGCGTGTGTTTTGTAACGTACTGAATGTTCCAGTTTGGAGCAAGGAGAATAAGGTAAGTCCATGCTGAGTGTCATAGGTTTAATATCGTTGTTATTTTTATCAATTACTAAAAGAATTTCATGGTTAACTTTCAATAAAAATTAAAGCAGTTTTAAAATAAACTGCTTATAACCTGTATTATTTTAAGTGCAATTCTCATTACATTTTATTTACAAGCAACTAAAATATCGAAAGAATTTAGTTGTCAATTTTCAATTTAAATTAAAACAAAAACTTTGTTTCCAATTAAAATTAAAATAGAATGCTTATATTCAGTGCAAATACATTTAATCTTATTTGCAAGGAACTAAAATATTGAAATACATATACAAGCTAGATACCTACGATACTACGGTAAATAAATTCATATTAATGTTATAGGAGGAAAAGGGTTTATCGATGCATAATAACTATGCCTCTTTACGCCCTTCCTCGAGACGGAGATATAACAACATGTGCTTCTCCAAAGTGAACAATTGGAGCACCTTAAGAATACTCGAGCAAGAATGCTCCTTTCAATACCATACCTTATTGTTGTAATCGCATATGTGTATTTTTTTTACTCGGCTTTCGTACACATTAGACCTCGATAGAGAAGAAGTTCCTTCATATCTCATCTATATTGCTTTCATTTTAATTGTGTCCTTTGCTCTGGAAGACAGTTATTGATTAGAATACATAATCATAATATAGATATGGCACTATATCAGAAATCGTACCCATCGGGATAGCTTAACTCTGCGAACCCAATCACTCATCTGGTGGATGAGGAAGGGGTTTAGTATATTTCCTAGTGGAACTAACATATCAAGAAACTAGAACAAAAAAGAAATAAAAGTCTACAGTAACTAGTAAGCTAAATATTGAACCGAAATTTGTAACCACGGCTAGCAGTAAACTCAACAACAACTATATAACGGTGTTTAAGTTACTTTTTTTCACTTAACGTAATTGTACATGTAAGATTAACAAGCATTATCAATATATTTCATGCTTCGACAGAGAAATGGGAAAAAGAAAGAGGTGAAGATTGTCAACACAATATTTTCTGTTATGTCTTTCTCTCTTGTTCTCTCTTGTCACAGTAAATATGATCAGGTTGTCTAGGAGAACCAAACCCTCTTCTTCTCTTATTTATAAACAGTGTGCTTGTTATTGACAAGATGATAATACAATTAAGAATTCCAACTAACAGGCTTATTACAGCCAATATACTATCCTTTGTTATCGGAGGCTCTTGTCTTGTTATTTCCAATTGATATTTTGAGATTTCTCCTGGCACCGTAGAGGGGTAGTTATCTAGCCAGCTAACTGGTATCATATGCTAGACACTAGCGTGTTTGGTTGTGATACTAAGACATGGGAATTTTGGTTTTAAACTTACACTACGGAACATAACTTTGCAAGCGCAAGACATATCGATGTATAAAAGTCCCACTAAAGGGGCAGCAAGAAGGGGGAGATTAACTATTGGGCATGTCAGTCACAAATAATCACTGTCATATCCTCGCCGCTAATTCTACTAATACTTACTTCATTTCTAAAACTTGCGAAAAACCAAGTATTACCGGCATAAATTTTAAGCTCTATAGTAAGCCATGTTATATTTAGGTTAAAAATCCCAATTTTATTTCATTTGATGAATAAGAAAAAATAAACAGGTCGATCAATATTCGTTTATTTATATTTGTTAACAACTAAATATAAATATTCACTAAATAACTACATTTCTCAAATTCCACAACATCCGTTTCTTTTTATTATTCCATATCTCAAATAGGTATATGGCCCGTATATCTAGGCCTAAATTGTAGAGAATCATGACGCTATATTTCTTACGACTTGTATACGTGCATTTGTAACAATTAGCTATAGATATTTTTATTACTGTGAGGATTTTAAGGTTATCTTTCTGTATTTTCTGTATTCTGAGTGCAAATTCTTGTATGTTTTATGAGATGTTGGGTAAAAACTAAAACGCAATAAGGCTATGAAAGAATTTTGTAGTTTTCTCATTTCTTCCCATTTTAACATTCCAAACCCCCAGTATAAGATTGCATACAGTTGATTTTAAGTTTTTTGTCCAAATATCGCAAAATAGTATACTAGTATGTAGAACTACAAAAAAGTATGGTAAATAGCAAGACAATATAGGTATGAGAGCTACTACATTTTACTATTTAAGTTTCTTAAATGTAGACTATTTAATTGTGCAAAGAAATAATATAATTTGTAGCAATACTAGATAGGTTACTACATTTCAAACATTTTTATCGTAATTTATTCTTAACAAATACCTTTTTTTTTGTACAATTAGGAAACTTACAATTTTGTTCGTCATCAAACTCAGGGCATTCAGAATGTTCTCTATGAATTAGATTAGAAAAGGTTTTGCAATATAAACAAAAATAATGTAACGGGAGCTTTTTAGAGTCAAATCTACTTGACCAATACAAATATTTTTTTCTGCGTCGATATATTTCACACCGATATGCAAAAAATGTTAAGTCTATATAATAATAGGCCAGATATCCTACTCCTGGAAATGATGCACAGCAAGTTTTACAAATTACACATTGAGTATTATAATCATTATTTAAACTTTAATAGAAATATTATTTTATATACCATAATAATAAAGTTTATCTACAGGGCTTGTTTCCATGATGCTATTTGCTTTTCAGGAAGTTGTAATCCATAGGCCCTACATATGATTCCTTGTAAAACTTAAAAGTAATTAACTTATAGGGCTAAATAATAAAGATGAGGCTTTATTTCCTTCGTTGATTTGCAAACTATCTTAAAATAAATACATTTTGGTACATCACCATTATGATATAGTAATCACGATAGTCCAAAGTCTATATTTATATTAGAAGTTAAAATCTAAATAAAATGTAAGGCTATGATACATGCTGATAAATAATGCTGGGTATAGGCATAGATTGTATTGCTTTATAGACTATTTTGCTGTAATGTTTATACTATGCATTACACTCTAAATAGTGGGTATAAAGTTACTTTATAAAATAAATTACTACATGTATGTAATTTTATGATAAGTCTCAGTATTGTAATTGATAAGTATGAATAAAATATCAACAGGGAAGAATTGGCTTGCAGTTATAAATCTTTTCTTATAGAATAGGTTAATTCTAGTCTACAGAACTGCCTTGGACTTATTTATTACGACATGTAAATATACCTCACCAATTCCCAATAACAAATTATACAGAAAATACACACATAAATTAGATCCATCAACAACAAGATCAAAATTCGTTCGAACAAGTTTGTATCCTTTAACAGTCCGTACTCATCAGAAGGCCTATTTGAAGTAAGTAGTTGTGTACAGATATCACACATCTCCTATTATCCTGCTTTTAACAACAAACATGATAAGGCACTAAACAGAAATACTACTGGATATACTAATCATATAGTCTACCTATGTATTTTGTCTTGATTACTTTCACTGCGCTACCATATTCCCAATTATTATGAATTGCTGTTTCTTACGTGCCTATAGATTTAGCTAGGATGATCACTAAGTCAAATGTTAATCAACAGGGTTATCTACTATTTTGTATGTTAGTAAGGTCAGAAGCCGAGAGCTTTCTTGGTTGATTAACTTGCTTTCTGTCAGCAGTAGTTAGATTACTTAAGTTTTCTTTTCAGGCGGTTTAGTGATAAACTTCTCTGCCTTCATTTTTTGTCACGTTCCAATGAATTTATTGATGCGACTGTGGATGGATTTACAAGCAAGCAAACCGCCTGAAAGAAAGACTTAGGTAGCTGCTTTTACTCCGCTTTGTTATGCATTTCCTGTAGGAAAGGAAAAGATATGACGTCAATAGCGTACGGAATTCTGAATAATCCTTTTTTTTTTTTTGAACGAGAATCTGCAAGTAGTTCATTATTCACTATTGATACTATGCTGCTTTCCTGTGCATTATTGCGGCGAAGAATCCGCTGACTGGCCCAGCAGCTCTCTTTTCTATATATTTCGCGGTTTTTTTGGGGGGGAGGGGTTGCACATCAACAGAGCAGATATCGCTGCTATGGATATTTCATCCTCTTCGGATGAACTCATATTGCGAAATAAAAAAATTATATTTACGAATACGATAGTTGATTGCTCTGTACGTAAAACATTCTTCAAGTGTTTTTCGCTTGTTTAATGCAGCGACCACAAGAGGCTCTGCTGGTAAAAGCTATCTAGTTTTAAGGATCGTCAGAGACCCCCGCATAACCTTAGGATACAAGAAATTGCATGGAAGTTTGAGTAAAGCTACACTGTCAAGTCGTAACCTGATCTGAGGTCTTAGTTCAGTTTCGTGTGAGACGGGTATAAGTCTTATAAGTTGTTTACATTGAAAACTGTATTTTGATTATGTAAAAGAGTCATTATGTAAAAGATATTTCAGTAACATTTTCGCGCGGCATATCTCCTACAAATTGCACCCAATGAACCTACTTCCGGCGATAGTGGTTCTCACCGCAGATAGCTACGTTACTAAGTTTCAAAGGAACCAAAACATCCGCTGATAATGTGTAATTCATTTCTTCAACTAAAAATGAGAAAATCGTAGACATTACACAATAATGTAGCTTTCGTGCCTCGTGGTGGCCAATCTAAACTTGCAGTGACGTAAGAACTAACCCACTCACAATCAGAAGGAAAGTATTGTATTCATGAACATGTTTACGAGAAATTTTTACAGCGGACAGCCAGTGCGTGAAGTGATGCGTAGAAATCGAGACAGATACATAGCAGTACAAACATCAGTTAACAAACAGTATAAAAGAAACATCCGAAATTTATATATCCGCTTTATTTCTTCTTCCATTGCACCAAAAATTATAGGCTACACTTTCTGATCCCAATCAGAAATAATAGTCGAGAGGCAGAATCTGGAAAAGTCTTCAAAATAAGAAGTTGGATCAACTCCAAGACAATAAAAGCAACCGGTGGTCCTAAATTATCAAATCCACTATGCTGGCTATAGACCGCCGGTCGCTTGATGCGAGCGGAAGGTCCTCCCGTACTTCCCATTCACCCCTCAATGAAACCACATCTCCGAAATTAATCAATATATTAATGAATTTCTTTTTTCGGTTTTATCTCTAAGGTGTGCTTTACGATTTTGTCTGTTCATACTTTGGATAGACCCAACGAGTTTTCGAAAACTGTAATTTAAACATTAAAATCTGACATATTTTGTCCTTAATATTTCTTTCTTTCTTGCTCTGTATCTCCAAAATGAGTTGAGATATGGAAAAACGTTCTTGATGAAATTTGCAGAGCCCGGAAGAAGGATGCGAACTATTCTTAAAATAATGAAAAAAATCAGCTTTTGTCTCGGAAACAAAACCTTTATTAACTGACGTGAGTTGACATTCAGTGATCGGAGCATCAGTATTCGAATGAAAGTGTACTTCCCTTCAAAGTTACCTCGCTGTACGGCTATTTTTGAAAATAAACCTAACAATATTGGCACCGTTGGAAAGATAGTTTAATGCTCTACAAATTTTATTAGAAACATATTTTCCATATCTCAACTCATTTTGTACAAATTACTAAACTTTATTGAAATCTGACTTAAACTACTTTTCCTGAATAATTTGATAATAAAAAGTATGGAATTTTAAAAATGTGTAGTTCTACTATAAGCTGTGTTATCTTTTAATACATTTTGTAATAAATTTGTTAGTGGTTCAAGAGTATTGTTTATTACTAGATTTGATATTGTCCCTAGGGACAACAATTTCTGTTCCCTAGTACGCACACCGAAGGGATTTTAGCAGATATCTGCGAACTTTTCTAACTAGTAAATTCAGGGTTGACAGTACACCAAAACAAACTGGACATAAAAATGAATACGATTATGGGACGTGTTACCTACATGACTTTCTTCATAGATTGAACACCTAAGACATGTGAGTATCAAAGTGGGCACATCAGCTACTCTGCGGCAGTGGCAGATGTAGACTTCTAAACATAACACCCCAATAGTATCATCCAATAAACCGCTTACACATCTGGGGTCTATTCTTATTGCCACCTTCCGCATGCAGTTATGGGCTTCAGTTCAATACTCTTCACAAAACTTCAACATTACCGTAACCGTGACCGTTGCTTATTATAACTATGATTATGATTATTTTGATTTTTTTTTGTAAAAGCACAGTGGGGTCATGGATATATTCGCGGCTGTGCTTTTACTGCAATTATTGCGTACGGTGAGATATCCGAGGTATTTTTCATATGTTTCAGGATTGTGGCATTGATTTCTTACTATCTACGATTTAACTTAACTAAATTCGCTTACAGCAAGCTTGCATGTGGCTTGTTTTGCGTGTCTTCCGCTCGCATTTAGCTTAATCAGACTTGTCGTTGAATAATTTCGTTCATTGATTTGCGTTTGAGATAATTTGACAAAAAACTAATCTAACCGATTAAATACCTACAACAATAATACAATATCAAATTAAATTTATGTTTACAGCTTGCAATGAGGGTTCAAGAGGAAGAATCTCTTATTTGTGCACACTACAATTTCATCTCTTTTCGTCCGGTAAATGCGGTAGTCTCGATAACTTGATTATCGGGTTGTCGGATGAGCAGCTCAGCACTATTATAAGAATTTGTTGGAAGTGCAACTTTACACAGCCCGTTATGCCCGTTTCCTTTCATATGGCAACAAAAAGAGAAATAATTGAATAAAAAAGCGACGAGGTTGGATCACTTTATTTCAATAATGAAACATTCTCAAGAAGAACCAGTAATATCAATTGTCAATGGATATTATTTCCAACAAGAAATATCTCAGGTATCGACAAAGTTTGTGAGAATGAGGTAGTAATTGTTTCATTACCACCTCATTTCATCCATAAACTATACAGTCCCTTGATGTTGGGTTTATGAATTTACTTCAGACGAGTTATACTAAAGCTGTTTAACTTCTATCTTTAGAGGATTTTCAGTACTGAGCTTTATTACGAATCTTCACGGCGGGACCAATGATGACGGAACAATAACTATGCCAATGCACAATAACTATTGTGCTATTTATTACTGTAACAAATAAAACTACAATAATAATGAAAATAAAGCATTATGTTATAATTTTCACTTTACAAATTACGCAATGCCTTACAGTAACTAATGTAAACAAAAAATGGGAAAAAGAAAAATAGGCTAATTGTTTATAAATTACAAAAGTATTTTATTAAAACACAGAATCAAATATAATTGGATCTAGAATATCAACGAAAATGATTTTTCAATACTTTATACTCCATCTAATATTCTTGCACTTAAAGGTAAAAACATGTTGACAGTTTAGATAACATTTAAACGTTTTCAGCATAACCAGTCAGAACGTTATTACCTGAGCAGTATGATGGCAATGATTTTTTTAGTATGGATACAATGAGACATTTTCACACCATTTAAGAAATGAAATATTTGAGTTTAACATTCCACGATTATACCATTTAGGCCCATACTGGGAAGACGATGCCCCCTCCATGTAGCGGACCGTCATCGTCGGGGAAGGGGTGGAGCTGAGAGGGCGGCTTCATCATTCATTCATCTATCACCCCTCATCTTCATATCATTGCACGCCCTCTCAGCCGCTAATACCGCTACCGAACTCGCGGGTGGTTGGTGGGAGTCGGGAAGAGGCAGGTCTAGTGGACGTCTTCCTCCCCTTGGAGGAAACGTGCACCCACCGGGCTAATGTTGTGTCCGTCCAGTGTTTGTGTTGTCCGGAGTGTTGAGTCTTTGAACATAAAAACAAAATCGCAAAATATAAAATAATCAAAAACAACATAGAATTTTGTTTTGTTTTGTTCTTCCTGGGCTGGTGGGGGTATATCTTTTTGTTGAACAGGTTTCTTTCGTTTTGTTTCAGTCTTCTTTTTCCGGGGCCACGCGTTTTTGTCGACGGGAATGGTTTCATTGCACTTCCATTCCCCTTGACCGCGTTGGCCCCACGCTGATCCTAAGGTGTTGGGCGTGCTGAAGGGATTGCCAGGGGGTAGCGTTAGTTCCCCTCTTAACGCCCCGGTGTGACCTCACACCCTTTTTTCTCTTCTAAATGTTTCAATCAAATCACTTTTATATAGGTACAAAAACATTAAAAACTGATCCGGGCTCTCCCTCACGGAAGAAGCCCAAACCGAGTGAAAGCGAAAGTGTGGAAAAGACAAGTATCGCCGCGCCCGTCGTACGATATCTTGTAATTAAAGATAAAGATGCTGATAGTGCCACATCTGATACAAACCGTCCGAGTGCTATTAAGGGCTTATCCCCTTTTGTTATTAATAAAGTTATTACTTACCAAGCTGGACAGGTTAAAGACATCAAGAAATTGCGGAACGGCACTTTATTGATGGAAACGATCGATGAAAAGCAAACAGCGAAGCGCCTGAAATTAACTTCGATTGGACCTGTGAACGTGTTAGTAGAAGCTCATCGTCTCCTGAACGTCTCTCGAGGGGTGATATCATGTTGGGATCTCCTGAATGCCACTGAGGAGGAGATTAAGTCGGAGTTAGCGGACCAACATGTTATATATGTAGCTCGCATAAAAAGTAAGAAGTCAGGTGAACTCGTCGCTACCCAGTCACTGATTCTTACTTTTAGTTTGCCAATGCTTCCACAATATGTAAAGGCTGGTTACTATCGATTGAAAGTTCGGCCCTATATACCTAGTCCTTTACGCTGCTATAAATGTCAACATTTTGGACACACCAGCACCTCCTGCAATGCGAGTGCTGCTCATTTTGTCAATTGTGGCCAGGCTAGTCATGGTGCGGATCCCTGTAAAGCAACCAAGCCCTTTTGTGTCAACTGCAAGGGTGAGCATTCTGCTTGGTCTTGGGATTGTCCAGCCTTCCAGCGCGAGAAACGTATAAGGGAGCTCATGGTTGTTGAAAAAATTTCTGCTGCTGATGCTAAGCGTCGTTTGAAGGAAA